>NC_069379.1:8812500-10062500 GCF_021730395.1 Mercenaria mercenaria
ACTATAACGGGCCTCAAATTGTCAATTTCAATCTGCGCCAAAGTAGTCAGATTTCCCGGCTATATCGTGAATCCCGTAGAAATACAAATAGTCAGAGTACACGCATTAGTCGTGAGTCCCATGAAATTTAGTATTTGGCGGGACGTTACTTTATAAATAGACTGGTCTAGATATGCCTAGCGCACACCACATTTCGACATTAGACGAATCTATGTCAAATTGATTTTCCTTGGTAGAAATTTATGCTCGATCGAGGTAAGAAGTTTATTTGTTAGATTTTTGTATAATTTTTGAATTACGATTTTTAATTAGTAAAACTTTGGTCATTCTACAGAATTATGTAACATTTACTTTTCGGCATGTGATTTTGGCTAGTTTCGGTATGTCAGGATAATTTATTAAATTTTTCAGGCTTTTGTAAATTATACCGAAAGAGGATTCTAAAATGTTTCGTTTATATAAGCTGTAAGATTTGTACTGAAATTTGAGTAACATGATAATTGTAAAGTACCCTTTTTCAAAAAAAATATGTCAAACATTTTGTTGTTATGGAACGTCTATACTGCATTACATTGTAATGTTAAATCTATGTGGCAAGTCTAGTACCATGTATGTAATATGCTATTGTAATTTGACATTATTGTGTGCCGGTCTATAGCACATCTAAACATTGTCCATTTTGTTGTATGGCATTTGATATTATATTCATGCTAGCTTTTGAATAACGTTTATTTCGCATTACATTGTGCTATTTTGTAGTTGTAAATAATAGCTGCAGTTTATCATTTCCGGATCTATAATTTTTCATCGAAACTTTTCATATATATTTTCCATACTTCAACATTAGACTTTTAAGTAATTACTTTTAGTAATAATGGAAGTAATAAGTGACGTATTTTAATCACGTGACGTCTGAACTTAATAGCATATATATTTTGTATAAGTAGCACGTATTATTTATGGGAGCCTACGGAGGTATGGTGTACCCAAAGGAGCAGTTTTATGCCCTGACTTATTTGTTTTGCTATGGTGCTTACCATATGTTATATATTTTAGCTTCTTCCGCCAGACGACTTTTACCTGGTGATGCTGGTGACCCGGAAGTACAATACCCTAGGTTCATTTGTCTTCACTCGCCTGGATGTGATTTTCCCAGCGCAGCGCTTTCGTCCCATGATTGTGCCGTAAACCGCAAAGACGATAACTTTTGTGATCCACTGAAGTCAGCTCAGGGACCCATTCACCTACCATCATAGAGAGCCAAAAGGGGGTCAACGTATTCACAGTTTAAAGGCACTTTACTTGAAGATATGTTGTATTTTGTGCTACTTAAAGTTCGAAATTAACGGAAACAACTGTGCCATGTCACTTTAAAACGGAACTGTCAGGGTTAGAACTTTATATCTAGAGATACTGAACTCAGATTTTTTTTTCTTATAATCGGATTTTTTTTCATTGATCATTTATTCATTGTAAATAATCATTTTCTGTAAATAAATTTGTAAATATTGCAATGGATGTTGATTTGTTCTGATGGTTATTGTCCCCGGTACGTCCATCCTGTCACAAATGGTGTCAGAAGTGGGATTGGCCGACCGGACACAGTAGCTATTCGAACATTATTAACACTCATTAAACTGCAGCAATAATTTGTAAAGATTCCTCTTGTTTTGTTTAAGTGTTGTTTCACATGTAATGGTTTTATTCATTTTTCAAAGGGACGTCTTACCTTAGACAAGACAAGACAGATCCATAGCTTCAGCTAACCAGCTTTAGTGGTCACAGACTGATAAACAGTTGCATACGACACTTGGATTCTGGGGTGAGTTCGTTCCTTTTATTTTTCTTTGGGTTTATTTTGTGTCACTCTATGATTAAGCCACCATATATCTGTGCTGAGTGTGACCGCCCTTGACAAGGAGAGTTATCTTACTCACTCTTACTTGTGCGTCGCCCTCATTCTCCCAGTGATCCTATTATGTATTAGTGTCCTGTATACAAACTAGATACAGTATTTTAATTTGTGTGTGTTAGCAAGCTTGTTTACTTGCATATACTTTTAACCTACTTTTATGTTTTAGTGATACACAGTTGTGTTATACCTACACTTTATCTTAGGATAAAGCACCTTGGTTTATTTTTGTTTTATTTGTTACACTAAAGTGCTAACACCAGTTACAGTTGATTATTTTTTGATAATGCTAGGGTATTGTTACAGCCTACTGTCACTATACATTGTTGACTGTTGCCTATGCAACCTTGATTGACACATAGTACTGTTGCGCAACTTAGTGTATTATTATTATTTTAGTTAGGACGTATGTGTAGTATATACGTAGAATATAGTATTTTGTTTGGCTTCAGTGGTAACTGTAGAGCCTTAGTGTAAACTAGTGTAGTCTAGTATTCCCTAACGATTGTTTAATTAGTGCCTTAGGTTGTTATAGTAGCTATTGTACTGTAGTGTTTTATGGTGTTAACATAGTGTAATCATTTAAACATGACTCGTGTAGTAAAGTTAACGAAGGTAGGACAGGAGTTAGGTTATGAAGGAGAGGAGTTACGTAACTTTGTTAAGGAGGAGCAGGCTAGGGAACGTGAGGAAAGACATAGTAGATTAGAGGCAGAGAAAGATAGGTTAGAGGCAGAAAAGATAAGAGTAGGAGCAGAGAGAGAAAGAGAAAAAGATAGATTAGAAGCAGAGAAAGAAATAGTTAGAATTAGAAGCTAGGTTGTAGAAAGAAAAGATAGAATATGAACGACATAGTAGTTTAGAAGCAGAGGAGGAAAGATTAAGAGTTAGAAGCTAGACTACAGAAGGAAAAGATAGAATATGAACGTAAGTTAGAACAGGATAAGTTAGAGTATGAAAAGGAGAAGTTAATGTTAGCTAGGAAGTTAGAAACAGAAATAGAGGAAGCAGAAAGTAGGAAATTAGAAACAGAGCATAAGTTTAAGAGAGACTTAGAAACGATGAACAAGAAAAAGGTAAATGTTAACATGTCTCCCTTTAACATTGAGAAAATTGATTCCATGGATGCGTACTTGAATGTATACGAAACGTACGCTGTCACTAAACTTACCGTTCCTTCTGAAAGGTACGGCGAGAGAAGTTTTTGATAGGCTTCCGTTGGAAGATAGGAAGGACTAAGATAAACTGAAAGCCGCTTTGCTACGTCAGTTCGAACTCACTGACGATGGCTATAAGAAAAAGTTTAGAACTGAAAGGCCTCGTGATAATGAGACCTTTGTGATGTTTTAGCCAGAATAAGTAGATATTTAGATGGTTGGCTTAGATTGAGTAAGGTAGAGAAAACTTACGAAGGATTGTTAGATTTTATACTTAGGGATCAATTCTTAGATGTATGTAAAAGAGAACTGTATCAGAATTTAAGTAGTAAGAGGTTAGTTAAAGCTAGGGATGTAACAGAAGATGCAGATTTGTTTGCAAATACTCGTGGAGGTCCCAAGTATGTCGTGAATCGAACCAATAAGGACCGAAGCCATAAACCATATGAAATACCTCAGAGACAGTATCCTAGTAGTCGTAATGTAGGCACTAGTAATAGAGGCATTAGTAATGGTGCAAATAGAGGCTGGGGTTATCAACCCTTTGGTGTACTGAAGTGTACTAATTGTGATCGTATAGGGCATAGCATATTACTGTAGGAGTGGAAAGGACGGTAATAGTGCAAATGCAGCAGCAGAGGTAGAGGTAGAGCAGGAACAGGAAAGTAGCAAAGGGGAGAATAGAAACAGTAAGGGAAATAGAAATAGAGGTAGAGGCCGTGACCGATCTAGGAGTAGGGGTAGAGGAAAAAATAGAGATAGAGATAGGAGTAAGTCAAATAGGTCGGAGAGTGGAAATAGTATTATAGAACTCAGTGATGTTGAGGAGTTAAGTATGCTTAGTGTAAGTACATGTCCTACAAAGCCCGGTACTTGTAATGGTAGGGATGTAATCGCTATGCGAGATACAGGTTGTACATGTGTGATAGTGAAACGGGACTTAGTAGAAGCAAGTCAGTTTGTAGAGAAAACCCGTAGATGTAAGTACATAGATGGGAGTAAATATAGGATAGAGGTAGCTAAAATAAATATTGATTGTCCGTATTTCAAGGGTACAGTAGAGACGTTGGTTGTAGATAATCCTACCAATGATGTTATAATTGGTAATATAGAGGGAGCTGTAGAACCTCAGTTTAGTAGTTTAGCGTCAGCAGTAGAAATTAGGGCGCAAGCCAAAGTTAAGTTAAGAAGCAAGTAAAGCTTAAAGTTCCGTCTCAGATTTTAGATATATCTAGAGAGGAATTCTCAGAAAAGCAACAGAAAGATAGCACTTTAGATTTGTGTAGAAAGAAGGCTGAGTAAGGTACGATTAAGCAGTGTAGAGGTAAGGTTCAGTTAGGTTTGAGATTAGGAATAAATTGTTATATAGAGAGTATACCGCCCAGAATTAAGACAAAAGTAGACAGATTATTGCACATAAATTTCTTAGAGAAACTGTGCTGAATGTTGCACATGATTCATTACTGTAAGGCCATTTAGAGTAAGGAAAACTAGTGATAGGGTATTAGGTGAATTTTACTGGCCAGGAGTAATGACAGAGGTTAGGAGGTACTGTCAGTCATACAGTATTTGTCAACGTACTATAGCTAAGGGTAGAGTAAGCAAAGTTCCGTTAGGAAAAATGCCTTTGATTGATACTCCATTTAAGAGAGTTTCTGTCGACATTGTTGGTCCGATCGAACCTATGACGGATAGGAAAAACAGATATATTTTGACTATGGTAAATTATGCTACTAGATATCCGGAAGCCATAGCACTACCTAGTATTGAAACTGAGAGAGTACCAGAGGCATTAGTAGATATGTATAGTAGATTAGGAGTGCCAGAGGAAATGCTTACCGATTGTGAATCGCAGTTTACGTCAGACCTTATAGCAGAAGTTAGTATGTTATTGCCATTAAGGCAGTTAACTACAACACCGTCTCACCCTATGTGTAACGGTTTAGTAGAGAAGTTTAACGGTAGTTTGATTTGTTTGCTTGTTTTGGGTTTAACGCCGTTTTTCAACAGTATTTCAGTTATGTAACGGCGGGCAGTTAACCTAACCAGTGTTCCTGGATTCTGTACCAGTACAAACCTGTTCTCCGCAAGTAACTGCCAACTTCCCCACATGAATCAGAGGTGGAGGACTAATGATTTCAGACACAATGTCGTTTTTCAAATAGTCAAACGGTAGTTTGAAGTAAATGTTGAAGCGTATGTGTAGCGAGAGACCTAGAGATTGGGATGGTATTTGAATGCTATTTTGTTTGCTTACCGTGAAGTTCCGCAAGAAAGTTTGGGTTTTTCTCCCTTTGAGTCACTTTATGGCAGAACAATCCGTGGACCGATAACTGTGCTAAGTGAGTTATGGGCTGGTAAGACGGAGACTGATGAGGTTAAAACCACTTACCAGTATGTATTTGCAAGAAAAATTGGAGGGTACGTGTAAGATAGCTCAGCAACAGTTAGCGAAAAGTAGTGCTAGATACAAGAAGTATTACAATAGGAAGGCTAGAGGTTTAAGGCAGGTAGTAAGGTACTTGTATTGTTACCTACGAAACATAATAAATTGTTGTTACATTCGAAGGGTCCTTACGTAGTTGTAGAGGTAGTAAAAAGACTAGATTACAGAATAGATGTAGACGGGAAGTTGAAAACTTTTCACGCAAACATGCTAAAACAGTACTGTGAAAGGAAAGATGATAGTAAGTCTGTACCAGATAAGGGTATATTAAGTAAGGTTGGAGCAACTATTGTAGAGGAAGATCAGAGAGATTATGACAGATTAGATCCGAATGAAAGTAGTGATGAGTTTTCAAGTAGAGTAGAAAAGGATATAGTTTTGTGTCCTATAAAGCAGGGTACAGAAACGTACAAAGATGTAGAGGTAAATCCAGAGTTACCAGTAGAATGTAAGCAGGAAGTAGTAGATTTGTTAGAAAAATTCTCAGATGTACTGACAGATATTCCTGGGAATACCAACTTAGTTGAACATGATATTCAGTTGTCAACTACAGATCCGATAAGAGTTAAGGGTTATCCTATTCCTTTTCATTTGCAGCCAGTAGTGAAAGCGGAAGTAGATAAAATGTTGGATTGGGAGTAATCGAACCATCAAATGCTCCGTTTTCCTCCCATATTGTCCTCATAAGGAAAAAAGATAACAGTATCAGGTTCTGTACAGATTTTCGACAGGTCAACAAACTGACGGTTTTCGATGCTGAACCTATGCCAATCACGGAGGAGATGTTTTCTAAATTATCTAAGTATAGATATTTTTCTAAACTAGATTTGAGCAAAGGTTACTGGCAAGTTCCTTTCTATGAAAAGGCAAAACCCATGACTGCTTTTGAAACCCCGAAAGGTTTGTTTCAATTCCGTAAGATGGATTAGTTAACGCCCCTGCAACGTTTTGCAGACTGATGCGGAATGTTTTGAAGGACCTTGGGCACTCAGATAGCTTCATTGATGATATCCTGGTGTATACAATCACATGGCCAGAACATGTAATAGCTCTTGCTGAGTTGTTCACCAGACTAAGAGAGGCTAAGTTAACAGTGAAACCGACTAAGTGTTTTATAGGTTTTCAGAAGTTAGAATGTTTAGGACATATGATAGGAGATGTCCAGACCCTTGAACCAGTTCCAAATAAGGTACAGGCCATACAGAATGCCGAGAGACGGAAAACCAAGAAGGCAATAAGTTCATTCTTAGGTGTTGTCGGATTTTACAGAAAGTTTATCCCAAATTTTGCCGCCATTGCAGTTCCACTCACAGATTTGACGAAAAAGGGTCAGCCAAATCTTGTAGAGTGGGGTGAGAGTCAAGAAAAGGCTTTCCAGACTTTAAAGGCTAGCTTAATGTGTCCACCTATTTTGAAGTTGCCAGAATTAGATCAGACTTTTATATTGAGAGTAGATGCTTCAGATGTAGGTTTGGGCTCAGTATTGCTTCAGGAAAGTGATGGAGAGAAATTCCCTGTAGCGTATGCTAGAAGAAATTGCTACCTAGAGAGCAAAATTATTCAGTGATACAGAAGGGGTGTTTAGCGATAGTATGGGCAGTAGCTAAGTTTCACTGGTATTTGTTCGGTAAAGACTTTGTATGAGAGACAGATCATCAGCCGCTCACTTATTTAAATAAAGCGAAACTTAGCAATTCCATGTTGATGAGATAGGCATTAGCGTTGCAGCTATATAGAATCAGTGTTAGAACAATTCCTGGTAGAGAAAATGTAGGCGCAGATTATTTGAGTAGAGTGTAGACAGGTGGCTATATTATATGGTGTACAGATAGTGACAGTGTGTTTTTTTGTGTGTGTTATTTTCAGTATGTCATTCTGTTTTCATTTAAGAAAATTATATTTTTTTAAGTTGGGACGTGTGTCACAAACTGACATACGGGCCTCATTGTAACTGTAGTGTAAATGCAGGTATTGCATCATCTTTTTGTAAATTTTTGAGTTATTAAGATAAATGTCTGATTTTTCGCATAAAATACCTCTCATGTTTTTCTGTATTTCATAACTTAAATTTCCATGTAAATTTTATTAAATTCGGTTCAGTAATAGGAAAGTTGATATCTTATAAACTTCAGTAATTCATAATTTTATCCCCAAAACCACTATAACGGGCCTTAAATTGTCAATTTCAATCCGCGCCAAAGTAGTCAGATTTCCCGGCTATATCGTGAAACCCGTAGAAATACAAATAGTCAGAGTACACGCATTAGTCGTGAGTCCCATGAAATTTAGTATTTGGCGGGACATTACACTATAAATAGACTGGTCTAGATATGCCTAGCGCACACCACATTTCGACATTAGACGAATCTATGTCAAATTGATTTTTCTTGGTAGAAATTTATGCTCGATCGAGGTAGGAGGTTTATTTGTTAGATTTTTGTATAATTTTTGAATTGCGATTTTCATTTAGTAAAATTTTGGTCATTCTACAGAATTCTGTAACATTTACTTTTCGGCATGTGATTTTGGCTAGTTTCGGTATGTCAGGATTATTTATTAAATTTTTCAGGCTTTTGTAAATTATTTCGAAAGAGGAATCTAAAATGTTTCGTTTATATAAGCTGTAAGATTTGTACTGAAATTTGAGTAACATGATAATTGTAAAGTACTCTTTCAAAAAAATATGTCAAACATTTTGTTGTTATGGAACGCCGATACTGCATTGCACTGTAATGTTAAATCTATGTGACAAGTCTTGTACCATGTATGTAATATGCTACTGTAATTTGAAATTATTGTGTGCCAGTCTATAGCACATCTAAACAGTGTCCATTTTGTTGTATGGCATTTGATATTATATTCATGCTAGCTTTTGAATAACGTTTATTTCGCACTACATTGTGCTAATTTGTAGTTGTAAATAATAGCTGCAGTTTATCATTTCCGGATCTATAATTTTTCATCGAAACTTTTCATATCTTTTCCATTCTTCAACATTAGACTTTTAAGTAATTAATTTTAGTAATAATGGAAGAAATAAGTGACGTATTTTAATCACGTGAAGTCTGAACTAAGTAGCACATATATTTTGTATAAGTAGCACGTATTATTTATGGGAGCCTACGGAGGTATGGTGTACCCAAAGGAGCAGTTTTATGCCCTGACTTATTTGTTTTGCTATGGTGCTTACCATATGTTATATATTTTAGCTTCTTCCGCCAGACGACTTTTACCTGGTGATGCTGTCACAACACGGAAGTACAATACCCAAGGTCCATTTGTCTTCACTCGCCTGGATGTGATTTTCCCAGCGCAGAGCTTTCGTCCCATGGTTGTGCCGTAAACCGCAAAGACGATGACTTTAGTGATCCACTGAAGTCAGCTCAGGGATCCAATCACTTACCATCATAGGGAGCCAAAACGGAGTCAACGTATTCACGGTAAGGACTTTACTTGAAGAGATGTTGTATTTTGTGCTACTTAAAGTTCGAAATTAACGGAAACAACTGTGCCACGTCACACTAAAACGGAACTGTCAGTGTTAGAACTTTATATCTAGAGATACTGAGCTCAGATGTTTTTATTTTTTTCTTATAATCGGTTTGTTTTTCATTTATCATTTATTTATTGTAAATAATCATTTTCTGTAAATAAATTTGTAAATATTGTAATGGGTGTTGATTTGTTCTGATGGTTATTGTCCCCGGTACGTCCATCCTGTCACAGAACCTAACATGCCCAATGCACAACTACTGTTGTTACTCATCACTTGTGTGGTTTCATTAAATTGTGTCAAGGGGATGAGGAGAGATGGTATGCACAAGATTGTGTCTACGGACAGACAGACAACCTGAAACCAGTATACCCCTTTACAACTTTGTTGTCGGGGGTACAATAATGTCCTATTCAATTTTAAAATCTATAGGTCAGTTTAGTTACAGAAACTAATTTGAGATTATTGTCAATATTATTATACCAGATTTATATAGCGCCCTTTTCATGATCAGTCACGTTCAAAAGGCGTTTTACATAGTTTAAATGCAGCCACACAGGACGCATAATTCATCCTCTACTAGTACAGACACAGAACGATCTGACCAGAGGGAAAGAGTGAGACAAAGCCACCCCCCCCCCACCCCCCACGACAGAGAGATCAGAAATCAGATACATGCTTGTCCGGCTAACTTAGCCTAGCTCGTTGCGAATAGACAGTCTGGTTCTTTAACGTGCCCAGTGTATAGCACTGATACACGCAAGATGTCGCTGATAACTTTAGGTTTTCGGTGGTACTACCATTTTGAAAATGAAACAAAAACATCGGTATTTCAAACATATTTCTTTATTCGTGGTACTATTAATAGATTTTAATACGCTATTTATATTGCTAAACATTAGAACAGGCTATATAATAAC
The DNA here is from genome assembly GCF_021730395.1 of Mercenaria mercenaria. Taxonomy (NCBI): domain Eukaryota; kingdom Metazoa; phylum Mollusca; class Bivalvia; order Venerida; family Veneridae; genus Mercenaria; species Mercenaria mercenaria. The sequence continues at coordinate 8,822,429 of NC_069379.1, forward strand.
CGTAATACACTGTTAACAACAAGGCATTCTCCTCCTATCATGTTGTGAATGCAAACTTTATATTTAACAAACAAACATGTAGATATATTAAAAATGATATAGACCTTTTAAGTACATAAATCGTTTGCAAGTTTAACCATAAACATATTCAATTTGATCATACTGTTCAATCACATACAAAGTATCAACAACGTCATTAAATCAACACATAAATCATTGATGTATATTATACACAGTTATAAAGATGTTAAGAATCCACCAACAAAATTACGTAATAAATGTAATGACATGTACATGTATCAATAATATCAACCATGTAGCTATACCAGAGCATGTGTACCATATACAATTGTATTCAATTCAAACAAATACACATACCCGAACATACATTTTGTACATATCTATGCATCAAAAACAAAAATAGTCATATCCGATTTAACAACTTGTACATCTATTATACATATCAGCGAAACAAATAGTTTTATATGAACTTACATATACAAAAACCAAACAAGCAAATAAACATACATACTTGGCAACTTTTTGGTGGACGAAGCCCCATGTGCCATTCCGGGCTTTATTTCTGGCATGGATGTGCACACTGGTAGAACCTTTAAGAAACGTTAAGTAATGGGACTTCACGTGAAACCAAAATACCGGTATATTCCATATCTTGTTAATATCTTGGTTATATTTTTTATTGTGAATTTTAATTAAAACAAAAGGACTGCATTCTCACTCTCGCTGTAGTTATCTTTTCCGAGAGTAAATTTTCTATTTACATTGTATTTCCGACTTTGTCCAATAACATAAAATGCGTAAGTGAAAGTAGTGATCAGAGGAGAAAGTAGACGAACAGTTACTCTGTTTATGAGATTATACAGATTAAAATGTTCAATTCTTGTTTTATTATGTAAATCATAGACAAGCAAAGAATTTAACATTTATTCAGCAGTTTGTTGAAGATTCGTTTAATCTACATGCAAACTAAAGGATTTATGGTGAAACTAAAAGTTGCAAGACATTTATGATATCGAGAAATCTGATTACTTGTATTTTCAAAAGGATGGAACAACACGTTCATAACATTGGTAAATAAGCTTTTGTGTGTTCTCATCAGCCATTAATTCTTTCATAGCCATGTCTTTCTTCACTATTCAAATCAGCCCAAAACTCTTTGGAATTAAGTGAGTATGGGTTATCCCGAATGAATGGTTTGAAGAAACAAGATTTTACTTCGTGTTTCCCTTCTTTATCTTTACAGATATAAACAAGTATGTCGTACTGAGCCCGAGTGTCGTAGCAGTTGTTGACTTGCAAAGAGCGAGATTGCTTTGCACCATGGTATTTTTGTGGCTCGATATTAAATTTAGCATCTATCCAAATGTCTTCAAAGTTTTCTAATTGTGTTTTTATGAGCTTCTTTAAATGCATATTGCAATCGTTTACGTCATATTCTGTTGCCTTGAAAATCAGTTTGTTTAGCATGATCAAAGCAGCGCTGCTCCCAACAGTAACTAGAGTATGTACAGCTCCGGATATATCATTTGTTCTTACGAAACCACGAACAACTAAGTAAACAGCAAGTAATGCTAACAGCATAAATACTATTTCAATGAAAGCCCTTATAAAGAGAGAACTTTTTAACCCCGGTGAGAGATTTCCTGGTTTTGATACCAGTTTGTCTACAAATGACTGTGGAATATGCAAATATGGCAAATGTTCAGGTTCCTCATATCTATGGAAAAGAAACAAACCAGTCACAGATAGAAATGTTAGACCGTTTTCCTCTGCAAATATCCCGACACGATGACCATCGTTTTTTTTCTTGTTATTCTGGGGCAATTTCATCGCTACATTTTTATCTTCACTTATTGCTGATACAAAGTGTTTTTCTCGAGTGTCCTCACTTAGTTCAAGTACAAGGTCGATCACCTTTCGATTGAAAGTATTTATTTTATGCTGAACTCCGCTTAAACAATTAACAATGTACGTTAAGATCATAAGAATCAAAATGATTGTGTCAAATATATGCTCATAGTTTAAGAAAAGGCCAATTATAATGTAGGCAATGCAATTTGTGTAAAATACAACACATTCAATAATAAAAACCAGTTCATAGTAACCAATAATTATAAATGTATATACAGGTATTAATATGAAATAGAAACATTTTGCAGATTTGTCTTGCCATAGATTCCGGCAACAAATTATTGTAAATGGGAGCACCGGCAGCGAGCAGAACAATGCGAACATAAAACTAAAAATAACAAAAGGCGGCAGAAGAAAATAACTATACCACGCATATTTAAAGTATATCAATGGATACAGAAAAAGAGACACAACTAGTTTAGTTTTTTTCTGCAACGTAAATTTGTGGAAGTTTCGCAAACTTCGTTTAAATGTTTGTCCAACCGTTAATTTGTTTGATGGTTTTTTGGTAAACATGGTAAAAGGCGAAATAAAAAATATCAGGATGATAACACATAAAGAAATAATGCTGAAAGTATAGAATCCTGTTCCAAATGTAGAATTGGTCATAACATAACTTAAAATAGTTCTGACAATTAAAGGACTGCAAAAAAATAAAAAAGATAAGATTTTGAAAACTGCTCTTAAACAGATAGTACGAAGTGTGTCTCCTGAGTAATAGCATTTGGTTTTACAGCAGTCGCCCCTCACAAAAATACCACCGAATGTTTTGTTGAGACTTTGTAATAGTCCTGTGGAAGCACTGAGTTCTGAAACAAGTTCATAATCTTTCCTGATCACGGATTTAACATACAGGTTGTAGGTTTCTTCATATACAGTTTCTCCATCATCTGAATTGAGCTCCTCCTGTAACGTACTACAAAACTCTTTTAACAATACTCCATCTAAATTCGTAACTTCTGTCCAATGCGAAACATTGGGCTTTTCTCTAAACAATTTTATTTTTAGCTTCAATCTGGTATTCAAGAGGGAGAAAAGATTGTGTTTTTCCTCTTCATACACTGATCTTGGAATGAGATAGATGCAGTGTGACAATACTATAATTGACAAAATTAGTCTAACCCACTTGAAAATATTCACCAAACTATCTTCCAAAAGTTCGATGCATTTAACATCCGAACCCGATAACGAAAGATTACAGCAACTTCCTTTAGAGTCCATTCTCTCTGTACATATATGTAATAAACTGACTTCATCTTCGTTAAATGCTTTGGATGTCATGGGAAGCGTTAGCAAAGAAAATTTCAAGAGCTTATTTGCATCGTCGACTGTCATGTTTCCTAGACAATCTTCAGGTTCTTGAACTAATGAAAGATGCATGTCTGCAATGCCGTAAGATAATGTTCCAAGAGACATATCAAGGTAATCGTCATCCAACATAAGTAAATGTTGTCCTGTAGCATCCGTTGTCATAAACCATTGCATTTGTCCTGGGTATGGTTCATTTAGAGGTTTTGAATTCCATTTTACCATTATATTGAGTTTAATAAGACGATTATCTTGATCAATTAACTTCAGTTGGATAATTGATCAAGATAATCGTCTTATTCAGACGACGCATTAACACTCATAACTGCAATAAGCGAAAAAAGAAATAACCACAAAAATAGTATTATGGACATCTTTCTATCCCTGCCACATCTTTACGTTTAAAGTTTGATAACAAGAGTGTGACTGAAACATATATATTCACAACATATGATAATAATCTTACATATGTTTATCAAAACAGGATCTACCCGTGAATCAAGGTATGCTCTCCTATTATAGACATAACTTTTCTAATATGAAAAAGTACATGACCTTTTTGTGCACTCAAACACTGGAAGATGGCGTGTCTATGGCATGTCATTTGGCGCAATACAGGCGCAGAGAATGAGTGCTTCCACATTTGATCTAATACTTTTAATAGATACGTTTCAGAGTCGAAATGATATAACAGACTGCTGTTACATTTGATTAACACACACGGTATTAACACACCTCTAAGTTATTCTGCCGCCAGACGTGTTCCTTCCCATATTTTACTATTAATTGTTAAAACATTTTTACACGTTGACGTCACTTTGACCTATTTTATTTGGCGCCAAAAATACGCCATGAAATAGTGCTTGCTACCTTAGTTCACATTTTACTTGTTTACATAAAATACATATCAGAAACGCAATAACATATAGCAGAACATATTCAACGAATCGGTTTTACGCTGCGTGCATAATTCACTCGGCTTACGCTCCCTTGAAATCTTTTGTTTTCGTTAAACATTGTTCCGTTGTATATTTCTTAACTTATCTAAGCATCTATTCATTTATACTTATAAATATTTGAATATTGATTAATTACGAAATGATATTCAGATATACTTTTATATCACATATACATGATGAGAAGTCATGAATATGTCTGGATGAGTGAAATATACTGAACAGCAAAAGCAACTATCCAGTTTTATAACTGGGTTATTTTTTATTAAATAACTTCAATTCATAATTCACTTGTGTTTTTCACATTACTCTTGAAGAACTTCACATGTAAATTTTTTTTAAAATCAATCAACCGTGAAGTCAGTAGTCCCACAATAGCGGTTTTGCACGAAATTCACGTGCGCCTGTAATTAACAATTTTCTTTGTGAAATTTTATTGTCATTGGAAATATTGATGATTGGCTAACTCGAAAAACAGCATAAAGTTTAAAAAATAGTGTTGGTTGCACCGCATGACTATCAAATTTAGCGCGAGCGCCCAATTGGGATGATACAATGCAATTGACGCGCAGAAGATATAGCCTTTCAAACGGCTATTGTGGGACTACAGACTTCACGGTTGATTGATTTTTAAAAATTTATCACGTGAAGATCTTCAAGTGTACTTTTGGTATGAAGAAACAGTTCAAATTTGAAAAAAATTATTTCAAAATATACCAGATATACATCTAGATAGTTTCTTTTGCTGTTCAGTATAGTTATTGCCTTTGTTAGATACCAGGCTTAAACTTTGTGGTAATTGAAACTTAAAGTCATGTATGTTACAAAGTGTGACTTGTTCAAATGATCAAAGTTGAAGGATTTGTTAAAACAAGCTATATTTATAATTGAATACATTGTCTTATTATCTAAAATGTCACCAAACGTTCCATATCAGAGCTTGTACCACTTGGTGACAGCTTGTTTTAAAGATATCTTAAATATATATAATTTGTGAAATTATGAAGGCAAATGTATTATTTCATATGTGTGTATTAACTTCCGCTTATTAAAAAGCAAGAATGTGATGTTTAAAATAAATTACTGCTAAGAAATAACGGGCCTGCTAAAAGTTACTAAAATCTAGTTAACCCTGCTGAAATATTAACGGTTGTCTAAACATTATTTTAGCCCACCTGGCAGGTATTGCTCGTTGGATGTCTGCCATCTGTCCGTCGTCCACAACTGCCTCCAACAACATCTCCGTCTAAACCACTGTTGTCAAATTTAACCAAACTTCACAGGAATGTTTCTTTGACGGTCTCCTATAAAACTGATGCAAGGAATTTCATTGAATGCCACAACCACAAAAAAAACCCCCAAAAACTTAACTTTTTAAATAGTCTTATCTAAAACAGTAATGCCATGTGCTTATTATCAGATAATTTGCACGTTGCATTGTCTGAGTTTGTTCAAATCATGTCCCTGGCTTTAGTACACAGACATATAAAAACTTAAAAGTCATCTTTTTAAACCGTGATGTACTGAGTAAGATGTTTGGCATATAGCAATTGTGGTGGTACTTCACCAAATTCGTACAATGCAAGCTCGTGGGGACCATATTGGCCCCATTCTTTAGAGTTCATTTGTTTAACATAGATGTATATCGAAACAATACATATAAAAAAATATATATATATATATATCGAAAAAAAATCTTCCTATCTTAAACCTCAATCCCTTGACCTGTAGTTTGGTTATCGTTACCAAGTTTCGTTCAGTTCATCACTATTTGGATCAAAATAATCCTTTATAAAAGAGAACCTTTCAAGCTTTCTTGTATTAGCAGTACTATGCATTAGGTTTAAATAGTACATGTACGACAGTACTGAATATGTGTATAGATAAACACAGAACAAATGTATACTACCACTAAAAACTGGCTGTGTTGTAACAATCAATTGTAACTGAATGGCATTTAATTGTAGCTCTATACAGAATATTGATTAATATGTTTAATAACGTTAAATACATTTAATCATTTGAAGTATTTCCAAAGATGAAATATTATACTGAAAGATGGAAATACGGTATTTTTAAGAAATGTCAGAAAGAGATGTAAAGTATCCTAATTTCTGTCCAAAGTGTTATCGTCGTACTAAAGGTACAAAAGATGTCTTTGCTTGTTAGTCTGTATCAAGAAGTCTTTATACTTCATTGATCACAGAAAACTGTACAAACGAGTTATAGAAAGGTTGTACCAAATATGATTATTTTCTTTTGGCAGGTTATCAATATGAATTAGCTCAGAAAAGAGTGACCAATTTTCTACTTCTTTGAAAAGCATTCAATTTCCACTGGTTATGATCACTTTGCACTCACCAACGCGGGGTTCGAAATCTCACAAGTATGTGAATAATAGTGATACAGAAGCCAGACAGCTGGGTTTGGTAGGTCCATGCTTCTACCCAGGTACCCGCCCATGTCTGTAACATTATCTTCCATCATGCAAAGCCGAAAAAGTTTTTAAACCCAACAAAACCAATTAATGAAGGCTGGTAAAATATTCATATTAATACCTACATCACCTTTTTATCGGAAGCCATAATATAAAATACCGTGAAAAAATATTTTAATTTATGCTATTTGTGACTATTAAGGAGGAATAGCCCTTTGCATTTTTTTTACAAACCGCGTTTGATTTTGATATCATATTCTAATACTAGTATGCTAGTCTCTGTTAAAAAAAAACCTTACGCTAGAATGACGTTACGGTCACGTGCGATGACATCAAAGACGTTTTTTGCCACCAAGAAAGAGCGCTTACATATTTTATTTACTGTTTAGATTAAGAGCATATTAGAATCGAAATGACTCATGGCAAAGAATGTTTAACACTATTTATACGCTTGGGCGGTAGTACGTCATACAAATAATTTCACTCGGGCCGACGTATATCCACTCATCGTGCATAAATAGTGTTAAAACACTCTTTTGCTATAACTTATTTCTTAATTAAAATAGAAGCTACCCCCATTATAAATGCCGTTAAAAAGCGATTAAATTCGGTTTATTTTCTCTCATCTGTTTGTTTTCAATTTACAGCAATGAAATTTATACCTTTATGTGTATTATATAAAGGTCTAGGAGGCTATACTTTTGTTTTCTAAACGATGGAAAAAAATGAAGAAAAACATTCTGAAAATTTTAGTTTTATCTAAAATTCGCACACTCGTTTTCTTTACGGGAAACAAAACAGACCCACTTTAGATATTGGTAGTAATCTACAATTAGGAAATAATTTTTATTCCTCGTCCTTTGGGATCATGGAGTCCATTCAACAGATGTGTAATATGTGTGCTTGTTCCGCTTAACCAGGTGCTGAGGGGGTGGGGGCGGTCTCGAGAGGTGTCTGCTATTATTATTTTTTGGCTGCATTCTTTGCTTCCATATACTAGTACATATTATATTTTATCTTATTTCTCGAATAATTTTTCTAAAAAGACTTGTCAATATATTCGTTCCTATCTGTACTCAATTTTGTTCGTACTTTAAATAATTCGAATGTAAAGTTATTATACTTTATAAATTGTGCTCCTGCTTAACAAATTTTTCAAAGAAGCCTAATATGAAAAGCTATTAGTTTATAATAACGAGAGACTTAAAAATCGCTTTAAAACCTTCCGGGTCCAGTTGTTCGAAACTTTAATAGGCGATTAGGCTAACGTTTGATTAACTTTAAGAGCTATTTTTCGGCATTTCAGACGACTTTGAAAAACAAATGTATGAGGTAAGAATTATGAACAATGAAAACTCTTTACAATAAAATCAAAACATTATACCATCATTTCTCACCAAGTCTAGTATTTTGAATCAAAATTTAACAAGCGGTTAGTTTAACAGCCGGTTAAAGTTTCGAACAACCGACCCCTGTTCGTATTTTTATAGTCTTGTTGAATTCTGGGCCCTGGTTTTGCGTATTTAAAGCATGTTTATCGTTTTCAACGGAAGAACATATCTGTAAAGAAGTTAACAAAAAACAAGCATATTGTATAGCCTAACACGTCTTAAGTCAAATGAATAAATCCTGGTCCACTATTAAAGATAAAGGTTTCTATCTAATGATGAATCTGATGTCTTGAACAGACATTAAAGGGGGATGTTCATTTCCCAGGGAAACATATTAACATTCCAGCATGTCAATAATTAATAGTCATCAGCGAATTGGATACTCAGTAAGTGGTCGGCAGAACCATATATTTATTTTGCATATTAATTACCATCACATGTGTTTTATGGTTTGGCTTGGTATAATCAGTACTTTCTTCTTTTTTTTTCAAGAAAAAAGAGACTGTGTAAACGATGCTGTTTGCAGCTGTAGTATTATTTTCTTTGCAATGTCATTCTCGCTATTAATTCTTACGCTGGATAATATAGTTCTCAGCATTTTATAGGTCCTAATAATGGAAGCTATTTAGAAGAAATTCAGCCACTGTCTAACACCTTGCAATAATAAAGTTATTATGGATGAATTTCATAAAAAAAATAATGTGATGTAATCAATGTTAATTATATTAATTAATTATGAGATGACTATATGTATACGCTGGTCAATATCCAATCGTAAGTGTTATGTGCGTTGTCTGCAAATGTTCCGTATATACGATTTTTCAAGTTAAATTAAATTTTGTACTAGATCATAAGTCGACGGTACACTTTTGAGGATGAAACAATTTTGTTTATTCCCATTATTACAGCTTCTCAAAGAAAACAAAACGAATTGACTCACTAGTCTGTGTACACTAATCATTTCTGAAATAACTTTAATTTTGCTGTTGCAAAAATTATATATAGTCATAGTGTATAAGCGATTTTAACGCGTAAGAAAAATGATCTAACATGACTGTCCGTGTAAGACTGTAAGATTCTTTCACTGGTTATAGGTGCAGATGGGAATTTCCGGCCTCGAGGGTAACGGTTTAGGAGGTAACCGGGTTCCTACCGAGTTACCGCCAAAACAGTTACCCAAGAGTCGGATAGATCTATTCCCATCTGCACATATAACCGATGACAGAATCTTTTTCTTGCATACCGATATCAAGAACTAGATCTAATAATATAAATAAAATCAGTCGAACGGCTTTCTTTTTAGAACCGTTTTTCATATAGTATCGTATTTAAACAAAGCGCGGGAAATCAACGTCCGTAAATAGGAAAGACGTCATGACGGTTCAAAACAAATATTCTAATATGATCCGATTCATTTTCCTATTAAACAAAGAAGGTTGGAAACAGTGAATTATTAAACAACAATTCACTGTTCTGACGTCACAATTATTACGTCATAGCGTGAAACGGCGTAGCGGCGCGCTGGAAAAGAAACCGATTGAAAATGGGGAAGTATGTAATGAATGCCAACAAGGATGTTCTTTAAAGTCCTTGGTAACGTGTTAGAATCGAAATAATATATCTCATTTAGTGATTTGCTCTTGAATAAATCACTGTTTGTCGTTCAGATGCGTAGTATTACATCACTCGGGCTGCGCCCTCGTGATATAATTCCTTCGCATTTGAACTCCAAACAGTGATTTATTCAGCGACAAATTACCGATGAGATATATTTAACAAATAATCAAGGCCTTCGAGTTGTTTATCGTCTAATTTACCACGGTTCAGAGTTCAGATGCGTAGGGATTGAACCACGAGGGCGTTAGCCCGAGTGGTTAAATACTGAAGCATCTGAACGATGAACCGTGGTAAATTAGACGATAAATAACAAGAAGGCCTTGATTGTTTTCATTCCGACATGCTCATTGATATATTTTAATAAATATTATACTGGACTTCATTTACGCGAGGAGTAATGTATCGGACGTCATGCGGTAATTTGACGTCATAATTGACGTCATAATGCTCTCTTACCGGTCCGCGCGTCAACCGTTGTTTACCGCAGAATATACAGAGCTTGATTTCCTTCTTTGTTTAACTGGAAATCAAGCCGAGTCATGTTAGAATATTTCTTAAACAATGTTTAGTTCCGGTTTTGTTTTATCAGTTGTAGCGTAACGGTATGAAGTTTTGATGAAATAACGTGATTTGAATCGAGAATTATACTAGATCTACCAGGAACTAATAGGAACTGTCAAGGTATTGAATTTTTATTCCGTTTTTTTTTTTTTTTTTTTTTTTTTTTTTTTACAGCACGAGAGTCATCTTACACACCCCGGGGTATAAGATGGATTTTTTTCCAGCACCATGCAGCAAAGATACCGGAAATCTCCATCTGGTATGCAAGAAACGCTATAATTCCTCCTTCCGTGGGAGAATGTCGGTATTATTTTGACAGTAGAGCTTATGTAAATCTTGGTTAAGTATGTTACATAGACTTGTTCAGGTTATCAAGCTGAAGGATTTGAATCACTTTATTGACAAATGTTGCTGAATTTGGTAATTATCATTTAGATAATAATTATATCTTTCTATATATGTGCAAGTACCAGTTAGTGACAACTTGTTCATCTTTAAATGCTCAAATCGGCCACCGCGAGGGATATTTTGAGCTTGTGAAATTTTAATTATTAAGGCAAAAGTAGGCACACATATTTGTGTCATAACGTCTCATCATTAATTCGTTAGTTTGATACTGATTTGGGAAAAGGCTACACAAATATTTAAATCATCCTTAATATTAACTGCTAACCCTAAACGTTTACAACAATATGCTCTATGTAAACAGTGATGGAAGAAACACGTTAATATATCGTGGTAGTATACAGTGAAATGTTTCAGTTCTTGTTTTCTTTTTTCACATAAGGTGCTGAGACTACATAAATGTTTGTAACTATATGGCGAAGCGTTGGTATGAGCGGCCTTTTATCATTAATGTACTCCATGATGCAAAATGATCAGAAAAATAACAACACTGAGGGCCATGTACTTTGAGACTTTTACCGTCGCTACACGACACCTAAAAATTGCTCTGGTCGTTAGTAAATATTTTGAAATATTCTACGAAATCGATGCGGGGCTGACGTGCACTATCCGTCGCCTCTCATGCACACACTCATCAAACCGAGCGTGCTATTTATACACGGTGGGGAAACCACGTGACTAAATCGGATAACGTGCACGCAAAAGTGCTAAAAATAGGCCCGCTTCAGGTATGTTTTTTCACTATTACTTTTTTGATCCGCAATTGTTTTAAACGAGATAACGTGCATAAACCCCGCAATAAAAAGCTCTTTCAGCGGATATATGTAACTTGATGAAACCCCCTCCCGTTTTTACGTAATCCTTGCCCAACCGATTCGAAAGATGCAAAATATTTTGGTAACGAACACGTCTGTTCACAAGTTACGCATCTAGACATATTCTGCAGAGAATTTTCGCTGGAATGTAGGTTTAGAATAAAGCTTGTCATTGTCCAAAGTCCTGTACCAAATATTTAACATGACTATTGATGAATATTGAAGATATCGTAAGACAAAGGGTGCGGTAACGTACACGTTGCGGTTTTCAGGAGGTAACGTACACGTCATTTTCCCCAGAGGATAACGTACACGTCAAAGACTATTTATCATGCATGTAGAATATATTTGTCTTTAAATGATTGAACTGTAAACATTTTGATATTGTTAAAAAAAGACGCAGATGCTGGAAATAGGCTGTTTTTCTTTCGATAGGTTAGTATATACACAAAAATGCTACAGTGAAAATGAGCAGCGTCATTCCTCACCCTAACTTGGAAATAATTATACGTTTACTGCTCTTTAAACGTTTCTTGTATATCTATACATAAAAAGGTAAAATGATAAAATTTTGAAATTATTTTGCTCTAAATATATCATATGCGCAACCGACCATGTATCTTTGAGTGAAAATGTTGACAGTTGTTTACGGGGGATGGAAGCCTAGTACTTGTTCTTTCCAGTAACGATGGTTAGTTTAGTTGTCCGCACCATATGACTATGACGTTTGAAAGAGGACGTAAATCAAAGACAAACAAAAATAAGTATTAACATTTAATACGCACATAGATATCATTGTTGCACCGAGGGTAACAGCATTAAAACTATCATAATTATAATCTATTTATAGCATGGAGAATGAATAAATGTGCCAGGAGTGCAGAAAGTCTTTTCGGAGAAAAAGTAATTTAAAGAGCACAAGAAGAGACACAGTGGAGCGTGTCCTTACACGGTTGTGGCAAAACTACTCTTCAAAAGCCCATCTAACCAGACATCGGTAAGTTCGGAATCTAAATCTAAGATCATAATGTATGGGTAGAGCGTTGGACTTGTAGCCCGGAGGCCGCGGGTTCGAATTACGTCCGCAGTATTTGACTGCTACCATCACAATGCATTCGTTCCTCGCGAGTACTGGCAGAACTCAAGGAAACAGTCATGGAGAGTGGACGATATAATGTGTATGAATTTTACTCTACAATCGATCTAAAATTATAAATTATTAAAGAAACCTATACACTTTAAGTTTTTTTTCTATCAAGAATCGACTAAAATGATGCCACAGCGAGTACTAGACTCCCATTCTCTATAAGCAACTGTCAACTTTCCACATAACGTTTGAACGTGGCAACATTGCATGGAAAGTCTTACAGCGCTTGTAATGTTATGATTTATCCTTAGCGTTGGAGTCCTGAAATTATGGTTGCAGGGTTGTATGCGCTAGATCGAATCAGATACTAATGTTGGGGAAATGTGTAAGTGGCTCGTAAGCTCAGTCGGTAGAGCTTTTGCCTTATAAGCAAAAGGCCGCGGATTTGAGTCCCGGTCAGGCTGCATATCGTTAGCGAGGGGCTCGAATTCATGACCGTCTATCAGTAACAGGTTACAGCGACTTGAGATAAGCGACCTTAAGCACTTGACAACGGAGACGGATCATAAATGTATGTGGTAACATTGTTCAAGAGTAAAATAAAACGTGAAAAATAAAGGTTTCCTTTAAATCTAAATTTCAAAGGAATCTTTATTCGATGGCGGGCTTTCCAGTCCGTCAGCATTTCACAACAACTTTGGCCAGGCTCCTAATATTAGGGTACGCCCATGTACTGTATTCCATAACATTAAACACTTTTAAAAAGTTCCAACATATCATCAAAGGCTTAAAGATACATGAATACTTATGCCAATGATGATCGGGTACTATAATGTTAAAATACTGTACACATGCGTGGTTGATATGAGTGGCCTTGCGAAGAAGGTAACTTTGTGTTTCCTCGACAGGTCAAATTATCCATTTGATATTTATGAAATCAGTACTCAACTGTATTAAATTATTGTATGGATTTTTATAACTGAAAAATGGGACTACCTAGAGTTATGGTTCTTCGATACTGCACATCCTCCCATTGTGTTCTGTCATTGTGTGAAGTAACAAATTAGCACCATTAATACTTCTTGAGTTATGCTCCGGACAAGAAGCGTGACGGACGCCTATCAGTCGGCAGACGGACAGACAGACAGACGACGGAAAAGTGATCCCTATATGTCGCAGCTACTTTGTAGCAGGCGACACAAAAACTGTCTAAGTTATCTGTACTTGTTTAAAAATACTCACATTTTTATAAAATCGCAATCCAATATAGCTTAGTTTAGTTTAATAGTTAATTATAATCTCTTTAATGTTTATACATGTACAATAAATTAGGGAAAAAACGAAATCATTATCAAAACATATAAGATATTTGATTTTGTGACTTAACCGAGTCTGTTACTTTAAAGCTTTGAATGTAATTGACGCATTTATAGATCTATATTATCAGAATATGTCAGCATTTATAACTTAATCATTCATGGAATGGCTATAGTCTTTAGATATGCTAAATTTAGGTCAATACTGATATGTTGTTTCAGTAAGGAGGTCTAAATGAATATCTAGCTGACCAGCAAAATGATATGTCACTAACCTCCAGAAAGAATAACATATGAGCCGTGCCATGGAAAAACCAACATAGTGGGTGTGCGACCAGCATGGATCCAGACCAGCCTGCGCATCCGCGCAGTCTGGTCAGGATCCATGCTGTTCGCTAACAGTTTCTCCAATTCCAATAGGCTTTAAAAGCGAACAGCATGGAGCCTGACCAGACTGCGCGGATGCGCAGGCTGGTCTGGATCCATGTTGGTCGCACACCCACTATGTTGGTTTTCCCATGGCACGGCTCATATTACTTCCGCACGATAGTTTAAACGACAACGTGTTTATATTATTGGTTGATTGTTATGGTCCCATGCATAACTGAACTGAAAAATGTTGTCAATGATACAAATAAAGTGCATGCTGTCATATTATACAAAAAGATTTTCTGTATTGAAATGTTTTAATGAAGAAAATCATGGTTATCAAACATGTTATTCGTTCGAGTTATCGGTCGGAATTTATACTAATTCCAGCATCTTTTAACAATACCAAAAAATGTTTACAGTTCAACGGGTCATCAAAAAGATTTGAACACATGGATTTGATTAAACACCGCTGACAGACAAAACTATATGGTTTATTCCCAGAAACCTAATCGACTTTTGATATTTGGAAAGAAAACAAGTTGACATTTAAAATGGAAACTGCTAACAATGTCTACTTGTCAAAATAACATACACGTTTAGACCATAAAATTCCAACTGCTGCTCATTTTCACTGTAGCATTTCTGTATATAATAGCCTATCGAAAGAAAAACATAAAATTCCAACTGCTGCTCATTTTCACTGATATAATAGCCTATCGAAAGAAAAACAGCCTATTCCCAGCATCTGCATCTTTTTTAACAATATCAAAATGTTTACAATTCAGTCATTTAAAGACAAAGATGGTCTACATGCATGATAAATAGTCTTTGACGTGTACGTTATCCTCTGGGGAAAATGACGTGTACGTTACCTCCTGAAAACCGCAACGTGTACGTTACCGCACCCTTTGTCTTACGATATCTTCAATATTCATGAATAGTCATGTTAAATATTTGGTACAGGACTTTGGACAATGACAAGCTTTATTCTAAACCTACATTCCAGCGAAAATTCTCTGCAGAATATGTCTAGATGCGTAACTTGTGAACAGACGTGTTCGTTACCAAAATATTTTGCATCTTTCGAATCGGTTGGGCAAGGATTACGTAAAAACGGGAGGGGGTTTCATCAAGTTACATATATCCGCTGAAAGAGCTTTTTATTGCGGGGTTTATGCACGTTATCTCGTTTAAAACAATTGCGGATCAAAAAAGTAATAGTGAAAAAACATACCTGAAGCGGGCCTATTTTTAGCACTTTTGCGTGCACGTTATCCGATTTAATCACGTGGTTTCCCCACCGTGTTATAGCTTGGTTTCACATGGTTGGTGTCGCGGGAGTGAAATAAAGCATTAACATAAATCTGGTGTTACACTTGTGTAATAAAGCTTTGACATTGACACCGTTTTAAATATTGGAGACGTTGGTCGAAATTACTCAAGTCTATCATATATAGACAAACTAAACGAATTTGTGATATTTCTGCAGAAAACAATAAAAATCTAAAAACTATTTGTTGTTGGAGGGGTTTCTCGCAATGTCGTCTATAAAAAATACGAATTTTCAATTCCCGCTCTTTGTTCACTTTGATTATGGTCACACATCTTAACAAGAGGACCATGATGGTCCTGAATCGCTCACCTGTCCCCACATGAACTGAGTATGACGTCGTTTATTCTGACCAATTTTCATGAAGATCCATTGAAAAATATGATCTCTACAGAAACTGATACAAAATGAAGGGAAAAGTAGGGGTCATGTATCTTCTAAGAGAGATTTCCCTGGCCACATTTGCTTACTGTAAACGGACATCAAAATCACACTGCTTTGACCTGGAAGTACTACTATACAACAATTGAGATTCACTTCACCAAATACAACCTACTCTCACATTTTTCCTACCAAAATGTCACAAATACATCAACAATGAAATTTAAACAGAAACTAGCTTTAATTTAGACCTCTGTTGCCATGTCAAGTGAAAAATTAGTGTTCAAATATAGGCAGCCATTACGCGACTAGACTAGAGGGCCCCCGCGCTGGTTCCTTTAGTTTAGTTAGGCCTTATTCTGTAATGTTTCTTAGATTAATGGAACAAGAGGGCCATGAAGTCCCTGTATCGCTCACCTGACCTATTGACCTAAAGATCACCAGGATGACCAAATATGGCCTCTAAAGTGTTAAACAGCTATTCCTTTGATTTGACCCTTTTTAAGACCGTGTTATACCATATAAGATGTGTGCTATCAATATTCTTCTCTTTATAAAACTATTTATTGATTGTGAACCATGAAATCAACATGTCTTAAAAAGCCATTATTATTACATACATGTATAATGTTCAAAATCATTTTTACTAAGATTGCATTCAAATAAAATTGAATTGCCTAACTTATCTAAAATATTATTACAGAACAGTTTCCACTGTGAGGAGGGACATAATTATATACATTTGTAAGTTTAAATAACCTTATGTGTTATCTCCTGTGAACAAAACACAGGGACTGAACAAAAACTAATACACTAGTTAGTAGTTTCTGTATTCAACAAAGTAAAACTCGCTTATAACGATATCATACGAACTGTAAATGTTTCTTTTAACTGAAGATCGCTGAATCCGCACAACTTTAAGATGATAACAGAATAAAAGATAATTCTTTCCGTTTGGGTTTTGGCTGTATCCCAGTCTGCTATATTCTATGCAAGTAATTATATATCTATAAAGAGAAAATATATATTTATGGAACCACGAAAGAGAACAGAATTTAAACAGAATTCAATACATGCAAAATTATCAGTTATATTCAAACATCTCCTCATGTGTCTTCAGAACACTGATTAGATTACATCCCATGACCACGTGTGTCACATTCAATATGTGTCTTTAGATGGGTGCTGAGATAAAATGTACAACAGTCATAGCATTCAAAGCAATTCTGTTTTGTATATACTCTTGCATACTTCTAAAGAGTGAGTGAGTGAGTTGGGTAAGGCCATTACTTTTTTATTTTTTTGGTTTACGAACCGCCAGGATGACACATTGTCGTAGGAGGAGGGAAAAAAAATAAAATTAAAAAACAGAATCAGAATTTTTTTTCTCCGTAGGATACGGACCTTTGAAAGGAATATGGGTCAATTCTACATAACATCACACAGGCTGCATGTTATAATCTTCTTTCCCACTTTTGATACTTTTTCCTGCAAATATACCTGTGACCTTGGTTATATTTGATTAAAAATGAGCCTTGGGGCTTGTCATAGCAGCTTGAGAAAAAATTTTGTCTTGGTATTTCTGTGAAATTACATTAATATACAGCTGGGCAGTTAGCTGTAACATTTTTCTTGAAAGGACTGTACTATACATAAAAACTGCATATATTCTCACATACTAAATGACTGGAGACATAGAAGTCATAATTATTATTTTTATTTTATTGTTAAACACTGACTGAAATTAATACCTTCTGTTAAAACAACAGATGGAAGAATCTAATATTCCCCACAATTAACAACACTGGATATATGATTTTACACCCAGCAGCTATCAAGCATCTTGGCTGTTTATGGACCCAGTCTGAAACTTAGGGGTACAACTATATGACAACATACACTGCACTGTGCCTAATAAGCAATTATCTTTTTAAGTGTTAGGAATAGGAAGTGTCTAGCCATCTGGTAAACAGACACCTAGCCTACATGTTCTGCCCGTCTGTTAACTGGAAGCCTTGCCTTTCCTCTTATGGTTTTCTTGGCATTTGTTAACTTAATTTATTTTATGAATAGGCCTAATGTAACACAACAGTTCATTTTTGCAATGATCTTTGAAAATTCTGTTAGTCAGTATTTGTCTTGCCACATCTACTGCACAACAACATTGGAAAAGACAGTAATTACATCTATAATCAACATTAATCTGATGTTAATATAGAACTACAATGATTTCATTAAAAATAACTTATAAACAAGGAAGTGTCTAGCCGTCCGGTAACCGGACGCCTAGCCTGCGTTCTAGTCGTCCGGTTACCGGACGGCTAGCAAATCCTCAGACACTTCCTATAAACCAATAGGTTACCGGACACCAAAAAGCTGTACAGGCTAAAGGTTATAACACACTAAACAGCCACCACTATATATTCTATATAAAATGACAAGTTTTCACAATGCTGCAATACACACCTAGACCCATTTTAAATTTCTTTAACTTACATTTTCTTGTAGAGCAACATTAATACTGTAAAAATATCCAAAGAAAAGTAGGGGTCATGTTTGATGCAAGAAAAATATTTCTGGTCAAACGGACACACCGTAATTTTTACACTGAAATGACAATCACAATTTCGGGTAGGGGTGTATGAATAAATTTCACATGTTAAATCAGTCTGGGGTCTTTTTTCAACATGCAAATGCTACCAGTATGTCAAGTATAGGCATGCAATATGATTTCAATCAATATATAGCAATGATTTCAAGGAAAAATCCTTCTTACAGCAAAAAAAACTGAGAACTATTTGAATCCGCCATTATGCGACTACCATTTTTTCATAGGTGCTCAGGCTATTTAGTGTCTGTATGCCTAAACGTTTGCTTACCGGGCCTTACAATTACACAGTTTTGATGTCCCCCGTACCAGTTTATATCATCAAACAAAAGTACTGTAATCACTGTGTATTTAAATGATATTTTTCGGGAAAAAATGCTCTCAAGTTCGCATAATAAGCAGTGCATACTATACTAAGAATCCCCGTAATAAGCATTGCGCTAATGGGATGACAGTTACCATAAACATAGTTGTATACTAAATACAGACTGCATATCACCGACAATTGGCCATTTTTTCAGGAAAGCACTACGTCGCAACTTTGAATGTTCTTGCATTTTCATTAAAATTACTTCAAAACTTTGGAAATAATACAGCCTGGGCGCAGCCATTTTTAAACGTTTCGTAAATTGCGTAACAAGCATGCTGATTGGGCGCAGTATATATCGGAAATTTTAATTGGACGTTTATGTCATGCATAAGATATGAAGTTTAAAAATAGAATTATAGGAATTCCTAATGTTGATTTGACTCGTTCGCCGTGATGGATATTCGAAGAACGAGACTTTTTTTTTCTTTTTGGAATACGCGATGCATTTTTTCTTCTGCAAGCTTTCATGTCATAGCGGGGGGAATAAAAAAATACGTTTTTCCAATTTTATTTTTTTTTTCTGAAAACACATTTTTTTGAGCGGCGGTTCCATAAACCGAAAAATCAAAAATAAAAGGCCTAACTGCAAATCAACACAAAATGGTCATATATTGCCGAAACTTCTAAATATGACTCCTTGTATTACATGCGTACAGATCAGAAGGATTAACAACTTATAGAACAGGAAATGCCTGCCGCGATGCATTCAGTAACTTTGCAAGGAACAGAAATTATTTTGTCACTGTGCACTGGACATTTTATGTACTAATCTCAAATCAATAACAAGAGCTTGTAGAATACGAAATGCCCCCTTGAGGCATTCGGTAACTGCACAAGGAACAGAAAATATTTGCTCACTGTAAACAGAAGGTCCACTGTTCTGGCTCAATGTAATCTTGACCATTGACCTACTGACCTCAAATTAATCTGGGGTCATCTGCTGGTCATGATCAACCTCCTTATTAAGTTTAGTGATCCTAGGCCCAAGCATTCTCAAGTTATCATCCGGAAAGCGTTTAACTGTACCGGGTCAAAATGATCTTGACCTTTGGCCTACTGACCTGAATATCTATAGGATTTGTTTGCTGATCATGACCAATCTCACTATCAAGTTTCATGATCCTAGGCCTAAGCATTCTCAAGTAATCGTCCGGAAATGGTTTACCTGTTCCAGGTCACTGTAACCTTGACCTTTGACCTACTGACCTCAAAATCAATAGGGGTCACCTGCTAGCCATGATTAACCTCTCTAGCAACTTTCATGATCCTAGGCTCAAGTGTTCTTGAGTTATCGTCTAGAAACTGTATAATTGTTCCTGGCCTATGTGACCTTTGAACTTTGATTTAATGACCTCAAACTTAATAGGGGTCATCTGCTTGTCATGATCGACCTCCCTATCAATTTTCCTGATCCTAGACCCAAGTGTTCTTGATTTATCATCCAGAAACCGTTTTACTGTTCCTGGTCACTGTGACCTTAACCTTTGATCTACTGATCTCAAAATTAATAGGGGTCATCTGCTAGTGATCACCAACCTCCCTATCAACTTTCACGATCCTAGGACGAAGCATTCTTGATTTATCATCCAGAAACCATTTAAGTGTTCCTGGTCACTGTGACCTTAACCTTTGATCTACTGATCTCAAAATCAATAGCGGTCATCTGCTAGTGATGACCAACCTCCCTATCAACTTTCACGATCCTAGGACGAAGCATTCTTGATTTATCATCCAGAAACCGTTTAAGTGTTCCAGGTCACTTTGACCTACTGACCAAAAATCAATAGGGGTCATCTGCTGGTCAAGGGACACTGTGGCCTTGACCTTTGACATACTGGTCTCAAAAACAATAAGGGCCATCTGCTGGTGATGAACAACCTCCCTATTAACTTTTATAATTCTAGGCCAAAGCGTTCTTGAGTTATCATCCAAAACGGATTGGTCTACATACCGACTGACCGACCACCATCTGCAAATTAATATACCCCTCCTTCTTCGAAGGGGGGCCATAATTATGACTTATTTACCAGTCGTAAGTGATCTCAGTACCAAATGCCATTTAAGAACAAAGCAATCTCTAGGTATTTGGCGAAAATATATCTACTGTTCTGGGTAAATTTGACCTTGATCTCTGACCTACTGACATCAAAATCAATACGTGTCATCTTCTGGTCGAAACCAAACTTCCTTTACTTACTACATATATAATCTCCTGCACAGTTTTGACTGATATTTTTTTGAAAATATTCATTATTTCTTAATATTCATGTAAATGAAGCATAGTCATGACAGCAGAATCTCAAAGAACTAGAATGTGTCTGTAGGACACAGGGTGTGCCCCCCATTGGTACATTTGTCACAAATAAGGGACAATAATTCAAATGTTTGCAGCGTTAATGGGGTTTAGCCTAAACATACATTTTATGAAAAGAATTCATTATTCTAGGACATATATTTTTGAGCTATGAGCATCACAAACAAAAAATCATATTCTGTAAATTACAGTAATGTTATATAGCAATTGCTAAGGATCTTGTTAAAATTCAAGATAATATATACATTAAATCATCTCTGTCGTGGGAAATAGTGTGTGTGTGTGCGTGCGTGCGTGCGTGTTCGGGTTAAACGTCTTTTTCAACAATTTTTCAGTCATATAAACGACGGTGTCTACTTGTAAAAAGTATATTCCAATACTGCAATATTATCAGTAACCGTGTACACACATATTAAACAAACATCTTATCCAAATGGATTCACTACATACATTGCTGTATTTAATTTTAAAAAGCATTATCACAGACATCAAGCTTAAATTTCTACCCTAGCTCTTTTACATGTGTAAAATCACAACGTTGAAAGTAAAAAGGTAAATTTTATTTATCCACGTTATATAAATAAATTCTCTCCAGTATGTATTGCCATATGCCTCTTTAGATTACTGCCACTGTGACACTCATAATCACAAACATCACATTTAAAGCTTTTTTCTTCACTGTGTATTGCCATATGCCTCCTCAAATAGTACTTTTCATAACACTCATAATCACAAACATCACATTTAAAGCGTGTCTCTCCAGTATGTTTTGCCATATGCCTCTTCATAGAATAGTTTTGATTACAGGCATAATCACAAACACCACATTTAAAGCGTTTCTCTCCTGTATGATTTGCCATATGCCTCATAAGATCACTTGTGTAGCGACATACATACTCACAAATACCACATTTAACGCGTTTTTCTCCAGTATGATAACTCATATGCCTCATCAGATCACTTCCGAAGTGACATGTATAATCACAAACACCACATTTAAAAAGTTTCTTTCCAGTATGTATTGCCTTATGCTTTTTTAGGTCACTGCTACAATGACATACATAAGCACAAAGATCACATTTAAAGGACTTCTTTCCTGTATGCTTTGCAAAATGTTTCTTCAGATCACTCCTACAGGCACTCGCATAATCACAAACATCACATTTAAAGCGTTTTTCTCCTGTATGTATTGCCATATGCCTCTTCAAATTACTGCTAGCATGACACCCATAATCGCAAACATCACATTTGAAGCTCTTCTCTCCTGTATGTTTCTTTAAATGTTTCTTCATAGAGCTTCTTAAAGCACACAAATAATCACAAATATTACATTTATAGCATTTGTCTAGAGTATGTGCTGCTATGTGCTTCTTCAGATGAATTCGATTTTTACATACATACTTACAAAAATTACAGCTCAACATTTTCCCCCCAAGATGTTTTCCAGTGTGTGTCTTCAGATTCTGTTTCCAGTTACATGAAAAAATGTACAGTCATATCAATCGCAGTTAAGGGATTTCTCTCCTGTATGATTCAAATATTTACTTTTAGCTCATTACTTGTACAAAATGTATTATTTAACAACACACCATTTAAAGCATTTTCTCCTGTATGTATTCTCATATGTCTCTCCAGATTATCACAAATCGTGCATCTTAACTGTTTCTCTCCTGTATGTTTTCTACTGTATCCTTCAGTTTACTCCATATATTACTGAAAAAAAGGAAGAAAAAATTAACTTTCTTGCAAAATGGGTACAATTTTTTCTGTAGATTGTTCATACGCTTTAAATAAAAAACAACACAGTATACATCAAATTTCGCGTTCATTTCTGTTAAATTCACAATGACGTAAAAAATGAGAATTCAGCGTACAGTTTTCCACAGATTCTCAAAAAATTGAAATGTAAATGTTGTGAAATGCACTTTTTCTGATTGGTCGATAAGGATCAAAACAACGCATCATAAAATATCATGGCTGAAAAACAAGGTCAATACTGCCGGATAGCTGTCGATTTATGGCAGGTATAAGGTAATGCTGTGTATTTCAAGAATATCAAAACTTTCTTTCTTCGTGGACATGCAGGGCTCAGGCTGTCAGTCGCCATTATCGCCATTTGCAATTACTTTATTTAAATGGCGAATATTTTTTCATTTTGACGACATGGACTGGCGATAATTTTATTTAATAGCTGCATGAATAATTATGCCACCTGCGGTCAGCTAGCAAAGAAAAATTGATAAAGCAGACTGTTTATTGCCTTGTGTATTCCAAACACGTGTCAACTATGCCGATAAGGATAGATTACACCAAACCGGAAGCGACTACTCAGTGTTACATGTGAAGTAGTCCAAAATGTAGTTCCATGCTTTGGATGAAATCTGGTATAATGAGTGACATGAGGGGGTGACAGTTAAATATTTGGCTTATTTTTATTGCTTATTTATTGAGAAAAGATCTAGACCATTTTCATTGTGAATTTCCTGGAATAAGTTTCATTCTTTGCAAAAAATGTCTGCCTACTCGTAATTGCTAAACGTCTGTTTTCATGGGGGCATTTTTAGAGGGTGATATTTCTCAGAACAGATTATTTTTCTTATATACAACATAACATGTCAATATTTTTCTATTTTTTACAAGAAGACATGTCATACTAAATGACCATATACGGTTTTCATATCACTGAAATGCTTTAAAGTGCTGAAAATTAGGTCTGAATATTTTATTGTTAATATGAAATAAATAAGGAACTGAATTTGTAGAGTGTAACCATAACATTGCCCAAGGTGGTAGAATGCAGACGAGAATTAAACCAATTATAACCAGAATGCAATCTTACTA
This sequence comes from Mercenaria mercenaria, assembly GCF_021730395.1. NCBI lineage: Eukaryota > Metazoa > Mollusca > Bivalvia > Venerida > Veneridae > Mercenaria > Mercenaria mercenaria. Next base: position 8,846,470 of record NC_069379.1, read on the forward strand.
ATCTAGCATTTAAGTCACATTTAACTGGCAGACTACTTTTTGAGAACATTTTCAAACTCCAACGCAAATTTTCTTCAACTCAATAGTCGGCAGACGACACTTTTAAACCAAATTGTAAAAGCTGCAATTCAATAGCGTGCCAAATATCGCATATTTTCGTGACCTGATTATTTTGTACTTTTGGGGCAATTTAACCAGTGCAGTTGTGGTTAAAAGAATTATGGAAACACTTTTGATATGTAAAAAGAAAATGTGTAAAAATTATTGATACTCAACTGTGCCCATTCTGTGTGTGCACGAATGGGGCTTGAGCCATTGCACAGTCAACAATGTCAGACGTACAGTATCAATTATTTAAGCTGCCTTACACAAGCTAAATATGTGTTCAGCAAATGTTTTCAGAATCCATCAGAATGTAGCATTTTAAGGTCTAATCTTTGAAAACATTTATAGTGGAAGCCCACCATAATATTATGAAGTAATTCTCTGAATCCCTAATTCCCACACCCCTGTTGGGGCTTACAACTTTTCAAAGCAATCAAAAAAACATTTGAGTTAAGATTTGTTCTTTTTAATTATAAACATTACATGCAAAAGTCTGCATCAGTTTGGCTATTATTTTTTCATAGGCAGTGGCTAGGTAGCCGGTTCTGGCTACCTAGACGTTTAGTCTACATAGCCCGTTCCTGCTACCTAGGCTAAAGGTCTAGGTAGCCGGCTCTATATTTACGTACATTGTATTGTACATGTATGAACATGTAAGTTCAGGTAACCGGATATAATAAACTATTATAAAAGATCATTATGTTAATTTAATAAATTACATTTCTTGTGACTTATTATTTATTATTTCTGTTTTACCTGTTTATTTCACTGTATTTACGCACTCATAACATATCGGCGGACATTTTGTTATGTTAAAACATATTTGTAACATATTTGAGACACCGTGATTTATTCTTAAAACAAAATTAAACAAACTGTTTATTAATAAAAAGGACAAAACAGAGAGCATCAACGTACATTAAATGATTCGGTTCTTCTGAACATACCGGCGTTTGATCCTTTTATGTGCCTGTTTAAAGTGATAATTGTTAGTAGTCATCACTTTCGCACCTCTATGTGCATCTTTAATTAATTAATTATTACGTAATTTCTCCACCAATTTGTTTATTAATCAATAATCTTGATTGGTTCTAATTGTCTGTTTGAACAAAATAATAAACTCTATTCTAAGGCAGCATATACTTATATGTTCATATACGATATGTATTATATATAGAGCTGGCTACCTAGACCTTTAGTCTAGGTAGCCGGAACCGGTTACATAGATTAAAGGTCTAGGTAATTGGAACCGGCTACCTAGCCACTGCCTTTTTCTTAGGTTCAAAAGTTGGCTATTATTTTTCGGAGTGTGAGCCCTGGACATGCTACTTATATCACGGTGTTTAACAATTTCCATTAATGTATTTGAGTTGCCAGCAAATTTAAAAGGCAGTGGCAGTATCTCGTTTCTGCAATTTTTAAGTGAAATAAGTAAGTTTACAACATCATTTATGCATAGACTAACATACATTTGATGCCTCTTAAATACTTCTGTACTCCTAGCCAATTCTCACAGGGCTGTCTAGGAATACAGAACTTCAATAATCCTAGAATCAGAGGCTAGGATTACGGTACCATAATCGTAGCCACTGCCAATTTATAAAGCAGCCACTAACTAATGTACTATGATGATGTAGTAAGTAGCAATAACCATAGGAAAGATAACTCTTGCAAAGCCTTGTTCAGGATTTCCAAAAAATGTGTCCACTAAAAATTGAAATTCTCGTGTTCATTTTTCAAACCTATCTTATCATGTTACATGGAGGGTATTTGAATTACTGTATGATTTTCAAGACTTAAAACTGTGCAGATTAGAAATTATTGATCAGGTCGGATATCCAGGCACTTCACCAATTACGTTGCGTAGCAACAAGTGAGAGGTGAAAGTAGACGCCATTTTGTAAAGAGAAAGCATTGTGTGTATCACAGTTGTTCTTGTTTTTATTAATTTAAAGTGATTGAATGGAAAAACAAAAAGATGCCAACATTTTAATGACATAATATTGCAGAATGCACCAATAATCATTTGATAGAGAGAGAGAAACCTTTCGTTCTATTAGTTTCCTGATGTGAAATTGAACAATGATTGCCGATTTAAATGGGAGTCGTGCATGCGGCAGACAAAATCCTGACGGCTCTGAATGGATATCAACTGCAAAGTACATTTGCAGTCAGCACTTCCGTAGTTTTTACTATTATTATTTTCCAAAGTGAAAGTACCATGTATTTGAATGGGGCTAAATTTTCTGTCATATTTCTTCATTGAATGGTTTCATAATCTCACTAAAGAAACTTGGGAAATGTTCCTTTATAGTGGATGAATAAGTTATATTAAAACAAATCAAATACATGCAGCGGAAAAAATGCAATTAACTGGGAAACTTTTGCACAAAAACCTGAAAAAGTTGTCAGTGTCATAATCTAGGACATGACTTTAACAATCCATAAAACTTTATCGGTAATATTTACATTCAAAAACACAATTGATTTATCATCCATAAAAATATTAGAATCCAAAAACATAATTTTACTCCTGTAAATCAAAATTAACAAAAAGAGGTGGTTGTTGCTATAGCAAGCTAGCTTGTCTAGGTCGTACACAATCTCAATGTCGAATTATTTTAACTATACACAATATATTAGAATGAAATTTTTGTACACAGCAATAACTGAAAATAACAAAAGATAAATTTTCAACTGATAAGGTAAAAACTGTGTAAACTTACTCCAAAGTCTGCCTTGGAATTTCTCACATACAAATGGCGTATATTTTCTAAGGGAAGTAACTATGCGGAAAGAAACGGCTGGCGACGCCAAAATTTAACAATTTTTTTTCTTTGTTGAAGGTCAGTAATTCAAATCCTTCTTTGTTTCATATAAAACAAACAACAACTTCAGCCGTTTTCATAAAAGTTCTATCACATATTATAAAATTATAAGTGACAGCAACAGTTCAAACATCGTTGAAATTTTTTGTAATAGATCTATAACCACTCAAACTATTATAAAGTAAACAACGCAAATTCAGACCAATACAAACATTCATTTTTATTAGACAGTGCAGGATTGGAATAGACTGAAAGAGAATACCCCATGCGCAGAAACAGTTGAGAGCTTTAAATCAGCACATCGTTACTGAACGACACTCATCCCGAAGTCTTATATTACCAGAATTGATCCTGCGTCGTATATTTACAGATACAGATACATGCAGATATTAACGAAAAAATTAAAAGAATAATAGGGGCTAAATAGTTCTGAAATGCCAGTCAGTTGTGGTCTGCTACCCTAACATGATCTTCGTCTCAATAGCATAAATAGTTTTCCCTATTTATTCTATATAAAACTGACATTTTTAATGAGCTACCAGACATAGCTAGACCCATTTCAAAGAACAAATCCTTACTTCATTTTAAAGAGTTATGATAAAACTGACTTCTACTTCTATTTCTACGGTGCTACTCCCAACAATCATTTACTGATTATATCTGGGAGGTCGGGGACAATCTATTGAAATAACCTATGTTACATGATAAAAACATTGTAGGTAAAACTGCTACATACCATGTTAAAAATAAAAACGACGTGATGGATTAGTGCATGAAGTATTTAGACTGAGAGTGAAACTTGCTAGGCTTTCACTGGCCTTGATGTTGTAAGGCAAGTTGTTCCGGTAACGAATAGTCATAGGAAAGAAAGAGTTCATATGGTATTGTGTTCGTGAAAAAGGAATAAGGTAGTTGTGATTTCTTGCCCGAGTAAGATGGTTATGGTCTACAAATACGAGGTTATTACTGATTTTATACAGCATGATTAATGAAGCTTGTTTTCTTCTTTGATCTAGTGTTTGCCATTTGAAAATTTCTTGCATAGACGTGACACTGCTAAATTGGGAATAATCATTTAAAACATAACTAGCTGCAGCACTTTGCACCCGTCCAATTTCATACGCTAAAGTTTTCTGCCATGGAAGCCAAATTGTACTAACATAATAAAATCTGTAAGTTTTGTAGGGTGTTTCTTTAAAATTAATATCATTTCTCCGAACATTTCTTTTTATAAATTTAAGGGTGTTTCTTGCTTTAGATGATGTATTTTCCATAATTATGTTGTTGTTTTTTCAGTTAAAATCTTCACTGATGGTAACCCCAAGATATTAAGCATATTTTGTTTCTTTTAAGTCTGAGTAATGAAGTTTATCAGGACATTTGATGGTTTATTTCTTTTTTGAATTTCTAATAATCTTACATTTGTCAGGGATGAATTCTATAGACCATTGATTTTCCTAGTCTTCTAATATGTTAAGATTTTTTTTTTTTGTAATTTTTGTGAGTCAGATGAATAATCAATAGTTAAGTAAACAATAGTGTCATCTGCAAAAAGTCTGACTCTTCTCTTAACTGCGTTGGGCAGGTGGTTCCAAGCCAGTATTCTATATCGGCCCGATATCAAACCGACGTCGTTGTCTATAACGGCCCTATATCGGCTTCAATTTCGGCTGCAGATAGGGATGATGTCGGCCCGATGTCGGCAGACGGTATCGGGCTAATATCATAATGACATTGGTCTGATATTGGCAAACGATATTTTGCCAACATCGAAACGATATCAGCCCGATATTGGCAGATCATATTGTGGTCGCGAAATAGTGTGACACGTAGTGCTTTATCAAAGTTTTCTTAAAATATACACTTTATAAATTCTCAGAGTATTTTTTTCATAATTTTCTTGAGAACTTGTGTATCGCATGAAGTGTATGATGCTTATTTGATTTTATTGATATAAAAAAATCCAAAACTATATACTGCATGTTTTATACAGTTACGTAAGCTTTCTGTATATTCTTAACACTATTAGAATCGTTCAATTAGAATTTTAAACGTATTAATATTTTCATTATTTTGTAAATATAAATATTTTTATGGCAGCATTTTACATAAAAATAAAAATGCATCTTCATTATTACCTCCCTTTATTAAATATAAAATTTTGATAAATACCGTCTACAAATTTTGTTTGAAACTAGTTTGATTAATAATGGTATACATCATTTTGGCTTAAATTAGCTTACTTTTTCACGTTTATCAATAATATTTTGAAAAATATAGTTATATTAGAGAATCCAATATCGGCCCGATGTCAATGCGACGTACGAAATAGTTACACCGATTGATGTCGATCAATCGATTTTACTATTTTGCGGCACTACAACGGCCCGACGTCGGCACTTCATCGGCACATTTTGCCGACATTCCGACATTATACCTATATCGGGCCGATATAGTCATGCTGGCTGGGTTTATATAGCATACAAAAAGAGAAGGGCCCAGCACAGAACCTTGGGGGACTCCTGACATTATTTGCACTGAATCTGAATTACTACCCTCTACTGCTACTGTTTGAGGTCTGTTTCTAAGAAATGATTTGATCCATACTATTGCTTTTTTGTTTATTCCAAGTTTCATAAGTTTGTATGAAATTAGTCCATTGTCAACTTTATGGAATGCCTTTGAAAAATCCATTACAAGTAAATCAGTTTGTTTTCATGCTTCTAAATTGTCACAAATGTCTTGAGTGAATGAAAGTTGAGTCTCACGTCTGTGTTTTTGAACGAAATCCATGTTGGAATGGAGAAAGTAGGTTACTGGAGTCAAGATGAGTCATGATATATGAAACCAGAATGTGCTCCATTAATTTTGAGGCAATGCATGTTAAAGAGGTAGGTCGATAATAACTAGCTTTAGATTTAGGACCTTTTTGTATGCTGGTACAACAACTGCTGTTTTCCAGTCATCCGGAACAATGCCAGTATGTAAAGAAGCCTGAAAAACTTTAGTGAGGAATGGAGCTACTTCATAACATAACTCTTTAAGCAATCTTGGAGATAGTTGATCGGGGCCAGTAGTTTGAGAACACCATCGAAGGATATGTTTCTATCACACGTTCCTTTACTTTCCTGATAGTTTCCGTTTTTTAAATAATTTAAATTCACAGGCTTGTTTTCGATTCATTGGTTTTGGTTTTGAGAAAACAGACTGAAATTGACTATTGAGGACTGTTGCTTTATCAATTGGTTTAATATATGTTTTACCGTTTTGACTGTAAATACTCACCATATTTTCTGTATTTTGGCTGTGAAATGAGGATGCCAACTGATACTGCATTGAGCATATGGCACAAGACCATAAAGTGTTCTTGAGTAGAATACTTCAGAACATGGAAGATACAAGGAAAATTGCCAAGGAAAATGTTGACAGGGCACAAGAGAGATACAAATCACAATATGACAAGACAGCGAATGAAATTAACTTCAGACCAGCACAAAGGGTGTGGCTGTATTGCTCACAAGTTCCACCAGGAAAGGCACCAAATTTGCACAGGAAGTGGGTTAGACCCAATTATGTGGTACAGGTGTGCCCAAATGATACATATAGGTTCTGGAACTGCCAAACAAACAAAGAAGTAAATTCACGTGTCGACGTACAAAGGATGAAGCCCTACTACGACCCAGTGGACCGTCCCACCAATCCCCTCCCAGAGGAAGACAATGATGCTGAGTTGGATCCTGAGGAGATCAGAGAAGACCTAAACCTGCAAGAAAGAGGAAAAGGGCAGCAGGACTAACCAGTCAGACCACGGGACTTGCAGCTGTCACCAGTACAGCTGCATCCACAACTGCAAACACAAGGTCAGCAGCAACAGCAGCAGCCGCAGCCACCACAACATTATCAACAGCAACAACAACAGCAAGACAAGCCATCCACAAGCAAACAAGCAGACATAGCCGAATCAAGGGAAAAAATACACAATAAACTCTTGTGCATTCGCATCATAACATGCAAAACATATTTTTATGTACAACGGGGATCTTCAAAGCCAGAATGGTGCACTTGGCAGGCTACCAGGGCACTTGCAGAAGATATCTACATAAAGCATGGCACACTGACAACAGAACGTAGAAGACAAGATAAAAAAAATCTTCTCAAATTCAGGCTAGATAGGCAGGAAGGATAACCAGCGAAAAGGATTTTTACTGAACTGCTCATTGAAACGGAGCATATAATAGAAATCTGCAAAGAGGACAATGACAAGAAAAGCTATCTGATCAGTCATCAGAATAAAAACATTTCTCCAGACTGGTATGAAGAGGAAGATGTGCCTAGTGTTCTATTAGTGAATTATTTAAGACTATTGAAGAGTGATTTTCAGCAGCTGCAAAAGAAAGGATTAGAATAAGCTTGCATTGGAGTACATGTAGTTATATTGTAGTACAGCCAATTTAGCAGTAATATTGTGCCGTTTAAGTGCCATATATTAACAAGAGCTGTCAGCTGACAGCGCGCTCGACTATTCTCAGTACTCGATAGTATAATGTAAGCTATGAGTAAAACTTTAACATTACAATAAGCATATTCTAAGTCGAAAAGGGGCCACAATTCAGTCAAAATGCTTGATAGGGTTGCCTCCTCCTTTTAACAGACTGGGGCCATGATGGTAAACACGTATGCAAAATATGAAAGCAATATCTCAATTGACTTTGAAAATATTTGGGGTGGTACGCAAACTCTAACATTACAATTAGCATATTCCAAGTCGAAAAGGGGCCATAATTCAGTCAAAATTAAAAGAATGGGGTCATGATAGTAAACCAGTACGCAAAATATGAAAGCAATATCTCAATGGACTTTGAGAATATTTGGGGTGGTACGCAAACTTTAACATTTGTGACGCTCACGCTAACGCTAACGCCGACGCCGGGGCCAGTAGGATATCCTCTCTTATTTTTCGAATAGTCGAGCTAAAAATTTGAAGAGATTGTTAATAAGAGTCCATAACATACACACTGTTTTGTTAATGGCAGTAGACACGTGACATGATACCCACCCAGTCACATTATACTGCGACACCGGGCTGACCAGTCCTAGCACTACCCTCTTAATGCTGAGCGCCAAGCGAGGAAGCTGCTAGTACCATTTTTTACGTCTCTGGTATGACCCACGACCTCTCGCACTCGAAGCGGACGCTCTACCACTAGGCTACCGAGGAGGTTCATGGCAACAGATATCTAAATTAAGGGGACGTATATTGCAACATTCACAGTTCATACAGAAATGCGGAAGGGGTGCATATTCAAGAAATCGATGGTGGGAAAATAAAAAACATATTCCTAAACTGATATAATAGTGATGGACACCTGTAATATTCAGTATTTTGTGGGTAAGGATGTGGTACTATGAATGTAATAGGAAAACAGAGGTCTTTGTGAAAGTACATTCAACACAAAATATTAAGCTTTTGTATAAGGAAAAAACAGGTTTTTTTACAATAACAGTGTTCCAAATAATGTTGAAGGGATGAGATTTTCTTTCTAACACACCTGGTTTGCTTAAACATGTAAAAATTTAACGCCACGTCATTTCAGCTCGGGATGGACGCCATATTTCTCATTGATAAAAATGTAAACAAAAAAAATCAGAGTGGGATTAGCATTGCAAGGGCATAACATGACATTCTACACAATGAATACCTTAGAACAGATATATAAGACGCTACACAGGTCAGGCGGGTTAAATGCATAATGGCGATCACTTGAAATTCATCTTGAAAAGGTGGTTAATTTTAGTTTATTTACATGGTTTTTAATTTTCCCACGACTTCTCGGCGATTCACTGCAAATGTATTACTGCGCCGGACGAAAGGTAACTCTAATAAACAACGGGAGACAACTTAGGTGTCAGCACGTGTACGATTTTTAAAAAAAACATGTCGATGATTATAATTTCTTATCAAATAATGAATCCTATTCAGATATTCGTCTTTAATATTAGAAAATTATTAATTTCTGTGGACATTTGTCAAAAAATATAACTTACATTGGACTACTTTGCGCATCAAACTGGTTTCCGCTTCAGTTGTGAGGCACTTCCGTTATACTTTTTGACAACAATAACAAAACACAAAATGAATCAATAAAGTCACTTATAAACCGACTGCTACTTAAATCAGTGTAAGTAAAGTTGTTGTTACAACATTATACATGTTCGTTACGTTATGAGATAAAGTTTATCTTGAACTGCGTAATCCATTAATTACGTTTAGATGATATTGCATTTACAACTTATTTGATCCCATTTTTTACGTGAATGACAGCATTCTCGTGCAACTCGTGAAAACAGAGTTATGAAAAGTATGGTGGAGAATTCAAGGACAAATTATAAATGACATTAAAGTGAGGATAACTGTATATTCGTCCAGTTTTGATCATTGACATGCCTGCTGTGTATTAGTAACTTTTGTGAACAAGATTAGAATGTTACTTTTGCACATATACACATTGATTGGACCTCTCAACCAAATTTCATACCTTATTTTAGGGATTTTTAAGACAATACATTTTCAAAAGTTTGTTGAATGTGTTTTGATATTTAAGTGCATTGTAGTTCATGAATACCAAGTTAAAAATTAATAATGGCAACATTTCTAGGCCCTTATTGTAAGCCACTAGACTTCTGTAACGATAAATGTTTAATGTATTAAGGGGAATATACTCTTTTAGTTTTGGAATGTGGCATTCCTTGACCACCGTATCTTTTCTTATGCACTGCTTTGTAAACAAACTAAATAATTTGTTTTAGCTTACATAATGTAACTTATTATGTGAAATGAAAAGCAAGACAGTGACCATATTTCACATTCTTTCTTTAAATTAGAATCTGTAGGACATTGATAAATGTTTGGACAAGGTGAAGCACTATTATTTTCGCACCAAAAAGTCTAAATTGTTGACTTTGAGTGTACACAATAAGTCTTACGAAATTCAACAATAACTTTCTTGTTTCAGTTTTCTCATTTTTATTTTAGTGAGCAATCCTTTGTGTACTTATAACAGTTGAAACAGTATCCATTTCATGTACCGAAACCTTGTACTTTTTTGCAGGTAAATTTTATCATACCCCACCCACTTTTTTCTAATTTCAAAGTATGCGTCCCCTTAAAGCTAGTTTCTGTTAAAATTTCATTGTGGGAGTATTTTTGACATTTTGGTAGAAAAATGGGAGAGCAGGTTGTACATTGTATTTGGTGAAGTGAAGCTCAATTTTAGTACGAGTAATACTTCCAGGTCACAGAAGTGTGATTTTGATATCAGTTTACAGTAAGCAAATGTGACCAGAGATATCTCTCTTAGCAGACACATGACCCCTACTTTTCTCTTCATTTTATATCCGTTTTAGCATAACTCTTTAAAATGAGGTAAGGATTTGTTCTCTGAAATGGATCTGGCTATGTTTGACAGCTCTTTAAACAAGAGCTGTCTGATGACAGCGCGCTCGACTGTTCGAAGAATTGATTGAAGAATGGGGTCAAAATATTTCCACCGATATTCAGACAAAAGAAATAAATAGATTAGACAAACAATGTTCCTGTATTACTTTGATTTCGATAAGTCTTGCACTAAATGACAATATATGAGCCAATTTCAAAGTCCAAAAAGGGCCATAATTCAGTCAAAATAGTTATGTACTCTTGCCTACAGATGGAAATCATAATGATAAACAAGTGTTCAAAGTTTAAAAGCCATATGTCAAATAGTTTTGACAAAACATGGACTTGTATGAAAACAGAACCAATTTCAAAGTCCAAAAAGGGCTATAATTCAGCCAAAATAGATGACAGAGTTATGTTCTCTTTCCTACAGATAGAGACTATTATACTAAACAAGTGATAAAAGTTTCAAAGCCATATGTCAAACACTTTACAAAAAATATGAACTGGTACGAAAAACTTAACCAAGATTTCTAAGTCAAAAAAGGGCTATAATTCAGCCAAAATCCTTGATGGAGTTACATACTCTTGCCTATAACTGGACATGGCGATGGTAAACAGGTGTTAAAAGTTTCAAAGCTTTATCTCAAAAGACTTTGTCAAAATATGAACTGGTACGAAATATTAACCCAGATTTCTAAGTCAAAAAGGGCCATAATTCAGCCAAATTCCTTGATGGAGTTATGTGCTCTTGCCTATAACTGGACATGGTGATGGTAAACAAGTGTTGAAAGTTTCAAAGCTTTATCTCAAAAGACTTTGTCTAAATATGAACTGGTATGAAAAACTTAACCAAGATTTCTAAGTCGAAAGGGGCCATAATTCAGCCAAAATCCCTAATGGAGTAATGTACTCTTGCCTATAACTGGCCATGATGATGGTAAACAAGTGTTGAAAGTTTCAAAGCTTTATCTTAAAAGACTTTGTCAAAATATGAACTGGTACGAAAAATTGACCATGATTTCTAAGTCAAAAGGGGCCATAATTCAGCCAAAATCCTTGATGGAGTTATGTGCTCTTGCCTATAACTGGCCATGATGATGGTAAACAAGTGTTGAAAGTTTCAAAGCTTTATCTCAAAAGACTTTGTCAAAATGTGGACTGGTACGAAAAACTTAACCAAGGTGTGACGCCGACGCCGACGCCGACACCGACGCCGACGCCGTGGTGAGTAGGATAGCTCTACTTATTCTTCGAATAGTCGAGCTAAAAATACCAGTTTTATATAGAATATATAAAGGAAATTATTTACCTGTTTGTGACCATTAGTGATCCATTAAAACAATCAAGAAATGGTTGCAATGGATCACTAATGGAACGTGTTCCAATAAATGGATCGCGATATTGAAGCCAGTTATTAACTTTACAGAGCCATTCAGAAGGCTTTATCCTCTTTTATTAGGAAACATATGGTTTTAATCCATCCAATTTACCATTACAGCATATCTTCTAGCTGCTATGGTTATGTTATGTAATCTCATCTAAGGTATAATATTGGGGGACAAAAAGGGGAACAAAAATTAGCGCATTTTGAAGGTAATAAGTGTACAGGATGGACAGGATATGGATTTATTAAAGAGAAAATGGTGGTTGCTATTTCATTTATTTTCTATGATTTGCAACTAAAGGTATTTTCTTAATAATTACAATTCAGTATAAATAAATACATTTTTACATTGTGATTCTTTAGATTTCAATAAAACAAGTGAATGTAAGAATACAAAGATTTCTTTAATATAACGTAATAATTTTTAAAATGCTGATTCAAATGACCTGTATACTTACTTATATGGAAACTAGTTAATAAATGTATGTTTCTCTTTATCTATCCATATTTCACAAAGATGGAATTTCTGTTAGCTGCATGATTTATCAAATGATTTGTATAAAACTGAATCCATGAAAATGTTGAATGACTGCTAAATTTGTAACTATATAATCATATATATATATCATTAGTTAACATTATTGAAACAATTTAATACATGTATTTGAATAATTTTAATAGAAAGGCCTTTTCAACAGTTACTGCATATCCCTGCAAATCCAGGCCACACCCAAGTCACAAAAACGATTTGCCAAAACAGAATGGTTTCAATTAAATACAGCCTGTAGTTAGGAATATATCGGTGTGATGAAACGCATTCCATTGAGCGATCTAATAAGCAATCTATATTATTATATATGCGTTCCGTTAAGCGATCCATTATACGATCTATTATGCGATCCATTATATATACGATCTATTATGCGTTCCATTGAGCGATCTATTGTGCGCTCCATTAGCGTATTGTTAAATGACACTTTAATTATGTTAATTAGTGATCCATTAGTTCCTTTGCATGTGAAATTGGAACATGGATTTGCTGGTGTGTATTGGATTAACAACACGCTTGCGGATCATGGTTTTAGTGACGTTTATTGGCAGTGTTTATTGGGCTTTTTTTAGTTTTGGTAGGTTTCAGTAAGATTTACAAAAACGTGGCAGTTAGGTTCTGGTAACATATAAAAAACATGACAGTTTGTATCGTTACCTAGGTTCCGGTAAGATACAATGTATATAAAACGTGGCAGTTAGGTTCCGGTAACATATATAAAACGTGACACAAATGCAGAGCAATATACACACAAAACAAAGTCATATGACCTTTGACCCCTAAGTGTGACCTTGACCTTTAAGTGAGCAATCCGAAACATGCGCTCTGCACATCATTTTGATGAAGTGAATATTTGTGTCAGGTTTCTTTGAAATCCTTCAAGAGTCACAGAGTGGAAGGGAGATTGCTAACCAACAGACAGACAGACAGACGGACACGGAGGCGATAACATAATACGTCTCTTAGGGCATATAAAAAGGAATCGAGATCTTATGGTGATACAAGTTGTGTGCAAGTTTGGTTAAAATCAAATCATAAATGAAGCTGCTATTGTGCAGACAAAGTCAAAATAGCTAATTCTGGCCCTTTCAGGGGCTATAACTCTGGAATCCATTATGGGATCTGGCCAGTTCATGAAAGGAACCAATCTTATAGTGACACAAGTTTTTGTGCAAGTCTGATTAAATTCAAATCATAAATGAAGCTGCTATTGTGCTGACAAGGTCAAAGTAGCTAATTCTGGCCCTATCAGGGGCCATAACTCTGGAACCCATAATGGAATCTGGCCAGCTCAAGAAAGGAATCAAGATCTTGTGGTGATACAAGTTGTGTGCAAGTTTGGTTAAAATCAAATCATAAATGAAGCTGCTATTGCGCAAACAAGGTCAAAATAACTAATTTTGGCCCTTTCAGGGGCCATAACCCTGAAACCAATTAGGGGATCTGGCCAGTTCAAAAAAGGAACCAAGATCGTATGGTGACACAAGTTTTGTGCAAATTTGATTAAATTCTAATCATAAATGAAGCTGCTATTGTGCAGACAAGGTCAAAATAGCTAATTCTGGCCCTTTCAGGGGCCATAACTCTGGAACCCATAATGGGATCTGGCCAGTTCAAAAAAGGAAACAAGATCTTATGGTGATACAAGTTGTGTGCAAGTTTGGTAAAAATCAATCATAAATAAAGCTGCTATTGTGCAGACAAGGTCAAAATAGCTAATTTTGGCCCTTTCAGGGGCCATAACTCTGGAACCCATAAGGGGATCTGGCCAGTTCAAGAAAGGAACCAAGATCTTATGGTGATACAAGTTGTGTGCAAGTTTGGTTAAAATAAAATCATAAATGAAACCACTATCGTGCAGACAAATTGTGGACGGACGGACGGACGACGGACGAAGGGTGATCACAAAAGCTCACCCTGTCACTATGTGATAGGTGAGCTAAAAACGTGGCAGTTAGGTTCCGGTAACATATATAAAACGTGACAGTTTATATCCTTACCTAGGTTCCGGTAACATATATAATACATGACAGTCTGTATCGTTACCTTGGTTCCAGTAACATATATAAAACATGGCAGTCTGTATCGTTACCTAGGTTCCGATAACATATATAATACATGACAGTCTGTATCGTTACCTTGGTTCCATTAACATATATAAAACATGGCAGTCTGTATCAAACGTCGATATGTTGCTGAGAGTGGTTCGGCTTGCCTTCAGTCATGTTGTTTGTGTTCATATCATACAAAGAATTGAGTATCATAGAGTTTACATGTCGTGCATAACTAAAAATTACAGCTTAAAATAATTGTGTTTTGTTTTGTATTTTTGATTATGTTTTTATAACAGAAATTCATTCTGCGCCTATCACAAAGAGATCGACAACCACAAAAGTGCAACGTTTGGTCTTTCTTGGAACATGCTGAGATATTTGTTATTACTGCCTTACCGCTTTGAAACTGCAAATTAAATTTAGATGAACACTGTTCTTTGTTGTTTCAAATTTAAAAGACAAATGCCTTACGATACATTTCCAAGTTCTGTTTAAACCAGTTTATATTTGCGTACATAGGGGTCAAACTTGACCTAGATTTTATCCAGGCAAACATTCTGATCAAATATGAAGATTCAGTGTAAAATGCAGTCCCAACTGCATACACAAGGTTTACCTTTGATATGACCAAGTGACCTAGTTTTTAACCCTAAATTGCCCATATTCGAACTTGGCCTAGTTTTCATCCAGACAAGCATTGCTATGGTGGGCTAAACAAGAGCTGTCACAGGAGACAGTGCGCTAAACTATTTCGATGCTGAACATATCTGAGGAAGCTGGAGCTGTCACTAGAGTGTTTAGTGACTCCAATTGTGGATGAGGATATTGCACAATAGCTAGGGTCTGTGTCAAAAATGCGGACTGAGCATCTCCTGAATCCTGGAGATCGACCTTTATCTCAGGTCAAGCTATTACAGCTGAAAATGATCATGTTACATGGTCTGGTGGTTCTGGGATATTTATTGCCATTCGCACATGTTTATAAACAACCCCTTGGTCTGTAGATTACAGGGAGCACTTTGGTAAAAATTATTGAACTAGGAAAAATACCAACTGAATAATTGATACATAGTGGATTAATGGTGTTGTTCATACTTTTTATATATTATGTATTCTGCTTTTTAATTTGAATGATTTATTAAAAAAAGATGTTGTACAGATGATTGATTCTATATATTAATAATTCATGTTTTAATTGCTAAAATGCGGATTGTAATCTACAATGGTTCAGAATACCCAGTAGAAGGAGTTTTAAGAATAGAATTAACACTTTCTACAAAGCAGAAATCATGTATAATGTGGGGAAAATGAAACTGCTCCCAATGTTAATACAATATTCAAAACACATAATAAAATGCATGTATAGTATATTGCACATACTTTTTTCAATTTTATATGGTATACTTATTTTCTGTAACGAAGTTACTTTATTTAACTCTTTCTGTATAAAAAATATTTTATTTCAACCTGAGTTATGTTTTGAAACCACATGTGCACAGGGCAGCAGCTACTAGCAACAGAAGTTGTAACAATATGTAAATTTATACCAATGCATCATTGAAATAAAATAGTAATTATGATAACAGTTACTGTTATATGAAAAGATAGCAGACGTCTTGAAATGTGAACTATAACTTGATTATATAAGGCTGGTAAAGGTTTTTAAATCACTAATACCATCTTCTGCTAATTTCAACTAAAGCTTCAATGGAATATTAGGGCTTTACACCTATGTGCAGAGTTAAAAATTGTCGTTAAAATCTGATAAATTGATGCCTATTTTGCAAAAGTCACACACATATGACTGCCTCTATTCTCACACAAAAAATATTCTTCATTTATTAAAAAATCAAAATTATCACAGTAATAAATGTGCAAGTTTTGCAACATCTAATCCGTTTGCTATACTAGTAGCTGAATCCATTGTTAAAATATTCATTCTGCCTATGTCCTACTTTAACTGAATATCTGTTTATTATTCTGTTTAACATCATTCTTAGATATCATTCTTTTATATTAAAACAAAAAATATCTTTTGCACTTTCGGCAATGAAATACTTGCTGCTGAGGATACACTGTTGAATATATTTACTCAAAATGTTGTTTATGGAAGGGTAATTGACTTCTTTTCTTATTATGCACTGTGCTATTAGATTAGACTTACTGGTATCAAATAACATAATGCACTTCTAAATAGTTTATACATATTTATAAATCTAACCAATAAGAAGACTATTCATATGTTTTCATTTAAGGTATTATTGTTTTAACATGATTATAATTGAAGACTAGGGGCAATTCAGACCTTTCTGATTTTTTGGTGTATGATTAAAACTAGCCAGATTAAACTGAAGCACAAAATTAAACCTCAGCTCATGTGCTTACCACCTGTTAACTAAATGCGGATTAAGATCTCTATCCACAGGAAAAATTTATTGCAGTGTGCCATACTTGTGATTGGTCAGTTAACGGTTTATCATGAGATATCGGTCACAAGCTCTGACCAGAGTTTACCAGACTAGATAATCAGAGCCAAGACTGATGAAGTCAGAATATATAAAAAAAATATTTTTTCTAAAAAAAAAAAAGATTATCTAGTCGGTAGCCAGACTACTGCTGACCTAGTTTTTGCCCAAACATGACCCAGATTCAAATATGTCTTAGAGATCATCAATACCAACAATCTGATCAAGTTTCATAAAGATTGGGTCGCAAATGTGGTCTCTAGAGTGTTCACATGCCATTCCTTTGATCTGATCTACTGGTCTAGTTTTTGACCCCACATGACCCAGTTTCGAAACTGACCTAGAGATCATCAAGACAAACATTCTGACCAAGTTTCATAAAGACTGGGTCAAAAATGTGGTCTCTAGAGTGTTCACAAGCTTTTCCTTTGATCTGACCTACTGGTCTAGTTTTTGACCCCACATGACCCAGTTTCGAAACTGACCTAGAGATCATCAAGACAAACATTCTGACCAAGTTTCATAAAGATTGGGTAAAAATGTGGTCTCTAGAGTGTTCACAAACTTTTCCTTTGATCTGACCTAATTTTTGACCCTACATGACCTTAGTTTCGAATTAGACCTACAGATCATCAAGACAAACATTAGGACCAAATTTGATAAAGATTGGGACAAAAATGTGGTCTCTAGAGTGTTCACAAGCTTTTCCTTTGATCTGACCTTCTGACCTAGTTTTTGACCCAACATGACCCAGTGTTGAACTTGACCTAGAGATCAAAGGACTAACATTCTGACCAAGTTTCATAAAGTTTAGGTCACTAATGTGGCCTCTAGAGTGTTCACAAGGCAAATGTTGACGCATGATGCATGAAGCCGACGGACGCCAGACAATGACTGGTCACAACAGCTCACCTTGAGCACTTTGTGCTCTGGTGAGCTAAAAAAACATAAGCACAGGCATCACATTTAGACATTTTTCCTCTAGATGTTTTACATGCATAAAATCACAAACAACCTTATTTTAAGCAATCTCTCCAGTATGTTTTGCCATATGCTTCTTCAAGTAAACGTTTTGATTACAGGCATAATCACAAACACCACATTTAAAGCGTTTCTCTCCGGTATGTACTGCCATATGCCTCTTCAGATCACTTCCGTAGTGACACATATAATCACAAACACCACATTTAAAACGTTTCTCTCCAGTATGTATTACCATATGCCTCTTCAGATCACTGCCATAATGACTCGCATAATCACAAACATTACATCTGAATCGTTTCTGTCCAGTATGTACTGCAATATGCGTGTCCAGCTTACTTCTGTTTTTACATGCATAATCACAAAAATCACATTTAAAGAACTTCTTTCCTGTATGTTTTGCAAAATGCCTCTTCAGATCACTGCCACAGGCACTGGCATAATCACACAAATTACATTTAAAGCTCTTCTCTCCTGTATGTATTGCCATATGCCTCTTCAAATTAGCGGCATGGTGGCATGCATAATCACAAACATCACATTTAAAGCTCTTCTCTCCTGTATGTTTTTTGATATGCATCTTCAGAGAACTTTTTGAGGTACACAAATAATCACAAATGTTACATTTATAGCACTTTTCTTGAGTATGTGCTGCCATATGCATCTTCAGATGAAAGCTATTATTACATACATACTTACAAAGGTTACAGCTCAACATTTTTCCAACAGTATGTTTTCCGATGTGTGTCTTCAGATTACTGACAAAAATGCACAGTCATATCATTTAAAGAATTTCTCTCCTGTAAGTTTGCAATATGTACTTTTAGCTCATAACTTGTACAAAATGCATTATTAACAACACACCATTTAAAGCATTTTCTCCTGTATGAATTCTCATATGGCTCTTCAGATTATCACTTGACAACATGCATTATTACCACATATCTTGCATTTTACGTGTTTCTCTCCTGAATGTTTTCTACTGTACATTGTATATCTTCTACTTGCATTACTGAAAAAAAATGAAAACAATTATTTAATTATTATTATAATTATTATTGTTATGATACCAGATTTATATAGCGCCCTTTTCATGACAAACACGTTCAAAGGGACTTTAAAGCAACTGCAGCTACACAGGGCATGAAAGTACAGGCACAGAGCGATCTCACCAGAGAGACAGAGTGAGATAAAGCCCCCAGAACAGACAGAGAAAACTTTTCAGATACAGACACGTCCGGCTAACTTAGCCTAGCTCTTTGCGAATAGACAGTCTGGTTCTTAAACGTGCCCGGTGTATAGCACGCGAAGCCGTCTTTCCTGGGAAAAACAAGTACAGGCCTCTAACTTTTTGTAAAATGGTTACCATACTTTGATAAAAAACAATTACAAGAGGGCCATGATGGCCCTATATCGCTCACCTGAGTACCATTGCTCAAAATAATATGATCAAGTTTTGACATAGAGCACATAGACATACACATTAAATATCATCAGGATAAACATTTTCTTGTAACAGTCCCTTTTGACCTAGTCAGGGCCAATTTCCATACTAAGTTTGAGGGTTCTAGGCTCAAATGCTGCATTTTAGTAACATGACTATTCCTTACCCTGGAAGACTTAAATAACATTTAAAACCAATTTTTAGATGCTGCTGAGATATATTCGTTTACATAAAATAAAGGGAGGTAATTTGTCATAAATTCAGTCAAAAGTTATCTACCCTGATTGTCCGAGTCCATCTGATGGCACAAATGACATTTCAAATCAGTATCTTCATTGGTTACTGAGATACACCCATTTTAATTTGAAACAAAGGGAGGTAATTTGACATAAAATCAGTCCATAGCTATCTACCCTGATTGCATCAGTCCAACTAAAGACAATAATGAAATTTCGAATGAGTTCTATAAATATTTATCAAGATAAATCCATTTTTATTAAAATCAGGGGAGGTACTCATGCATTGGTATATGCATGTAGAAGATACAGAGTAAAAGCCTATACAACAATATATTAGTAAAGTATTCATATCGATAACTCATATCCTTAGGTGGTTCTCAAGTTATGAAACAGAAACTGTTTTCCATTTTCAAGCCCCTGTGACCTTGACCTTAAGGCTTTGATCGGACGACCCCAAAATCAGTAGGGGTCATCTACTCTGCATGTCCAATCATCCTATGAAGTTTCAAAATTCTGGGTCAAGTAGTTCTCAAGGTACTGACCGCCGCGAGTGACCGGAAATGTTTTTCCATTTTCAGGCCCCTGTGACCTTGACTATCAATAGAGTGATCCAAAAATCAATAGGGGTCATCTACTATGCATATCCAATTATCCTATGAAGTTTCAACATTCTGAATCAAGGGGTTCTCAAGTTATTGATTGGAAATGGTTTCCATAATCAGACCCCTGTGACCTTGACCTTTAATGGAGTGACTACAAAATCAATAGGGGTCATCTGCTCTGCATGACCAATCATCTTATGAAGTTTCAACTTTATGGGTGAAGTCGTTCTCAAGTTATTGATCAGAAATGGTTTTCCATGTTCAGGCTCCTGTGACCTTGACCTTTAACGGAGTGACCCCAAAATCAATAGCGGTCATCTACTCTGCATGACCAATCATCCCATGAATTTTCAACATTCTGGGTCAAGAAGTTCTCAAGTTATTGATCGGAAATGGTTGTCCATGTTCAGGCCGCTGTGACCTTGACCTTTAACTGTTAAACTGTTAAACAGAGTAACCCCAAAATCAATAGGGGTCATCTACTCTGCAATCATCTTATGAATTTTCAACATTCTGGGTCCAGTGGTTCTCAAGTTATTGATCAACAAGAGGGCCATGATGGCCCTATATCGCTCACCTGTTATCATTGCACTTGAGGACAAGAAGGTCCTCAGAAAAAATATCTAAGTCCAAAGGACAGGAACAACAAAGGAAAGAAATTTAACCAAAAAGAAAAACAAAATTCTAACAAGGTACAGATATGTCAAAATACACCTAAAAATTGGAGGTACCATCCATGTTGTACCACAGAAAAATGGTCTCGGTTTTTCCCTACGGCCAATAATAAAAAAGTTACTAAAAATAAGCTATTTATAGTAATGTAAAAGGGAAGTAATTCAAAAGAAAATTATTGTAAGTTAACAAAAGAAGGATCTGCCAAATAAATCTGTTGACATAAATGAAATTTCAGATCAGTATCTTCATTAGTTACGGAGATATACCCATTTTAATTTGAAATAAAGGGAGGTAATTTGACATAAAATCAGTCCATAGTTATCTACCCTGATTGGCTCGGTCCAACTAATGACAATAATGAAATTTCAAATAAGTCCTGTAGGTACTTACTGATATAAATCCATTTTGACTACAATCAGGGGAGGTAATCAGATATAAAATAACTCTGGAAACTACGATTGGATCTGATTTGTCATGGAATCCAAGATTTATTGTTGTTGAAGATATTTTGGAAGTTTGTATCAAATAAAACCATAAATGAAGTCTCTATATGGCTGCAAAAGCCAAAATAGCCAATTTTGGACATTTAAGGGGCCATTACTCTGGAACCCATGATGGAACCTGGCCAGTTTAAGAAAGGAACCAAGATCTTGTGGTGATACAAGTTGTGTGCAAGTTTGGTTAAAATCAAATTATAAATGATGTTGCTATTGTGCAGACAAGGTCAAAATAGCTAATTTTAGCCCTTTCAGGGGCCATAACTCCGGAACCCATTAGGGGATCTGGCCGGTTCAACAAAGGATCTGAGATCTTATGGCAACACAAGTTTTGTGCAAGTTTGATTAAATTCAAATCATAAATGAAGCTGCTATTGTGCAGACAAGGGCAAAATAGCTAATTCTGGTCCTTTCAGGGGCCATAACTCTGGAACCCATAAAGGAATCTGGCCAGTTCAAGAAAGGAACCAAGATCTTATGGTGATACAAGTTGTGTGCCAGTTTGGTAAAAATCAAATCATAAATAAAGCTGCTATTGTGCAGACAAGGTCAAAATAGCTGATTTTGGCCCTTTCAGGGGCCATAACTCTGGTACCCATAAAGGGATCTGGCCAGTTCAAGAAAGGAACCGAGATCTTATGGTGATACAAGTTGTGTGCAAGTTTGATTAAAATAAAATCATAAATGAAACCACTATCGTGCAGACAAGAAATTGTTGACGGACGCACGGACGCACGGACGGACGGACAAACGACGGACGACGGACGAAGGGTGATCACAAAAGCTCACCTTGTCACTATGTGACAGGTGAGCTAAAAATGGTTTTCCATTTTCAGGCCCCTGTGACCTTGACCTTCAACGGAGTAACCCCAAGATCAATAATGGTAATCTACTCTGCATGACCAATCATCCTATGAAGTTTCAACATTCTGGGTCAAGTGATTCTCAAGTTATTGATCGGAAAAGGTTTTCCATGTTCAGGCCCCTGTGACCTTGAACTTTGATGGAGTGACCCCAAAAAACAATAGGGGTCGTCTTCTCCATAAGCCCTGTCATCCTATGAAGTTTGAAGGTTCTAGGTCCAATGGTTCTCCAGTTGTTGATGGGACATGAAGTGTGATGTACGGACAGGGCAAAAACAATAAATCTCCCCCAGAGTGGGGAGACATAATAAAGCTGCTATCATGTAGACAAGAAATTGTTGACGGACGGATGCACGGATGTCCAGCCGAAATGAAAGAGAGGGCCATTTCTTTTGTTATTATCTTTTGTTTGAATAGGTGGCCCTGGTCCTTTAATCTATTTTTAACGGATTGAAGCTATTGTTCTCTTTTATTCTCTTTACCATTACTCTTTCATTTCAGTTGTCTGCACGGACGGACTGACGACGGACGAAGGGTGATTACAAAAGCTCACCTTGTCACTATGTGACAGGTGAGCTGAAAATAGCAAATTTTGCCCCTTTAAGGGGCCATAACTATGATACCCATGATGGGATCTGGCCAGTTTTTGAAAGGAACTGAGATATTATGCCAATACAAGTTGTGTGAAAGTTTTATTAAAGTTGACTGCAAAATGTTGTCACAAGGCAAAACTGGCAAATTTTGACCGTTTAAGGGGCCATAACTCAGGATTCCATGATGGGATCTGGCCAGTTTTCGAAAGGAACTGAGATATTATGCCCACACAAGTTGTGTGCAAGTTTAATTAACATCAAATACAAAATGTGGTCTCTATCATATTCACAAGGAAATTGTGAACGGACAGATGACGGACGGCCACAAAAGCTCACCCTATCACTATGTGACTGGTGAGCTAATAAAACACATATCACTACTAAATGAAGAAAAGAGACTTCATTTAATTAATAATATTTTAAAATGCTGCGGGTAGTGAAGTATTTATTGGCCATTTCCGGAGAAAAATAAAACGCAAAACATTTTCATTTCTAAGAATCCAAAAAGAATAATTATTCAATATTATTTCCTAAACTTGTAAGTGGATATATAAAAGATAAATCCCCATGCTAGGCAGTGCCTTAATTCATATTATGGGTTAGTCCAAATAATTCAATTATTAATTGTACTTGAGAGTTGAATATCGTTAATATTTTTGGACTTGTCGATATCTGCCTCAGAGTACAAACCAGAAAAGGAAAAGAATGTGATAGCACTGTCCCCTTCTTTGCGTAAATAACAACCAACTTAATCCGTTGGGCAGGAATTATGTTATGACAAAGTGACGGATCAAAAAAAGAAATACATACATATAAAGCCTGTAATTTTTCCTTTCCAATAATGTATATATTATCTAGATTCCTTAAAAAACTTTCAAAGTATGACAGAGGTTTAAATCACGTGTACTACATATTGGAAAATGGCCGATACAGGTAAACACATTACTACACGAAGCGTTTTCATTGGTCAAGCCTCCGACCGCCATTACATGAAGACGATTGAAACGTTAGAGGTTTAAATTTTTTACAACAGAAATTCTTGATAAATATGTCATGTTCTTATGTTTTTTATTTACTATTTATGATTTAAAACAACAGGTAAGCTGTTAGGGCTAAAAAAATCGTGACTACTGATAAATCGTAATTTCAAAAGACCACAGTTTCCACCACAGTTTTGATTGTTTCTGGTTGAGACCTCTAGGTAGACAACGTAAAATATCAAAATGTAAAATCGGTCTACCCGAGGTCTCATTATTTAGACTAATTATGGGTCAACTGAACTAGTCTGTTTCAAATGAACCAGCCTAGTTAATAAGGCCATCTCTGACCTGTTCAGTCAATAAACAGGTCTAGGAAAGTGGTTTATTTACAGATTATTTGTAAATTTACAGATACTCTATAAATTTACAGATTTTTAGATGCATACCATAAGTAAATCAATTAATTTCAAGCTACGATTTTGAGTCCAAATATGATTTTAGCAGTTTTCAAACATTTGATCTGTAAATTTATAGATCGAAAAATCTGTAAATTTATAGATTATCTGTAATTCTAACATGGCTCGAATTGATTTCCAGTTAAACAAAGAAGAAAATCAAGCTCTGTATATTCTGCGATAAACAACGGTTGACGCGCGGACCAGTAAGAGAGCATTATGAAGTCAATTATGACGTCAAATTGCCGTATGACGTCCGATACATTACTCCTCGCAGAAATGAAGTCCAGTATGATATTTATTTAAATATATCAATGAGCATGTCAGAATGAAAACAATCAATGCCTTCTTGTGATTTATCGTCTTATTTACCACGGTTCATCGTTCAGATGCTTCAGTATTTACCTACGCATCTGAACTCTGAACCGTTGTAAATCAGACGATAAACAACTCGAAGGCCTTGATTATTTGTTAACTATACCACTTTCATAGACCTGATAAAAAAACTGAACGTCGAACGTAGAATTAATTCAATTATTTTGACTGTTCACAATATCTTAGAATAGATTTTTTGTACACAGCAATAATAAAAAATAACAAAAGATAAATTTACAACTGATAGGATTTTAAGAAATGGTGTAAACTTACTCCAAAGACTGATAACACTCTAGTGATTTCTCACATACAAATGGCGTATATTATCTAAGGGAAGAAACTCTGTGAAAGAGACAGGTGTATTCCCCGGAAAACCCGGAATTTTACGGCTAATTTCCGGAAATCATGTACATGGCAATAAGTTTCTTATTTGGTGTTACAATCGAAGTATTTTGATATATAATCATTTTTAGCATCTTTGGGTAGAAGTAATTTTCTTCAAAAATATTGTAAAGTATAACCGACTGTTAAAATTAATCGTTTTTTGCCGTGAAATTGTCATATTTGGAAAACCCGGAAATCATTTACATGGCTACACGTTTATAATTTGTTGTTGTTTTTTTTAAACAAAATATTTTGATCTATAATCATTTTTGAGCATCTACGCTTTGGGTAGAAGTAAATCTATGCTTTAGGTAGAAGTAAATTTACGCTTTGGGTAGAAGTAAATTATTATAGAGATATTGTTATATTATTATATTTTAAGTATAACCGACTGTCAAAATTGAACTTTTTATTTTTTGCCGCGAAAATATTTTCATATTTGGAAAATTTGGAAATCATTTTCATGGCTATAATAGCCCTGCTTATAATTACTAAATGTACCTATATTTTGCACATTTTAGTAGAGGCTCATGAATGATAGTATATTTGTTCAAAAGCAATTAATTAATGTATGACTGGCATTTCTGGATATGGAACACTCAATTCAGTGGACCGTGACGATGGCTCATCAATATTTAATGACGTCATAGCAAATAAATATGATTTTTTTTTTATTAAAATATACAGGTTTTCTGAAAAGTATGATCTTCGATACACATAAACTATCGTAGCAAACATTTTGTTTATTTCAAAGACTGATACATACTGAACAATTTTAGATTAAAAATTAATGGAACTAAGCATGCTTAATTATATTTTAGTTCCTCTTTTGTTAAACGGTCCAAAAAAAAAACAATTTAATTGCCTAAGAATTTTTTTAAGTCTTCTACATGTTTACTTACCTAAGTTATATTTTGTGCAAAGTATAGTACTGTTTCTTTATTTTGACATTATTCAAGTTTATCCTTTTTTAGATATGGGCATTCAAACTAGAGAGTGCCAAAAATGATCAACTTGTATTCGTGCATTTATAATCAAACTTAAATCTTTCGCGTGATTGCTTTAAAATGTCACCACCTACACAACGCCTCTACATCCTTGTGGTAGAGCTTCCGCCTCGATTGCGGGAGGTCGTAGCTTCGTTCCATGGCTAGGTCATACCAAATGATTCCAGCGGCCCTGGTTAGCATTAAACTCCCCTTTCGTACACTCTTGACAATAAATTCGATCAGAAATGAAATGTAGAGAGTGATAGATATAATTTGAAAAAAAAACTAGTTTCACAATCGACATAAAATAAATCAGTCGAACTAAGTCTGCAATCATAATGCATGGTTGCGTTTGGGTCTTACAAAGGTTCTTCTCATATATTTGATTAATTATCTAAGTGTAAAGCGGCAGTCGTAAAAAAAACTTTCCACACTTGACTTCGGTACTATTTTTTTTTGCGTGCTTTTTAACTATGGAGTCAGTTCAGGGTATCCGAACAATAGAATGCCATACCAGGCAGTTCTAGTGTACGCGAGAGTGTCGCACATTATATCTCTTGAAAAGATTCTGTCAAACTGAGTTTGATATCATTTTGCTTGGTTGCGTCCTATGCTTCCATATGACATTCGCATATATTTTGGTTCCATATGACATTCGCATATATATTTTGGTTCCATACGACATTCGCATATATATTTTGGTTCCATATGACATTCGCATGTATTTTGATTCCATATGACATTCGCATGTATTTTGATTCCATATGACATTCGCATGTATTTTGATTCCATATGACATTCGCATATATATTTTGATTCCATATGACATTCGCATGTATTTTGGTTCCATATGACATTCGCATGTATTTTGATTCCATATGACATTCGCATATATATTTTGATTCCATATGACATTCGCATATATTTTGATTCCATATGACATTCGCATATATATTTTGATTCCATATGACATTCGCATATATATTTTGATTCCATATGACATTCGCATATATTTTGATTCCATATGACATTCGCATATATATTTTGATTCCATATGACATTCGCATATATTTTGATTCCATATGACATTCGCATATATTTTGGTTCCATATGACATTCGCATATATTTTTGTTCTCGCAATAAGCGACATAGCTACGGTCCTCGGTTCCTGATAAGCTCTTGTAAAAAAGTGAAAAGATGCGCTGCTGAGTGGTTACTAAAATTTTGTTTTGTTATTACTACGATTTCTATCAAGTACAATGTTGTGAAATGCACTCGAGAAAATAACAATCTAAGAATTTAGCTGTTTAATTAGACTTTCTGCCATCACTTTATTCTTGAATTCCTGGGTATTCTATAACTAGTACCATTCAACATTTCAAACATATAAAATATTCAAAAACAACAATAGAACATAAAAATCTCGCCTGCCCACGAAACGTTAAATGAATGACCAACTAAACACAATTGAAATTAAAACAATCTAGCCAAACACTATCTGCCCTGACTATTCTTGTTATGTAAAATACCAAAATACGCTAACTATGCTAGAACAACCAAGCCGTGCACAGTATTCTGCTAACTTTGAAATCTTTTATTCCAAGTCACAGTCGCCGCCACATGTGCAAAGTGCAGTGCACTTAAGGTTCGCCTTATAGCATTTGCATCTCCCTCTACAGTCCTTTAAACAACCGCACCGAATGAACCTAGAGCATGAAAATTGCACCTGAGGTAACAATGTCCATACTGGTTCCCATTTTCCATTGCCATATTTCCATCCCCATTCTAATGGACTTGGTAGCTGTGGCTGCTTTACTAAATCTTGACCCAAATCTTGTCCGGCCTGAAAACTTGCTTTCAAGACATGATGCTGAAGCGCAGCCTGTGTGGGAGATCTTGCAATGACCTTGGCCGACGACAAAACAGATATTCTCTTGCCTCATTTACATTTACAGTTGCAATAGGGCTCATTCGCTCGTAGTTGAGGACAATAAATCTTTCGATTGTATCCATGAACTGTTCTTCCAACCGTGATGGAACTGACGACAGAGAATAAGATGTGCCAGTAACTTCTGGAAACACACACCAAGTGTCCCATGCTCTCTTTTTTCCTTTGCCATAGACAAACGACACCACGTCACATCCAGTGATGGCGTGAAACATTTGAATGGCTACCGACTTGGTTGGACCCAAAAATCGTGCTATCTCATCTGCTGGTATATACCTGAAACATTTTCCAATACCAAATGCAATTCACACCTTTGGTAACTGCAGATCGTTTAGAAAGGACACTGCAATAACATCAACATCAGTATCAGCAGTTCTGAGTATAATGTTATTGTGCCCTGATCTCACAGTGTCAAGCAAATGGACCATTATTCTAGTAGCGGCCTCCTCATGTGTACATGGCTCAAGTTTGTCAATGATCTGATCACTTCTGGAACACAAGACTCGCTCGCCGTGAGTGCAAGAAACAGCTCTGTTTCCCGAAGAGAACGCAGCTACAATTTCCTCTGAGAGTAGTAAAAATAACACTTCTTTGTTATCATCTACTCTGAGAAACGACTGCCAGTTGCTAGGTACTTTAGTGAACAGCAGGACGTTGCGCGTTGTGCCGTGACCACGTTTATCTCTTGCAGCGGCTTCCAAACTGTTCTCGAAGTATCTGTCCCACACAATGTCAATTCTTTGAATCTTTTGAGTTTCTCTGTAAATGTAGGGCATAAATCTATTATCTATGTACTCCCTGAAAGTGCTTGGGTCAAGTGACTTTATCATCTGCACAATAAATACGCCATCAAGTATTTGAGCTGTTGCGTTTTCAAAGTCTTCTTCTGCACAGCTAACTAATTCCCCTAAGCACCGTAGGAAGTCTGATTTTGTACCGGACTTCATATCTCCAAGTTTTGAAATAGAAGCTGACCATGGCTGGTTTTCGTACTTGAAAAACTGACCAAGATCACTGTCCCTAGACTGACAAACGATGTACAATCTGGAAAACAGGTTACAGTCCTCTTTCAAAACAGTCATTTGCGTCTTCCTTCGGCTTGAAGTTTTCTGTCTAGAAAATATAGCAAATTTGACTTTTTGTTGTCTTCAAAGCGTTATTTGATAAATAATTTACATTGTTCAGTTCCTATGTAACGTATACTCTTTATCGTGTTTACAATTTTAGGGTCCATTACTTCTCTTCTGTCTGTTTTCAGGAGTTCGCCACTATTTTCACTAAAATGATTGTCTCGATTTTCTTGAAGAAATGTACATGTATTCTGAAAGCCTGTTCTGTGTTCTGAAGTCATATCCAGTTGTATGCCAATGATACTGTCGGCTTTAAGACTTCCGATGTTCGGAATAACTGGATCATTATTTTTCAACGCTGCTGAAAGTGCAACTGTGTACGAATCAGGCAGTTGCGCTATTGTTTTCTGTAAATCTAGAGTATCATTTGAGTATCTCTTACAACACCTTGGTCGTGAACTGAAGGATGTTGCATCACGGAAATAACCGTTCCATTAAAGGAATTTTTTGATGTCGTAGAACTTGGGTTGTGGTCAATATTATCAACTGCAGCTGTGGTAAAGAGTTGCTTACGAAGTCTTGATGGGGCAACTACATCATCTTGTTTATACTGTGCATAGACAATGTTTGCAATATGCATTTTCGGCCGAAATACTGACCTTATTCCGATAAGAAATTTAATATTTCTTATCAAATTTTATTCCATTTTCATCTCTATTTTCAGGAAAGACGTAATACTAAACATATTACCAAATTCCATTGTGAAAATTCGAGATTTTGGAGAAATATAGGCATTTAATTGAAGCCACCCCTACCCATATACTGGACTAAATCTAGGCCTTATGGTCGCTTCATTGTATTTGTTAAAAGTGTCACCCATATGCATTATTTTCACTTCGGTTTTGAAATATCATTCATTCCGTCATGAATATAACTCGAATTTGATCTTCAAAACTTGCCACGTTGGGTGTATATGAACATGAAAACCGTCTCATTCCATGCAGAATGTATTCTAGTGGTAAGAAAGTGTGATTAAAGCACTCATTCTACACGAATTTGCGCAAAAGTATGGGAAAATCTTGATCTATTGTTATGGACTTCTTTCGACTTCTTGTGACGGAAGCACATTTTTGACCAAATTACTGACCTTATTCCTTTTGTTACAGCAGGGTCTTTCACCTGGTTACACTGATCTGTCAAGCACCACAGATAATATGTAGTATAAACGCGCGGAAGAGTCTAAGGCACCTCTTCAATTCAAACCCAATAAAAGACTGTAAACATGGAGTTTTAGAATTAAAAATAGGCTAGAAAAAATCTATAGAGGATATTTGTTTGTTTTGGGTGAATCTGGAATATATCTCACTGAGAAGTGAGAAAAATTCAAATATTTTCACGAGCGCGTAGCGCGAATTAATTTGTGAAAATTTTCTCACTTCGAGTTGAAATATATTCCATAGTCACGAAAAACAAATTTTCTTTTTATTTTATACTTAATTACGTTGAGATGTGCCTTTGCAATAAATTTTAATCTCAGCGCGGGAAACAGACACGCGTAAACAGACATCCTGTTTTCAAGCAAATAATTTAAAATTCATACACAATGTGCAAGTAGATCGGCATTTACAGTGAGTGGTATCAGTGAGTGATATGGATTATATCTCACTGATAAAACACAGTATTTCATCAGTTAGCATAAAATAAAACACTGTTCCTTCGTTTGTTAATGGTATCTTTATGATAGAGTACAAATTATTTACAAACGAATATTTGCCGCAAAGTGATAGTCGGAAAACGACGGTTGGGTGAAAGATGTAGATGAAGATAGAAACGCAAACAAAATTTACCTGCTTGGATATAATAATCCATAGTAAAGTGAAGTTATTCACTTTATCTAATCACATGGAAAATGCGTCTGCAATTGAAATATGTATCTACCATCTGGCTCCCGTAAATACAAGCAAATGCACATAAAATAGAAATGGTACTGCGTCGTGCACTTTGATGGGTAACAGATGATTTCTCACCTCTCTCTCGGGACACTGTTACTGAAATGCAAGGAAGACTGGATTGATGCTCTTTAGAACAGAAAAGATTGGATTCCCGCCTTGTAATGTTTTACAAAATCTACTATCATCTTGTTGCCATCAACCTCCCAAGTTACATTCAAGACAGACGCACCCGTATAGTTTCAGACAAGTACTTGGGAGGTGGTCTTTATTCACAAGTTAAAACATACTGTAAATATTTAAATGGAAAACAAAACATATCGCCTTTAGAGCCAGGTAGCCTCTGTTCAGAGGTGGTCTTATCACGTTTGACTGTAAATAAATGATCATCAAATCATACATTTTCATCGCAAGTGTCGACCAAATCTACCGCTCTTCATTAAGCAAACACACATAGGGGCTGCCATGAAGCTATGGTACGTACATGTATGTTTCCATTACATGCACTTAATTAGCCTAGTCATTGCTGTTGAACTGTCAACATGTTGTCATGACAGTAATGATCCTGTAATTCCCTTTGAATTAAACACACGGGAACTTGCAAAAAATAAAAGTCCAGCGACATTTCATAAATATGTCTAAAAACATACGGAATGTTATACACTTTCACAAGACAAACCATTTAGGCCATATCAGTTTGCTTCAAAATGTGTAATAACAAACTTTTTGGTAGATTTGACTCATGCAATAGAAGATGCAGGCATGTTTGTTTTAAAGAAATTTCTGTAAACATTTATAACAAATTTATAAATACATTCCATGTTATATAGGTTATACACCAAAAATGTTTAATAATGTGCGGATACGATCTTTGTTACAGAAACATAGTCAAGAACCAACAACTAGTACAAAAAAACTTGATTCGAATCTCTCACTCATTTTAAAAGTCTTTGGAGACTGAAGATGATATCAAGTCAGAGCACAATCTTGAAAAGAACAAACTTTTTGAGGGACTGTTTTCTGCATACAGAAAGCTTTATTCCACTGAACCTGCGCTAATAAAGGTCCAGGATGGCCTGACGAAGTTACATACTACATTTCCCAAGCTACTTTACCACCATAACTGACAATCAGACTCTATAACATGGACTTCTACACCGTTTCAAAGGTCAGATGTCAACATTCTAAACAATAACTACCAAAATGTGTGCATTGATGGTAAGTTATCGACGCTTATGTTGTACCTACGGGTCAATACTGGATCCCAAAAGTTACATATATTTGCCGTTGGTTCAAAAAGGAGAGGATATGGAATAATTCGTTGTTACTATACCACAGCCTTTCTAATGTACATGACTTTCAGCCTGTAAAATCTTTAATTAGGTATTGCCTCTTATTACTAGTACATTTTAGATAATAGTTACTTATTAATAACTTATTACTATACCTACTAAAAACACATTTACAATTTATTTATAAAATATTGGAAGGAGCCTTAATATATTAGTTTTTTTCTCATAATAGCAGTAAGCAAATTAGAGTATCAATGCAAAGGAGAGAAAACATATAAACACATTATCGAAAGTGCCTATGAGTTAATTGGCTATAGTTTGTATGATGTGATCTTATGTCTCTCAATTTTCCAAATTGTCGAGTCTTGCAGTTTCAAATTTCGGGGAGGCTACCAATTATTTATCTAATCTGAAATTAAGATTAAAAATTCCGAAGATTATCCCTAGTATCTATATTAAACAAGAGGGCCATGATGGCCCTGTATCGCTCACCTGTTATCATTGCACTTGAGGACAAGAAGGTCCTCCGAAAAAATATCCAAAGGAACAACAAAGCGAAGAAATTTAACCAAAAAGAAAAAAAATTCTTACAAGGTACAGAATGTCAAAACAAACACCTAAAAATTGGAGGTACCATCCATGTTTTACCACAGAAAAATGTCTCGAGTTTTTCCCTACGACCAATAATAAATAAATATCATCAAGCTAAAAATTCTGACCAATTTTTATGAAGATCCATTGAAAAATATGGCCTCTAGAGACGTCACAAGGTTTTGCTATTATTTTACATAATGACCTAGTTTTTAAAGGCATGTGATCCAGTTTTGTATTTGACCTAGATATCATCAAGGTGAACATTCTCACCAATTTTCATGAGGATCTCATGAAAAATATGGCCTTTAGAGAGGTCACAAAGTTTTTCTATTTTTAGACCTACTGACCTAGTTTTTGACCGCATGTGACCCAGTTTCGAACTTGACCTAGATATCATCAAGATTAACATTCTCACCAATTTTCATGAAGATCCATTGAAAAATATGGCCTCTAGAGAGGTCAAAAGGTTTTTCTATGTTTAGACCTAATGACCTAGTTTTTGACCGCAGTTGACCCGGTTTCAAACTTGACCTAGATATCATCAAGATGAACATTCAGATCAACTTTCATTCAGATCCCATGAAAAATATGGTCTCTAGAGTGGTCAAAAAATTTTTTTTTTATTATTTGACCTACTGACCTAGTTTTTGACGCATGTGACCCAGTTTCAAACATGATCTAGATATAATCAAAAAGAACCTTCTGACCAATTTTCATGCATATCCCATGAAATATATGACCTCTAGAGAGCTCACAAGATTTTTCTATTATTTGATCTACTGACCTAATTTTGGACCGAACGTGACCCAGTTTTGAACTTGACCTAGATATTATCAAGATGAATATTCTTACTAATTTTCATGCAGATCCCATGAAAAACATGACCTCTAGAGAGGTCAAAAGGATTTTCTATGTTTTGACCTACTGACCTAGTTTTTGACCGCAGTTGACCCACTTTCGAACCTGACCTAGATATTATCAAGGTGAATATTCTTACTAATTTTCATGAAGATCCATTGAAAAATATGGCCTCTAGAGAGGTCACAAGGTTTTTCTATTTTAAGACCTACTGACCTAGTTTTGGATCTCATGTGACCCAGTTTCGAACCTGACCTAGATATCACCAAGGTGAACATTCTGACCAATTTTCATTTAGATCCCATGAAAAATGTGACTTCTAGAGTGGTCAAAAGCAAAAGTTTACGCACGGACTGACGGATGGACGCTACGCGATCACAAAAGCTCACCTTGTCACTTTGTGACAGGTGAGCTAAAAAGTAGCGAATAGAAGTATGCAGATGGATTTGTAAAATGGGTTTAAATGCAAGATATTCTTGTAATTATTCTCAGCCCGTTCAATTATTCACCGTTTTTGTCCAAGTCGCAAAAAAAGTTGGTTTTTTTTATTCTTACCTTTTCCTATTGAACAGTACGATCAAAATTTCAAGCTCACAAGTATATACAGTGCTATATACATTGTTCTCATTTATGTACATTTATAGGTTTTCTTTAATTAAATAAGAAAAATATTAAGGTACTCGTCCCATTGATAAAAGGCTAGAAAGCTCGTTTGTATATTGTAAAAGTGGCTGAGAAATAAAATGATACATGTATATATATATAAAACTTCCCAACATGAATCAGAGGTGGAGGACAAATGATTTCACGGAGAACATACGCCCCGGCTGAGACCGACACTCTACATACTGAGCTAAGCGGGAGGGTTCTGTATCTATATGTACTGTACATGTGTATATACAATGTATATATTTGCCAAAAGTAGTATATACATGTACATATTTCATGTCTTTTTGCTAGACATTTTACAGAAGTCAAAAAGTCCATTTGTTGATAAGTTTTTGTTGATTTTATACATCTTTGCAATTACTGATTTATTAACATACAAGATTATCTTAAGAATATAGAAGTAAATGTATTCATTTTATTTTATATGTGGCGGAAAGTTAAATGAAAACACACATGAATAACTTTAGTCCGAAAATAAGTTGTATTCTTTACAGCATGTATCAGAACATGTTCCGATGAGATCTTCATTAGGCATAAAAAAAATTGTTTATTTCCTGTATCCCGACCTACCCTAAATTTTTGGCCCAACCCTAAATGTTTTTATGGCCTTGGAGAATACATGTTTCAACTTTTTAACAAAAAGTTGCAAAACTGCACTTTTTATGCTTTAAACATGACCAGTGATGTTAGAAATCAACTTACTGATGCTCTATAGGCATAACCCCCTTATTTGGAATAATTTTTTGACACAAAAATAATTTCCGGAAAGTCTCGCTTAATAAAAAAAATTCCAAAAAAAAACAAAAATTTCCGACATACCTACCCTAATTTTTTTGAGCATGTTACCGGAAACAATCGTCCCACAGTCATATTTTAACTTTCGCATTTTGCATGTGATTAAATAAATAACATTTTCAAACATGCAGTTAAGATTTTGTTTAACATTTCATTTTTTTTAATTTTGAGAGCTTGTAACACGTGTAAACTGTGCAGATTCTGCGATATTAGCGCAATGAGAACACTGTGTTCTTTTGCATTTAAGAACACCACTATTTACATCCGAAGAAATCATATTACTGTGACTGAGACTGTGAACCACAATATCACAAGCGACCTACAAATCTTAGTGATAGCCATAAATTTGATAATAGGCATTTTCCTGATACTTCTACAAATGTGTCAGAACAAATTCAATTCTGGAAATCACTCTATTAGTGATTTTTCTTTCATGCCAACTGACTTGGTAAAAATGACTGGTTTAGACTCTTGAAAGTGACTCATTTGATTCATACATTGAATACAGCCTGGCCTTATGGCATGAATGCTAAAATATCATTTTAGCCTCTCATTTTTTCATACAGGTTCTTCCTAATGTATTTTTGCATATTAAATGGATTCACTGTATTTTATGTTGAAACAAGAGCTGTCACTAATGGTGACAAATGCCCCCCACAGCGCATTGACCTCTGACCTGGTGACCTTGACCTATGACCTGGTGACTCCAAAGTCAGTAGGGTCGTGCACTCAATAAGTACTAATCTATCAGCATGTGAAGTTTGAAGGTCCTGGGTGCAGTGGTTCACGAGTAAAGTGCCTTCATGCAAAAAGTTAATGTTGTGACAAACGAACGAATGACCTAACGAACAGACTGACAATTGAACTTGCAAACTAATATGCCTCCCTTTGGGTGCATAAAAATACCATAATCATCAGCATTACATTTAAATACTTTCTCCCGTAGATGTTTAACATGCATGATATTACAATTTTATTTTACGCCTTTCTCTCCAGTATGTTTTGCCATATGCTTCTTCAGATTACCGCCATAGTGACACTCATAATCACAAACAGTACATTTAAAGTGTTTCTTTTCACCGTGTATTGCCATATGCATCTTCATAGAATAGTTTCGATAACAGGAATAATCACAAACACCGCATTTAAAACGTTTCTCTCCAGTATGTTTTGCCATATGAACCTTCAGATAACTTTTGGAGCGACACACATAATCACAAACACCACATTTAAAGTGTTTTTCTCCAGTATGTTTAGCCGTATGCCTCTTACTGCCACGATGGAAAACATAACCATAAACATCACATTTAAAACATACCTTTCCTCTATGTTTTTTAAAATGCTTTTTCAGACTACTGCTACAGGCACTCGCATAATCACAAACATTACATTTAAAGCGTTTTTCTCCTGTATGTATTGTCATATGCCTCTTCAAATTACTGCCAGTATGACACGCATAATCACAAACATCACATTTAAAGCTCTTCTCTCCTGTATGTTTTTCAGTATGTATCTTCAAACAACTTCTTGAATCACACAAATAATCACAAATATTGCATTTATAGCATTTGTCTTGAGTATGTGCTGCCATATGCTTCTTCAAATGAAAGCGATTATTACATACATACTTACAAAGGTTACAGCTCAACATTTTTTCCCCAAGATGTTTTCCAATGTGTGTCTTCAGATTACTGACAAAAATGCACAGTCATGTCACATTTAAAGAATTTCTCTCAACTGTATGTTTCCAAGATGGTTTTTTAGCTCATATATGGTACAAAATGCCGTATTAAAAGCACCACTTAAAGCACTTTCTCCTGTTTGTATTCTCATATGACTCTTCAGATGATCACTTCGGATGACATGGATTATCACAACTCTTGCATCTTAAGTGTTTCTCTCCTGTTTGCTTTCTACTGCATATCTTCTGTTTACTTATACATTACTGAAAAAAAGAGTGAACTTTTTGTAAAATAGGTACCATACTTTGATACAAAAACAATTAAAACATAACAGGTCTAAAGCTGTTTTAGCTCAATATAATATACAAGAGGGCCATGATGGCCCTATATCGCTCACCTGTTATCATTGCACTTGAGGACAAGAAGGTCCTCAGAAAAAATATCTAAGTCCAAAGGACAGGAACAATAAAGGGAAGAAATTTAACCAAAAAGGAAAAAAAAATTCTTACAAGTAGGGCTGTCATTGATTGGGTCTTAGGCGTATCGACGATACCGATATATCAGAAGACAAATATCGACGATACATCGATATATTGATTATTAAGTTAGATTAACGACCTATTTGTTCATATGCATACTATATACCTTCCAGTAAATGCTATTTTAAGTTTTATTGCCTACTTTCCATATTTCTGTTTGATTGTGTTGTATTTGTATTTATGAAATAAAAGAAATACATAAAAATTAATGACATCTTTCATTTTTATTTTGCCTTCACTCCTTTCTTTGCATTTATCCAAATTTACAACTTTGTGAACTTTAGTTGCTTTTTAGGGTCTGAGTGTTTATTTGGGTAGTTTATTCTCTCTGTAAAATATCGATTTTTGAAAATGGGAATCGATAATCGATCGACCAAAAAATATCGTTGATACATCGATATCGTTTCTATCGATGACAGCCCTACTTACAAGATATAGATATGTCAAAATACACCTAAAAATTGGAGGTACCATCCATGTTGTACCACAGAAAAGTTTGTTTGTTTGTTTGTTTTGGGTTTAACGCCGTTTTTTAACAGTATTTCAGTCATGTAAAGGCGGGCAGTTAACCTAACCAGTGGTCCTGGATTCTGTACCAGTGCTTACCTGTTCTCCGCAAGTAACTGCCAACTTCCCCACATGAATCAGAGGTGGAGGACTAATGATTTCAGACACAATTCGTTTATCAAATAGTCACGGAAAACATACGCCCCGCCCGAGGATCGAACTCACGACCCCGCGATCCGTAGACCAACGCTCTACCTACTGAGCTAAGCGGGCGGGCTCCACAGAAAAGTGGTCTTTAGTGTGTCCATGTGTTGTTTTTTTTTTTATCCGTGCACTCTTGTTGATTTCTTTTTCAAAATTTTTAATGCCAACTTACCGAAAAATCTCACTTTTTGTTACCTAATAATAGGCATATATTGTCGTAGTATTTCATCTTTTTCAAATCCTACCATCAAAAGTTTCTCTTTAGTACTTCATCTGCATGTTACACGGCCATGTTGCTAACGCATCTTTGTACTTGTGTAAATATCTCTTAATGGAGAAGAATTCATATAAGTTTTTGTAAACTTGTTTTCTAATCCATTCATGTACAAATTCATGTATATTGTTATATGTGCAGTTTTCTAAATAAATACTGTTTAAACCAAAGTGGTCTCAGTTTTTCCCTACGGCCAATAATAAAAAAGTTACTAAAAATAAGCTATTTATAGTAATGTAAAAGGGAAGTAATTAAAAAATATATATATTGTAAGTGAACAAAAGAAGGATCTGCCAAATAAATCTGTTGACACAAATGAAATTTCAGATCAGTATCTTCATAAGTTATGGAGATATACCAATTTTAATTTGAAATAAAGGGAGGTAATTTGACACAAAATCAGTCCATAGTTATCTACCCTGATTGTCTCAGTCCAACTAATGACAATAATGAAATTTCAAATAAGTCCTATAAGTACTTACTGATATAAATCCATTTTGATTACAATCAGGGGAGGTAATCAGATACAAAATAACTCTGGAACCTACGATTGGATCTGATTTGTGATGGAATCCAAGATTTATTGTTGCTGAAGATATTTTGGAAGTTTGTATCAAATGAAACTAAAAAATGAAGTCTCTAAATGGCTGCAAAAGCCAAAATAGCCAATTCTGGACTTTTAAGGGGCCATAACTCTGGAACCCATGAAAGAATCTGGCCAGTTGAAGAAAGAAACCAAGATCTTGTGGTGATACAAGTTGTGTGCAAGTTTGGTTAAAATCAAATCATAAATGATGCTGCTATTGTGCAGACAAGGTCAAAATAGCTAATTCTGGCCCTTTCAGGGGCCATAACTCTGGAACCCAATATAGGATCTGGCCGGTTCAAGAAAGGAATCGAGATCTTATGGTGGCACAAGTTTTGTGCAATTTTGATTAAATTCAAATCATAAATGAAACTGCTATTGTGCAGACAAGGTCAAAATAGCTAATTCTGGCCCTTTCAGGGGCCATAACCCTGGAACCCATAAAGGAATCTTGCCAGTTCAAGAAAGGAACCAAGATCTTATGCTGATACAAGTTGTGTGCAAGTTTGGTTAAAATCAAATCATAAATGAAGCTGCTATTGTGCAGACAAGGTCAAAATAGCTAATTCTGGCCCTTTCAGGGGCCATAACTCTGGAACCCATAACGGAATCTGACCAGTTCAAGAAAGGAACCAAGATCTTATGGTGATACAAGTTGTGTGCAAGCTTGGTAAGAATCAAATCATAAATATATCTGCTATTGTGCAGACAAGGTCAAAATAGCTAATTTTGGCCCTTTCAGGGGCCATAACTTTGGAACCCATAATGGGACCTGGCCAGTTCAAGAAAGGAACCGTGATCTTATGGTGATACAAGTTGTGTGCAAGTTTGGTTAAAATAAAATCATAAATGAAACCACTATCGTGCAGACAAGAAATTGTTGACGGACGCACGGACTGACGACGGACGAAGGGTGTTCTCAAAAGCTCACCTTGTCACTACATGTATGTGACAGGTGAGCTAAAAACAACATTTTAATCATTAAAAAGTCAAAGTAATACAAAACATGTGTAAAAATCAAAAGATTTATACTTTAAAGGCTCAGGTTTTTACACTTGTATCACTTGAAATTTGATTCTAAAGCTCAATTACATTGTCATTTCTAGTGGTAAATTTCTACTTCGGGATGTATATAAATTATGCCAAGTTTCATAACAATACAGTATAGCAAAATTAATTTTGTCAAAAATATAGAGGTTTTCTGTTTATATTTGTATAATATCATATTTAAAGCCCTGCTCCCGTCCTACCTTTTAACCTTAAATTGCCACTGAAAAAGCATGAAGATCCTGACTATGAATAGTGACGCCTGTCAAAATAGAGTCTATTTTATATAAAAATTAACTGTGGTTTTGCATGCTAAAGTGTGGCACGTGGTCGTTAACTGTTACCTATTGTTATCATGGGTTGCATACACACAAGAGAATTTGAATAGCCGGGGAGCAGGGCTTTAAGTTGTTTTTATGTCCAAAGTGTACAAAAAAAAAATAATAATTTAAACATGTTCTTATTTTTCAAGAGAACATGCAGTCTTTTAAGCTATAATAATAGTAACAAACATTAAAGCTTATGATTTACATGTAGAAACTGAGTTAGTCAATAAAAATTAAACTTTTGCTTACTGTCAAGTTTGGAAATATCCATAATGATAATATTTTGCCAGTTTACCATTATTACAACTGAAAAGACATTTCTGTAAGAAAATTGCACCCTATAATCCTATTAAACACCTGGGGGGAACCCATATGACCAGAAAGTAAAGTATGGAGCACGATTTGTAAACAAACCGTGTCACTTCAGGTAAAAGTTTTGGTCATAATTTTATTAATACTAAATGGAATTTCATTAAAACAATACGAACGCCTTTCTCTTCAAAAGACAAAAACAGAAGTTCCGTTTATCTAGCATAATTAAATGATATACGCTACTTTAGCTAGAGTAATAGTAAGGTGAATATACATGTAAGGCTTAGCGATATGACAACTATAAAATTACAGATCATAAAATATAGACTACAGTAAACAATTGTAATGATATTGCTTGTAAGATAAGATAAGATAAGTTTTATTTAAAGTCGGCAAGAACGCAACATTATAACATAAGCTCTGAAGAGCTTTTGAACCGACTATGACAACATGATGAAAACAATAAGAACATATTATATAAAAGCTGTAAAAAAGAGAGACAACTCAAGCAGGTCATGATTAAAGCTACATGTATGCTGGAATTGCTGATCTTGACCCAAGGGTCTAAAGTTGCCATAAAAAAGATCTGTGTAAGACAATGAAAAAAAAGGACACAACTGTGTATTGCTAGAAAATGGTTTTAAAAGACCTATTTACTCAGACTTTATCTTAGACTAAGACTCCCTGTGTAAAATCTTAATATTTAAACTAAAACAAAGGTATTAAATCCATATAATATTTCAATGAAACTTCAAAGTTTTGTTGTTTGTAGCATCATCTGGGGCTTGTGCAGTGAAATATATCTAAATTTAATTGCAAAAACAGTGTGATATTTACATGTTTTCTAACACTGAAAAATATATAAAATGAATTATACATGCTTAGACGAAAACAAATACGTTTACCTAGGCTACGGCACTAGTAAAAAAATCTGCGGCCATTATTTAACGCACTTGTACCACCGAATGCATGTGAACTTGCCTTATAAACTGCTTTGCTAATTTCAGTAAGACAGTATGTTCAATGGATGTGTGAAATAGGTTTCTTTGTATGCTGATGTTATTTACCTATCACTTTTTAATCACTTCCACTGTGAACTTGTAAAACTTTCTGCAAGATATTTAGCGGAAAGCTCTATTCAGAAATTCATAACTTCAATAAAACGTCTGACGATATGAAATGTCAAAATCGTAAAATATTAAAGTCCTACGTTTACTTAGAACTAGGTACAACTTACGATTTAAACAATATACTGTGAAATCATTTAAATTCGCTGGCATGAAATTTCACGCAAACGTGAAGAAGGACTTTTTCACGCGGGCTTTAATTCGCGCATTTTCAATTTTAGAAAGGAAAAAATATAATAAAAAATAATAATAGCGTGGTCTTAAATTCGCACATCAGTCCTAGCGCGAAATATGTGAAAATTCGTACTACGCGAATAAAAATGATTTCACAGTATACTGAAGTACTGGTTGGGAGCCAGTTTCCAGACACATTTTCATAATTTTCGACTCCATTATCAGTCAGGGGTGTAACTGTTTCAAGTTATCACAGTTTATAACCCATTTGAGTTATTGCGTTTACTTTCATAACTTGTTTCAGTTATCATAAAATATTACAAAGCCCGCCTGTGTCAAATTCTCATTTTGAATGTGACTAATGCAATCATTTCCTGAATCCTTGGCCTTTTATCTTTCCAGCTATGCAGTAATTTTTTTTACGCAAGGCTGATAAAGTCATACACAAATCGTTTTAAAGATATAAAACTCTTAACATCCTATTATGCTCATCAGGTCATGATCAGACTAAAAGAGAATTTGATTAACCACAGTTTGCTACTAATTACACTTTAAAGGTCACTTTGTGAGAACAGTAAAAAGGCTTTTTTTGAATAACTTACCTGGGTTATCTATATTTTATAACTACTACAGGTTATAAAATGCTTGAGAAAGTAACTGAAATAGGTTACATAACTTAAAACGGTTACACCCCTGACTGATTATTCCCTAAAAAAATATTTGACATAAATGAAGCCCACACTGCACAAAGTTCAGCTCCTTCCGCATCCGATATTGAAATCAGCATCGCATTGTGATGTAAAATATGGGTTCCATGAGGTCTCAAATGGGGTCACTAAAAGAAGTCATTTTCCCTGTGAGGTAAACCAGCAAATGGACAAAGATTTTGGCTATGTTTTGCTGTTATTTTGATATCGAGATTTGTAATTAAACTATTTATAAATACACATTTATTTATCATGTTTACTATTAATCTCTCCAAAAATGCACATGAAACTTAACCCGACGTTCGATAGCAGCTACAAAAGCAATCGATGTTGAATGTAAGAAGTTGAATTTCATCTAACACAAATTCTTGATCATTCCAATAGATATAGAATAAAATTAGTGCAAAAATCTACAGCCCTGTATTTAATGTAACTATTAATGTGAAATTAAAAGTAGCACATGTTATCAGCAGACAATCACTATGTAGTTAAATTATTTCTTCCCCACTTTATACCTTGGCAAGTGTAAACTACTGCGCATGCACAATGCTATCTTCATGCCTCGTTAAGACAGACTGTCACAGAGAGTGGTTTTGTAATCATCGGGTTTAACGCCTTTTTCAACAATTTTTCAGTCATATAAATGACGACACAGGTGAAGTATCATCATAAAACTTAACATTATACAGCCATGTAATATACTGGCTTGTTGTAGACATGAAGAACAAACATCTAAATGATCTGGATGAAACAATTTAATTACGTGAGTAACAACGGAAAAATTATAAAGGTGGCAGGGGAGCAGTTTCGTAGTTTTGCCCCCGGTCGATTTTCTGTATAAACAGGACTGGGTAGATATAAAGGCATATCTATCTTACAGGGCTCCAGATAAGATGCGTATTAGCGTAAATTACGCTTTGAAATAATGCATATACGCATGTGCGATCATTTTTAAGCGTATAAAAACGTATAAGAAATTACAGAAACTCCTGCAATGACTTTTTACTAGCGTAAACAAACTCTGAATCATCTAAAGTCTTTACGTAACAAAGCACGGTCAGCATTAATTCTCCCACACGAAACGTACACACGCATTGAATGGTACTTTATAAGTTAAACTATATTATATACCCAATGCATTCGTAAGTCAAATAGTTGGGAAACAATATTGATGGTACGATAGTGTATTCTAAAGCGGTGAGATTGTAAAAAGTGAACAAACACTACGCATCTTTAAACCAACAAGAACGATCATTAAAACATATTTAAAGCT
This sequence comes from Mercenaria mercenaria, assembly GCF_021730395.1. NCBI lineage: Eukaryota > Metazoa > Mollusca > Bivalvia > Venerida > Veneridae > Mercenaria > Mercenaria mercenaria. The sequence continues at coordinate 8,890,305 of NC_069379.1, forward strand.
ATATTGAGTATTCTATTGGATTCAGTAGCGGTATTGTAAGCCAGAGTAAACCAAGGGAGAACAAAAAGCAAAAAATTGAATGCTGAATTGAAACTGAACTGCAAACAAAATTCATGGGTGTTACACCAAATTAATAAATATGTTATAAAACCGTTTTCTTTTTTTTTACATTTACAAATTTTCAGGAGTAAAATTACTCCTAGTAAATTTCAGATTTTACCATTTTACTCATTCACAAAAATTATGATGAGTAAATACTCATAGGCCAACAAAATTATCTGGAGCCCTGAAGACTTACTGGTTATTTATCATTATTAATTCTTTAATATATCTGGGGAATGAGGAACGGTTAATGATTCTACATGGCGGGTGTTTTAAAATTCCTAGCTCCGTATTTCCAGTTGAGGCTAAAACATAAACATCAGAACAAAAAGACGGCCAGATGCTCGGCTGTCATCCACCCACATTTTTTCAAGTGAAAATTAGGGAAATAAAGTGGTGGTTGGCAGACACATTCCACACCACCTGGATATGCATCTATGTTCGCACTATACATATATGCTTAGCTATGAAATTGGATTTAAAAATATAAAATGGATGAATGGCAGAGTTCAAAGTGAGGCCCGGTTAGGCTAATTTTGGTCTATAAAATTTGGGTGATTTCACTACATCTGGCATGGAAAGCGACAGGCGCATAGGACCGGAGAGTCGTTTTTATGTAGTCTATACAAACAGCTATAAAAATAAATAGATCGGCAACTTGAAAGGCATATATAGAGCAAATCTCGCCAACATCCCGTGACAACTGAATGAGATCTCATTGTAAGCGTCTGCTGATCACGATTGATCAAGTCGGCAAACACTTTTAAGCAAGGTTACTTTCAGATCGTTCGTTTATAATGATAATGGTGCTTTTTAAATGTCATTAGTATTTTCTACATGGGGAAGGAATGAATTTATGACTGGAAGTCTGAGAAATCAACAGTTTTCGTTTGAAAAAGAAGACTTGATTAGGTTTATTACGTGCCGGGCGTACCGCCAGTTTTATATTTCATCAAGCGGCTGTTGATTTGATCACGATTGATCAAGTTGGGAAACGCTTTGAAATAAGATAACGCTCTACACGAGATGACGCGGGATTATCCCCAGTTGCCATTCTGTGTATTTTTAGTTCTTTGGTCTATCTATAGTCTATCTATAGTATCTGCAATGGTCCATAGTAGTTTCAAAGAAAAATAAGCAAAAACGAGATTTCTATGGATATTTCAACACTGGTACCCACACGTCAATGTGGAATTCGCAAATCTGCACTCCCCTGCCACCAAAGCAGACATTACACGTGTCCGGAAATTGGTCCTGTCCGGAAACCTACTCCCAACCAGTACACAAACGAAATCAGAAGCAGACAGAAAAGAATATCACATTTTATTGGTACTCAGCAATAATTGAAATGTAAAAAAAATGTAATAAAAAATGGTGAAAAAACTTACTGAAAATACTGCTGAAAAGTCTAATACAATTATAGAGTACAAATGGCGTGTTTTATCTAAGGGAATAAACTGTCGTGAAAAGGAACGGTTGCCGACGCCTAAATTTAACAAAAAAGTTAAAACGTCTTATGGGCCTTGACTTGATTAATAAACTAAACTAAACTAAACATATACAGTACATGGAGTTTTGAAATAAAGTTTAGGCTAGAAAATTAACAAATCTAATATTGTTTTAGTACAAACGTTCTCTTTATGATAGAGTTATAGGTTATTAGCTTTGTATCGGGAAATATGCACGAGTTCTTCAGCGGAAATATTGCGGGACTTTAGGAGAACATGTGCATATTTCCCGATGCAAAGATAATAACCTTTTTATTACATACACATTTACACGTATGAATATTATGTAAATGTCATAAATATGCACAAATTATTACATATTCGTTTCTATTCCTCGTTAAGTTACACTTGTACCGGAAACGTCAATATTTTTCCATACACTGACGCCTGAATTTCATATCGGGTGCGTGACGTAATTCAGTGTGTGTTGTTGCACTATTTTCTTCTATTTAGTTCAGTATTGTCAATTCTATTCAGGATATTGAACATATATATGATATTTACATAACATTTATACGTGTACATGCGCGTATGTAATAAAAAGGTTATTATCTTTGCATCGGGAAATATGCACTTGTTCTTCAGCTCCTAATGTCGCGCAATATTTCCGCTGAAGAACTCGTGCATATTTCCCGATGCAAAGCTAATAACCTATAATTATTTACTGTCCAGTGACAGTCGGAAATCGACGGTTGGGTGAAAGATGTAAATGAAGATAGAAACGCAAACAGAAATGTACCTGCCTGGAAATAGTAATCCACAATGAATTGAAGATATTTTGAACACTTAAGCTTATAGAGACGTTATTTTATATATGACACACCATCTATTATAGTATCAGTTAAGTAATAATAAGAGAGATAAAGATAAAGTTAAAGTTATCAAACCATTTTAAATAAGTATAATTCTAAGTAAAAGAGGTCATTGTTCATGAAAAATTGGTGCCAGAGTTATGGACCTTTTGTCATATGATGTGGGTGATAAGGTGGAACAACTATTTTAAGTTTGAATCAAATCCATTTATACAGTCCTTCCAAAATATCTGAGGAGGTTACTATAAAATCTAGCAGGGGGTTTATTAGCTAGGCAAGGGAAATAATCTGTATGTACTGTTAATATCCCATAAATCTCCATGGCCTGCTGTGCTGACTGACATTGCCAGCTATTTGACCTTATCTTACATAATATGACTGACCACTTGATTTATGCTTTTTCATTGAGTATTTTATGAAATACTTCATGGAATTACACGCCTCAGCACGTGTATCATTGAAGGTTCCATGTTCACTGCCGTTTGAATACATCTGCGGATGTCTCTAAATTGTTTTTTTTTTTGTACTTTTAGCATGTGTAAAATTTTAATGTTGAGTTCTGCCCAATCCGGGGCTAGAGGGCGTGGACGGTAGCGTACATTTCCACTACCGAATCAAACCGAGCCTGCAGCATTTTCGTTTTTGTTGTGTTGAGCGACCTGTGGACTTTCCACTTTTTCTATTTTACATTCATAGAGGATATTACATGAGTGTCTTTTCATATTGAATTTATTAAGCGAGTTGAATAAAAAAATTATCAATTTTGTTCAACGAGTTTAATAAATTCAATGTGGAAAATCACAAATGTAGTATTCTTTTTATCACATGTTAGCCTTTTTTGTCGAAACATCAAAAAATTGACTTTCCTTTACTATATAAACAAGACAATTTGACCGGTGTCGCATATACCTTAAAGAACGTCGACGTCAAAGCTTTATTACAGATGAATGTTTCGTATCACATTTTCCAATTTTACAGTGATATTGTGAAACATGATACAATACCAAATGTCTTACAAAGTTTCATCAAGAAATGTTCAGTTTTAAGAAAGATATGGACAGTTTACTGAGGTCACCTCCTGTCGATTTATATGCCCAGACTCAGTCCCTGTCGTCGTCAGATTGCATTTTTGTGTGTGAAAATTTCAGTTATCTGCATTTGATTTCACTTGGAAGCTAAAATACGATTCATTCCGTAAAAAATAGAAATAAGGTCTAATAATTTTGATCATTCTCTAACATTACAGAGATAAAAATGATCCCTTTTGGTCCAAAAGCTCAGATAAAAATGGGCACACCTGTTAAAAAAAGAGGCCAAAATTTAACAAAAAACCAAATGTCACGCTTATTTTTGCACGAAAACGTCTTTCTACATCATTTACAACTGTTACAGAATTGTGGCCATTTACATTACCTGTGATGGCTTCCGACGAACGTCATGTTTTAGCTCTATTATAGATTAGAGACCACCAATTGTTTTCCCATAGACTTACATTGTAACATTATGCCGTGTACGGCCTTCCATACATCGAAACATGTATATCTAATTACAAGTTTTTCAAGAACTATCTTAGTTCTACCAAAATATCGGACGAAAAACGTATGAATAGTGATACTTTATTTAAGTAATTTTCGTGTGAATGAGACCCCTGTTTACATCATTGACATGGCGGGAGAAATTCGTTTGATAAAACGTTTTTTCAATACACCAAAGCTCTTTGAATACACATAAAATTTTGTCAAAATGTATAATAAAATACTGTAAATGCAGTGAAAATAGATCAGTTTTGAAAAAATAATCACTTCCTGGGTTTGTTTACATGACTGACCAATCCGAACTCACAGACGTTACCTTATTCCCAGGTATACACTTACCTCATTCCCAGTAAGTTCCCTGTACTTTTTTGAATTGGTGGTCTCTGACCTACACTAGTGTATTATCATTTTTATTTAATGCCTTTATTACGCTCCCGCGACGTCAGACATGTGATAAATCTTGTTACAGAACTGGGAATGTTTTTTTTTTGTTTTTTTCTAACAGGTTATTAATAAATAGTATATTTTTTTGAATTTATCAATTATATTCTTGAAACAAAATGTATCTAGCTAAACAATTGGCATTATAGTTATTTTCGAGGAAGTTTTTTTTATTTAATAAAAAGTCAAACTAAGAAAATATTAGTCTCTACCCGTTTCACCAGAGGTAATAATAGTTTTACTTGTAACTTCCATCCGTCTGTCTGTCCATGCTTTACTACTTTGGTACTTATGTTGCCACAGGAGACAATACATAACAGTAAATGCAATTAATTCCCTAATTCTTAATTTTATTATGTGACTAAAACTTCTGTTAGGTGGCTTAAAGTCCGTCCGCCAGAACGTCCGTCTAATTGTTTCAGTAAGTGTACAAAAATGGATAATACAATAGCTTGAACTTGTTTGATGAAACTTTCTATATTTAATATGAAGAAAAAACAACAACAACAAAAAAACAAGTGATAAGTTTTAATGCATGTCATTTTTTTGCAGATTTTGAGCCCAGTTATACAAATGTAAGAATATTCTGAAATGACATAAAAAGTATATGGTAGGGTATTTCAACTTGCTATACTGACAGGAGGAACGTCATTTGATTTTTGAAATTTTTGTGCCTTGTTGTGAGAAAAATTTGATAAAACAGCTCTTGCAATATAAAAAAAGCATTTAAGGAAGATCAATTAAGAGGCCTTTGTTAACCGATGGGTACATATGCAAGGCATTTAATCATTCCTGTGGGAAAATTTTGAATATTGATAAAGGATCATCGATAATTGTAAAAGAGTTTTGGTTGTATATAGATAGGGGATATTGAGAAGATAATTTGGGGCCTCCGTGGCCGAGTGGTTAGAGTCGTTGACTTGAGTGGTTAGAGTCGTTGACTTCGAACCATTTGCCCCTCATCGATGTGGGTTCGAAACCTCATTTGGGGCGTAGAATTCTTCACGTGAGGAAGCCATCCAGCTGGCTTACGGAAGGTCGGTGGTTCTACCCAGGTGCCCGCTCGTGATGAAATAGTGCACGGAGGGGCACCTGGGGTCTTCCTCCACCATTAAAGCTGGAAAGTCGCCATATGACATAAAATTGTGTCGGTGCGACGTTAAACCCAACAAAATAAATAAATAAATAAATGAGAAGATAATTTCATTTTAAGCTCCACGTTCCTAAGAATAAGGAAAGCTTTCTTCTCATCTGAGTGTCGGCATCGTGTCGATGAAATGTTTTGGTTAAAGTTATGCATGCAAGTTCATATCTCCAATACTGCTGCAGGTATTGGATTTGAAACTTCACATATGTCTTCGCTGTCATTATGTCAGGTCACTGGCCAAGTCCTATAACTGTAACCTGTATATTGGCAGATTTATGCCCCTTTTAAATACCTTACCACGGGTGGTGGGGAGTTATAGGAATGGTCTCCGTCCGTTCGTAACACGTCGACCCGTGTCCACTCCATACCTAGAAGGATTTTCATAAAACTTTGGTCAAATGATCACATCATCAAGGCGATGTGCAGAACACATGAGTCAGTCATATCGGCTCAAGGTCAATGTCACAACTCAAGTTCATAGGTTTTAGCCTTCCATTTCGTGTCCGCTCTTTATCTTCTACACCCCCTGAAGGAATTTTATAAAACTTGGGTCAAAATGATCACCTTACCAAGACCATGCGCAGAACCTACGATCGAGTCAGCCATGCCGGCTCTAGGTCAAGGTCATAACTTAGGGTCAAAGGACCTTCCATTTTGTGTCTCTGCTCTGTATCTCCTTAACCCCTTTAAGGATTTTCATGAAACTTGGGTCAAATGATCACCTCATTAAGGCGATATACAGATCTCATGAGTCAGCCATGTTGGCCTAAGGTCAAGGTCAAAACACGGGGTCAAGGTTTGAGCCTTCCATTTGGTGTCCCCTCTGTATCTCATAATCATCTTGAAGGTTTCATATGAAACTTGGGTCAAACGACCACCTATCCACGACGATGTGCAGAACCCATGAGTCAGCCATGCCGGCTCAACGTCAAGGTCACAACTTAGGGTCAGATGTTTGAGCCGTCCATTTTGTGTCCACTAGCTGGAAGGATTTTCGCCAAACTTGAGTCAAATGATCACCTCATCAAGTACTCATGAGTCAGCCATGTCAACTCACGGTCAATGTTTGAGCTCTATATCTCCTAAACTCCTTGAAGGAGTTTCATGAAACTTGGGTCAAATGATCACCTCATCAAGTACTCATGAGTCAGCCATGTCAACTCACGGTCAATGTTTGAGCTCTATATCTCCTAAACTCCTTGAAGGAGTTTCATGAAACTTTGGTCAAATGATCACCTCATCAAGTACTCATGAGTCAGCCATGTCAACTCACGGTCAATGTTTGAGCTCTATATCTCCTAAACTCCTTGAAGGAGATTCATGAAACTTGGGTCAAATGATCACCTCATCAAGTACTCATGAGTCAGCCATGTCAACTCACGGTCAAGGTTTGAGCTCTATATTTCCTAAACTTCTTGAAGGAGTTTCATGAAACTTTGGTCAAATGATCACCTTATCAACACGATGTGAAGAATTTATGAGTCAGCCATGTCAGTTCAAGGTCAAAGTCACAACTTAAGGTCAAAGGTTTACCCTTTCACTATCCATAACAGTGGTAGGGGATCAAGCTGTCTTTCAGACTTCCTTGTTATACTTAGAAAATTAATTCAGGTTTAAGTTTTGTGTGCCAGTACATATCTCTGTGACTACTAAAGATATTCACACAATCATGTCTTCGGTGTCATTACGTCCCATAACTCTGACCTACACTTTACCAGAATTATGTCCTTTTTTGTACTTAGAAGGTGAAAGTTTTGCATGCAAGTACGTATCTCTGTAACTACTAAAGATACTTTCAGTACTGCAATATTTACATACTGATGAGAGTATGTTCCAACAGCCACCAGTTTTATGACATGACGTAACTTTTAACAGCTTTCAAAGAAAATGCTGGAAGAGCAACTAGTATCATATTGCAGTTTTTAACTTAGTGTCTAATCAAATAATATTGGTATTTAACGCATACAAGAACATAGTAATTAATGCTGTAATTTGTCTATAAATGTTTCTTCTCTACTTGTTTGCCTTTTGTTGATCCCTAATATAAAACAATATCTTGAAATGATTGTTTTGTTTGTTCAAGGTCCAGTAACACTTAGAATTAATTTACAGAACATTATATTTGTTGTTAATAGTTTAGAAATAAAACTGTTTCATTTTACTATAAAACATGAGACCATGCACTTTTCTGCGACAGTTTAGTTGTTTCTACACTGAAAACAGTTAACAAAAGACATTTCTCTCTTTTTTGCAATATCATTGAAAAAACACTGTGCTATATTTCTGTAGTATAGTTTCAACTTGAAAAGCAACACTAGATTTTTGTGAGAAAATAAAGGCCAATTTCATCAGAAAGGTAACTTTCTTGATAAAAGAAATGCTACTTGTAATTATTACATCCAAAGTGTTACTGGGCCTTATAACTTTCTTACCGTAACTCCAATATGGACTGCTAAATGTTTCTTTTAAAAGTGATAAAGATAAATTTGTTTGCATATTTTTCTTGAAGCAATGCAATAAAACCCATATACCTAATATTCATTTCAACATTCAAAGGCTGACCGTGGAGAAGGGAGCTGGTAATTTGATAGTGCCAATCTAAAGATGCTATCTGTAACTCTCTGGCATTCAATGCTATTATAATTTCAAGCCTATCATTAACCCTCTGATCAGAAATTCTGGGAGAAATTGAAATCGGACATTTTAGTTGGAGTGTATATAGTAATAGCTGAGATAGAGTGAGACTGCACCAAATTTTTAACATGAAATTCAAGCAAAAAGGGGGATAATTCATGAAATATTGGTGCCAGAGTTAAGGCGCTTGTGCCACAGGATGTGAGTGATGATGTGGAACAACTATTTAAAGTTTAAATAAAATTCATTTAGTTATATTAAACAGAGATAGAGTGAACGTGCACAAAAACTTTAACCTGAAAATTTATGTCAAATGGGGGATAATTTATGAAAAATTGGTTCCAGAGTTAGGGACCTTGTGTCATATGAGATCGATGATCATGTGAAACAACTATTTTTAATTATCACAGAAAAATGGCAACCATTAGAAAGACATGTCCACAAAAAGGTGCAATTTTAATCGAACGTGACCTGTATTTTATGGTGTTACACATGTGTATTACAATTGATCTAAATCTGCCAAGCCTTTTGTGATATATTGTCCATCAACCATGAATTTGACAAATTTTATGTTGGAAAGAGGTCATAACTACACATAAAATTGGTGGTTTGTAGCCAAAGTCGAACTTTACCTGTACTTTATGATGTTACACATGTGTACCAAAATCATTTAAATATATCAGAACTCACTGAAGTGTTTAATGACTCAAATGGTGGATGGATATTGCACAATAGCTCAGGCTGTGTTAAAAAAATTCAAATAATAAGAGAGGTGCAGGTAAAGTGTATCAAAACGCTTTATAAGTATAATTCTAAGCCAAAAAAGGGGGCACTATTCAGGAAATATTGGTGCAAGAGTTATGCTCCTTAAATTGTGTCATATGATGTGGGTGATAATGTGGAACAACTACTTCAAGTTTGAAACAAATGCATGTATTTCGTAATAGCTGAGTAAAATTGCATCAAAATTAACCTTAATTAAATTCTAAGTAAAATGGTGCATAATTCATGAAAATTTGCTTGTGTCACAGGATATGGGTGCTAAGGTGGAATATCTATATTAAGTTTGAATCAAATCCAGTTTGTAATAACTGAGATATAGTGAAAATGCATCAAGATTAACCTTAAAATCTAAGCAAAAGAGGGATAATTCATGACAAATTGGTGTCAGAGTTATGTGTCTCATTATGTAGGTGATAAGGTGGAACATCTATGTTAAGTTTGAATCAAATCCATTTAGTAATAACTGAGATATAGATTTCGGGACGGGACGCGAGGGGATGGGGGCGGGGAGTGGGGCGGAACGTTACGCGACAAAACTGACTCCTATATAGCCATCCCCTCAAGCATGTTTGGTGGGGGTTTAAAGAGAAAGTGCATCAAAAGTTTAACCAAAGTATGGACTTGGAAGGACGCCGATGCCGGGTCTAGTAGGACAGCTCTCCATACTCCGTAAAAATGTTGAGATGAGCAAAAACACGTTTTGGAAACAGCTTAAAAGCTTAGGGCATAGCAACAAGAACAAGAACTGTCGGAGGACCGCAACGTTCGAGTATTCAACAGCTTTGTCGTTTGAATGAATACTCAAGTCGAAAAAGGGGCATTCTTCTGTGAAAATAGGAATCAGGGTTATGGAACCTGCACAGATTTTAACAGCTCAAGATAGTGGACAAGTGCGTGAAGTTGCAATCCATTCCCATCAGTGGGTACTGAGATACCAGCTTACATATAAGAATTTAAGCAAAACCTGCTAAGTTGAAAAAGAGGCATATTTTTTTTAAATGCATTGTAGAATTATTGAACCTTTGCACTGAATCATGACAGTGAACAAATGTGTGAAGTTTCAATCCTTTCCCATTAGTGGATACTGAGATACCAGCTTACATGCAAAAACTTAACCAAAAACTGCTAAGTCGAAAAAGGGGCATAATTTAAAAAAAAAAAACATGCAAAGTAGAGTTATGGGACCTGAAAAGTGCACGTCAGATCATGACAGTGAACAAGTGTGTGAAGTTTTAATCCATTCCCATTACAGTGTGTCCAATCACGTGATCGCGCTACATCATTTTGAGCTCGAAAGTAAAAGTGGAAAGGTAAACAAAAATTATAAATCAGGGCGTGAGCTTTTTAATTCAATATATTGTGTTAATATCATGCATATGATTCGAAACCTATTTGAAAGTGCTACTCCCGGTTCTACAATTGACCCACCCAAACCTTCTCGTTTTAACGCTGTTCATGTTCAATTGACTTGCAGTGAGACACCTCAGAGCGCACAATGTCGAAAGTGGTTGGATACAATGCATTAGTGGATACTGAGATACCAGCTTAGATACAAAGACTTTAACAAAAACTTTCCAAGTCGAAAAGGGGGCATATTTTGTAAAAAAAGATCAAAATAGAGTCATGGAACGTGTGCAATGTAAGTTAGTTTATCACAGTGAATATGTGTGTGAACTAGATGTTAATACACAACAGAGCCGGGCCGGGAGGTGATATTCGGCCCGGAAAACGAAATAAGATAAATGAATAGGATTGCAATGAAAAGTGTTTGGTGTTCTGCTAATATAATTGTTGGTTATTATGATTCTGCGATAAGCAACAGTTTACAGTCGGGGAACTTTCCCGTTTGGGGAAGTTGGGGATTCCCCTTTTCACTTTCCCGATCGGGAAATATTGATTGAAAAATTTCCCGATCGGGAAAGAAAATGCCCAGTTTTTCCTTCTTCCCATGTATGTTGTTTCACATGCCTCTTTAATGTATATTTTGATTACATGCATAATCACAAACATCATTTATAAAGCGTTTATCTCCTGTATATAGTTTCATATGTCTATTCAGATGATTGCCGTCGTTCACAATCATTACATTAAAGCATTTTTCTCCTGTATGTATTACCATACGCTTCTTCAGATCTCTGACATTTTAAACGCATAATCACAATAACTACATTTAAAGCGTTTCTCTCCTATATGTATTAAATGCTACCGCATGTCTCTTCAGATAGCTTCTTGCATCACACGAACAATTACAAATAATACATTCATAATATTTATTTTCAGTTTGTGTTGTCACTTGTGATTTCTGATGAACGGTGTGGACCTGAAGTGCTTTCATCCTACATGCTTTCCAATGTGTGTCTTCAGACTACCTTTTGTCTTAAAGGCAGAACCGCAGATATCACAGTTATACAATCTGTCTCCTATATGTGTTCTTATATGCACTTTAAGCTCATTCATTGTATAAAATGCATAATCACAAATATCACATTTGAAATTTCTATTTCCAGTGTGTTTCAGTATATGTATTTGCAAATTATGTCTATGGTTACATGCATAATTACACAGCCCACATTTAAAGCATTTCTCTCCTGTGTGTTTTCTCATATGTATCTTAAGAGTATACTTCTGACTACATGCATAATCACAAATATCACATTTGAAATTTCTATTTCCAGTGTGTTTCAGTATATGTTTCTGCAAATTATGTCTATGGTTACATGCATAATTACACAGCTCACATTTAAAGCATTTCTCTCCTGTGTGTTTTCTCATATGTATCTTAAGAGTATACTTCTGACTACATGCATAATCACAAACATTGCATTTAAAGCGTTTCTCTCTAGTATGTTTTGCCATATGCCTCTTCAGTTTAATGCTATAGTGACATGCACAAACATTACATTTCAAGTGGTGTTCTCCTGTATGTTTTCTCATATGAGTCTTCAGACTATCTTTTCGATTACTTGCATAATCACAAATACTACATTTAAAAGATTTTTCTCCAGTATGTATTCTCACGTGTCTTTTCAGACTTCCGCTTGCATTAGATGCAAAACTACAAGCGTCACATTTAAAGCTTTTCTCTACTTTAAGCATTCTCATATTGTCATTGGTTTCTGCTGGAATATACCATGCATAATCATTTGCATCACTTTTCATATACTTCTTTCCTGTATGTATTGACAGGTTTCTCTTTAGATTAAGACGCATACTATTCATGTTTTAAAGTAGTTCACCCCCTTTGTTATGTGTTAAATGAAATAACTGTATGTAATATCAATATGTTTTCGAAACATATTTCACACCTGTAAAAAACAAATCTCTTTAGTACGGTTTTCTTCTGAATATTAATATCAGCACGTGATACTTCACTCTACCCTACATTATCCTTATGCTGGTGAATACGAAAGCTGGCATCCAATAAACGTCTGCATAGATCTGCAATAGATCAAATAGTACAGAATATTACAAATATATTTTTTATCAAAATAGCTAGGAAGAAACCATTATCATAATTCAAGCACACACATGGAAATTCAACAAATACGCACTTACACAATTTTTTTAGACTTTTTCACAGAAATTATAACTCAATCATTATTTAATGTGCATACTAATATCACAGAATTCATACTTAAAATTATTAATAACAAAACATACTGTGAACGTCGTGTGTTTTCTTTCTCTATGGATGGGGAGTCAACATTTTGGCCTGTAAAGACACAAAAACAAAAACTTGATAAATAAACTATCGAAGTATGAAAAACTTCAGGCGTAAACCATCAAGAATCTATTTTCAAGTGCAATTCAAAAATACATTGCCGAATTACATAAATATGATATGGAAAGATGCATGAATATTATGGCAAGACGAATGCAATAAAATTTCCTGTAAAGGCACTAAAACAGAACAGTGATAAATAAATTATCGAGAAAGAAAAAACTTCAGGCGCAAGCCATCAAAAACCTAATTCCAAGTGTGCATGCGTGTAATTACATCCGGCAAAAAAATAAAAAATTGAGGCCCCGCATGCAAATCTTGTTAAGACCAAGTGTTAGGAAATGTGGGATGGATGAATGAAATGAAAATGATATAGGAATTCATATAGGATCGGGCTGTCTAGAAAAGATACAAAATAATACCACATAACTTGAGACATTTCATACAATATACACAAGGAACGAGGACAGTACAACACATTGACACAATACTGATATTTAATGGTTTTGGACCTCGTGACCCTAAACAGCCTGAGCTAAAAGGTTATGCGCATACTGTACAAGTTTCGTAAAGATGTATAACTGTAAGACAGATTTTTCAAAACCAGTAAAAAAAATGGGGGGAATCCCGTCTGATATGCAAGAAAAAAACATCTCACACCCCGGGTTGTAAGATGAATCTCGTGCTTTTAATGACGTTTTACGAACTACATATATTATTTCATTGAAATAAAAAAAAGAATAAATATCCAATGCCTTGACAGCTCCTCTTGTTCCTGACAGCACATTTCTCGATTCAAAACATGTTAATTTACTAAAATTCATAACGTTACGCTCCAACTTATAAAATAAAACCAGAACTAAACATTGTAATTGGTCTTTGAAACGTCACTACGTCTTTCCTGTTTACGGACCTTGATTTCCCGCTTTTTGAAAAAAAAAAGCCGTTCGTTGGTTTTTTGTCACTGGTTATAGGTGCAGATGGGAATATCCGGCTCTCCAATTGACAGAATCTTATAATCTGTTAATATTTTATGTTAAAAAAATTGACTTGCATACACGTTTATAAGAGTACAATACCCGCAAAAACATAATTTTCAACTGGTACTCAGGTATTCAAAATAGTGATGATTGTTGCTTGTTACTTGTTCAACTAAATTCAAGTTCTATAAAAGTCTGACTTTCAAAAGTATAATGAATTCCAAGTAGAATAAAAAAAAAAAACCATCCCATACACACTCAGCGCCTTTAAATTCACCATTTATCCCTTTTGATACATTTGCATTATTGTGTATAAATTTCTTTATAAATGGCATTGCTTTTTCAAGGGGACAACTTTCTTTTGTGAACATCTTAAGAATTCGGTCGCATGGGACAGTACGTAAAACATTGAAGTAGGTTCTCGGTAAAGATGTTGCACTTTTCCGAAATATTTATGTGTTTTGCTGATATACCTTTTTACATATATGTAGCAGGCCGATTAAAGTATAAAATATTATGTGCATTTTCCTTGAAATCACAAGATTCAGTTATGTTTTGAAAAATTAACCTGACCCAAGAATTTTCGGTCTAATAATAGTACTTGTACATTTATCTTGAATAGTTTTATTAAAATCAATTGAAATAGGTTGCAGGAAATATTCTTCTATTTCTTTAGTATGCACCATAAAAGACTTAAGGTGAAGAAGGTGTAATTCAGCGACGTCTGGCGGAACGCCAAACGTTACGCTTCGCTTCGCAACGTCGCGTCATTACGTTCTATTAAGAAACGAAATGGCGACGAGCGATGCGGGAGGGCGATACACCGGAAGTTTATTTATTCTTTTTTTTTTTCATTCTTTGTTTCATTTAAATTGATTGTTGACGACGCTTAGCTCAATAGGTAGAGCGCAGATCTACGGACAGTATCGGGATCGTGAGTTCAATCCTCGGGCGGGGCGTATATGCTCTCTGTGACGGTTTGATACGATACGTTGTGTCTGAAATCAGTCGCCCTCCATCTCTGAATCATGTGGGAAAGTTGTTAATTACTTGCGTAGAACAGGTTTGTGTAGCGCATATTTTCTGACCTGGCGGAGATATTTATAGAAAGGTCATAAATGGGCCATTATATCATTGAGTTTACGGTAATCGGCTACATCATTAGATTTCGTTTCATTCCGTCAGAAAAATCCGATAGGCACCAAGTTACCTATTGAAAATATGCACTATATATGGTACATAATCCATGAGCACTGTTTAGGCTAACTGTCCTTCGTTACATAACTGAAGAAATGTTGAAAGACGATATAAAATCAAAAACAAACAAAGTAAACTGACTTTTAAATTTGAAATTCTTCAGAAAAAAAATATTACCTGCCTTATTGTCTCGATATCGCAGAAAAATTTGAAGATATAAAACGTAATCGGTTCTGTATCCGCCGGTCCCTAGTTTTTCCAGTGTTGAACAAATTAAATTGAATAACCGTAATTCAATCTTGTGAGAATAATTATTTGTTGCTTTATTAAAACACTTCTTCACCATGTGTGTACACTACCGGGAGAAAGACATTTATCTATTTGTACATGTTCGTATATTGTAAACGATGAAATAACTACTCAAGTGGTGAGAAAGAGAGGGAACGGAAACTGGGTCATAAATCGGAAGTGTTGGTATTTTATATAGCTAAAAGCTACGGAAGAAAAGGGTTAAGGCTCAATATAGAGAGAGTAAACCTAAACGAGGGGAAACTGTATTTCAATTCATGGTTCGTCTTGATAGATACTTCAGTAGATTGGTGGAAACAGCGGATGCCACAGACTCTTACTACGTACATAGAAGCTCACGGCGGTATAATTACGTACAGTAAGAGACCTAAACCTAATATAACCACAAAAAATAGTTTTGTCTGAAAAAGATTAGATAAATTTCAGTATTTATTTGAGACACATTGTACTGCCAAAACGTATAATCATGGTAGAGTTCTTTTCCATAATAATATATATATATTTTTATAATTTTGAGAGACAAGTAAAGCTTCTTCTTGGCATAAAGAAGATGTCGTCAGAATTACATGCTGAACAGAACTCCTTTCATACTTGTATTCATATAATTAAGTTAACATTTATGAAAATAAACACACGAATAGAAATTGAAAGATCAAACTGAAACTATGCCTTATATAATGTTAAAATCCAAGGTTTGCAGGCTACCAGAAAGTCGGGCAACTCAATCTTATCTGGGAAGAAGATAGAAATATCATTGCTCCAGATCTTATCAAACTTGAATACAACAACCGATGATTATTTTGAAATAACAACCAATGAAATTTCTGAATTACAACTCATCTCAACTCAGCTCAACTTATATTTGATCAAAGTCTTAACTTTGTGTACAATACAATATACAACTAAAACCAGTTACATAACACAAAGCCATTCCTTTTTAGGAATTATAAGAGACTATAAAAATCACTACTTAAAGTTCTATTTACAGTCTACCAATTTTGCATATAATAAAGGTAAAGGTAATGGTCTTGTTTATTATAGTGTCACCCCTATTGAAAGGGCCAGCCAATTTGACTTATGAGACATCTTTATTGTGCATACCAATTACTTTCCAACTCCTACACTATGCCAGGCGCCAGGCGCAAGGCGGATAGAAGTCGGTAACCATTCATTTAGCTAGCTCTCGGCTCACGAACCGGCTTTGTCGCTTTCCATGCCAGATGTAGGGAAAATCGGCCAAATCACCCAAATTTTATAGACCAAAAATAGCCTAACCGGGCCTCACTGTGAACTCTGCCATTCATCCATTTTATATTTTTAAATCCAATTTCGTAGCATATATGTATAGTACGAACATAGATGCATACCCAGGTGGTGTGGAAAGTGTCTGCCAACCACCACGTTATTTGCCTAATTTTCGCTTGAAAAAAAAGTGGATGGATGACAGCCACGCATCTGGCCGACTTTTTGTTCTGATATTTATGTTTTAGCCCCAACCGGAAGTACGAAGCTAGGAAATTTAAAACACCCGCCATGTAGAATCATTAACCGTTCCTCATTCCCCAGATATATTAAAGAATTAATAATGATAAATAACCAGTAAGATAGATATGCCTTTATATCTACCCCGCCCTGTTTATACAGAAAATCGACCGGGGCCAAAACTACGAAACCGCCCCCCCCCCCCCTGCCACCTTAAGTTTTTTAGAAGTTTATATAAAATAAAATGTAACCTGTCCTAAATCTTAAGACACTTATGCTGATATCAACCGAACAGAAAATGTTTCCGTAACTTACAAGATAGCCAGTGAATAAGCCAACAAAAGTGCCCACCCCTCCACGCAAAAATCAGCCAAAATTTACATTCTGAATCAAAGTAACCCCGAAAAACTATTAACTGTTTTTAAAGTTAATTTAACATGATATTTACATTGTAAAAACGATACACTTTTAACATAATTTTGGTATACAAATGCAGATTACCGTATTTAACCTATCGGGACACCCATTAAAGGCCACCCATCCATCCTTTGGGGCCACCCCAGCCACTATATAGCTTGATGGCATTGCTAGATATAGACACATGTGCTACTTTTAAACAAAATGGCATATATAGTCGTTTTTAGGTACTACTTTCTTCTTTCGGCCGTTTTATGATACGAATCCTACTGGCTGGGGGTCCTTAGCTTCATTGTTATATGGCCACCCACTGCCATTTTGGGACTCGCCGGGTCGAATTTAGTGCTCAGAAATGAATAAAAAAAAACCGCTATATAATACAATTCATTCCATAATGGGTTTTTATAAATGCAAAAAGTCAATATTTGAGTGGTTTGAAATTTTGTCTATTTTCCTTAAGGTGACAGGGGAGTGCAGATTTGCGAAATTCACATTGACGTGTGGGTACCAGTGTTGAAATATCCATAGAAATCTCGTTTTTGCTTATTTTTCTTTGAAACTACTATACAGTATTGCAGATACTATAGACTACATAAAGACGACTCTCCGGTCCTATGTACCTGTCGCTTTCCACGCCAGATGTAGGGAAAATCGGCCAAATCACCCAAATTTTATAGACCAAAAATAGCCTAATCAGACCTCACTTTGAACTCTTCTATTCATCCATTTTATATTTTTAAATCCAATTTCGTATCATATATGTGTAGTACGAACATAGATGCATACCCAGGTGGTGTGGAAAGTGTCTGCCAACCACTACTTTATTTGCCTAATTTTCGCTTGAAAAAATGTGGATGGATGACAGCCGCGCATCTGGCCGACTTTTTGTTCTGATATTTATGTTTTAGCCTCAACCGGAAGTACGGAGCTAGGAATTTTAAAACACCCGCCATGTAGAATCATTAACCGTTCCTCATTCCCCAGATATATTAAAGAATTAATAATGATAAATAACCAGTAAGATAGATATGCCTTTATATCTACCCCGCCCTGTTTATACAGAAAATCGACCGGGGCCAAAACTACGAAACCGCTCCCCTGCCACTTAAGCTATTCGACGAAAAGTGCTAGACTATTCTTCGGATAGTCGTCGCGCTAATAAACTAGAAAAAGACCTACACACACTTGAAATATATAAGATATGCTATTTTCCGAGGTAAATTGTAACATTAGCAAGGTGGTGTAAACTACCTCCCTAACCGATGGTTACACCTCGCACCGCCCACCAAAACCTGACAAGATGACTTCTGCGGTAGAGTACGCAATTGCAATGTCACACAAAACGCATTTCTATTCTGTATTTATTCTCACATGTTTTTAGATATCCTCTTGTATGCATGCATACTCACACCAATCATACTTATAAATTTTCTACCATTGATGTTTCCTCATAATGCTTTTTTAGGTAGGCCTAAATGCATATATTACATGCAAAATCACTTGTAAACATTTGCGTTCTTCCCATGTAGGTGGTTTCATTTTTTTTTTTCAGAGCAAACTTTTGATTAGTACATGCATAATCAAAATTATGACATACTTATTATAAACTCTGTTAAGTTTCATTGGAATCTGAAACGGCAGAACTTTTTCATACTGACGACGTTCAAAATTCATATCGGGTGTGTGACGTCATTTGTCACGTCAGATGCATGTAAGTCGTCACGTTTAGAAATTCGTTAAAGTGTTTCTCTCCTGTATGTATTTTCATATGTCTCTTCAGATAACTGTCACCGTTACATGCATAATCACAATAGTTACATTTAAAGCGTTTCTCTCCTGTATGTATTACTACATATTTCTACAGATAGCTTCTTGCATTACACGAACAATTACAAATAATACATTCATAATATTTATTTTCAGTTTGTGTTGCCACTAGTGATTTCTGATGAACGGTGTGGAAATCGTACCTGAAGTGTTTTCATCCTACATGCTTTCCAATGTGTGTCTTCAGACTACCTTTCGATTTAAAGGCAGAACCGCAAATATCACAGTTATACAATTTGTCTTCTGTATGTGTTCTTATATGCACTTTGAGCATATTCATTGTATAAAATGCATTATCACAAAAATCACATCTGAAATTTCTATTTCCAGTGTGTTTCAGTATATGTATTTGCAAATTAGCCCTTTGGTTACATGCATAATTACACATCCCACATTTAAAGCATTTCTCTCCTGTATGTTTTCTCATATGTATCTTCATATTATTTTTATGAATACTTGCATAATCACAAACATCGCATTTGAAGCGTTTCTCTCCAGTATGTATTGCCATGTGCTTCTTCAGTATACTGTTATTATGACATGCATAATCACAAACACTACATTTAAAGCGTTTCTCTCCAGTATGAATTGCTATATGCTTCTTCAGATTGTCGTTATGGTTACACGCATAAACGCAAATATTGCACTTAAAGCATTTTTCTCTTGTATGTATTCTCGAGTGTCTGTTTAGGCTATGTTTAATATAACTTGCATAATCACAAACATCGCATTTGAAGCGTTTCTCTCCAGTATGTATTGCCATGTGCCTCTTCAGTATACTGTTATTATAACATGCATAATCACAAACACTACATTTAAAGCGTTTCTCTCCAGTATGTATTGCCATGTGCCTCTTCAGTATACTGTTATTATGACATGCATAATCACAAACACTACATTTAAAGCGTTTCTCTCCAGTATGAATTGCCATATGCTTCTTTAGATTGCCGTTATGGTTACACGCATAAACGCAAATATTGCACTTAAAGATTTTATCTCTTGTATGTATTCTCGAGTGTGTGTTTAGTCTATGTTTAGTAGAACTTGCATAATCACAAACATCGCATTTGAAGCGTTTCTCTCCTGTATGAATTGCATTGTGTATCTTCAGATTGCTGTTCAGGTGACACGCATAATCACAAATATTGCACTTAAAGCGATTTTCTCTTTTATGTATTCTCGAGTGTCTGTTTAGTCTATATTTAGTATAACTTACATAATCACAAACATCGCATTTGAAGCGTTTCTCTCCAGTATGAGTTACCATGTGCTTTTTCAGATTATCATTCTGGTGACACGCATAATCACAAAAATTGCACTTAAAGCATTTCTCTCCAGAATGTTTTGCCATATGCCTCTTCAGATTACTGCTATAGTGGCTAGCATAATCACAAACATTACATTTTAAATAGTTTTCTCCATTATGTTTTTTCATATGACTCCTCAGACTACTGCTTGTATAAGAAGCAAAATCACAAGCAGGACATTTAAAGTTTTGCTCCACGTTATGTGTTGTCATATTGTCATTGGTTTCTGCTGGAATACTATGTATAATCATCTACAACACTTTTGATACACTTCTTTCCTGTATGTATTGACAGGTTTCTCTTTAGATTAAGGCGCATATTACTCATGTTTTAGAGTAGTTCACCCCCTTTGTTATGTGTTCAATGAAATAACTGTAAGTAATATCAATATCTTTTTTGAGATATTTCACTCCTGTAAAAACAAATTTCTTTAGTACAGTATTGCTCTGAACATTAATACCAGCACGTCATATTTCACTTTACTTGTTCGGAATACCTGCACGTGATATTTCACTCTACTTGTTCTGAATACCAGTACGTGATACTTCACTCTACTTGTTCTGAATACCAGCACGTGATACTTCACTCTACTTGTTCTGAATACCAGCACTTCACTCTACTTGTTCTGAATACCAGCACGTGATACTTCGCTCTACTTGTTCTGCATACCAGCACGTGATACTTCGCTCTACTTGTTCTGAATACCAGCACGTGATACTTCACTCTACTTGTTCTGAATACCAGCACGTGATACTTCACTCTACTTGTTCTGCATACCAGCACGTGATACTTCACTCTACTTGTTCTGCATACCAGCACGTGATACTTCGCTCTTCCCTACATTATCATTATGCTGGTGAATACGAAATCTTGCATCCAAAAAACGTCTGCATAGATCTGCAAAAGATTAAATATTATAGAACATTACAAATATTTTATTATCAAATTAGCTAGGAGAAAACCATTATCATAATTCAAGCAAACACGCACGTACCCAAAGTTTTTAGATTATCTCATAGAAATTATAAGTTAATCATTAGTTAATGTAGTGTTGTGATCTGAGTGTGAAAAAAATCTCTCATTCATTCGCTTAATAATGAACAGAATATTGATTAATACCTTTCTGAGATTAGTCTGAAATGTGCATACTAATATATTAGAATTTATACTTTGATACTATTTATGATAAAAAAAATACTGCGAAACAGCCTAAGCTAAAAGGTTATGCGCATACTGTATAAGTTTCGGAATTATGTATAACTGAAAAATGGATTTTTTCAAGCAACAGTAAAAATACTGGAAATCCTCGTCTGGTATGCAAGAAAAATCCATCTCTCACCCCGGGGTGTAAGATGACTCTCGTGCTTCAAATGACGTATTACGAACTATATATATATTCAAAAGGGGAGTAACATGCCACTCCAATACCTCAAAATTTAGACCTAAATGCACCAGAGACCACCATTTTATGCATGTATTTAAAAAAAATCCAGGGGGAGTCAACCTGATCCGCTCCTGACCCCCTACCTAACATGGGCAAAGCCCCCCGCCCCTCCAAAAACTTGCGCCTCAGCGTTGATGTCTTCATTCGAGACACCAGTTTGTGACTTTTATATTAAAATTTAAGAAAAACTAAGCGAGCGTGTGAAGTCATTGTATAATTTTACGATATTTTGTTCCCGTTCCGGGTTCTTTTTTATTTGTTGTATAAATAAAAAAGAACCCGGAACGGGAACAAAATATCATAAAATTATACAATGACTTCACACGCTCGCTTAGTTTTTCTTAAATTTTAATATAAAAGTCACAAACTGGTGTCTCGAATGAAGACATCAACGCTGAGGCGCAAGTTTTTGGAGGGGCGGGGGGCTTTGCCCATGTTAGGTAGGGGGTCAGGAGCGGATCAGGTTGACTCCCCCTGGATTTTTTTTAAATACATGCATAAAATGGTGGTCTCTGGTGCATTTAGGTCTAAATTTTGAGGTATTGGAGTGGCATGTTACTCCCCTTTTGAATGGGGGGTCAGGTCTCCCCCTGGACAATTTTGAAATACAGGTATGAAATAGTGGCCTCTGGTGCATTTCTGCGTCTAATTTTTGAGGAGATCTTTGATAAGAACAAATTACTTCTCGGCCAACTGGTAGCGGGGACGGCCCCCCTCGGCTGGGCCCTGGATCCGGGCCTGTTAGATATACATTTTTCGATGTATGGAAGGCCATATAAGCCACCTGTGGCCGAAATGCGACTATATGCGCTATATTTTCTACCCCTATAGAGTCGATATGCGACTTTACGCGCGTTATCAGGACTCCCCAGGACGGCGATTGACGAGTATAGTCGCGGCACTGAGATCATGCTGATTGCGTTACGTACTTGTTAATTTTTTATTGAACTGACAAAGCAAAACTATTAGACGAACTAAGCTGCGTTTCGTTCAATGAAATACTGTTCATACTGATTTTGAAAGAGTAAAATAATGGCCAGAGATCTTTCTTAAAATGAAGAAAATATTCATTATCATGCTGATTCTGACATATCAGCTCCGTCGGGTGATGACACCGGCGATGGAATTCCATTATCAGAGAAATGAATGGTCGGAAAATGTTAAGTTTTAGAAGGCTGAAATATTCGTACATTTAAATTGCATATGATATAAATAGTTAAAAATGGCACACCAAAACATGTTCCATAAAATACAAACATATGTAAAAATGCATGTTTGTAAATTTAATAATTATTCAAAAATGGATATAAATGTTGCAACTTAACTTTTTCAGCGCGTGTCACACAAAATTTGTGTACATGTTTAGAAATAGATTATACATCAAAATAAACCATCGATATTCGCACAAAAAACGGGTATAAATTTCAAGTAATACTGATTTAAATATTCTGTCTTAATAATATGAGCCGTGCCATGAGAAAACCAACATAGTGACTTTGCGACCAGCATGGATCCAGACCAACCTGCGCATCCGCGCAGTCTGGTCAGGATCCATGCTGTTCGCTAACAGTTTCTCCAATTCCAATAGATCCATGCTTGTCGCAAACCCACTATGTTGGTTTTCTCATGGCACGGCTCATATATCTTTTTACTGGAATATAATGTGTTTATGTGCGAAAAAAAAAACTAAAAAAAAATCAGAAATGTTTTTATGAAACGCAAGGTTTTTTAAATTGTGAATATTTCAAAATGAAAATATTATTCTTTTTGGATATAAGCTACGGACGAAATGTGATATAAAATGTTTATGTTCCCCTGCATGATTTCAATTGACTGCATGCGAGCGTGATGATGATAAGATCAGATTAGGTCTTCGGCGTCAGGCATGCTACGAAATCGGTCTCAGGGAGATAATGTTATAATGTAAGTCTATGGGAAAACAATCGGTTATTCATTAAAAGAATTTTATAAACCGTACAGATATTATGTTTAAAACAAAATTGACTTGCATACTTGCTGTAAATTCACTTGCATACTCATAAATTTTCAGATTACAAAGACTGCAAAATCATAATATCCAACTTGTACTCAAACTTACCAAAAATGTTTGGTTGTTGCTAGTTCAATTTAGTTTAAGTTCGGAAACAAAATCTGAATTTCAAAAGTATGTTAATGAATTCCAAATAAAATCAAAGACAACCTCCCCCAACTCCATTCCATACACATTCTCCTCCACTCTTGGCGCCATTAAAATTCACCATTTTGAAAGAACTGGCATATAAATTCCGTTCCGAAATGTCCGGTTCGTGAGCCGCGAGCTAGTTAAATGAATGGTTGCCTGGCGCCTGGCATAGTGGTAGGAGTTGGGAGGTAATTTGTACGCACACTCAAGGTGTCTCATAAGCCAAATTGGCTGGCCCTTTCAGTAGGGGTGACACTATAATAAACAAGACCTTTACCTTTACCTTATTCCCTTTTCATGCATTTGCATTACTGATTATAGATATCTTTACAAATATTATTGCTTTTTCAAGGGGACGACATTTTTGTAAACATCTTTAGAATTCGGTCGTACGAGACAGTACCTTTAACATTGAGGTAAAGATGTTGAACTTTCCTGAAATATTTATGTTGTGTACCAAAATACTATTTAAAAAATATAGTAGGCCCATTTAAGTATAAAATAACATGTACATCTTCCTAAAAATCACAAGATTCAGTTTTATACGGTTTGTTACGAAAATGAATCCGACCCGAGAGTTTTCTACATTGCGTTTATCTACATTTTGTAATAACAGTACTTGTACATTTCATCTTGAAAAGTTACATTAAAATTAATTGAAAAAGGTTACAGAAAAAGTCTTTCTTTTCTTAAGTATACAACATAAGGCCTAAAAGAAAAAATCTTTGTTTCCGGTAACATGCTCAAAAAAAATAGGGTAGGTAGGTCGGAATTATTTTTTTTTTTTGGGGGGGGGGGGGCATTTTTTTTTTATTAAGGCAGACTTTTCGGAAATTATTTTTTTGTCAAAACATGATTACAAATAAGGGGGTTATGCCTTTAGAGCATCAGTAAGTTGATTTCTAACATCACTGGCCATGTTTAAAGCATAAAAAGTGCAGTTTTGCATCTTTTTGTTAAAAAATTGAAAAAAATATTCTCCAAGGCCATAAAAACATTTAGGTTCGGGCCAGAAATTTAGGGTAGGTCGGGATACCGGAAACAAACATTTTTTTCGCCTAAATTATATTTTCATAACACCAAACTGACTGTTGACCCCGCTTAGCTCAATAGGTAGAGAGCAGACTACGAATCGTGGGTTCGTGAGCACTAGTACGATCATCGGGCAGGGCGTATATTCTCTGTAACGATTTGGTAGAAGAAATTGTGTCTGGAATCAATCGCCCTCCACACCTGAATCATGTGGGGAAGTTTACAGTTACTTGAGGAGAACATGTTTGTACTGGTACAGAATCCAGAAACACTGGTTAATAAGCTAACTACCCGTCGTTAAATAACTGAATTACTGTTGAAAGTCTTCGTAAAATCCAAAAAAACAAACATACTTTTAACTTAAAATTTCTTCAGAACTTTATAAAAACCTTCCTTGTTGTCTTGATATCGCAGAAAAAATTTAAGATATAAAATGTAACCTGTTCTGTTCTGTTTTGTATCCGCCGGTTCCCTTATGGCAAATGTTAAACAAATTGAATCGAATAAACGTAATCCAATCTTGTCAAAATAACAATTTGTTGTTTTATCTAAACACTACTTCACGATGTGTTACATAAACTATACAGAGAGAGAGTGAGAGAGAAAGGGAGAAATGCTTCTATTTTATAAACGATAAAATAACTACTCAAGTGGCGAGAGAGAGAACGAAAACTGGGTCATTAATCTGAAGTGTATTAAATTATTCAGACACGTTTTTCATCGTCTGCTAACTATTTTTGTCTCCAGTTCCCGGTAATAATTTTTACCACGTTTTCTGCTTGCAATTCACGATTTTCTCGTGTTTTCTGTGCACTATATAAGTGACTGTTAATGAAATTTTCATCGAGTGAATATTGACAGTACAATTTTGTATTGTTTATTCCTTCACACTACAGACATTTAAGTTTTTATTTGTCTAATTTATTTGACCTGTCAAAAAATGGCCCGGCTTTCATTATATTCTGTTCGAGCCTATAATATTATAAGATTAACACGAAAGCCGGGAACATATTTTGACAGGTCAATTAAATAGTACAATAATAGTTATTGCTGATGGCTTGTAGCAGTATTCGAATATTAAAGGCAGATTTGACTTTTGATTTTGATTTAAACAGGATTGATCATTTAGTTCTAGAGAGATTCCTCAGGCCAGACAGTACGTCTCCTTTATGTTCAGATAGAAAATAAGGTTCACAGTTACGTACCTTATATTTCAAGGGTCTTTAGACATGAAAAGTTCCTTGATATTTACTGTTGAGAATTCATGTATTACTAGAACTTTAAAGGCAGATATACATTTAACATTATATGAGAGCATTTGAATTCTTCATGCCAGACTCGGTATCTAGAAAAGTGACATTCACTAGTACGCATTTAATTCTATATCAATAAATTTTATGCTGTTTTTCCCCCTGCAATGTTATTCTTTCGTTATCAAATGTAATTTGCCGTTATCCTCTTTTGAGTTAGTTTTCATTTTATTCTGATTTTACCTTGAAAGAATGTTATGGTTTACACACTGCACATGTTTTTCTTATTTTGTGGTTGTTCAACGAAGCTGCGAGAGACCAGAATTGCCATCTTATATGCTGTTAGTATTCCAGATTAGATAAGTTCAAGTTACTACATTTGGTTCATACAGCACCTAATAGAAAACACATTTTTATGCCCCCACTTGGGGTTGGGGGGGGGGGGGGTAGGGAGCGGGGGGCATATAGATTTGCTCTTGTCCGTTCGTCCGTCCGTCCTTCCTTCCTTCCTTCCGAGAATGTTGTGTCGCGCCTAGCTCCAAAAGTATTTGACACGGAGTCACAAAACTTTACAGGAATGTTGGTCAGCATGTGTAGCTGTGCACCTGGGGTTTTGCGCCAGGATTCATTCAGTCATGTAGAAGTTATGGCCCCTGACTTTGTAAAAAATGGTCATGTTAGTGTTGTGTCGTGCCTAGCTCCAAAAGTATATGACATAGAGTCATAAACTTTACAGGGATGTTGGTCAGCATGTGTAGTTTTGCACCTGCGGTTTCGCGTCCGGATCCATCCAGTCATGTAGGAGTAATGACCCCTGACTTAGTAAAAAATTGGTCATTTTAATGTTGTGTCGCGCGTAGCTCCAAAAGTTTTTGACCTAGAGTCACCAAAGTTTACAGGAATGTTGGTCAGCATGTGCAGTTGTGCACCTGTGGTTTCGCGTCCGGATTCATTCAGTCCTGTAGGAGTTATGGCCCCTGACTTAGTTAAAAACTGGTCATTTTAATGTTGTCGTGCATAGCTCCAAAAGTATTTGTCCTAGAGTCACCAAAGTTTACAGGAATGTTGGTCAGCATGTGCCGTTGTGCACCTGGGGTTTCGTGTCCGGACTCATTCAGTATTGTAGAAGTTATGGCCCCTGACCTGGGAAAAAATTGTCATTTTAATGTCATGTAGTGGGGGCATCTGTGTCCCATGGACACATTTGTAGTTACAGTTTAGATTTCCATGTACATCTGATTATATTTTTGCCTTAGATGTTGATAGTATATTTTCAGGCTGAGTGGTGTACAAAGATAAAGATAATCACATTTACCCCACTTCTACTGGTCGATCATCACCACATTGCACAACATTGTACCATCTGACATTTGCAAGGAAAATATATTCGTACTTTTTTATTTTTTGTACATTGGAATGCTGTCAAATACTAAGACCTAAATCCTATATTTTGTTTGTTGTTTTTGTAGTTAGGAACACGAACTTAGTGAATTATTGATTTACTCACGACAAAGAGTGAGTAATGGTATTTATATTACAATAAAATGTTCATACAGACGGAACAAACACATTTGATTTTATCCAGGAAATGCTGAACAAAATAAGTAACTTCCGCAGTGCTTTAAGTGCAGATACACATAAATATGAAATCAAAGGTTGAGTTAACTTTTATATGTAATGCAAAAGTATTTCAATGTGAATTTGTGTGGAAAATTTAACCGCTCTACGTTTACGGAAAACTGAATAAATGGTTGATCATCACACATTAAAACCCCAGCATCGGGGACTGTCTTTTGTAACTGATGCATTGATCGACAAGTATGTTGATTTTGGCCTGCATGTGGAATATTGTTCCACTCCTGAATTTAAGTTTGTATTAGTTCATTGCCGTTGGACGGAGGGCGACATTTGACATGCTGGTCCAAATTATCCCACACAGAGGTATTTAACAGGATATCGATCTGAGTTCTTGGCGAGGCAGTCATTAATAAATGCAACATCATTTTTCCTGTGTAAATTTACAGTATCTCCAGCTGTATAGCTTGTGCCATTATCCTGTTGAAACAGAATGATATCTATACTTTGAAACTTGCAAGAATCTCATTTCGATATCGCTGGACAATCTATTTCGCATTGATCACGACGGGAGGTGTGCGATAACCATGCAAAATGTCTGCCCAGGCCAAGACGGACCCTAAACCTCCAAAACGATCTCGTTCAAGTATACAGCAGTCGTCATAGCGTTCATTTTTTCTACGGTACTCTCGAACCCTGCCATCATTTAGATGAATGGAAAATCTCGATTCGTTGGAGAGGAGAGCGCTTTTCCATTGTTGCCTTTACACGTGCCCAGTAAAAATGATTTACGCGGTGACGTCGCGTCATAACACGGCCAACGTAAGGACGAATTCCAATTAGTTTGAGGTGTCATCAGCAGTGACAGTGGCAGTTTTGTAACGATGGCATAGGCCTGTGTTACTGATACAGTCGTCTTGCCTAGGCGTTGTGTGGCGTGGAAGTCCATTGTGTGTTTTAACAGTGACAAACATATTAGAATACTAGTATATATGACAACTATAGAGTCATTTCATCTTACTTGTAAATATTTAAAATTTCTTCAAAACCTTAAGTTTACTTCTTAACAATTCTGAAAACAAAAGTTGAGCTAAAATCTGGCCAATAAATATGTCACTACAAAATAAATTTCTTAAAAAAAGCTGGACAGGACAATTGCCATAATAATACGTCATACCTGATTAATCAAATAATGAAATACTTTAACTCCAAGCTGTTATTTATAATCGTCTGAAAGCTTAATTCAAATGTGCCATATGTATTTGTTAGACAAAAGTTTTCCTGTCAAAAATGACACTTTTCAAAATTTGCATGGTGTAAGAAAATATTGATAATTTGAGACGCACCATGAGAAAACCAACGTAGTGGCTTCCGCGCAGTCTGGTCAGGATCCATGCTGCTCGCTAATGGTTTCTCTAATTGCAATAGGCTTTGAAAGCGAACAGCATGGATCCTGAATCTGGTCTTGAATCATGCTAGTCGCAAAGCCACTATGTTGGTTTTCTCATGGCACGGCTCATTTCTATATTACTTAAAGTCTTAATAATAACATTATATTTGAAAATTAAGCACATCAGTTAAAACATTATATCAACATTAACACATATTAGCTTGATATTGTTATTTACCAAAAAATATTATTTTCATTGCTTTATTTTTTTATTTATTGTGTTATACCATAAACACGGTTGCATCTAATATAGTACAACATTTCTTATACCGTCATGTAGTGACTTCTTAGGTAAAGTATATTTATTAGATTTATAAATATACTAAAATATCAATCTTGTTTGGCACTCAACCGCTTAGCTCAGTAGGTAAAGTGTTGGTCTACGGATCGCAGGGTCGCGAGTTCGATACATTGTGTCTGGTTGGTCTCATTATTATTTCAACTCTGATTTTCATGTGAGGAAGTTAGCAGTTACTTGCGGAGATCAAGTTTGTACTGTGCTTAGAATCAAGCAACACTGGTTAGGTTAACTGCCCGCCGTTACATGACTGAAGGGGGCAATACATGGTATTTTCTGAAACCCCTCGAAAATGAATGGAAATGCCATTAATCTATTCTGCATTCCGCAGGTTACAAGTAGTCCAAGTATAAATAGTACTAATCTTTTTTCCTTTCCTAGTGCATTTTCTCGGCAGCAACGTGCTTACTTTTACCCTACCGCGTTTCAGTATGTATCACTTTGCATTCTATTGAAATCGTCATGTTCCTATCGCATGCTAGGTAAAAATGGCGGCGTAAGAATTTAATGTCTCGAAAAGAGAAACTGAAAGAAGCAAAAGGTAGTAAATTTAGCGGGTTGTATTTAACGAACTGTAGTTTCCTTATATAAAAGTTAACACCCCATTTTCTTTTTGTTTTTCTAAAATAGCGATCTAGTTCTTTATGAGAATAAGTCTCTGAAAAACTGATGTGCCAGAAAATGTCGAAAAACCGTTATGAAGTGTGTGAATTTTATATGAAATAAAGAACAGCTGGATTCAGTGGTGTTCAGCCTGAAACATAGTTGAAAAATGGCGTCAAAGCCGCCAAAAACAAACAATCTTGGTAGGGTTTCAGGACAGGAAGACCAAATTCTAAAATTCCTACAGTGAAAATCTAACTTGTACTCAGCAGCCAGTGGATAAGTTATTAAAAGTAAGTGTTAATTTTCATTTTCATTGCAGAATCTGAAAAAGAAAGATGCATTAGAGGAAGCATTGAAAAGAAAATAAGAATAATTTCAAATCATAATAGATTTTTTTTCATATGACATTTTTTGTGTCTTCAGATTACTGCTTTTATTACATGCATATTTCAAACAAGTTACATACTTTTACTGTTACATATCTCTCCTTTATATATCTCGTATGTACCGGCGACCACTTCATTGGATGCGTGGTAAAAAAAGGTCAATTTTTTTATCATTTCTTTGTCTGGTTTGTTTTCTCATATGTTTATTCAGACTACCATTTTGTATAATATGAACGGTCACACATACCACAACTAAATATTTTTCACCCCTTGTTTTTATTTTTTTTTATTTTATATTTTTAATTTTATTATATTTTTTATTTTATTTTATTTTTGTTTTTGGTTATGCTTTTTGGGCTGACAGCTTGAAGTACATTTTATAAAGCACAAATATCACATTAATTCTGTTCTCCAGCATGTAGTTTCATATGCTTGTTCAAGGTAAATGTAGCTCTTTGATAACATGCATAATCGCAATCATTATATTTAAACTATTTTTTCACCTGTATGCATTGCCATATTCCTGTTCAGATGACTGATATAGTGAGAATTAAAATCACAAACATCACATTAAAAGCGTTTCTCTCCATTATGTATTGTTATATGTCTACTCAGACAATAGCGCTGGTGACATGCATATTCACGAACGTCACACTTACAGCGTTTTTTTTTCCTGTATGCTTTGCCATATGGCTTCTTAGATGAGTGCGCATGTTGCACGCAAAATCACAAGCATCACATTTAAAGCGTTTCTCTCCTGTGTGCATTGCCATATGTCTCTTCAGGTTACTGCTATAGTGACATGCATAATCATAAACTTCACTTTAAAGACCTTCTCCTCTCCTGTATGTATTTTGTGTCTTCAGATAAGCTCTTGAGTTACAGGAATAATCACAAATATCACATTTATAGGATTTCTCTTCAGTATGTATTGTCATATTCTCTTTTAGATGATGGCTCTGATAACCAGCATAATCACAAAAATCACAGCTGAAGTGTTTCTCCCTTATATGTGTTCCAATGTGTGATGTCAGAATACTTTTCGAGCTAAATGCAGAACCGCATATATCACAATTATAGCATTTATCTCCTGTATGTATTCCCATATGTAATTTTAGCTTATACATTGTGTAAACTGCATGATTACAAACATCACATTTAAAGCTTCGCATTCCTATGTGTTTAAGCATATGTCTCTTCAGATTAGTGGATTGGTTACATGCAAAATCACACATTTTACATTTATATAAATATTCTCCTGCAAGTATTCTCATATGGATCTTCCGGTCAGTGTTTACAATACAGGCATAATCATAAAATGTGATTTTAACAAGAATTTTTATATCTACTTCCCTATGGAAGATGCTTGAATGAACATAATCACATATCTTGCTCTTGAAGGGTTTGTCTCCTGTATGTTTACTCTCTCTGTGTATCTTCAGATTACACTTTGCACTAAATTTGTAATCACAAATATCACATTTATATCTCTTCTCTCCGGCATGCTTTCTCATGTGTTTCTTTAGATTATCTTTTACGCAGCTTGAATAATCACAAGTGTTGCATTTAAAGCTTTTCTGTACTTCGTGCATTTTTATATCTTCGGTAGTTTCGGCTTAAATATAATCTATAATTTCAAAACATTCTCTCCTGTATGTATATTTATTATGTTTCCTAGATTCTACGACTTGTTCTGTGTTTCATAGCATAATCGTAATTTAATTTAGTCAGTATATAGCACACTCAATACGTGCGTACATCTAATAGGAGAGATTTAAGGTTTCGATGGAGGCCTTGAGAAACAAAAATCAAACAACACCAAATCATAGAAAGAAAGAGTTGTTTGACATGAAAATTGAACAGCATGTAAAACATGTATATTACTTTACGAAACAAGTGTCAGTATACTGATATAAACATTGAATTCCGGAAAAGGGCTGCCTAAAGGGGCTCCACTTCCGGACAGTTAAACGCCTTTAAAAACTCACCATTTTCAAAGAACTGTTACACATGTTTGTTTTGATGCATTTGCAATAGCGTGCGAGTGGTGAATTTTCACGTAACAAGGTGGAACATAGTTTTCAGCAATTGTTTATCTTTTTTTCTTTACAAATGGCATTCATTTTCAAAGGGAGACAACTTTTTCTCAAAGATTACTTAAAATAATCGGAAAAAGTTGTTTCCCTTTGAAAATGAATGCCATTTGTACTTAAAATAATTGGGAACAGTTGTCTCCCTTTGAAAATGAATGCCATTTGTAAAGAAATAAAGATAAACAATTGCTGAAAACTATGTTCCACCTTGTTATGCGAAATTTCACCACTCGCACGCTATTGCAAATGCATCAAAACGAACATGTGTAACAGTTCTTTGAAAATGGTGAGTTTTTAAAGGCGTTTAACTGTCCGGAAGTGGAGCCCCTTTAGGCAGCCCTTTTCCGGAATTCAATGTTTATATCAGTATACTGACACTTGTTTCGTAAAGTAATATACATGTTTTACATGCTGTTCAATTTTCATGTCAAACAACTCTTTCTTTCTATGATTTGGTGTTGTTTGATTTTTGTTTCTCAAGGCCTCCATCGAAACCTTAATGTTGACGTTATTTACATGACCAAATAAGAAATTTCACTTTTCTACAAAAAAAAACTCTCTTATGTAGTCTGTAGTAATGGTTTTGTTCTGACTTTATATACCTGCACGTGTTACTTGATTTTGTTCTATATTTTCGTTATGTTGGTGCACACGAAAGTACGCTGCTATTCACCAATTGTCTGCAGTGAGCTGCAAAACATCAACAACGCATTAGACATGCATATCATAAAAAAGATTTTCACGGCAGACATACAGATTTCTATAACAAGGACTGTCACAAGAGAATGCGCGCTCGACTATTTCGATCTGGATACATCTGAGGTAGCTGGAGCTGTGGATGAAGAAATCAGACAAAAGCTTGATTCTGTGTCAAAAGTATAAAATTATAAGAGGGCTAATGTGTAGTAAAACATTCAATAAGTATATTTTAAAGCATGAAGGGGCATACTACATGCAGTATTGGTGCAAGAGTGATGCATTTTGTATCATAATCATATGATGTGGGTGATGATATGGAACAAGTATTTTAACTTTGACACTATCTCAATTAGTAATACTAGTAATTGAGAGTAAAAGTACAACGAAAAATTTAACCTGAAATTATAAGTAAAAAGGGGTCGTAATTCGTGAAATACTTATGCTAGAGGTATTGTCCTTGTATCATAATGTGAGTGATGATACTGAACAACTCTATTGAATCAAATCCTCTCTTTAAGAGCAGATATATAATGAAAATGCAAAAAGAAATACTTAAAGGTCTAAATAAAAGGAGGCATACTCATGAAAAATTGATGCCAGAGTTATGAACCTTGTGTCATAATGTAGGTG
Source organism: Mercenaria mercenaria (assembly GCF_021730395.1). Taxonomy (NCBI): domain Eukaryota; kingdom Metazoa; phylum Mollusca; class Bivalvia; order Venerida; family Veneridae; genus Mercenaria; species Mercenaria mercenaria. The sequence goes on from NC_069379.1 coordinate 8,924,152, forward strand.
ATAAGGTGGAACAACTATTTATGGTTTGAGTCAGATCAATTTAGTAATAACTGAGATTGTCAGATCGATTTAGTAATAACTGAGATACAGTACAACTGCACAAAAAATATAACCCGGAATTCTAAGTAAAAGGAGGAGATCATTTATAAAATGTGAGTGTGAGTAATGACTCTTGTGTCATATTATGATGGTGATGATGAGGAATAACTGTTTTAAGTTTGAAACAAATCCATCAAGTTATTACAGATATAAAGAAAAGTGCATAAAAGAGCAGCTGCAATTACTGTAGTAGCTTCAAATTTAAAGCTAAATGAACTTGTCCATCTTTCAATTTGGACAGTTCCATTTACTGTTAAAAGGGTTGTTTACCAAAAAGATACTGACTGAATGGCGAACAGTGCAGATCATGGTCAGACTGTGCGGATGTGCATGCTGATCATGATCTACACTAATCACAAAATGCAGAATTAATCGTGCCCAACGGATGAATGTGCATTACCTTCTCTCCTTTCTTTAATGGGAAGAGGTGTCTTTTCAGATATTCTATTTTTGTGATGATTTGCAACAAAAGGTAGACGATTTGCTATATGGAGTCTGAAAAGATATTCTATTTTTTTTGTGACGAATTGTAATAGATTGTAATAGTAATGCTGTAGATTTGCTACACCACTTCATTTAGCGGGAAAAGGATATCCTATTTTTTTGTGATGAACTGTAATAGACTGTAATAGAATGCTATAGATTTGCTACGCCACTTCATTTAGCGGGAAAAGGAGTCTCTCAAGATGCCCGGTATTGTAATGAAATGTAATTGGAGGCTGTAAATTTGCTACTAGACTACCTTTAGCATGGACAGTGTCTTTCAAAATATCATATTATTGCAATGAAAATTGTAAGCTGTTAATTTGCTACTCCACTTCCTTTAGCGCGAAAATGTGTCTTTCAAAATATCCTATTATTGCAATGAATTTTTATGTGAAGGTGTAAATGTGCTACTCAACTTACTTTAGCGGAGAAAGGAGTCTTTCTAGATGTCCTATTAATGTAATGGACTGTAATGTGAAGCTGAAAATATGCTACTCCACTTCCTTTGGCGGGGAAAGGTGTCTTTCAAGATGTCCTATTATTGTAATGAATTGTAATGTGAAGCTGAAAATTTGCTACTTTACTTCCTTCTGCGGGAAAAGGAGTCTTTCAAGATGTCCTATTATTGTAATGAATTGTAATTTGAGGCTGAAAGTTTGCTACTTTACTTCCTTCTGCGGGAAAATGTGTTTTTCAAGATGTCCTATTATTGTAATGACTTGTAATGTGAAGCAGAAAATATGCTACTCCACTTCCTTTAGCGGGATAATGTGTTTTTCAAGATGTCCTATTATTGTAATGACTTGTAATATGAAGAAGAAAATTTGCTACTCCACTTCCTTTAGCGGGAAAATGTGTTTTTCAAGATGTCCTATTATTGTAATGAATTGTAATTTGAGGCTGAAAGTTTGCTACTTTACTTCCTTTAGCGGGAAAATGTTTTTCAAGATGTCGTATTATTGTAATGAATTGTAATGTGAAGCAGAAAGTTAGCTACTTTAATTCCTTTAGCGGGAAAATGTGTTTTTCAAGATGTCGTATTATTGTACTGACTTGTAATGTGAAGCTGAAAATTTGCTACTCCACTTCCTTTAGCGGGAAAATGTGTTTTTCAAGATGTCCTATTATTGTAATGACTTGTAATGTGAAGCTGAAAATTTGCTACTCCACTTCCTTTATCGGGAAAAGGAGTCTTTCAAGATATTCTACTATTGTAATAAATTGTAATGTGAAGCTGAAAATGTGCTACTCCATTTCCTTATGCGGGAAAAGAGTCTTTCAAGATGTCCTATTATTGTAATAGATTGTAATGTGAAGCTGAAAATTTGCTACTTTACTTCCTTTTGCTGAAAAAGGAGGCTTTCAAGATGTCCTATTATTGTAATGAATTGTAATGTGAAGCTGAACATTTGCTACTCCACTTACTTTTGCGGGAAAAGAGTCTTTCAAGATGTCCTATTATTGTAAGGACTTGTAATGTGAAGCTGAAAATATGCTACTCCACTTCCTTTAACAGGAAAAGGAGTCTTTCATGATGTCATATTATTGTAATGAATTGTAATGTGAAGCTGAAAATTTGCTACTTTACTTCCTTTATCGGGAAAAGGAGTCTTTCAAGATGTCCTATTATTGTAAGGACTTGTAATGTGAAGCTGAAAATATGCTACTCCACTTCCTTTAACAGAAAAAGGAGTCTTTCATGATGTCATATTATTTTAATGAATTGTAATGTGAAGCTGAAAATTTGCTACTTTACTTCCTTTATCGGGAAAAGGAGTCTTTCAAGATGTCCTATATTGTAAGGACTTGTAATGTGAAGCTGAAATATGCTACTCCACTTCCTTTAACAGGAAAAGGTGTCTTTCATGATGTCCTATTATTGTAATGAATTGTAATGTGAAGCTGAAAATTTGCTACTTTACTTCCTTTATCGGGAAAGGAGCCTTTCAAGATGTCCTATTATTGTAACGACTTGTAATGTGAAGCTGAAAATATGCTACTCCACTTCCTTTAACAGGAAAAGGAGTCTTTCATGATGTCATTATATTGTAATGAATTGTAATGTGAAGCTGAAATTTGCTACTTTACTTCCTTTATCGGGAAAAGGAGTCTTTCAAGATGTCCTATTATTGTAAGGACTTGTAATGTGAAGCTGAAAATATGCTACTCCACTTCCTTTAACAGGAAAGGAGTCTTTCATGATGTCATATTATTGTAATGAATTGTAATGTGAAGCTGAAAATTTGCTACTTTACTTCCTTTATCGGGAAAAGGAGTCTTTCAAGATGTCCTATTGTTGTAAGGACTTGTAATGTGAAGCTGAAAATATGCTACTCCACTTCCTTTAACAGGAAAAGGAGTCTTTCATGATGTCATATTATTGTAATGAATTGTAATGTGAAGCTGAAAATTTGCTACTTTACTTCCTTTATCGGGAAAAGGAGTCTTTCAAGATGTCCTATTATTGTAAGGACTTGTAATGTGAAGCTGAAAATATGCTACTCCACTTCCTTTAACAGGAAAAGTAGTCTTTCATGATGTCATATTATTGTAATGAATTGTAATGTGAAGCTGAACATTTGCGACTTTACTTCCTTTATCGGGAAAAGGAGTCTTTCAAGATGTCCTATTATTGTAAGGACTTGTAATGTGAAGCTGAAAATATGCTACTCCACTTCCTTTAACAGGAAAAGGAGTCTTTCATGATGTCATATTATTGTAATGAATTGTAATGTGAAGCTGAAAATTTGCTACTTTACTTCCTTTATCGGGAAAAGGAGCCTTTCAAGATGTCCTATAACTGTAATGAATTGTAATGTGAAGCTGAAAATTTCCTACTCCACTTCCTATTGCCGGAAAAGGAGTCTTTCAAGATGTCCTATTGCTGTAATGGATTGTAATGTGAAGCTGAAAATTTGCTTCTCCACTTCTTTTGGCGGGAAAATGTGTCTTTCAAGATGTCCTATAATTGTAATGAATTGTATCTGGAGGCTGTAAATTTGCTACCCCACTTCCTTTGGCGGGAAACTGTGTTTTTCAAGATGTCCTATTATTGTAATGGATTGTAAATCCAGAGGCATTATTTGAAATACCTTCATAGAGGACCATTACATGGTGTCATATGCCAAATATCGAGGCTCTAAGCGGTTCTGGACAAGAAGATTTTTAAGTTCCTGTAAGTTGCCATGGCAACCAGAGTTATGTGTGGAATTCAATTCCTTTAACAACTTTAAAAGGGGGCACCCAAGGATCATTCCTTTGAAGTCTGCTGTAAATCTGCCGAGTGGTTTTGAAGAAAAAGACTTTTTCAGAAGTTGTTGACGTATGCATGATGCAGGCCTTACGACGGACGGCGGGCATCAAGCGTCACAAAAGCTCACATTGAGGCTTTGGCTCAGGTGAGCTAAAATTCTTCTAATGCTTCTAACACTTTTGTACCCTAGCTTCCTATATGAAAAAGCACCCTGCCCCTTTTGGATAGCTCTTCAAATAAAACTAGAATTTCTAATAAATGTTAGCTAAATATATACTTATCATTGAAAATATTTTCCAAATATAGTGCATTATCTCTTTTACTGTTAAAGCTTTAAAATTTGTTTGTTTCGGGAATTCCAACCTACCCTACATTTTTGGGCCGACCCTAAATGTTTATATGTCCTTGGAGAATTTGTGCTTCAACTTTTTAATAAAAAGTTGCAAAACTGCAATTTGTATGCTTTAAACATGGTCAGTGATGTATGGTTAGAAATCAACTGACTAATGCTTAAGACATAAAACATGACCCCTTTACTTGTATTCATTTTTTGACACACAAAAAAAAATACCAAAAACTTTCCATTAATAACAAAATCAAAGGCCTGAAGGGCCTGAGTCGGCTAATGATTGATGTACTGACAATATAGTCTACCAGTTTCAGTTTGTTTTTAGTTTTTTTCTTAAAATTTCATAACACAGCTCGATATTTACCCAAAATATTATATCCGGATACGATTACACTTTTCTCCAGTTTCAACAATATATTTTACAAATTGTGATGATACGAAGACATTTAGCAGCAATTGGCAGTATCTGACATTGAAGTTTACGGTTAAATTACCTCTTATTTAAATCTTTTCATAAAAAAGTTGTTTCGTTTCGTCAGGAAGGTCTAATACGGGGAGTAGAAACTCCGTATAAATCAATACATTTATCTGTATTATGCTGTCGTCCATACCTGTAAATATCGACCAGTCGTTAGCGATCGATATTTTGTTTTCGCCACTATCGATTAGCGTGTAATTAGCATATTACCTCATGTTAATCATGGAGCTATAACACTTATTGTTCAAAGGGTTTACCAGTCACATGTTAAGTGGCGATAATTAGATGATCAGAGATGGATCTAAAGGGATTCTGAAGCAAAAACAGCATGCGACTGCATGTGGTGATATGCTTAATTATTATGAATTAACTCGAGCTCACTTCCCTGAAGAAATGTTTTACCACGTAACTTCAAACCTTTATCAAAGGGCCGATTTTTGTTGGATTTGAATAAAAAAAAATGGAAAATAACAGAAAGCTGACACTTTTCTTAATCTTGTAGAGCCATAATTATAATTATTGTTTATAATGTCAGATTTCTACATACAGAAACAAACATTCTTCTTGAACGTAGGGAATGTTTCAAACGAAATTGTTGTTTAAACTCCAAAAATTAGTTTAATAAATTTAATTTTAAAACTGATGTGTGAAAAATACAATGTATTTAAATTAAAATAACAATATTTTTTTAAAAAAAGGCCGACAACGAAGTTACATTTAGTATTCCGAACTTTTAGATAAAACTGCAGAAAATCATCTAGGTTTAACACACATTTAAATGGTGAAGAACAGAGCAATATCATAAACAAATATTTTCAGGCAACAGTTTACAGTTTTGACTTGCTATTTTCATTAAAATATGTCCTAATTTTTTGGTTCTAAATACTCTGAATCAACAAGGCAAATATCATGTAAAAAACGACATCTTTCTCTCTGGGTAAGACAAGTCTAGATTTAGCCATTTTCACAGGGCGAAAAGTAACATTAATGTAGATATCTTCCATTTAAAAACAGATGCAGGCAATAATTTCATGGCAGAACTTTTGTTTTCAACAAAAAATTTAACAAATGCTTTCCCAGATTTTCACTGAAAGGACGAGTTAAACTGTAAGGCGTAAGTGTTTGAGTAATAGCAGAATAACCTACGGCATACGCTTCGATTGGACGACAGCATAAGATAAGATAAATGCCAGTTTCCAGTCCCCGTATCAGTTGTTCCAGGTTTCGTGAAAGCAGCCAAACATAGACGATCTACTTTCGATTTCAAAAACTACAAGAAAATACAATCTAATGTTTCGCCGATTTGTTTATTTCTCGAAAAATAAGAATTAAAATCATTTTTAATATCAGTAGTAACTAAACAAACCAGTAAGAGCTTCTTCTTCCGATAATTTATCCGTTTACTGACTGCAAAATTCAACCCGCGCAAAGTTTATAGAAATCATACGATGCGTGTTTACGTTCAATGTGGGAGAATTAAGGCTGATCGGCTATGCTACCTAACGCATCCAGACGATTCAGATTTTGTTTTTAAAAAAGCATTGTGTGCGTTTATGTAATTTTATATACGTTTTTATACGCTTAGAAATTATTAGACATGCGTATTTGCATTATTTCTATACGTAATTTACCTTATCTGGAGCCCTGTGGAACTATTTTTTGTCTTTCGCTGGATGTTACCCAAGCTTTGTAAGCCTGCGCAATTCTTAAAATGCACATTTATGCTTAATGAGTTACATTCGAGTATTGCACAATTACAAGTCATAAATATGACATCGTATATTGGTCATAGCAAAGGGAATTGACACAACTTAACTTCATTCATGCAGTGAACTGTTTGAAGTTTGAGAAATCTAATGGAACTACATCCCTTCACGTGTTATTCTGTCCATTTAGAGAATCGCTGAACAGCAAGGACTCGTCAAAAGGCTTTCGGCTTTTAGCCGACTAAAAAATAAAACAAGAGCTGTCGGATAACAGCGCGCTTGACTATTCGAAGAACTGATTGAAGAATGCCATTCTGAATGGGGTCAAAATATTACCAAAGATTTTCACATAAAAGAAAACAATAGATTAGACAAGCAATGTTTGTGTACTTGTGGATTTCGATAAGTCTTGCACTAAATGGCAATGTGTGACTATGATGGTAATGATGTGTTCAAAGTTTCAAAGTCAAACAGTTTAAATAAAATATGGAATGGTATGAAATATTTCCAAGTCAAAAAAGTGCCATAAATAGTTGTCAGAATTGTGCACTCTTGCTTACATACGGAAATCATGATGATAAACAAGTGTTCAAAGTTTAAAAGCCATATGTAAAAAAATTTTGACAACACGTGGACTTTTACGAAACCAAACCAATTTTCAAACCAAAACGGGCCATAATTCAGCCAAAATAGATGATAGAGTTATGTACTCTTTTAGATAGACACTATAATACTGAACAAAGTTTCAAAGCCATATGTCAAACACTTTTACACAAAATATGAACCGGTACGAAAAACTTAACCATGATTTTTAAGTTAAAAGTGGCCACAATTCAGCCAAAATCCTTGATGGAGTTATGTACTCTTGCCTATAACTGGACATGGTGATTATCAACCAGTGTTGATTCTGTTGAAAGGTTCAAAGCTTTATCTCAAAAGACTTTGTCAAAATGTGGACTGGTACGAAAAATTTAATCAAGGTTTCTACGTCAAAAGAGAACATAATTCAGCCAAAATCCTTGATGGAGTTATGTACTATTGCCTATAATTGGATATGGTGATGTAAAAAAAGTGTTGAAAATTTCAATGTTTTATCTCAAAAGATTTTGTCAAAATATGAACTGGTTCGAAAAACTTAACCAAAATTTCGAAGTCGAAAGGGGCCATAATTCAGCCAAAATCCTTGATGGAGTTATGTACTCTTGCCTATAACTGGACATGGTGATGCTTAACAAGTGCTGACAGTTTCAAAGCTTTATCTCAAAAGGCTTTGACAAAATGTGGACAGGTACGAAAAACTTAACCATGATTTCTAAGTCAAAATGGGACATAACTCAGCCAGCATCCTTGATGGAGTTATGTACTCTTGTCTATAACTGGACATGGTGATGGTAAACAAGTGCTGAACGGTTCAAAGCTGTATCTCAAAAGACTTTTCAAAATGCGGACTAGTAAGAAAAACATAACCAAGGTGCGACGCCGTGATGAATAGGAAAGCTTTACTTATTCTTCGAATAGTCGAGCTGAAAATCCGACCTACATTCCCTATTTCTTAAGCATGTTACCGAAAACAAAGCAAATAATTAAAATAAGTGTAAATGGTCGGCGTCACACCTTGGTAATGTTTAAATATCTGCGAACAAGTTTTTCCCCTACATCGAATGTTAACTACAGTCATATTTGTTTTATGGTACATTATGAAAAAGAAAAGTGCATTTACGGAATCTTGTAAGAGACATATTGAATAGAACTCAAGAATAATTTTAAATTATGTTATTTTTTTCTTATGTGTGTTTTCAGATTACTGCTTTATTTACAAGCAAGTCACAATTAAAACATTTCTATACCGGAGTCTCCTGTATCATGTATTCTCACATGTACCGATGTCCGCCTCTTTGAATGCATAACCACAAACGTCACATTTTTATCAGTTTTCTCATATGTTGCTTCAGACTACCTTTTGCATTATATCATAACTATCTCATTTAAAGACTTTCTCCCCGTTTTGTTTTTGCATATGCTTTTTGGGGAAACTGCTTGAGTGACATGTATGCAATTTACCATTTCAGATTATTGCTATGGTGACATACATAATCACAAACACAACATTTAAAACAGTTATTCTCTCCTGTATATATTTTAACATGCGTCTTCAGACAACAGCTTGAATTACACGAATAATTACAAATACTTAATTATCTCCTGTATGTATTGTCATATACGCATTTAGATCACACAGTCATAAAAATCCCAGCTGAAGCGTTTCCCTCAAATATGTTTTCTAATGTGAGATGTCAAAGTCCTTTTCGACTTAAATGCAGAATTGCAAACGTCACATTTAAAATTGTTATCTCCTGTATGCTTTCTCGTATGCACTTTAAGCCTATAACTGGTATAGGATGCATAATCACAAACAGCACATTTAAAACCTTTCTTTCCAGTGTGTCTCAGTGTATGTCTCTTCAGATTACTGCGGGTGGTACATGCATAATCACAAATGTTACATTTAAAGCATTTTTCTCCTGTATGTATTCTCATATGGATCATCATTCTACAACGTTGATTACATGCATAACCACATATATTGCATTTTAACTGTTTCTCTCCTGTATGTTTTCCTTTATACTTTTTTAGTTCAAAACTCATATAAAATGCATCACTACAAACATCACATTTAAAATTTTTCTTTCCAGTATGTCTCAGTGCATGCATTTTCAGAGTATAATGTCTGATACATGCATAATCACAATCATCACATTTTAAACATGTTTCTTCCATATGCATGTTCATATGGCTTTTCAGAGCATTACTTCTGTTACAGGCATAATCACATATCTTGCATTTAAACTGTTTCTCTCCTGTATGTTTTCTCATATGAACTTTGAGCTCATACCTCCTATAAAATGCATAATCACAAACATCACATTTAAAACTTTTCTTTCCGGTGTGTCTCAGCATATGACTCTTCAGATTACTGCGGTCGGTACATGCAAAATCACAAATCTCACATTTAAAGCATTTGTCTCCTGTATGTATTCTCTTATGGCTCTTCAGAATACTGTTCCAATAACATACATAACCACATACTTTGCATTTTAACTGTTTCTCTCCTGTATGTTTTCTCATATGTATCTTCAGGTAACTGCTATCATTATATGCATAATCACAAATGCCACATTTAAATATCTTCTCTCCTGTATGTTTTCTCGAGTGTCGTTTCAGATGATCACTTCGGTTACATGCATAATCACAGACATTACATTTGAAGCATTTATTGCCTGTATGCACGGTCATGTGATTCTTTAGGTAAGCTTTTCGATTACCTGCATAATCGCACAGATTACATTTATAGGGTTTTTCTCCTGTATGTATTCTCAAATGACCCTTCAGACGACTCAATGTTTGAGATGCAAAATCGCACGTATCACATTTAAACCTTTCCTTCACTTCAGGCATTTTGTAGTAAAGATTTTGTTCTGACTTTCTCTGTTTGCATTGTTATATAGATCCTCCTAATGATGTTGAAAACTGTAGTTGATATTCACCACAAGTTTTCACAGATCTGCAAAATAGTTGATATTCACCAAAAGTTTTCACAAATCTGCAAAATAGTTGATATTCACATGTTTTCACAGATCTGCAAAACATTAACAGAAAATTACACACATATATTACATAATACCAGATACTTATGGTGCCGTTTTCATGGCATACACATTCAGAAGTGCTCAACTGGAAATAAGTGATTAGTTTTACTTTGACGGGTCATCCAAGGTGTTAAGATCATATCTTTATTCTATGTCATAAATTATGAAATATACTTAAACGTTATCTTTCTTATATTAATAAGCATAATTATGAAATATACTTAACGTTATCTTTCTTGTATTAATATGCATAATTATTTATTTGAAGATTTTCATAAAATTTCAGTCAAAGCATTTTATTTTATATTGATTATTGTAAACATGTATTTTGACTGTACGAGGGTTGTCCCAGAAAATTGCGATTTTTTAATCATTTCAAAAATAAGCAACGAATGAAATAATTATTATAACTGATGGTGTTTCAATGTATACATGACATGACTATAGAGCTTAAGATTAAATACCTCTCATATTATTTGAGTACTTTTTAGATAATGGACGGTAAACAGTGCTAGTCGGCGCACGCTCAGTTTTGCTCTTACAAAAAGATATGCGGCTTCCATTTAAACTCATGTAACTTACCCGATATATATCTCATAGGTTTGAAATTCATATCGTTGATAATGCCAACGTGTGGTGCGTAATTATATTTCGATTCAAGTCTTTGACATAACTTGCTTTAAAATGATGATGTAATTTTGAAAGTAACGGTCGCACACACTTTCAGAATTTGCGGCATCAGGTAAGTTTACGGCAAATACTTAACCAAGTCCAAATGGGGGCATAATTTGCCCAAAATACATGTCAGAGTTATGGGACTTGACCCAGTGAGGTTGTAAAATTGATCTAGGAAAAGAAAAAATAAGTATCAAATCTATATGCCTTTTAGTAATAGCTGTATGTACTTGCACGCAAAACTTTAACCAGAATTTTCTAAGTCAAAAAGGGGCATAATTTGGCCAGAATGAAGGTCAGAGTTATGGGACTTGGCGCTATCAACTAGTTTTATAACTCCGAAGACATATGTGAAGTTTAAATTCAACAACAACATTAGTTTTGGAGATAGTAACTTGCATGTGAAACTTTAACCAGAATTTTTTAAGTCCAAAAGGGGGAATAATTTGCTCAAAATACATGTCCGAGTCACGGGACTTAACTCAGTGAGGTTGGTTATTGACCTAGAAAAAGAAAAACTATATGCCTTTAAATGATAGCTGTATGTACGTGCATGCAAAAACTTAACCAAATCTACTTCCTGCGAGCAATCAGTTAGTAAATAAATTTGATGAAAATGCCTGTTTTTCAGATATTTTTCATTTTCCTTTTTTTTACATTCAGACATCGATAGGACATAAACATGGGTGTTTACGACAACAAAAAATCCATACCATTATATCGACAATGCTCACAAAAGTCAGATCTATCAATTATATTTTTAGAAACGGTGACTGAATAAAATGTACACTTCAGCAATTTTAACACAAAAATGTGTTTTGTGCATAAGAAAGAAGACCTACCTTGAGGAGAAAATAATTTTCAGCGCTTTACGTAAAGTACGGTTATAGGGCTGGATTCAAAAACGTTTAATTTATGCTTAATCATTATCAAACGTTTAGCTTATGAATATAATTCAGAATGGTATTGTGTATGGAAATGGTTTGAATAAATTTGAAGTATTTTCCATCGGATGTTGACATGACTGTGTAATCAAAAGGTCTCCTGTTTGTTGACAAGTCAACTTGCTCTGGTAGGAATGGCAAGTACAAGTTTAATTATGAATCAATTATTTTGCAACGAGTTCAAAACAGGGCGGATAATCAGACGTCTGTATTTACACTAGTAGTAAATCGATCAGAATGAATCCTTGTCATAGCAAAAAAAAAAATAGTTCATGTACTTTTTGTTCAGGACATGTAAAGTGTATTCATTAAAATTGACATAAGTGAAAAAGCAGTACAGCTAGCCCTAAATCTCTTTCCTATGGAAGAAGAGGGTCAGAAAACATGTAAGACTGATTTGCCGTGAGGCTGACTCAGCTTGTCAGCTATGAATAAAAAGCCAATAAAATTTCTTATAGTAACGTAAATAAATATTACTTATTTCATTCTTCTTGTGTGTGTGTGTGTGTGTGTGTGTGTGTGTGTGTTTCAAATGACTGAAAACCTGCAATTGAAATAACTGATGGTTTAGATTTGTAAACTGTTCGAACCTGTGCTCGGCGCGCAAAAATCTCATTCAGCAAGGAATGCATGACGGCGACCAACGATACAGAAAGGTAAATGTCAATATTTTATATGCAATATTTCTGCAAGAAAAAAGAAGCGATGTCTGTGAGTAATCCAAAGAGAGAATACCTCTGCATCACATGGAGAAATATGTTAAACACACAATAATCATAAAAGTAGTGCTAAAGTACTTTTGAAAGATTGGTTAATAGCTTCTACAAGATTAAATGTGTTACAGTCAAAATGCATGTGATATAGGACGGAATGTGCTGTTTAATATAAAGTGATCTTTGTTAAAAAGCCTGTCCTACCTAATGCGAACAGCTTGGTATTTTCTTTTTGATAAACCAGAGTGTATGTGGCCTAAAAACTAAAACAAAAATTCACCCGAGGTGAGGTTTCAAAAGGCTTTACAAGAACCTGAATAGTTCTAAATCCATTATCAGAGATGTATTGCAATCGTTACAAATAGCCTAAATTGTACATTTACCAAAAATGTTCTCAATAGAGATTCTCTAACAGAAAAAAACTGAATATGCAGAATAGGGCCTAAATCTGGACGTGATGGAACAGCGACATTCGGCATGAAATTCAAGATCTCCCAAGACTAGACTAGCCGATAGACTGATACTAAATATATTTCTAAAATTTTCTCCTATTTCGAGGAATTCAATTTCTATGCGACAAAAGGCCCTTCTGTTTTAGAGATTTTCACAGGGTTATGATGTTGAATTTATCATTATTATATGATATTGGACATAGGATATAGACTGTACGCCTGGTAAACTACAGAGCTACCTCTTTAAGAGGTATATACGGTAAACTGCTCTGTCGCAACTTCCGAGGTAGTGCACGTCGCGATAAAAGAACATCAACAAAGGTAAGTGTCATCATATATTTTGCATTGTTACAAGCAGTGTATCAAATATCAATTAGAAATGTGTCAATGGGACGCAGATACCCCCACTACATGACACTAAAATGACAATTTTTTCCCAGGTCAGGGGCCAGAACTCCTACAATACTGAATGAATCCGGATGTGAAACCCCAGGTGCACAACTGCACATGCTGACCAACATTCCTGTAAACTTTGGTGACTCTAGGTCAAATACTTTTGGAGCTACGCACGACACAACATTAAAATGACCCATTTTTAACTAAGTCAGTGGCTATAACTCCTACACGACTGTTTGTTTGTTTGTTTTGGGTTTAACGCCGTTTTTCAACAGTATTTCAGTCATGTAACGGCGGGCAGTTAACCTAACCAGTGTTCCTGGATTCTGTACCAGTACAAACCTGTTCTCCGCAAGTAACTGCCAACTTCCCCACATGAATCAGAGGTGGAGGACTAATGATATCAGACACAATGTCGTTCATCAAATAGTCACGGAGAACATACGCCCCGCCCGAGGATCGAACTCGCGACCCCGTGATCCGTAGACCAACGCTCTTACCTACTGAGCTAAGCGGGCGGGCTGAATGAATCCGAACGCGAAACCACAGGTGCACAACTGCATATGCTGACCAACATTCTTGTAAACTTTGGTAATTCTAGGTCAAATACTTTTGGAGCTATGCGCGACACAACATTAAAATGACCAATTTTTACTAAGTCAGGGGCCATAACTCCTACATGACTGGATGAATCCGGACACGAAACCCCAGGTGCACAACTGCACATGCCGACCAACATTCCTGTAAACTTCGGTGACTCTAGGTCAAATACTTTTGGAGCTATGCGCGACACAACATTAAAATGACCAATTTTTTACTAAGTCAGGGGCCATAACTCCTACACGACTAGATAAATCCGGACGCGAAACCCCAGGTGCACAACTACACATGGTGACCAACATGCCTGTAAAGTTTTGTGACTCTAGGTCATATACTTTTGGAGCTAGACGCGACACAACACTAAAATGACCAATTTTTACAAAGTCAGGGGCCAATACTTCTACATGACTGAATGAATCCGGACGCGAAACCCCAGGTGCACAACTACACATGCTGACCAACATTCCTGTAAAGTTTTGTGACTCTACGTCAAATACTTTCAGAGCTACGCGCGACACAACATTTTCGGAAGGACGGACGGACGGACAGACAGACGGACGGACGGAAGGACGGACAAGAGCAAATCTATATGCCCCCCCCCCCCCCCAAAGTGGGGGCATAAAAATCGGGGAATGGTAGGCGATGTAGATATGATTTCACTTATAGAGAACTTTAAATTTGCTTATTCTGTCTTAATTTGTGACCGTGGTGATGTTTACCAACAAGCTGATCTAGCAGTAAATTTGGCAATTTCGTCATGAAAGCACTTTCATTGTCAAATATTTACATTTTAATTTAACTAATATTAAGAAGCAAACCGTGTAGGCATGAGATAGCTGTAAAATATACAATGCATTTGGAAATAAAATATGTACCGAAAATGGTTCGAGAGTAAAATTATTCACTTTTTATTGTGAGAGATAGCTCTGTCGTGAAGGAGATAGTCATGTCGCTTTAAGGAGATAGCTCTGTGTTGCATTAAGAGTTTTGAGCAGTGTTGAATATATCCGGATAGTAGTTATGTCCACTAACGAGATACAATTCAGTTATCACATTTATATATTTATACATCATTTGTATAATACATATTGCTTATATTTTCTTATATTTATTTTGCTTGTTTTGTATTTAGTGCCGTTTTAACAAGTATTTCTGGATTCAGCACCAGTACTAACTTGTTCTCAGCAACTAACTATCAAGTCCTCCTACAGACACATTGTAAAATAGTCAGGGGGTTCAAACTCAAAGCCCATGATCAATAGATCTGCACTTTCACTATTGATCTAAGCAAGCGGGCTATATTTTCTTAGAATCGGCATGTGCTACTTTTTCTATAAAAAAGATAAATTCAATTAGAGAATAATTAATGCGTGAAATTATCTTGCCTGTAACGTTAGTGGAAGTGGCTCTGATACTTGTTTACACTACCTAATACACTATATTACATTCAGATATGATTTTACAAGGCTTGTAAAATCATATCTGAATATAATGATACCATAATTGCTTTTCGTTGAGGACACGTCCAGTTTGTTTGTACGTACCGGTAAATAAAATATACTTTGCACAAATATTAGAGTCGCTGAGACTTTACCAATGAACGAGCACGTTCAAATGCACTAATTAATCTAAAATCTGAAAGTTTTAAACAGTCATGCTGATTTACCAGCTAAATCAAATTTACATTTATTTATTTATTTTGTTGGGTTTATTGTCGCACCGACACAATTTTAGGTCATATGGCGACTTTCCAGCTTTAATGGTGGAGGAAGACCCCAGGTGCCCCTCCGTGCATATTTCATCACGAGCGGGCACCTGGGTAGAACCACCGACCTTCCGTAAAAATCAAATTTACAGGACAACTGTACGTGGAGGCTAAGCATAATGCATCTAGTGTTTTAATGATGTAAGCATTTAATTAGCAACCTCAATTAAACATACAATTACTGACATAATTACTGCAGTGATCGAATTCTAAATTTAAGAACTTTCTTTATAATTGAAATTCTAATATTCTCGGCTATTTTCATTTCTATCAATTTACTTTTTTATCTGAACCAATCAGACGCATTTGTCAAAAGGGGCGTGCCTTCAGATTTTAAGTAAAATTATCTTTGGCCACACCAAATTGATGTCCTGTTCTTCGGATTTTTTTCCAAAATATTTGGGGCGAGCGAGCGAAAAAAAAAATTAAAATATTTTTTTTTTCAAATCAACATTTATTGATGCGAGCGAACAGCGATGAAATAAAAAAAAAGTAATTATCGCTTGTGTCATGTTTAACACCAAATAAAGTGTACTTCCATCTTTATTGTATTACAAGCCGAAACAATCTTAATTTTTGTTCAGCAAAAATGTGTACAACATAACCTTATCGGCTGATGTTCAAACAAGAGAAAAGACTCTTCACTGAAATGGGACTTGGGCGTAGTAAGTTGAGTCCGAAAATACATTTATTACTGGATATTTTATTGTTTTCCTGTGTAAAAGGCACATGTGGCTGAATCATTTGTCCCATACATACTTTCAATGGGCCTTTTTTATTAGTATACTTAAGTGGACATGAGAATATTGCCAGGAGTTTCATGTTTGATTATTATCTTTTGAGTTAGGGTGCCTGGTTAGAACTTTATTCAAATTAATTTGACTTGATCCTCGGAATACTGAGATAAGCTTTTCATGTGCGCAATATCTTCCCTCGGTTAGGTTGCCCGACAGAAATATAGAACAATCATTTTATGTGACCGTCAAATTATTTGGACTGGTTTGAATTTTTTATCATGTGTTAGCATTTGCAGGGGACATCAATCATTATACATTGAAAATGCAGTTTGTTTTAAACAAAATTACTAACAATAATTGTGATATTACTTATGTTTTCCTTCTCTTACCCCTTATACTTCAAAGGAAAATACTCTTAAGTACTTCAAAGAAAAAAAAGTTTTTACAAGCTGATACTCACTTTTGCTCTTCCATTTCGCCATTTCTTTGGTGTCTTTCCTTTTTATTAATTGTTGTTTTTTTCTGGCAGTCCCACATAAATTTGATCGTTGTCCAATTATATACAGACAACAAATCTCATACATGTGATACGCCAGATTTTTCAACATCTGGATAGCACTGTTAGTGAACGTCATTTTTCATAGTTTTACGTGATTATTCCCAATGTTGAGCTGTAGCTGCTGTAATTTCTACTCAGCTCCAATTCATTTACAATACTTGTTATCATTACCAACTTATTCCAAAGATTATTGTCTGTTAACTAGTATATTTTTTCTAATTTAATTTACACCATTTCATTCATGCAGACTGTCATTTTTCATGCGTCTGCTCACTTTGATGAAACGAAACCACTACCATACAGTTAAATTTGTATTGACAGTAGCAAATATGGACGGTCGGCGGGTAAAACGAAAATAATTTACTGAAAATGACTTTTATTTTTATTTCGTTTTGTCAAAAATAGGGTCTGCACTCCAGTAAACTAGAAAATTAAAAAATGCTGGCCTAAATTACAAGCTAGGTGCGTTTAGACTCCGGAATTTCCACTTTTTTTTGTTCCCACTGATTTAGACCCAACGCAAAAAATACGCCAGGTGCGGGCGGTCAAAAAATAATTATTTTTTTCATTTCCCGTCAAATTGGTGCGGGAAATCCGACGAACAGGTAATCAGTTTGGTGTGGCCTTTGCTTTAGAATTTGAATTTTGTCATATTATGACAAAAGAGCATTAGCATTTTTAAATTTTGAAGTTATGAAGAAAATAAAACATGCCCGAGCCGGTTATCGCATTTCCTTATTCATGTACTGTGAAATCATTTAAATTCGCTAGCATGAAATTGCGCGCAAACGACAAAAAGGCAGTTTCGCGAGGGATTTAATTCGCGCATTTTAATTTTTTTTTTCATTTATCGCCAGCATCGCATTTGTCCGGTATAAAATACAGTTCCAATTGCAAATACATTTTTTTCTTTTATTTTTCCCAGTGGCCTAGTTTTTGATCCAAGATAACCCATATTAAAGTTGACCTAGATTTCATCAAGGCAATCATTCTGGCCAAATTTCATGAAAATCAATTGAAAAGTTTCAGTCTCTATCACATATTCAAAGCTTTCCTTTGATTTAACCAGCTGACCTAGCTTTTTATTCCAGTTAACCCATATTCAAATTTTTCCTACATTTTATCCAGACAAACATTATCATCAAATTTCATAAAGATAGAGTTAAAATTCAGTTCCTATTGCATAGATAAGGTATTTCTTTAATTTGACCTAGTGATCTAGTTTTTGACTCCAGATAAAACATTTTCTTACTTGACCTAGATTTAAACAAGACAACCATTTTGACTAAATTTCATGAAGATCGATTGAAAAATACCGCCTCTACTGCATACACAAGCTAAATGTTGACAGAGAGACAGGCAGATGACTGACGGCGGCATCGAGGGATTACATGTACAATAGCTCACCTGAGCAAAAAAAATAAACAGAATATACAGCTATTTAAAATTTACAATTATAACATCATGAAAAACCTTTATCAAAACAACACTTGGAAAATTCATACATATTTATATCAAATTGAACAGTAACTTTATATTATTGCAAATGAGGACAACCCAAAGTAAATATTAAAACGTTTAAACTATGAACACAGAGCTCTGTTAATGCAACACACAGCTATCTCTTTCGCGACATGACTATCTCCTTCACGACAGAGCTATCTCTTACAATAAAAAGGGAATAATTTTACTCCCGAACCATTTTCGGTACATATTTTATTTCCAAATTTATGCATTGTATTTTTACAGCTATCTCACGCCTACTCGGTTTGCTTCTTAATATTAGTTATAATGTAAATATTTGACAATGAAAGTGCTTTCATGACGAAATTGCCGAATTTACTGCAAAGTCAGCTTGTTGGTAAACATCACCACGACCACAAATTAAGGCTGAATAAGCAAACTTAAAGTTCTCTGTAAAGTTAAATCATATCTACATCGCCTACCATTCCCCGATTTTGATATTTGATACACTGCTTGTAAAAATGCAAAAAAATATGATGACACTCACCTTTGTTGATGTTCATTTATCGCGACGTGCACTACCTCGGAAGCGACAGAGTAGTTTACCGTATACCTCTTGAAGAGATAGCTCTGTAGTGCGTGGACTGGCTCAGTTCAATCATAAAAATGTAAAAAGGTGTACCATAGTCTAGGAGCTTGTCTATCCCAAGACCATCTTGTAATACCTTAGAAGACTCTTCTGCATAGCAATATTAGAAAATTACTAATGAAACATTTGAAACTGATACAACAGAAATTGGAGTATAGCTTACACAAAACGTGTAAATCCAATACAAATGGCGTATATTTATCGAAGGGAAGAAACTGCTATAAATATCTATTTTAAAAAGAGTAGATCTACATGAAAATGTAACAAAGAATAAGGTCTATTCATTATGATGGTATATTTCTGACACTAGATAGTTAGAAGCTAATAATGTAAACTTTCCGGGAAATGTATAATTATGTGTGTGTGTGTGTGTATGTGTGTGTGTGTTTTTCCTGAAAAAAAACAATCCGCATATGCCAATAAAATATATTTTGTGAGAATATTTTTGAGCAAAATTGAAACTGTCACGAGATGCTTGGTAGATCTAGCTATCACGATAATATTCTATACTTTCCAGGAAAGTTGTGCAATTTTCTGAAAATATTATTGCGATAATTAATTTTTTCCAGATGTTCTTATTTTCTGAAAACTTTTAAGAGCAAAATTCCGTTACTGCAATACCACGGTTGCTAGATAGCTATAAATAGAACACGATGTACTGCAGTTCAGTGTTAAATTACAGGGGTTCGACAGTGTTCCAAACGAGTTATTTATAGATATCAAAATGGCAGCTCTGGGCACTAAATGCAAAAACAAAACAAAAATCGAGGTAATATGATAATATGGTTAAAATATTTCCAGGAAACGTTTAAGAAAAGTTCGAAATATCAAAATTTCTTTTTCTAGATAATGAATGGTAATGTAAATTATCGCAGCAATATTTGCAGAAAACTTCCGACTACTGTTAAAATCTTTTCAGAAAACTTCGCTTTATGACGATAATTCTTTTAATTATCGCGATAGCTACCTTGCTATCTCGTGGCAGAAATATGCCACCAATAATTTATGAATGTAATCACAAAAATAACAAGAAAAATATTAATTATCAATCTAATATTGCTCTTTTGAAAAAGTTAACTTTATGACGAAGTTAATGAATTAAACAAATTATTCCCAAACAAGAGACAAAACACAATAAGAATTTTACTTACCTTGAAATATTAGTTAACAATAAAGAATAAACTGCATCAATACGGTCGACATTAAAGCAGCATGCCTCAAGATCGTTCGACAGAAAAAATATTTTCAGATATCTTGAAATAAATGCTATATTTCATAAGGCTTATGGCTTTAAACTTAATAACTGACAAACTTTGTTACGGAAGAAAATTGAAAAGCGTTTGTCACGCTTTAACTCCAGGTAAACTGTCTCGATTATAAATATCTATATATTTTATATTATTCGCTACTTCAGTTATAGCGTTATTGGTTACGACGACGGAAAAATGTCTTTATTGCCGCGGCGGTCCGGGGTTCAATTCCCGGCGCGGTCATATTTTTTCTTGAATTGGAACTTCTAAAATATTTTAGAAACAAAAATTCATATTCTAATGTTCATAATATGACCAAACCTTCAATTTGAAAGAAAGGTTATTTTTTAGCCAAATCTGGAGGCATGGTGCTTTAATACCTTATCACAAGGTAATTGCGATGTCGAAATGTTCTTGGATTCATGAAAGCAACAACCTTTATTTAGCAGAAATGTTACCGTCCGCTTATTCTTTCTAGCAACGACAAAAGGAAAGCTAAACAACAGGTCTGAAATCTTACGATTTTGTATCTTTATGTAAATATGAACAAATACTTATATTATCATTGACACCTGTGGTTAAGTACAGAGATGTGTATGTGACCTTGTCTTCTATATTAATGTAACAGAGGTTAAAGTTTTTGCTGCATATATTATCTTTCTGTGAATCAAGCATGTAGCTAAATGCTTAATTTTCATGCACGAGGTAATAAATCCTGATTTTATAGAATTAATGTTATACGTTCTTTTCTGTGATGAAAATTTGGATTTTACTTCTCCTTTTTTCACAATTTTGTCACAATTTTCTTCCCTTTTGAGGATTTATGACAATTAACACGACTGTGCTATTATTATGTTAGGCAATATTATCAAGATTCTACATCTTTGAAAACGTTTCATGAAATGCATTGCCAAGGAGAGAAAAAGCCTCTTTCAACTTGATTTTTACTCACAGTGAGACTGCACATATCAGCTGTATGATCATAATATTAAGAATGAACAGAAGGATATTACCGTATGTTTCATGAAATTCCATCTTAAATCAAAGTTACTTGGATAGTGTAATATATATTTTAGGCAATAACTGAAAGAAACTTTCTTCTAACTTACTAATAACAGTTTAAATAAATCAGTATATGACAATTCAATTTCTTCTTAAATGTCTTTTTTAAAAAGCAGTGATAGTGGGAACGTATTTTAAAGTGTGTTACGGAGAAAAATACATTGTCTGACAAGAAAAGAAGCATATTGTATTGTCATAGTACAAAATAAGTAATATCAATTATGTTTCTGGAATATTTTCTTAATAACTGCTGCAATACCTGTTGAAATGGTAAAGTGTTAACTCCTATGTCTGTGAATATTATTGGCCACATAAAATTTGTTATTTCATTGATAACAATTAATTATACAAAGATTTTATTCAGTTTTAGGGTTCCCAAAATTTTATTCGTTGTCTGCGACACTGGTTCATTTTATGCAAATTAGCGGAGCACATCCATTTTTGAGTAAAGATACCACAGGAGTAACAAAATAATATATTAAAAAGCAATGAGAGACTTTGAAACCAGATCAAAGCTGATTGGTCTATTTAAATTGATTTGAAACTTAGAAAATGTTATTTATAACAAAATTGTGTCATTTTGTTACATTGCCATGGAAACAGTGAAATCATATTTAGTTAAAAAAAAAAGTGTTGTTGTTTTTTCCATGGGAATATTTTTTATTGAAAGAGTTGGTTCTGCCGAACAATTTGGTTTTATTGAAAAATAAAAGTTCATATTATGATTAAGACTAATGCAAGGTTCCATCAATCTATATAAAATACTTTTTGAGCTAGGCGCGTCTCAAGGTTAAAATGTGCATTTCAGACTATTTCAGACCATTACTCTGGGAATAAGGGGCAGATCGAGACGAAAAATAGGCAAGGTGCGCAAGTTGTTGTCATGATAAAAGTCACGAACTTCGGACAGATGGACGGAATGGACAGACGCACGCACGGACAAGACCAAATGTATATGCCAACACAACTAATTTTGACCACAAAACGGCACCACCTTTAGTGATGATACTTAATATTTGAACCTCCTCTCAATGAGCTCTATCATTGTCTGTAACTGGTGTAGTTATGCTCCGTGTGGCCAACGGAGAGAGAGCCAGGTGGACTGGCAAGGTTTCGACTGTCTCCCCCACCCCCACCCCTCTCGGGGAGCATAAAATGCTTATTTCATCAAAGTCAAGGTTTCTAGGGGTCCAGGACTAACCATGGGGGTGTAAAATGAGTTTCTAATTTGAGGCAGGTGTCTGCGACTTGCGCTTGACACCGTCTAACTGGAGCAAACATTTATGCCGACAAAAGAGGTTACATTGTTCATGGCAAAGTGACAACCCGGAAAAGCTCCAAATAACTTTTAATCCATAAGTGTGACTTTGACCTTAGGATAAGGTCCTGGGGTTTTGCGCGTGACATTCGGTCTCATTTAGGTGAACATGTCAGCTGAAATAATATTACTCCATACTTACCACTATTATGATCCTGAAAAGGTCTAAATTGACCTTTGACTCCTAATTGTGGCCTTAAACTTTGAAATATAAATCTGAGGTTCATGTGCGACACTCTGTCTTATTAATGTTAATATTTATTCCAAATATAAACAAAATTCCTCTATTCATGTCGAATTATGGTTTGGACAAGACTTGACATGGTAGTTGACCTCAAAGTGAGACACTTATCTTTGAGATATGAACCTTTGGTTTGCGCATGGCACTTCATCTCACTGGGGTAAACATTCAGCATAGGTTGGTCAAGAAATCGTTTACTAATATTCTGTGACACGTGTGTAGCAATGGAATGAAAGACATTTATATATACATAAATGTTGAAGAATGTGTCATGACCCTGGATCGCTCACCCGAATAATATAATCTATATGATTCAATGCCAAACTGATGCTAAGATATTAAAAAAGTAGGTTATATCTACCGTCAATGAAAGCGAGTTTAAAGATCAGTGGGCAAAACTGTATACTAGTGTATCATGCAAATTTTACAGCTGTATCTTAAAAATACAAGAAACTAGGTCAGCAGATCAAGGTCACAGTCAAGTGACCCCTAATTTCTTGTGTGTGTGTGTGTGTGTGTGTGTTCGGGTTTAACGTCTTTTTCAACAATTTTTCAGTCATATAAACGACGGTGTCTACTTGTAGCAGTGAGCACAATGCCCACCAGGTAATTATAATTGAACAGTGTAGGAAATATGATACGATAATGTTTCCTATATAAGTTTAAAAACAAGTGACCACGGGTTGAGCCTCATTTTACCCCATACGGCATAATTTGAACAATCTTGTTAGCGAACCACTATCCAATGCTACATACCAAATATCAAAAGCCTAGGCCTTAAAGACAAAGAGAATTTAGATGTCTTTTCCCTATATAAGTCTATGTAAAACTGTGGACCCCCTTGGCAGAGCCTCCTGTCACCCAGTGGCATAATTTGAATAATTTTGGTAGAAGACAACAAGGCTATGCTACATACCACATATCAAAGGCCTAGGTCTTAAAGACAAAAAGATTTTAGATGTCTTTTCCCTATATAAGTCTATGTAAAACTTTGGACCCCCTTGGCAGAGCCTCCTGTCACCCAGTGGCATAATTTGATTATTTTTGGTAGAGGCCAACAAGGCTATGCTACATACCACATATCAAAGGCCTATGTCTTGTGGTTTTAGACAATTGTTTTTTTTTAAAAATATCCCTGTTTTAAGTCTTTGAAAAACATAGGACCCCCAAGGCGGGCCCCTTTTCAAACTAAAGGCATAATTTGAACACTTTTCATGGAGGATCATTAGATGTTATATGCCAAATGTCGAGGGTGGCAGCGGTTTTGCACAAGATTTTTTCGTTGTTCCTTTCGATGGCAATGGCAACGAGAGTTCTTCAGAAGATATTTTCAGAAATTGTTGACGGACGCATGAAGAACGACTAACAAGGGACTATGGGCATCGAACGTCACAAAAGTTCACCTGGAGCCTTTGGCTCAGGTGAGCTAAAATGTTTCCGATGCTTTTCCAATTCTAATTTCTCTTCCACTATGAAACAGCATCCTGCCCCTTTTGGATAGCTCTTGAAATAAAACTAGCATTTCTAATAAATCTCAGCTAAATATATACATGTTATTGTATACATTTGACAAATATAGTATAATAGCTCTTAGACTAATAAGGCGTAAAAAATTGTTTCCGGTATCCAGACTGACCCTGAATTTTTGGCACGACCCTAAATGTTTTTATGACCTTTGTGAATACTTTTTTCAACTTTTTAACAGAAAGTTGCAAAATTGCACTTTCTATGAACTAAACATGGTTACTGATATTAGAAATCAACTGACTGATGCTCGAAAGACACAAACTCTTATTTGTATTAAAAGCCACCCTTATTAAAAGTTCAAACAAGAGGGTCATGAAGGCCCTGTATCGCCCACCTGACCTAGGAATCATCAAGATTAAAATTCTGACCAAATTTCATTAAGATATGGTATAAGTGTTAACTAGCTTTTTCTTTGTTTTGACCTGGTGACCTAGTTTTTGACCCTACATGACCTAGATTCAAACTGGACCTTGAGATCATCAAGATTAAAATTCTGACTAAGTTTCATGAAGATACTGTCATAAATGTGGCCTCTACAGTGTTAACAAGCTTTTCCTTTGATCTGACCTGGTGACCTAGTTTTTGACCCCAGATGTCCCAATATCAAACTCGTTCAAGATTTTATTGAGGGTAACATTCTGACAAAGTTTCATTAAGACTGGGCCAAAATTGTGACCTCTAGAGTGTTAACAAGCTTTTCCTTTGATTTGACCCAGTGACCTAGTTTTTGACCCAGTGACCCAGATTCAAATCTGACCTAAAAATCATCAAGATTAACATTCTGACTAAGTTTCGTGAAGATACAGCCATAAATGTGGCATCTACAGTGTTAACAAGCTTTTCCTTTGATTTTACGGAGTGACCTAGTTTTTGATTCCATCTGACCCAGATTTGAACTTGACCTATATATCATCAAGATTAACATTCTGACCAAGTTTCATTAAGGTATGGTCATAAAGGTGACCTCTAGAGCGTTAACTAGCTTTTCCTTTTGATTTGACCTGATGACCTAGTTTTTGACCCTACATGGCCCAGATTCAAACTGGACCCTGAGATTACAACTTAGTAAAGAGTAACATTCTTACCAAGTTTCATTAAGATACAGTCATAAATGTGGCCTCTACAGTGTTAACAAGCTTTTCCTTTGATTTGACCTGGTGACCTAGTTTTTGACCCCAGATGACCCAATATCTAACTCGTCCAAGATTTTACTGAGGGTAACATTCTGACCAAGTTTCATGAAGATAAGGCCAACATTGTGACCTCTACAGTGTTAACAAGCTTTTCCTTTGATTTGACCTGGTGACCTAGTTTTTGACCCCAGATAACCCAATATCAAACCCGTCCAAGTTTCATAAAGATTGGGCCAAAATTGTGACCTCTAGAGTGTCAAACAGTCAAATTGTTGGCGACGACGGACGGACGACGACGGACACAGGGCGATCACAAAAGGTCACCTTGAGCACTTTGTGCTCAGCTGAGCTAAAAAACTGACCTACCTACTCTATTTTAGCATGTTTACTGAAAAAAACAAGTCTAGCTCTTCTCAGTATCTTGGTTAGGCTACCTGGACAGGAATACCAAATTCTAAAAATTCCTCCGATGAAAATCTTTCTTGTGCTAAAAGATGTCATTGAACACAAACAATTAAAATAAGTGTAAACAGTCATTTGTTACTTTAAACTAAACCGATCACTTGATTAAAATCTGATTAACCCCCTTTAAATATCTGCGAACAAGTTTTTCCCCTATATCGAGTGTTAACTACAATCATATTTGTTATATGGTGTATTATGAAAAAGAAAAGTGCATTTACGGATGTTTGTAAGAGACATATTGAATAGGACACAAGAATAATTTTAAATCATGTTTTTTTTATATACATGTATATCTTCAGATTACTGCTTTATCTACACGCATAATCACAAGTCACAATAGAAACATTTCTTTCCCAGAGTTCCTGTATCATGTGTTCTCACATGTACCGATGACCGCTTCTTTAGTTGCACAAACCACAAACATCACATTTTTATCAGTTTTCCAAATGTTGCTTCAGATTACCATTTGTACTCATCACATCTATCACATTTTAAGGTTTTCTCCCTGTTACGTTTTTGCATATGCATTTTGAGGTAACTGCTTGAGTGACATGTATAAGCGCAAACATGACATTTACTTTATTTTCCAGTGTTTAGTTTCCTATGCCTGTTCATTACACGCAAAATCACAAACACCATAAAAACATTTCTCTCAAGTTAGCACTGCAATATACCTGATCTGGCATAAAATCACGAACATCATCTTAAAAGCATTTCTCTTAATTATGTTTTGCCATATGCCTGTTCAGATTATTGTGATGTTAACATGCAAAATAAATCACAAACATCACATTTATTAAAAAGAATTTTTCTCCCGTATGCATTGCCATATGCCTCTTCAGATTACTGCTGCAGTGACATACATAATCACAAACATAACATTTAAAGCAGTTTTTCTTCCTTGTATGTATTTCAACACGTGTGTTCTAATTACACGAATGACCACAAACACAATTTATGGTAATTCTCTCCAGTATGTATTGTCATCTGTGTCTTCAGACGATGGATCTTATAACCTGCATAATCACATCAATCACAGTTGAAGTGTTTCCCTCAAATATGTTTTCTTATGTGAGATGTCATACTACTTTTCGTCTTAAATGCATTACCGCAAATGTCACATTTAAAGGATTTCTCTCCTGTATG
The DNA here is from genome assembly GCF_021730395.1 of Mercenaria mercenaria. Lineage (NCBI taxonomy): Eukaryota > Metazoa > Mollusca > Bivalvia > Venerida > Veneridae > Mercenaria > Mercenaria mercenaria. Next base: position 8,951,266 of record NC_069379.1, read on the forward strand.
TTTTACCTTATGTATGTTAAGCTTATACATCGTATAAAATGCATAATCACAAAAATCACATTTAAAACCTCTCTTTCTATTGTGTTTCAGTGCATGTCTTTTCAGCCTACTGCGGTCGGTACATGTATAATGACAAATCTTACATTTAAAGCATTTTTCTGTATGTATTCTCATATGGATCTTAAGATAACCACTTATATTACATGCATAATCACATATACTGCATTTAAGCAGTTTCTCTCCTGTATGTTTTACCTTATGCATTCTAAGCCTATTACTCGTATAAAATGCACAATCACAAACATCACATTTAAAACTTTTCTTTCTAGTGTGTATCCATGCATGTCCCTTCAGACTACTGCGGTCAGTAAATGCATTATGACAAATCTTACATTCAAAGCATTTTTCTCCAGTATGTTTTCTCATATGGCTTTTCAGACTACCACTAAGATTACATGCATAATTACATATATTGCATTTTAACTGTTTCTCGCCTTTATGTTTTACCTTATGCTTTTTGAGCTCACAACTCGTATAAAATGCATCTTTACAAACATTACATATAAAACTTTTCTTGCCAATGTGTCTAAGTGCATGCTTTTTCAGTGCATGGTGTTCGATACATGCATAATCACAAACATCACATTTAAAGCATTTTTCTTCCACATGTATTTTCATATGGCTTTCCAGAGAATAACTTCTGTAACATGCATAATCACATAGCTTGCATTTAAACTGTTTCTCTCCTGTATGTTTTCTAATATGAGCTTTGAGCTCATACCTCGTATAAAATGAATAATCACAAACATCACATTTAAAACTTTTCTTTCCGGTGTGTCTCTGCATATGCCTCTTCAGACCACTGTGGTCGTAAAATGCCAAATCACAAATCTCACATTTAAAGCATTTTTCACCTGTATGTATTCTCTTATGTATGTTCAGTAATGAGTTTCGATAACACACATAATCACATACTTTGCATTTTAACTGTTTCTCTCCTGTATGTTTTCTCATATGTATCTTCATGTAACTACTATCATTACATGCATAATCACAAATGTCACATTTGAATATCTTCTCTCCTGTATGTATTCTCGAGTGTCGTTTCAGATTACCACTTTGGTTACATGCATAATCACAGACATTACATTTGAAGCATTTATCCCCTGTATGTACTGTCATGTGGCTCTTTAGGTGAGCTTTTCGATTTCCTGCATAATCACACAGTTGACATTTAAAGGGTTTCTCTCCTGTATGTATTCTCAAATGAAGCTTCAGACGACTAACTGATTTAAATGACAAATCACAAGTATCACATCTACAGCTCTTCTTAACTTCGGGCATTTTATTCTTCAGTTGTTTCTGCCTGAATGTCATTCATATCATAACTGTTAATAATAATAATGTAAGAATGTTCACTCCTGTGAAAAAAAAATCTCTCACATGTAATCTGTAATGTACATGTAATGACACAGATTTTGTTCCGACTTTCTGTGTTTGCGCGTTTTACTTTAATTTGCTCTTAATTCTCAAAATGTTGAAAAAACAGTTGTTGTCACCAAATGTCTGCACAGATCTGAAAAATATTAGCAGAACATTACACATATGTGTTACATAATACCAGATATATAAGGTGTTCTTTTCATGGAAAACATTTTCAGACGTATTTCATAAAAACGGAACCGACTCATGACTACTGGGACAGATCGAGAGATCTCAAATCTCAATCATAAATGTCACAGCTATGATGGCAGGCAAATACTACAGACAGCTGTGCCCAGTCTTCAAATGGAGTTTCATGGTTAATTTATATCAGATAAAAATTCAATGGACTGAATAATATTGAAGTAAATGGTGATTCTATAGAATTTGAACTGATAAAGACTAACAGATTTTTGGCATAACTGCTGCTTAGCTTCAAAATTGGCTGTAGTTCAGCTCACAAATCCGATGTGACTACCCATATCTAGAAAATCTGTCTTTTGGCAAAACAAACTAACAACAAGAGCTGTCCATAAAACAGTGCACTCGACTTTTCTCAGTGCTTGACTCTGAATTACAGCTTAAAACTTTATAAAATTTTATTCAAAAGTCTTAGTTAAAAGGGGAAATAACTCTGTCAAAAAGAAGTCTGGTGTAGACTTTGATAATAAATAACTGTTTTAAGTTTTTATGGTATGATTGGGTCAAAATGTCAGTTTGACACGAGTTGCACAGAGCAGTGCTGATTTATATCAGGTGCCAAAATTTAACAACCATTGTCCAATTATATTCAATAAACGCAAATGTGAATAGGACTTATAACGTACTGAAAATATATGAAATAGCATTGATATGCAAATGTAAACTAGAGTTGTCACAGGGGTGACGAATTATACCCCCACAATATGGCCTTGTCACAAAACTAAGACAATGTCAAAGCAGAACATGCTTGACCTTAGACATGTTACACTTATTGACCTCAAACTCAACAGAGATCATCTGCTGGTCATGAACGACCTAAGTTTCGAGATCCTAGTCCCAAGCGATCAGCAGTTATTGTCCTAAAACCATTCAAATATTCCAGGTCACTGTGACCTTGACATCTGACCTACTGACCTCAACATATAGGGTGCATTGTTGCACAAGAACCAAAAAATCGCAATTGCAAATTCCACATGTTTTCATACTTTAATTACCGCTTATGTCCAGCTAAATGATAGTGACACTTTCCACTCCAAAGCGTTTTCACACCATTATGAATAGTGTGAAAATTTAGATGATACAGATATTCGTAAAATCGCAAATTAAACAAGTTGAAAACACATCTGTCATACAGGGCCCTTATCATTCAAAGGGTGTTGGGGTCATGACTTGGGCTCACAGGTGGTACCGGTTGATTTTTATAGTCTTGGGGAAATTAGCCGGGTTCGAGCTCCTGTGAGATTCTACCGAGTGTTATAAATTTAAAGGAACCTCATTCTGACAGACTCATAAGCCTTTGGCTTTAGGCTTGACCTTTTGATAACTGTCCACACTGCAGATAAAACACAATGTAACTGTTTATGAAGTTTAATTCAGGTTTCCCATTTAGATGATAACAAGCAACAAAGATGTAACAAAGTTCCAGTGGATACAAATTCCCAATGTTAAAGTTACAACAATTCACAAAATCCTGTATTTAAATAACAAAGTAAAGCTTAAGTGTTCCTTCCAAGTTACATAGGCTGACTCAATATAAGTCATTGATATGCCTCTATTTCTGGCAAGGGATGCCAGGAACTTTTAAAACATCTTTACACTTTTGTGTCTAAAACTTAACTCTTTGAATAGCAGCAGAAACTGCATGATCAAGATTTGCAAATCAAAATAATTGACCAATGAAAAGAAATATACTTTTATCAGTAGCCAATCAAATTTAAACTTGAAAGGGCCTGGATGACCCTCTCACATCTAAAGCCAGGGCCTGTATAAAACGCAGACGAATAACGCAGACCATATAGTTATAGAGGGAAAACGCAGACGACTTTTTGGAAAACGCAGACAGGCTAATAAAACAATATTTAATTGCATGGAAGAGGTGTTTTTACAAAGGATGTTCAACAAAATGATAATAATCGATAAAATTATTAATTCATTTGTATATATATTAACTGAGAAAAGATAATTAGACATACAAAGATTCGAGGGAATTTTTAAGGGGGCAATTTGGACACGGACTTCGTTTTCTCCTGAAGCAACGTTGTATATTGTATTTCGAATGCAAAAATAAATAGAAATCTAGCGTTTATTTTAAAAAAAGAAACAACAAAACATGAAATATGAATTTTTAATAACACAGGCCTATGTTTGAATGTACAAATATTAATCAAATGAACTTGCGGAAAATATATATAATTTCTAGTCAGTGTGTTATCGTCTGCGTTCTCCCTAAATAACTATATTGTCTGCGGTTTCTAACAACATAAAAACATCTACTTACTCACTTACTTACTTATATATACATAGATTCTATCGTCAGCGTTTTCTCTATATAAATATTTTGTCTGCGTTTTCTAACTTACATAAAACATTGACTTACTAACTTATTTACTGATATATGCACATCATCTGTGTTTTCACTATGTAACTATTGCCTGCATTTTTAAATGACATAAAACATTTAGTTACTAACTAACTTACTTACTTACTTACTTACTGATATATGCACTATATTGTCTGCGTTTTTTAAGTTACATAAAAACATTTACTTACTCACTCACTTACTTACTTACTTACTTATATATGCACATAGTCTAGGCCTATCTCTGCGTTTTCACTATGTAACTATATCGTCTGCGTTTTCTAACTTACATTAAACATTTACTTACTCACCTATTTACTTATTTACTTACCTATATACGAACATACTCTATCGTCTGCGTTTTCCCTATATAACTATATTGTCTGCGTTTTCTAACATACATAAAAACATTTACTTACTTACTTACTTATATATGCACATACTCTATCGTCTGCGTTTTCACTATGTAACTATATCGTCTGCGTTTTCTAACATATATAAAAGCATTTACTTACTCACTCACTTACTTACTTACTTACTTACTTACTTACATAGTCTAGGCTTATCGTCTGCGTTTTCACTATGTATCTATATCGTCTGCGTTTTCTAACTTACATTAAACATTTACTTACTCACTTATTTACTTACCTATATATGAACATACTCTATCGTCTGCGTTTTCCCTATATAAGTATATTGTCTGCGTTTTCTAACATACATAAAAACATTTACTTACTTACCTATATATAAACATACTCTATCGTCTGCGTTTTCCCTATATGACTATATTGTCTGCGTTTTCACTATGTAACTATATCGTCTGCGTTTTCTAACATACATAAAAGCATTTACTTACTCACTCACTTACTTACTTACTTACTTACTTACATAGTCTAGGCTTATCGTCTGCGATTTCACTATGTATCTATATCGTCTGCATTTTCTAACTTACATTAAACATTTACTTACTCACTTATTTACTTACCTATATATGAACATACTCTATCGTCTGCGTTTTCCCTATATAACTATATTGTCTGCGTCTTCTAACATACATAAAAACATTTACTTACGCACTTACCTACTTACCTATACATGAACATACTCTATCGTCTGCGTTTTCCATACATAACTATATTGTCTGCGTTTTCTAACATACATAAAAACATTTACTTACTTACCTATATATGAACATACTCTATCGTCTGCGTTTTCCCTATATAACTATATTGTCTGCGTTTTCACTATGTAACTATATCGTCTGCGTTTTCTAACATACATAAAAGCATTTACTTACTCACTCACTTACTTACTTACTTACTTACTTACATAGTCTATGCTTATCGTCTGCGATTTCACTATGTATCTATATCGTCTGCATTTTCTAACTTACATTAAACATTTACTTACTCACTTATTTACTTACCTATATATGAACATACTCTATCGTCTGCGTTTTCCCTATATAACTATATTGTCTGCGTCTTCTAACATACATAAAAACATTTACTTACGCACTTACCTACTTACCTATATATGAACATACTCTATCGTCAGCGTTTTCCCTATATAACTATATTGTCTGCATGACATATATATTTGCATTAATTATCAGGTTGCAAAACTTTACAAAAGCTTCGATAAAGGAAGTTACTCAATACGAGTTTGAAGTTATGAAAATAAGCCAATTATTTATATTGTAATTATTGGGTGATCAAAGGCATCAATAATAATAATACAACAAGTTTGTTGCTTGATCTGTTAACATTCTACTATTGAATTTAATGACTTGGAAAAGAGATGTTCTGTTCTTCTGATCTGAAATGCAGTTAAGGAATAAATTATGATAAACATATTCTTCTTTTGAAATGACGTTCTAATTTATCAAGGAAGTTGTAAGAATTAAAGAAATGCTGAAATATTTTATGTTTACCGCTAACTTATTGATTTAATTTCTTAATAACTCTACACAATATCGAGTATCTAATTAAAAAGCAAAAATAAGACCTATGTAAAATTGACGTTTATGCCAAATAAGTATAGAATACATTTTATATTTGTAGTTCTTTATTTTGGTAAATACCAATTCAAAATGTCTAATTTACTTTGATAGTACTTTGATAGTAACCTGTTGAAATGCACTGCATCAGCTGCGTTATAGTTTCTCCTATATGTTGTATATTGTCTGCGTTTTCACACTACCCGTCTGCGTTTTCCCTCTATATCTATATTGTCTGCGTTATTCGTCTGCGTTTTAATCCGTGCCCTAAAGCCATAAACTAATACCATTATTCAATATTCAAATTACATCTACATGACAACAAGCTTATTAAATCAAGTTTAAATCAAGTTTATTGGCAAAATTCAGCAATATAAAATTGCCTTTGGCCATTTACAAAACATAATACATTATGGCAAAGACAGGTACAAATACAAAAACATTTCATTTGCAATATATACATGTAATAATCACAGAAACAGTTCATTGTTCAAGGGTATTAATACGGATATTCATAGCTTCTTTTATATATTTGGCTATGTTAACTAGTTTAGTTTTATTATTAGTTGACATCAAAGAATAGTATTTCTGTCTACTAGGCCATGATACATTACCTAGATATTTCTTTCTAATATCATGATATTTTGTACAACATAACATAAAGTGGTATTCAGATTCAATCATATTCTTATTACACAAAGCACATATTCTATTTTCCCTTGGTATGTTGTTATATCTACCAGTTTCTATGGCTAAGTTGTGTGAGCTAAGTCTTATACGAGTAAACCATTTTCTAAGTTCATCATTTGATAATTTAACAATATAACTTTCAGAACAAAAAGTAGTTTTAAAGTTACAATAAGTATCTAGCTTAGCACTTTCATTTACGGATGCATTCCAATCTTGCATGTATTGATCGAATAATCGTGTCTTAAACATATCAAATTTATGTATATCAACATTAAAATTAACACGTACATTATGATATCCTAAGTGGCCAATTATAGAGTGTATTCGCGTTGTCCAACAATTTGAATTAACGTTATTACACAAGTCAATATAGACTGTATGGGTAGGTGAGTTTACATTTTTCATGATTTTAAACCAGAATTTCAGTGCTCTGGACTTACATATTATTGACAAAGGAAACCTTCCAAGTTCCCCATATACAGCACTGTTTGGGGTTTGTTTCTTAACACCCAATATATATTTACAAAAGCGCATGTGGAGTTTATCAACATCCTTCAAATTATACACACCCCAAACCTCGGATCCGTATGTCAATATTGGAACTACCATAGTGTCGAATAATCGAAGTTTGGTCTTAACATCTAAATTCACTTTATCAAACAATAATAATAAATTACTATAGGCTCTTAAAGCTTGATCGTGTAGCGCCTTGACAGCTTCGTTCATAGATCCAGTGCGAGTGAATTTCACACCCAGGTATGTAAAATGCTCAACCCTTTCAATTATTTCATTGTTTATATAAATATCAGCATAATTATTTTGCTTACGTTTCGAAAATACACATAGCTTAGTTTTACTAACGTTAATTTTTAAACCCCACCTCTCAGAATATTGGTATAGACTATCAATTTGCGCTTGTAAACTAGTAGGATCAGTGGTGAACAAAACAATATCATCTGCAAATAGGATTAAATACATTGATAGAAGTTCAAGATCTTTCTCAGTCAATGCATGCATATTTATATTATCAACAATATCATTAACAAAAAGTATAAATAACAAGGGAGATAATGGTTCTCCCTGTTTTAGCCCAACAGTTACTTCGAAAAAATCCGAAAGTTTCATAGAGCTACATATTTTGACACAAGATTGGACATTATTATATATACATTTAATCATATTGGTCATTTTACTACTAATCCCCGTTTGAATCAGTTTATGCCAAAGTGCATTCCTATTTACGGTGTCAAAGGCTCTTTGGTAGTCCACAAACAAACACCATAAAATGGATTTTTTGGACAAAACTTTCTGAATAATGGCATGTAATATGAAAATAGCATCAGCCGTAGAACGGCCATCGCGAAAACCATATTGAAAATCATTGTAAGTTTGTTCAGCCTCGCACCATTTGTTAATACGATTTCTAAGTAGCAGTGAAAAGATTTTTCCAATAACATTAACAAGAGTAATCCCACGATAATTTGCGGGATTATTTCGATCACCTTTTTTGTATATAGGTATAATTACTCCTTTCGACCACGCCTCAGGATAAATACAATTATCAAAAATATGGTTAAACATAGTACATAGATATGGTGAAATAAATGAATTTGAATCAATAAAAAAGTCAGCAACGTTTTGCTCAAAGTCGCAACTTTTATACCTATTTAGCATCGATATAGTTTTTTGTACTTCCTCTATTGTAATAGTACTATCTAAACATTCAATATTGACTGATTCAGACTGAGAAGTCGACGCATCATCAAAATTGAGCTGACTATTCACATCATTCGAAAGTTTCGAAAAATGATCTACTAAATCATTTAAACCAATAGTACTTTCACTTTTGTCATATTTTTTAAATTTATTTATATATTTCCAGAATCTACGAGGAGATTTTTTACTCATATGTGATATCTTAATTTTTTCAGCTTTAAAAAAGTTCAACTTAGCCTTGCGTTTCGTCTTAGCGAATTGAGTTCTACAATTTAAAAAAATTACCTTGTTTTCATGGGACATGTTCGACAAATAATTTCGTTTAGCAGAATAGAACTCAGATTTAGCTTTTTTACATTCCTCATTAAACCAAAGAGACTTTTTCTTTTTATGTTTACTATCATTTTTTATTGTTTTACCAAAACAATTGAAAGAAATGTCATGGACCGTGCTAGAGAAGTTATTCATACACTGGTTAATGTCAAGTTCACCAGATAATAATTTTTCATTTAATTCATCAAAAACAGCCTTTTTGTTTGATAACAATTCAAGGAATGCTTCTTTTTTTGAAGTATCCCACATAATTTTATCATAAGTACATGAAGGTTCAGTATTTAGATTACAAAAACAGTCAATAGAATAGGTCACCGGACAGTGATCAGAAAATTCCGTTACGTCTAAAACACACATATCATTTATAAAACGAAAGTTTTCCGGACTAGTGATTAAATAATCCACCAGACTAGACACTGGTCTGTTTCTCAACAATGCATGGTAAGTACACTTTCCCCTTTCAAGCCTACCATTAACAATAGCTAAGTTATTTTCCTTGCATAATGTCAGCAATTTTGACCCAAAACTATTTACGTTATTATCTTGATTACGTCTCAAAGGAAGGAGCGAACTGATATTGTATTGCGGTATATCAAGAAACCGGTTTAAATGTATGTCACTAATATAATCTGCCAGGTCACCTGTGCGGGAATTCAGGTCACCTTGGAGATACACTTGCCCGAGGTCACTGTATTTACGAATATCATTATTTAACAACTCAAAAAAGTCTGTTTCAAATAGTGATGAATTAGTATTTCGGTACATACTTGAACTTTCAGGAGGAATATAGCATACACAAAAATACGTATCATTATCTACTTTTAAAAAATTACGATCCAGTTTAAACCATATTATACCCCTGTAATCAAGGGAAACCAGTTTTAGATATTGACTGAAACATTTCTTATAGTAAACAATAACTCCACCACTGTGGCGTTTAGATCTTGAGTTAAAATTTGGTCGAGGACAATTGAAATGTTCAAATCCTTCAATTTCGACATCAGTATTCATTGAATTCCATGTTTCTGTCAATAAAAGCAAATCAAAATCTGAAACAAAATTCAAAAAGTCACAGTCTCTCCTTTTAGAGTTAATACCCTGGATGTTCCATAGTAAAACCCTTAACTGTTCCTTTACAGATTCCTAGTGGAATTTCACGGTTGAAACAGTATCAACTGTATATATTTTCCTGTCAATAAAAAGTTTGTCGTATGAAAGATATGCCTCTTTTCCTGCATTTTTGGCCTTAATCAACGTAGGAATTAATGATTTACGGCGTTCCTGAATTATTTTGGGAAATTGTTCGCTCACACGAATGGGATCTGTGGGGCTAGACCCTTCTGATGAATCTGGCAACCCCGATGCTGCTTTTTTCGCGTTTTCATATCTCTTCACATTTTCAGTTACTTTCTGTTTAATCAGCATTTTGTCGGGGTAGTGGTTAAATTTAACAACTACTGGTCTCGTTTTGGAGCCCAAATATTTACCTATTCTGTGGGCGCGTTCAATTTTAATACACTGGTCGGCATATGGTATTTCCAAAAGATACCTGGTGATAGCAGACACACCAATTTATGATAATTGCAATTAGCAGTTCTGGACTGGTAATGCCAGATGTCACATATCTGCACATAAAAGTGCCAATATCTTATCATATAGCTTGGCTTCACATTTTGTTTGCATATTATCTGCATAATAAATCTACTGAAAATCATCCTAATTTAACAAATGAATAATCTTTAAAAAATACCTTTTTAAAACAAATTTCTGAATATTAATTTTTTGCATATTTCAATTTAAAAATATGGCCTAAATTTTACTGCTATTACACATGCTTTAAGGACATAACAATACATTCGTAGGAGCGCATTTTTCGTAAAATTGTATTTTCGTAAAACCACGACTTTGTAACATAGAAATAAAAAGGAAAGCAGCCGGGACCACAAAACCTTTTCGTAGTATACTTGTATTTCGTTAAATTGCGATTCGTAGCATCGCGAATGCACTATAAATATTTTTAAAGATTTTTTTGTAATTTTTTTCATTGAATAGTTTGCCCTGTTCGTTGGTATTCTACCTGAAAACACAAGGGTTGATATATTTAACATGATACATTTTGAAATATTGAAATAAATATACACTTGATCAATGGAGACAGACGTAAAAAACGAAACATATCTTTATACATTGAAATTACACAGAAAACAAAGTTGTATCAGCCACAGAACTATTGTAACTGTGGGAAACTTACCAGGTGGAATCAGTCTGTACTTTATGCTAATTGGGACAATAGCCAAATAATATTGTCTAGCAACACCAGCAACGTCTTTTCGTGCTGCCCGCGCCAAGGGAAATCACTCTTGCTGTGTTCCGTGTTCAGGCTAATGCCCCGTAGGCCGTTCCAGACCGTATGCGAGCACTACACTCCTCCCCGTCCTATTGAAAGGAGGTAGTCCCTACACCATGGAAGTAGACCATGGTGTCTTAGACCATGGAGGTATACCATGGTCCCTTAGACCATGGAAGTATACCATGGTCTCTTGCTCATAAATATGAGATGTTCCTGGGTTTAACCAGTACTAGTATTGTGTCACTTTAGCCACAATACCACCGCTACCGGCGACCATGGATCTCCGCATCCATAGTGCACCGGGATCAGCCCCTATGGCTTAAACAGACTCAGTTCTTCTATAGATAGTCAATGCTATCATAAGAACTGTTCCTACTCCAAGAATGGTCAGCAGCCGAACACTTACCATAAAACAACCTTTAGTCAAACAGGCGGCTGACTCTTACCTCACATAGTTGCCTCTACCTGAGCTTTGCCTAACAGAGGGGGGCCTAGGTAACCTTACTGCTAGTCCAAGCAGAGCTCAAGTCTCCTCTGTGACAGGGCCTTGCGGTGCCTGCCCTATCCTAGTAAAACTGTGTGAGGCCATACATTCCTCGTCAAGGGTCTCTAGGACGAGGCTTCACCGGACTAATCTGTTTCTTAGTCCGACGTCCCAAAGAAGTTAAGCCATGACTGATTTCAATAGCTTCCTCCTTCAGACTTTTCAGCATACCAAGATGAATGCCATCTTGACCTTGGTCACACTAACATAAAACACAATCTAACAGAAGAAATTGTTCCCTGTTTTACTGATTTGACTCAGCTGCTTGACTGGCACGAAACAGATCGGACCATGCCGGATCTGTCCTACCTCGTTACCAATCCAAAACAAACAGCAACTTCTCAACCTGTTTCCGCACATCACTCAGCTCCACTACTGAGAACCACCAACTACACAGTCCAGTTTCATCCCTCAGAGCTCCTTGATCCGGTTCCGAGATGGAATTCTGAAGGCTAGACCCCAGACCCTTTGTAGAGTCAGAGGTACCTGTCGCACCCTTAAGCACGGCAAGTCTTTAGTTTGTCCTTTCCGAGGGAAAGGACCTTAGACTGTGAACTTGGTCGTCCTACAGTAGGCACTGAACCTGACTGTCCAGACGTGACTGTATTACCGAGGCTCTAAACAGCCTAGGTCCCAACCTTCCTTGTGGTCCATGTTCATGCTTACAATAGCATCCTTAAACATATCTACCACAAAGGAGCTTACTAACTCCCTCGGAGTAGTCTAAATCTATACCAGCACCAAAAATTACTTCATCTGGTAGGCTACTTTTCCCAGAAGGGTCATCCCGCATCTGAGACTACTATTGCAAGGACTGGCTTGCCACTCTTACTCTCGGTGTCATCTGTGGTTCCATCCTGATACCCGTAGACAGTCGTACCCATGCCAATATTGGTCTCAGGTTCCCCGGATGCTCTGTGATGTAAACTCCAGGTAACCCCTTTACCAACGGCACTGCGTCGTCTACATCAAGAAACCTGTAGACAGTCGTACCCATGCCCTTGTTGGTCCTAGGTCCCTCAAACGCTCTATGATGGAAGCTTCGGTGTCCCCTATGACCAACGGCACTACGTCGTCTACAAGGTTAAAGGACCCCAACTTTCGTTGTCTTCTTAACAGTAATTACACCTGCCACAAGGTAACTGCTCCAGTCGTGTCCCAGCATGATACTCATTGCAATGCCTCCAACCGGCATTCAAGACATTGCCTTAGCTTTATCATGCTCACGACCTACCCCGTGCTGCAGCACAATATTCAACCGAGACAGCTCCTCCGGCCACTGTCTCACCAGTTGACCTTGAGGCTCTTGGAACCCCATGAATCACCTTAAACTTGAGTGGTCATTCCGTACAATACAGTTTACCAAATAAGAACATAACTACCATAACTACCATATGCAATGACCTTCTCCTTGCCGACCTGGACCTACGGTACCCATGCACTGATCTATTTATTCCATGCATTGGTGTAAAGCATAAACTCATCCATCCCCATCAGCAAGGCTAACCCAGGCGGTTGCATCAGAGCCTCTTATCAAAACTTCAAAAGCTCTGACCCACTCTCCCCGCCACACAAACTGAAGTTTGCCTGTCAAAGCATAAAACAGATTTTGCTTTTATAAAGCCTCTATGGTAGTTCACCAGATTCACCTCTACTGGATCTGACTGCCATGACTTCTTCAAATTTAAGCTCTAACTGCTTAAGTGCCTCCATGACAGTCCTATTATCCGGTGCCCCTTGTGTGCTACCGGCCATTTCTCCCACTGCAAAAACATGTTCCTCCTCTTCGCACCATTCCTCCTCTTCGAACAACTTAGGTTGGTGCTTTGACATACCAAATATAGCCATGTGTGCCTGTTGGTATTTACAGACTACCTGCTTGGCCTGTTGGATACTCGTAGGATCAAGCATAAACACATGATTGCCTGCATCCTTATCTAACAGGCCCTGACAGAAACGACTTATGACTTGATTAGTCACAAATGAATCTGGCAGGCCTCTGAACGCTCTTGCTGCAAGTGTCAAAAGCCGGTCTGCAAAATCATCTAACGACTCGCCCTCTTCCTGGCAAGCCTGTTGAAATTGCAATTGAGCCGCAGCTGGCAACTCGTGCTCATCAAACCGCGCCTCAAGCTTACTATGTAAACCCTGGTAAGAGTTCACCTCACCACTATCATGTATCAGTACATAATAGTCCATAGCTTTGCCAGTAAGACACCAGCACAAGCCCTCAAATTTCTCAGCATCTGACCATCCGCATGTCTCAGCATATCTGGAAAACTTTAAATCAAAAGCTTCCCAGCTGCCCTTACCATCAAATGCCAAATGCTTTTGCAAAGAACTTAATTTCTTTGCCAGCTGACTATAGTCGGCTCCCACTCCCCCATCTGATGATGGTCTACTTGCATTGGCATTACCATCATCACCAAAAGGAGTGCTACCTTCACCAAGGTTGAAATTCAGTTTCGTTTCTGGTAACGATACCTTATTCCTGCCCGATGCTGGTGTCCCAAGGAATTCAGCTGGAGTTTTCAATAACGGCCTGTGCATACCAGAAGATACAGCATGCATTCTGGGTCTAGGGGTGATCAAGTCCCCAGGCCTAGCTAGAGTATTTCCGGTCTTAACATGTGACCAAGCACAGGGCTCTTTTCTAGCCTCAGGCTCCTTATCACTGTCTTGTAGTGGCCATAGTTTATTCCGGGTAAAATCAATTCGACCCAGCTCAGACTCTGTAAATTTCTTACGACACAACACAGACAAGACTTCCGGGGTTATGTTCCCCGTCGCCTCACGCACCGACAAAATTGCACTGGCAATTTCTGTATTAATTCCAGGTATCATTCTCAATTGCTCAAGGGTAGCAAAATTAATTGAAACCACTTGTGCACTAATACCAGATGTAACTGACTTACCTTCTGGACTCTTTTGTTGCGACATCTTTGATAAAAATCAAAATAACAACAACAAAATCAGAAATAAATTTAATTATTTCAATTCCAGACTGACCCAAAAAAATTCTTTTAAGGATCCTTAAACTTCAACCAAGGTATACTACTATGCCAACTATAGGGATTTCCGATTGTATAAGTCCCAACAAACTGTCTGGAAATGTCGAATAATTTTTCAATTATTCAACCTATTACACTTAAATAAGTGTTTTAGACCTAGAACGTAATCGACTAAATTCAATTACGCCTCACCCGGTCCCTTTTCCAACACAAGTCACAACCGTTTTTAGACTGGCAAGTTGGCCAAACCTAAAAATAGAAGTTCGGGTAGCGATTTATTGGTCGGCGAAATATGGGCTTCACATTTTGTTTGCTCTAAATGAACCGCTGCCACCAATATTGTAACTGTGGGAAACTTACCAGGTGGAATCAGTCTGTACTTTATGCTAATTGGGACAATAGCCAAATAATATTGTCTAGCAACACCAGCAACGTCTTTTCGTGCTGCCCGCGCCAAGGGAAATCACTACAGAACATAAAATACACAGAATGGCAACTTGGGATAATCCAGCGTCATCTCGTGTTATCTTATTTCAAAGCGTTTGCCGACTTGATCAATCATGATCAAATCAACAGACGCTTACTGAAGTAGATCTATAAAACTGGTGGTACGCCCGGCACGTAATAAACCAATTTGAGTCCTTTTTCAAACGAAAACTGTTGATTTCTCAGACTTTCAATCATAAATTCATTCCTTCCCCGTGTAGAAAATACTAATAACATTAAAAATGCACCATTATCATGATAAACAAATGATCCGAAAGTAACCTTATTTTAAAGCGCTTGCTTGATCATGATCAACAGACGCTTACAACGAGATCTGTTTATTTTATAGCTCTTTGTATCAGCTTTACATCCGCCATACTGGCACTGAGTTAAGGTCACTGAACAGAGTTAGGATTATTCGGGTACATAGTGTGATATATGAATATCAGATAATTCTAAAACTTATACGACAGAAAATGGTACAGAACTTACTCAAAAGACTAACTGGTGCATGGCCCATTAGGAAACTACATGTACAAATGGCGTAATTTATCTAAGGGAAGAAACTGTTGTAAAATTGAACGGTTGCCAAAGGCTTAAGGCTGAACACTACTAAATCCGGCTGTTCTTTATTTTATATAAAATTCACCCACTTTAAAATAAGTTTTCAAATATTCTAGCATATCAGATTTTCAGAGACTTACATTCCATAAAGAACTAGTTCTGAAAGTCTCTCAGTGTTTCCTTAAATAGAATTTTGTAACACCGATGGTAATTCTTTTTAGCTAATTTGCAAAAAATTAACCAAGGTCTCATAAAACAAGATACCACAAATATTTGATAAAATGATATAATCAATTGTTGCCAGTGAAATAGCAATTTTGTGAGCTACATTGTTCGGACACGTAGTTTAACCACCTTTTTTGAGGAATTAGAATGTAACATACTTTACGTATGTTATGTTACCACTTCGCAGACCTTGTTTTATTACATGTATCAGTTATTTAGAAAATATAGATCAGATAGTTTTTATCTGGTCTTACGGTACCGCCACAATCGCAATTCAATAGCAGTTCATATTTTCAGGCAGAGTATTTTACTCTTGTATATTGCACTAAAGTCAATAATTTTGTCATAAATTATGTTCTGAATATCTATTTGAACATATGCACGTAAAAGGATTTGCATTTCACTGGCTGTATTATGCTTTTATTAGATATTTTTCTCTGGCTAAAATGACAAAAGTATGCAATTTTACATTCAGTCAAATTCATTATATATTCAATCATGTAAAAAATTAATTACAAGCAATTGTAAAGCAGACCGTAAAGAACACAGTCTTAATGAATTTATTTTGAATTTTTACCTGGTTACTGAATTATACACAAGAATTCAACACCGTCAATTTATCCAATTTGTAAATCTGTTCACAAATAATATACAGTTACACAATAACAAGTGATATTATTGGTTGACTGTACAATGAAAAACTATCTTATCTTCAAATATAAATCAATAGAGTTAGCGTAGTATTGCATTCAACAGTCGATGTGTACTGGTTTGCCTTGCTAGCTTTGGTCAGCAATTCATGTACAAACAACTTTTTAAATTAAATTTACATGGAGTTGTATTTTTATGTCAAATGCAACAACCAGGAACAATTTTGACAAACATTCCATAAGATTTTAGAAATTTTGCAGCTTACATATTGTACTTCAAAAAAAAAAACAACTATCTATTATCTATTGTAAATATGTGTTTAATGGAGTTTGAATGCCCGTAAGATTTCAATATTTTAGGGTAAACTTTCAGCCTAAACGAGATTCAAACATTTCCCTAACGGCGTATGTACTATAAACCACCATGTACTTACATATGGATGGTAATTTGACCAACTGTTAAGACTTCAGTGCAATTTTCAAGAGAAAAATACTCGGCCTGAAAATATGAACTGCTACTGAATTGTGATTTTGGCGGCACCTTAATGTCTCTCAGTGTTGTCTGGAATAGTATTTTGTTGCTCTGAATGTAAATATTTTTTCTACATAGGTATTTTAGCTAATTTGCATAAAAATAACCTATGCTAAAACAGACTGTCATCTCTGGAAAGAAGATATAAATAAATTAAAACTCAACAACATGATGAAATAAACTGTAATCAATAAACTTGTGTTGTTTGAGCTATATCATATGAAAATATAGTTATCGTTATTTCCTCAGAAAATATAAGAGAAATATTGTCAAGTTAAGCTCTTACAAAATAGCATAGCTTCGTACTTCTCGTGCAATGAGATTTTTCCAGTAACGGCGCTTTAAAATACTAAAATACATTGCCACTGTATTTTGCTATATTTATAAATGTGTAGGAAGAAATTTGAACCATTGTTATCAATATTATGATATCATTGATTTGTTTAAACTTTGAAGTATTAATTCAATTCTAACATTCTTTCTTTACTTTTGCCAACCAAGAAATCATCCGAAACATCCATTACACATTCAATGTTCCTTTTTTTATTTTGAATTAGTGCATCTATCAGTTTAATTATACTAATCTCTGTTTCTTCATTATGTTGTCCTTTTATTTGATGGTTTCAATATTGTTGTCAGTAAGTACAATTTACATTGATAATATATTTTTATGTATATATTCTGTATATATCAATAATGTATACATCCCTGTTATCATCCATGCACTGATAATAGGGTTACAGTTTTGGGCTGCATTTCATGGATATATTCTTGATAGAATATTCTTTTTTTTTGTGTGTGATTGTAAGTGCATTTATGCAGGTATTTACGTAAGAAAGAAACCATTTGGGTTTTGAGTTTCAGAAACAAATGCATTGTATTGAGATAGTTATTGGCTTATTGTGTTCCCTGTTGAAAAGCTGCACTGAACAAAAACTAAAAAACGAAATGAAATATTCAGGTACTTATAATATTTAGATATAAACTTATAAAACTGCCAAAAAGCAGACTAGAATGTGAACAAATATTAAGTGTTTGAAAACCAATATTGTTCAGAAAACAATTACAGAATGCTACTTGCAATAGACTTTAAGGTAATTCTGTACGTTAGGATCGAATTTTTTCTACAATGTAGAATTTGATAAACCTTTGATTTTTCAAAACTTTAGAATATACTAAGAAAATTCAGCAAATTAAAAAGATAGGGTCATCTGCCTGATTCTGCTAGATTGATTTGAAAACTTTCGGCCTCGCTCAAGTTTTCATAATGGGAGTCTATGGGAAAAACGCAATTTTCAAAACATTTTCGCGAATAGAAATATTTCTACAATGTAGATTTTAATGAAACTTCTCATAGTCATAAATAAACGTATGGCCTATAATATGGTGAAATAAAATATATAGGTCCGTGCGCTTATTTTTGAGATAATTGGCTACGATTAAAGTGAACCGCCTATTTCAAGCTAATTTTAAGACATTATTTTGAATTATTTAACATGTAATATGTTTTAATAATATATTTAACTTCAGAAAGATAGAAACAGTGGTATTTTATTACATTTATTCACAGGTTGTCCTTAATTCATAAACTGATTTTCGTTTCCGTACGCCGAATCCAGGCATTATTTTACGTTTTCCGGATAAGTGACGTTACGCCATCACTTCCGGTTTTTGCAGAACTACCTTAAGGAGGTAGGTTACCTTCATATTTGTATGTGCGCATGTCCAACCGGAAGCTAACGTGACGATTTACGACGACGTTTACGACAAACTAAATGTGTTTGTATATTCATTCTTCTGAAAACAAATCATGAACCTGTCTTCGATCTGATGCTTTATGGTTTAATAATTCAGAAATAATGAATAAATTGCCGCAGAAACGCTTCAAAACAATGTTGCCTTAAAATGACGTCACTGACGTCATGACGTTACGTGTCAGTTACCGCGCAAAATTAATAGTTTTTGTCTTGAAAGTACGTAATTCTGTGCATTTTTTTTATATTTTAACTATTTTCAAATAACCATTATTTGCTGAAATATTTTTATGAGTCTTTTGCGCTGAATAAAAATCAATATTTTGCTTCTTTTATGTAGTTATATTGAAATGTTATGCGGAATGTAAGAAAATGGATGATGGTAACCAATGTTATTTGGAATATAGCTGGATGAGGTTACTTGTTACGGTCATTTTCAAATAAAAAATCTAGCAGTTTGATTTGTAATACCTATTTTTCAGGTTCCGTTGATAATTTGTTACTTATATACTAAAACTAAGATCTAAAATTGTTCAAATTTCAGTAGAAAATTGTGGTTTCTTGAATTGAATTGATGTTTCCATGGAAACGAAGCCCGTGACCTATGTATCTAAATGTAAATTTCAAAAGCGTTGACACTAGTCTATTTAAGAAACACAGCTTCGGCTTTTTATTTTCATTTCAACAATATCCATGAGAATAAAAGTAGCATGCTGAACGATTTTTCCATGAAAAATGCCAGACGAGGGGTACTGCTGTAAGTATTCTAAGCTTAGAAATTTGTTTGAATAAATGCAGATAACACGAAATTATAACTTACGTTAGAAATAATATGTTTTAAAGCTACATCAGCTAGAAAGATAATCTTATTCAATATCATTTTATAAGAAATTACAACAAAAAGCAAGATATAAGCCATTTTAAACATCTCTGTTGCCATGGTTACTTTAAACTTTAAGAAAAACAGGGTACCATGTATAGTGCTTGGTATTTTGCTAATAATATTACCCAAATATTCCATGTTGGTCATTAACAAAATGGCACTGAAGCCGTCGAAAACCCCTATTTTTATACATAGTTGTTTAAAAATGAGAGAAAATGCGTTACCATGGAAACACGAGGCCCGCGACATATACATTTTAAGCTATTATTAGAAAGCTAACGTGCATACTAGTTAAACTATAGATTATGCTGACTTCTACGGATATCAATGAAACTAAAATACACTGAAAAGTGTTAAATATCCGTATTTTCCTTCTTCTTTCAATATGAAATACCTTTGGAGGGTCATGCTCTTCAAACCTGGATAAAATTGAACTTGAAGGGACAGAGACAAACGAAACTGAGATTTTAGCAGTTAAAACTTCATATTACACGAAATACAAAACGATGCTGCGGTTCCACTAATTTGAATTTACCCTTGTAACAAGGTAACCTACCTCCTTAAGACGATCCTTCAGAAGAAAAGAACGCAACCAAGCAAAGAAATAGCAAACTCAGTTGGACACCTTACGCCCCCTAGCACTGGCTTAAGAATAATTCTGTCTAAGTAACCATGTTCCAAAAGGACAAGGAAATCTAAAAACACCGGGTATGAGGAGACATTTTACAATCGTCACATGGTACTGTGAAATCATTTTTATTCGCGTAGGACGAATTTTCGCGTATTTCGCGCTAGGACCCTTGGGCGAATTTAAGACCACGCTATTATTATTTTTTATTATATTTTTCATTGCTAAAATTGAAAATGCGCGAATTAAAGCCCGCGCGAAACAGTCTTTCTTCATGTTTGCGCGAAATTTTATGCTAGCGAATTTCAATGATTTCAAGACTTGGTTGTGATAGTAAAAAATTTTCAAGATGATCCTTTGGAAGCATAACAACACAACAAAACAAAATAATAATTGACTTTGATTGTGTCTGTTCGTTAAATGTAGTAAAATGTGAAACTCCCTTCACACCCTTAGCACTAGCTTTAACAGTGTTATGTTATAGTAAAATTTTATGGATTAGTTAAAATCGGAATCTAAAATCAAATGAAATGTCTGCAAAATATGAACTGCAAACAGTTTGAGGCAGCAGTGTTACAGTAATCACTTTCTGTACGTCATTTTTTATATTTCGATCTTCTCAGATCGTTCAGCACGACTTTTATGTCGTGTTATTGGTACTGTTTACTTTCTCAACATGACCATTTCGGCCTGGGTGGTTCCAATACTCCAGCTTTCATAGCCTTGGGTATTGTTTAATCACCCCTTGGATATGGTGCCTGCTTTTTAATTTTGTCTTTTGACAGTTCCTGTGATACGCAAGCTCCATAACCTCAGATCCCCTTCCTAAATTCCAGTTTGTTTAGTTCTGCCCATTGTTTTCTCGTTTGGGGCAAACCCTTTACTTTATCTGGGGACAAAACGCCGCTCTTCATGGAATTACACGCCTCAACACGTGTATCATTGAAGGTTCCATGTTCACCGCCGTTTGAATACATCTGCGGAAGTCTCTAAATTGATTTTTGTACTTTTAGCATGTGTAAATGTCGAGTTCTGCTCAACCCGGGGCTAGAGGGCGTGGAGGGTAGCATGCATTTCCACTACCGTCCATGAACAGGCTCAATCAAACCGAGTCTGCAACATTTTCGTTTTTGTCGTGTCGAGCGGCCTGTGAAGTTTCCACTTCTCTCTATTTGATTAAGATGTGTCTTACGATATTTTCACTTTAATGTTACCTAATATATCATATTTGCTCACTTGTTGGTTAGCTGTTATGAATAATATGTTGCTTTATAGCGTATTATTTATAAAATAGAACGCAACTGACAAAGAAGATCATAGACTCTCAAAAAGTCTCTTTAAGGTCTATGAATGACATTCGACTACATGAAGCAATTTGTACCATGCTGTCGAGATTCTTGCTACAGTAACTTATGACAAAGACAGGTCATGCCTTCGTCATAATTACCTAACTTAATTGATAATCAAACTTCACTTGCTTTGATTGATGCATAGTTTCTCTTAGAAGTGTTTTTCTTAACGTTCTGGTATATCCAGAAATATTCCACCAAATAACACAATTAAGTCCTTAGTCTGTACAATTTAAA
Organism: Mercenaria mercenaria; assembly: GCF_021730395.1. Taxonomy (NCBI): domain Eukaryota; kingdom Metazoa; phylum Mollusca; class Bivalvia; order Venerida; family Veneridae; genus Mercenaria; species Mercenaria mercenaria. The sequence continues at coordinate 8,973,259 of NC_069379.1, forward strand.
ATTTCAAAAAAAATATTTTGTACATTCTGTCATTCTTGTAAATGTTTCAAAATGACTACAATAGTTTTCTTTATTTCATATTTTTAAAGTTTTTAGCTCGACTATTCATAGAATAGAAGAGCTATTGGACTCGCACGTGCGTCGGCGTCCCGATTTGGATAAGTTTTTGTATGTAAGCTTGTGTCTCAGTAACCACTTGTTGGAATGGATTGAAACTTCACACACTTCTTAACTGTAATAAACTGACTTACACTGCACATGTTCCATAACTCTTTTTTGTTTTTCTTGTGTTTTACAAAATTATGCCACTTTTCGACTTAGACTATTTCAGGGACCATTATTCTGCGAATAAGGGGCGGATCTAGACGAAAAATGGGAGATGTGTGCAAGTTGATATCATGATAAAGAGTCATGCAAGGTTTCATCAATTTATATAAACACTTTTATGGGCTAGGCGCGTCTCAAGGTGAAAATGTGCGTTTCTGAATATTTCAGGGGCCATTTCCCTGGAAATTTAGGGCGGATCCAAACGAAAAAAAACTGCTCAAGTACATATCATGTTAAAGACTTCTGCAAGATTTTATCAATCTATATCAAACACTTTTTGAGCTAGGCGCGTCACGAACTTCGGACAGACGGACGGAAAGGACAGACGCACACGAGAAAAGACCAAATCGATATGCCCCCACAACTCATTGGGGTCACAACAAGAGCTGTAAGTTGACATCGCGCTCGACTATTCTCAGTGCTTGATAGTATAATATAAGCTATGAGTAAAACTTTAACATTATAATAAGCATATTCTAAGTCGAAAAGGGGCCATAATTCAATCAAAATGCTTGATAGAGTTGTCTGCTCCTGAATAAAGACTGGGGTCATGATGGTAAACATATATGCAAAATATGAAAGCAATATCTCAATGGACTTTGAAAATATTTGGGGTGGTACGCAAACATTAACATTACAATAAGCATATTCTAAGGCGAAAAGGGGTCATAATTCAGTCAAAATGCTTGATAGAGTTGCCTCCTCCTTTTTACAGACTAGGGTAATGATGGTAAACAAGTATGCAAAATATGAAAGCAATATCTCAATAGACTTTGAAAATATTTGGGGTGGTACGCAAACTTTAACATTTATGTGACGCTCGCGCTAACGCTCTGCCGACGCCGGGGCGAGTAGGATAGCTCCCCTATTGCTGAATAGTCGAGCAAAAACGGCACCATCTTAAGTGATGGTACGTTTTCCTCTCAATGAACTCTATCATTGGCTGGTAACAACTTTCAAAACTGTTGTAGTTATGCTCCGTGTGGATGCCGGACAGAGGGACAGACGGATGGGCAAGGTTGCGACTGTCTCCCCCCACCACACCCGCCTCGGGGAGCATAAAAATGCTTATTTCATCAAAATAAAGGTCACTTGGGGTCCAGGACTAACCATGTGGGTGTAAAATTAGTTTCTTATTTGAGGCAGGTGTCTGGAAGTTGCGCTCGCTCGACACCGTCTAACCTAAACATTTATGCTCGACATGTCTAACTGGAGCAAACGTATGCCAACAAAACATTGTTACGTTGTTCATGACAAAGTGACAGCCGGGAAAAGCTCCAAATGACCTTTAAACCCTTAGTGCGACTTTGACCTTTGGATAAGTTCCTGGGGTTTTGCGCGTGACACTCGGCTTCATATAGGTGAACATGTACATCAGCTGAAATAAGATTACTCCAGGTTATGTTATGGTCCTGAAAAGTTCTAAACTGACCTTTGACCCTTGTAATTGTGACCTTAAATATAAATCTGAGGTTCGTGTGCGACACTGTCTCATTGATGTTAATATTTATTCCAAATATAAACAAAATTCCTCTATTCATGTCAAATTATGGTCTGGACAAGCCCTGACATGACATGACATCTGACCTGTGATCTTTGAGATATGAACCTCTGGTTTGCGCATGACACTACATCCCATTGGGGTAAACATTCAGTTTGGGTTGGTCAAGAAATCATTTACCACTGGATTCTGTGACATGTATGTAGTAACAGAATGAAAGACATTTATAAATATGTGAATGTTGAAGAGTGTCATGATGACCCTGTATCGCTCACCCGAGTAATATAAGCTTCAAATGTCAAACTCGTGCTAAAATATCAAAAAAGTATTGACAAGAAGGCCAAGATGGCCCTAAGTCGCTCATCTGAGTAACAAACAATAACGGCGTAAACATGCTTTACCTAGTGATTTCATGCAGACAAATACTCTGACAAATTTTCATTAAGACCTGACCGAAAACATGGCCACTTGAGTGTAAACAAGTTTATTCTTTGATTTGACCTGGTGACCTAGTTTCATGCACATCAAATGAACAAGAGTGTTAACAAGCTTTTCCTTTGATTTGAACGGTTGACCTAGTTTTTGACTCCATAAGACCCAGTTTACTGACTTAAGTTGTGTGTAAGTGTGGTTAAAAACAAATACAAAATGTCACACCTATCCTGTTCACAACGTATAAAATTAACAAATTTTGGCTCTTTCAGAGGTCAATCAGGGGCCGTAACTCCGGAACCTATGATTGGGTCTGACAGATTCCTCATTGAATCCAAGATTTACTGTTGTTGAACATATTTTGCAAGTTTGTATAAAATCAAATCATAAAAGGAAGTCTCTATATGGCTGCAAAAGCCAAAATAACAAATTTTGGCCCGTTAAGGTGCCATAACTCTAAAACCTATGATGGAATATGGCCGGGTTTTAAAAAAAGGCCGAGATATTATGCTAATACAAGTTGTGCGCAAGTTTGATTAAAGTTGATTGCAAAATGTGGTCTCTGTCGTGTTCACAAGCCAAAAATAGCACATTTGTCCCTTTCTTAAGGGACCATTACTTTGGAACCCATGATGGGAACTTGCCCACTGGCACCAGATCAGAAAGAAAATGCCTCCGTACGTGTTATACCCTACCCCTAGGTATTCTATAAGAACCATGGTCGTGAACGGGAAAATATACTAACCCATTTCAATCGGGTATTTCATACCTAAAACACGCAGTTCAGTAAATGTGTACTATTAATATTAAACAAGCAGTAATTTATCTTCCGTTGTGTACCGGTCACATTTCTTCAATACTTCTTATCTTAGAAAAACAACGTGTAGTCTACAGCTTTTTCAAAGGTACACAAAAAACTTGCTTGAACTTCCCTGGTGAAGTTCCGTTCTAGATTACAGACACACTCTGATTGGCTGATGTGAAAATGTATGTCAGTCGTCATTTTACTACACGTGTACGCTAAAATGTTTATATGCAGCATAAATGTGCAAAATGAATTAAATAAACAGAATAGATGTATACCAATGTATGATTTCAAATTCAAAATCATATACAAGATGAATTTCATTCATCATTTCGAGTCTTATCGTAAAACTGTGAATATATTGCATTCTGTTTTTGTTTGTTTACATTTCGTTTAACATGTGCACACTGCCGTGACCTCTAGACCGGATGTTCATTAGGGGAGTTCACGCAAGTTTTTTCTGTAACGTTGACTAAAGCATAAAATATATGGAGCAACTCTGCAATATGGAATATTGAGACAATGTGACTCTTGCACGATGGAAGATAAATTATTGCTTGTTTGATATCAATAGTACACATTTACTGAACTGCGTGTTTTAGGTATGAAATACGCGATTGAAATGGGTTAGTATATTTTCCCGTTCATGACCATGGTTCTTATAGAATACCTAGGGGTAGGGTATAACACGTACGGAGGCATTTTCTTTCTGATCTGGTGCCAGTGAACTTGCCAGTTTTCGAAAGGAACCGAGATATTATGTCAATACAAGTTGTGTGAAAGTTTGATTAAAATTGATTGCAAAATGGGATCTCTATCGTGTTCACAAGAAATGGCGAACGGACAATGGACAGACGACGGAAGGACGATGGACAAATGGACAAAAGCAATCACAAAAGCTCACCGTGACAGGTGAGCTAAAAACGTAGGTCAGTAGCTTACATTCACCGTCAATGAAAGCGAGTTTTAAGATCGGTGTGCAATACTGTATACTAGTATATCATCCATATTTTACAATTGTATCTTTAAAAAAACAACAAGAAAGTAGGTCAGTAGGTCAAGGTCACAGACAAGATACTTGGGATCATCAGGTAATTATATTAAACAGTGTAGGAAATATGATAAGTTTTGGAGTATTTTTCCTACGTAACTCTTAAAACAAGTGACTCCGGGCGGGGCCTCATTTCACCCCTGGGGCATAATTTCTACAATCTTGTTAGTGAACCGCTACCCAATGCTTCATACCAAATATCAAAAGCCTAGGCCTTGAACTTGAACAGACAAAAAGCTTCTATTTTTCCCCTATATAAGTCTATTTTAAACTTGGAACCCTAAGGGCAGGGCCTCTTTTCTTTTTTTGTTGGATTTAACGTCGCACCGGCACATGATAGGTCATATGTCGACTTTCCAGCTTTAATGTATGAGAAAGACCCCAGGTTCCCTTCCGTGCATTATTTCATAACGAGCGGACACCTGGGTAGAACCACCGACCTTCCGTAAGCCAGCTGGATGGCTTTATCACATGAATAATTGAACGCATCAATGAGAGGCAAGTGATTTGAAGTCAGCGACCTTAACCACTCAGCCGTGGGGGCCTCTTTTCATCCAATGGCATAATTTGAATAATGTTGGTATTGGACCACTAGGTTATGCTGCATACCAAATACCAAAGGCCTAGGTCTTGTGGTTTCAGACAATAACTTTTTTTTTTAAATCCTATATAAGTCTATGAAAAACTTAGGACCCTGGGGCGTGACACCTTTTTTTTGAACACTTTTCATCGAGGACCATTAGATGATGTTATATGCCAAATGTCGAGGGTGTAAGCGGTATTGGACAAGAAGATTTTTTAGTTGTTCCTTTCGGTTGCAATGTCAACCAGAGTCCTTCAGAAGATATTTTCTGAAATTGTTGACGAAAGTATGATGCATGAAGCACGACAAACAAGGGACGACGGGCATCGAGCGTCGCAAAGGATAACCTTGAGCCTTTGGTTCAGGTGTGATAAAGTGTTTCCAATCCTATTGTACCCTTCCACTATGAAACAGCATCCTGCCCCTTTTGGACAGCTCTTGAAATAAAACGAGCATTTCTAATCAATTTCAGCTAAATATACACTTCTCATAGTAATTATTTGACAAATATAGCAAAATAGCTTTTAGACTATGGCGTAAAAAATTGTTTGTTTCTGGTATCAAGACCGACCCTAATTGTTTGGCACGACCCTAAATGTTTTTATGGTCTTGGAGAAAATTGTTTCAACTTTGCAACAAAAAGTTGCAAAACTGGACTTTCTATGAACTAAACATGGCCATTGATATTAGAAATTAACTGACTGATGCTCAAAAGTTTCCCCCAAAAAAGTTCAGACCTACCTACCCTATGTTTTTAAGCAAGTTACCGGAAAAAAGATTTTTAAGCCTAACACTTCTCAGTATCTTGGATAGGCTACCTGGACAGGAATACAAAATTCTAAACATTCCTCCAATGAAAATCTAACTTGTACTAAAAGATGTCAGTGAACACAGACAATTAAAATAAGTATATACGGCCATTTGTTACTTTCCACTAAACCAATCACTTGATAGCCCGCCCGCTTAGCTCAGTAGGTAGAGCGTTGGTCTACGGATCGCAGGGTCGTGAGTTCGATCCCCGGGCGGGGCGTATGTTCTCCGTGACTATTTCATAAACGACATTGTGTCTGAAATCATTAGTCCTCCACCTCTGATTCATGTGGAGAAGTTGGCAGTTACTTGCGGAGAACAGGTTTGTACTGGTACAGAATCCAGGAACACTGGTTAGGTTAACCGCCCGCCGTTACATGACTGAAATACTGTTGAAAAACGGCGTTAAACCCAAAACAAACAAACAAACAATCACTTGATTAAACTTTGATTAACCCCCTTTAAATATCTGAATACAAGTTATTACCTCATATCGAGTATTCACTACAATCAAATTTATTCTGAATACAAGTTATTCCCTTATATCGAGTATTCACTACAATCATATTTGTTCTAAATACAAGCTATTCCCTCATATCAATATTCACTACATTCATATTTGTTCTGAATACAATCGGTTCCCTCATATAGAGTATTCACTACAATCATATTTGTTCTGAATACAAGCTATTCCCTCATAACGAGTATTCAATACAATCATATTTGTTCTGAATACAAGTTATTCCCTCATATCGGGTATTCACTACAATCATATTTGTTCTGAATACAAGCTATTCCCTCATATCGAGTATTCACTACAATCATATTTGTTCTGAATACAAGCTATTCCCTCATATCGAGTATTCACTACAATCATATTTGTTATGAGGTACAGAAGCTTGGAAGAGACATACCGGTATTTAAATAGAATACAAGCATTAATTTTAAATCATGTATTTTTTCATATGTTTTTCAGATTACTGATTTATTTACAATTAAAACATTTCTCTCCCGGAGTCTCCCGTATCATGTATTCTCACATGTACCGATGACCGGTCTTTGAACGCATAATCACAATAATCACATTTTTATCAGTGTTCCCATATGTTGCTTCAGATTACCTCTTGTATTATATGATTGGTCACATCTATCACATTTAAATATTTTCTTCCCGTTATGTTTATGCATATGCTTTTTGAGGTTATTACTGTAACTGCTTGCGTGACATGTATAAGCGCAAACATAACATTTACTTTCTTTTCCAGTGTTTAGTATCAAAAGCCTGTTCATTACACGCATAATCACAAACATCATAAAACGTTTCACACCTGTAAGCACTGCAATATATCTGATCAGGCATAAAATCACGAACATCATATTGAAAGCATTTTTCTTAATTATGTTTTGCCATAAATATGCCTGTTCAGAGTATTGCGATGGTAACATGCAAAATCACAAACATCACATTTATTAAAAAAGGTTTTTCTCCCGTATGCATTGCCATATGCCTCTTCAGGTTACTGCTGCAGTGACATACATAATCACAAACATAAAATTTAAAGCAGTTCTTCTCTCCTGTATGTATTTCAACACATGTGCTCAAATTACACGAATGACCACAAACACTAAATATATGGCAATTCTCTCCAGCATGTATTGTCATCTGTGTCTTCAGACGATGGATCTTATAACCTGCATAATCACATAAATCACAGCTGAAGCGTTTTCCTCAAATATGTTTTCTTATGTGAGACGTCATATTACTTTTCGTCTTGATTGCAATACCGCAAATGTCACATTTAAAGGATTTATCTCTTGTATGTTTTACCTTATGTATGTTAAGCTTATAACTCGTATAAAATGCATAATCACAAAAATCACATTTAAAACCTTTCTTTCTAGTGTGTTTCAGTGCATGTCTTTTCAGCCTACTTCGGTCGGTACATACATAATGACAAATCTTACATTTAAGGCATTTTTCTGTATGTAATCTCATATGGATTGTCAGACTACCACTTCGATTGCATGCATAATCACATATATTACATTTAAACAGTTTCTCTCCTGTATGTTTTACCTTATGCATTTTAAGCTTATTACTCGTATAATATGCACAATCACAAACATCACATTTGAAACTTTTCTTTCTACTGTGTCTCAGTGCATGTCTCTTCAGACTACTGCTGCCAGTAAATGCATAATGACAAATCTTACATTTAAAGCATTTTTCTCCAGTATGTTTTCTCATATGGATCTTCAAACTATCACTTCCATTACTTGCATAATCACATATATTGCATTTTAGCTGTTTCTCTCCTGTATGTTTTCCTTTATGCTTTTTGAGCTCAGAACTCGTATAAAATGCATGATCACAAACATTACATTTATAACTTCTCTTTCCAGTGTGTCTCGATGCATGCATTTTCAGAGAATTATGGTCGATACATGTATAATCACAAACATCACATTTAAAGCATTCTTCTCCCATATGTATTTTCATATGGCTTTTCAGTTTATTACTTCTATTACCAGCATAATAACATATCTTGCATTTAAACTGTTTCTCTCCCGTCATGCCTGTATGTTTTCTTATATGAGCTTTGAGCTCATGCCTCGTATAAAATGCATTATTACAAACATCACATTTAAAACTTTTCTTTCCAGTGTGTCTAAGCATATGTCTCTTCAGACTACTGCGGCGGGTACACGCCAAATCACAAATCTCACATTTAAAACTTTTCTTTCCAGTGTGTCTAAGCATATGTCTCTTCAGACTACTGCGGCGGGTACATGCCAAATCACAAATCTCACATTTAAAGCATTTGCCTCCTATATGTATTCTCTTATGGCTCTTCATATTACAGTTTCGATTACACACATAATCACATACTTTGCATTTTAACTGTTGCTCTCCTGTATGTTTTCTCATATGTCTCTTCAGGTTACCGCTTTCATTACATGCATAATCACAAACAGTACATTTAAAGGATTTTTCTCCTGTATGTTTTCTCATATGTCTCTTCAGGTTACTGCTATCATTACATGCATAATCACAAATGTCACATTTAAATATCGTCTCTCCTGTATGTATTCTCGAGTGTCTTTTCAGATTACCACTTTGGTTACATGCATAATCACAGACATTACATTTGAAGCATTTACCCCCTGTATGTACTGCCATGTGGTTCTTTAGATACCCTCTCTGATTACCTGCATAATCGCAAAGATTGCATTTAAAAGATTTCTCCCCTGTATGTATTCTCATGTGTTTCTTTAGATACCCTCTCTGATTACCTGCATAATCACAAAGATTACATTTAAAGGGTTCCTCTCCTGTATGTATTCTCAAATGACGCTTCAAACGACTCAATGTTTTAAATGCAAAATCGCACGTATCACATTTAAACCTTTTCTTGACTTCAGGCATTTTGTAGTAATGATTTTGTTCTGACTTTCTCTGTTTGCATTGTTATATAGATCCTCCTAATGATGTTGAAAACTGTAGTTGATATTCACCACAAGTTTTCACAGATCTGCAAAATAGTTGATATTCACCACACGTTTTCACAGATCTGCAAAATAGTTGCTATTCACCACATGTTTTCACAGATCTGCAAAATAGTTGATATTCACCACACGTTTTCACAGATCTGCAAAATAGTTGATATTCACCACATGTTTTCACAGATCTGCAAAACATAAACAGAACATTAAACATATATACATGTATTACATAACACCAGATACTTAAGGTGCCGTTCTCATGGCATACACATTCGGAAGTGCCCAATTGGAAATAACTGATTAGTTTTACTTTGACGGGTCATCCCAGGTGTTAAGATCATATCTTTATTCTGTCATAAATTATGAAATATACTTGACGTAATCTTTCTTGTATTAATAAGCATAATTATTTATTTGAAGATTTTCATAAAATTTCAATCAAAGCATTTTATTTTATATTGATTATTGTATACATGTATTTTGACTGTCCGAGGGTTGTCCTAGAAAATCGCAATTTTATTAATCATTTCAAAAATAAGCAATGGATAAAATAATTATTATAACTGATGGTATTTCAATGTGTACATGACATGACTATAGAGCTTAAGATTAAATACCTCCCATATTAGTATTTTTAGATAATGGACGGTAGTCAGTGCTAGTCAGCGCACGCTCAGTTTTGCTCTTACAAAAAGATGTGGCTTCCATTTAAACTCATGTAACTTACCCGATATATATCTCATAGGATTGAAATTTATATCGAGAGTCGGGCTTTACCGAAATGCAAGTATACTTTCACACTTGGTGACAGACTTTAAAAGTTTCGTCGGAAATTGTTAAACAGTGCACCCTAGCGGACAGGTGCTGACAGGAAATTCTTCTCTCCGCAGTGAATACAGAAATTCATTCAATTGCTGAAAATTATTCATCACTCAAAAATAATGCAAGAAGTTCCAGTTGTTTGAAAGAAATACCAGATCTATTTTCTTTTAAAAGATCCAGCATTGGCCAGAAATATATAAATTCTTTGTTAATGGCAACGTGTGGCACGAAATTATATTTCGTTTCAAGTCTTTGACATAACTTGCTTTAAAATGATGACGTAATTTTGAAAGTAACGGTCGCACACACTTTCAGAATTTGCAACGTCAGATAAGTTCACGGCGCAGAAAGTACTAATAAAATATTGTGTAGGTCGCCAAACGTTTTAATGAAGGTTGGGCAAGTGATTGAAAGATAATGCAACGTAAGTCTTTTAATACTTTCTGCGCCGAGAACTTAGATGCGATCGTTATTTTCAAAATTACCACTTTTTAATATAAGTGACGTCAAAGTCTTGAAATAATTACGCGCCACACGGTGTTTGTTTGTTTAAACAATAATTTCTTCATCAAATATCATGTGATTACAATACATTTTTACAAAGGCTACAATGACAACAATTCTTTTTAGGAGGTCATAGTGTTTCAAAATCGACAGCTACTACAGCAAGCAGTATTCCGGTAAATATTATGACCAAAAACTAACCTAATATTATCTACTTCCTGCGAGCAATCAATTAGTATATAAATTCGATGAAAATGCCAGTTAGTTCTGATCATTTCAGATATTTTTCATTTTCTCTTCTTTTTTTTTCATACAGTCATCATCATTTCATTATCGATAGAACATAAACACGTGTGTTTACGACAAAAAATCATATCGTTACAAGGGCAATGAAACTAAAAGCCAGGTGAGACAATTCTATTTATAGAAACGGTTGCTGCCACAAAGAAATTGACAGAATAAAATGTAAACTTCGGAATTTCTTTTCACACAAGAGTAAGCACATGACCTTATGGAGAACATAATTTTCGACGCTTTACGTAAAAACGGTTATAGGAGAGATCGCCGTGACGTCACTGTCACCCATTAACACCTGTTTATCTGGTAGTGGGCTAAACAAAATGGTTTTACATCGTTTGTGTATCAGGGGTGGTATAGTACGTCATCAACAGGTGCGCGCAACACTTCCCGATGCGGCTTTTTTGTGTCAGAACATCTCGATTCGGTGAGTAAACTTGCGATTATTACATTGATAACTAATAGATTCGGAAATAACATATAGTCGAAAGTACCCGCACATGCGTCTCGTTTATCATTTACGTTTGCATTTTTCAAGAAAGCCTTCCGTTTAAGAGAACATTCGTGCACAATGCACTTCGTGGAAACACTTCCCTATTCACGACACCATATTATGTCGTATAACAAGAGTTTACATGCATTTCTGATAAATCCAAGCATTGACGGGTATTCTTTTATGGTAAACTGATGTCAGTGATACCTTGATTGGTCACAGGAATCTAAACTTTCCAAAAAATCAGTAAACTAAAATTTCGCCTTCCCGGTTCACCAACTGAATTGATGTCCTTCCCGGCTCACCAATTTCCGGCATGACTAACATCGGGTTGGTGCCCATGTAAATGTGATCACGCTTGCCTGGAAGTTCTATTAATTCGAATAACTAATTGTTAGTGTGCTTGCACTAGATGGTCCATAAACTTAATTTAAGCATTTGAAGATAATATTGAAAGAACGAGGCATATCTTGAACATATGTTGTATACTATAAATGTGCATATGTATGATAAATGTTCTATCATGTCCTTATATTTGTTATTTTAGGTACATGAAAGATGAAAAAGGAAACAAAACTTCTAGTCTGCATCAATGGAATTGTCAATATATGTTTAAAAGGATTGCTGAGTGATCGGCATGCAAGACATAATTGACGTATTATATTTTCCAAAAGCTGTACGACATAATATTTGAGAAGTGGAGAACATCCTCTAACGGAATTACTCCAGACAAGGATTTCAACGCTCAACTAGGTCTCCGTACCAAACACGACTATGTCGGTTGCTGTTTGAAGGTATGGATATAAATAACTGATTCATTTTCAATAATGTTACAGTAGATAAACCTTAATGAGGGGTATAGTTAGATAGGCACTTCGACACATGATAATATAAATAGAAAGTATTTTGGAAACCATTAGTTATACTTATTACTCTAATTACTTTTTCATGATAACTATAAATGGCGTGTCATCGAAAATAGTCGAGTATGATGACTTTGATTCCGAACTTGAGTTCAAGGTAAAACTCGATGAGACAAATAAGAATATGCATTGATAATATGATAAGTAAAGCAAAATTATATAGTTAAATTATCATGTACTGTTTTTTAAAGGAGCAACCTTTTAATATATTTTTAAAGGTATAAAGTCGCACCAGTGCAGTTTAGTTTTTAATGATATGCTACTATTTAATTTTGTTTAACGTTTCAGGGCCACGTGGTCATCACAATTGCTCGGGGAAAAAATGAAAAATTACTGTATTGCGCCAACGAAATGTTCTTATTAAGGAGTTTTAGATGTGCGCAGGGAAAGAACAGGAGTGACTGCAACCGAATTATAGTTACCACGTAGTAGAATGGGACATCGATTGAATTTACACTAGTAAGCGGTTCAGGACTTAACGTTTGACTAATGTTCAGATTTTGCTTGCAAATCTTAGTGCACCCAGTTACATGTTAAAACTCGAAGTGAGCATGAACAGTGGTAGAACAATTTTACTTGCAATGTAAATTATTTTACTTTTCTTAAACTGTTTAGTTGTTGAAAATGTTGTATAAAATATTATTTAAAAAAAGGAAATTTTACTGATTTTTTATTTAAACTCTTACACAGTGGAAGCCGTTGACATAGACATACGCACATACACTTTCAAGGCATAGCAACATTTTCCTTTTTATCAGCTAATGTTATATATTTACACAAATCAACGAAAGTAGATTTATTACTCGACTGTAGCAATTCTAAATTTTATTGTATGCTTTAATTTTCTTCGATCAAGAAGTAGTGTACATCTCTATGTCACATATTCTCAACAATTGGAAATATTCAGACACGACAGGGAACCCTAAAATAATTACAAAACTTTTGTGGTAATTTTATTGTAAAAGAAAAACGATAAAAGACTACATGTATTGGTAATTTATTATCACATATTCTAAAACGCAAAATACCCTCAACAACATGGTTATTATGAAATTAAAGGTGATTTATTTTAAATGGCCGTTTGTTTTCATCCACATTCTGAATAGACGACAGCAGCTTTCTGTGGAAAAAATGTCAAAGAATATGTCAACATCTATAGAGGAAAGAATTACACGGAAAAGAAAGCTCTGAATGTTATTGATAAGTTATCATTAAAACCAATTATTGCCATGATATACACCATGTACATGTTTTTGTAATTATGAAAATTATAAAAAGGTTGAAGTGGAGATGCACTGCATATACTTCGAAATTAACAAAAATCAGAATATAATAACTCCTGAAACCATTAAACTGGAAAATGCTGAGGTTTTGCGCAACTACACTAATTATAACTCAGAAATTTCATTAAAAACATGCAAAGACTGATAAAGTGGCAACGTAGTATAATCTGTGAACGTTTATTGACCGAAACATAGAGATAACAAGAATATTTACAATGTTGCGTTTTACCCGTTATGAGCATTAGTGTCAACTACATTTAAAACAAAATCTGTCAAATGTTATTTAGAAGAAATGAGAAGCACTGACAAGACTCTGTGACTTCAACACAGACAGACAAAACAAAAAATGTTTCAATAAAAAATCACAATTGTTTGAAGTCACGCAAAATCACATTAAATTCCGTCTACAAAAGCTGTTCATGGCTAAATATTGTACGGTAGTGGTCACAAGTAACAGAGAGCTGATTTGAACGGTGTCTGCACATGTTGCCAGGGAGTGAACCTCAAACAACGACTTCTTTTGTGGTCTTCATTTCTGACTTTTTCACAAACATCGACAACAAGCGGGTATTGTTCTTTCTACAATTCTGATTTTTGACGTGTCATTTTATTCCCGAGAAATGCATGAATTACTATATGCAGTTTATGTTCATCTGTCTACGGATATAATACTGCTGAACGCCAAGTGTTTAGCTTCATAATTTAATTCTGATAAACAGAATATCTCAGGTGTTTCTGTTGTGATCTGAAAAAGAAAGTCTAGTAAATTTGTCATAATAATAGCCCTTGAAGGTAAATTAAGCACTGTTTTACTGACATAAACGTTCATTGCTAAATACTAGTTTTGCTGGTATGGCAACCGAAGTACCATGCGTTAAAATAAATTTAAAGGCTACATATAATTAAGTCAAACACGATGCCACACAGGCGGTGAGCCGGGAAGTGCATCGTTTTACCTGGTGAACCGGGAAGGCGAAATTTTATATTACTGATTTCTTTGAAACTATAGATTCCAATAATTAATTAAGGTATCACTGACCTCTGTTTGCCATAAAAGAACATCCGTCAAGGCATTTAGTCATTAGAAATGCATGAAAACTCTTTTTATGCGATATAATATGGTGTGGTGAATGGGGAAGTGTTTCCATGAAATGCATTGTGCTCGAATGTTCTCTTAAACGTAAGACTTTCTTGAAAAATGCAAACGTCACTGATAAACTAGAGACACATGCGGGTACTTTCGACTATATGTCATTTCCAAATCTATTCGTTACCAATGAAATAATCGCAAGATTACTCACCGAATCGAGATGTTTTGACATAAAAAAGCCGCATCGGGAAGTGTTGCGCGCACCTGTTGATGACGTACTATACCACCCCTGTGTATGGGATCGTAATTTTTATTTTTTAATAACTTTTTCGCTAATTTATGGATTTTAAAAATTCTAAAAGTTCTGAAATGCTTAAGATTTTCACATGTGCTTATTTAAATATCTTTTTAAAATGTAAAACTGTTTTAAATGACATATGGTTTTATTAGCGGCGTAACGAAACTCCAAAGTTTAAGAAAATACACTGTAAGTTAAGCGTTCATAATTAATCCATTTTATTTCGAAATAATTACTGAAAGTAATCAATAAATTACTTATTTTATATCCTTTCCATTGATCAAAAAATTATTGATATTATTTGTGTTTTAAGAATGTTCAAGCCGTTAGAAAAAAATCACTGTTTACTTAAAAACATGGACGCTCGGCGTCTGCCCACCCGATCTTTGTCTTATCAGTTCTAAAAATAGAAAATACAACGGATTTGGATACAAACACGATCTCTCCTATAGGGCTGGATTCACAAACGTTAAAATACTTTAATCTTCGTGCGAAACATTAAGCTTATGAATATAATTCAAAATAGTATTGTATATTGAAATTGTTTGAATAAATTTGAACCATTTTCCTTCGGATGTTTACATGTAATCAAAAGGTCTCCCGTTTGTTGACATCTTTTGACAGGTCAATTTGCTCTGGTAGGAATGGCGGCAAGTACAAGTTTAAATAGGAATCAATTATTTTGCAACGAGTTCAAAACAGGGCGGATAATCAGACATCTGTACTTCAAGACTTGGAAACAATGGGACACAATGTTTCACAAGACTTAGTAGTAAATCGATCAGAATGGATCCTTGTCATAGCCGAAAAAAAATTCGTTGACGTACTTTTTGTTCTAACTTCAGGACATGTAAAGTGTATTCATTAAAATTAACATAACTGAAAAAGCAGTAGAGCTAGTGCTACATTTCTTTGCTATGGAAGAAGAGGGCCAGAAACCATGTTTGATTGATTTGCCGTGAGGCTGAATCAGCTTGTCACCTATGAATAAAAAGCTATTAAGATTTCTTAAATAACATAAATAAATATTACCTAAATCATTCTTCTTGTGTGTGTGGTTTTTTTTTTCAAATGAATAAAAACCTGCAATTTAAATAACTAATGGTTTAGATTTGTAAACTGTTGGAACCTGTGCTTGGCGCGCACATTTCATATTCAGCAAGGAATGTATGATGATGGTAAATGTTAGTTTTTTATATACAATATTTCTGTATGAAAAAAGAAGCGATGTCTGTAAGTAAGCCAAAGATAGGATACTACAGTAAAGTCTACTGCATCACATGGAGAAATATATGTTAAACACACAATAATCATAAAAGTAGTGCTAAAGTACTTTTATGATTATGTTAAATAGCTTCTACAAGATTAAACGTGTACAGTCAAAATACATGTGATATAGGACGGAATGTGTTGTTTAATATAAAATAATCTTTGTTAAAAGCCTGTCCTACCTAATATGAACAGCTTGGTATATTCTTTTTTATAAACCAGAGTGTATGTGGCCTCAAAACTAAAACAAAAAATTCACCCGCGGTGAGGCTTCAAAAGGCTTTACAAGAACCTGAATAAATTCATTATCAGAGATTATTGCAATCATTACAAAAAGCCTACATTGTATATTTACCAAAAATGTTCTCATTGGAGATTTCCTAACAAAAATAACTGGACATGCAGAATAAATTCGGACTTGATGGGACAGTGACAGTCATTTATCACGGCATTCACGATCTCCCAAGACTAGACTAGACTAGCCTAATAAATGTGTAAAGCAGTTCCGAATCACCTAACAGAAAACGTTCAATATGTCAAACAGAATTGTGTCCTTTGAGGTTTAGTGTTCATATGGCAAGATGAAAAAATAAAATATATAATTTCATTTCTGGGATTAGATCTACTAGTTTGGTCACAGGGTAAATAGATCTACTGATTTTCATCGAAAATTTGCAAAAATTGCCATTCTAAAGAAAAATATAAAGAATTATGAAAAATACGCAATAAACATTTCAAAACATAGCCATGACGGTTTATTTCCATCTGCAAAACGTTATTTTGAAAATAAGAATGCCTTCAATTTTATATGAGGTCATTTTCAAACGTAATCAGTCAAGTAGTTTCGAATCACTTTTTACAACATTTATCTCCCCTGCAAGAACAATATAACACGCAACTTCTCAAAAGTTTGTGGTATTATTCGTGTTACTAAGGGACATTCAACTGTCAAAACATTTACATTTTATTGGCAATATGTGAAGAAAAAACTGACGGAATACCTTGACACACTGTATTTTTAAAATTGTCTCCTTTTTCGAGGAATTCAATTTCAGTGAGACAAAGGCCACTCTATTTTAGAGATTTTCACAGGGTAATGACGTTTAATTTATCATGCTTATATGATACTGGACACAGGATATACTGGCTCAGTTCAGTCATAAAAATGTAAAAATGTAAAAAGATGCATCATAGTCTAGGAGCTAGTCTAAGATACTTCTGCATAGCAATAGTAGAAACTCTTCTGCATAGCAATACTATAAAAACAAGAGCTCGTCGAACACGAAATGCCCCCCTTGATGCATTCAGTAATTGCACAAGGAACAGAAATTATATGCTCACTGTAAACAAAAGTTCTACCATTCTGGTTTAATCTGACCTTGACCTTTAACCTATTAACCTAACAAGAGATTACAGATTGATCTTGGCACCATCCACTGAGCCATTTTTGAATGTTCCGAATTTCAAGACTAGCTCAAGGTCAAAATCAAGGTCAAATTTCATTTAGGTATAAAACAATGTGTATGTGGTCCAAATTTGAAAGCGGTGGCTTGAGAAATGTGAAAGCAGGTCACTAGATCAATTTCAAGGTAAAGTTCATTTCGGTAGACAGAACTATGCATGTGCTTCAAATTTGGAGGCTGTAGCTTGAGAAATGTGAAAGTAGGTAATAGATAAAAATCAATGTAAAATTTCAATTCAGAACACAAAAATATGCATGCAGTCCAAATTTGAAGCCTGTACCTTCAAAAATGTGAAAATAGGTCACTAGGTCAATCTCAAGATCAAAGTTCATTTCGGTACACAAAACTATGCATGTGGTTCAAATTTAAAGGCTGTAGCTTGAGGAATGTGAAAGTAGGTCACTAGGTCAAAATCAAGGTCAAATTTTATTTCGGAACACAAAACTATGCAAGTGGTCCAAATTTGAAGCCTGTACCTTCAGAAATGTGAAAGTAGGTCACTAGGTCAATCTCAAGATCAAAGTTCATTTCAGTACACAAAACTACGACTGTGGTTCAAATTTGAAGGCTGTAGCTTGAGAAATGTGAAAGTAGGTCACTAGGTCAAAATCAAGATCAAATTTTATTTTGGAACAAAAAACTATGCATGTGGTCCAAATTTGAAGCCTGTACCTTCAAAAATGTGAAAGTAGGTCACTAGGTCAATAACAAGGTGAAAGTTTTTTTCAGTACACAAACCTATGCATGTGGTCCAAATTTGTAGGCTGTTGGTACAGAAATGTGAAAGTAGTTCACTAGGTCAAGATCAAGGTCAACTCATGTCAAGGTTCATCTTGCCACTCAAAACTATACATGTGGTCCAAATTTGAATGATGTAAGTTATGGACATGAAGATTCTAAGTTTTTCCCTATGTAAGTCTATATGAACCATTTGACCTCTGAGGCAGGGCCATATTTGACCCGAGAGGGATAACTTGAATAAACTTGGCAGAGAACCACTGAATGATGCTACATTACAAAATACCAAAGCCAGACTTTGTGGTTTGGACAAGAAGATTTTCAAAGTTTTTCCCTATATAAGTATATGTAAACCATGTGACCCCCAGGGTGGAGCCATATTTGACCATAGGGGAATAATCTGAATAATCTTAGTAGAGGACCACTAGATGATGTCATATACAAAATATCAAAGCCCTAGGCCCTGTGGTTTTGGACAAGAGGTTTTTCAAAGGTTTTTTCCTACATAAGTCTATATAAACCATGTGACCCTAGGGGTGGGGCCATATTTGACCCCAGGGAAATAATCTTAACAATCTTGGTAGAGGACCACTAGATTTTGCTACATACCAAATATCAAAGCCCTAGGCCCTATGGTTTTGGACAAGAAGATCAGAAACCATTTAACTGTTCCTGGCTAATGTGACCTTGACCTTTGACCTAATGACCTCAAAATCAATAGGGGTCACCGGCTGGTCATGATCAACCTCCCTATCAACTTTCGTGACCCTAGGCCTAAGCGTTCTTGAGTTATCATCCGGAAACCGTTTTACTGTTCAGGGTCACTTTGACCTTGACCTTTAACATACTGACCCCAAAAGCAATAGGGGTCATCTGCTGGTCATTACCAACCTCCCTATCAACTTTCATGATCCTAGGCCCAAGTGTTCTTGAGTTATCATCCGGAAACCGTTTTACTATTCAGGGTCAATGTGACCTTGACCTTTGACATACAGACCTCAAAATCAATAGGGGTCATCTGCTGGTTATGACCAACCTCCCTATCAACTTTCATGATCCTAGGCCCAAGCGTTTTTGAGTTATCATCCGGAAACGGATAGGTCTACATTCCGACCGACCGACCGACCGACTTACCGACCGACATCTGCAAAACAATATACCCCTCCTTTTTCAAAGGGGGGCATAATTACAAATGTAAAATTTAAAACTGATAACTGTATAACTTACATAAAAAACTGCTTAACAGTAGACACCATAATACGTGTAAATCCTATACAAATGGCGTATATCTATCGAAGGGAAGAAACTGCTATAAAAAGAGTACATGAAAATGTAACAAAGAATAAGGTCTATTCATTATGTTGGAATATTTCTGCCACGAGAAAGTTAGGAAGTGTGTGTGTGTGTGTTTGTTTGTTGTTTTTTTTTTTCTGAAAAACTTTCCGTTATAAATAATATAGATAATCTATTTGTGAAAATATTTTAACGCAAAATTTCGCTCGGAACTAGCACGAGATGCTTGGTAGTTATCACGAAAATATTCTATATTTTCCAGAAAAGTTGTGCAATTTTCTGAAAATAGTATTGCAATAATTTTCCGGATGTTTTTATTTTCTGAAAACTTTTAAGAGCAAAATTCCGTTATTGCAATGTCACAGTTGCTAGACAGCTATAAACAGAACACGATGTAAGCTTACTGCAGTTCAGTGTTAAATTACTGGGGTTCGACAGTGTTTCAAAATGGCAGCTCTGGGCACTAAATGCAAAAAAAAAATATTTAAAAATCGAGATAATATGGTTAAAAATATTTCCAGGAAACTTCTCAGAAAAGTTCGGAATATCGAGATTTCTTTTTCTAGATAATAAATGGCAGTCGTGGGCACTTACGCCAAAAGTATCGAGATAATAATGTAAATTATCGCAATAATGTTTGCAGAAAACTTTCGAAACTGAGAAAATATTTTCAGAAAACTTTGCTATATCACGATAACTCTTTTAATTATCGCGACAGCTACCTTGCTATCTCGTGGCAGAAATATACCACCATTATTCATGAATGTAATCACAAAGACGACTCATGAATGTAATCACAAAGATGACAAGAAAAAATATTACTAATATTGCTCTTTTGAAAACGTTAACTTTATGATGAAGTTAATTAATTAAACAAATTATTCCCAAACAGACAAAAACACAATAAGAATTTTACTTACCTTGAAATATTAGTTAACAATAAACTGCATTAATACAGTCTACATTAAAACAGCATGCCTCAAGATCGTTCAACAGAAAACATTTTTTTAGATATCTTGAAATAAATGCTATATTTCATAAGGCTTAAGGCTTTAAAATTTAATAACTGACAAACTTTATGTTACGGAAGAAAAACTCCAGGTAAACTGTCTCGATTATAAATATCTATATATCTTATATTATTCGCTACTTCAGTTATAGCGCTATTGGTTACGACGGCGGAAAATGTCTTTATTGCCGCGGCGGTCCGGGGTTCGATTCCCGGCGCGGTCATATTTTTTTCTTGATTTGGAACTTTTAAAATATTTTAAAAACAAAAATTCATATTCTAATGTTCATAATATGACCAAACTTAAATTTGAAAGAAAGAATATTTTTAAGCCAAATCTGGAGGCATGTTGCTTTAATACCCTATCACAAGGTAATTGTGATGTCGAAATGTTGTTGGATTCATGAAAGCAACAACCTTTATTTAGCAGAAAAGTTCCAGTCCTCTAATTCCTTCTAGCAACGACAAAAGGAAAGCTAAACAATAGATCTGAAATCCTTACGATTTTGTATCTTTATAAAAAAAAAATACTTGTATTATGTGGTTAAGTACAAAGATGTGTATGTGACCGTGTCTTCTATATTAATGTAACAGATGATTTTATTTCAATGAGCTGTTTTGACACATTTTGATAGTCTTAGAAAAGTCATGTACATTAATGAATAAATTAAAGTTTTTACTGCATATATTATCTTTTTGTGCATCAAGCATGTAGCTAAATGCTAAATTTTCATGCACGAGGTAATCAATCCATCATTTTTATGGAATTAATGTTATTCGTTCTTTTTTGTGATGAAAATTTAGATTTTACTTCTCCTTTTTTTTTCGCAATTTTATGTCACAATTTTCTTCCCTTTTGAGGATTTATGACAACACAACAGTGCTATTATAATGTTAGGCAATATTGTCAAGATTCTAGATCTTTGAAAACTTTTCATGAAATACAACGTCATGGAGAAAAAAAGCCTCATCCAGATATCTGACTAAAGACACTACGATTAATCATATCGAGCTAGGGTTGGTTTTGTGTATGTTCTTATAATGCTACTTTTTATAAAACTTGATTTTTACTCACAGTAAGACTGCAGCACATATCAGTTGTATGATCATAATATTACGAATAAACAGATGGATATTACTGCATGTTTAATGAAATTCCATCTTAAATCAAAGTAACTTGGATGGTGTGATATATATTTTAGGCAATATCTGAAGAAAACCTTCTAACTTACCGTTAATAGTTTAAATAAATCAGTTTATGACAATTTGGGCTTCAATTTCTTCTTAAATGTCTTTTTTAAAGCAATGATAGTGGGAACGTCTTTTAAAGTGTGTTACGGAAAAAAATACGTTGTCTGACAAGAAAAGAAACATATTGTATTGTCATAGTACAAAATAGGTAATATCAGTTATGTTTCGGGAATATTTTCTAAATAATTGATGCAACACAAGGCTTCTGAAACGGTAACGTAACATGTGTAATGTATGTTACTTTTTTAGTCTTCCTTCAATAAAGTGTTCACTTATATGTCTGCTAATATTATTGGCCACATAAAATTTGTTTTTTCATTGATAACAATTAATTATACAATTTTATTCAGTTTAGGGGTCTCTAAATTTTATTCGTTGTCTGTGAAACTGGTTCATTTAATGCAAATTAGCTGAGCACATCCACTTTTTGAGTAAAACATACCACAAGAGTAACAAAATAATATATTTAAAAAGCAATTAGAGACTTTGAAAACATGTTTTAGTTTTGCTATAAAGCTGATTGGTCTGAATTGTTATGAAACTTTGTTTCCAAGTTTCCAAGTTTAGTTTATTATTAAATTCTCAGTATGTACAAAGCATAAACATGAGATTCACATTCTAATAAATAACAATAATAATAAAGACACATGATCAATAGAGGACAAATCTTATTCAAAAAAGTGAAGGAATCATAATTGGGGTTGTGTTCAAAATCAATACAGTAATTTATTACACATCATATCAGATCCAACATTTGGTTCTAATTTTAGTGCCTCGTTACCTATTCTATAATTAGAAGTTTTAATTACCTCATCATCCATCATTGGCTAGGTTTTTGATTGGTCAGATTAATTGCACGCGCTTAGAACTGTGTAGCATAATGACCATAAATATGTTACTACGTCAAACATTTGAGTTATTGTGTCATAATCATTGACCGCGAGAATTTTGAGAAAAGCATGCGTTTGAAAATGTTACTTTTAACAAAATTTTGTCATTTTGTAACATTGCCATGGAAACAGTGAAATCACATTTAGTTCAAAAACGTTTTTTTTTTTCATGGGAATATTTTTTTATAGAAAGAGTTTGTCCTGCTATATAAGTTGGTACCTATGAAAAAGAACTAGGGGGTGCATGGTAGGCCACATTGGCCCCAGTACTATTACATTACATGCTTTTGTATTCATGTATCCTTCCATATCTTATACACTATCCTTCATTAACGCATGTCTGTATCTTATGTATAATATTATTTCATATTTTATAGTATATTTACATTACATGTTTGTATTCACGTATCCTTCCATCTTTACTGCCGCATATCTATATCTTATGTATTCTGTTATTTCAATATGAAATACTTTTTGAGCTAGGTGCGTCAAAAGGTGAAAATGTTCAGGATTTTTTTTCCATTTCAGGGACCATAACTATGAAAATAGGGGTTGGGACCGGTTGAAAAATAAAAGTTCATATAATGATTAAGACTAATGCAAGGTTCCATAAATACCTATAAAATAGTTTTTGAGCTAGGTGCGTATCAAGGTGAAAATGTGCGTTTCTGACTATTTCAGGGGCAATTTCCCTGGAAATTTAGGGCGGATCCAAACGAAAAAATAGGAGGAAGAACTGCTAAGTTCATGTCATGTTAAAGACTTCTGCAAGATTTTATCAATCTATATCAAACACATTTTGAGCTAGGCGCGTCACGAACTTCGGACAGACGGACGGAAAGGACAGACGCACACGAGAAAGAACAAAAATAGATATGCACCCACAACTCATTGGGGTCACAATAAGAGCTGTCAGTTGACATCGCGCTCGACTATTCACAGTGCTTGATAGTATAATATAAGCTATGAGTAAAACTTTAACATTACAATAAACATATTCTAAGTCCAAAAGGGGCCATAAATCAGTCAAAATATTTGATAGAATTGTCTGCTCCTGACTACAGACTGGGGTCATGATGGTAAACAAGTATGCAAAATATGAAAGTAATATCTCAATGGACTTTGAAAACATGAAAGCAATATCTCAATGGATTTTGAAAATATTTGGGGTGGTACGCAAACTTTAACATTACAATAAGCATATTCTAAGTCGAAAAGGGGCCATATTTCAGTAAAAATGCTTGATAGAGTTGCCTCCTCTTTTCTACAGACTGGGGTCATGATGGAAAACAAGTATGCAATATATGAAAGCAATATCTCAATGGACTTTGGAAATATTTGGGGTGGTGCGCAAACTTTAACATTTATTTTAAGTCGGAAAGGGGCCATAATTCTGTTAAAATGCTTAATAGAGTTGCCTCGCCCTTTTTACAGACTGAAGTCATGATGGTAAACAAGAATGCAAAATATGAAAGAAGTATCTCAATGGACTTTAAAATATTTGGGGTGGTACGCGAACTTTTAACATTTGTGTGACGCCCGCGCTAACGCTCACACTCACGCCGACGCCGGGGCGAGTAGGATAGCTCCCTTATTCTTCGAATAGTCGAGCTAAAAACGGCACCATCTTAAGTGATGGTACGATTAATTTGTACCTTCTCTCAATGAGCTCTATCATTGCCTGAAGTTACAACTTTCAAAACTGTTGTAGTTATGCTCCGTGTGGATGACGGACAGAGGGACAGACGGATGGGCAATGTTGCGACTGTCTCCCACACCCAATCCCCCTCGGGGGAGCATAAAATGCTTATTTCATCAAAATAAAGGTCGCTTGGGGTCCAGGACTAACCATGTAGGTGTTAAATTAGTTACTAATTTGAGGCAGGTGTCTGGAAGTTGCGCTCGCTCGACACCGTCTAACCTAAACATTTATTCCGAACAAAAACGGATTGCATTATTCATGACAAATTCACAGCCCGGAAAGCTCTAAATGACCTTTAAACCCTAAGTGTGACTTTGACATTTGGATAAGGTCCTGGGGTTTTGCACGTGGCACTCGGACTCATATAGGTGAACATGTACATCAGCTGAAATAAGATTACTCCATACTTACCAATGTTATGGTCCTGACAAGTTCTAAATTGACCTCCGACTCCTGTAATTGTGACCTTAAATATAAATCTGAGGTTCGTGTGCGACACTCTGTCTCACTGATGTTAATATTTATTCCAAATATAAACAAAATTCCTCTATTCATGTCAAATTATGGTCTGGACAAGCCCTGACATGACATTTGACCTCTGATCTTTGAAACCTTTGGTTTGCGCCTGACACTCCATCCCATTGGGGTAAACATTCAGTTTGGGTTGGTCAAGAAATCATTTACCACTAGATTCTGTGACATGTGTGTAGTAATAGAATGAAAGACATTTATAAATATGTGAATGCTGAAGAGAGTGTCGTGATGACCCTGTATCGCTCACCCGGGTAATATAAGCTTCAAATGTCAAACTCGTGCTAAAATATTAAAAAGGTATTGACAAGAAGGTCAAGATGGCCCTAAGTCGCTCATCTGAGTAACACACAATAATGGTGTAAACATGCTTTACCTAGTGATTTCATGCAGACAAATACTCTGACAAATTTTCATTAAGACATGACCGAAAACATGGCCACTTAAGTGTAAACAAGCTTATTCTTTGATTTGACCTGGTGACCTAGTTTCCTGCACATCAAATGAACAAGAGTGTTAACAAGCTTTTCCTTTGATTTGAACGGTTGACCTAGTTTTTGACTCCATAAGACCCAGTTTACTGACTTAAATTGTGTGTAAGTGTGGTTAAAAACAAACACAAAATGTCACACCTATCCTGTACACAAGGTATAAAATTAACAAATTTTGGCTCTTTCAGAGGTCAATCAGGGGCCGTAACTCCGGAACCTATGATTGGATCTGACAGATTCCTCATGGAATCCAATATTTTCTTGTTGTTGAACATATTTTGCAAGTTTGTATAAAATCAAACCATAAATGAAGTCTCTATATGGCTGCAATAGCCAAAATAACAAATTTTGGCCCGTTAAGAGGGTCATAATGACACTGGATCGCTCACCTGAGTAATATGAACTACATGTTTCAAATGTCAAACTGATGACAAAATATTAAGAAAGTCAGTAGGTCACATTCATGGTCAATGAAATTCAGTTTTACGATTTGTGTACAAAATTGTGTCTGTCATCAAAATTTCAAGGCTGTTTCTTAAAAAAACAAGAAAGTAGGTCAGTAGGTCAAGGTCACAGTCAAGTGACATCATATTACTTGGGGTCATCAGGTAGTTATAATTAAACAGTCTTGGAATAAGGATCAGATGATTCAGTATTTTTTCCTATATAACTCACATAATAACTAAGGGACCCCAGGGCGGGGCTCTTTTAACCCCAGGGGCATAATTTGAACAATTTTGGTAGAGGACTACTAGACAATTCATCATACCAAATATCAAAAGCCTAGGTCCTATGGGTTTAGACAAGAAAATTTTTAAAGCTTTTTCCTATATAAGTCTATATAAAACTTGGGACCCCTAGGGCAGGGCCTCATTTCACCCCAGGTATACAATTTGAACAATTTTGGTTGGAACAATGCTACAAACAAAATATCAAAGGTCAAAAGTGTGGTGGTTTCAGACAAGACGATTTTTAAACTTTTTTTCCTTATATAAGTCTATGTAAAACTTGGGACCCCCGGGGCGGGACCATATTTGACCCAAGGGGGATAATTTGAACAATCTTGGTAGTAGATCACTAGATGCTGCTTCATACTAAATATCAAAGCCCTAGGCCATGTGGTTTTGTACAAGAAGATTTTCAAATTTTCCCTAAATAAGTCTATATAAACCATGTGACCCCCGGGGCAGGACCATATTTGACCCTAGGGGGATAATTTGAACAATCTTGGTAGTAGACCGCTAGATGATGCTACATACCACGTATCAAAGCCCTAGGCAAGAAAATTTTCAAAGTTTTCCCTATATAATTTGAACAATTTTGGTAGTGGACCAATAGATGATGCTACACACCAGATATCAAAGCCCTAGGCCCTGTGGTTTTGGACAAGAAGATTTTTAAAGTTTTTCCTTTTGGTTGCCATGGCAACCAGAGTTCTGCATGGAATTAAATTCTTTGAACAATTTTGAAAGGGGAACACCCAAGGATCATTCCTTTTGAAGTTTGGTGTAATTTTGTTCAGTGGTTTTCAAGAAGATTATTTTTAGGAAATGTTGACGGACGGACGACGGACGCCGGACATTGAGCGGTCACGAAAGCTCACCATGAGCCTTTTGCTCAGCTGAGCTAAAAAGCCGATGTATTATGGTAAAAAAAAAAATTGCGCGCAAGTTTGATTAAAGTTGATTGCAAAATGTGGTCTCTGTCGTGTTCACAAGCCAGAAATAGCACATGTGTTCCTTTAAGGGACCATTACTTTGGAACCCATGACGGGAGCTTGCCAGTTTTCGAAAGGAACCGAGATATTATGTCAATACAAGTTGCGTGAAAGTTTGATTAAAATTGATTGCAAAATGAGATCTCAGTTGTGTTCACAAGAAATGGTGAACGGACGATGGACAGAAGACGAACGACGGAAGGATGGATAGACGATGGACAAATTCAATCACAAAAGCTCACCCTGTCACAACGTGACAGATGAGCTAAAAACGTAGGTCAGTAGCTTACATTCACCGTCAATGAAAGTGAGTTTTAGGATCAGATCAGTGTATACTAGTCTAGTATATCATCCATATTTTACAGTTGTATCTTAAAAAACAAGAAAGTAGGTCAGTAAGTCAAGGTCACATCCATGATACTTGGGATCATCAGGTAATTACATTAAACAGTGTAGGATATGTGCTAAGTGTTAGAGTATTTTTCCTACGTAACTCTTAAAACAAGTGACCCCGGGCGGGGCCTCATTTCACCCATAGGGCATAATTTAAATAATCTTGTTAGTGAACCGCTACCCAATGCTTCATACCAAATATCAAAAGCTTAGGCCTTGAACTTGAACAGACAAAAAGCCTTTCCTATAGAAGTCTATGTTAAACTTGAAACTTGGAACCCCTAGGGCAGGGCCTCTTTTCTTTTTTTTTTTGGTGGATTTAACGTCGCACCGACACATGATAGGTCATTTGGCGACTACAGCTTTAATAGTGGAGGAAAACCCCAGGTGCCCCTCCGTGCATTATTTCATAACGAGCGGACACCTCGGTAGAACCACCGACCTTCCGTAAGCCAGCTGGATGGCTTCATCGCATGAAGAATTCAAGGCCCCGAGTGAGGCTTAAACCCACATCGATGAGGGACAAGTGATTTGAAGTCAGTGACCTTAACCACTCAGCCATGGGGGGGGGGGGGGCTCTTTTCATCCAACAGCATAATTTGAATAATTTTGGTAGAAGACCACTAGGTTAAGTTATGCTACATAGTATAAGTCTATGAAAAACTTAGGACCACGGGGCGTGACCGCTTTTCACTCATAATTTGAACACTTTTCATGGAGGACCATTAGATGATGTTATATGCCAAATGTCGAGGGTGTCAGAGGTTTTGCACAAGAAGATTTTTTAGTTGTTCCTTTCGGTTGCATTGGCAACCAGAATTCTTCAGAAGATATTTTTAGAAATTGTAGACGGGTGTATGACGCATGAAGCACGACTAACAAGGGAGGACGGGCATCGAGCGTCGCAAAAGATTATCTTGAGTCTTTGGTTCAGGTGAGCTAAAATGATTCCAGTGCTATTGTACCCTTCCACTATGAAATAGCATCCTGCCCGTTTTGGACAGCTCTTGAAATAAAACTAGCATTTCTAATAAATTTCAGCTGAATATACACTTGTCATTGTAATTATTTGACAAATATAGCACAATAGCTTTTAGACTAAGGCGTACAGATTTTTTTGTTTTCGGTATCAATACCGACCCTTATTGTTTGGCACGACCCTAAATGTTTTTATGGTCTTGGAAAAAATTGCAAAACTGGACTTTCTATGAACTAAACATGGCCACTGATATTAGAAATTAACTAACTGATGCTCAAAAGTTTCTCTTAAATTAAAAAAAAAAAAAAAAACAACTTCAGACCTACCTACCCTATTTTTATGCATGTTAACAGAAAAACAATTTAAGCCTAATACTTCTCAGTATCTTGGATAGGCTACCTGGGCAGGAATACCAAATTCTAAAATTCCTTCAATGAATATCTAACTTGTACTAAAAGAATCTGTGAACATTGACAATTAGAATAAGTGTATACGGTCATTTGTTACTTTACACTAAACCAAGCACATGACTAAACTTTGATTAACCCCCTTTAAATATCTTAATACAAGTTATTTGCTCATATCCAGTATTCACTACAATCAAATGTGTTCTGAATACAAGCTATTCGCTTATATCGAGTATACACTACAATCGAATATGTTCTGAATACAAGCTATTCGCCCATATCGAGTATTCACTACAATCGTATTTGTTCTGAATACAAGTTCTTCCCCCATATCGAGTATTCACTACAATCGTATTTGTTCTGAAAACAAGCTATTCCCCCATATCGAGTATTCACTACAATCGTATTTGTTCTGAATACAAGCTATTCCCTCATACCGAGTATTCACTTCAATCATACTTGTTATGAATACAAGCGATTCCCTCATATCGAGTATTCACTACTATCATATTTGTTCTGAATACAAGTTATTAACTCATACCGAGTATTCACTACAATCATCTTTTTTCTGAATACAGGTTATTCCCTCATATCGATTATTTACTACAATCATAATTGTTCTGAATACAAGTTATTCCCTCACATCGAGTATTCACTACAATCATATTTGTTATATGGTACAGAAGCTTTGAAGAGACATACCGGTATTTGAATCACGGTGTGTTTTTTTTTCTCATATGTTTTTGAGATTACTGATTTATTTACAATTAAAACATTTCTTTCCCGCAGTCTCCTGTATCATGTATTCTCATATGTACCACAATAATCACATTTTTATCAGTTTTCCCATATGTTGCTTCAGATTTCTCTTGTATTATATGATTGGTCACATCTATCACGTTTAAATATTTTCTTCCCGTTATGTTTATGCATATGCTTTTTGAGGTTACTACCGTAACTGCTTGCGTGACATGTATAAGCGCAAACATAATATTTACTTTCTTTTCCAGTGTTCAGTTTCATAAGCCTGTTCATTACACGCATAATCACAAACATCATAAAATGTTTCACAACTGTAACCACTGCACTATGTCTGATCAGGCATAAAATCATGAACATCATACTGAAAGCATTTCTCTTCATTATATTTTGCCATAATTATGCCTGTTCAGAGTATTGCGATGGTAACATGCAAAATCACAAACATCACATTTATTAAAAAAGGTTTTTCTCCCGTATGCATTGCCATATGCCTCTTCAGGTTACTGCTGCAGTGACATACATTGTAATCACAAACATAACATTTAAAGTAGTTCTTCCCTCCTGTATGTATCTTAATATGAGTTCAAATTACAAGAATAACCAAACATTAAATCTATGGCAAGTCTCTCCAGTATGTATTGTCATCTGTGTCTTCAGACGATGGATCTTATAACCTGCATAATCACATAAATCACAGCTGAAGCGTTTCCCTCAAATATGTTTTCTTATGTGAGATGTCATATTACTTTTCGTCTTAAATGCAATACCGCAAATGTCACATTTAAAGGATTTATCTCTTGTATGTTTTACCTTATGTATGTTAAGCTTATAACTC
This sequence comes from Mercenaria mercenaria, assembly GCF_021730395.1. NCBI lineage: Eukaryota > Metazoa > Mollusca > Bivalvia > Venerida > Veneridae > Mercenaria > Mercenaria mercenaria. The sequence continues at coordinate 9,003,712 of NC_069379.1, forward strand.
GTATAAAATGCATAATCACAAAAATCACATTTAAAACCTTTCTTTCTAGTGTGTTTCAGTGCATGTCTTTTCAGCCTACTTCGGTCGGTACATACATAATGACAAATCTTACATTTAAGGCATTTTTCTGTATGTATTCTCATATGGATTGTCAGACTACCACTTCGATTGCATGCATAATCACATATATTACATTTAAACAGTTTCTCTCCTGTATGTTTTACCTTATGCATTTTAAGCTTATTACTTGTATAATATGCACAATCACAAACATCACATTTGAAACTTTTCTTTCTACTGTGTCTCAGTGCATGTCTCTTCAGACTACTGCTGCCAGTAAATGCATAATGACAAATCTTACATTTAAAGCATTTTTCTCCAGTATGTTTTCTCATATGGATCTTCAAACTATCACTTCCATTACTTGCATAATCACATATATTGCATTTTAGCCGTTTCTCTCCTGTATGTTTTCCTTTATGCTTTTTGAGCTCAGAACTCGTATAAAATGCATGATCACAAACATTACATTTATAACTTCTCTTTCCAGTGTGTCTCGGTGCATGCATTTTCAGAGAATTATGGTCGATACATGCATAATCACAAACATCACATTTAAAGCATTTTTCTCCAATATGTATTTTCATATGGCTTTTCAGTTTATTACTTCTATTACCAGCATAATAACATATCTTGCATTTAAACTGTTTCTCTCCCGTCATGCCTGTATGTTTTCTTATATGAGCTTTGAGCTCATGCCTCGTATAAAATGCATTATTACAAACATCACATTTAAAACTTTTCTTTCCAGTGTGTCTAAGCATATGTCTCTTCAGACTACTGCGGCGGGTACACGCCAAATCACAAATCTCACATTTAAAGCATTTGCCTCCTGTATGTATTCTCTTATGGCTCTTCATATTACAGTTTCGATTACACACATAATCACATACTTTGCATTTTAACTGTTGCTCTCCTGTATGTTTTCTCATATGTCTCTTCAGGTTACCGCTTTCATTACATGCATAATCACAAACAGTACATTTAAAGGATTTTTCTCCTGTATGTTTTCTCATATGTCTCTTCAGATTACTGCTATCATTACATGCATAATCACAAATGTCACATTTAAATATCGTCTCTCCTGTATGTATTCTCGAGTGTCTTTTCAGATTACCACTTTGGTTACATGTATAATCACAGGCATTACATTTGAAGCATTTACCCCCTGTATGTACTGCCATGTGGTTCTTTAGATACCCTCTCTGATTACCTGCATAATCGCAAAGATTGCATTTAAAAGATTTCTCCCCTGTATGTATTCTCATGTGTTTCTTTAGATACCCTCTCTGATTACCTGCATAATCGCAAAGATTGCATTTAAAAGATTTCTCCCCTGTATGTATTCTCATGTGTTTCTTTAGATACCCTCTCTGATTACCTGCATAATCACAAAGATTACATTTAAAGGGTTCCTCTCCTGTATGTATTCTCAAATGACGCTTCAAACGACTCAATGTTTTAAATGCAAAATCGCACGTATCACATTTAAACCTTTTCTTGACTTCAGGCATTTTGTAGTAATGATTTTGTTCTGACTTTCTCTGTTTGCATTGTTATATAGATCCTCCTAATGATGTTGAAAACTGTAGTTGATATTCACCACAAGTTTTCACAGATCTGCAAAATAGTTGATATTCACCACAAGTTTTCACAGATCTGCAAAATAGTTGCTATTCACCACATGTTTTCACAGATCTGCAAAATAGTTGATATTCACCACACGTTTTCACAGATCTGCAAAATAGTTGATATTCACCACATGTTTTCACAGATCTGCAAAACATAAACAGAACATTAAACACATATATTACATAATACCAGATACTTAAGGTGCCGTTTTCATGTCATACACATTCGGAAGTGCCCAATTGGAAATAAGTGATTAGTTTTACTTTGACGGGTCATCCCAGGTGTTAAGATCATATTTTTATTCTATGTCGTAAATTATGAAATATACTTGACGTAATCTTTCTTGTATTAATAAGCATAATTATTTATTTGAAGATTTTCATACAATTTCAATCAAAGCATTTTATTTAATATTGATTATTGTAAACATGTATTTTGACTGTACGAGGGTTGGTTTAAACAGTATTTATTTAGAAAACTGCACATATAACAATATATATGAATTTGTACATGAATGGATTAGAAAACAAGTGTACAAAAACTTATATGAATTCTTCTCCATTAAGAAATATTTACACAAGTACACAGATGCGTTAGCAACATTGTCGTGTAACATATACAGATGAGGTACGAAAGACAAACTTTTGATGGTGGGATTTAGGAAAGATTAAATACTACTACAATATATGCCTATTATTAGGTAGCAAAAAGTGAGTTTTTTCGGTAAGTAGGCATTAAGAATTTTGAAAAAGAAATCAACAAGAGTGCACGGATAAAAAACAAACATGGACACAGTAAATTCAGCACACGGTTACAAGCGATGGTCACTGGGCAGGTCGTCGATGACAACAAAGACTGATTAAAATTACATATCAAAGCGCTTTGTTGATAAGATGAATTTTTGTACTTTGACAAAGAGAAGGATGTTTTCGTTAAGTGTAAGTGATAGGTGCTCGTTCCCGAACAAGAGGTTATTAAGGGTCCGCGGGCATGGGATATCTGAAAGAAACTGTTGGCGTAATTGTATATAGTTACTGCAAGTAAATAAATAATGGCTAAGTTTCGACCGATCCACAGGTGCACAACGGTGACTCTACAATCGACCTTCTGTACAAGTCACGATTTAAAGAACTGCATCCTAGTCGCAGGCGAGCGTGGAGGATTTGACCATGACGGGTACCCGAGTTGTAGTATTTGGGGGTTCGCCGTGAGGTACGGTTGAGAGATGCTTTAAATGCTTCTATTGTCGTGATTGAGCAAATTCTGGCCCTTTAAGGGGCAATAACTCTAGAACCCATGATGGGATCTGGCCAGTTTTCAAAAAGGAACTGAGATATCATGCCAATACCAGTTTTGTACAAGTTTGATCAAAACTGCTTGCAAAATGTGGTCTCTATCTTGTTCACAAGAAATTGTGGACGGACGACGGACGGACGACGGACGAATGGCGATCACAAAAGCTCACCCTGTCACTACGTGACAGGTGAGCTAATAAAAAAAAATTCTTCATGAAAAGTTCAAGAAAAGCTCAAAAAGTTTCTTTATGAACTTCATGAAATTTACTAAAAATAATTCATGAAGTATTCATGCCAAAGAAGTGAACTGCAAATGAGACAATGAAATAAAGAACAAAAACTTCATGCATTATTCATGAAGTGTTTTTAAGAATATTTACATGAAGTCTTCATGAAGAATTATTAATGCACAGTTCAAGAACTTTTCATGCAAAATACCCATGCTTGATTTCATGCATTTTTATGCATCCATCAATTTTACTGAAAATAACTCATGAAGTATTCATGGCAAACATGTGAACTGAAAATGAGTCAATGAAATTAAGAACACAAGAGGGTCATGATGACCCTGGATCGCTCAACTGAGTAATATGAGCTACATGTTTCAAATGTCAAACTGATGATTTTTATAAATTTTTTGGAAGATTTTCCGATGTACAATCAAGTAACCCCTGGGGCAGGGCCAATTTTACCCCGGGGTCATGATTTGAACAAAGTTTTTAAAAGTCTATTAGGCAATGTTACATATCAAATATCTAAGATCTAGGCCTTTTGGTTTAGTTTTAGCAAATTTATGAAGATTTCCCTATGTACAATCAAGGAACCCCTGGGACTGGGTCAATTTGACCCTGGGGGTCAGGATTTGAACAAATTTTGTAGAGGTCCACTAGGCAATGCTACAAGTCAAATATCTACGCTCTAGGCCTTCAGGTTTATTTTTAGAAAATTTTGAAGATTTTTCTATGTACAATCAAGTAACCCCATGGGGCGGGGGTCAATTTGACCCCGAGGGTCATGATTTGAACAAATTTTGTAGAAGTCTACTAGGCAATGCAACATGTCAAATATCTAAGATCTAGGCCTTCTGGTTTATTTTTTTTTTTAAATGAAGATTTTCCTATGTAAAATCAAGTGACCCCTGGGGCGGGGTCAATTTTGACCCCAGGGGTAATGATTTCAACAAATGTTGTAGAGGTCCACTAGGCAATGCTACATGTCAAATATCTAAGCTCTAGGCCTTCAGGGTTATTTTTAGAAAATTTTGAAGATTTTTCTATGTATAATCAAGTAACCCCATGGGGCGGGGGTCAATTTGACCCCGAGGGTCATGGTCCGAACAAATTTTGTAGAAGTCTACTAGGCAATGCTACATGAGAAATATCTAAGCTCTAGGCCTTCTGATTTACTTTTAGAAAATTTTGAAAATTTTCCAATGTAAAATCAAGTGACCCCTAGGGCGGGGTCAATTTTGACCCCGGGGCCATGATTTGAACAAATTTAGTAGAGATCTACTAGGCAATGCTACAAGTCAAAAATCTAAGCTCTAGGGCTTCTGGTTTTTGAGAAGAAGATTTTTTAAGATTTTCCTATGTAAAATCAAGTGACCCCTGAGTCGGGGTCAATTTTGACCTTGGGGTCATGATTTGAACAAATTTTCTAGAGGTCCACTAGGCAATGCTACATGTGAAATATCTAAGCTCTAGGGCTTCTGGTTTATTTTTTTTTTAATTGAAGATTTTCCTATGTAAAATGAAGTGACCCCTGGGGCGGGGTCAATTTTGACCCCGGGGTCATGATTTGAACAATTTTAGTAGAGGTCCACTTGGCAATGCTACATGTCAAATATCTAAGCTCTAGGGCTTCTGGTTTATTTTTTTTTAAAATTGAAGATTTTCCTATGTAAAATCAAGTGACTCCTGGGGCGGGGTCATGATTTGAACAACTTTAGTAGAGGTCCACTTGGCAATGCTACATGTCAAATATCTAAGCTCTAGGGCTTCTGGTTTTTGAGAAGAAGATTTTTTAAGATTTTCCTATGTAAAATCAAGTGACCCCTGGGGCGGGGCAATTTTGATCCCAGGGTCATGATTTGAACAAATTTGGTAGAGGTCTACTAGGAAATGCTTCACACCAAATATCTAAGCTCTAGGGCTTCTGGTATTTGAAAAGAAGATTTTTAAAGCTTTTCCTTTCGGTTGCCATGGCAACCACAGTTCTGCATGGAATTCAATTCTTTGAAAATTTTTGAAAGGGAGCCACCCAAGAATCATTCCTGTGAAGTTTGGTGTAATTCTGTCCAGTGGTTGTCAAGAAGAAGATTTTTTTAGAAATTGTCGAAGCACGACGGACGATGGACGACGCACGACGCACGACGGACGACTGACGACGGACGACGGACATCAAGCGGTCACAAAAGTTCACCTTGTCACTTTGTGACAGGTGAGCTAAAAATATATTGGTAACTTTGTAACAATTAGATTTACAGAGAATACTCCCTGTTGTTTGGTACCAGCTATCCAAAGAAGTATAAAATACATATATTTATTTTTATAGCTCTTTGAGCTATCTATACAAAACTACGTAAACAAGTAGCTATGCTGTAATTGTACGAGGGTTGTCCCAGGAAATAGCGATTTTCTTAATCATTTCAAAATAAGCAACGAATAAAATAATTATTATAACCGATGGTATTTCAATGTATACTTGACTTGACTATAGAGCTTAAGATTAAATACCTCTCATATTAGTATTTTTTAGATAATGGACGGTAGTCAGTGCTTGTCAACGCACGCTCAGTTTTGCTCTTACAAAAAGATGCGGCTTCCAAAATTTCAATAAACAATAATTTCTTCATCAAATATCATGTGATTACAATACATTTTTACAAAAGCTAGAAAGACTTAGAATTCTTTTTAGGAGGTCATATCGTTTCAAAATCGACAGCTACTACAGCAAGCAGTATTCTGGTAAGTATTGTGACCAAAAACTTACCTAAATATATCAATATTATCTACTTCCTGCGAGCAATCAATTAGTATATAAATTCGATGAAAATGCCAGTTAGTTCTGATTATTTCAGATATTTTTCATTTTTTCTTCTTTTTTTCATACAGACATCATCATTTCATTATCGATAGGACATAAACATGTGTGTTTACGACATAAACATCCATACCATTACACGGGCAATGCTCACAAAAGTCAGATCTATCAATTTTATTTTTAGAAACGGTTACTGCCACAAAGTAATTGGCAGAATAAAATGTAAACTGCAGCATTTTTTTTTACACAGAAATGTGTTTTGTGCATAAGAATGTGATCAAGAGCACATAAACAAATATTTTACTCATAGGCCTATATAGATATATATATGATTTCATATATACATATATAGGCCTATTAAGTAAAATATTTGATTACGTGTCTAGCACCTGTGATCAAGAGAAAGCACATGACCATATGGAGAACATAATTTTCGGCGCTTTACGTAAAAACGGTTTTAGGGCTGGATTCACAAACGTTAAATTTATGCTTAAATCTACGTGCTAAACACTAAGCATATAATTCAGGATAGTATCGCATATGGAAACGATTGGCATATTCGGATATTTTTACTTGACTAGGTAATCAAAAGGACTCCCGTTTGTTGACATTTTTTGACAGGTCGAGTTGTCTGCAGGAATGACGGTAAGTGCAAGTTTATATATAAATCAATTATTTTGCAACGCGTTCAAAACAAGGCGGATAAACAGTCTTCTGTATTTCAATACTTGGAAAGGATTTGCCGGGTTATGACTGTGCAAATCTTTTGTGAACCAGAGATGCTTTTGAGAAAAGCGCACATCTCCCACAACTGCCCCTATGAAAAATGTCTAGTTTCTCTAGATAGCTTAGATGAATTGACCCAGTTAGACGGCTTGGACGAATGGACTCAAGGGACATAATTCGGAAGTGCCTGGGCGCATTTGGCTAGTTATTGAACTTGGACGAGGTCTTATGGTCAAACACATTCAAACACATTTTGTTCAGTTTGGTGAAGATCGGATGAGAAATGGTTGACTTAAGAGTGCGGACAAGCTTTGTGACAGACAGACAGACACACAGACATATACAAAGACTGGAATAAATCAGTATGTCTCCCAAACCACTGTGGAAGAATTTTGTTTACAGATTTTATTTGGAATCGTTACAAATACATTGTACATGTACCAAAAAATATTCCTAACTTATCTCATTGGAATTTTTCCTGACAAAAATATCTGCATATGCAGAATAAATTTGGACGTGATGGGACAGCGACAGTCATTTTAGTCCCAAATATAAGACTTGACATAACTCATACCACTTTATAAGTTCATAAGAACTGATATTTCGTTCAATTTCCATGTTATGTCAGGTCTTAACGTTGAACTGAAAATAAAAACGTATAGCACAAATATCGCTTCAGATCTGATTTTTGATCTGAAGGTTTTTTAACGACTTCTTGGCAAAAATGACTAAAACTTTCGTATCGAGTATGAAGAATAAATGTGCTTTATGGCAGCAATTAAAAGTTATATTTTACCTTTTTTGTTATTACTTATCAGATTTATCAATCGAGTACCCAGTCCGTTGAAAATTTTGAATAGTGGCACGATAACCCAGGGAATTTCAGATGTTAACATGATATGCATATCAGGATCATTTTTCGAAGGAAAGGTACCTTTTCACTATCACATACAGAAAAACTATAAATGTCAATAATCTTTCTATTTTCAGAAGAAACATTAAAATTTATAAGGATACAAATCGAAAATATATATGTATGATGAAAATAAATCAAAATGAAAATATTTGGCGGGATATATTTTTTCGTCTTCCGCCGATCAAATTTAAGTGGTACTTTCAATTTCGAAACAATATGGTGACACGTCAAATATAAACATTCGATGTCCAAATCATGTAGCGACATTTTGTGGGTAATAATGGATTGTAAATCATTTTAACCTTGCTGAATTGACGCAAAGGTATTTTTGTTCCATCTAGGTACAGACTACTGTTTACCGACTTTATCTGTTTATAATGTTTTAGATATTGAATTTATGCTACATTTCTTTCATACTAAGCGTTTAGACGTCGAAAAAGGCTTTGTTAGTAAAAATATAAATGTCAGAATATTGAATGTTGAACGTCAAATGACAACTTTTTCACGTCTAATTACTGGACAACAGTCATTCATCACGCTGTACCAAGACCATCTTGTAATACAATGTACCTTAGAAAAAACTTTTCAGCTTAGCAATATTAGAGCATTACAAAAGATCAATTTAAAACTGACACAAAAGAAAATGGAGTATAACTTACTCAAAGAAAACTGCATGATAGTAGACGCCGAAAAATGTGTAAATCCTGTACAAATGGCGTATATCTACCGAAGGGAAGAAACTGTAGTAAAATTTAACGGTAGAAAGGGTACTGTACAAGAAAATTTAACGAAGAATAAGGTCTGTTCATGTACACAAAGACAAAGATGACAAAAACATTTGAAAAATATAATATTTCTCTTTTACAAACGTTATCTTTATTAAGAAGTTAACAGATCTAGATAAAACAAATTATTCCAATACAAAAAGACAAAAAGACAAAAACACAATAAGAATTTTACTTACCTTAAAATGTAGGGATAACGCATTTTTTTTTTCGTGTTATAACATTTGTAGAATCCCGAGGGACTGGTTGGTTGAAGTCATCTCCTTTTAAATTATCCGTTTCGAGGCTGTAATACGTTTACGCTTTGCCAAGGAACGCGCATAAACAAAAAGGTGTTATAAACAGTACGTGAGCGCGAGAATCTCTCTGTTAACACACGTTTTATCTCCTGTTAAAACACCCTCGAAAAGTGAAAATAACAGCAGTTTTATGCTAGAATATTAGTTAACAATAAACTGCATAAATAAAATACCCTATCAGAAGGTAATTGTGATGACGAAAAGTGGTTGGACTTATTAAAGTAACAACCATTTCTTTAACCAGAAAAGTTCCAACCCTCTTATTCTTTCCATCAGCGGCATATAGGCAAGCTAAACAAAAGCAATCCTCACTATTTTGTATTTTGATACATAAAAAATCTTAAATTACCATCGGCGCTTTGTGTACAGGTATGCGTTTATGACCGTGTCTGCTATATTATTGTAACAGATAATTTCATTTCATAGCTCTGTTTTGACACATTCTAATAGTTTTATAAGGCGTAAAATATTTGTTCCGATATCCACACCTACATCTTTGAAAACCATTTATCTTGGAAACGTAAAGGTAAAGGTAAAGGTAAGCTTTATTTTACGTCGCATATAATCCAACATATAACATGAGCTACAAAGCTCTTGTGCGACAAACTAGGTATCCAGTAACAGATACTTACCTGTGCTTATTTTACCTCCTGGTACAACCCTTTCAATGCTGAGTGCCAAGCAAGGGAGCTACCAGTACCATTTTTCACGTCTTTGGTATGACGCGGCCGGGGATCGAACCCCAGACCTCCCGCACTCAAAGCGGACACTCTACCACTAGGCTATTGACTGTTAGTAAATAATCTTGCCGGGATTCTGTAATTTTCTGTGTGTTAAACAGTCGGAGCTACCGTCAATCTTAACGTGGAATTGTAAAAATCTAGCTGAAACAGATGTGTGTGTAAATGGATAGAGGAAGTTATAGCCGTTAACCCCTTATACCAAACCTTTAATGTTGATAGTACGAAATGTTTCCAAATATGACTTTTCTTATTTTGACTGTATGTTCTCCGTGACTATTTAATAAACGACATTGTGTCTGAAATCATTAGTCCTCCACCTCTGATTCATGTGTAGAAGTTGGCAGTTACTTGCGGAGAACAGGTTTGTACTGGACAGAATCCAGGAATATTGGTTAGGTTAACTGCCCGCCGTTACATGACTGAAATACTGAAAAACGGCGTTAAATCCAAAAAAACAAACAAACTTATTCTGACTGGGGCAGTCTTCTTAAGAAAAGTCAAACTGCGCGCAGGAGTTGCTCCCTTCAATATTTAGAAATCTTCATCTATAGGTAAGTGAGATTACTGTGTAGAAGACTGAAGGAAAGAATTATTGTTTGATCAGTTCGGTTTTTTGATTTCTTAAGTATCAACTTTCAAACACCTATGCGGCATTATCATTTAATAATTTAGCATTCACAAAAGCATACCGGCATGTTCAATAAGATACGCATAATACCACTTCAAGATTATTTTTTAATCTGATACGAAATAAAATGCAGTGTAAAATTCGAATTATGATAAAATAAAACACACTGACTTATACATTTTATTTGGCCTTATGACTGACAATGGGTAATTCTACATCTTTGAAAACGTTTCATGAAATACAATGTCATGCTATCTAAAAACTATACATCTTTGAAAAGGTATCCTGGATTGCAATGTCGTGCTATCTAAAAACTATACATCTTTGAAAACGTCTCAAGAAATTCAATGCCATTCATTCTAAGAACCATACTACATCTTTGAAAACGTTCCAAGAACACAATGCAATTTTATGTAAGAAAGTACTACATCTTTGTAAACGTTCCAAGAACACAATGCAATTTTATGTAAGAAAGTACTACATCTTTGTAAACGTTCCAAGAACACAATGCAATTTTATGTAAGAAAGTACTACATCTTTGTAAACGTTTCAAGAAATACAATGCCATTTTATCTAAGAACTATACTACATCTTTGTAAACGTTTCAAGAAATACAATGCCATTTAATCTAAGATCTACAAATACTATAAAAGCAGTCCGACCGCTTAGCTCAATAGGGAGAACGCGGTTCTACGGATTATTTTTTATACTAATTTGTTTTAGCTCGATTGTAATGAAAGCTTTAAGCTTATTGTAACCACTCTCCAGTCCGCTTCCTGGAAAAAACTAGTACTGGTGTCATATGAGAAATCATGGTCGTGACCCCAGTGGGGCTCGAACCCACGGCCCCTGGAATGAGCGGCCGACACCTTATCCACTAGACCAAATGCTCCCCTTCTACGGATTGAGGGTCATTGGTTCGATTGTGATGATCTGAATAAAAACATGAAATGTCGGCAATAACTTGCACAGAACATGTTTTTACGGGAACCAGGAACACCGGTTAAATTAACAGTACTGCCCGAAAGTACTTAACTGAAATATTGTTGAAACTTGAAACGGTGTATTAAACCCGAACGGAGGTAGTTTTACTTAAAACCAAACATTAAAATAATTCTTTTATGAAAAAATATTCATAAGATCCAGAAAAAGGTTATTTTTTTATTCTTCTTTGTTAATATTAGACAAATTTATCGATTTCCCGTTAGGTCGATGCTAAGCCCTACTAAAATATCGCTATGACAAACAAACAAAATTCTTTAAAAACAGTAAATATTTCTGTGTTAGCCTTAATAAGTTCATCTAAAAAAAGCGCAAAAAAATTAATAAGTCCTTCTTTCAGTCAGTGCACTTATCCACTTGTTCTTGCCTTGAAGTGACGAGCTGTAGAGCTGGTCTGGAAATACATTCGGTATTTCTTCTACAAGGCGATTGCTAACATTCCAAATATTTGGACTTTTGTTGTAAAACATAGTTCCCCTGCAAATAGCTTCGTAAGACTTTTAACTAAAGAATTATCTAGTTTTACACAACTCTCATGCCATTATTATATAAAGATAGCCAGATCTCAAATATCAGAATTCTACTATAAACCATAAAGTTAAGACGTTTTATTTAACTCTTATCATGCTGGATACGATTAATTCTACCTTTGCCAACAGTGTATATCATGATTAGCCTGCACAGCCATGCACTCGGATCATGATCTTCACTTTTTTCCATCCAGTCAGTAATTATTTGGTATGCATCCCCTTTAAGTTCATTACATTATAGAAAGTTTAGCAGGCAATGGTAGGCAATCCTAAATGGTGCAATCAGTAGACTTGGTTTATCAGAAGTTTTAAAATTAAACTCAGATATTATTTCTTTTTTGTTATTCTTTCGGGGATGGTGTGTGTCCTGGTGTTATTGGTGGACGATCAGAGCGCTAATGTGTTAAATGTGTGCTACTTGAGAGTAACTGAAAGAAATCCCTTATAAATAGATCCTGTTTCTTCTGTTCGGTTGCGTAAAAATGAATGCTGTAAACACATTTTATCTGTTAAAATGTCGTTGAAGAGCATGAAACAGCCGTTATACCTGTTAATGTGTGAAGGCTGCTGATCTTGATAATAAAATCATACGATTTAAATGAGTTCTACATGCGCAACGTTACACAGATTCGTTTATTTTAAAAAATTATTCTGAAAAAAAAAATTCAGCTGGCCAGTGTGGGGGTCGAACCCACGACATTCGCGTTATTAGCACGACGCTCTAACCGACTGAGCTAACCGGCCACGTTCTGCATTGTGCGATTGATAGTTTTAATGTATAAGATGATAAACGCATATACTAATACGTATAGATATTTATAGTTGTATAAACCATTACTATTTTCGTATTGTTCAGTATATACTTGAAGGAGGTAGCGTGGCCGAGCGGTCTAAGGCGCTGGTTTTAGACACCAGTGTCTTCGGACGCGTGGGTTCGAATCCCACCGCTGCCATATAATTTTCCTTTTATTTTAGAAAAATACTCTGGTACTTATAACATTTGTAAATGTTGAGTTCTGCTCAACCCGGGGCTAGAGGGCGTAGACGGTAGTTTGCACTTCCACTACCGTCCATGAACAGGCTCAATCAAACCGAGCCTGCAACATTTTCATTTATGTCGTGTCGTGCGACCTGTGGTTTTCCACTGTTTTATTTTACTTAGAAGAACTGCCTTGTTATCCTGAAGTTACTGACAACTTTTCCACATGAAACTTTGCTTAAATCACTGGTAGACATTAAATAAGTGCTCGAAATGCGGAGAAGATTTCTTCCGCCCAGAACCGGAAGTGTTGGCATTTGCGATGGTAATGGGAAGCAGGCTCCCCGGTGAGCTTTCGGGTTCATTGCAGGTGTTCGTGTTAGTAAATTGCAGTTGTATTCCACTTTATAAAGCATAAATTGTACGCCAGAGTTTACAACAGTGCTAATTATGCTGGGATTTTAGTTAAAAGGTTGGTCATATAATGGCGATTTTCCAGCTTCCGTGATGGAGAAAGATCCCCGGGTGCCGATCCGGGCGATTTTCAGACACGCGTTGAATAGAAGCCTTCCTTAAGCTAGAGCGTGATGGCTTCCTCACATGAAACAATTCTACATCCAAAGTGGGGTTTCTTAAACACACAGGTGAGGGTCAAGTGACTTTTTTTAGCATTCCTCCACGACAGTGTAAATTAAGATAAGAAATGAAATAAAAACAAAAATATCAAACCTTGGAGAATCCGGGTATCGATCCCGGTACCTCTCACATGCTAAGCGAGCGCTCTACCACTTGAGCTAATTCCCCGATGCACTGTTAAACGCACCAATAGTTCGTTTGTTACACATACTAGTTTACTACAGGTACACGTTATTTTCTTTATCTAAGGTTGACATACGAAGCTGGTAGCGTGGCCGAGCGGTCTAAGGCGCTGGTTTAAGGCATCAGTCTCTTCGGAGGCGTGGGTTCGAATCCGGAGTCGCGCCGTAGACAGTCAACATATTGGCTTTGCGACCAGCTAGATCCGCGCAGTCTGGTCAGGACCCATGCTGTTCGCTTTTAAAGCCTTTTGCAATTAGGGAAACCATCTGCGGATACGCAGGCTGGTCTGGAACCGTGCTGGTCTCAAACCCACTGTGTTGGTTTTCTAATTGCGCGGCTCGTTCTATAATATACGGTACAGACTTTGTGGAAATTATGTTACCTACATAATAATAATTCTTAAAGACTATCTATTAGAAGCAAGAAAAAAAAAGAAAAAAAAGTAGACTTGGCTGATGAGAAGTTTTGCAATGAAACTCCGATATTATTCATTACTTCGACAAGTGTTCTTGTTCTATTACAAAAGTACATCAGTTAGGACCGACAAACATCCGTATTAACCTTAATCATGCTAAACACGACTGAATCTGCCTTTGAGACCAGTGTAGATTGTGATCAGCCTGCACATACGTTCAGTCAGTATTTTTATGTAAGCACCCCGTTTAACAATAATGATACGTCCCATTGAGAGACGGACAAGTTCATTATAGAAATTTAGCAGGTAAGGGTTTAAAACTTAAATTCGAAGCGCATAATGAAACTTGGAACTTTATGAAGTATATACAAGTGAGATCACAGGTACAAGACACAGTATTTAATTCACCGCGTCCATTTGTTGGTTTGAAAAAGAAGACCAGTAACGTATGATCTCGGATCAAGTGGAGCGAATTGTGGGATTTTAGGTAAGACGACTGTCATTTATTTTGTGTTTTAGATATTATTAGACATTTAGCGCAAATATGCTCTTAAAATTGCATAATTATCGTTGCTATTCGTTTTCCACCACACCTATGCATATTTTCTTTTAAACTTTAGAAACAATGCGAAAACAGCAGATAAACAATATTGTGATACAGTAAAAGCATTATTTCCAATACGTTCCCTATAGCAAAAATACACGTTAGCTCATTCGGCATTCTTCGTGACTTTCCGTAAAGAACGTATTATCATAACGGATCAACTACCTTAAATTGAATAAAGCTTAAGATCAGTTATCAGGTGTTCCGGCTCTTTTAGTACCCGGTAATTCAAAAAATCAACTGACACGGAAAAATTCGCCTCGGTTTTGGATTAGGCACACGACCTTATGACTAAATTGCATGCGCTCTACAAACTGAACTTATCCGGGGCGGCTTTTAGACAACGATGTGTCAGTTGTTAAATTTTATTGCGCAGTCAATTTTCACAAAGAGGGCAGCCGTGTATGTCTGTTTTATACCCGTTGTTGCAAATTATTGCACAGTCGAATATTCCCGGACATGACGTCACTTGATCCGTCACAATTGGACGGCTGCTGGTTGTTTTTGATGCAAATTTTCCTGGAGGATCAGTTGCATTGACTGGAATAAATTAAAAGAGTCATAAGAAATCAACATGAAGTCTGATACAAAATTTATCACAAAGATGCCAAAAACTCGTTCCTTTTTAAAAGCATAATTATATAGTTTTATCATTTTGAGGTACAAATCAGGTTAAGAATGGATAGCAATTTGAAAAAGGTATGGTGGCATTCAGTCAAAAGACTTAGAACCATACTTGGTAAAGAACAAAATAATATTTCTATCAATGTAGTTGCAGACGGGAATATCCGGCTAGAGGGTAAGTCTTTTTGCGGTAGTGAGATTTTGAGAAGTTACCAAGATAAGAGATACCCAAGAACCGGATATTTCACCTTACACCTGGAAATGATAAATTATGTTTTCTCCAATGCCGTATTCTAGAAAAAGCAAAAGAACAAACAAAATAATCGAGTCACTCTCTTTAAAGCACCTTTTTTTTTTAAAAGTAGCGTATTGATCTCGAGGTACTGAGCTGGATACAGAAATGACCGTAATGCGACGTTTTAGAGACGAACAACAACGTAAAGCTCTGGTTTGTCTAACAATTTGTAGCACTTCTTAAGACCACATTTTCTTATAGACAACTACACTGCAAGGAATAGAGAACAAGTATAAAGGTATTTTATTATTATCGAGTTTACCATGAAAAAAAAGTTAATTTACTTCTAAAACAACGAACTTGGATAGAAGTCATTTACAGCATGAGTTATCTGGCATTTCCTCCATTTCCGGTATACGCCATTTCCGGTATTGGAAAAACCACCGGAAATGCTTGTCAAGTGTGCAAGCATGTCTATTTCGCTGTTGTTTTAAGAGAGCAATATGTAATATATACCTCGTAAAGTAGTCTTTGAGCAAAACGAGAAAAAGGACTGAAAACAAGGGTCTTAAATCAATTACTCAAAGCAATTACTCAAAGAGATTGATATTGTTTCGATCTACAATACCATTTAGTTTGAGAAAACGGTTTATTTTGTTTAATTGATAGACAAGCAGACGTACAATTTTATTTATACTATGCAGATTTTAGGGAAAATCGGAATACTTTTACAAGATCATAAATTCCTGTCACTGTTACCAAAAGCATAGTTCTTCACTTTTTTTTTTTTTTTTGATTACCTGGTGTGTCAATCAAAGTTCCGTCCAAGCATTCACACAAAGGACAGTTTGAAGAATCGGTCTTAAAACCAAAATCACATATCTTTGTACAGTAGAAAGTATCTAGGCAAGACTGAATCTTAGTGGATGTCGTCGGCGCATACGTAGTTTTATCAGGCGTCGTGATTGGTTGAACGGTTGTTGTGTCATTAAATGGTCTCTGAGTTGTTTGTATTGTCTGCCCATTCAGCGTTTGCACGTAGGCTACCAGTTCTTTTGAAAAAGAGGAAAACAGTTTAATGCGGCTTAAAAGGAGAATCGTATAATGGCGGGTTCAAATTGTCCTCCTTTTTTATTTTTTCTTTCTTTTTGTTGGTTTTGCTATGTACATTTTCTTTGCATGCTTTTGCTGAAATCACACGACAGATCTATGCTTGACAATTAAGTAGCATAATAAAGTGACAAAAGTCGGCATTGATACTTAAGTCATACACCACCACTACAATTTGGGGTCTAGTTTTTAAGCTGATTTTTGCAGTTTATGTTTGACTGAAAATATTTTCTTGTATCAGAAATAACCCAAAACTTTTCCGTTTAGAATCAGTACTGACAATAACCTCCAAGAAAATATAAAATAAAGTCAATTAACAAGATTCTTCAAGTGATGAGTGCTGCAGCTATTGGGAATATGTCAACATTATGCAGAAAAAAAGAGTATTGTAGCCAAGTACTTCCCAGTGCGCATGAGCTTCTTTTCTTGAATGCACTTCTTTTCTGAATAGGTCTGATCTGATAGGTGCTTACAAGAATGAAGCGCGTTCGCCTCTAACTGAATATTGTTTTATTTTTCAATTTAATGCTTATGTATATTTCTTTTCTATCAAGCAATGAAAATGAATTAATTCCCAACTGTATGACTGAAAATATATTCCGGCTGAAAAAAGGGTTTGGTTGCTGCCCGAGCCCGCAGGGAAAGGTTAACAACGTTTCCCAAGGTAATCTGAAGATGTTATAACACGAAACGAACATGCAATGACGCTAATTTTACATAAAATGCGTAAAAAAACTAATAAACGAATAAATTGTCCCTCAACATGAATAACTGTCAATGAAATACGTTGTTTTTTCGCGTTGGCGTCATTTCCTTTTGAATTATCCGTTCTGGACCGTAACGCGCATATATAAAAAGGCGTATTAAAAGCACGAGAGCGCGAGAACCTCTCTGCTAAGACATGTTTTCTCCCCTGTTAAAACATCCCCGAAAAGTGAAAAGAAAGGCAGTTTTATTTTATGCTAAAATATCTATCTATAGCTGAAAATTGTTAACTTGTATGCAACATCAACAAAATCTAAAAACCATAAACCGCAACTAAGCTAGATATAAGCTGGCTCGGTTTGAACGAGTCCCTACGCAAGAGGTACATGTAATTCGAAAATGTGCAACACCACTCACGTCCCTAGCACACGGTGCATATTTATACCGGGGTTTTGAATAATTCCATTTACATTTCGGCCTATTTGTCAGTATTTCTTTTTGGAAGAATATTGTAAAATGAATACAAATAGTCCATTTGATATCAAAGCAAAAACTCGTTAACGACTGTGGAAAAGGTCAGATTAGTGTTCCATGTCAGTACACCATTAACTAATTTCATCGAGTTTGCGAGCAAAATCTCTGATAATTAAAAAGTAAACACTACAATACATAGTAAAGACTTTCTAATGTTCCGTGCTCTACTTATTTTTTGAGCAGCATACCTATTTTCATGGATTGCAGCTCATTCTTTCGCCTCCTCTACCGACCTGGACATCGTTTTTAGCAAAGAATAGCCGGTGCCGACGCAAAGAAACCGCCGATATAGCAGATTTCGCAAAGAGTCCGCCGATATGGATATGCACCGTGTAGCACAAACTTAAGCAGAAATCCGTTACTAAAAAAATGAATGTACTCGGGGATCCCAAAGGACCGCAAATTGTTTCAGAGAACGCTAGGAACTAATTACACATACCCTTTCCACAGAGACATTTAATACACCCATTGTTGTCTGCTATTCTTTCACACCATGGCTGAGGCACCGGACATGTTGTTGGGGTCGGGGGACACGCTGTTTGTCCTTGTTTTTGGACACTCCCGGTCATTGGGGATATTCCGCCAGTCAGTCCTGGGAACATTTGGGCCATTTGACCCATTGGGTGCATTCCCATAGGATTCATTCCACCGCTCATGGGGTTCATGCCACCCATTGGGCTTATTCCTATAAAGAAAACTTTGTAATTACGAAAAAGCGGTTTCATCTTTTTTTCTAGTAAACAGCAACACCAATCACAATTGAAAACAGACTATAGATATCAAAATTCTGAGTTTTGAATAGTGTTTAAGCTGATTCATATTACAGAGAAAGTGATAACTACGCCTAAAGACTACCCCTGTCTTTAAAATAGGATAACCAGTCCTAGCTGAAATTCTGCTCTTCCCGGGATTCCAACCTGACGCTTCCTGGCTAGGAGTCAGTTGCTCTGTACATGCACTATTGCAATATTGTGTTAAATCTGAACATTACGAACAATGCAGTCTGATACTTGAAAAACATAATGGCACTATGTTTATAAATTTCAATGATAAAAGAATTGAGTTACCTCCCGTATTGCAGTGACATACCACACACCCACTTGCATCGAGACTTCTGCTACACCAGGGGGCGCACGACATTGATCTAGATGTACATCCGGTGCCATTAGTTTTATTTCCATTTCCGGTATTCAGCATGGCGGAAAATGGATTCTGAAATTGTGCTAAAATACAACAGATATTTTGAGTCCTTAAATATATGAGCCGTGCGATGAGAAAACCAACATAGTGGCTTTGCGACCAGCATAGATCCAGACCAGCCTGCGCATCCGCGCAGTCTGGTCAGGATCCATGCTGTTCGCTAACAGTTTCTCCAGTTCCAATAGGCTATAAAAGCGAACAGCATGGATCCTGATCAGACTGCGCGGATACGCAGGCTGGTCTGGATCCATGCTGGTCGCAAACCCACTATGTTGGTCAGTTTCTCATGGCACGGCTCAATTATCTGCTGTAGTGATTGATATTCTAAAAATACGCTTAGGCTTTGCGTGATATCATTTTAATGCCTTTGTGATAAGTGTTGAACATGATCAGTCTTGTCCGTGCAGTCTGATCAAGATCTGTACTGTTCGCCATTCAGTCTGTATCTTTTTGGCAAGAACCCTTTTTAACATTTAATAGGACTATCCAAGTTGAAAGATGAACAACTTCATTATAGAAATTTAGCAGGTTAAGTGTTAAACGCATGAAGTTGTTCAAATTTCAAAGTCGTTTCAAAGTTCAAATTTGCGTATACATGTACTAATATATAAACAATTCTTTTATAAACATTTCAAATTTTATATCCGAAAATGTATTACTTTTTATATTACAGTTTTGACAAATTTATGTCATACCTTATTGATAAACGAAGAAACTGCAAGCAGAATATGGAAGATAGATACCGTTGCCGTTGAAATTATATCATGTATACGGAGAGAATTTCTAAAAAGCTATTAGCTTTATACTCAATCCTCTAGGATGATATATGTAATATTTAAATAACTGCAATTATGTTGAACAAGTATTTTTTTAAACCAGAACGCATGACACTAACGCTATAAAATTTGCTATTGTACAAATATTAAAAATGACAAATGAGCCGCGCCATGAGAAAATCAAACATAGTGCATTTGCGACCAGCGTGAATCCAGACCAGCCTGAGCATCCGTGCTGACTAGTCAGGATCCATGCTTTTCGCTTTCAAAGACTACTGCAATTAGAGAAACCGAAAGCAAACAGCATGGATCCTGACCAGACTGCGCGGATGCGCAGGCTTGACTAAATCCATGCTGGTCGCGAACGCACAATGTTGGTTTTCTCATGGTGCGGCTCAAATATTTCAAATATTGAGTTTCTACCTTACATCACATTGTCGCATCACCAGTTTTGAAATGTTTTAGTGCTAATAGATCTATTACCAATTTTGGTCTACAGTAAACTTTAACACCGAAAGAAAACAAACTAAAATGCAGGTACTTGCCTGATACATGTACAAATACAAGAAAAAATATAAACGCATTTCCCATGTTTGCCATCTTTCTACAATAATGACTCTAAGAAGCTTTTATCAATGGTAGAGCTCATTCCTTGAGATAAATTCAAAATAGTGACCGAACTGCACCTGCTCAATGTCACTGGTCAGTGGACAATCTACATCTGTCATCTATCTGATTAGATTCTATTTATAGTTCTATATTCAGATAATCGCTTTAAACAGACTAACCCTCACATTTTAGGCGAAAAATATTTTCTCTCTAAAATCCATGAAAAGTGAGTCTTCTGAAAGTGACTACCGGTTAACTGACAAAAGATGCTTGTAAGATATTCTTAAAAATAACCTTTGCAGGAGGTGATTAAAACCGTTGCAAAGCCTCTGAAATGATGATTTAAAGAACAATCATTATATTAGAATCATTTTGCTAATATAAAACTTTTATTTTTACCCCATTTATTATTTTATGTGGCATATTCTGTACCAAACTTACTGGAAACGAACATGATAAAAAGTTCAAGCAAATTGTGGGCGAGTAATTTTAAAATAAATAATTTAGTACAAAAACCAACAACAAATACATTTTAACTATACTTAAGATATGGTAATTGGAAAACAGCAAGGATGGATATCAGGATGCTGCCCGAGAAAAATTATCTCAAGTTGTTCTAATTGGCATTTCATTTTCTAAGTAAAATAATTAATCAAATTTGAAAGCGCTATTTCTCCGTACGTACAAAATCCAACAACAAGTACAAGTTAATTATATTTAAGATACAAAACGGCTGTGACTAAAAACAGGGCTGATGCGCCCGTTAACTAAATTTGAACGAAAAATACCTTAAATGCATGTATTTTGTAACCATGGTGATACTAACCCTAACTTTCAGTCAGTATATTATGCATTTTATACACTAAATGCGTGCGGACATGCAAAAAAAAAAAAAAAAAAAAAAAGCGTAATTTTGCAGTGTGCCCCTGTTGATAATTATTCCGGGCATGCGCAGAACGATTGCACCAGCTCTGTAATGAGAAACATCGGTACAAAACTTGGTAAGTGGAAAATAGCAATGATGACTATTTAGCAATGGTGAATATTTGACAGGGAAAGTTACTATCCATAAACTCGGTGTCTCCCTTTACCGCAAACCACAGCGTCGGGTGCACGGAACGAACCGTGCTCGTGCTTTCAAGTTACCCGTTGTTTATCCTTACGTCAAATATCTAACAACAAATAAAACTGACTGTAAGAGGTGGCTTGACAAAGCAGTTATATTATTTGTGTAATGATTTTCCTCTGATTTTCTTGCCTAAAAACGAATTTGCTTATTATACGACCGTCTCTAAAAGAGCGGGGCGTATTATGTGAACACCCGTGGCAGCGGTCGGCTTCCAAAAGCATGTTCTCTCTCTAAGTCAAACAGTTTTTTTCCGATCATCACCAAACTTGTTGACAATGTTTGTGGGCATAATATCTCGGCCAAGTTTAATAACAAGCAAAATCGCTCCATGCTCTCTTGAGGTACGGCCCTTGAATTTCTCAAAATCTGCATTTTAGCATTGTCCGCCCTCAAAATGTTTTCATGCGATCTTCACTAAACTTGGTGACAGTGTTTATGGGCATAATATCTCGGTCAAGTTTGATAACCAGCAAAATCCCAAGAGGTTCTCTTGAGTTATGGCCCTTGAATTACTCGAAAATCTTCAAGTTTAGCCTTGTCGGCCGCCCTCTAAGTCAAACCGTTTTCGTTGTATATTTACCAAACTTGCTGACAATGTTTGTGAGCAAAATATCTCGTCCAGGTTCGATAATCAGCCAAATCGCCCCAGGCACTCTTTGATTATGGCCCTTGATTTAGACCAGATTCGATGACGGGCGTATTCTGTAACAGTCTGCCCACTCTTGTTTTATAGATTATAAAACCTGATGTATTTCTTTTTTAATTGGGAGTAGGTAGTAAAATGCACTGAAGCATATGATGTTATATATTATTGCAAGTTTAAAATGTTATCACTGAGCGCAGTGTTTTTATATACGTCAGTCATATTTATTCTAAAAATTCTAAAAATAGATAATGCTCTTTCGTATATCAAAAATTTCAGTTTGGTAAATTATTGAGATTTGCATTAAAAATACACACTTATAACGAATGTAAACAAAAGTTTAAAAGGAACGGGCCCTTCGATAGAACCCAGATTGCTGGCTCGTGAGTTATATCAGGCATGGCATTTTATCTGATATGATATCATTCGCCCTCCACCTCTAATTCATGTGTGGAGGCTAACAGTTACTTCCGGTGATCAGGTTGTTACTGGTACAGAATCCATGAAAACTTGTTAGGTTAACTGACCACTCATTACATAACTGAAATACTGTTGTAAACGGTCAAAACAAACAAACATATTTCTTTTATTGTAACTTGGCAAGAAATATCCTAATTCGTTATTCTTCCTGGAATATCTTAAGAATGCCTTTTCGTGTTTAGTTTAGGGGTGCTCGGCTTCTGTAAATATTGAATGAACCTTGCTAATATTAGAAAAAAATATATCATATCTTAAACCTTAGCCTGCTGGCGGCATCTGCGCTGCTTGCCATTCAGCCAGTATGTAAAGTGTGTTTAAGGTAGTGGACCTGAATGTCAGCCTGCGAACTGCGTATTCTCCAAGTTAAAGGAATGTTAATAAGTAATCTGTTAACATTTTATGTCCGATGGATTTGAAACAGCATACTTTTGATTTCAACAGAACAGAACATTTTATTTAGAATTTAAAATTTACAGTAAATTAACTGTTTTTTTTTATCTATAAACATAATCAGTAATACAAATACAAGGTCAAAATATATAGTTAATAATAGAGGATGACAATAAACCACTTGAACCTATGTAAATACATACAGTGGCACAGAGGTGACATGCACTTCTTCTTTTTTTCTCTCTCTCTCCAATTGTAAAAACAGCACTACTTTAAGAAAGAACATAGCTGGAACTTCTTTCACATCTGACAAATACACATGTATCCGTTGTTTTTTTCTTTTTTCTCATTTGTCTGGTAAAGTTGTTTTTGTCCGTGTACATAATCTTACACAAAAGAAATATTACTATATTAAAGTGGAATGATGATGATGATAGTAATCATCATCATCATCATCATCATCATCACTATCAAATAATCATAATTATTTAATTAATTATAATATCATTGTCAATATGAATAAAGATAGCTCTATAAAGCACTTTAAAATGTGTTCATAAATAAAAAGAATTCTATGTAAATTTGGTACAATAATAATAATAATAATAATAAATATTATTATTGGTATTATTGTTATGTTGTTGTTGTTGTTTCTTTTTTTTTTAATTTAGAAATGTAAGGATAGATGCATATACTTTTAGGATAAAAGAAAAAAAAAACTTCATAAAATACTTCATTTCTTTCGCATGAATTCTTCCGCAGTTGATTAATAGCCATACGTTTGTATGCAGTTATGCTTTGGGCAAACTAAAATTATATTTCTTTGACACATTTATCCATCTAAACAACGCTTAGACATCATCAGATCTTTATCAGTCGTTAATAGACTAAATATTTTATTTTTTGACACTGATAATAAGTATCATCGATCTCGAAAATTTTTCATTATACAAAGCTTTATCTTTGTGAGTTCAGCCACATTTGTTCATGATATTAATGACTTTTACCTTAAGGTAATGTTGTGACGGATGATACATTTAGCGGCCGTGTTCCTAAAGGTTGGTATTATTAGTGGTGTGATACCTACTTCCGGAAGTCGTTAGAGGGCGGGATTCTCCAACTAGAAGAGCAGACTTTACAGTGTCACCACAGAGAACAGACGTATGTAATCTCTTCTTACTAATTTACATCTCCGTGGGTAAGTCCCCGTCCTCCCCCTGGCCAATAAGGTATATCTGACTGTGGCTTAATTCAATGATGATACAATAATGGCGACGAGGATTCAAATGGCAATTTAGCGGGCAGATACAGTCATTTGCCGTAAGGGTAGACAGCATCAATTTCGAGTTGACATTTTTGTCATAGGCCGGCACGGCATAAGGGCGAATTGATTACACTACATAAGGTTTGGCAGTGACTTGAAGGTTTTCGTTTTAAGCGCAGTCTGAAGGGTTGAGCAGGCTGGTAAATAAATTCCAGACTTCTAGTTTGATTTATTTATCATATAATCAACAATAAGGTTTCGGTCAGGAAAAAGGCTTTTGTAGCTTGGGAGAAGAAATATAGATTTAATTGTAAAGTCTCCAGGTTTCAAGCCAAGTAATTTTTCAACTTCTGCCGGAAATTAGTTGAAATTTTTCACGAAACCTGTCACTTCCGGTGAAGTCTTCTAGACTCACTTTGCTCTTCTTACAGGTTCTAACAGATTACAGAATAAAACTATAGAGTAGCAGTCTTCTAGACCTACCTATTTTCAACAGATATACAGACAGAAATAAGGTTGGTTTATTTTTTCCATATAAATGGTGGTGTCTACCAAAGAGCTGGTGTCTACCAATGGAAAAATATTTTAGTGTATCCAATACACTGCTATAGAAATTTGAATATTTATTGTTTGAGTCTGGGTGACCGGTTTAAATATTTGAAAAAAAAAGTGTATTTTATACACAAGTGGCTGTCTGTAGCTTGTAATCTGAGGTATTTTGTTTTCGGCGTATTCTATACACGAAACAAATAAGTTCTACCATTGAGACCTCTAATATTAAATTATTTCTTCAGTATTCTATACTGGAAATAGATTTAAATAGATAAACATTGGAGATAAATTGTTTTTGTTGTATTCTATACACAAAACAAAACAGTTCTACCTACTTGACCATAAAAATTGAATTATTTCTTCAGTATTCTATACTGGAAATAAATGTAAATAAATAAACAAGAAAAATAAATTGTGTCTGAGTATTCTATACTTAAATCAATTTACAACAAAAAGTATAAAATATTTTGGTGTATTCTATACCCATAATATTAAAAATTGTGATTACGCTTTGTCCGACAACTGACATTTAATTACACACAAAATGTCCATCAACATTAATACGGCAGGCAAAGAGGAATTGCAGAACATCCCTTCAATAGGACCGAAGAAGGCGGAAAAAATAATAGCATTTAGACAGACATATGGATTTGTCACAAAAGAAGCTTTGGCTATGGTGTTCCCTGGTGAATTAACAACAGATATACTGGAAAATATTGATTTCACAATTCCAGTTACTTCACCAGATAAAATTAATAAGACAGGGGGGAATGTAGCAGTTAGTGTTTCACCAAAACCTGCGCCTAATCCAGATACTTTATCTGTAAAAACAACAACAGATGCACCTGTTACAAGCAGTCCACTAGTGCAACAGACTGCGACAGATAGTTTTACGACTCCGAAAGGGACGTCACTCATGACAGGCGCCTTGGGACCATTATCTCCCCATTCCCCACACAAAATATTAAATCAACAAATTGAAGAATGTCTTGAACAGTTGTTAGCTTTAAGTCAAGGCATGAATAGAACAGACATTGCTTCAATGATAGCAGCCTTACCAAAAACACCACAGTCTGATGAACGCCCAAATCAAGCAACATCACTACATACAGGGCCTAGTACTTCTAGTACATGGTCAAAGTCAAGGTCTCCTATCAAGAAAGAAATTGTCACACCAAAAATATCTCTGACAAAAAATATTTCGCACCCAGAACCGGTAGCAGATAAGTCAACATGTAATCACGAAAGCCATTCAGGATCAAGCGACAAAAAGTCAGGCGACAGACATGTACACGAAGAACCGACCAAATCCAGCGACAGTAATGTTACAGATAAACATTCCACACATCACAGGTCAAGGTCGCCCAGACATCAAAGATCTGATTCAAGGCAAAGATCTACTAGACACAGATCTTCTAGATCTCCGTCTAAACATAGGTCAGATAGATCTAAATCGCGACATGAGTCACATCATGGTTCTTCAAGAAATAGGTCTCAGTCTCCACACCGAAGGTCAAATGGTCATAGATCAAGGTCACGTGATGTAAGGTCAAGATATAAAAAATCATATCCATATCAGTCTTCGCCTCAACGTTCTGCATCTCCCAGTAAACATCACAATCAAGATAAATACAATTCAAGATCAGATGACACTAAATCCGGTAATAAAGAAAAAAGGTTAAAAGACACTAAATCTGGCAAAAGAACACCAAGGTCAGATGATACTAAATTACATCATCAACATCCACAAAGTGAAAAGGTGGATAAAACAGCAAGGTCAGATGACACTAAATCATCAAGAACAAGGACAGATGACAAGGGTGCTAGGTCTCATACATCAAGGTCAGAAGATACTAAAGATAAAGAAAGATCTTCAAGACATCAGACATCTAGACACTCGAACAATAAAAGCTCAAGGTCCTATGATAGGTCATCGTCATCTGAAAGTTCAAGGTCATCTGAATCATCAATGTCATCTGAAAGGTCATCAAGGTCAAGTAGTAGTAGCAGATCTGGGGATAGACACAGTTCAGGAAACCATCATAGTAAAGCAAACTCCAACAAAAGGTCAAGGTCACGATGTACTTGCATAAAATGTAGACAGACAAGACATAGTGATAAATACAGTTCCAGAGTTAAGGAATCTGCATATTATGACAGTAGAAAAACTTCTTCAAGACATAGGTCTTCTAGATCTTCGTCTACAGATAGACAACAACACTTTCGACCCCGACGCAGTAAATATGGTAATCGACATTATTATTACAGTAGTTCAGAGGAAGATGATAATGATTACCATAAGTATGTACCAAAGTATCAAGAAAAGCGGGGTGACCCAAAGAAACTTCCTAAGAATTTAAGGTATGATGGGAAGTCCTGTTGGTTGTCATTTAAACAGAAGTTCAAGAGCTACATGTCGGTCCTGAACTGGTCTGAAAATGAAAGCAGAGATTATCTGAATTGGAGTCTTGAAGGAAAAGCTTTGGATTTCTTTACGTTAACAACTAGAATGGGAGATCACTTTTCCTTCAGTCAGATTATGAAGAAACTTGAAGGTCGTTTTGGTGCAAGAGAACTGGCGGAAACATCCAAGGCCAAATTTCAGCAAGCTTCACAGCGTCCCGATGAGTCACTTGAAGATTGGTCAGACAGAGTTCTTACTCTAGCTACACCTGCATTTAGAGATCTTCCTGAGCAACACCGAATGCAGGAGGCCATTTCCAAATTCTGTCAGGGGTGTATTGATAAAGAAGCTGGAAAACATGCGTGTTTCGAACGACCAAGAAGCATGGAAACCGCATTAAATTCAGTAAGACATTACCAGTATATCTCACAGGCAGTCGACGGAAAACAAAAGCCGCGAAAAAGTAAAGAAGATATTTCGGTGAATGCTGTCGATTCTCCATCTGAAGCAAGGGTTGAGAAGATGATAGAAAAAGCAATAGAGAAATTGACCGGTAAAATGCAGAAGATGAATGTTGGTACAGAAAAACCAGCCAAACGATACAGTTCTATCGAGTGTTTTTTCTGCAGAAAGATAGGCCATGCCAAGAAAGATTGCCTTAGATACAAAGCATGGGTAGCACAAGGCAAAGGCAGAGGTAGAGGTAGAGGCATGAACAGAGATTTAAACAAGGAAGGGCCGGGTGTGCAGGCCTCTCATCCGAGCCCGAAGAAGTAAGTGGCCTAGATACAGAAAATGCTGCAGCGACTTCTAGTCCTCACACAGACGAAACGGTCAATATCTTGAGCAAGTCTGATAATATTCCAGAGAACCAATCTTCTGTTAGCAAGAATGCAAACAACTGTAAGACTTCTAGTCTACATAGCATTCAGGAAACCGGTAAAGTTTGTGATACTTCTAGTACACATACAACAGTAGAAGAGGGACGACTTACACAAGAAACCAATGAAGATGAAGTGGTTAGTGTACACCAAGTTCGCGCAGGGTCTTCCTATGTGTACATAACAGTTGGCAACACCAAGGTCAAGGCCAGAATAGATTCGGGTGCAGAAATAACCATTTTATCATTGCAAGTGTATGAGAAGCTACCGAAAAAGCCAGGCAAGGTTAAAGAAGTCGTTATGCAAATGGCAGATAAGGACGCCGTCTTAAAGGGTTTTACAACCACACCTTTAAGAATGCAAATAGGTTCTCAAACATTTCACGAAAGAGTTTATGTAGCACCAATTAGCGATGAAATGCTGCTAGGACACGACTTCCTACATCATTTAGGTGTGATGTTAGATATGCACTCTGACACATTGGTGCTAAATGGGGAAAGAATTCCAATGAATACCAAGTTCAAAGAAGGTAAACCAGTTGTTGCAAGAGTAACAGTGGCTAAAAGAACCGTGGTTCCACCAAATTCAGCTGTTTGGTTGTCATGCAAGATGGATGGTCAGCTCAGTGACTACTTCATAGAGCCAAATGAGTTACTGGATCGGTTGGGTGTAATGATGCCAAGAACAGTTAGATCTTCAGAAACGAAACCAATAGTTTGTATAGTCAATGCCACAAACTCTTACAAGACATTCAAGAAAGGTAAAGAAATTGCCAATGCCTTCGAAGTACAGGGTATATTGGAAACAGATGATGTAGAATCTGAGGTGACTTATAGCCACTCAGATACTTGCAAGTATGGTGTACATGAGGAAACAGAATTGACTTCTAGTTATTCTGTTAAAACAGTCGAAAGAGAACCTATGTCAAAGATAAATGCAGCAGTAAAGAACCAAGCACCAAAACAGAAAGAAGATGCAATAACACAGATCCCAGATCATTTACAAGAAGTATTTAAAGCTTCTAAAGAACAATTAGATGAAGGGCAATGTGAGAAGTTAGCAAAACTTCTATGTGATTACGCAGATGTATTTGCAAAAGAAGATTTTGATTTGGGGAACTTCACCGCAATTGAACACAAGATTGACACTGGAGATGCCCGCCCAATAAAGCATCGTATGAGAAGAACACCAGCTTGTTTTGTTGGAGAGGAGGAAGCACATTTGAAGAAGATGTTAGATGCCGGTGTCATTCAAGAATCAGTTTCAGAATGGGCATCCTCACCTGTTCTGATCCGGAAACGTGACAATACAGTCAGATGGTGTATTGACTATAGATCTCTTAATGACGTCACGATTAAGGATACATTCCCCTACCATTGGTGGAAGATTGCCTAGATACATTGTCAGGTAGTTTCTGGTTTTCTAAACTAGATGCTAATTCAGCATATTGGCAAGTAAAAGTTAAAGAAGAAGATCGAAAGAAAACAGCATTTTCTAACCAAATTTGGACTCTTCGAACATGTTAGAATGGGTTTCGGTCTCACCAATGCACCAGCAACGTTTTCCCGAGTAGTAAATTTAATACTAAGAGGTTTGACCTGGAAAACAGTATTGGCCTTCTTGGACGATATACTGGTGATGGGGACAAGTTTTGAGGAACACTTGAAGAATATAGCAGACGCCCTTGAGCGGTTCCGCAAGTATGGTCTCAAGTTGAAGCCCCGAAAATGTATTTTCTTCCAGACTGAAGTCGAATTTCTGGGGAGAATCGTTAGCAAAAATAATTTGGCTATGACTAGAAAAGACACAGAAACGGTAGCTAATTGGCCAGTACCTACATCATCGAAAGACGTAGAAAGATATTTAGGATTGGTCAACTATCATCGTTCCTTTGTAAAGAACTTTGCGGAACAAGCACAACCACTCTACAACTTAACAGGGAAAAATCAGTTTAAGTGGGGCGATAAGGAGAGAGCGTCATTTGAGGCGTTGAAGAAAGCTTTAACTGAAAACCACCAGTTCTGGCTTTACCAAACAACAAGGATCCATTTATCCTTGACTGTGATGCCTCAGACAAGGCTATAGGTGCAGAACTTCTTCAAGTGCAAGATGGAGTGGAAAAAGTAATTGCTTATAGCAGTTTCACATTGACTCCAGAACAGAAAAACTACTGCACCACCAGAAAAGAACTTTTAAGCATTGTTAGGTTTACTAGACAGTTTAGACATTACCTTCTAGGCAAAGTCTTCACAGTGAGAACAGATCATTCGAGCTTGACTTGGTTATTAAGGTTCAAAGAACCGCAGGGTCAGCTGGCACGATGGATTGAGGAACTGTCTCAATACAACATGGTTGTAAAACATCGGCCTGGGGTTAAACACGGAAATGCGGATGCACTTTCAAGGATTCCGGACACCTTGGTACCGTGTTCAGCATATATAGCTGGCATAAAGCCTGCAGATTTGCCATGTGGTGGCTGTCATTACTGCAAACGAGCTCACAACCAGTGGAACCAATTCACAAAACAAGTAGATGATGCGGTCAAACTGTCAATGCAGGAAGGTCAGACAACCGTAAGGAAGAACAGCAATGTTTATTTAGGGGCAACTGCAGAGATGAAGAAGTCAACGCCAGAAGAGGTAGCAATGGTAAAAGATACTGTTCGTTCGAAGTATAACAATGCAGAGTTCAACAGTAAACCAGAGTTTAAACAGCCCTGGGATCCTGAACGATGTACAGGTCTTCTAGATGGTACATCTGACAGGGAAAGTACAAGTCTTTTAGACAGTACTAAAAACAGTGAAGAAACTAGTCTTCTAGACAGTATTCTTACAGTAGACCTCATGGGTCTTGGCGGAAGTGAATCACATTTCGATATCGTTACAATAGGGGATGGTGAGAAGCGGTACCTTTGCGCATGCCCAGTAAATGCAGCGATAGATTCAAGTATAACTCAACTTTCTTGTTGGGGGTTCACTTTCGAAGAGTTGCAAACAGAACAGGCAAAAGACAAAAATTTGCGTATCATTATCGACTGGTTGAAAAGACAGAAAGAACCGGATGAAGGAATTCTATTCCTATCCAGTCCAGAAGCAAAATACTACTGGCTTAATAAAGAAGTATTCCTGTTGATTGATGGTGTACTTTTTAAGAAGAATCCAGATGCAGAAGATCTTCAGTTGGTAGTGCCAGAAAGTCTGAAAGAGCAAGCATTGATTTGGCATCATGATATACCTTCTTCAGGGCATCAAGGGGTAGCTAGAACGAAAGCCAAGTTAAAGGAAAAATTCTTCTGGGTCCGACTTTCAAAAGATGTCGAAGCATATGTGTTATCCTGTAATGTTTGCAATCGGAACAAGAAAACGAAACGCTATGGTAGAGTTCCTTTGACAGAATTCCAAGCGGGAGCACCTATGGAACGTGTGCATATAGACTTTATGGGACCATTACCAAAGACTACACACGGAAACGAACATTGTTTGATGATGGTAGACCAGTTTACCAAGTGGGTTGAATGTGTACCACTACCTTCACAGAGAGCTGAAGTTACTGCCAAGGCAGCCATCGATGAGTTCTTCAGTCGATTCGGCTTTCCACTTCAGATCCATACAGACCAAGGGCGCAATTTTGATGGTAAATTGTTTGAGACCTTGTGTAAAGCATTACACATTCATAAAGCCAGGACAACGCCGTACAGACCGTCTTCGAATGGACAAGTCGAAAGGTTTAACCGTACGGTGATGGATGCTGTTAGATGTTTCATTGGTAAATCGCAAGATAAATGGGACCAAAACATCCAACAGATAGCAGCAGCTATAAGGGCTTCGGTAAACAGAAGTACGGGGTTTACACCAAACATGTTAATGTTGGGAAGAGAGGTGAATACACCAGCTCAGCTAATGTTTCCAAATGCCAAAGCAGAAAAGTCTGAAGAATATGGTGAATATGTCTCTAATTTGTTGCAGAACATCCAGAAAGCACACGAAGCTGCGAGAGAAACTCTGAAAACATCGTTGAAGCGCATGAAGCGGGACTACGATTTAAAGATCTTATTAAGACCTTATTCAGAAGGTGACATTGTGTATCTTCTAGATACAGCAGTCAAGAAAGGCAAATCTCGCAAACTCTGCTCGCCTTGGAAAGGTCCAGCCATCATCATGAAAAAGATCACATCATATTTGTATCGGGTGAAATTGCGGAATGCAGTTTTCGTAACAAACCACGACAGAATGATGCCTTGCAAGGATCGAAAGATACCCGTGTGGATTACAAAATACAAGGAATCACCTGATTACACTGATCTTTCACAGCAAGATGACAGTGATGATGATAACGATATGTATTGTATCTGCAGGAAACCATGGAACGGAAGATTTATGATACAGTGTGACTACTGTGATGAATGGTTCCACGGCTCTTGTATCAACATCACCGCGACAGACGCTCTTGACATTGATAAATATAAGTGCAAGGCATGTAAGGCCAAAAAACAATGATAAGGGTGAGCGTAAATCATGTAAGTCATTTTGCTTGTACTTTTCAGATATGGCTGTACCATCAAGTAACGTCAAGGACTTCCTGACCACAGTTGAAGAACACCTAGAAAGGGGTCATGTCTATTTTTCAGCCGATGACTTCGTCAAGAACCTTTCACTTTGCCCAAGATTGGCAGGGAGGGAAAAGGCTGAACTTCTGCTAAACACCCTGTTGAAAATGGTAAAACTTGCGAAGGAAAAGAAAGATGCCACCAGAAACAAAAGAAGGCTCACACAGTGGCTAAAAGAGGCAGCACACAGTATGTTGACCTTCCAAGTAGCCAACAGGGATTGGATAAGCAACAATGTTTGGAAGCTCCCGGATCTACCTAAACCCGTGGAACAAGTATATGATCCAACAAAAGGGAAAAGGGACATCCGATACTTTCCAACTTCAAAATCAGATAAAGCGTTGGAAAAAGAAGTAGGAGACGAAAGTGTTGATGAAGATGTATTGGATTTGGAGTTAAACGAAGACGAACTTCTTGCGTCACCAAGAGTCCAGTCTAATACAGAAACTGCAGCGGATCCAACACAACCCATGGAAGTGGATCAGCAGGCAGATTCACCATCAGCTACTGCCATAGTCAGTCCCAGGAAGTCTCCAAGACTGGCTGAGAAATCCAGGATTTCACCGGTAAAAGCACCTCCTCAGGAAGTCGCCAAGCCAAAGTCTCCTAAAGCTTCCAAGAGATCTACAGACAAGGAAGACCAGAAGAGGGCTTCTAGCTCCTCTTCTAGACATCCAAAAGAACATAGACCAAAGGACAAAGAAGACCAGAAGAGGGCTTCTAGCTCCTCATCTGGACATCTGAGAGAGAATAGACATGAACCCAGAAGGCACTCTGAAGATACTTCTAGGACATCAAGTATGGCTGAAGACAGAAAGAAGCATTCAGACCGTTCTAAGTCTCGCCAGGATGACCGGGCTTCTAGTTCATCTCATCATCACCAAGAACGGGATGCTTACTCCGTAGCAAAATCGAGGCCACATTCCAGTACCTCCAGTGGGGCTTCTAGCTCGGGGAAGAACTGGAATGAGAAGGCACCAAGATCATCAGATCGAACCGGCTTCAGAGATGTTGAACGCCACGTGACATTTGGCAGAGGTATGACCGTTGATTACCAACAAGCGACTGTAGGCCTGAAGAAGAGATCAGCTACTGCAGTCCCTCTAGAATCTTTGGTTATATCTACAACAGTTCTGAAGAAACAGAAGACTGATGATATTCTGCATCAGGTCAAAAAAAACGGTAGAGGAAAGAAGAAAATCCTCGGGTAAAAGTCGTTCCAGACCTTGCTGGGTACCTGGCTGTACAAAACCAAACAGCTATATGAAGGTACACGCTTTCAAGTACCATGTGCCCGGGATTTTCGACGAAAGGCTCAGACCTGATGATGAACAAGTTCTACGGGGTAGGAGAAATGCTTTAAATCAAGCTACTAGATGGCTTTTGGGTAGGCCTGCTTCGTTAGATGAACTGGTTACTTTCGTTGTTATACAGAGAATGCTCAGTACGGCTGATAACACCGAGGTAACGCCTAGACAAGAAAAAGCCATGGCCGAGTTGTGCAGATTTCTGCGGATACCAGTTCCTGATAATTTTATATTGGAACCAGCTAATTCACCAGGATGCCTCATTCACTGGAAAGCTGTCTTGCTGATTGCTGCAAGTCTGGACGCAGATGAGAGACAGTATTGGCAAGACTACTATCCAGTGCCAGAGAACGCAGAAATCCAGCCCCAGGTTGAAGCACAAGTACGCCTACCAGCAGCCTTCGACAGCCATTTCCACCTGGACAGAACGCTACGCAAGCTTAACATTAATCCAGCCGGAAACCTGGATGACATTATCAATTGTGTTCCAGTAGACGCAGATAAAAAGGTCAATCTAGTTGGAACAGTCGCCGTCTACTGCGATCCTAGAAGCTATCCGTCTGAACAATGTCTTCTAGACTTGCCAGAGGATATGACAGTTGCTATTGGATTTCATCCAAAACATGCAAAGAACAGCGTACGTAGCCTTGATGTGGACACGATGCAGTTATCGAGGCTTTTACAGAATCCTCGTGTAAAAGCGCTCGGCGAGATAGGTCTCGATCATTCCGAGCCAATAAAATACTGGTCGTACCAGGTGGAATTACTGGAAAAAGTACTGCCATTGCTTGAAGACCGTCACATATTGATTATTCATTGCCGTGGGATGAAAGGGAATTGTGGTACAGAAGCCTTCCTATTGCTTCTCCATTTCTTACAACAGAAGGTACGACAAAATCACCCCATTCACCTACACTGCTTCACGGGAAACCAGTATGTGATACAGAGATGGTTGGAGATATTCCCAAGAACTTATTTTGGATTTACCAACTTGGTCGAGTCGTTCAATCCTGAACAGGTTGCAGCACTTCAAAGTATCGACGAAAACCGCTTACTTCTGGAGTCAGACGCGCCATATTTTCCAAGTATGGGTTCCGAGGCATCATCTCCAAGTCAGATCTTCGCAGCAGCCAAGAGTGTAGCCACACACCGACAGATGACTGTGGAGCGAGTGTTAGAGATCACAGTTGCCAACGCGATGTATCTCTACAGAGGGCAGTCCCAGTAATGTAACGTAAAGTCCACATTAGCCTGACTTCTAGTCGGCTAAGGTGCACCATCGTCCGCACAGGATGGACTTATAGTCCGTCATCACCAGATGTCCATGAGTGCCAGAAGCCAAACCATTGGATTTCTAATCCAAACTATGTACAGAAGGTGTTCAAGATGACAGTTATTGGGCTTCTAGTCCAATATACAGAGTTCCAGTCCAGTTCGATGACTACCAGTCATGTACGGTTAAAGGACTTCTAGTTCTCCACAGGCTAATAAATCTGTGATGGTTTCTAATCATCATTGGTTTATTATTCACAACATTTCTCCCACACTGGACTGAGGCTTTCATTATAAAGTTGGGGGGAGTGTTGTGACGGATGATACATTTAGCGGCCGTGTTCCTAAAGGTTGGTATTATTAGTGGTGTGATACCTACTTCCGGAAGTCGTTAGAGGGCGGGATTCTCCAACTAGAAGAGCAGACTTTACAGTGTCACCACAGAGAACAGACGTATGTAATCTCTTCTTACTAATTTACATCTCCGTGGGTAAGTCCCCGTCCTCCCCCTGGCCAATAAGGTATATCTGACTGTGGCTTAATTCAATGATGATACAATAGTAAATAACTGTAATTTATTGTGGATTAGAGCTATTATTTTCAGGTAGGGATTTTCTTCCAATAATTTGTTCACCTGTTTATTAAAATTCCATCATAAAGAGAACTTTTATAAAAGAATAGTATTAGATTTTTGTCTAGTCAATTTTTCATTGATAATCATTCAATTTCGTACATGAAACTTATCTTTCACAAAATTAATTGAACTTGGGCATACTATGCATATTTGAGCCGCGCAATGAGAAAACTAACATAGTGGCTTTGCGACATACATAGCTCCAGACCAGACTGCGCGGATCCATGCTGGTCGCAAAGATACTATGTTGGTTTTCTCGCGGGGCGGCTCATTTCTATAAATAAAAAGTACCAGAAACCTTGATACTACTGCTTACCTTTTACATTTAATTTTGACAAGGGGATTAAGTATACATTAAAATATTCGAATGTTTAATGAACTTATATACCATTGTCGCATTATTTATTTTACTGCCTATCTCAAGCCAATGTTGAATAATATTAAATGTATGTAATTGTTGTGTATTAATACTTGATGTATATACTTCTCCGTCTTTTCCATGTTTATACTTCAGTCTTGTAAAACATGTTGCATACTACGGATTGTTACATGTTATTATTGTACACTTTACTGTGTTTGATCAAAATCTCAGTAAATGAGAAAATAAAGAATACAAATGTATACAGATCGTTTATTTTCCGCAAAAGTTACTTCCCTTACATAAAATACGCCATATTTTTCTTACAAAATAATGCACGGAGGGGCACCTGCGGTCTTCCTGTACAAACAAAACTAAACCGGTCCTATAATTGTGTCAGTACGAGGTTATACCAACAAAAAAGTACAGATAAGTAACATTACACTGAAATGTGTAATTGCATCCTTTTTTTTGTTAGGCGTGTTTTCGGTATCCTAGCCTACCATATTTTTTTTTTGCCCGATCCTAAATAATGTTTTTATGGCCTTGGAGATTTTTTTAACTTTCGCACAGAAAGTTGCCAAATTGAACTTTTGATGCTTGTAGCATGGTCATTGATTTTAGAAATCAAAGAATTGATGTTCTTAAGTCATATCCCCCTTATTTGTATTCATTTTTATTGACATAAAAAATATTTCTGAAAAGTCTGATTTTTTTTTTAAATTCCGACCTACCTACCCCAATTGTTCTAGCATGTTATCGGAAACAAAGATTTTTTGGGTCTAATCATTCTACTGGCTAAAACGTCTGGTTTGAAATTGGATTTCCAAGACGAAACACGTTCTGTCATGATGCTTACCAGCAAAGAATGCCAGAAATCGTTTGCATTATAACTTCGTCAGGCCAAATGCAATGGAAAATAGATACAGAAGCGCTTCTGGACTTGTTAGAATTGAAATGGTAATTCTAAAATCTTGTAAAATGTTATATATATGTAATGTTCTGTAACTTTTTCATCTTTTGCAGATCTAGGCAGATGTTTGCTTATACCAAATTTCGTATGAACTCAACAACATTAGCGGAGTAAAGGGCAACGTTTAGCAATACATGCAGACATAGCAACTCAAAACAGGAGTAAAATTCCTTATAGCATATTGCTTCACAGTTTTGATATGAATCACTGAACAGAGGGAGAGAACTATTTTAAAAGTATAGTATGAAGGAACATTAGAAGCATGCATCTTCATTAAGAAAACATTTGACTATACATACAGGAGAAAAGTATTTTAATATGGATGATATATAAACAGAAATAAATGAAAATATGAAAATGTATGAAGTGGAGAAAAATTTTAAATGTGATACTTGTGAGTTTGTATCTGCCTCGAGTAATGGTCTAAAGGTTCATAAGAGAATACATACAGGGGGAGAAAGCTTAACATGCAACATTTGTAATTATGTTTGTAATAAAAGCGCCAATTTGACAAGACATATGGCAATACATACAGGGGGAAAATGCTTTGAATGTAGTGTTTGTGGTTATACATGTCACTTTAAAAGTATTTTGAAGAGACATATGATTAAACATACGGGAGAGAAACCCTTCAAGTGCAAGATATGTAATTATGAATGTATTCAAAGCTCTGATCTGAAGAACCACATGAGAATACATACAGGAGAATATTGCTATAAATGTAAAATATGCGATTATGCATGCAATAAACGCACTAATATGACGAGGCATACGCTGAGACATACAGGTGTGAGAAGCTTTAAATGTGATGCTTGTGAACATGCATGTTATACACGTACTGAGCTAAAAAAACACAAGGTTATGCATTTAGCAGACAAAACTTTTAAATGTGATAATTGCGGTATGACTTTTAAGTCGAAAATTCTTCTGAGGTCACACATCGGATCACACGTTGGAGAGAGACGTTTCAGCTGTGATATTTTTGATTCTTCATTAAGAAAACATTTAACTATACATACAGGAGAAAAGTATTTTAATATCCAAGATAGACAAACAGAAATCAGTGAAAATATGAAAATGAACGAAGTGGAGAAAAGTTTAAAAGGTGATGCTTGTGAGTTTGTATCTGACTCGAGTAATGGTCTAAAGGTTCATAAGAGAGGACATACAGGGGAAGAAAGCTTAACATGCAACATTTGTAACTATGTTTGTAATAAAAGCGCCAATCTGATAAGCCATATGGCAGTACATACAGGGGGAAAATGCTTTAAATGTGATGTTTGTGATTATGCATGCTACAAACGTAGAAATTTGAAAAGGCATATGACAATACATACAGGAGAGAAACGCATTAAATGTGATGTTTGTGATTATACATGTCGCCAAAACGGTAATCTAAAGAGGCATATGGCAATACATACAGGAGAGAAACGCTTTAAATGCACTGTTTGTGATTACATGTGTAACCAGCGCACTCATCTTAACAGACATACGGCAGTACATACAGGAGAAAAACGCTTTAAATGTGTTTTTTGTGATTATGCGTGTATTCAAAAAGGAAATCTGATTAGGCATATGAAACTACATACTGAAAAAGAATGTAAATGACATGTCTGCACTTTAAGAGAATTTCGGTACATTACCTTTGAAAAGAACACATGAGCCGCAGCATGAGAAAAGCAACATAGCGGATTTGCGACCATCATTGATCCAAACCAGCCTGCACATCCGCGCAGTCTGGTCAGGATCCTTGCTGTTCGCTAACGTTTTCTCTAATTGCAATATGCATAGAAAATGAACAGCAAGGATCCTGACCAGACTCCGTGATGCGCAGGCGGGTCTTGATCCATGCTGGTCGCAAATGCACTGTGTTGCTTTTCTCACGATGCGGCTCATATATAGAATTTTGGTATGCTACCTGAATAAACGATGTACAGTCTAACCTGTCTTAAGCAGCCAGCCAGAATAAAGCAGACAACTTGGCCGCTTAAGCCAGCTGACCGCTGATCAGAGGTGCAGCCACAATATGTTTTTTTTTCAGACTTCTGACCAGTTTAGTCTTTAGGCCCATTTCTTTTTCGATTTTCTATTATTATTTTACCACGATACAATGATGTACATGTATATATAGAATTTCTTTCACACCTGACAAACGTGTGTATCAGTTTGTGTGTGGGGGTTATTTTTAGCTCGACTTTTCGAAGAAAAAGTAGAGCTATTGCACTCGCCCCGGCGTCGGCGTCGGCGTTGGCGTCGGCGTCGCCGTTGGTTAAAGTTTTTGATTAAGTCATATATCTCTGTTACTATCAAAGCTATTGACTTGAAACTTAAAATACTTATTTACCATCAAAGTCTACATGAGGAGAAACAATTCCCATAACTCTGTTTGAATTTTGACAGAATAATGCCCCTTTTTAACTTAGATTTTTTTTGTTAAAAGTCAAATATTTCTGTTACTATTAAAGCTTTTGACTTGAAACTCTAAATAGTTATTTGCTATCAAAGTCTACACCAGGAGACACAATTCCCATAACTCTGGTTATGATTTTGACAGAGTTATGTCCCTTTTTAACTTGGAATTTTTTTACTGGCAAAGCTCTAATTCAAGAGTCAGGCACTGAGAAAAGTCGAGCGCGCTGTCTTACGGACAGCTCTTGTTTATAATTCCTCTTGTATAGCTCTTTGTACATGTGATAATGATAATAATTATAGTGATAATAGCTTCGCAAAGCACTTTTGAATGTGTTCATAACCATCTGAAAAATTTTTATATGATAATAATAATAACTGTTTCAATTATTTGAATTTTAGACATAGACAATGACGTTCCGGTATATTATGTAGTTTAAGAGGTGTACTGTTACACACATAAAATACTGTGTGTAGTACTGTTATGATATAAAATACTGTGTGCAGTACTGTTATGATATAAAATACTGTGTGTAGTACTGTTATGATATAAAAAATACTACACAATATATTTCATTCCTTTCACATAAATACTTCCGCAATCAATAACAGTACAATTGTTTGTATGTTAATGCCAATGATATTTCTTTGACATCTTTATCAATTTAAAACGCACTTTAATTTAAAGCAAACATTGCTTACAGTCAAACCTATTACAATTTATCAGATCTATATCTGACTTGACTTGACTTGACTTGAAGTTAATAGTTTAATTAAGAGGTGAAGTGTTTAGATTTCCTCTGGATAATTGCAAGATTTTGACGCTGATAATGAGTATCACCGGACTGGATTTTTTCACTATACAGTTTTTAGCCAGTTTGGGAGTTTCAACCACATCTCTTTATGATATTTACCTTGTGATGAAATAAAGCGAATACCTGTAATTAATTGTGGATTATAATTTTCAGGTAGGTTAAATTATATTTTTTTGTGTGTGTGTTTAGATAATTTGTTCTGTTTATCAACTCCAGTAATTGAACCACAGAAGCTTGAAGCTGTACCAATTGGTATCCATGCATTATCATATCTCACCCACTTAATATATTAAAATATTTATCATGCATATAATTGAGCCGTGTCATGAGATAACCAACATAGTGACATCCGCGCAGTCTTGTCAGGATCAATGCTGTTCGCTTTTAAAGCCTATTGAAATCGGAGAAACTGTTAGCGAACAGCATGGATCCTGACCAGACTGCACGGATGCACAGGCTGGTCTGGATCCATACTGGTCTCAAACCCACTATGTTGGTTTTCTCATGACACATACGGCTCATATTTTATTGATTAAGCTTCAAAACACCTGTGATTGAGCACCATTTAAGTTTTGTATTGTCATGTTTTCATTTATAAATACTCCGTAATTGTTTTAATTGTACACTTACACCTTTCAGTACTTTTCACTTTGGAGTAAGTTTTTTGTCATTTTTTGTCGTATAAGTTGTAAATTTATCTGTTGTAATTTTCTAATATTGCCGCTGTGCTGACTTTACAGTATTTGAAAAAGGGAAGCCACCACATAGAAATTTTCAACCTTTATCATTTTATAATATCTACGATGAATCAAGTATTTTAGAATACTGAAAACATTTATTCTACCACTTTAATTAAAGATCTTCTTTTATATAAACAAATAAGGATTTAACGTGTATTGTCTTCTTGATTAGAAGGTGTACTTTTATATACTTTTAATTTCTCATATTTCAAACCGCATTTTATTCCAAATCAGTAGTATTCTTTCCTGGTAAAATTTGAACGTGTTAGAATGAAAATATATTTCAGTTTTGCGTGCTTTGTTGGCAAAAAAAACACGCTTATTTCGTTCAGATGCATTGTTATTAATCACTCAGGCTTTCAGTCTTCGACAGTACATCGCATCTGAACTCAAAACCGAGTTTTATTTGCCAAGAAAGCGCGCAAATATAAAATCCATTTCCAAATTTAAAGTGAATATTCATATTTTTGTTACCTATGTTATCTATATGTCAGTTATGTTCAGTGTGTTAAGTGAGAATACTGGCCGTAGCTTTCGCAGAAGCGGTGGTTCCAACGCCGCGACGGTTGAGGATTCATCGTGGAAGAGCGAGGGATAAATATGCCCGTCTGACTACGTTACAGTAAGTTTTCTTATAAGTTTACCAATATTTGAGCCGTGCCATGGGAAAACCAACATAGTGGGTTTGCGACCAGCATGGATCCAGACCAGCCTGCGCATCCGCGCAGTCTGGTCATGATCCATGCTGTTCGCTTTTAAAGCCTACTGCAATTAGAGAAACTGTTAGCAAACAGCATGGATCCGCGCAGTCTGGCTTGGATCCATGCTGGTCGCAAAGCCACTATTTTGGTTTTCCCATGGCACGGCTCATTTATCTACTGCATCTTCGACGAATCCTCCTCCGCCGCGGCACTGGTACCACCACTTCTGCGAAAGCTATGGCCAGTGTGGTGATTGTTGCATTGCTCAGACTGAGTTTACTTATCTGGATGTCGTTTTTCTAATTCTTTAACAGATTTGTTCTTGGAGAGCTTATTGATAATTCATTATGCATAGCAGCAACCGCAATGTTTAGCCATATTATTTTGTTTTTATCAAAATAGGGGAGCGGTGGTCTAGTGGTAAAGGTGCCCGCCGCTCAATCAAAGGGCAGCGGGTTTGAGCCCCACATAGGTAACGTCCACGCCTTTTCGTACGACACCAATACTGATTTTTTTTTTCCAGGAAAAGGACTCAAGAGTGATTCAATAAGCTAGAAGTTTCTATCACATTCAAGCTAAAACAAATTCGTTCTTTCTTTAATATCGTTGTACAGTGAGTAGAAACCATTTATAAATTACCGATAATTCATATAATTTGATAAGACAATATACAACATTCTAACACGATCCGATTCATTTTCCTAAAAAGCAAAGAAGGTTGAAAACAGTGAATTATTATACCTATAATTTTCTGTTCTGACGTCACAATTATTGTGTCATAACGTCAAACTGCATAGCGACGCGCTGGAAAAATAAGTCGTTTGAAAACTGGCAAATATTTAATGAATGCCGTCAAAGATGTAGATTCTACTTTTAAGTCCTTGGTAACATGTTAGAATCGAAATAATATATTTCATTTAGAAATTTGCTGTTGAATAAAATCATTGTTTGTCGTTCCGGCGCGTATATTTATAATACTCGGGCTGCGCCTTCGTGATATAATTCTTTCTCATCTGAACTCCAAACTATGATTTATTCAGTGACAAATCAATAAATGCGATATATTATTTCTTGAATAAATACAGTGACTTTTTTACGATTTCTAGAAGTAGAAGTCTAACGTTAAAAGTGATAAATTAAATATATTTTTGCGTTTGCTTAATAGACTGGATATTTTACTGAAAATTAAAATGCTGATTTTTCAAAAGGTGTTATTTTCTATAAGAAAATATTACAGACTAAGAATGATTGAGTTGGAAAGTTAGACGTCATGAAGACTTCGCTTTCGTTGGCTGGAATGTGTTTAAAACCCATAAATATTGATAAA
Source organism: Mercenaria mercenaria (assembly GCF_021730395.1). Classification (NCBI taxonomy): domain Eukaryota; kingdom Metazoa; phylum Mollusca; class Bivalvia; order Venerida; family Veneridae; genus Mercenaria; species Mercenaria mercenaria. The sequence continues at coordinate 9,046,865 of NC_069379.1, forward strand.
AGATAAAACATGCCGAATATCTGTGTGTCAGTTTTGGTTCAGCAGTACACAGCGAAAACGGCATTTTTTAAATTGAGGGGCCAGGGTGAAAGTGATCGAAGTGAACATCTATAAAGAAACGCTTAGAACATTTTTGATATCGCTGCTCTTCGTATCTTTGTTTTTGATTTTGAAGTTAAAACTGAAGTCTACATTTTTCAACACCCGATATACTTTAGTTTAGAGAATAGAGTATTTACTTTGTTCAAGTGGTCGCCGGGTCAAATTACATAGAATCATTTTAGAGGATAGAAGATTCGCTCTTTTGTTTATAGTTAACATTGGCTATCTGTCACTTATCTAAAATAAAAAAAAGCTTTTTAAGTCTATATACAGATCTGCTGAATATTTTTAACATGCTTGTACGTCTACTAAAATTATACATTTTGCAAAAAAAATGTTTCTACAAGAAGAACAAAGTTTAAATTCCCGATTTACTTCACATATACACTAAAAATGCATCATTTCCATATCTCGCTTTTAAAAAAAATCCATGTAGAGGACACCCCCGTTAACTCCCCCCCCCCCCCCCCACCCCACTGCTTACTATAAACAGAACAGAACAGAATTTTATTGAGACTTATACATCATGCATCGTCTAATTACCAACATTTACAATATACAAAGTCTGGTTCGTACAATTTCAAAGGAAGTAATACACATTTTGTTAACATCAGAGAAAAGAGAAAAAATTACCTCGCTATTATAATCAAATATAATGTAATTAACAAACAGAGTGAGAAAATATTACATATTTACTTTATGTTGTATTATTGATAATTTCTTTTTTATTGCTGCATTGATATATCATTTACAAACATTAATAAGCCAATCTTTATTGGCCGAATGTAGTAATAAAAGAACTTAAAAACTGATGGATTTACAAAATGCTGTCCCTTGATATAATGACCTTGATTTAATATATACATGTTGTAGTGATGAGGAGCCCATGGCTCAATTCTTAATAAAGCTTTCTGCATTCTATTCTGTTCTGTTCTGTTCTGTTCTGTTCTATTCTATTCTATTCTATTCTATTCTATTCTATTCTGTTCTGTTCTGTTCTGCTCTGCTCTGCTCTGCTCTGCTCTGCTCTGCTCTTTAATTCAAGCAGTTACATTAAAATGCTCAGCTGCTCTGCTCTTTTCTATTCTATTCTATTCTATTCTATATTTGCCTAATTTGTAGATAATATTGGCAAATACAAATAAAATGAAATTCGTTCACTAAATCTGGTTTCATTCAATCTTAAAGTACAAGCAGAAAGTCTAAGTCTAACAAAATAAAATCTAAGACTTCTTGGTAGTATGTCTAATTAGCATTCGTATTCTTGTCTTGATTGACATAGTGTATACATATCCAGTACTTGACTGTTATTAACTCTTAAGTTTCAGTCCTGTTTATATGTATCAGTTATTCTCAATCGAAAGCCATGTATGAATTTATCACTATGTATAGAATAAGGATTATCAAATGCATATGAAATTCTGTATACATTCAATAACTTTTTAACATTACCCAGTTTACACAAGCACTATAACATTCGTCTAATGCCATATTGTATATTTCATTACTTTATATACAAGTTTAAACCAATATTTAATAATTCTTGCGTATCTAACAATATACACGTGGTATCTATTTAATTCTTCAAACATTAAAGGAATGAATGTCATATTTTTGTTTGTTTTACACTCTTGTAAAACCCGAAACCGAAGTACACATATCTTCCATTCCGGCCGTTATGGAAGATATGTGTACTTCGGTTTCGGGTTTTACAAGTATGTAAAACAAAAAAAAATATTACATTTTATTTCTTTTTATAGTCGTTGTTTTCAAGTCAATACAAATTATTTCAAATCTCTGTACTGGCAGTTTAAATAGAACGTGAAAAAAGAAGTCCAACATCGGGAGCAGCACAAAAGTGATCCTAATAAATCTGTTTTACACACATGTAAAAAAAATCGGTCAGCCAACCAAATTGAAGGAAACTGTCCAAAAAAGGAACAATGCGGCATTACACGTATTTATTTTGACTCGCAATAGTCTGTTACAAAACATTAAATGTGAACGTTTTATTTCTTAAGATTTAGCTACGCGCCTCTCTATGACTGGACTAATAAAAATTCAACTAAATCCATACCCTAACTAATTTTTTTTCAGACCGTTGCCCTTACTACACATTTTTTTTTTTGCCTTAGCGTAGAAAAATGATGTTAGTTTCCGGTATCTAGACCTACCCTAAATATTTGGCCCGACCTTAAATGTTTTTATGGCCTTGGATATTTTATTTTTCAACTTAGCACTTTTTATGCTTAAAACATGTTCTGTGATGATAGAAATCAACTTAGTGATGCTTTAAAGACATAACCCCCGTTATTTTGAATTCACTTTCGACACAAAAATAATTTTCAAACAATCTCACTTAAGAAAATCAAAGCCTTGAAATGTCTGATGGTTGCGGGTTTTTGGTAGTTTTATTTTCTGTTTAAATGCCAGTCTATGAATATACATGAATGAGAAACAAATTGGAATTTAATGTGCCTCATATCTAAGATGAACTTTGCCTGACCCAGCTTGTGATGTAACCATGGGCTGGAATACCTTATCATTGATAAATCTTATATAATCTAAATGGTCAATGTGAGTGGATACAGGCTGAATAAGAACTGCTTGTTCATTGATAATTCATCCGCATTGTTCATGAATGGGACTATTTTGTATAGCGCATGAACATCCTTTTGATGTGATTCGGAATAAAATAAAGATGCTATGATTGTCAGAAATACACTTAACTTTGGTAGCGGGATAAACCCGCAACCAAAAAACAACAATTCCAACCTACCAACATTCATTTTTTTATCATATTACCGGAAACAAACTAAAGATGAGTCTTGGGGCTTTTTCTCTGTTGACTGTGTCTATACAGGCAGTGGAGTGATTTGCACATTGAGTAGGCTGATTTTCATATAGAATATTTCTTAACGTGTTTGCCATCAAAAGGACGCTATAAAAATTTGTTATTATGTAATATCAGTCTAACAAACTTTCAATCTTTTTGCAGATCTATGCATACCAACTTCTGTAAGAACACGGAAGGGCAAAGTTAAGTAATATATGCAAACATAGAAAGTCAGATCAACTTTATACAACCCTCGACATGCAGAATTGAAATTCCTTTTATTATGTTCCTTGAATCACTGAACAAAGGGAGAGAACTACAGTGTGTACGTGGCTACAGGAGTAACAGGCGTCTTAACGCAGAAAACATTCGATAATACATACAGAAGAGAAATATTTGAAATTATGGATGATATTCAAGCAAAAACTACTGAAAATTTAGATATGCATGACGAAAAGAAAAGCTTTAAATGTGATACTTGTGATTATGCATTTAAATCAAAAAGTGAACTAAAGAGACACATGAAAATACATACAGGAGAAAAACCATTTAAATGCACTCTTTGTGATTATGCATGTAATGTAAAGAGTTCCTTGAAGGTACATAAACGAATACATACAGGAGAAAAACCATTTAAATGCACTCTTTGTGATTATGCATGTAATGTAAAGGGTAACTTGAAGAAACATAAAAGAATACATACAGGAGAAAAACCTTTTAAGTGTACTCTTTGTGATTTTGCAGGTAATACAAGCAGTAACCTGAAGGCACATATGAGAATACATACTGGAGAAAAACCCTTTAAATGCACTCTTTGTGATTATGCATGTAAAGTAAACAGTTCCTTGAAGGTACATAAAAGAATACATACAGGAGAAAAACCCTTTACGTGTACTCTTTGTGATTTTGCATGTAATGAAGAGAGTAACTTGAAGAAACATAAAAGAATACATACAGGAGAAAAACCCTTTAAGTGTACTCTTTGTGATTTTGCATGTAATATAAGCAGTAACCTGAAGGCACATAAAAGAATACATACAGGAGAAAAACCCTTTAAGTGTACTCTTTGTGATTTTGCATGTAATATAAGCAGTAACCTGAATGCACATATGAGAATACATACAGGAGAAAAACCCTTTAAATGTACTGTTTGTGATTACGCATGTTTTGAAAGCAGTAGCCTGAAGGTACACATGAGAATACATACAGGAGAAAAACCCTTTATATGTAATGTTTGTGATTATGCATGTAATAAAAACCGTTACCTGAAGATGCATATGAGAAAACATACAGGATAGAAACCCTTCAAGTGCGAGATATGTGATTATGCGTGTCATCAAAGTGTTAGTCTTAAGATGCACATGACAAAACATACAGGAGAAAAATGCTTTAAATGTAATATTTGTGATTTTGAATGCAACGTAAAAGCTTATTTGAAGACACATATGAACAAACATTCAGGAGAGAAGATATTTCGCTGTGACATGTGTTAGCTTGCATGTAATACAAGCTGTAACCTCAAGGTACATGGGAGAAAACGTGCAGGAGAGAAACAGTTAAAATGCAATATATGTGATTATGTATGTTTTCAAAGTGATTATCACATTAACAGTGATTATGCATGTTATGATAGCGGTAGTCTGAAGTGGCAATATATGGCAATACATACAGGAGAGAGACTCTTTAAATGTGGTATATGTGATAATGCGTGTATTCAAAAAGGATCTTTGATCAGGCATATGAAACTACATACTGAAGAAGAATGTAAATGACATGTTTGCGCTTAAACATTTAATTCAAGCAGTTACATCAAAATGCATATGTAAGAAAACAGAAAGGGGAGACAATCTTTAAGTATATGACTGTGATTTTACAACAAGAGGTAAACATGAGGTACTCTAAGACAACATATGAAAAACATACAGGACAAGAAATGATAAAAATGTGATTTTTAATAGACCTGTCTTTGGTAAATATGAAATTTGTTTGTTTTGTTTTTTGGTTTAACGCCATTTTTCAACAGTATTTCAGTCATGAAACGGCGGGCAGTTTTCCTAACCAGTGTTCTCCGCAAGTAACTGCCAACTTCGCCACATGAATTTTCAGACGTTGAGGACGAATGATTTCAGACACAATGTCTTTTATCAAACCGCAACTGAGAGCATACGTGCCCGCCCGGGGATCGAACTCTCGGCCCTGAAATCTGTAGATCAACGCTATTCCTACTGAGCTAAGCCGGTGGGCTATTATACATAGGAAAATACATACAGGAGAGAAATGTTTTAAATGTTACATGAATGTGTGAAGTGTTTAATCAAATCAATAACTTGAATATACTATATGAGAAACATTTTGAACTTGATTTATGATTATAAATGTGTTATTTTTATTTTTAGGACCAATTTCGGACAAAAATATGGCTTTGATAGACGTCTGGCAAGGGAGAATTACAAACCATTTACATATACAATGCGCGTTTTAAATTCAAAAGACAAACTATTTCTTAAAGTTAATGTTCAGAATTTTACTGAAAGAAAGACACTGTTTGCCAAAATACTCGAACCCTCCTCTTTAATTTACTGCACTGCTAGCAGCGCATTGGAACCTGACATCAAAATAAACCGCTTGTAAAATTTTCAAATGAACGAGTTCTGTTACAATATTTTCAAAATTCATTACAAATGAAATAACAAAAACTAATAAATAAATAAGAAAGGAAAATATGTCCTAGTAAAATAAAGCAAAAGAAAGAAAAAAGTATAAGAGGCTGATACTTTAGAAATTAAGAAATCGGAGTTCTTATCTTCATTCTTCTACACAGTGGTCTCCCTTACCTATAAGTTGAGACTTTTTATGTTGAAGGGAGGTAACTCCTGCACGCAGTTTGACTTTTCTTAAAAAGACTGCCAGTGAAAATAAGAACGGTCATATTTTGAAGCTTATGATTTCGCTTATTATTTCGTACGAGTAACATGAAGAGTTTGATGTATTGGGTTAAAGGCTTCTTCCTTTTTTGTACACACACATATATGCCATCTAGGTTGTTACTGGAAATATGCCCATATATTATAATTCCACTTTAAGAAAAGGCATATAATTATTAAGAATTTCGGGACACACCTTAAGAAAAGACATTAATAGATTTTCGGTCTGCTACCTTACGAAAGGACATATTCGATTTGTATTGAGAAGTATGCTTGAGTATGCATCTGCACAGTCTGGTCAGGATCCATGCTGTTCGCTTTCAAAGCTTATTGCAATTCGAGAAACTGATAGAAAACAGCAGGGATCCACCCCAGCCTGTGCATCTGCGCAGTCAGGTCAGGATCCATGTTGGTCGCAAAGCCACTATGTTGGTTTTCTCGTGGCGCGGCTTATACATTGACGTTTCAGGTTCCATTGAAACTTAAAAACGGAGTATTTTAATGAGAATGTAATAAACAGAGTTTCTGTCACATATGACAAATGTGTGTGTGTTTCTTTCCTTTTTTCAATTATTCTAAAAGACTTGTTAAGCTCTTTCTACGTGCACAAAATCTTACACGAAATTATTACTGTATAAATATACATGAAAAACTGAATAATGGTATAGATACAGGTGTTAAGCCAATTACATCTTGAACTTCCATCAACAAATCTAAAACTGTAAGCAAAGTTTACTTTAAATTAAGGCGCATTTTTAATTGACAAAGGTGTCAAAGAAATATCACTGGCATTAACTTGCAAACAATTGTAATGTCATTGATTGCAGAAGTATTTATGGGGGAAAAATAAAATATATTCTGATTTTCCTATATTATCACAGTAGGCCTATTGAACATCTATCACACTAAATTTATACCAGGATGTCCCTATGTCTAAAATTCAAATACTTGAAACAATTATTATTATTATTATTATTATTATCATCATCATTATTATTATTATTATAATACCATATTTGATTTACCAGTATTTGCAGAGGATAATGTTACCTTTAATATAGATGTACATGCTTATGAACAAAATGTTTCCTATGATAAATTTGACTAGGAAAATATACCTGACAGTTTCATAGAGTAAGACTCCCATATGGGAAAATTAGACCCATCGATTTTTCACACGAGTGAAAATATTTTATATAGCGCAAAGAAGGAGCCCTTTACTTTATTTAAATTCATGGAAAAAGTATTATAGGTATTTTAGCTTTGGAAACGATGTGATAATATTCAATGCATTGTCTTTCTTACGAATATTTTATTTTAAAAATGAATTTAAAAGAAAACGGTCTTTTTTGCGTATACTTTATGTCTGTCTATCTACAATTAGAAATATAGTAAAATATGGATAATTTGCTGAAATTTCTTCTGTTTAACAAAGAATAAATAGATTCTTATGTGTGCTTAAAGAACTTTGCAAACGACTTAGTAATCTATATTCATCAAGCTATTGTTTCATACTAATTTCAGTTTTCTAGCTGAAGAAGAAAATGGTCTTTTTTAAGCATTTTGCAGATGAGTATAGGTTTTTTTTTCTTTATCGGAAAGACTCGAACATTCTCGTATGTTTCCGTCAATTCTTACGGAATTTAAGCTCCTTAACGGTAAAGACTGATATCTTCTCACCCGCTTAGTGGACGCTCCATAATATGATTTGTTTACAGCCAATAGTCAATTTTAAACAGCTTGAGGATCGAAGTTCAAAATTTAAAAAAGAAACGTTGAAATTTTAGGCGGCATATTTTGGGCAAGTTAGAAGTAGAAAATCAAAATTCAATTTTGAAAGGATGATGTTGAATTTCGCTTACATTGAATTTCGCACAGACTAGGAAATCGAAATTAAAATAAAAAGAATTCGTCGAATTTCGAGGCAGAATTGAAATTAGATCCAGCAGGATGACCGAAATTCAAATATTTTGAGGGAAGCGGTCGTCCAGTGAATAATGTGTCGGCCGCTCAACCCAGGGGTCGTGGGTTCGAGCATCCGTGAAAGGGGTTACGACCATGACTTCTCATATGACACCAGTACTGGGTTTTCCCGGAAGCTGCCTGTTTAAAAGATAGTTTCACATTCAATACCAGTTTTAAATTCGGTTGCTTTGAAAATTCGAGCATGCTTGAAATATAATACCGAGAATAATCTACATGTATTTAGATTTTTAACAAGGAGCTGTGTTCAATAAACGCTTGATGCCCCCGGTGGCATCCTTGTCGATACAAAGCAACCTAAGTCCAAAACGAGGTCAAGTTCAAGGTCAAGGTCAAACTGAGGTCAGGTGATGTCTAAAGATGAGGAATGGTCACAGGTTACATCTGCATTAGTATCAAGTCATTCTAGTAAGGGGTATTGATGCTAGACGAAACGGTCCCATTTGGTTAACCTCGTACGGATGGACAGACGGACGGACGAACGAACGGACGGACAGGGCAATCACTATATGCCTCCCGCATCAGATGATGGGGTCATAAAAACTTGAATTTCGATATATCCGATCTTGCACGATTTTTAATCTTTGAACCTTGAGCAGATCGCAGTTTCAGTATTATACTGAAATTCTGCTTTTCAAAATTTGAAGTACGATTTTCGAGATGGCTCGACACTAATTGCTTGCTCGATGTTTGACTTTTTCATTTCAATATCAATCTTGGAACAGGCTGTTCATTCAATACGAGATCGAAATTTGGCTTTTGGAATATTATAAATTTCGATCATTGAGCTGGCCCGAACTTAAAAGCTATTTTGCAATTTGACACTTTTCAATCTTCAGGTGTAGTTTAGGATCAAAATTCGATAAGTTATGAAGTTGAATTTCGATCTTCGAGCTGGCATAAAATTCTAAGCTAGTTGGACACCGCTCACGACATAATAATAAATGTGCAGTTATTTGATTACATAAAAAACTACTTCATAATCATGAACATCAAAGAAAGTATTATAAAAGCGAGTTTCCATCTGACTGTAAGAAAGTAGAAATTACTTTTGGAAAGTCATTGTTTGGTTTTATAATAATGTGTTTGTTGAGAATACCGTTATAAATAGTATTCTGATTAAACCACCAACAGCCATTTAGGTTTCTATTTTCTAATCTTTGCAATCACTATAAATTAGACTTAACAATATCCCTAAATCCATATGATCAAAAGTATTAATGTAACGGTACATTGGCGAAGAAGGGTTAGACATCGGCCTGAAATACGGAGTAGGCCGAAAACTAGCGAACATTCTCGATAGCCGATTTACCTGGCCAAACGTATTATCGGTTTTTGTGGGGTCTAATTTTCCCATATATGATTATTTACAAAGTTCGTGGTACTGTTTTTAAACTAGAACAGGGAATGAAATGTCAAACTGATATTGACAGTGCTTATAATGATCTATGTAAATTCCTCAAAGATAAAATGTATGAAAATATCAACCATAGAACTATTTATATATCTAATAAATATAATAAGAAACGTCGAATTTCTAAACGATGGTGGAATGATGACCTATCCTTCCTTTGGAATTCCCTTAGCATATCAGAAAGAAACTGGCTAAAATGTGGATCTGTCTCACAATTTGAATCAAAGCCTTGAGATGTCTGGTGGTTGCGGGTTTTGCTAGAGTTATTTTCATTTTAAATGCCAATCTATAAATATACATGTATAAGAAACAAATACTAATGTGCCTCATATCTAAGGTAAACTCTGCCTGACCTTACATGAACAGCTGGAATTCAGTGATGTAACCATGGGCTGGAATACCTAATCATTGGCAGATCTTATATAATCTAAATGGCCAGTGTGAATGGACAGAGGATGAATTAAGAACTGCTTAATCATTGATAATTCATCCGCATTGTTCATGAATGGGACTACTTTGTGTAGCACATGAACATCCTTTGGATGTGATTTGGAATCAAATAAAGATGCTACATGATTGTCAGAAATACACTTAACTTTGGTAGAGGGATAAACCCTCAACCAAAAATGGCTTTGAAAAATTTATTTATTTGGTACACCTCGATCGCAAACAATTTGATAGAGCAGTCCAGCGAGCAAAATACTCTTACTGGGTCACTTTTTCAGGAAGATTTAGCTGCAGACTGTGATACAAATTAGCAAAAATTTTGGAAAACTATTGGTAGGATTGGTGTTGCACATTTAAAAAATAAAAATATACCGATGGGAGTAGTAACGGAAGATGGTAGTGTTTCCATTGATATATCTCACGTTCTTAACAAATGAAAAAAAAAGATTTTAGTTCCCTTTTGAATAAGAACTATGAGTGTAATCAAAACTAAGATCATAATGGTATATCCTATGATAACTCAGAATTTGATGAAGAAATTAATATTTTGAATTCTAACATTACTGTTGAAAACAGCTATACCGCTATATAAATCCGGTATAATATTCTAAAGGCTAAAAAAGGCAAGGCAACTGGTTTTGATGACATTCCCATTGCTATATTTAGAAATAAGTGTAATATTTCTTTTCTACAATTTTTTTTCAATGTATGCCGGTTTTAAAGTTGAAAAATACCAACAAATTGGGGAAAAGTAGTTACTGCTACTATTCCAAAGTCTGGTCCTCGTGATCTTACCGCGAAATAGTTTTATCCTCGTCAATGTACAAAATCTACTGCTCTGTATTGAATAATATATCGTCTGTCTTGTCGGAAATATCTTAGCAGATGAACAAAATGGTTTAAGAACATCTTGAAATAATATAGATCATGAATGTATCGACTCTTTCTAATATAATTCATGCAAGGAAGAAGCTTAAACAGTCTACCTTTTTTGCCTTTATTGATTTCAGAAAACCGCAGTCTGCTGTGGAAGAAACTTCTTGATATATGCTTAAGGGTGGCATGTTTAATGCTTTGAAATCATTGTATCAATCTGTATTATCATGTGCTGGAATTTATGGCCGATATACTGATTGATTTGAAAATACGATGCCTCTAAAACAAAGATCAGCACTGGTTAAGTTTAGGTGTGGAGTTGCACCTATGCGACTAGAAACAGGAAGATATGGAAACATAGCTGTACATGATTACATTATGTTCAATTTGTAAATAAAGTGTAGAAACTGAAATCCATGTATTAACTCAATGCCCAGCATATGAACCACTTCGAAATGTGTTGTTTGATCAAGCTAAGGATATCAATGCAGATTTTGAAAATTTGAATGGTGCACAAAATGTATGTTTGTACTCTGCAATGTTAACATTGCTAAGCTAACTGCCAAAACCTGTTATTATATTCTTCAAGTACGTTTTTGAGACACTATATCGATAGTGTTTGGTTAATGTACAAACCATGTATTTTAAGCTTCATAAATTTATTAGTACGTAAGTGTGTACACTTATGGTTTTAATATAATAATTACACTTTTATGATAATGTAAAAGATATCTGTTAATCTGTTCTCTACCAATCTGATTGGTGGTGATACATGATAGTTTAGACCATTTCATACTTGAGCGCATGTAGTGCACCTTTCACCCAATTTTTTCAAATTTTATCATTCCTTTTTTTTTATTGAAATCTTAAGACACTAATGTAAATGCTGTAAGCGCTTTTGAACGTTTACTTTATAGAAGAAAAGAGCGCTATAAAAATCTGGTAAATAATGATAATTTCTTGTATATAGATAAAAACATGTGTATGTTGTAGCTGGACCTTTTGAAGTATTTGATATGAAAACTTTATGCATTGTATTTGATGAAACATTTATGATACAAGTTGTATGAAGGTTTAGTAACAGTATCCCAGTATCAGAGATAAAAACTCGTTCGATATTTCTGGATACCAGTATGCTTTCTAGACTCTAAAATTTTTTCGAGACATATTAGTCAATCTTATTTCCACTTATTTTGGATATAACTGTACTATTTGGGTTTTTTATAAAGTTGATAAAGTTTTTGATAAAGTCAAATATCTCGAGATCTGTCACAGTACTGTCAAAGCTGTTGACTTGAAGTTTAAAATAGATTGTCTACACCAGCAGAAGCAATTCCCATAACTCTGATTTCAATTTTGACAGATTCATGCTCATTTTTTTAAGTAAGAATTTTGGGTAAAGTTTTCAATACCATCAAATATATTTGTTACTATGAAGTTATTGACTTAACATTTAAAATGGAAACAAACCACATAACTCTGATTTAATTGTTGTACTTTAATATAACTATACTTTGGGTCTGGGTAACTATGTTGATGAAATATAAATAAACTAAATAAATAGATGAATAAGTCAAGCCTATTTTATCTGATCTATAGCTGTCGTTAATAGTTTAATTTTAAAAGTTCTATTATTTAGTTTCCCTCTTAATAATTACAAGATTTTGAACCTGATTACGATGATCATAAGCCTGGAATTTTCCCACAATATAAGAGCCGTGTCATGAGAAAACAGACGTATAGTGGCTTTGCGACCAGCATGGATCCAGGCCAGCCTGCGCATCTGCTCAGTCTGGTCAGGATCTATGCTGTTCGCTTTCAAATTCTATTGGAATTAGAGATAATGTCAGTGGACAGCATAGATCCTGACCAGACTGCGCGGATGCGCCACTATGTTGATTTTCTCATGGCACGACTCATATAGTTTGTAGCTTTGGGAGTTCAGTCACATTTCGTCATGATATTTACCTTGTGATGAAATAATGTTAATAGGCCTAACTGTAACCAGGGTCTTTCAATAATACGGTCAATTTTTTTATTTATAAATATATATATTTAGTGTTCTTTTAACTGTAAAATTGTCATATTATTTTTGTCAAATTTAGGCGTCGGTGACCGTTCTGTTTCTTGGACAGTTATTTCCCTTTGATAAAATACGTCATTTGTATAATGCAGTGCTTTTACGACCTTTTTGAGTAAGTAATTCTCACGTCATCTTTGTCAAATACTTTGTAAATTACTCTATGGTATTTTGCTAATATTACTAGATCTAAGCAGAAACAGTTTTTTTAAAGAGTTTCTTTTCTGATTTTGATGCAATCTAGTCTGAATAACGAGACCTCGGGTGTTCTGCAATTTCTGGTTTTTCACGTTGTCTTCCTCAGTGTTCATAGCGTTCCTAGAGGGATATCGACCATCAAAAAATGTAACGATATACAACACGTCAACTCATAAGTATAATTATTTGGACTATTGCAGTCTTGAATTCGATTTCTTTGCAGACTAGGACATTTTCATTTCATTCAAGTTTTTAGCTCTACTTTCTGAAGAAAAAGTCAAGCTAAATTGTACTCATTTCGGTGTCGCCGCCATTGGTTAAAGTTTTAATAAATCAAAGATAAAGTCAAATATCGGCAATATCCTGTAAACGCCCCCGGTGGCATTTTGTAGTTAGGTCTGATCTGGGTTAATTAGATCAAAGAAGTATAAAATACACAGAATGCCAACTGGCTGTAATCTCGCGTGATCTCGTGTCAGAAAGTGAATCGGCGATAACTTAGTAAAAACAAACATCGGCGAGCATGGAGTTACAATTTTTACCTTTAAAACTACATTTAAGATACATGTTAGTTTCTAAAACAACATAAGTTTAATGTGAAATAGTCTTAAGACACAAAGTACACGTTTCTTACCATCGAAAGAAGCGTGGTCATACGGTGATAATTAATTTACCGATGAATAATTGCTTTCAGATACAAAATGGCGCGTGGAGAGTGCGTCGCTTCCGGCAAATGAGATCTCATTCAGTTGTCACGTTTCTTTGGCGAGATTTGCTCTATATGCCTTTTAAGTTGCCGATCTACAGTAAACCTCACTTATAAGGAACTCGGATATAAGGAACACTCGGTTATAACGAACAGTTTTCAATTCCCCGATCTAATTCCTTCTTTATTCAACATAAAAATCCTCGGTTATAGGGAACTCGGTTATAAGGAACACTCAGTTATAAGGAACAGTTTTTCCAGTTCCAAAGTACGAAATTTAATTGAAAACTCCTCGGTTATAGCGAAAAGACATTACGAATAAAAATTATTGAAAACCGGAAATAAACAGGAGAATCGCTGATGACTTCAGAGTTACGTCGGCACTTTCAAGCGCTTTCATGCACATAAATAAATGCAAATTAATTCATTTCTTTGATCTTAAGTTTGTTCATTTATTCGATAAAAAGAAAACATATAATTTCTTCAAATTACCAAATACTAGACGATAGCAAACTTATATTTACTCCAAATTATGTTCGAGAGCTACATGTATTAGGTATTTCATGTTAACAATAGTGAACGAAAATCAGTCACGGTTATACTATCCTAAATAAATGTGCTAATTATTATGTGATAATTACACGTGATTAACAATGGCAAACAGTCCAGTTTACAAAATTTCAAATTGTAAAAATTATAGCAGGTGCTAAAATGGACAATAGCAAAAGCATAGGTATGATTTATACTTTAATCTGTATGTATGGCACAGTTGTCTATTCGTAATACACTGTATGTCATAAACACCCCACTTTTAAATTTTAATGGGTAGTCTAATTTAACATTTTTGTAAGAAAAAAAATTAACATTTGTTTTATATTAGTATTGATGTCAATCTACCTAACATGTAGCCAAGCAAGATAAAGGGAGTAACTGCAACATATCTAATAGTCATCATGGTGCGCTCTCTAAAAAGAAGATAGAAATAACCGATAAAAATATACACAAATTACAGTCATTCTTACCGACGAACATTTTGGCTTGGTTTAGGTTTAACGTCGCGTTTCAACACTACTTCAGTCATATACATGCAGGAAGTTCACCTTACCATTTCTCCAGAAAAGAACTGGTGCTAGAAACTCAACTATTCAAAGTCGGCCCTGAGTGTGAACACATAGCCATTATCAAACGTCAGTCAAATAGTGTTCGCTATACAAATTGTGTTCGTTATACAAACCTCGGTTACAGGGAACTAGTTCGCTATACGGATATAAGGAACCTCGGTTATAAGGAACAATTTTTAGAGGTCCCAAGCTGTTCTTTATAACCGAGGTTTACTGTATTTATTTTTATAGCTCTTTGTTTAGATGCTTGAAAATAGAAAAAAGTATATATATTGGGTTGAGAAGGAGAGAAGAATGATGAATGCTAGTTACTGAGAGGTTCATATAGGGAACATGAATACAACCAACTTTCATAAATCGTAAATATCTTAATTTGCCTAGTACCTAAACTTCAGCGTAGAAGGAATAATCCAATGCTAGTGAAATGTATAGTATACCAAGTATGTTTTCATTCTGTTAATATTTTTTTACGGAATGAACGTACTTGTAGAATCTTACAGGAGAGAAATACATAATATGAAATACGCGTTCATTCCGTAAATAATCATTAAGATACTTCCCCCAAAAGATTACCAAGCCCCATTTTCTGAAGCATTGAAGCCCCCAAAGAAAACCCTTTTCCCAGGAAGACTTCCCTTTCAGACTCGGTAGCATGTTATAAATACTTTATGCGTAAGTTCAAAGTAAAATACATTGTAGCTGCCTTATATAATAATTATATACTAGTCATTTGCCCCGTGGTGAGATAAATTGAGTATATATATAGCGACAGATATTTCTCTTTCACTGCTAATATGCCACTGGAGGGGAAGATCTCCACAGGAGAATGGTTTTCTTTTGGGGCTTTAGAAAATTTTTGGGGCACGGCAATCTTTTGAGGGAAGTGTCTTAATGATTGTTTATGAAATGAAAGCTTCTGTGGTGAAGTACAGGTCACTCGGGGCAGATTCCTTTTTAATCATCAATGTTCATTCATTCCATAAATATAAAAAAATCATAAACATAATAAAAGTCCCATTTTTGAGACTACATGCGATACAGAATTTATTCCATCGTTACAATTTATAAAACCATAAAGCACGTGTTCGTATTCATTAAATGTTTACGATTATTACAAGGTAACCCCTTTCCAGTGTGTTTCAAATTTTACTTTATGAAACACAAAAAAAGACAAAATTTTAGTCACAATCTTTTTGTGCATCTTGTGAATGTGTTGTTATTTTCGGTAAACTTATGACATTAAAAATGCTGAACAGATTTGTGAAATTTATAATCAATGAACAGTGAATCAAGATAATATCGAACCAGTTACAGAACATATATAAGAGAAGCATACGATGATTGAGTCAGATTGACGAAAATATTTTCGCGCCTTCTCAACCCATTTGATACTTTTTTTTATTTTCAAGCGTTTAAATAACCCAGATATGATGTTGAAACAACAGGGGGCGTTTACCAGATATTACCCGAATATCTCTGTTACTATCAAAGCTATTGACTTAAAACTTAAAATATTTTTTTGCTATCAAAGTCTACCCCAGGAGAAATGATCTCCGTAACTCTGATTTGAATTCTGACAGAATTAAGCCCCTTTTTAACTTAGAATTTTTTGTTAAAGCTTTTGATAAAATCAAATATCTCTATTGCTGTCAAAGCTATTGACTTGAAACTTAAGGTAATTATTTACTATCAAAATCTACACAGAGAGAAACAATCCCCATAACTCTGGTTTAATTTAGACAGAGTTATGCCCCTTTTTATGACCACTCTTCGAAGAAGGGGTATATTGTTTTGCAGATGTCGGTCGGTCAGTCGTAATGTAGACCAATTCATTTCCGGATTGTAACACAAGAACGCTTTGGCCAAGGATCATGAAAGTTGATAGAAAAGTTGAGCATCCCCAGCAGATGACCCCTATTGATTTTTTAGATCTGTATGTCAAAGGTCAAGGTCACAATGACCCTGAACAGTTTCCGGATGATAACTCAATAGCGCTTGGGCTTAGGATCATGAAAAATGATTGGGATGTTGACCGTGACCAGTAGATGACCCCTATTGATTTTGAGGTCAGTATGTCAAAGGTCAAGGTCACAGTGACCCTGAACAGTTAAATGGTTTACGGATGTTAACTCAAGAACACTTATGCCTAGGATCATAAAAGTTGATAGGGAGGTTAGTCATCACCAGCAGATGACCCGTATTGATTTTTAGATCAGTAGGTCAAAGGTCAAGGTCACAGTGACCAGGAACAGTAATATCGTTTTCTGATGATAACTCAATAATGCTTGAGCCTAGAATCAGGAAAGATCTGTCATGACCAGCAGATGACCCCTATTGACCTATAGGTCATTATGCAAGGAACAGTTAAACGGTTTCTGGACTATAATTTGAGAACGCTTAGGGCAAGGGCCAGGAAAGATGATAGAGAGGTTTATCTTGACCAGCAGATGACCCCTATAGTCTAGATTAGGGGTCAGTAGGTCAAAGGTTACAGTGACTCAGAACATTTAAACCGTTTCTTGACCATGGCTTGATAACACTTGAGCCTAGGATCGTGAAACTTGATAGGGAGATTGGACATGATCAGTAGATGATCCCTATAGATTTTGAGTTCAATAGGACAAAGGTGAAGGTCACATTGACCTGGAACAGTTAACCTGGAAGATACCTTCAGAACGCTTGAGCCTAAGATTACGAAAATTTAGAGGGAGGTTGATCATGACCAGCATATGACCCCTGTTGATTTTTGGGTCAACAGGTTAAAAGTCAAGGTCAGATTGAACCAGAACAGTAGAACTTTTGTTTACAGTAAGCATATAATTTCTGTTCCTTGTGCAATTACTGATTGCATCAAGGGGGCATTTCGTGTTCGATGAGCTCTTGTTAACTTAGAATTTTTTGTTAAAATTTTATACGCCCGTTTGAAAAACGGGACGTATTATGGGAACGCCCCCGGCGGGCAGGCAGGAGGGCGAGCGGCATCCAAAGACTTTGCTGGAGCATATCTTCTTCATGCATGGAGGGATTTTGATGAAACTTGGCACAATTGTTCACCATTATGAGACGGAGTGTTGTGCACAAGACCAAGGTCTCTAGGTCTAAGTTCAAGGTCACACTTAGAGGTCAAAGGTCAAATTCAAGAATGACTTTGTCCGGAGCATATCTTCTTCATGCATGGAAGGATTTTGATGTGACTTAGCACAATTGTTCACCATCATGAGACGCAGTGTCATGCACAAGAACCAGGTCCCTAGGTCTAAGGTCAAGGTCACACTTAGAGGTCAAAGGATACAAGAATAAAAACTTTGTCCGGTGCATATCTTCTTCATGCAGGGAGGGATTATGATGTAGCTTGGCACAATTGTTCACCACCATGAGATGGAGTGTCTTGCGCAATAACCAGGTCCCTAGGTCTAAGGTCAAGGTCACACTTAGAGGCCAAAGGTCAGATACAAGAATGACTTTGTCCAGAGCATTTCTTCTTCATGCATGGAGGGATTTTGATGTAACTTGGCACAATTGTACATCATCATGAGATGGAGTGTCACGCGTTGGTCCCTTCTTTAGAATTACTTCCCTTTGTTGTTACTATAAATAGCTTATATTGTAACTTTTTCATTACTAGTCGTAGGGAAAAATCGAGACCACTATTCTGTAGTACAACATGCATGTTACATCCAATTCTAGGTGTATTTTGAGCTATCCCTACCTGGTAAGGATTTTTGTGTGGACTTGCAATTTTTTTTTTTTTGATATTGCTTTTTTTTCTTTCTTTTTAGCTCACCTGTCACATAGTGAAAAGGTGAGCTTTTGTGATCACCCTTCGTCCGTCGTCTGTGCATCCGTCCGTCCGTGCGTCAACAATTTCGTGTCTGCACGATATTGGTTTCGTTTATGATTTTATTTTAACCAAACTTGCACACAACTTGTATCACCATAAGATCTTGGTTCCTTTCTTGAACTGGCCAGATCCCATTATGGGTTCCAGAGTTATGGCCCCTGAAAGGGCCAAAATCAGCTATTTTGACCTCGTCTGCACAATAGCAGCTTTTTGTATGATTTGATTTTTACCAAACTGGCACACAACTTGTATCACCATAAGATCTTGGTTCTTTTCTTGAACTGGCCAGATTCCATTATGGGTTCCAGAGTTATAGCCCCTGAAAGGGCCAGAATTAGCTATTTTGACCTTGTCTGCACAATAGCAGCTTCATTTATGATTTTATTTTAACCAAACTTGCACACAACTTTTATCGCTATAAGATCTTGTTTCCTTTCTTGAACTGGCTAGATTCCATTATGGGTTCCAGAGTTATGGCCCCTGAAAGGGCCAGAATTAGCTATTTTGACCTTTTCTGCACAATAGCAGCTTCATTTATGATTTGAATTTAATCAAACTTACACAAAACTTGTGTTGCCATAAGATCTCAGTTCCTTTGTTGAACCGGCCAGATCCCATAATGGGTTCCAGAGTTATGGCCCCTGAAATGACCAAAATTAGCTATTTTGACCTTGTCTGCACAATAGCGACTTCATTTATGATTTGGTTTTAACCAAACTTGCACACAACTTGTATCACCACAAGATCTTGGTTCATATCTTGAACTGGCAAGATTCCGTCATGGGTTCCAGAGTTATGGCCCCTTAAAGGTCCAAAATCGGCTATTTTGGCTTTTGCAGCCATATAGAGACTTCGTTTATGGTTTTATTTGATACGAACTTCCAAAATATCTTCAACAACAATAAATCTTGGATTCCATGACAAATCAGGACAGTCTTAGTTTCCAGAGTTATTTTATATCTGATTACCTCCCCTGATTGTTGTCAAAATGGATTTATATCAGTAAGTACTTATAGGACTTATTTGAAATGTCATTATTGTCATTAGTTGGACTGAGTCAATCAGGGTAGATAACTATGGACTGATTTTATGTCAAATTACCTCCCTTTATTTCAAATTAAAATGGGTATATCTCCGTAAGTAATGAAGATACTGATCTGAAATTTCATTTATGTCAACAGATTTATTTGGCAGATCCTTCTTTTGTTCACTTACAATAATTTTCTTTTTGATTACTTCCCTTTTACGTCACTATAAATAGCTTATTTTTAGCAACTTTATTATTGGCCGTAGGGAAATCCCGAGACCACTTTTCTGTGGTACAACATGGATGGTACTTCCAATTTTTAGGTGTATTTTGACATATCTGTACCTTGTAAGAATTTGTTTTTCTTTTTGGTTAAATTTCATACTTTTTTGTTCCTGTCCTTTGGACTTAGATATTTTTTCTGAGGACCTTCTTGTCCTCAAGTGCACTGATAACAGGTGAGCGATATAGGGCCATCATGGCCCTCTTGTTTTAAGATTAACTTCCCTTAGTTGTTACTATTAATAACTTACATTGTAACTTTTTTATAATTGACAGTAGGAAAAAACCAAGACCACTTTTCTGTGGTACAACATTGATGTTACTTTCAAATTTTTGGTGTATATTAAGGTATGTCTACTTGGTAAGGATTTTTTTCGTGGACTTAGAAAAATAAAAGAATTACAATAATTTCTAAAAAAAAACATTGTAAACAACCACAAAATTAAAATTCCATTTGCAAATACAGGTGCTAGTGTCAAGAAATTTGCTGTGACGGGCGTATATTGTGACATTCTGGCACTCTCGTTTGATAAAGTCATACATTTCTATTACTATCAAAGCTATTGACTTGAAACCTAAAATACTTATTGAACATCAGAATTTACATCAGGAGAAACAGTCCCAATAACTGTGATTTGAACTTTGACAGAGTTATGCCCCTTTTTAACTTACAATTTTCTTTTGATAAAATCAAGTACATCAGTTACTATTAAAACTTTTTACTTTTACTTGAAACTTAAAATAGTTATTTACTATCAAAGTCTACACCAGGAGAAACAATCCCAATTACTCTGATTTGAATTTTGACTCAGTAATGTCCATTTTTAACTTGGATTTTTTTACTGGCAAAGCTCTAAGTCAGAGTCAAACACTGAGAAAAGTCGAGTGTGCTGTCTTACAGACAACTCTTATTTTTTATGTAACATAACAAACAGGTCCTAGAAAACTCACAAATTATTTAAACATGTATAGCTAAATCTAGCAAGAAATAGCTATAAAATCAATGACTATTGTTCAATATACATGTCATTATTATCTTATATAATATAGTGATTATCACATTCCTGTACTGGTGTTGGCTAAATTTTACTAGGAGCGGGCCGCTTTTGGTATAAAGTGTTTCTGAATGCGTTTACCATGAAAGTTATTTTACAATATACAGGCGAGATAATTTGTAAATTTTAATCTATTGCAGATCTATGTGGTCATTTGGTGGATTTTAACTATTGTATTTATTCATCAATATCGGGAGTACTAAAAGCAAACGAGTAACAAACATCTAAATGCAGAAAACATTTGATAATACTTACAGGAGAGAAATGTTTGAACCTAACAATAATATTCTAGTAGAAAACAAAGAAAATATAAAAATGCCTGAAGAAGAGAAAAGCTTCAAATGTGATACTTGTGATTTTGCATCTCAATCAAGGAATAAACTGAAGATTCACATGAGAAAACATACAGGGGAGAAACCTTTTAAATGTAATCTTTGTGATTATGTAGGCAATCAGAGAATTTATCTAAAGCAACACATGAGAATACATACAGGGGAGAAACCCTTTAAATGCAATTTTTGCAATTATGCAGCAAGACAAAGAAGTACTTTGAAGTGTCACATGATGATACATACAGGAGAAAAGTGCTTTAAATGCAATGTTTGTGATAATGCATATTACCTTAAAGGTAATCTTAAGAAACACATGAGAAAACATACAGGAGAAAAGAAATTTAAATGTGACCTTTGTGATTATAGATATAATACAAAGTGTAATCTGAAGATACACATACAGAGAAAACATACAGGAGAGAAACCCTTCAAGTGCAAGATATGTGATTATGCATGTGTTGAAAGTACTCACCTGAAGGGCCATATGAGAATACATACAGGAGAATATCTATATAAATGTAAAAAGTGTGATTATAGATGTAACCAATCCACTAATCTGAAGAGACACATGCTAAAACACACAGGATTGCGAAGCTTTAAATGTGATGTTTGTGGTCATGCATTTTACACAATTTATGAGCTAAAATTACATGTGGGAATACATACAGGTGATAAATGCTATAACTGTGATATTTGTGGTTCTGCATTTAGGTCAAAAAGTACTCTAACGGCACACATTGAAACACATGTAGGGGAGAAACACTTCAGCTGCGATTTTTGTAACTATGTTTCAAATACTAAGGGTCATCTAAAGGAACATATGGCAGTGCATACTGAAGAGAAGAGCTTTAAATGTAATATTTGTGATTTTTCTTGTAACTCGAGAGCCTATCTGAAGACACATATCAATATACATACAGGAGAGGCAAAGATCTTTAAATGTGAAATTTGTGATTATGCATGTCACCATCGTAGTAATCTAAATAGACATATGGCAATACATACAGGAGAGAAACGCTTTAAATGTAATTTTTGTGATTATGCATGTAACCTGCGCAGTCAGTTAAACAGGCATGTTGCAAAGCATTCAGGAGAAAAACGCTTCAAATGTGATGTTTGTGACCATGCATATCATGATGGCAGTCATCTGAAAGAGCATATGGCAGTTCATACAGGAGAGAAACGCTTTAAATGTAATGTTTGTGATTATGCATGTTATCGAAGAAACGTTCTGAAAAATCATATGAAGATACATACAGGAGAGAAAAGCCGTAAATGTAATATGTGTGATTATGCGTGTAATAATAGCAGTGGTCTGAAGAGGCATATGGCAATACATACAGGAGAGAAACGCTTTAAATGTGGTTTTTGTGATTATGCTTGTAATGAAAAAAGATCTTTGATCAGGCATATGAAACTACATACTGAAGAATATAAATGAGATGTTTGCGCTTATGCGTGTACTCTTAGATTTTACCTACCTCAAAATGCATATGCCAAACAGAAAGGGGACACAGTCTTTAGATGTGAAGTGTTTGACCGTGCACTTACATTTAGTTCATATTAGCTTGAACGACTATATGAATTAAGACTCTCTGACTAATATGATAGTACATACATGAGAGAAATATTTCATATGTGTCACGTGTTAATGATGTGTGTAATTAAAACAGTTATGTGAAGACTCAGGAGAAACAGTTTTGAACATGATTTATAATTATGCATGTAATATATTCAAATATATCTCTTCTATGCTTCCATCAAGGCAGATTTCATGGATGTAACATTTCATGGGTCATATATAACAAACGAAACCTTGGATATAAAGAACAACTTTTCATTTTTCTGATATTTATTAAATTGCACAGATACAACAAAGCAGATTTATTTTGTTTAGTAAATTTTGTATATAGCATATAAAAGTCATCGAAATTATATTGTTGGAACTCACAAAGATTGTCTCAAGACATTTTAACATAAACATTTCAGAGAAAAGTTCCAGTTATTAGTGTTCACGTTTTTAAAATATAGCAATTGCAGCAGGCAGATCACAAGTTTAAGTATAGGATTGGTAAATCCGTGAATCGTGCTAGCGATTCCTGTTTTAATTGCCTATCCTATTCTGTTGTTCACTTCACATGAACGACAAAAATGTTTCCTTCCTTATATTTACATTATATTTCCTTTCCATTTGTTAAACATGTTAAAAAGATTGAATTGAAGTTGCGCACACTTTGTTACATTTAACTATAGGTTAGAGAACACCAGTTGTTTTCACATAGCCTTCCATTATAATGTTACGGGGTTTACAGCCTTCTTTAGATAGAAACATGAATATCCAATCACTTTTTTTCTAGAACTATCTTAGTTCCACCAAAATATTGGACGAAAAATATATGAATCGTGATACTGTATATAAGTAATTCATTTTTAATCAAAATTAACAAACATTACCTTATTCACGGTCATACACTTACTTTATTCCCAGTTAGTACTTTTTGTGCCCCCCCCCCTCCCCCCCAATGAGTGGTGGGGGCATATAGATTTGCTCTTGTCTGTGCGTCCGTCCGAAGTTCGTGACACGCCTAGCTCAAAAAGTATTTGATATAAATTGATGAAACCTTGCGTGAGTCTTTATCATGATATGAAATTGCGCACCTTTTATTTTTCGTCTGGCTCCGCCCCCTAATTTTAGAGTTATGGCCCCTGAAATAGTCAAAAATGCACATTTTCACCTTGTGACACCCCTAGCTCAAAAAGTATTTGATATAAATTGATGAAACCTTGCGTGAGTCTTTATCATGATATGAACTTGCGCACCTTCTATTTTTCGTCTGGCGCCACCCCTATTTTTAGAGTTATGGCCCCTGAAATAGACAAAAATGCACATTTTCACGTTGTGACACGCCTAGCTCAAAAAAGTATTCGATATAAATGGATGAAACCTTGCATGAGTCTTTATCATGATATGAACTTGCGCACCTATTATTTTTCATCTGGGTCCGCCCCGTATTTCCAGAGTTATGGCCCCTGAAATAGTAAAAAAATGCACATTTTCACCTAATTATGTGCCTCACTCAGAAAGTATTTAATGTAAATTCATGAAACCTTTCTTGAGTCTTTATCATAATGTGACCTTGCACACTTGGCATTCTTCTTGAGAATTTTAGCATTTATTACAGAGTTATGGCCCATGAAATAGCCAAAATAGTGGATTTTTTGTTTGTGATGCTCATAGCTCAAAAAGTATATGGTATAGAATAGTGAATCCTTTTCATATTTTTTTTGAGGCTATACCCAATTAAGACTGCAAACATTTGACTTATTTCCCCTTATTTGTGACAAATGTACCAGTAGGGGGGCACACCCTGTGTCCTACAGACACATTCTAGTTTGAACTGATGGTCTCGTGTACCAATATTTGCCATCAAACAGAATAACTATTTTCCACGTAACTACTTCATTTTGTCAACCAAGGGTAAATAACTGTGATCTTGTGCCTACTTCATCCGATTTAAATTTTGAAACATTTTCCGGTGTTTTGGGCTTTACCTTACGTTTCAAATGGGACTGTTTAACCGTACGAATTCGGAATAATACAGTATTTTTTATTCACGTGTGTCCAATACGTTTATATATTGTATGGTCACATGTTGCAAATCAACGTTCATGATTGGATAAAAGAAATAAATAGATATAGAATAAATCCGAACATAAAAGGAATCAATTGTTTATTATGATATTGATACGTGTGAGGTACTTATGACAAATATATGGTCACTATGTGTTACATTTACTGATAGACCTTCTTGGTTATATTGTATCTGTAATGTATTCCTTTCTTGTTTTCTTAAATATGCATGTTATTTGTCGTTTATATGGTTTATATATCACTATTGAGGAAATTATGGTAATGATGTAGCTTTCATCATATTTCAAGGGGCCTCTATGGCCGAGTGGTTAAGGCCGCTGACTTTAAATCACTTGCCCCTCATCGATGTGGGTTGGAGCCTCACTCGGGGCGTTGAATTCTTCATGTGAGGATGCCATCCAGCTTGCTTACGGAAGTTAGGTGGTTCTAACCAGATGCCCGCTCATGATGAAATAATGCACAGAGGGGAACCTGGGGTCTTCATGTGACCTATAATTGTGTTGGTGCAACGTTAAACCCAACAACCTCGTATTTCAAGCTTATATATATAATAAATTAGTACATTGTGTCAGGAAGGTCTAATACGCAGTTGTTCCAGATTGTGTACATTGTGTATGTAAGCTGAATTACAGTCTAATCTGTTCTTCTGACGGCTGCCTTAGAAGTTGGAACCAAACCGTGAAACGATACAAACAAGATAAATAGCAAAGTAGGTCCACAACAAAAATAAATTACTAGATCGAGTTGTAAATTCGGCCAGGTCGTATATTCGGCCATCCACTGTAATGCTTTTTTTCGAGCCAGATGCTCGAGAATGCGCATATGCAAAAAAGGTGTTATAGCAGCAGGTGAGCGCAAGAGTCTCTCTGTTAACACACGTTTTCTCTCCTGTTAAAACATCCCGAAAAGTAACAATAACAGCAGTTTAATGTTAGAATGTGTAATAAACAGTGACGTAAAAATTAAACTACGTCATGCCGGTGTGAGAAGGATGACAGGTGCTTTTAAGTCCCTGTTGGCAATCATTTCCCACAAGGAATGCTATTGAAAATTGATTACAGTTTGTTGAAAAAGAACGATTTCAGCTGTAGCATCGATTTATTTCCAAGACAATGTTGAAATTATAACCAACTTTATGTTTAAAAAGAGGCCGAATATTTACAACCTCTACAAGGTAAAATGATGAGGTTAAACCTTCTACTTCTACTTCTACCGGTTAACGGCCTCCGTCCGATATTTTAAGCGCAGATTTATTGTTTACCATACTGTAAACAGCCGTTAATAACAATCAATATTGCTTGTATTAAAGCACGTATGGTAGAAATTTTGTACAAATCCGTTGTAGAAAGAAAGAAATATTTATGAAAAACTGCAAAAAGCGGCCGAATGTACGACTCGAACCAGTATATCGGAAAAATATAGCATACTGGATGCTTAAAAATACAAAAACAATTACATTATGATTATTTGCAAAATACAAAAATGAGTTAAGGGCATATAATAGGACAGTGCTTTGGGAGGAAGTGGAAACAGCAAGGATGAATATTCCACAGGGAAAGCAATTTAAAGAACAAGGGAAATTCATAACTTTATCAAGACATCACAGTACATTAGGGGTTCCAACTGACCAGTCAGATTGCTGCATTTTCGAGTACCTGCCAGTTTCCACTTGGAAGTAAATTTACAATGAATTTATAGTGACTTTAGAAATAAATATCATACTATTTAAGAAATTAAATTAAGGTTTAGCAGTATATCACAAAACAACAGATTTTTTAGCAAATGAACAGCATCTTGACAAACAACTTATCTGTCGAATACATGTTTTACTGTTCTTTCCCACAGAGTTGGATACTTAAATTATTCTTAATGAGTTGTCCCCCTTTAAATAAGAATACCATTTGTAAAGAAACAAATGTAAACAATTGTAAAAACCGATTTTTACCTGGTTGTATAAAGTTTAAACACTCGCACGATGTTGCAAATGCATCAAAACGAAGACATGTAACAGCTTTTATAAAATGGTGAGTTTTTAAAACCGCTGAACTGTCCAGAAGTGTGGCCCCTTCATGCAGCCCCTTTCCGGAATTAAATACATGTATTGATCAGGTCGGATATCCGGGCACTTCAGCGTATCGCGTTGCGTAGCAACAAGCGGAGGTGACAGCAAACGCTAAATTGTAATTGAAAAGCGTTTCATGTTTCACTAGTGCTGGTTGTTTTTCTTTGCTTAAAGTAAAATTTTGGGCAATATTAATAAGTCAGTGAATTTATAATGTAGCATGATGTTCCAGAAATCACTCCCGAGAAAGAAACCTTTCTTTTTTAGGGTTCAGGCGTGATATTCATCATTGATCCGTGTAAGCTGCAAGGTCTCATATTTGTGACGGACTGGATGAAAATTATAATTTAAAAAATCGGAGGTCTTTTTAAAGTAAATAAAACAGAAAATCTATTTCATCTAATTAGGTTTCTCCATTCGTTTCACTTTTCTCGTTCTATTTAGTAGCCTGCCATTAAAATAGTTCTGAAAGCCAGATAGCTTATACTGTGGTGTCAAAAGTGATTCAGTCACTCCAAATTTAATCAAATCAACACCTCTTACCTAAATTCTCATTCGTCATAATTCAAAGCTTATTAGCACATTATGCGTAAATAGTGGAGAAGGGATTTTTTCTCCCTCGAAGGGTATCAGGATCACAATAGCATTTATAACACAAAGCGGTTTTTATATGTTACAATTGTTTTAAGGATAACATGGTGTAATAGCCATATTTCATATCTTGTAACTGGATGGTAATATTTAAATGAAATTTGGTCACTTTAAAGACATTCAAAATTAAAAACTTTTCACCGAGAGATTTTTCAAATTTTATCATTTTTTGGGGAGATAATCGGTATTGAAGTTAACATTGATGCCTATGGGAAATATATAATTTCTTTGATTATGAGAATCTGAACTTGAGTTTCAAGAATATTTTGCGGTAGAAAGCTGCATTATATGATTCTGATACAAATATCAATAAGAAATCTAAAATTCCCTATAGGGAGTAGGAGAAAATCAATTTTTTCTAGTTTTCAGGGGAGATAACTCATGAAAAACCAAAATTATCAGGGGAGGTAATTTAAAGGAAATTTTTGAAAACTTCTGTCACGATATAACTTGTCAATATGCACCTGATTTCTGTTGTTTGACATTTTTAAAGCTTACATTATCAAGTTGTATGTACGCTTTTGGTGAAATTGAGGTCTATTACACCATGTTATCCTTAAATGTAATATGACATCTAGAGCTACTGTGTTACACGCGGAGATAAAATGATATATATAATAACTGCATGCTAGTTTCTTTTTTACGAAAAGCCAGGACGTATCAATAAATTGATGACTTCCAATTACGAAAATACTAAAAGAAAATACTGATCTCTGTTTTGTCAATTATTTAAAACTGAGAACGATAATTTGCACGCTTTGTCTAGAATAATGTTAGTCATATCTTGTAGTTTTCAATATCCATTTTTTTTGTTAATTGTTAGACTGTCACAATTGCCTGCTTCCACATACCACAAAATTAAAGCATTCATTCCAGTCATAAATCACTATCGAAACCAATCAGTATGTGGTATATTGATGAAAATCAGTTTTGACCAGTTCCTAATGACTATCACTTTTTAATAGATTGATTTCCTGTTTGTTTTATCCCTCTGATGTACCCCTTCGGGGCCTCATGGTAATTTCCTGTCTTATCCGTTTGATGTTTGCCTTCAGGGTCTTATGATATTTGGAAGATGCACATTATTGTTATTTGCGTGTCAGTTGACAAAGGGATTAATAGAGCTACTACATAAAAAAACTTTAACCAATACACATGCCCGAACATTTAGTTCATTTGAAACTTTAAAATTAATTCACCAAACTATTTTTTGGCTGGAAGGACATTTCTTCAAAAAAAAAATATCTGCAATAAGATTACATATAGAATAAAGTAAAAGTTTTCAACTTTATTTAAATGACTTTCATACTTAATGTACTTCGACATTATAGCATTTTACATTAACTAAATAAAATATATTGCACACAGTACATTTCAGAAAATGGCAACAATATAATTATTTCAGAGCATTAAAACATTTAGAAAATCAGCTTATTTAAAAAAGACATAAAAATATCAGAAAATTAATTTACTATTTATTTGATCTGTTCTTTCTTAAAAAGAAAAAAAAATCAAGACACTTGAAAGAGATGAAAGAAACAACTGCTACGATTTCAAGCAAAGAAGTTGAATAAAAAAAATGTTTTGTTCTCAGATATTTAGTTTAGATTAATATATATATAGCAAACTGAGAAAATGTTGAATAAGCTTGGGAACTTGTTTTAATTATATCTGATCCGTAGCGCCGAAGAGCAGACAATACATAATCTGTCACTTTTTCCAGACCGTTTTAAAATGCCACAAAATCATTTATCACAAAAACCCTACTTTTTTTTGAAAAATATATAGATTGTACCATAGCGTAAGGACTGCAGATGATAAAAAAGATGACTCTTGATTTGTTTTATTTGAGAATTAAAACATCACAACCCACACCGCTAGTTAATTCGCTACGAATTGCGAGGTCCTGCTTTCACCTCCAAGGTAATTTGCATAATCGATTGCTCCGGATGTGACGTCACGCCGACCTGATCAATAAGTAAATTGACAATGGTTTTGTAGAGTAATGTAAATGTTTTATATGCTGTTAAATTTTCATGTAAAACAATGCATTCTTTCTATGATTTGATGACGTTCGAACTTTTTTCTTCGAAGTATGGACCTATATTCACTGCACATGCCTCAGATAATGCTTCAAACAACAAAACTTTGATCGATTTAATACCTTTATTTTAGTTAAAAGTTTGAAATTTTAAACAGAGAGTCTATGATAAAGTCCGACTAAACTGTAATCATACGCAAGTGAAATTAGTTTCATTCAGCAATGTTTTGGACATGTTAAAATTATGAGCCCAATCAGTTTCACGCAGTCTCCCCACACCACAGACGACAGCGAAAATGTACGAAACACAACACACAAACACACAAATGAATATGAACTATTTATTTTAGACATTTTCATACAGTTCTCATTCAGTCTGAAAGCAACGTTACTAAACAGATTATCTCTGACATCGGCCAATATAAAAATCACATTTCATAAGCCCATATGTTTTTCATTTCGTATCTGGTCACAGTGGGTTTTTTTCGAGGATGGCTTAAGTGCCATTCTGTTACTTACCAACATGGAATATTAAGGCTTTATTTCAAGCAGATTACCAAATAATTTACTTGGTAAGATATTTGTCTTAACGTTTAAAGTTACCATTGCAACAGAGATATTTGAAACATCTAATTTCATGTTTTAGTTTACAAGAAATTTCATTGAAAAATAATAAATAAAATTATCGTTTAATCAAAGAAGTATTTTATAGCTTTTTAGTTTAATGTAAACTTCAGATCATTTTATTTCTAAAGTACTATAGGTATTTTTTCATGTTATTTGCACAAATTTCAATTACATGTACAATAATACTAATAATTGTTTCGATTATTTAAGTCTAAGACAAAGATGAACATTCCGCTATATATGTAGTTTAATAGATGTTAAGTATTGTTATAATCAAAGAGCTATAAAAATAAATAGATTGGCAACTTGAAAGGCATATAGAGCAAATCTCGCCAACCTCCCGTGACAAAGAAACGAGATCTCGTTTACCGGAAGTGGCACTTTCTCCACGCGTCATTTTGTATGCGAAAGCAATTATTCATCGGTAAAATAATTATCACTGTATGACCACGCTTCTTTCGATGGCAAAAAAACCCGTGTACTTCGTGTCTTAAGACCATTTCACATTAAACTAATTTTGTTTTAGAAGCTAACATGTATTTTAAATGTAGTTTTAAAGGTACAAATTGTAACTCCATGCTCGCCGATGTTTGTTTTTAGTAAGATAACGCCGAATCACGCTCTGACACGAGCTCACGCGAGATTACAGCCAGTTGCCATTCTGTGTATTTTATACTTCTTTGTTATAATATAATAGAAAATATATCACAATATATTTCACTTCTTTCGCATAAAATCTGCAAGTAATGATGAATGATATTTCTTTAACACCTTTGTCAGTTAAAAGACGCGCTTAAATTTTATTTTAGGTAAAGTAAACATTGCTTACAGTCAAGCTTATCATATTTTATCAGAGATATATCTGTCGATTAATAAAGAGATCTATTGTCAAGTTCCCTGTTGATAGTTGCAATATTTTGACACTGATAATTAGATAACGAGAATCATCGGCCTGTGGAATTTTTCCACTCATGATAAAAAGATTGTGGCTTCGGGTGTTAAGCCATATTTCTTCATAATATTTATCTCATTTACCTTGTGATAAATTAAAGTGAATAATTTAATAAAAAAGAATGAATTTATTGTGGATTATCTAGAGCTATTACTTTAAGGTAGGGACATTTTTAGCTCATCTGATTTTTTGAAAAAAAATGATGAGTTATTGTCATCACTTGAGCGGTTGTCGGCGTCGGCGTCGGCGTCTGCGTCGGCGTTGCCTGGTTAAGTTTTATGTTTAGGTCAGCTTTTCTCCTAAACTATCAAAGCTATTGCTTTGAAACTTGGAAGACTTGTTCACCATCGTAAGCTGACCCTGTATAGCAAGAAACATAACTCCATCTTGCTTTTTGCAAGATTTATGGCCCCTTTTGTACTTAGAAAATATCAAATTTCTTGGTTAAGTTTTATGTTTAGGTCAACTTTTCTCCTAAACTATCAAAGCTATTGCTTTGAAACTTGGAATACTTGTTCACCATCATAGGCAGACCCTGTACATCAAGACACATAACTCCATCTTGCTTTTTGCAAGAATTATTGCCCCTTTTGGACTTAGAAAATCAGTTTTCTTGGTTAAGTTTTATGTTTAGGTCAGCTTTTATCCTAAACTATCAAAGCTATTGCTTTAAAACTTGCAACACTTGTTCACCATCATAAGCTGACACTGTACAGCAAGAAACATAACTCCATCCTGCTTTTTGCAAGATTTATGGCCCCTTTTGGACTTAGAAAATATCAGATTTCTTGGTTAAGTTTTATGTTTAGGTCAACTTTTTCTCTTAAACTATCAAAGCTATTGCTTTGAAACTTGCAACACTTGTTCACCATCATAAGCTGACCCTGTACAGCAAGCAACATAACTCCATCCTGCTTTTTGCAATAATTATTGCCCCTTTTGGACTTAGAAAATCATTTTCTTGGTTGAGTATTATGTTTAAGGCAACTTTTCTCATAAACTATCAAAGCTATTGCAACTTAAAACTTGCAACAGTTTTTCACAATCATAAGTGGACACTGTACATCAAGAAACATAACTCTATCCTGCTTTTTGCAAGAATGATGGCCCTTTTTAGACTTAGAAAATCATGGGTAGGACAATATTTCTGTTATACAAAAAAAATCAGATGAGCGTCAGCACCCGCAAGGCGGTGCTCTTGTTTCCCAACTATTTGTTCTCTTGTATTAAAATTGCATCTGTAATGGAAAAGTATTAGATTACTTTAATTGTCTACTCAATTTTTTATTTATAGATAGATATCAGCTCCGTGTGTTTAGCTGTACAGTAGGTCGCCTGTAGACTTGCCATATTTTTGTTAAATTTAGGCGTCGGCAATAGGGTAGGGATAGAGTGCGAAATGGACTTTACGTCTACGAAACGGACTTTTATTTTCTTAATTGTGACTTTAATTTAAAAGTTATCTGTATTTTCATCAATAGATATAATAGATAAGAGGTAAAACTAAATGTTGGTCACTTTTGATAAAATATTTTTCTAATTTATAACCAAAATATTACAATTTATTAAGACCACGTCCTCCGAAATGGACATTTTCGTGCCAAACTTCTATGAAATGGACTTTTATTTTCTTCATTGTGGCTTTAATTTGATGATTTTTGTAATTTCATAAATAGATATGATAGATTAGAAGTAATACTTAATGTTGGGTCACTTTTGATAATTTATCAGTTTTATAAATCTATCAAATCTGTCAAAGAAAATACCAATATAATCGACATTAAAGTAACAATAAAGAAAATAAAAGTCCATTTCGTACAAGTTTGGCACGAAAATGTCCATTTCGTAAGACACGGTCTTACAAAACTGTAATATTTCAGTAATAAATAAGGTAATTCTAACATGGCCCAAATTGGTTTCCAGTTAAACAAAGAAGAAAATCAAACGCAATATATCCTGCGATAAACAATGGTTGACGCACGGATCGATAAGAGAGCATTATGATGTCAATTTTGACGTCATGTAGCAGCCTGACGTCCGATACATTACTTTTCGCGTAAATGAATTCCAGCATAGTATTTATTGCAATATATCAACGTGCATGTCAGAATGAAAACAATCAAGGCCTTCTTGTGATTAATCGTCTAATTTACCACGGTTCAGAGTTCAGATGCTTCAGTATTTAACCACTCGGGCTAACGCCCTCGTGGTTCAATTCCTACGCATCTGAACTCTGAACCGTGGTAAATTAGACGATAAACAACGCGAAGGCCTTGATTATTTGTTAAATATATCATTTAAAATAACCAACATGAAGGTTTACATCTACATCTACATCTTTCACCAACCGTCGATTTCCGACTATCACTGGGCGGGGCTGTCAGAGAAACAGTTGTTAAAGAAATGATATGTTACAATGTTAAAATAATAAAAGCTAAAAAAGACAGTATGCTACAGTTAAAATGGTGCAGAGGCAATAGAATTACATACTGACCACCGCCAGCCTCTCTCTAAAGATACTGAGACTGGGGCTAGATTTAACATAAGTTGGTAGGGAGTTCCAGAGACGGATGGTCCTTGGGAAGTAGGAGTTAGAAAAGTACTGAGTGTGAGACATTGGGATTAAGTAATTTAGGTTTCTAGTTGGAATAAGATGAGATTGGCCGACTGCAACTGTCTGGGTTCTTATTTTATAAAACATTACTAATGAGTTGTGTAACCTTCTATATTGGAGTGTATTCCATTCTAAAGTTTTCAGCATTTGTGTAACACTACTGGTGTAACTGTAGTCGTACATGACGTACCTAGCAGCTGACCTTTGGACATTTTCGACTTTGCTAGTGAGGGTTTTTTGCCAAGGATGCCAGACGCTTGAACAGTACTCAAGTTGAGGGCGGACATAGGTGTTATAGGCAGCAATTTTGACCTTTTATTGTCAGTTTTCACATTCCGTTGTATGAAGCGAAGAGTGGAAGTTGCTTTGGAAGTGATATTGTCAATGTGTTTGGACCAGTTTAGATCTTTGGAAATGGTTATGCCTAGGTATTTAGCTGCCTCACAAGTTTTTAACTCTATGTTGTGAAGTTTGTAGGGGTAGACCACTGGATTTTTCTTTCAAAAGATTCTAAGGACTTCGCACTTGTCTGGGTTGAACTCCATGGACCATGTCTTCTCCCAGGTTTCTAAGTTAATGAGGTCTTGTTGCAGAGATACACTATCTGAAATGGAGTTGATGGTAAGGTATATTATGGTGTCAGCTGCAAACATTCTTGCGTTACATTTGACCGAGTCTGGTAAGTCATTGATATATACCAGGAAGAGACATACTATCATAATAATATTGTATAAAATGCACGGTTGGGCTCGAACCCATGAATCAGTCACAACTAGAGCTTAGTTAAAAAAAGAAAAATGTGTAATTGAAAGTTGACTTCTCTTTATATTTCTATGTATTAACTATTAACGCATTAGACTTTGATATATAAAAATAAATAAATAAATAAATATAAATAAATAACCCACTGTAATTTTGTTTCAACTAGGAATATTTCCTCATTTTGATTCTTCAAATTCTAAAAGTGTTATAATTAGGATACACTTTGGTTTTCAGGGTGTATCTCAGATTGCTGACCTTAAGATTGATGAACACACTAGCTATGAACATCACTCCAGTGTCGCTGAATTTCAGTCATGTATATCATCTGTGATAGAAGATGACATCATTGAGAAAGTGAAACTAAGTAAACACTACAGCTTGATGTTTGACGAAAGTACTGACATTTCAGTGCACCAAAATATAATTATGTATATCCGTGTATTAGAAACAAATGTTCTTGGTGTTGTTGAACCTTGTACATATTTTCTAGGTGTTGACAGTCTACATAGGGCAAATGCTGAATCTATTTATATGAAAGTACTTGACATGCTTAATAAAAAAGGGATAGAATTGTCAAACTTATGTAGTGTAAGCACTGATGGGGCATCAGTTATGGTAGGAAGCAAGACTGGTGTAGTCACTAGACTGAAAGCTGATGTACCGGGTGTAATTGCCACACATTGCATAGCTCATAGGTTAGCGCTGAGTTGTTGTTCAGGGGCAGACTGTATTCCATATATGGTTAAAGTACAAGAAGTCCTCAATAGTGTGTATAAGTATTTTCACCTCTCCCGAAAGAACATGGCCATGCTAGAGATGTTGCAGAAAGTTAGTAAGGTTCATAGTTCCAAGTTTAAGGAAGTGTTTCACACACGTTGGCTTAGCTTCGAAGGCTCAGTAGATGCGTTTATCAGAAACTTTAGTAGCCTAGTGTCAGTGTTCTTGTAAGAAAAATCAGGGAAGTCACTCAGTCTGCACAAACCTATAACATGCTACAAATTTCTGTATGTGGTCCATTTCTTGGCAGATGTGTTGAAACCTTTCTCAGCTCTATCTAAAATGTATCAAGAGTCAGACCTAGATTATTCAGAGGTGACACCAAAATTGCAGTCCACCATCAGTTCTCTTGAGAGATTGCTGTCCGAGAAATCAGGCTTGAGATTTAAGGAATTTACTGACTCTGTTCCTGAGGTTCCACAGGTAGGGGAAGATGGTTTGTATACATTTGAATATAAAGGTCACACAATCAGAGATGGTGAGAAACAGCGTAGAGAAGCAGGTAGTGTTTGTGAACAGTTTGTAAATGGTGTCATTCGTAGTCTGAATGCAAGGTTCTCTGACAATGCAGATGGTGCTGTCTTGAGCTATGAGTAATATTTTTAACCCCCTTGTAGAAGCAGGCTCTAAATCAGGGGATGTAGACGTAGCAGCAGAGTATATGAACCAGATAGGGTTTGAGAACAGTGGTGTGGAAATTCAGTTATTTGTAGAGTTTGTCCAGTCCTTAGTACAAGAGAAAAACAAATCTATTAGAACCTCTAAGGATGTAGCCAATTTAGCCATTAGAAAGAAACAGGTATATCCTGTTACTGCTGAGTGTGCAAGTAGATTCTTGGTAGCACCTGTCTCCACAGTAGATTGTGAGAGAGGGCTTAGCAGGCAGAACTTAATAAAAACATGTTTAAGGAGTAAAATGTCTGTGCAGTCATTAGATAGACTACTTAGAATATCAATTGAGGGACCTGAAGTCAAAGACTTCCCATATGATAGAGCCCATATGAAAGAATTTTGAAATAAATGCTGTGAATCTTCAGTCTGGTAAACCTGATGATGTTCCATAACAAACAAATACAAGAATTTTAATTACTAAATTGACAATGTTTAATACTG
This sequence comes from Mercenaria mercenaria, assembly GCF_021730395.1. Taxonomy (NCBI): domain Eukaryota; kingdom Metazoa; phylum Mollusca; class Bivalvia; order Venerida; family Veneridae; genus Mercenaria; species Mercenaria mercenaria. The sequence continues at coordinate 9,083,340 of NC_069379.1, forward strand.
TCATATTTGTTGTATTGTTTTCTCTGTTAAACATAAGCATTATTTTTAAACAGACTGATATACATGTAACAAGTGAATAGGAGATTTTTTGCTGAAATAGTTGTTTTGTTAATTTTCAGTCTGCTCAACATGTATTTTTGTACTTAAGTATTCAATGAAAACATGTGTACATACAATAAGGATAATTTCAGTTGAATGATGATTAAGTACTAGAAATGTTAGTATGCTACTAGCCTACTAGAACTTAAGTATGAGCTTTGTTAAGTTTTATTTAACAACAGCCTACATGTACAAGTGGCTTTAAATGTGCTTTGTGAAGTGTTGTGTAAAACAGCTGACATGTACCAGTACCTTTCAGATATGGTTAAGAGAAACACTCATTTTACAAAATAGTCTTTAATCAGTGCTTGTTATTTTTGTATTTGTTTTGTAGTCTTGAAAATAGAACTGAAAATAAATGAAGTTGAATTTTAGTATTTGTTTTTGTTCTTGTAGTTTATAACGCAGGTAAAATGAACTTTCATTTCCCATCTTCCTCTGGCACCAATGTTGGCTCTAGTGGCTCCTCCTTGGCTCCAATTTTTGCAAAATGGCGAAAGTGTTGGCGACAGCTAAAAAAATTCCAGAGCCATCCCTGCACAGCCCAAGAACAGACCCCTGGGGAACTCCAGACAGTACAGGAAGTTCACTGGAAAAATGACCATCAACAGCGACGTTCTGGGATCGGTTGGACAGGAAAGATTTATCTATTATTTAATAGCGAGCTCGAAGAGCAGGCCCGAAGGGCCTGCTCGAGAATCGAGCTTTACGGTAACGCAAGTATACTTTCACACTTGGTGATAGATTTTAAAAGTTTCGTCGGAAGTTTTAAAAATGCGCACCCTAGCGGACTGGTGCTCACAGGAAGTACTTCTTTCCGGAGTGAATACAGAACTTCATTCAATTGCTAAAAATTATTCATTACTCAACAATAATGAAAGAATGATTTCCAGTTGTTTGAGAAAAAAATTATTTGCATTTAAAAGATCAAGCATCGGCCAGAAAATAGAAAAATGTCATTTATAAGCAGAAAGAAACGGGAACGCGGTAATGACGTCACCGTGACACCGGCTTCCCATAAATTTTGCAACGTATGATATTCACTGTTATAGGCATGGTGACACTAAATGTAGACTTCTTGATCTCCTGAATATCTTGTGACTATAGTGAATAGTTTCTTTGTGACAAATAAATTATGCATAATATTTTTAGATAAATCCGATTTCTTTGAGCTCGCTTTGAGGCTTTGCCTTAGTTCATATTAGCGAGCTCGAAAATAGAGCTTTACGGTAACGCAAGTATATACTTCCACACTTGGTGATGGATTTGAAAAGTTTCGTCGGAAGTTCTTAAAAAGCGCACCCTAACGGATAGGTGCTCACAGGAAGTATTTCTTTCCGGAGTGAATACAGAACTTCTTTCAATAGCTAAAAAATATTCACCACTCAACAATAATGAAAGAATGCTTTCCAGTTGTTTGAAAAAATATTATTTTCATTTAAAGATAAAGCATTGGCCAGAAAATGGAAAAAATGTCATTAATAAGCAGAAAGAAACAGGAACGCGGTAATGACGTCACCGTGACACCGGTTTCCCATAATTTTTGCAACGTACGTATGATATTCACTGTTACAGGTATAGTGTCACTAAATGTAGACTTTTTCAAGTGAATGGGTTCTCCTGAATTCTTGTAAGTAGAGAATAGTTTCTTTGTGACAAATAAATGATGCATAATATTTTTAGCTAAATCCGATTTCTTTGAGCTCGCTTTGAGGCTTTGCCTTATTTCATATTACATATTTTCAAGATATTACATATATCATTGAAATTAATGCCGCAATTAAAAAGTAAAAGTCCATTTTGTATAAGTTTTTGCATTTAAAATGTCCATTTCGTAGGGCGCGGTCTTGATAAATCGTAAAATTTCTTTTATAAATCTGACAAATATATTATAAAAAATAAACAGCATGTAGGTTTAACTCTTATCTATCATATTCATTTAAGAAAATACAGATATCATTGAAATTAAAGCCGTCATTCAAATAATAAAAGTCCATTTCGTAGACGTAAAGTCCATTTCGCGAAATGGAGTCCATTTCCCACTCTATCCCTACCTTCGGCAATATTTTTTTGGGGTGGGGGAGGGGGTAGTTATTTCCCTTTGATAAAATACGTCATACGTACAAAAGTGCACAAGTAATTTTGTCGAATAGTTTGTGACTTTATCTTTTGAATTATTATTGTACAGTAAAGAAAAGGGGTTTAAGAGTTGCTCCTCGGATTTTGTCACGTTCCGAAAATCACATTTTTTTCGCAGGTAAGGATATTTTTAGCTCGGAGATTTTTATGTGCTGTGTAATAAAAACGTGTTCATTGGCGTCAGTCATCGCCATGACCTTCCGGTCAAAAACAGATCAACAACAACAACATAAAAACAGCGTCAGTTAAATAGGGTAGCCAGAACTACACATGTAGGATATTTTCATCGTGGTCCAGGATTTCATTTCAGGTTTTAGTTTTATTCATTGACTAACTGAGAAAACAGCTACATTCTTGTAAAGTTTAGATTCTTAGGGCTGTAAAGAGTATCCGAGTACTCGGATATCCAGGAATTCGACCAAAAGTTCGAATACGGATATTCGTCATTGTCAAGATCGTTTGATCGCGATCTTTTTCTTTAATACATGCAATATGTAAAATTCTATCAATAAAACTATATAAAAGCTAAATTGAATGTCCTTAATTCAGAAATAATTTATAGCAAAACAGTGCTTTATCACTATTTATACACGATGGGAAGTTATATGCCGGGTGTAATAATTTCACGCCCGAGTGATATTATTTCGGACAATGTATAACTGCCTGAGTGTATAAATAGTGTTAAAGCACTGCTTTGCTATAAATTATTTCGATTCTAATATGTTCTTTATAAAAGTTTATTGTAAAATTTAATTATTAATATTATATCAATTATGATGGAACTCTTCCTTCGCACAAGCATGGCACCAATAGTAGGTATTTGTTAAAACACGCCAGGACCAGAAACTGTAATACATCTTGAGGCAGAATTCTGTTCGAGCAAAAAAATTTGCGAATTATTCAGCAAAGCGAATAACTAATTCAGTATTACTGAATAACTAATTCAGTATGTGTATAAATTAATCAAAACATTCGTGCAATGTGACATTTCGTTTAAAACATGTTTTTAATGTGATGTGTACATGGTGCTAAATATCACGTTGATGTGACGTCAACATAACATCGTTTTGACGATTGAACTTGAAGCATTGTTAGCCATATCATAATGAATTTTCTTGCACATCTAAGATAATTACGCGTTGTAGAGTAAAGCATTGGTCTTAATTCAAACCAAAATCAATATGAAATCTGTCATAACAGTGAATACACATTTATTATTTAAGAAATTAAATTCAATAAAAAGTTAAATTACAAAATTTCTTTCAAACAAGTAAAGTTTTCTGATCAAAAAATGAGAAACTGTTACTAAATATTGCGATATTAATGATCAACTTCATATCGTGATTCGTGCATCTGCAAGAACAAGAGTGGCCGAACATTAATGAAGTCCACCAGCTAAATCTGACTATTTAATGAGCAAAACATTAAACACAAGTCATAACTGTTAAATTGAGCACTATGAGAACTGCAAAGTTTAAATTCCATAAAGATACAGTACTTATATAACAGTCTTGCATTTTTATACGCCCGTTTGAAAAATGGGACGTATTATGAGAACGCCCCTGGCGGGCGGATGGGCAGGCGGGCAGCGTCCACAGACTTTGTCCGGAGCATATCTTCTACATGCATGAGGGATTTTGATGAAACTTGGCACAGTTGTTCACCATCATGAGACGGAGTGTCATGCGCAAGAACAAGGTCCCTAGGTCTAAGGTCAAGGTCACACTTAGAGGTCAAATGTTAAATTCAAGAAAGACTTTGTCCAGAGCATATCTTCTTCATGCATGAAGGGATTTTGATGATAGTTGGCACAATAATATTGTTCATCATCATGAGACAGAGTGTCATGCGCAAGTCCCAGGTCCCTAGGTTTAAGGTCAAGGTCACACTTAGAGGTCAAAGGATACAAGAATGAAAACTTTGTCCGGACCATTTCTTCTTCATGCATAGAGGGATTTTGATATAACTTGTCACAAATGTTTATCACCATGAGGTGAAGTGTCATGCGCATAAACCAGGTCCCTAGGTCTAAGGCCAAGGTCACACTTAGAGGTGAAAGGATACAAGAATGGAAACCTTGTCCGGAGCATTTCTTCTTCATGCATAGAGGGATTTTGATATAACTTAGCACAAATATTCACCACCACGAGACGAAGTGTCGTGCGTAAGAACCAGGTCCCTAGGTCTAAGGTCAAGGTCAAACTTAAAGGCCAAAGGTCAGATACAAGAATGACTTTGTCCGAAGCATTTCTTCTTCATGCATGGAGGGATTTTGATGTAACTTGGCACAATTATACACCATCATGAGAGGAAGTGTCATGCGCAGTTCCTTTCTTTAGAATAACTTCCATTTGTTGTTACTATAAATAGCTTATATTGTAACTTCTTCATCACTAGTCGTAGGGAAAAATCGAAACCAATTTTCTATAGTACAACATGCATGCTACATCCAATTTTGAGGTGTATTTTGACCAATCTCTACCTGGACAGCCTTAATCCCCAGACACGGTCCTGCAACGCTTTATTTTCGCAATTTGTCTACATATTTTCATTGGCAGAGCTCCCGTTTTTATTGCGTATGTGCAAGAGAGGCCCTTGTGGAGGGTTTTAAAATTAAGGCTATCTGTCATTACTTTACGACTTGCAGACGATACATACACTTTCAACAAGAACTCTTATTTTCTTTGTGACAGCAATACTAATTTGCCAAGATATTTCTTAGTTTGTTGACTACCCAGTTATTGTAAAAAGTCGCCATATGACCTAAAATGTGTCGGTGCGACGTTAAACCCAACCAAAAAAAAAAAAAAAAAAGTTATTGTAAAATTAATATTTGTGACTCAAAACCATACAACTCGATAAGGAGTCAGGTCACTCGGGTGAAAGATCCAACTGATAAACTGTAAAAAACGTGGAATTATATACCATTTGAAATGTGAGAACTGCGAAGAAGATTACAACAGGGAAACTGCCAGAGCACTAGAGACTAGACTAAAAGAGCATGTGACCAGAACAAATTCAGCCATACATGAACATAGTCAAGACACCGGACATACCATCAAATCTGAAAACACCAAGATTCTGACAAGTGAAAGTAGACTGATCAAACGCAAAGTCAAAGAGGCTATAGAGATTAAACAATAGAGACCATCGCTCAACCGAGACGAGGGCCTGGAGCTCACCCCCCACCCCATCTACGGACCTCTCCTCTGATCATGTGACCTTCCTACGTCACGTGACCTACCATAACACTGTCAGTCAGTGCTGAAGAAGGCAGTGAAACACTGCCCAAACACTACACTTGGTAAAAGTTTCTCTGAGTATGGAATTTCTTCATCAAAAATTCATAATGATACTCCAGCATAATTATTTTTTCTGATGTCGCAGTTTTCCCTGTGGTTGGGACTGTAAATTAATTTGACGCAAACTTGTGATCTTTTTACAGTTATATAAAATACCATTTGTCTTTTTCATAATTCCAGTTCATATGGGCAGTAACGGTTCCCGATTAATATATTCATAAAACTGGTGTCCGGGCATTACTATCAAGCATGCTAAATTTGACTTTCTACAAACCCCTATTTCGGCCTCGCTAATTCCCCCGCGAACGTGACTTCATCGGAAAAACACTTAACTGGTAAATACTAAGGTATGTTTATATGTTAGTCATTTTTAGCTCGACTATTCGAAGAATGGGGGAGCTGTCCTACTCGCCTCGGCTTGAGCGTTAGCGTTAGCTTCACATAAATGAATGTTTGCATACCATCCCAAATATTTTCAAAGTCCATTGACATATTGCTTTTATATGTTGCATACTTGTTAACCATCATGACCCCAGTTTGTTAAAAGGAGGAGACAACTCTTTCAAGCATTTTGACTGAATTATGACCCCTTTTCGATTTAGAATAGGCTATTGTAATGTTAATGTTTGCGTACCATCCAAAATATTTTCAAAGTCCATTGACATATTACAATTGCTTTGATATTTTGCATACTTGTTTACCATCATGACCCCAGTCTGTAAAAAGGAGGAGGCAACTCTATCAAGCATTTTGACTGAATTATGGCCCCTTTTCGACTTAGAATATGCTTGTTATAATGTTAAAGTTTTACTTATAGCTTATATTATACTATCAAGCACTGAGAATAGTCGAGCGCACTGTCAACTGACAGCTCTTGTTTTTCTTGGTATTGTTTAAGCTTTTGAAGTCGAAAAATATGCGATTTCTATCCGTGGACTACTCGAGTGCCAGTAATCAGTATGAATACTAAGAATGGTAGTTTAAAAATTGAAAATGATTGTAAACGGTTTCTTGTTGTCTTGATTGAGCTAATTGAATTCACTCAGGGATCAAAAGTTCAAAACGTGTTTTACGCTCCTACACATAAGTTAGTATGACTTTTTATTATAAGTATGATTTGAAATGTTGTTTACAACCGTTTGGCCCTGAAGTGATTCTTAAGTAATGGAATAGAAGTAGAATTTCTTATGTCGTCATCGTATGGGTTGAAATGTAACAGCCAACCATATTTTGTCGTTGATTCATGTATAGGCGATTTCACTATATGTTTATTTAGCAATTATAAGTTGCTGCGGATCGTGTTAGAATAGTATTTAAGTCTGTTGATAGTCTATTTTTATGCCCCTGGCATCTACTGATGCGGGAGGCATATAGTGATTGTCCTGTTCATTCGTTCGTTTGTCCATCCATCCTTACGTACGAGGTTAACCAAATGGGACCATTTCATCTAGCATCAATACTCCTAGCTAGAATGACTTGATACTAATGCAGATGTAACCTGTGACCAGACTTCATCTGACCTTAGTTTGACCGTGACCTTGAACTTGATCTCGTTTTGGACTTGGGTTGCTTTGTGTCGACAAGGATGGCACCGGGGACATCAAGCGTTTTTTTGAGTGCAGCTCCTTGTTAGGAATTATTTCTCATCTATTTTTAGCTCACCTGAGCAATGCTCAGGTGAGTTTTTGTGATCGCGATGTCCGGCGTCTGTCTGTTAACATTTAGATCGTGTATGCCATAGAGGCTGTATTTTTCAATTGATCTTCATGAATTTTGGTCAGAATGATAACCTTAATGAAATCTAGGCCGAGTTTGAAAATGGGTCATCTGGGATCAAAAACTAGGTCACTAGGTCAAATGAAAGAAAAAACTTGTGTATGCGATAGAGGCTGTATTTTTCAATTGATCTTCATGAATTTTGGTCAAAATGATAACCTTGATACAATCTAGGCCAAATTTGAAAATGGGTCATCTGGGATAAAAAAAACTAGGTCACTAGGTCAAATCAAAGAAAAACCTTGTGTATGCGATAGAGACTGTAATTTTCAACTGATCTTCATGACATTTTGTCAGAATGATAATCTTGATGAAACCTAGGCAAAGTTTGAAAATAGGTCATCTGGGATTAAAAACTAGGTCACTAGGTCAAATCAAAGAAAAACCTTGTGTGTGCAATAGAGGCTGTATTTTTCAATTGACCGTCATTAAATTTAGTCTGAAGGTTTGCCTTGGTGGAATCTTGGTCGAATTTGAATATGGGTCATTTAGGGTCAAAAACTAGGTCACTGTCAAATCAAAGAAAAACCTTGTTTATGCGATAGAGGCTATATTTTTCAATTGACCTTCATGAAATTTGGTCAGTATGATTGCGTTGATGTAATCTAGATCAAGATTGAATATGAGTCATCTTAGGTCAAAAACTAGGTCACTAGGTCAAATTATAGAATAATATTGTGTACACGATAGAGACTGTATTTTTCAATTGATTGTCATTAAATTTGGTCTTAATTATTGCCTTAATAAAATCTAGGTCAAGTTTGAATATAGATCATCTGGAATCAAAAACTAGGTCACATGGTCAAATCAAAGAAAAACCTTGTGTATGCGATAGAGGCTGTATTTTTTTCTATTGATCTTCATGAAATTTGGTCAAAATGATTGCCTAGATGGAATCTAGGTCAAGTTCGAATATGGGTCATCTGGGTTAAAAAAAGTAGGTCACTAGGTCAAATCAAAGAAAAACCTTGTGTATGTGATAGAATTCATATTTTTCAATTGAACTTTATGAAATTTGGTTGGAATGATTGCCTTGATACAATCTAGGTCAAGTTTGAATATGGGTCATATGGGGTCAAAAAGTAGGTCACTAGGTCAGATCAAAGAAAAACCTTGTGTATGAGATGGAGACTGTATTTTTCAATTGATCTTTATGAAATTTGGTTGAAATGATAACCTTGGTAAAATCTAGGTAAAGTTTGAATATGGGTCATCTTGGATCAAAAACTGGGTCATAAGGATAATATTTTAAGAAAATGCTTATTTAAACTCAAGAGACCACATTTTTGGTCCAATCTTAATGAAAATTGGACAGAATATTTGTTTCCATGAAATCACTAGGTCAAACAAGCTTACACTGTTTTGGTGTGTTTCTCAGGTGAACGACCTAGTTTTTAGCATCACACTGCCGATATTGAAATCAAGAGTCATTTGAAACAGTTAAAGTCATTCAAAAAGAATATATTTGAACCTTAAAATTGAAAATTGGAAGTATTTCAAAACAAAAATTTTGAAAATCAAGGGTAGAAATTGTTAGAATTTAAATTCCTATCCGGTAAAAAATTGTTTTGTCCACCACCAGATAACAGACTTTAATGAATGTTGTCACAGTGACCTTGTCATTTTTTTTGGCAAACTTTCATTTGATAGGCTTAATAATGCAGTGATATATTGGAGATGATAACTCTTTAGTATGTATTCACAAAATATTTTGTTTGCAGATAAGTATCGATAGAATGTACATAATAGATATCATTGCTTATTCATTAGGTAATATATCACAGTTCCAGACAACTAGAAAACTTAATGAGATTTCCTATATTTTCCAGTAACTGGACTGCTGGAATGCAGGTGAGGTGTCCAGTTATGGGACGGCTTGACACTTGCATTTTTAGCTCACCTGAGCACGATTTGCTCAAAGGTTAGCTTTTGTGAACGCCCTGTGTCCGCCGTCTGTCTGTCCATCGTCGTCAACATTTTGACTGTTAACACTCTAGAGGTCACAGTTTCGGCCCAATCTTAATGAACCTTGGTCAGAAAGTTACTCTCAATAAAATCTTGGATGAGTTCGATATTGGGTTATCTGGGGTCAAAAACTAGGTCACCAGGTCAAATCAAAGGGAAAGCATGTTAACAATCTAGAGGCCACATTTATGACAGTATCTTCATGAAACTTAGTCAGAATGTTAATCTTGATGATCTTTAGTATCAGGTTGAATCTGTGTCATATGGGGTCAAAAACTAGGTCACCGGGTCAATCGAAAGAAAAGCTAGTTTACACTTTAGAGGCCACATTTATGACCATATCTTAATGAAACTTGGTCAGAATTATGTTAACCTTAATGATCTTTAGGTCAATAGGTTAGGTGAGCGATACAGGGCCTTCATGGCTCTCTTGTTTATATAGGGTGCTTCTGAATGTGTTTGCCATAAAAGGTGTAGGAGGGATTGTGTTTATATACAAATCCGGTGTATTTTCTATTTTTAGAACTGATAAGACAGTGATCGGGTGGGCAGAAACCGATCGTCCATGTAGTTTTGTAAACACTGATGTTTTCCTAATCGTCTAAACTTTCTTAAAACACAAATTATGTCAATGATTTTTTTATCAATGGAAAGGCTATAAAACAAGCAATTTATTAATCACTTTTGTTATTTTTGAAATAAAATGGATTAATTATAAACGCTTAACTTACACACGTAATACAGTGTTTTTCTAAAAGATTTGAACATCACTATGCAGCTTTTAAAATTACATGTCATTTAAAAACGGTTATTCATTGAAAAAAGATATTTGAATACAAATATTGTTAGTGTTTCAAATCTTCTTGAATTTTGAAAATCCATAAATGAGCAAAAAAGTTATTAAAAATTAGAAATTCCGATTCCATAAGCAAACAGTGTAAAAACATTTATTTTGCCCACCACCAGAAAAACAGATAACAAAGCATGACATCACGACGATCTCTCCTATTATTCAATACATGCGAGATAATCTGTCACTTTTAATTTTTTGCAGATCTATGAGGACGGTAGATGGATTTCAACTTTTAATAATTCATTGATATTAAAGGCAAAGTTGAATAATACATGAAGACTTACTACACTACATGTATAATGGTATATATAGTTTTGCTATGAAACACAGAACAAAAGAAGGGTCTAAACTAAGGGAAAAACTACTTTAAAGGAGTGCAAGAAGCTACAAGAGTGACGAGAATCTTAATACAGAAAACTTTTGACAATACATACAGGAGAGAAATGTTTGAACCTAAGGATGATATTCAAGCAGAAATAACTGAAGATATAAAAATGCAAAAAGCAAAGAAAAACTTTAAATGTGATGCTTGTGATTTTTCATCTAAATCAAATAGTAGACTGAAGATTCACATGAGAATTCATACAGGAGAGAAACCTTTTAAATGTAATGTTTGTGATTATGTAGGTAGTGAAAGAAGTCTTTTGAGGAGACACATGAGAATACATACAGGAGAAAAGCCCTTTAAATGTAATCTTTGCAATTATGCAGGTAGTCAAAGAATTCATTTGAAGATCCACATGACTAAACATACAGGGGAAAAGGACTTTCAATGCAATTTTTGTGATTATGCAAGTTGCATAAAGAGTAGTCTGAAGAAACACATGAGAAAACATATGGGAGAGAAGGTATTTAAATGTGACCTATGTGATTATAGATTTAATACAAAGTGTGACCTGAGGAGACACATACAGAGAACACATATAGGAGAGAAGCCCTTGAAGTGCAAGATATGTGATTATGCATGTTTTGAAAGTACTCACCTGGAGATCCATATGAGAATACATACTGGAGAATATTTCTATAAATGTGCAATTTGCGATTATGCATGTAATCAGTCCACTAATCTGAAGAGACATATGCTAAAACACACAGGAGTGCCAAGTTTTAAATGTGATGTTTGTGATCATGCATTTTACACAATTTATGAGCTGAAATTACACATGGAAGTACATATAGGAGATAAATATAATTGTGATATTTGCGGTTCTGCATTTAGCTTGAAAGGTAGTCTGACATCACACATTGCAACACATGTAGGGGAGAAACGCCTCAGCTGCGATTTTTGTAACTATGTTTGTATTAAAAGCAGTCATCTTAAGCAGCATATGGCAATACATTCTGAAGAGAAGAGCTATAAATGTAATACTTGTGATTATTCCTGCAACTCGAGAGCATATCTGAAGACACATATCAAAATACATACAGGAGAGGCAAAGATCTTTAAATGTGATGTTTGTGATTATGCATGTCACCATCGCAATAATCTAAATAGACATATGGCAATACATTCAGGAGAGAAACGCTTTAAATGCAATATGTGCGATTATGTGTGTAATGTGAGAAGTTCTATGAACAGGCATAAGGCAATGCATACAGGAGAAAAACACTTTAAATGTGATAAGTGTGATTGTGCGTATCACGATGGCAGTAGTCTGAAGAGGCATATGGTAGTACATACAGGAGAGAAACCTTATAAATGTGATGTTTGTGATTATTCATGTCATAAAAGGTACGTTCTGAAAAATCATATGAAGATACATACAGAAGAAAAAAGCCTTAAGTGTAATATGTGTGAGTATGCATGTCACAATAGCAGTAGTCTGAAGAGACATATGGCAATACATACAGGAGAGAAACGCTTTAAATGTGGTTTTTGTGATTATGCATGTATTCAAAAAGAATCTTTGATCAGGCATGTGAAACTGCATACTGAAAAAGAATGTAAATGACATTTTTGCGCTTATAAATGTACTTTAAGCAGTTACCTTTAAATACATATGAAAAAACATAAAAGGAAGACAATCTTTAAATGTGAAGTATGTGACTGTGATTTTACAACAACGTTTTGTGTTAAAATGTTTTATTTTCCTTTTGTAAACTAATTATTAAATATTATACATGAATGATTTCTGCAATAAACCCTACAAAAAGACCATTTATTAATAAAATAAGGGTGTATTTCGGTTATGGATTCCCGTGCGGTCGCCGAACTTCAATCTCGTATAAAATCATTTTGTGTTAATGTATCGTACTTTTCTTTCATATGTTAATTATTTATGATATATATGATTGAATTATATCAACAAACCTTCAAAAATACCTTGAACTAAAAAGAAATACAGGTGCATTCCTGTTAAGGAAAGTGTATTCTGGTTTTTAGGTGGATTCCAGTTTAATGTGTGACCGCAATAGACCTGTCTTTGGTACATATGAGATTGTTTGCTTTGTTTTGGGGTTTTCAACAGTATTTCAGTCATGTAACTCTGGGCATTTAACCTAACCAGTGTTCATGGATCATGTATCAGTACAAACCTGTTATTCCGTACCTGCCAACGTCGCCACATGAATTATCAAAGATGGGGAACAAATGATTTCAGACTCAATGTCTTTTTATCAAATCATCACAGAGAACATACGCTCCGCCCCTGGATCAAAATTGTGACCCCGCAATCCATAGACCAACGCTCTCCAAACTGAGCTAAGCTGGCGGGCTTATGTACATATGAAAATACATACAGGAGAGAAATGTTTTAAATGTGACATGTATGTGTGATGTGTTTAATCAAATCAGTAACTGGAATACACATATTAGAAACATTTTGAACATGATTTATAACTATGCATGTATTATATTCAACTAATATGTCACTTCCATGCTTCATTAACAGGGTTTTTTTCCTTATATGAGCGATACCGATAAACGGTACCGTTCCCAATTCCAAAAAGTGTCCATTTTTCCCAATCGTCAGTAAAAAAAATTCCCTATTTCAAAAGATTGAAACTGTAAGTAAATTGGCCGCGAAATGAAACGCACCGCATTGTGATTTTTATAACTGCTTAGATTGTATAGGCGCCGTAAATCTGTTTTCACACACGTACGTTTCGTAACTACTGTTGAAAAAGCATGCGGGATTGGGGACGAATAGAATATTACTCGGTTATTTGAGATAACACGGTTATTGTTAGGTGGCAGGGGAGTGCAGATTTGCGAATTCCACATTGACGTGTGGGTACCAGTGTTGAAATATCCATAGAAATCTCGTTTTTGCATATTTTTCTTTGAAACTACTATGGACTATTGCAGATACTATAGACTACATAAAGACGGCTCTCCGGTCCTATGCACCTGTCGCTTTCCATGCCAGATGTAGTGAAAATTGGCCAAATCACCCAAATTTTATAGACCAAAATTAGCCTAACCGGGCCTCACTTTGAACTCTGCCATTCATCCATTTTGTATTTTTAAATCCAATTTTGTAGCATATATGTATAGTGCGAACATAGATGCATACCCAGGTGGTGTGGAATGTGTCTCCCAACCACCACTTTATTTCCCTAATTTTCACTTGAAAAAAAGTGGATGGATAACAGCCGAGCGTCTGGTCGACTTTTTGTTCTGATGTTTATGTTTTAGCCTCAACCGGAAGTACGGAGCTAGGAATTTTAAAACACCCGCCATGTAGAATCGTTAACCGTTCCTCATTCCCCAGATATATTAAAGAATTAATAATGATAAATAACCAGTAAGATAGATATGCCTTTATATCTACCCTGTCCTGTTTATACAGAAAATCGACCGGGGCCAAATTACGAAACCGCTCCCCTGCCACCTTACTTGCATCAATTCCCGTTTTAGGCTGAACACCACTGAATCCAGCTGTTCTTTATTTCATAATATGAAATAAAGCAAAGCCTAAAAGCGAGGTCAAAGAAATCGGATTTAGCTAAAAATAATATGAATTAAGGCATTGCCTAGCATGGGGATTTATTTTTTATATTCTATTTCAGGGGCGTCGGAAGGTATCTGATATTGGGGCCTCGAATGGGGTTAGGTTCGAGAGGGGGATACCTCTTATGTATGGGGGTACGGGGGTCTCCCCTGAAAAAAAATACATGATCATAATTGGCGACTTCTGGTGCATTTTAGGGGTCCTGAATCGCATCTCAATTCTCCACTATTTTCTTACTACTTACATGACATATAAGCAAAATAAACCCTTATTAGCTCACCTGAGCACAAAGTGCTCAGGGTGAGGTATTGTGATCGCTCACCGTCCGCCGTCCGTCCGTCCGTTGTACGTCCGTCCGTTGTACGTCCGTCCACACTTTCCTTTAAACAACATCTCCTCCTAAACCAACAGGCCAATTTTGATGAAACTTCACAGGGATGTTCCTTGGATGGCCCCCTTTCAAAATTGTTCAAAGAATTGAATTCCATGCAGAACACTGGTTGCCATGGCAACCGAAAGGAAAAACTTTAAAAATCTTCTTCTCAAAAACCAGAAGCCCTAGAGCTTAGATATTTGGTGTGAAGCATTGCCTAGTGGACCTCTACCAAGTTTGTTCAAATCATGACCCCGGGGTCAAAATTGACCCCGCCCCAGGGGTCACTTGATTTTACATAAGAAAATCTTAAAAAATCTTCTTCTCAAAAACCAGAAACCTTAGAGCTTAGATATTTGACATGTAGCATTGCCTAGTGGACCTCTACTAAAATTGTTCAAATCATGACCCTGGGGTCAAAATTGACCCCGCCCCAGGGGTCACTTGATTTTACATAGGAAAATCTTCAAAAAATTTCTAAAAATAAACCAGAAGGCCTAGAGCTTAGATATTTCACATGTAGCATTGCCTAGTGGACCTCTACAAAATTTGTTCAAATCATGGCCCCCGGGGTCAAAATTGACCCGCCCCAGGGGTCACTTGATTTTACATAGGAAAATATTTAAAAAATCTTCTTCTCAAAAACCAGAAGCCCTAGAGCTTAGATATTTGACATGTAGCATTGCCTATTGGACCTCTACTAAAGTTGTTCAAATTATGACCCGGGGGTCAAAATTGACCCCGCCTAGGGGTCACTTGACTTTACATAAGAAAATCTTCAAAAGTTTTCTAAAAATAAACCAGAAGGCCTAGAGCTTAGATATTTCACATGTAGCATTACCTAGTGGACCTCTACAAAATTTGTTCATATCATGACCCCCTGGGTCAAAATTGACCCAGCCCCAGGGGTCACTTGATTTTACATAGGAAAATCTTCAAAAATTTTCTAAAAATAAACTAGAAGGCCTAGAGACTAGATATTTGACATGTAGCATTGCCTAGTGGACCTCTACAAAATTTGTTCAAACCTTGTCCCCCGGGGTCAAAATTGACTCCGCCCTAGGGGTCACTTGATTTTACATAGGAAAATCTTAAAAAAAAATTCTAAAAATAAACCAGAAGGCCTAGATCTTAGATATTTGACATGTAGCATTGCCTATTAGACTTTTACAAAGTTTATTCAAATCATGACCCCTGGGGTCAAATTGACCCTGCCCCATGGGGTTACTTGATTGTACATAGAAAAATCTTCAAAATTTTCTAAAAATAAACCAGAAGAGCTTAGATATTTGACATGTAGCATTGCCTAGTGGACCTCTACAAAAAGTTTTCAAATCTTGTTTTTAAAGTTACTTAAAGAAAATTTCAACTATATTTTCTCATAATTCTTTTGATTGATTTCTATTATGATCTTTTGACCTTGAAGACTTGTCCTTAAGTGCAATGATAACAGGTGAGCGATATAGGGCCATCATGGCCCTCTTGTCATTGTTAATAATCTGTAACGCAATACAAAGAAAATGTATGTTTTTTTGTGTGTGTTTAAGGGGACGCATACTTTGAAATTAGAAAAAAGTGGATGGGGTATTATAAAATTTACCTGCAAAAAAGTACAAGGTTTTGGTAAATGAAATGAATACTGTTTCAACTGTTATAAGTACACAAAGGATTGCTCACTAAAATAAAAATGAGAAAAACTGAAACAAGAAAGTTATTGTTGAATTACATAAGACTTCTTGTGTACATTCAAAGTCAACAATTAAGACTTTTTGGTGCGAAAATAATAGTGCTTCACTTTGTCCAAACATTTATCAATGTCCTACAGATTCTAATTTAAAGAAAGAATGTGAAATAAGTTCACTGTCTTGCTTTTCATTTGGCATATGTGAGCTAAAACACATTATTTAGTTTGTTTACAAAGTAGTGCATAAGAAAAGATACGGTGGTCAAGGAATGCCACATTACAAAACTAAAAGAGTATATTCCCCTTAATACATTAAACATTTATCATTACAGAAGTCTAGTGGCTTACAATAAAGGCCTAGAAATGTTGCCATTATTAATTTTTAACTTGGTATTCATGAACTGCAATGCACTTAAATATCAAAACACATTCAACAAACTTTTGAAAATGTACTGTCTTAAAAATCCCTAAAATAAGGTATGAAATTTGGTTGAGAGGTCCAATCAATGTGTATATGTGCAAAAGCAACATTCTAATCTTGTTCACAAAAGTTACTAATACACAGCAGGAATGTCAATGATCAAAACTGGACGAATATACAGTTATCCTCATTTTAATGTCATTTATAATTTGTCCTTGAATTCTCCACCATACTTTTCATAACTCTGTTTGCACGAGTTGCACGAGAATGCTGTCATTCACGTAAAAAAATGGGGTCAAATAAGTTGTAAATGCAATATCATGTAAACGTAGTTAATGGATTATGCAGTTCAAGATAAACTTTATCTCATAACGTAACGAACATGTATAATGTTGTAACAACAACTTTACTTACACTGATTTAAGTAGCAGTCGGTTTATAAGTGACTTTATTGATTCATTTTGTGTTTTGTTATTGTTGTCAAAAGTATAACGGAAGTGCCTCACAACTGAAGCGGAAACCAGTTTGATGCGCAAAGTAGTCCACTGTAGGTAATATTTTTTGACAAATGTCCACAGAAATTAATAATTTTCTAATATTAAAGACGAATATCTGAATAGGATTCATTATTTGATAAGAAATTATAATCATCGACATGTTTTTTTTAAAAATCGTACACGTGCTGACACCTAAGTTGTCTCCCGTTGTTTATTAGAGTTACCTTTCGTCCGGCGCAATAATACATTTGCAGTGAATCGCCGAGAAGTCGTGGGAAAATTAAAAACCATGTAAACAAACTAAAATTAACCACCTTTTCAAGATGAATTTCAAGTGATCGACATTATGCATTTAACCCGCCTGACCTGTGTAGCATCTTAGATATCTGTTCTAAGGTATTCATTGTGTAGAATGTCATGTTATGCCCTTGCAATGCTAATCCCACACTGATTTTTTTGTTTACATTTTTTATCAATGAGAAATATGGCGTCCATCCCGAGATGAACTGACGTGGCGTTAAATTTTTACATGTTTAAGCAAACCTGGTGTGTTAGAAAGAAAATCTCATCCCTTCAACATTATTTGGAACACTGTTATTGTAAAAAACCTGTTTTTTCCTTATACAAAAGCTTAATATTTTGTGTTGAATGTACTTTCACAAACACCTCTGTTTTCCTATTACATTCATAGTACCACATCCTTATCCACAAAATACTGAATATTACAGGTGTCCATCAGTATTATATCAGTTTAGGAATATGTTTTTTATTTTCCCACCATGGATTTCTTGAATATGCACCCCTTCCGCATTGCTGTATGAACTGTGAATGTAGCAATATGCGTCCCCTTAATATAACTAACAATAATCATTCATGTTACATTCAATAAACGTATTGAAAGTCAAGAAATTTCATTTAAAAGTTTGTAACATTCTCAAAGCAGTTCAATGTGAGACCAGTTTTACGTCGACTGTTATGTACAGTGGTGCAATTGGACTTGATCAGTCTCTTAAAACTTCCCAAAAACGACAAGACGTGAGTCTCTGCAGATATGACATAAGTTAAACTTCATTTCATATTTGTTTAAAATATCAATTTGTGAGTAAGAACAATTTATACCGTTAACTCCTTACATCTTACCGGTGTGATAAATCTTAACACTTAATTACTTCATTCATTTAAGAAAAAACATGCTTATTAATTTCTTAAGGGTATAGTTTAAACGTACCTTTAACTAAAGACATGTCAATTAAAATATGATGATTTGTTCACGCGTAATTAAGTCCAATCACGGACACGTTTGTTTGACTCCAATAAACACCCCCATCGTGTCATCATCACCACGGTATCATACTAATCTGGACAACGTATATTGTTTAACACGAAGTAAAATTTAATATACTGTACAAATATTGGGTCCGCGGATCTGCGGCTCCAACTTATAAATTTAGAAAAAAAAATTGTTGGGGCCGCGACTGCGGCCCCATTTCCGACGCCCCTGCATTTACAAAGAAATATTCAACACTCAAAAGAAAGTGAAACTTCGCTCTAACAATAGGATAGCGATAGGAACATGCCGATTTCAATAGAATGCAAAGTGATACATACAGAAACGCGGTAGGGTAAAAGTAAGCACGTTGCTGTCGAGAAAATGCCCTAGGTAAGGAAAAAAGATTAGTACTATTTACAATCGGAATGACTAGACCAGCGGAGGCTTACAAATGTCACACAACAGCAAATGCTACCGAAAAAGATTAAGGCAGCCGGAAAAGAAGAAAAGAATCTATGAAATGCTTTCAAAACGACAGAATGTTCAAGAAAAAGAGGGTGCATCGCTAAGAAATAGAGGGGAAGAGAAGTCTGTCTCTGTTGGGTCTGGCGAACTGCCATAACTCAATTTACTGATTAGTCAGTCTACACGTTCATCCTCACATGAGCTGTTATTGAAAAGTTCAAGACTGCTAAAATCTTAGAGATTGCTCTGTAAAGTGATAAATTAATAAAGTATTAATGATTTAACAGAGTTCAGAGCCGTTTTAGTTGTTATTTTGAATTAACTACTATAAAATGTGCATCGTAAACATTTCCCAATCTGACCAACAACGAGGCGATTTTTCCCAATAGTGGTTTCATTCCCAAAATGCTGTAAAAATCCCTGATTAATGCGTAGTTCTTTCATAGATGTATCAGAGATAACACTGTTTTATTTTCTCTGAGCCGCAGCTTTTTTTTCTTGATGATAAAACTTTGAGGCAAAGAACAGTTCGGACTCGAGTATGTCTCCCACCGCACAGTGGTGTGGGAGACATATTGATTTACTCCAGTCTGTCTGTCTGTCACAAAGCTTGTCCGCACGCTAAGTCAAACATTTCTCATCCTATCTCGATAACTAGCCAAATCGGTCAAGGCATATTGGAGTTACGGCCCTTGAATTACCAAAATCGGCCTTTTTACTCTTGTCCGCACTCTACGTCAAATATTTCTCATCCGATCTTCACCAAACTGTTGATATCAAGCTAAAACCTTGTATTTTGTTTCATGCATTTAGGTTTCTTGTACATTTCAAATGAAACTGGTACAGTGTCAGAGAAAAAAAGTTTTTCTTATAGGCATACAGACACTAAATAGAAAAATGGCGCGAAAATAATGGTAGTCGCAAAATGGCGGATACAAATAGTTCTCAGTTTTTTTTTGCTCTGTAGAGCTATTTTTTCTTATTTTCTTTGCATTTTTTTGCTAAAATCACATGACAGATCTATGCTTGACATGTAGGTAGCATTTTCGTAATGAAATAACAACATGACAACATTTTTCATCGAAACTTACATCATACACCACCAGTGTAATTTGGGGTCTCATTTTTTAGCTGATTTTGCAGTTTGTGTGTTTGACTGAAATTATTTTTTTTTGCATCAAAAATGACCCCCACTTTTCTTTTGATTTTTATTTAGCACTGACTTTCTTCAAGAAAATGTAGGTTACAGACATTTAAATGGGTCCTGATGTGTGCTGCGGCCATTGGAAATAGGTCAATTTGATATAGAATAAAGAGCAACAACTATTTAGTGTGTTATAACCTGATCAGAACCTGATTGGTGGAAATCGCACAGTGTTATTTTCGATCCCAACCGTTTCGTACCAGACAGACAGACAGACAGACAGACAGATAACTTTATTCACCCAAGGTATTATATAATACTACATGAGGATATACAAATAAATTTGAATAAAGCCAAAACTAGTTCCGGTAGTAACCTGCAAAAAAAAAAAAAAAAAAAAGAGTGCAATCAATTGTTAACAAATACATGTATATATGTATTGAGGGGGAACTCATTTACTCCTTTAACACAAATACATGATAAACTCACGTTTAATAACAACTTCTAAAGAACAAATATGGAAAAAAAGATGTTTAGTTCATTGACAAAAACACAGTAATACATACACACACACAAGGGAGATTACGAAATATATAAGTTCAGTAGGAACTACATAATACGTCGCAATGATTTAAAGTAATGCGTGGGAATATGTGATTAGGCTTTAATGACCTGTCATTCTATATTTAGACAAAAATAAGTGTTTGCTTATATGGATCAATAACAGCGAATTACGGATAGGTTACACGTACTCGGATTTACTCTATGAGGTTTGTAGGTCATATATATTTACTATCTTAAGTGTTTTGTATTTTAATTACTAACTTGAGAAAAAAAGGAAGGTTATTTGCGTATCTGCAACTGGGAGGCAATATCAAAACTTAGAAATAATAATTCGTAGAAAAGAGCAGAGATGCACTAGCGAATTTGCGTCTGTTGACTGTATAATTTGTCGAAATGAAAGATCGCTATCCTGAATATTCGAATCGCGCAGGTATCTATTTCTTTCTTGCCTAAAGAATTCGCAACTGAGTAGATAATGTCGTTCATTTCCGACGGAGTTATTACTGCACAGTGGGCATATACGTTCCTGAAATGGTGTTCCATCATAACGGCCTGTTTCAACTGGAAATCTGTGGTTGCTGGTGCGAAATTTAAGAAGCGTTAGATAATCTTTCCTACTTAGTACATTGAAATAATTTTCATATTCATGGCAATGTTTAAAGCTATTGTAAAACAGACCTTTTGTTGAAAGCTGCATTTGGCTATGCCAGTGTTGTTTGAACTGGTCGACAAGAGTTTGGTTTATTCTTTTTGGTGTACTTTTATTTAGTGCTACATCTTGATTAAGCCATAAGTCTGACCTTCCAACCGAATCCAGAATTTCTTTGATTTTAGAGATCCATTTAAAACTAACGTCATTTTGGTTAAGCATATATTTATACATCAGAAATGAAATCTTATTTTCTTTTCCTAGTAGCAATCTTGTCCAGAAGGATATCAACGGTAGTATCGGTAACAGACTGCATCTCAAATCAAAGAAAAGCGGCTTTTTGACACTAATTGGCAGCAGTCGGTTTGTGTTTACATTCTGCAATTGTACAGGTTAAAGTGTGAATTGTTTGCATAGCAATTATAACACCTTTACGCGTCATGTAATTAACCGCGTTCTTCTGATTCTGGGTAAAAAGATTAACAAAATATCTCTTTTTGGAGTTTTTTCCCCTTTTATTTAAAAATTAAAAGTAAAAAAATTGCCTTTCGATTTTTTTTTATTATGCTAAGAATTAGTATAAAAAATGTTTGGAATGGAGGACGGATCTGTCCGGATTGTATCCAACCCGGAGTAGATAAACCTGTCAATGGCGTCCAGTAAAACGAAAATAGAAACAAACGTAATTCAAACTGCAAAAACATCATTGAATTAAAGTCATTCGTAATTTTAATAGTCTGTATGGGTTATTTACGATATATTTTATTGAGAGAAAAAAACGCTACTGGTTGAAAAGCCGCCGATAATGATATTTTTTATCCATTTTGTTCGTTTGTAACAGATGCACGTAATTTTGCGAGAGCTACGGTCAGAAAATTGGCCCGAAAAAAATTCTGCTGGCAATGTTCTGTCGTATAGGTCGCAGGATGGGTAGAAAAAGTGCGACCTATACGCACCAAAATACGCATAAAAAATACGGTAGATTATTTTTAAGG
The DNA here is from genome assembly GCF_021730395.1 of Mercenaria mercenaria. Taxonomy (NCBI): domain Eukaryota; kingdom Metazoa; phylum Mollusca; class Bivalvia; order Venerida; family Veneridae; genus Mercenaria; species Mercenaria mercenaria. Next base: position 9,105,489 of record NC_069379.1, read on the forward strand.
TTAAAGTTTTTCGGGAACTTTTGTTTTTCTGTCATATCTTTGTTACTTTTGCTTATATCTTACTGTAACTTTACATAAACATTGTCCAGCATACAAAGTATGTACAGGGGCAGGGCCCATTATATCAAAGACCAAGGTGTTATACTAGGAATTATTTTCATGTTAATTTTTTTCGAAAGCTTCGTTTATAGACATATCTTTGGTACTTTAAAAGATAATGACTTTAAATTAAAAATATTTCATTATAATCATCATCTGCATATTTGATTACAAACCCCATAACTCTAATTGTATTTTTGACAGAATAATGCCCCTTTTGTACTTAAATTTTTTTTTGCAGTCTTTGCTTTCTGGATATTACTTTAATGCAATATAAGATAAAGACTTGAAACTTAAAATGTGTCTTTATCATCATCATCTGCATGTGTGGTAATAATCCCCATAACTGATTTGTATTTTTGACCCATTTATGCCCCTTTTATACTTACATTTTTTAACAAACTTCGTTTTCTAGACATAACCTCGGTACTTTATAAAATAATGACTTGAAACTCAAAATATATCTTAACCATCATCATCTGCATGTGTTGTAACAATCCCAATAACTCTAATTTGTGTTCTTGACAGAATTATGCCCCTTGGTGTATCTTCCTTTTAAAGTAAAGGTCTTTTATTGAGACATATATTAATTTTACTGTCAAATCCCCAAATAGTCGAGCACGCTGTCTTACGGACAGCTCTTGTTACTTTGTCAAAGCACTGATGGGGCGATTTCCTAGTCGGTATGAGGGAAATGTTTGGTTCGAACCCCGCTACCAACCAGACTTTTAATGATTGTGGTCTAGTCCTTTCTATTCAAAAATATGACGGTTAGGAAAATTAACGGACCTGTCATAGTGTATCTCACTATCTCTCTTTTTTGAAGAGTATTCAATTCATACTATAAATCTATTTTTTAAGCGCGTATGTTCAAACCTTTCTAGGACCAAACTTTTATTCATTTTAGTTCTTTTGTCTAGTAACATAAACTGATTTTTTTTTTCAAGACTAAATATTGACTTGTTGTACAAAAGTGGAATTTTGGTAGATTTTCAAGGGGATTTTGATATACACTCGTAAAATCTACCAAAATTTCTTTCACAGAACATATGCAAAACAAAGAAGATAAGAAGTACTTTCGGAGACGTCAAAACCTTCATCCTTCATCTGTGTCAGAGGTTAACTTTAAACTTTTAACAGCAAGAACTGGCTAATCAAATGATTTGTTCCACTTTTGTACAAGAGTGTATATCAAAATCCCCTTGATCAAAATCCTTTCCGCTGAAAAATGACAGGGTGTTACAAAATCCCCTTCACACTTTTGAAGGGGGTATCATAATCCCCTCTGTGATTTTTACAGGGCTATCATAATCCCCTTCATAAAAATGTTAGGGCTATCATAATCCCCTTCATGAAAATTACAGGGCTATCAAAATCCCCCTGATTGAAATCCCCTCTTTGGGGAATTGTGTGGTTTCTATTTTCATAAGTTATAATAACCGCATTATAGATATATAGATATATGAAAGATAAGCAGTACAATACAACTATGACAACAAATCAGTTTCTATTCATTTTAATTGGTCACTAAAAAATAAATAAAATACAACAAGTATAACAGTTCATGTCATTGTTATCTCATTTATAACATTAGCACAAGAGTTCTTAGTTAAACTAAATCACATTTCAATTAGTCACTAAAATGTTCATAAAATACAACAAGTATAACAGTTATTTCATGTCATTATTATCTCATTTATAACATTAGCACAAGAGTTCTTAAGTAAACTAAAGCACATTTTCCTGTGTCTGCTTTACTATAAACTGTTTATATAACACTTAGTTAATTCTAATAAATTGTCCCATAGCATTAAGAAATTCCTGAATATTCTTTTGGCCATTGGCATACTGTTGACAAAGAGTCTTCAGTCTCTGCTGGTGTGCTTTTGTTGATTTCTTCACTCTTTTCTTGGGCGGTTCTCCACGCTCACACCTCAAGATGTCGGCTTCAACCATTGTTGCATCCTTATTCAAACAGCTTACTACTGTCCAGAGTGATGGATTTGAATGACCTACAAGATGTTTGAAACTATGGTTCCACGACTCGCACTGGTTGTTTGTTCTGTCTCTGTCCTGAAGCGTAGCTTCATGTACATTCCATACTGTTGGGCAGAATCTTGGAGACGTCTTGCGTAGTCTTAAGTTTCCATTTGGTGCCACCACAGATCTGAAGTTACCATTAACATAATTAGCATCAAAGTAATCGACAAGACAGGTCATGTTCTCAGGTGCTTCCTCGCGTAGAACTTCCATACCATTGGCAACGTCAGCAGTCGGTAAGAACGCCAGACTGTCCAACTTCCCACAGAATGTTTTGACTCCCTCGTCAGAGTTGTAGGCTGCCTGAAGACCTTCTGCCTGGACACGCCGCCATGTAGCCTGAGTCAGGTGATAAAAGCATCCCTGAAAGTAGAAAATTACACAATGCATTAATGATAGATGAAGTAGTGTTTTCTATAAAGGTCAATTATTAGATGCAACCAATTCTGATGGCCAGTGCAAAAATAATCTATTCAATATTGATGAATGGTATGCTAAGAAAAGCACTACCAGCATATTCCTCAGGAAACGGGACTGGGATTTCTGCTATTGTGGATGGGTCCTTTGGTGATGTTCCCTTTTTTGCGCGCCGTGCTGTCTGCTTGAGAGCATTCTTCGAACCAGCAGCTACAATTACCTTAAAATAAACAAATAAAAAAGCATTGGTAACAAAGACCATCAAAAAGGAAATAAACTTGTAATAATTAATGCATAGATTAAATATATATCATTAATTATTCATGTTGATTTTGGATAATATTTTTATTTAAATGAATTTAAAACGATCATTACAATCATTGTCCTAAAACTGCTATTAATTCAGAAATTCCATAATATTTCACAGCACCTTAAATTAAACGTAAAGTAAGCTGAAAAAAACAACAACACCCTAATAGATAAAAATCTTGAACTTCATTTTTCACTTTGATTCGAACATTTGTGCAACAGGCATTATGCAAACTAAAATTTATTACTTTGAAAGACTTCCATTATGAAAGAACATACAATGATGTGATGTCCTTCTTGCATTTTCTTATATTTTATACCCAAAATTATACAAATTAGATTTTTGAGTAAAAAAAAAACTGTTAAAATAGAATGGTGGGAGCAACAAATAAGATAAAACAAATCAAATAATATATATTTCTATTACAGTAAGTATCAGAGTAGATCTGAAGCAATTTTCCTAATTAAATAATGAACAGCATTAATTGAAATACAAATACCAATTAAATGCTGTTATTAACTGGCAAACTGTGAAAGTAAAGATTGTAAATTGTTATACATGATAAAGAAACATGCCTTATAAATAACTTGATAACACACAAAAAATTAAAAAGAATATTAACACTTTCAATAAATAGTTAACACCCTAGTACAACATCAAAGTCAATTAATCTCTGTTCTTTTACTCATTGTTCTTACAAAAGGGTAGTTAAAAAATTGTGTCTGAAAAAAATGTCAAACTGTTACAAATATTGGTTAATATCAAACAGAAGTTTTTCAATAAATAGTTAACACCCTAGTACAACTTCAAAGTCAATTAATCTCTGTTCTTTTACTCAAAAATTGGTTAACATCAAACAGAAGTATCATAGCCCAATTCAGTTATCTCTGTCTAGAAACTGAGACATTATCCCTATTTTAATTTGAAAGAGGGGATTTTGATAGCCCTGTAATTTTCATGTAGGGGATTATGATAGCCCTAACATTTTTATGAAGGGGATTATGATAGCCCTGTAACAATCACAGAGGGGATTATGATACCCCCTTCAAAAGAGTGAAGGGGATTTTGTAACACCCTGTCATTTTTCAGTGGAGGGGATTTTGATCAAGGGGATTTTGATTGTCTCCCAGATTTTACATCTGTTCTATGGTTATGTTTGAATGCACAGAGAAAGGTCATAGGCTATTGTGTCGGTGTCGGAGCTTCATTTCTGTCCGATTATACCCTTAACTTATTTTTCATTCTATTTTCCATTCCAAAATTTTACTAATTAAGTCCAACTTTCCAAAGACAAAAACTCCTGTTTCTATAGATCTAAGTCAAATGAGATACCAACAAATATAGCACGTACAAATGCAAGTGTAATGTTTTCATTCTCCAAAGTGTAATGAAACATCCGAATAAAACATTACTGATATAAGAAAACATTAACAAAATACTAAACACCTAAAATCCTGGAAGTACATTATTGGTGTTTTGTTATATGCTGTAGTAACAAAAAAAATCCTAACAAAATATTAAAATATGTTTAGTTAATTATTTATTTCGTTTGGGTGTATATTCCACAATTCTTCAATACTATTCACTATTCTAATATTATAAAACTGTTTCTGTAAAAGATATATGCTCCTTTTGCTCTGTCACATATCAGACCATATATAACATTAAAGTTTATTCATTACGACTCAATGCAAATCTAATCTACAAGGGTTGCACTTCCAGCGGATCAAACCCTCAGCAAACCACCCTAACCACCAGGCAAGTAATCGAGGCGTAAGAATAAACATTTCAAGTTTTAGATAAAAAAAAATCTAAATAACAGAGGGGCTTAACTCTTTCAAAACACAAATCCAGTATTATGGGGATTGTTTTCCCTCCCTGGTGATGACCCTAATAGTAAATAATTACCTTACAATCTTTGATAGTCACTTCCGCACATCCTGCCGAACAGTCACATCACTTACAAGAGATTAATTCCCCCATTTTAAGTTAAATTAAAATAGCGTTATTGAATACGCTAAACCGAGTGTTGCAAAGACCCCACTTGATATAGCTATACACTTGTTGTATAAACAATAGACATATAACGCATTGGCAAATAATCGTAGAAGTCATTAGCGCTGACACCAGTTTTAATCAATTTCATTGAATGTTGTAGAATTCAGGAAAAGTTACACATAACAACTCTTTCCTTCTATGATTTGGTGTTGTTTCATTTTTGCTTCTCAAAGTCAAAGAACTAAAAAATTTAAAAATACATTTATTTTTATAGCTCTTTGTCAAAGTCTATGCTTTAATTGTCTTTAGTTTCCAGGACAGTTATTTCCCTTTGGTAATTACGTCCTGAATAGTTATTTCCCTTTGATAAATTACGTCCTTTGTAAAATTTTACACGCTGTCTTTTTTAAGATGGGCTACCGAGATAAAACATACTAAGATTTGCTTCCACGACAAGCCGTCGAAAGACAATTTGCCGAATACGATATTTAGTCGAACCTGACATTTTGCCGAGTACGACAGATCGAAAACTCTAAAATTGGCCGAAAATTATTTAGCAACAAAAAGTAAACCTGTACACAACTTTTATTTAATCAGCTGAACTCGATTTATATTATCAAAATTTATAAGCTGAATCCAAGTCCGGTTTGGTCACACAGCAATAAATATTGGGTATGACTGAATAGCCAGATCACAATTTAAAGTGATGGATATTTCTTTTTCATTATAACTTTTTCATTATTGGCCGTAGGGAAAAACTGAGACTACTTTTCTGGGGTACGACATGGATGGTACCTCCAAATTTTAGGTGTATTTTGACAAATCTGTACCTTGTATGTTTTTTTCTTTTTGGTTAAATTCCCTTTGTTGTTCCTTCCTTTGGACATGTTGGATATTTTTTCTGAGGACTTTAGATTTATTTTCAATTTCTTCCGTTTGTTGTTCCTGTCCTTTGGGCTTCATCAGTCAAAGTTTTGCTCATATCCTCCTCTAATGTAATCCTTCGGGCATGAAACTACTGGCCTGATTTGAAAATAATTTATTTGAAGAACTTTTAAATTAAGAAAATTTCAACTATATTTTCTCATAATTCTTTTGATTGATCTTGATTATGATTTTTTGACCTTCTTGTCCATAAGTGCAATGATAACAGGTGAGCGATAAAGGGCCATTATGGCCCTCTTGTTTAAACATTACTATCAGAGGTCCAATACCTTAACAGTTCAAATTCAAACATATTTTATCATTAAAATTAAAAGTGCACCAAATATGATATAAAAAAGTTCAGCCATTGACAATTTGGATTTGCTACAGCCTCATTGCTCAAGTTTATTCAATAAATTTATATCCCTGATTCCTATTTAATGTATTTGTTTTTTGCACTTTTTGTGCATGCTATTTTAAATTGTGTATAATGTCTGTAGTGATGATTTTCAGCAAGTTCGCTGTGTGTTCACAGCAGCTAAGTCGCGGGATGATTGCAACAACTAGTTTGCGTGATTGTAAAAAAAGTAGCGGTTATACTATATGTTTTTAGCTCACCTGTCACATAGTGACGGTGAGCTTTTGTGATCACCCTTCATCCGTCCGTCCACAATTTCCTTGTGAACACGATAGAAACCACATTTTGTATTTGATTTTAATTAAACTTGCATTCAACTTGTATAGGCATAATATCTCGGTTACTTTCGAAAACTGGCCAGATCCCATCATGGATTCCAGAGTTATGGCCCCTTAAGGGGCCAAAATTTGCTATTTTTTGCTTGTGAACTCGATAGAGACAACATTTTGCAATCAATTTTAATCAAACTTGCACACAACTTCTATTGGCATAATATCTCGGTTCCTGTTGAAAACTGGCCAAATCCCATCATTGGTTCCAGAGTTATGGTCCCTTAAATGGCCAGAATTTGCCATTTTTTTGGCTTGTGAACGTGATAGAGACCACATTTTGAAATCAACATTAATCAAACTTGCACACAACTTGTATTGGCAAAATATCTTGGTTCCTTTCGAAAACTGGCCAGATCCCATCATGGGTTGCAGAGTTATGGCCTCTTAAAGGTCCACAATTTGCTATTCTGGCTTTTGCTGCCATATAGAGACTTCATTTATAGTTTCATTTGATACAAACTTGCAAAATATCTTCAACAACAATAACTCTGGGAATCCAATTTGAAATTTCAGTATTGTCGTTAGTTTGATTGAGACCATCAGGGCAGATAACTATGGACTGACTTTATGTCAAATTACCTTCCTTTGTTTCAAATTATAATGGGTGTATGTATGTATCTCAGTAACCAATGAAGATACTGATTTGAAATGTCATTTATGCCATCATATGGACTCGGACAATCTGGGTAGATAACTTTGGACTGAATTTATGACAAATTATCTCCCTTTAATTCATGTTAATGAATATACCTTAGCAGCATCTAATGAGATTGGTTTTAAATGTCATTTAAGTCTTCCAGGTTAAGGAATAGTCATGCTTGTACAAAAATTTAGCATTTGAGCCTAGGACCGTCAAACTTGGTATGGATATTGGCCCCGACTATTACGTCACCCATAGGTCGAAAGAGACCAGGCCCCGTGTTCACAAAACATTTTTCGGTCTCAGCTGAGTTTGAGTTTGAAATTTTAATATCAATTTTACCGAGTCGTCAAGGGTAAATGACACCTGACACTGACCATCAGTAGTGGATAGGCATTTGAAAATAGTTATCAACTTAAAATTTAGTTTTAAACATGTTATTAGATATAAATGACATATACAGTTTCATTATCAAACTCAGTTGAGACTGAAAATGTTTTGTGAACACGGGGCCAGGTGAGCAATATAGGGCCATTATGGCCCTCTTGTTTTTGTAATTGTTTTATTTATAAACAGCTCTCACTTGAGTTGGAGAATATGGAATCTTTTAAAACAGCATTTTCCATCGTTTTCTGATGCATTGTAAGTGACAGGAAACGGGGAACAGAATTATTTATAAGTAATATTTAATCCTGAGAGAAACAAGATCGCAAATTATACTATATATTATTGATAGTAATTTAAAAGCTTATATCTGTCATAATCTGGCATGAAAATGGACTTCACGAGGTTGGAAACCTGCACAATGTATTGATACGGAATGCAGTTGTGTGGCCCATGGAGGTATATCTGGCTAATTTCTACCTTCATGCCTAAATCTGTCAGTATATTACTACAGGTTTGAAACCTTCCATAGAGTAAACCGGTAATATACTCAGGTACCCTGCGGCTGGCATGTGTGTATATTACCGGTCTACTCCATGGGAAAAGAGTTTTTCCCATTACCTGCTCTAACGTATTCTGAAATAGCGTAAGACCCTACAAGTAAACAATTACACAATGAGGAACATTACCTTGTTACTTCCCTTGAAAAGTTGTATGATAAAGCGCAAGGATAACCAAATATTATATTGGTCCCTTTCAGTTGGAATCCACTGATCGACTTTTCCGTTTTAACCTTTATCCAAGATGTTGCGGTAGGTCAAAATAAATATGCTTTTTATGTGTAGGTTTCTAAATAAAAATGATTAATCAAACCTAAATTTAGCAGAGGGCCACTAAAAGAAAACCTGTCCTTAATCATTTTCCAGTCCTATGAAATTTAGTATAGATATTGCTTTTGAAAATTACAAAGAAGTCAACGATAAAAACAGAGGAAGGACCAATCTACTTCTTGGACATAATCAGGGGAAGTAACTGACTATTGTTCCCCATTACATTTCGTATATATTTAACATCCAGTACTATTTACAGAACTTTTTCTTGTAATTATTTGTTCAATTTCATGAAACTTGTATAATATTTTTTTTCTTAGCTTATATTTGTATTACCTATAACATTATGCCCCCCTTCGAAGTAGGAGGGGTACATGTATATTGTTTTGCGGATGTCGGTCTGTCGGTCGGTATGTAGACCAATCCGTTTCCAGATTATAACTCAAGAACGCTTGGGCCTAGGATCATGCAGGTTTATAGGAAGGTTGGTCATCATCAGCAGGTGACCCCTATTGATTTTGAGATCTCTTTGTCAAAGGTCACAGTGACCCGGACCAGTTAAACGGTTTCTGGATGATAACTCAAGATTGCTTGGACATAGGACCATGAAAATTGATAGGGAGGTTGGTCATGAACAGCAGATGACCCCTATTGCCCTGTATTGAGTTTGAGATCAGTAGGTCAAAGGTCAAGGTCACAGTGACCAGGAACAGTTATACCCTTTCCGGATAATACCTTGAGAATGCTTCGACCTAGGATCACGAAACTTAATAGGGAGGTTGATCATGACAAGCAGATGACCCTGTAGATTTTTAGGTCAAAGGTCAGTAGAACTTTTGTTTACAGTGAGCAAATATTTTCTGTTCCTTGTGCAATTACTGAATGCATGAATGGTGGCATTGCGTGTTCGACAAGCGCTTGTTTTATTCTGTGTTTTCGGGCTTTCTCTCACTCTGTCTCTCTAGACAGATTGGTTGTGTCTGTACTAGTGTATGTTGAATTTGGTGCCATAGGTATACTGCTTTTTATAAGCCTGTCTAAAAGATGGAACGTATTATGGGCACACCCCTGGCAGGAGGGAGGGCAACATTCACAAACTTTGTCCGGAGCATAACTTTAACATGCATGGAGGGAGTTTGATATAATTATCTTGGCACAGAAGTTCATCATCATCAGACGGAGTGTCGCATGTAAGAACCAGGTCCCTATGTCTAAGGTCAAGGTCACACACAGAGGTCAAAGGTCAGATTTGTCTGGAGCCTTTATTCTTCATGTATGGAGGAATTTTGATGTGATTTGGCACAATTGTTCACCATCATAAGACAGAGTATCGTGGGCAAAAGCAAGACCCTAGATCTGATTTCAAGATCAGTTTTAGATGTAAAAGTTAAATATTTTTCCAGAGCATTTCTTCTTCATGTTGTTTAGCAACTTGGCACAGATTTTCACCTCCGTGAGACTGTGTCATGTGCAAGAAACAGGTCAGGAGAGGAGAGGACAACTGTAAGCTAATATAGCTTTCTGTCCAATTCCTGGAATGTTGTATTGTAAATATTTCATGCATTTCGGAATAAAAATATGTTTAAACTAAGAAACAGGTCCCTAGGTCTAAGGTCAAGGTCACACTTAGAAGCCAAAGGTCAGATGCAAAAATGACTACCAAGAGCATTTCTTCATGCATGAAAGGACTTTTATGTAACTTGTCACAATTTTTCACCATCATAAAATGGTAGGTCATGCGCAAAACCCAGGTAATTGGTTTTGAATTTCTTCCCTTTGTTGTTACTTGTACTATAAATCGCTTATAATGTAGCTTTTTTATGCCCCCAGCATCTACTGATGCGGGAGGCATATAGTGATTGTCCTGATCGTCCGTCCGTACGAGGTTAACCAAATTGGACCTTTCGTCTAGCATCAATACCCCTTACTAGAATGACTTGATACTAATGCAGATGTAACCTGTGACCGTTCCTCATCTTCAGACATCACCTGACCTCAGTTTGACCTTGACATTGACCTCATTTTGGAATAAGGTTGCTTTATATGGGCCACCTCTTGGTCAACCAAATGGGACCGTTTCGTCTAGCATCAATACCCCTTACAAGAATGAATTGATACTAATACAGATGTCAACTGTGACCATTCCTAATCTTCAAACATCACTTGACCTCAGTTTGACCTTGACCTCGTTTTGGACTTAGGTGCAAAATCTATTGACAAGGATGCCACTGGGGGCATCAAGCGTTTATTGAATGCAGCTCCTTGTTATTACTGGCTGTAGAGAAAAATTGAGACCGTTTTTAACTCATCTGAGCCAAAGGCTCATTGCGAGCTTTTGTGACCGCTCAATGTCCGTCGTGCGATGTGCGTTATGCATCCGACAACAATTCTAAAAAAATCTTCTTGAAAACCACTGGACAGAATTACACCAAACTTTACAGGAATAATCCTTGGTTGGCCCCCTTTCAGAATTGTTCAAAGATTTGAATTCCATGCAGAACTCTGGTTGCCATGGCAACCGAAAGGAAAAACTTTAAAAATCTTCTTGTCCAAAACTGCAAGGCGTAGAGCCTTGATATTTGGCATGTGACATCATCTTATGGTCCTGTATGAAGATTGTTCAAATTGTGCCCCTGGAGTGAAAAGAGGCCCCGCCCTGGGGGTCAAAATTTTTACATATATACTTATATAGGGAAAAAGCTTTAAAAATCTTCTTGTCTAAAACCACAAGACCTGGGCCTTTGATATTTGGTATGAAGCATTGCCTTGTGGCTCATTACCAAAATTGTTCAAATTATGCCCCTGAGGTGAAAAGAGGCCCTGCCCTTGGGGGTCTCAAGTTTTAATATACTTACTTAGGAAACAAACTTTAAAAATCTTTTCGCCTGAAACTGAAAGTCCTAGGTTTTTTATATTTAGTATGTTGCATTACCTTGTGGTCCTCTACCAAAATTGTTCAAATTGTGCCCCTAGGGTGATTAGAGTCCCTGCCCTTGGGGTTCCAAATTTAATATAGATTTATATGGGGGTGGGGAAGAATCTTCTTGTCTGAAAGTTCAAGGCCTATACCTTTGATATTTTGTATGTAGTATTGTCTAGTGGAAGATTGTTCAAATTATTTCCCTGGGTGAAAAGAGACCCAGCCCTGGGGTTCACTTTTTGTAAATATGAGTAATGCAGGAAAAATAATTAAGAAATTATCAGGTCATAATCTTATTTCCTAGACTGTTTAATTATAATTACCTGATAACCCAAGTGATTATGGATCACTTGACTGTGACCTTGACCTGCTGACCTACTTTCTTGTTTTTTTATAAGATACAGCCTTGAAATTTGGATGACATATACAGTTAAGCACACCAATCTCAAAACTGTCTTTAAAAATCTTCTTGTCTAAAACCAAAAGACCTAGGCCTTTGATATTTGATATGTAGCATTACCTTATGGTCTTCTACCAAAATTGTTCAAATTATGCCCCTTGGGTGAAAAGAGGCCCAGCCCTGGGGGGTCTCAAGTTTTACATAGACTTATATAGGAAATATTTTTAAAAATCTTCTTGTCTAAAACCAAAAGACCTAGACCTTTGATATTTGGTATGTAGCATTACCTTGTGGTCCTCTACCAAAGTTATTCAAATTATGCCCCTGGGGTGAAAAGAGACCCCGCCCTTAGGGTCACTTGTTCTATCAGTTATATAGGAATAAATACTTAAAAAATTATCAGATCATATTTCCTAGACTGTTTAATTATAATTACCTGATGACCCCAAGCGATAAGGGGTCACTTGACTGTGACCTTGACCTACTGACCTACTTTCTTGTTTTTTAAGATACAGCCTTGAAATTTGGATGACATGAACAGTTTTGCACACCGATATTAAAACTGACTTTCAGTGACCATGAATGTGACCTACTGACCTACTTTCTAATATTTTAGCATCAGTTTGGCATTTTAAACATGTGGCTCATATTACTCAGGTGAGCGATTCAGGGTCACCATGACCCTCTTGTTTGGTACTGTCAAAATTGAAAGATGTTCCTTATAGAAATTTTTACTAGGGTAAGGGTTAACTTCCTTTTGTTTTTACTATTGATGACTTATATTGTTGTTGTTGTTTTTTTAGCTCACCTGAGCCAAAGGCTCATGGTGAGCTTTTGTGACCTGTCAATGTGTGTCGTGTGTCGTTTGTCCGTCAACATTTTATAAAAAAGATCTTCTGCTTGAAAACCACTTGGCAAAATTGCACTAAACTTCACAGGAATGATCCTTGGGTGGTCCCCTTTCAAAATTGAAACATGGCAACCGAAAGGAAAAACTTTATAAATCTTCTTGTCCCAAACCGCAAGACATAGAGCCTTGATATTTCGCATGTGACATCATCTTATGGTCCTCTGTCAAGATTGTTCAAATTGTACCCTGAGGTGAAAAAGAGGCCCCGCCCTGGGGGTCACAAGTTTAACATAGAGTTATATAGGAAAAAAACACTTTAAAAATCTTTTCTAAATCCACAAGACCCAGGCTTTTGATATTTTGTATGTAGCATTGCCTTGTGGTCCTCAACCAGAATTGTTCAAATTATACCCCTGGGGTGAAAAGAGGCCCTGCCCCTGGGGTCTCCAGTTTTACATAGCCTTACATAGGAAAAAACCTTTGAAAATCTTGCCTGAAACTGAAAGGCCTATGGTTTTGATATTTGGTATGTTGCCTTTCCTAGTGTTTCTCTACCAAAATTGTTCAAATTATGTCGCTGGGGTGAAAAGAGGCCCTGCCCTTTGGATACCAAGTTTTTCATAGACATAATAGGAAAAAAACTAAAGATCTTCTTGTCTGAAAGTTCAAGGCCTATGCCTTTGATATTTAGTATGCAGCATTGCCTGGTAGGTTTCTAACAAGTTTGTTCAAATTATGCCCCTGGGTTGTACAGAGGCCCCACCCTGGGGTTCACTTGTTATAATTATGGGTTATACAGGAAAAAATACTTCAAAAATTATCAGATCATATTTCTTAGACTGTTTTAATACAATTACCTGATGATCCCAAGTGACAAGGGATCACTTGACTGTGACCTTGACCTACTTTCTGGTTGTTTAAGATACAGCCTTGAAATTTGGATGACATGTACAGTTTTGCACACCGATCTTAAAACTGACTCAGTTACCATTAGTGTGACCTACCGACCTACCTTCTTAATATTTTACCATAAGTTTATGATTTGAAAGATGTGGCTCATATTACTCAGGTGAGCCTCTTGTTAACTGACCATAACCACTTTTTCTGTGCTACAGCATAGATTTATTTTTCAGTTTTAGGTATATTTTAAGGTTTCTCTACCAGGTAAGGAGGTATTTTGCGGACTTAGAAAAGCAAAGTATAGATTTCTTGTGGACTTACTTCCCTTTGTTGCTGCTATAAAGAGCTTATTACCTGGTTGTTAGAATAGTGTGTTGGCATTATTAGGGTTTACTGTTGACCAAAGTTATACTGAATATGTTTTACTGTAACATCTTCATTACGTGACATTTTGGCACTCTTGTTACGAATGTGAAATGCTTCTGATCATGTTTACCATGAAAAGACCGATACATGCCTAAATGAATTGGCAAGAAAACACTAAATATATTCTCCGAAATGATATTTGAGCCGTGCCATGAGAAAACCAACATAGTGGGTTTGCGACCATCATGGATCCAGACCAGCCTGCACATCCGCGCAGTCTGGTCAGGATCCATGCTGTTCGCTTTCAAATCCTATTGCAATTAGAGAAACTGTTAGCGAACAGCATGGAACCTGACCAGACTGCGCGGATGCGCAGGCTGGTCTGGATCCATGCTGGTCGCAAACCCACTATGTTGGTTTTCCCATGGCACGGCTCATTTATAGCTGGAGCCAATTGATAATCTAACTTGATTCAACACTGCCAGCAATGCGGCAGCCATTTTCTTTTAATCAAAATTTATATCGGAAAATTATAAGCAAGCTATGGAATACATCCTGTTTCCATGTGGCATCTGTTGACCATTTAAAATGCAAGAAATTTATGAAAGGCAAGATAAAATGTATATATAGTATATGTGTAATGTTACATTGCTTTCTATCTTTTGCAGATCTATACATACCTTTGATGGATCCCAATTTTGTATCAGTTAATCAGTATTAGAAAGCTAGAACAAAGGGGGAAAACCACTTAAAACGTGTGTAAGAAGCTACTGAAGTAACAAACACCCAATGGAGGAAACATTTGATAATACATACATGCGGGAGAGAAATGTTTGAAACTGTGCATGATATAAAAGCAGAAAAGAAACAAAATATAAAAATACTTGAAGTGGAAAAAAGCTTTAAATGTGATTCTTGTGATTTTTCATCTCAATCAAGTAGTAAATTGAAGATTCACTTAAGAATACATACAGGGGAGAAACCCTTTAAATGTAAACTTTGTGATTATGCAGGTAACCAGAGAGGGAATCTAAAGAAACACATGAGAATACATACAGGGGAGAAACCTTTTAAATGCAATTTTTGTGATTACGCAGGCAGACTAAAAGGTACTTTGAAGTGTCACATGATGATACATACAGGAGAAAAGTGCTTTAAATGCAATGTTTGTGATCGTGCATTTTACGTAAAAGGTAATCTAAGGAAACACATGAAAAAACATACAGGAGATATTAAGAGATTTAAATGTGGCCTTTGTGATTATAGATTTAAAACAAAGTGTAATCTGAAGATACACGTACAGAGAAAACATACAGGAGAGAAACCCTTCAAGTGCAAGATATGCGATTATGCATGTGTTGAAAGCACTCACTTAAAGGGCCATATGAGAATACATACAGGGGAATATTTATTTAAATGTAAAATGTGTGATTATGCATGTTACCAATCCAGTAATCTGAAGAGACATATGCTAAAACACACAGGAGTGCGAAGCTTTAAATGTGATGTTTGTGATCATGCATTTTACACAATTTATGAGCTAAAATTACATATGGAAATACATGCAGGAGATAAATATAATTGTGATATTTGTGGTTCTGCATTTAGCTTGAAAGGTAGTCTGATATCACACATTGGAATACATGTAGGGGAGAAACGATTTAGCTGTGATTTTTGTGATTATGCTGGTTATAAGAGCCATCATCTGAAGGAGCATATGACAATACATACTGAAGAGAAGAGCTATAAATGTGACATTTGTGATTATTCCTGTAACTCACGAGCTTATCTGAAGACACATATCAAAATACATACAGGAGAGGCAAGGATCTTTAAATGTGATGTTTGTGATTATTCATGTCACCATCGCAGTAATATGAATAGACATAAGGCAATACATACAGGAGAGAAGCGCTTTAAATGCAATGTTTGCGATTATGTGTGTAATGTAAGAAGTTCTATGAACAGCCATATGGCAATGCATACAGGAGAAAAACGCTTTAAATGTGATGTTTGTGATTGTGCATACCATGATGGCAGTGGTCTGAAGAGGCATATGGTAGTACATACAGGAGAGAAACCTTTTAAATGTGATGTTTGTGATTATTCAAGTAATAAAAGGTACGTTCTGAAAAGACATGTGAAGATACATACAGGAGTAAAAAGCCTTAAATGTAATATGTGTGATTATGCATGTCATAATAGCAGTAGTCTGAAGAGGCATATGGAAACACATACAGGAGAGAAACGCTTTAAATGTGGTTTTTGTGATTATGCATGTAATGAAAAAAGATCTTTGATTAAGCATATAAAACTACACACTAGAAAAGAAAGTAAATAACATGTCTGTCCTTATACATGTAATTCAAGCAGCAGTTGCATCAAAATGCATATTCGAAAGCATAAAGAGGAGAAAATCTTTAAATGTGATGTATGTGATCGTGCATTTATTGAAAGGAGTAATCAAAGGGTACATATGAAAAAACACGCAGGACAAGAAATTATCAAACTAAGATAGCCAATAAAGCGGTCTTTGGTACGATGTCATATGAAAAAACATACTGGAAAGAAATATGTATGTGTGATTTACTTAGTTAAATCAGAAATATGAGAACACATATGAGAAAATATTTTGAACATGATTTATGATTATGCATGTTTTATATTCAATTATGTCTCTTCTATGTTTCCCTGAATGCGTATTTTTTTCATAGGTGTATTAAGGACCACACTGTGTGTTTTGTCATAATTTCATTGAATGCAGACTTGAAAAGAACGGGACGTCTTACATGAACACATGTGCAGGGCAAGTGTTGTCCAAAGCATAACCTCTCTGTGTCTCTCTAAGTTAAATAGTTCTCATCTGATATTCATCAAACATGCTGACAATGTTCGTGGGCATACCTTAGCCAAGTTCGATAACCACTCAAATCTTTTTGAACAGTCTTGGAATATGGCCATTGAATTACTAAAAAAAACCTGCAAATTTAACATTGACTGCTCTCTAACATGTCTATGTCAAACAGTTTTTCTTGCGATATTTACCAAACTTGCTGACAGTGTTTGCTGAAATAATATTTCATCCAAGTTTGGTACCTACCCAGATGGCCCTAGGAACTCTTGGATTATAGACTTGAATCAGGCTAAGTTTTATAAATGGCGTATTAACTATTTTGTGACAGTCTGGCAATTTTGATAGTGACATATTATAGACAATCTCTTTAGAAAGGTCATAAATGTCTGAAAATCATGGTTGTGAAAACATTGTGACAAATATGAAAAACGAGTTAGAATTGAATTCTTGATCACATGCCCGTTTTAAATTTCCTTTCTATCATCTAACTGTTATAAGACTTACAATTCTTGCTTCTTTAAAACATTTTTACTTGTATCATTTCATGGGTCATATAAAACAAACTTGAATATAATATTTTATCTGTCGAAAACTCAGATATTAAAAACAACCTTTTATTCTCTGGTTTTTAACCCTTACCATACAGGACATGACTGATTCTGCCTTTGCGGTTAGTCTAGATTATAATCAGTCTGCAAATCAATGCAGTCTGATCAAGATCTGCACTCTCTGCTATTCAGGTAGTATCTGTTTGGGAAGCACCTCTGTTAATGGCAGAGCTCGCCCGCTTAGCTCACTAGGGAGAGCGTTGGTCTACAGATCTCTTGGTCGGTAGTTCGATCCCCGGGCAGGTTGTTTGTTCTTTATGACGATTTGATAAAAGACATTGTGTCTGAAATCATCCGCCCTCCACCTAATACATGTAGGGAAGTTGGTAGTTACTTGCAGAGAACAGGTGAGTACTGGTACAAAATCCAGGAACACTGGTTAGGTTAACTGCCCGCCGTTACATGACTGAAAAAATGTTGAGTAACGGCGTTAAACCCAAAACAAGCAAACTGTTAATGTTTATGCCCAGATTCAAATATTGACATGGTCAGTATAGAAATATCGTAGTGTTTGCGTTATTATAAAAATGTATAGGTACAAAGTAGAATTTTTTTTTTTTTGCATTGTTTGCATATTATAGCATATAAACGTCCTTGAAATTAGACCTTTCTAAAGTAAACGTAAATCGGAAACGGATTACTGAATCCGTAAATGTTATTTGCAAATAATGGTCTAAGGGAGATACTATTGCATTACTATTGGATAAAATTGTCTCCCCTAGACCACAAATTAGCCTAAAATTTTACGGATTCAGTATTCCGTTCCGTAATTACGTTTACGTTAGAAAGGTCTATTATAAAGTTTGAAGATTTCTTTTGGAACCTAAAAAGTTTGTCTCAATTTTGACATTTTCATTTCAGAGAAATGTAGCAGTAACTTATGTTCGCATTGTAAAAGAAATATAGCTACCATAGGCAGTTCATAAAGTGCTTTTAGTACAAGAAATTCGCCCCTTCAGTACTTAAGTGCTTTGATTAATACCTCTTATAGATTTTACAGATTCTATTTCACAGAATGTTAAATATTTCATATTATAGTTTGTCAAAAACGTTAGAAAAGTAGAACAAATTAATCAAAATATTTCAAGACTCTATAGTTCTCACTCAGTTTTATTAACGTTTCGGCCATAAGGCCTTTATCAAAATGACAAATTCCGAGAATTACTCTACATCATGGCGTCTCATAATATAACAACATTTGAAATACAAAACCGGAACTGACGTAACGTTATTAAACGTCAACGTCAAATCCCGCTAAAAATCGATACACATTTATGATGCACAAGGACTGTCTCAGGGCCTAACGAAGTTATGATTTAAAAATAAAAGACTTAATGTGCAGAAACACAACAACCTAGTGGTCCCATTGCTATCATGGGAGATAAAATTATATCCTAGTCAATGCGTTGGTAGGACAATGAAAGTTTATATACCATAGATATATGACAAACAAAAAGCTAAAGCAAACAAAGATACTCATAAAATTTTGCACTTAACCATTAGATCATTACTTAAATGAACAAAAATAAATTTAAAAACGAATAGTTTATCATCAGACAAAATAAAAACTATAAAAAATAGGCAAATTTTACGTATAAAGGGAAGTAATTACAAAAAAAAAAACTATATAAGTATTGGAACCAGTAAAATATGACAAATATGTATCCGAAACTCACACAAATGTGCGTTAAAGGCAGATAAAAGGACATAATACATGAAAGAAATACATATTGAGAATATATTAATGGGTCGCAACGACAAACAACCAAAATTAATACAAAAACGCTTACTTAAAACCAAAATACCTCCGGATATTACATGTTACTTAAGCATCAATTTGATTGAGTTTATTTATATTCTCTCCAAAGAACCCCAAGTTTCGCTTTCGTGTTAAGTCCATTTGGCGCCTCTGTCTGCAACTCGTGGATCCACTCAAGCTCCTTGATCTGTCGGTAGTATCTACTGTTTTCCTTCATGTGTTCTAACACCGACACCCCGACATCACCTATGCTATGACCAGGCGTATTAAAATGTTCTGCCACTGGTTTCGTACGTTTCAGCCGTATGTCCGCTTCATGTTCTCGCAATCTCTCCTTCAGCGATCTTGACGTTTCACCAATATACAAAATATTTCAGACAATATTAAAGGCTTATGATATCTTTGTTTATAACAAGGCTGCCATATTTTTAACTCACCCGTCATGTAATCATGTAATATCTCGGTTCCTTCCAAAACCTAGCCAGATCCATTCATGAATTCCAGAGTTATGGCCCCTAAAAGGGTCAAAATTTGCTAGTTTTGGCTTAGATAGATACCACATCTTGCTATTGATTTTTAGCTCCGCTATTCAGAGCATATGGGTGCTATTCTACTCGTCACGGCGTCGGCGGCGGCATGAGCTTTCTTGGTTAAAGTTTTTCAGCAACCTTTGTTTTTCTTTGTTATTATTGCTTACCAGTATATCTTACTGTAACATCACATTAACATTGTTCAGCATTCAAACAAAGTATGTGCAGGGGCTGGGCCCATTTTACATAAGGTCAAGGTCACCAAGTTGTTTTACTTGGAATTATTTTCATGTCATTTTTTTTCGAAAGCTTCGTTTATAGACATACCTTTGGTAATTTAAAAGCTAATTACTTGAAATTAATACTATTTCTTTAAAATTATCATCTGCATGTGTGGTGACAATCCCCATAACTCTAACTGTATTTTTGACAGAATTATGTCCATTTCATACTTAAAGTTTTTTGGCAATCTTCACTTTCTGGATATATAGTTTAGTATAATATAAGGTAATGATTTGAACCTTACATGTTTCTTTATTTTCATCATCTGCTAAAATAATAAATAAACTAAATAAATAAAATAAAATAAAAATTAAATTGAAAAATAATTTAAGTTTAGCAAAGACTTGATACTTCTTGTAGTTTCTTAGAAATTTGTTCAGATATAACTTAATTCCACCAAAATAAAGAATGTCAATACCCCTTCCATACTTGACCTTTAACCCCTCTGAGTAATTGGGTCTTTTTATATTTTGGGGTATCTTCTTTTTAAAGTAGAGTTCCCTTATCGTATATAGATTAGCTAGACAAAAATTCATTTTGCTGTCAAATCGCCGAATAGCGGAGCACGCTCTTGTTGTAAATTCACATACAACTTGTGTTGGCATTATATCTTTATTACTTTTGAAAACTGGCCTGATTCAGCCATTGGTTCCACCAGAGTTATGGTCCCAAAAAGGGCCTAAACTGCTCTTTTGGAATTTGCAGCCATATAGAGACTTCGTTTATGGTTTGATTTGAATCAAGTTTGCAAAATACCTTTAACAACAAACGATCTTGGATTTAATGATGAAACCGGCAGATCCAATAATAGGTTCCGAAATTATGGCCCCTGATTGACCCCTGAAAGAGCCAAAATTTGATGAGTTTACCTAGTAAACACGATAGAAGTGATATCTTAATTACGTTCGATTTTAACCACACTTACACACAAGTTAAGTCACAATAATATCTCAGCTTCCTTGGACAACCAGATAGATTCCGTCATGGCTACTGTCCCTGAAAGGGTCAAATTATTCTGTATTGGCCCTTTAAGCCTTATAGAGGTTTCATTTATGCTTTTATTTGATAAAACTTTGCACAGATTGTTTATTTTGATGTTCTCTATAGTACATTCGAAACTAAGTATTTGGGGTTAAAAACTAGGTCATCCTTTCAAATCAAAGGAAGTGCTTGTTAACACTCTAATGGCCATATTTATGGCCCTATCTTCATGAAACTTGGTCAGAGTGTTACATTCATAATATTGATGACTCATATGCAAAATTCAAAACTGGGTCATATGGGGTTAAAAACTAGATCACCTGGTCAAATGAAAGGAAAAGCTTATGATATATGCCTATTTCTTGTTGCCATGTACTAGTATATCCTATTTTCAATAGATCTAGTTATTTTCTCATGTTTGCTTAAATTTTGAATACTGCTTAACATACCAGAAAATTGTACAGAATTCATTGTTTATGATTAAGTCCCTTTATGACTGTAATTGTACAAGTTTATCTGTGAAGTTTGATCATGGTCTGCACTGTTTGCTATTCAGTCATAGAAGTTTTCTATAAACTCCCCTTCGAATAATATATGGTATTGACCAAATTAAACGATGGACCAGTCCATTTTAGAAATTTAGCAAGCAGGGTAACGGTTAACCCCGCACCCACACCCAAAAAAGTAAATCTAGAATAAAATAATCTCATTTGACTTGTAATACATGGCTTTCCCAAACCCAAGAGACAGCATGGAGTTGAAAACTCGGCGCATGCGAGGCTTTTTATCAAAGTGGAAAATTATATAGAGAATTCATTGTTAATGATTACCTCCCGCTATGATTGTTTTTGTACAAGTCCATGTGTACAAATGCAGGCAGAAATCATCTTAACTATATAACTTTCGGTAAACTGCCCTTCGAATAATAAATGGTATTGTCCAAATTGAATGATGACCAGTCCATTTTATCCAGGTGGGGAAAACGCGTTAGATCATTCATCATTTCTTCTTAACTATGTTTAATGTTTTCCAACGTTTTCATAGATGATTAACAAGTCTGTCGCATTTCTATAAATGCTCGGTAAAACGGAACTGAATCACCAGTGCTCCTTAAAAAGATGCTACCACCTGATTTCATAGCTGTTTGGAATGTCTCCTTCACGTCAAAAACTTCAGCAAAGTGACCAGTGCTGCTGGAAGATTCAAAGAACTTGAGTCGATTCAGTTTTAGTTGCAAATAATTTGCATGTTTTACTGTATGTAAGGTCTCTATTGAAAATGGATCACATACGTCTTAGTGAACTCTTCCTGCTGAAATTATCTTGCCGTGTCTTGTCGCAATAGCGAGAGGTGCATACCTGCTGAAAGGGCAAGGGTAAATTTCATGAACAGTTGCTGTATGAAACAATCAGTGTAAGCTCTGTAGAGCTTTTGAGTAAACCTATTTCAAGAAAAGTTAAAACCAATTATACCTTACCCCGTTTTTCTGGTACTCATTTACATCTGGGTCAACTGGTGTCATCAAGATTAAAGTGCCCTGTTCAAAGACACGCTGCAATGGGACCTCCACACACCCCATTCTCCTACGCCCCTGGTTAAGTTTAGCCAATATATTTTAGCATTTTACCATGTATTGAGCATAGGTGACGATCATAAAACGCATTTTGTAACATTTCAGCGTGTTTTTAAAAAATGCATTTTTACCATCAATGCTCTCAATATTACAAGATATGAAACATCTCACGAACACTAGGGAAACAATAGCCAGTTAAGGTTTAGCAGTATATCACAAAACAACAGATTTTTTAACGAATGAACAGCATCTTGACACACAACTTATCTGTCCAATACATGTTTTACTGTTCTGTCCCACAGAGTTGGATACTTAAAATATTCTTAATGAGTTGTCCCCCTTTAAATAAGAATGCCATTTGTAAAGAAATAAATGTAAACAATTGTCAAAAACGATGTTTTACCTAGTTATGTAAAGTTTAAACACTCGCACGATGTTGCAAATGCATCAAAACGAAGACGTGTAACAGCTTTTAAAAAATGGTGAGTTTTTAAAGGCTCTGAACTGTCCAGAAGTGTGGTCCCTTCATGCAGTCCCTTTCCGGAATTCAATACATATATCAGTAAATTGACAATGGTTTTGTAGAATAATATAAATGTTTTATACGCTGTTAAATTTTCAAGCAAAACAATGCTTTCTTTCTATGATTTGATGACGTTCGAACTTTTTTCTCCGAAACATGGACCTATACCTTAAACGTTTAAATGAACCCCTACCAATGAATCACTGGTATCAATCGTCAGATCTGTTACCATTCTGTCAAATGACACCGGTCCCGACAACTGTCGTTTGTATTCCGACGAGAAATCAATAAATAATATAAATCAGTCTATCTAAATTCTATGGAACACTTCCTTGCGAATAGATCCCTGCTTTGAACTGCGCATATCGTTGCCGGGTACCAAAATTGATACCGTTTCGACTGCATTATACCGGATTATCGCTTCACCACGTGTTACACGAGGTTTGTTTACATAAAGAAGTGATGATCTGGTTTAACATAGCCGTAAGAGTAACAATTTTGGTTCCCGGTTTATGACATGCGCTACAAAAAGCGAGGGTCCAGCGCAAGCAATTGTTCCATTTGTTCGTACACTGTTGCATATCTTGTAGTATTGAGAGCATTGATGGTAAAAATACATTTTTTAAAAACACGCTGAAATGTTACAAAATGCGTTTTATGATCGTCACATATGCTTTATACATGGAGAAATGCTAAAATATATTGGCTAAACTTAACCAGGGGCGGAGGAGAATGGGGTGTGTGGAGGTCCGAGCCCCAAGTGTCTGTGGATAATACCGCATAAGTATTTGAAGTTGATGCTTTAAATATAAAGAAATTTTGGACTTTTTATGCCCCCGAAGGGAGGCATATTAGTTTTCAACTGTCCGTCCGTTAGTTCGTCATAACGTTAACTTTTTACGTTAACTTTTTGCATGAAGGCACTTTACTCGCGAACCACTGCACCCAGGACCTTCAAACTTCACATGCTGATAGAACGTATTGAGTACACGACCCCTACTGACTTTGGGGTCAAAGGTCAAGGTCACCCGGTCAAAGATCAAGGCGCTGCGGGGGCATTTGTCACCATTAGTGACAGCTCTTGTTTCAATCTTCTAAGCAGGTATAGATTTCTATGTTGAAGGGAAGCAACTCATACGTGCAGTGTGACTTTTTTTAAGAAGACTGTCCTAGTCAAAAGAAGAAAAGTCATATTTTGGAGGTTATTATAACGTAATGGTTACAGGAAGAGTTTCGTATATTGGGTTAAAAGCTATAATTTCCTCCACCCTTTTGTAACTCGTACATCGATTTTGGTTGTATTTTTACATGAAAAATGTGCATAATTCCACTTTAAACTACATCAAAAAATGGCATGCCAAAATTTGCCTTTGTGCCTAACAGTCTAAACGTAAATAAATTCTTATTGTGCATATCCTGTTGTTTCACGTATACTTTTCATCCGTTTATATATGTTTAATTGTATATGAGAAGTATGGTTGGCAACGGGGTATAACATTGCTTCTTGCAATTATATTTCGCATATTTTCTATATACTACATTTTGACTGGGATTTTTTTTTCATTTCAAGTAAATAGGTAAAGATAGCAAAAAGTTGTGACCGATGGCAACTGGATATCTTTAAAATACCCATCTTTTATATCATTAATAAGTAAATTGTTGAAATAAAGGTGATGGGTATTTTAAAGATATCAAATTGCTATATGTTTTATTGTGTGTGAATAGCTAAAATATTATGCAATAACAGTCAAAATAGAAAATTTCCAGAATATCTTATTTCATCACAAATAGAATATTTTATCTATGTATTTGTTATGAATGAGAATCCACTTGTAAAGGCAAAACAAGGAGGTTTGTTTATATTAAACTTTTGTTAAATACATAATATACATGTATTTCAAAACAATCACGATTAGAATCAATTGGTAATTCAAAACAAACAAAAGTTATAAAAACTTCATAAATGGTAAAAATAAGGGCAAAATTCTATCCCTCCTTCAAACTTTATCGATGCTCGAAAATGATATCACATTTAAGTAGATCTACATGCAAATAGATATCAACTGCAAATTAAAAAGTTATAGATATAGTCGTGTATGTGTGATTCCAGCACTATCCTAAAAAAGCTGAATTAGACAGTCGTTAAAACTTCTTACACAACTGTTCTATTGTTCTCAGCGGGTTAGTAACCAAAATGAATACCTACATACTATACCTGCGCTCGTGCACAGCTATCATACTATACCTGCGCTCGTGCAGTTATCATACCATACCTGCGCTCGTGCTCAGGTATCATATCATACCTGCGTTCGTGCACAGGTACCATACCATACCTGCGCTCATGCTCAGGTATCATATCATACCTGCGTTCGTGCACAGGTACCATACCATACCTGCGCTCGTGCTCAGGTATCGTACCATACTTGCGCCCGTGCACAGGTATCATACTATACCTGCACCCTTGCACAGGTATCATACCGTACATGCGCTCGTGCACAGGTATCATACCATACTTGCGCTCGTGTACATGTATCAAACCATACCTGCGTCCGTGTTCAGGTATCGTACCATACCTGCGCTCGTGCACAGGTATCATGCCATACCTGCGCACGTGCACAGGAAGCATACCATACCTGCACTCCTGCATACGTATCATACCATAAGGTATACTTAAGGTCAAGGTCACCAAGGTGTTATACTTAGATTATTTTCAAGGAATTTTTTTTTTTTTTTTTTTTTTTTTTTTTTTTTTTTTTTTTTATATATATATATATTTGTTACTATTGCTTGTATGCTATTGATAAATTGACATAAATACTGTCCGGCATGCAAACGGGGTATATGAGGGGACTAGGCACACTATACCTAAGGTCAAGGTCATGTTCCCGGATGCTTCCTTTATAGACATAGTGTTAGTATGTAAGTAGAGGTCTTTATTGTGAAATAAATTTATTTTACCTTCAAATTGCTGAATAGTGGAGCAAGCTGTCTTGTAGACAGCTCTTGATATTTGAATGATTGTTTTATTTTCATGTATAATTTTTGATAAGAAGTGGGTGCTAATTAGCTCATCAACAATTTGATGAGATAAAATCATTTTACTTTTTTTCAGTACTGCTAAATTTTAATTTGGCTGCTTTCTTATATATGGTTTTATGGGCATGCCTCAACATTTTATTTGAGCTTATTAGCAGCTACATCTTTCTTTTAACATGGTGTTTTAATAGTCAAAGTAATACTGATATGTTTTAGCTATAAGTCTCTTATAACTCTTTTATAGAGTGGCAGTGTGCATTTTATTGATATTCTATTATGTATATTATGTAATATATGTTGTACACTGATGAGACTGAAATAAAGAGAGTATATATACCATAATCGGTATTTTTTGTTCAACTCCAGCGTAGGACCATTTTCCCTAAAATTTAACGGCAAACTTCACAGGTAGAAATATTGCCATACTTATTTGATCAAACATTATGATCTGTTTCTGGAAAGAGTAACCATTATGGAAAATGTTGAATAAAACATCTTTAAAAGTATCTTAGATCAAAAGACAAGTATAAATTTTATCGGCAAACTTCACAGGTAGAAATATTGCCATACTTATCTGATCAAACATTATGGTCTGTTTCTGGAAAGAGTAACCATTATGGAAAATGTTGAATAATACATCTTTAAAAGTATCTTAGATCAAAAGACAAGTATAAAGTACCTTTCACCAGCATTTCCGGAAAAAATAATACTACAAAGGAAAACGATCAGAATTGGTGAAAGAGTAGGCCTAATATGTAGATATTAGATATGGTAAAAGTAACAGTAACATCGATAGCAACATTACATTGAATTAAAATAAAACATGGTCTGAGGTGATTTTGAACTCATGGTAACGTGCATTGCAATCAGACCACCGTGCCGTTGGTAATTTATATTGGTTATTTTAGAATTAAAATATTTCGTAAAAAAAGAGGACCAGGCAAGTATTCATTCATTCAATGGACAATTCAAAGGAACAATAAAAATGAACTGTTTCCTAAAAGAATGTAATAAAAGATACAAATACCAACACACGGAATTATATATGAAAAGGGTTAGAACTGAATTCAAAGTCTGAGAACTTACCACTACTGTAAATTCACTATGCCATTGATTAACTAATTTGGTTATTTTGATTAATTTTACCACTTAATTATCAGGTTTCATGAAAACTTTCACGAAAATATAATTTAGGTTTTCACGCTGATAATGGAGGATTTCATGAAAACAGTAAATTATCACAAAGGCCACTTAAATATCTTAACACGAAATTGGTTTAAACATATTTATTTCCCAATATGTACATATCAAATGATTATTTACATACATAAATTCTGGATTGGACTGGAAGCCAGTAGGCTTATTGAAGTCCTCTCCATACATATAATCAATTTACACAGAGTCCTGGCGTAATCGAAATTATAAAAAGGAAATGCTCTCTTATATTGTATATGAGTTGATCTAAGTTATCGGAAAAGAAACATATCAAACTAGCAAAAACAAAGCAAAAGTACATAATGTATATTAATCAAAATCAAAATATAATGTAGATTTTAGATAAGTAAAGGAAATCAGAGAGTAAATGGACATGAAGATGAAGATAGGCGACAGGGTTTTTAGTTTTGTACAATAGTAAATTATCTAAGGAAGCGTTTCGATTTCTCTATATATCTGTGTACTGCAGAGAAGATAGTAATATTGTCTTCGTACGAGAGAGACTGGACACCACAAAGGAGAACATTTAACACGAAATTATGCTAGTTAGTGCTTTAAACTGACACCACTTAAAGGAAATTTTCATGAAAAAAATTCGCGGAAGTAGATAATCTTTCACGAAAGCAGATAATTTTTCTATTCTTAGTTAACTACTTTCATGAAAAGTTAATTGGTATCATGAAATTTTTAACCGTTATGCCGTGGCAGTTTGAAGCAGTAACGATCAAATTTTCATGTTAAGATATTTATATTTATCTTGCATTCATAAAATGTTTATCTGTTTTCGTGATTTTTTTTTTTACTTTTCGTAAAGTCCTTAATTATTTTCCTGAAAGTTTTCCTGAAACCTGATAATAAGTGATGGCAGTTTTATGCCACCATATAATTTAGATATTTTAAGGACACAAATATCGCGTAAAATAACAAGAACGCCCGAAAATATTGACGAAGATTAATGAGTGTCGGGTCACTTACGGACAATATAGATGAATACATAACTTCTTATATTGCGTTTTATTCCGGTCATACATAAAACCGGAATCCACCCAAAAACCGAAATACACCGGAATACACTTTCTATAACCGGAATACACTTGTATTTTTTTAAGTTAAAGGTATTTTAATGGTTTTTTGATATAATTCAATCATATATATAATAAATAATTAACATACGAAAGGAAAATAAAATACGTTCACGCAAAATGATTTTATACGAGACTGAAGTTCGGCGACCGCGCGAGAAATTTTATTCTACCTGTCGGGCGGAGTTAATCTCTGGCTTATGCAAATAATGGTTATCTAAAAAAAAAAAGAGAGCAAAATAAGTAGAGCTACAGTGGTTACAATGCAAGGCCAGTGAAGAAGAAATCAGAATGCTGAATTAACTACTACATATCCTGCAAAATAATGTTGCAGACTGTCGCGAAACCACGCCCCGCCAGGTCGATTAAAATGCACTATATTTCAAGCTTATGTTTTAAACAACAAATAAGAAACTCGTGACCATGCACGTGATTTCTGGATTTTCCAAATATGGCGACCGGACAAAAAAGAAGTTCATTTTGACAGCACTTTATAATTAAAATATTTCCTTGTTTAATCTTGCTTTTTTTCCCATTTACCTCATGCATAGATGCTCAGAAAAGATACTTTATTAGACTTTTAGATTTAAAAAAAAAAAAAGAAAGTTTTTGTCATATACAGTAAGCGATTTCCGTGGTTATGACTGGCAGTTTTACCTTGAATACAAAATTGAGCCGCGGCATAAGAAAACCAACATAGTGCGTTTGCGACCTGCATGGATCCAGACAAGTCTGCGCATCCGCGCAGTCTGGTCAGGATCCATGCTGTTCGCTAACAATTTCTCTAATTGCAATAGGCTTTGAAAGCGAACAGCATGAATCCTAACCAGACTGCGCGGATGCGCAGGCTGGTCTGGATCCATGCTGGTCGCATAGCCATTATGTTGGTTTTCCCATGGCGCGGCTCAATTTTTTATTGTTTAACTTCTACTCAATACAATGTCAAAGATGCCCAGAAATGATATTATATCAAAAGACCATACTTACTACTTAGGAGATGCATGTATTGTTACTTCACAATATATTTCATTTCTTTCTCATAGATACTTCGTAATTAATAACTTTACCGTACATTATATTCCAATTTTGCTTTAAGCAAACTAAGATGATATATCTTTGACATATTTGTCAATTTAAACGCACTTTGAAGTAAACATTGCTTACGGTAAAGCTCATATTTTATCAGAGTTATATCTGTCGTTAATTGTATAATAATTTAAAGAGTTCTATTGTTTAGTTTTCTTCTTGATAATTGCAAGATTTTTGACACTGATAATGAGTATCATCGGCCTGATTTTTTTCCACTTTATAAAGATTCTTCATGATATTTACCTTGTGATGAAATAAAGTGAATAACAGTTATTTATTGTGGATTAATTAGAGCTATTAATTCCAGATAGGGACATTTTTTTGTTCAAATAGTTTTTTTTCTGTTTATTAAAACTTCAACTATAATGGAATAGTGTCAGATTATTTTTATTGTCTTGTCATTTTTTATTTATAAGTAGAATCTACTCCGTGTTTACAGTCGTGTATTGTTCAGCTGTAGAAGTTACAACACACTAAATAGTTGGGGTTTTTTATTCTATATAAATTGACACATTCCAGTGGCCGCAGCACATATCAGGACCCATTGAAATGTAGGGATAATATACGTTTTTTGTGTATTAACGTCTGCAGAAGTCCGCGGGATTGTTCGGTCTCGGTCACAAACATATCCCAAGGGCTTCTGCAGACGTTAATACACAAAACAAACGTGTATTGTCGCTATTCTTGCATAAAAAATATTTCACGACGATTATGTATTGTTTTCATATGTGACGACTTGACAATTCCGGTACATTTTTATTTACCATTCCTGTTGTTTTTTGAAACGGTAAACATGTTTAAATATCCGTATGCAGGGCCCGGAAATAAACAACACTATCAAAAGCACATCCTGAAATCCTGCGATTTTTTTATCTCTCATTATTACAAACATAAAATTAGCAATAATTGTTCATATCATTTCACAATTTGGTGGACTCGATCACAATTTCAAGAATAATAACTTTACATTCGAGTTATATTGAGTACGGACACGCAGTTGGAGTACGGATGAGTACGAACGTAGTGTCAAGTTTCCAAGCTGTTTTGTATAAATTCTTCGAGAAATTAGATAAAAACATACCGACTGATACTTACCAAAATCATAAATATAATACCTAAAAACGAACAATAGCACAAGTTACACGCGATACTTATTTATTCACTGTTATTTACAATAACTGAACAGACGCTTTGTAAAGGGAGTGAAACAAGACGCAGATGCCAAATATCAGTGTGCGCAAAAATACATATTTATATATCCCTGGCAAAGCATTTAAAAAATAAAAATCATGTATTAACAGCACGTCGTGAATTGCCTTGTTTGCACACGATTTTTCTCCCGTTTATACATGGGCGGATCCAGTGAAAAAAGTAGTTTTTATGCAAGAATGTCTGTATCTGACATTTTCCTGAAGAATATTGTCAGTGCTGAATAAAAATCAAAAGAAACGTGGTGGTCATGTTTGATACAAGAAAAAAAATTTCAGTCAAAACACAAACTGCAAAATCGGCTAAAAAATGAGAGAGGTTTTGTATGATCACAGTTTCCATGAAAAATTATGTTATGTTGTTATTTTATTATGAAAATGCTACGTACATGTCAAGCATAGATCAGTCATGTGATTTTAGCAAAAAAAAAAAAAATAGGTTTCAAAGAAGCGTCGACGACCTTTCATTTTCCTAGACAGTTCTTTCTCGGTTTTTAATAAAACCCGGCTCGACCCGAGCCAACTCAAACAACGGAAATAGCCGATTCTGATTATTTGGGAGCCACCGGAAACTTACAGACGGAAGGCTAATATAATACGAATGGTTATACCGTCATCTTTTCAATGCAATTTTGTATTTTACTTTATTATTTAACAGAACTACATAAAAAGTACAATACTGAGGGGACATACGTATTGCACTTGACATAAGAAAGGACCTAAAATAACGAGATATTTTATGTGTTAATGTTAAGTTGTTATGAACCCTTTTCACCCCTACTGATGTGACAATAAGTTTAAATTTGTACTGTCGTCTGCATGTGTTTTTCGTCTTACTATTCCACAACTGGCGAGAAGAAACGGAAAATATAAATAAAGGCGGTCCTACAATTTTCAAGTAAGTGAAATCGGAGATCTTAATAAGTGTCTGTTAAATTAGAAATATTGACTATTGGTCTACAAGAGAACATGACTTTCTTGCACACCGGACTGGCGTTTCCGGTGATTTTACCCATGCCGGCAAAACCCATCTGGCACCCCGCATGCCAGATGACTCTCGTGCTGTTAACATATGTAAAATTTTGGCAACTACTTTAGTGGTTCATACACTGATAATATATTGTTTATGTAAAAACACGAAAAAAGCAGGTACCTTGATAGTTTCTCTCCGTCCCTTATAGTATATTTCTCGATTCAAAATACGTTTACCGTAAGAACACAAAGATACGCTACAAACGATAAAACTAAAGTGGAACTTTGTTATTGTGCGTAACGCAAAACACCATGACGTCACTTCTGCAGACGGACGTTAATTTCCCGCGCTCTACTATAAGAAAGAGTGCTACAAAGAAAGTATTAAATTTCTACATGTTATTTGTAAAATACGGTATGCAGAAAAATAATCTGCTAGAATAAAATGCTAACATGTATACGATATGCAAGAAAAAAATATCAGTCATGTGTTTACGAATCGGATAGAAATATCCGTCCCTCGGCCACCTGCGCATGGGCGGTAATTCGGGACGGATATTTCTATCCGATTCGTAAACACATGACAGATATTATTAATAAAGCTATGAATATAAATGTAAGGCCTAATAATTCATTGTTTCGGTAACATGCTCAAAAAATAGGGTTGGTAGGTCGAATTCTTTTTTGTTGGATTCTTTTATATTAATGGTGACTTTTCATAAATTATTTTGTGTCAAAAATAAATACAAATGAGGGGGTTATGCCTTTAGAGCATCAGTAAGTTGATTTCTAACGACGGAACGAAACAACGCCAAATGTGAAAATATCGTTCTGGCGCGTTCCGGCAGAGCATGCGCAGTGATGTCATGTTTTGGTAGGGTAACTCGGAGTTACTCCCCTTTAGTGGAGACCGCCATGTGGGTTGTTCCTAATCCCCATACCATACCTGTACCGTACCTTCATATTCGGCAACGTTCGGTTTTCACGGAGTGTGGTGGAAACACACTACGAAGAAAATCTATTTTAGACATATTTTAAGGGGCTGTTGTTGTGGTCTTGGTCTTATGATATGTATATACATGTAATTTAATGTCATTTAGAAAAGTGTATCTTAAGGTTAATTATATTTGCTGCTAAATGATGGCACAGTTTTTCGTCATATTTAAACATAGTTTCACAAAGCTCACGTAGCTCACAAAGGGAGTGGATATAACCACATGTTTTCTGATAATCATTCTTTTCCATCAAAGCTAGGATGAATGCATTAAATAAAAAATATTTACTTATGTTTAGAGTAAAACTATGGCTAAGATGTTTTAAGTATTTGTACGTATACCCGGTACATATTTAACACTAGATAAAAACTTCCATCGTTTTTATCAATATGTTTATTTTTTTCCTAAATTTAAATAACGTGAGCTGGATATATCTGCTAAGTCGCTGTTATTTTCAACTTAAACAAAACCGGGTGATATGAATGAAATGAAGTGTTAGATATGAAAGATAGGTTCCGTTTCCAAACTTGTATGGATTCCGTGAAAAAGTGTATCTATCTTTTTATGAAACAGTGGAAATGGGTTTAAGCAAAATACGAAAAATATGACAACACTGCGCATGCTCTACTGGAACGCGCCAGAACGCCAGAACGATATTTTCACATTTGGCATTGTTTCGTTCCGTCGTTGTGGCGGGGGCGCCAGAACGACAGAACGCCAAGACGACGTTTTCTAGGGCGCCGTTTATAAGTGTCGTTCTTTCGTTCTGTCGCGTTGCATTCTTCGTTATATCGTTTTTGGCGAGGGCGCCAGAACGAGGGAATGAAACAACGCCAAAAGAGGAAAACGTCGATCTGCCGGTTTGGCGGGGGCGCCAGAACGACAGAACGAGACAACGCAAAACGAGAAAAACGGCGTTCTTTCGTTATGGCGGGGGCGCCAGAACGACAAAACGACACTGGCAGAAATCAGCCACCATACTAACCGGCTATCTGACACATTACGACATAAGAATTGTAAATATCAAAAGTCAAGGCTAAAGGTAGATTTGCAAAATGTTGTAAGTTAAGCTCTGATTGGCTAGCGAAAGGGTCGTCAGAACGAGGCTACGTTCTCAGATCCTATGCGTAGCGTAATATGAGATGTACTTTAGTCAGATTGACACACAGCTGAGTTCTCTTTGTAAACAATGTCAAAGTTCACCTGAAGGATATTGCTGCATAAGTAGAAGTGCTTACTTGTTTCAGTTTTATGTCCTGTAGAAAACAATCAACTTTCAATTTTAAATGCATATATTTTCTTTAATTATTGCAATATCAAAAACCGTCCGATCTTTTCCGTGAGAAATAAAACGAAGCAATTTTAACTATTTGTTTACACTTCAACCATGTGAAATTAAAGGCATGTACTATCACGAGACTCCCGTGCATTTTGAACCTCTAGGTGAATAATCTGAATCTACTTTAAAGTATGGTGTCTCAGTTGAGCCAGTTATTTGTTAATTTCAGAGAACATAACATTAAACAAGTGTTTATGAGATTATGCATGTGTACGAATATTTCGAAGTCTACTTTATATCAACGACGGTAGAAAACAAGTGTGCACTCGGCAAATAGCAAGTCTATTGTTTTCAGGTGTATACTGATCACTTCTCTCAATATTCGTAATTTTCAGACGAAGAACTCGTTATTCTTGGTTTCGTAGATAGTCTTAGTACTGGACCGCTGCTTCCGCTGCCAACAATAAGCAGTAATGTAAAGCCAGTGTCCATTTCTATGCCGAAATTGCATTTATTATCAGTTTAAATCTATGAAAGTGTGAAAAATATCAATTTTTTAACGAAGACCCAAGATGCAAAACAGTTACTTTTAAGATATTTCTGATTTTAATCATCAGGTTTTCGCGCAAAAAGTTCAACCGATTGCATTTTGTTTGTTTCGTAGTTGTCTACAGTTGTATACAAATTGTATTACCTCCTAATATATTTGGCTGTACATTTTTTCTGCGATTTATTCTCACTGTGCCACGGTGTTTTTTTTTTTTTTAATATCCTGCATAAATTCTCATGTTGTATAATAAACAATAGATCACAATTGGTTAGTTACGACGCACGAAACATCTAATAAGGAATCACTATGCACATCTAACCTATCCCGGACCAGTATGCGGAAATACTGTGGCCCAATGTCTCAAGATTGTCTACAAATATTTGCATATATCGTGATAAAGCAAATATTTCGATTGTTTATATAATTTATAAATATACAATCACGTACTTGTGAGAAAATTACGTTAAGTAATTTCGGTAGTTACCGAGGAAAATGCCGAACATTCCATTTCCACCACATTTTCCGTGAGATAAGCAGCGCGTAGGTACATAAATTCCAGTATGATACATTTAACTTTTCTTTTACTTAAACAATCCTTAAAACAAATTTGGATCGTTGCCAAATCTTGTTCACATTAAGTCAGATACCTGCCTTACAATTTTAGGCAGTTTGGTACACCATACATAGAAAAATCATTGTCAGCACATTGCACTACTTTTATGTATGCTGAAAATAACAACATGTACAAATGCATTTTCGTTTTAATACATGAAGTGGTCAGATTTGAAAACAGATTTTGTAATACGTTTAGTTCTATTCAGTAAGACAATTTTATATGCATTAATTGAAACTTAGAACTAACTTTTGCCATTCATGATTTTTATAAAGTTTTTTGAAAGGATTTATAAATCTAACCAAAAATATGGAAAAATACAGGTAAAATATCTGCTTTGTTCATATCCAAATTTCAATATTACTTTTTATACAGCTGCTTTTAGTTCAGGTCTTGCAGGTTTTGTGCTACGGAACACTGCATTTGAAAGCTTTTGTTCACTATATTTTCACACCGCAAATGAAGGTCACTCTAAATTCAAGATGGCGGAAGTACCCTAATTGTAATGTGTTTTTCAGAAAAGTAAAAAATGAAAATAGAAAAATAGCCCTCAGCTCACATTTACACGGGTAGTTCAGCTTTACTATGTATGTTATACTTTTTCGCATTTATGCTTGATGATATAGAATACTTACCCCGAAAATTGTGACCCGAACATCGTGACTGATAACATTTCCAACTTAAGTCTTTTAATTAAAGTTCAGCACTGCATGGTTTTAATGTATTGTCACACTGGAATAAGATTTGTTTTACAATAACTTCGAAATTCCTCAGAAATAATATCAGGTACCCCACCCACCTAATTCATAATTTCAAAATAGCATAGACCTTAATCTTTTTCAGGTCTAATATATATTATATATATTATATATATATTGGTACACCATACATAGAAAAATCAGTGTCAGCACATTGCACTACTTTTATATATAGCTGAAAATAGCAACATGTACAAATGTATTTTCGTTTTAATACATGAAGTGGTCAGATTTGATATATACTATGCAGACATTTGGTGGATTTCAACTTGTATTAATTCATCAACATAAAGGGAATGAAAGGCAAAGTTGAATAATACATGCAGACATGTTTACTATACTTTATTTTACAGGAGTGAAGAAGGGTCTAAACTAAGGGAGAATACTACTTAAAGAATAATAAGAAGTTACAGGAGCAACCGGCATCTTAACGCAGAAAACATTTGATAATACATAAAGAAGAGAAATATTTGAAATTATGGATGATATTCAAGCAGAAACTACTGAAAATTTAGATATGCATGACGAAAAGAAAAACTTTAAATGTGATACTTGTGATTATGCATCTAAATCAAAAAGTAATCTGAAGAGACACATGAAAATACATACAGGAGAAAAACCATTTAAATGAACTCTTTGTAGTTATGTATGTAATGCAAGCAGTAGCCTGACGGTACATATGAGAATACATACAGGAGAAAAACCCTTTAAATGTACTCTTTGTGATTATGCATGTAATGTAAAGAGTTACCTGAAGGTACATAAAAGAATACATACAGGAGAAAAACCCTTTAAATGCACTCTTTGTGATTTTGCATGTAATGTAAACATAAAAGAATACATACAGGAGAGAAACCCTTTACGTGCACTCTTTGTGATTTTGCATGTGATGAAAAGAGTAACTTGAAGTAACATAAAAGAATACATACAGGAGAAAAACCCTTTAAATGTACCCTTTGTGATTTTGCATGTAGTATAAGCAGTAACCTGAAGGCACATATGAGAATACATACAGGAGAAAAACCCTTTAAATGTACTCTTTGTAGTTATGCATGTAATGCAAGCAGTAGCCTGACGGTACATATGAGAATACATACAGGAGAAAAACCCTTTAAATGTACTCTTTGTGATTATGCATGTAATGCAAGCAGTAGCCTGACGATACACATGAGAATACATACAGGAGAAAACCCCTTTAAATGTACTCTTTGTAGTTATGTATGTAATGCAAGCAGTAGCCTGACGGTACACATGAGAATACATACAGGACAAAAACCCTTTAAATGTACTCTTTGTGATTATGCATGTAATGCAAGCGGTAACCTAAAGATACATATGAGAACACATACAGGAGAGTCAAAATGCAAGATATGTGATTATACATGTAATCGAAGTGATATTCTTGGCAGTAATCTCTGAATCCAGTAGAATAACAGTTTAAATGTAATCTTTGCAATTATGCAAGAGTTTCAAGAGTTTATTTTATAAACAACCAGAAGGTCATAAGACCCATGAGGCAACATTTACATGATAATATGGCGTACAATTGCACATGAAGTGTTCAATATAAATACAAAGTTGTAATAATATTTCCAAAATACGAAATAGCAATGGCTAATGAAGACAATAGCAGAAAGTTATATCAAAGCTAGCACTGTCATTAATGAAAATCAGCTCAACAGAAAACGTATAGTTTCCCTTAGACCGTATTATAAATTGCACTTGTCATTACTAATAAAATCATACGTTTACATATATATATATATATATCGTGCATAGTTATTCTTGCATTTTTTATGGAATATCACCATACTAAATATCACAAATCAATAGCGAATCAAGTGATACAATTATTATACAAAGGGAGGGAATGAGCAGACTTAGACTTGAAATTCTGTTCCCCTGTACAACATAATATTCACTTTCATTGCCGGTATGATACACTTACATGGATATATTATAGCATTTTTATACATCTATCTAATTACACAGCCGATTTAATTTTGGAATGGTTTTATACAACAACAAAGAAACTTTAGCATTATAAATGTCATTCCCATTAATAAATAGCGATCAAATTGTGCATCCACTGTTGTCTTCCTTGGATAGCTCAAGGTTGACCACTGGAACATCATAATGTTTTGGAACATTTGCTAGTTTAATATACTAAGATATTGATAAGAATAATGTGTCGGTGTCCACTTTAATGTCTTTCTTGTCCGAAAAAAAGTTGACAAGGTTGACAAGTGGATTGCGATCACATGGTTATATGCATGTAACTATAGTAATTATCTAAAGAAGCATATGACAATACATACAGGAGAGAAACGCTTTAATTGCAATGTTTGTGATTTTGCGTGTAATCAGCGCACTCATCTAAACAGTCATATGGCAAAGCATACGGGAGAAAAACGCTTTGAATGTGATATTTGTGATTATGCATGTTATCAAAGAAACGTTTTGAAATATCATATGAAGATACATTCAGGAGAAAAAGAAACTTAAATGTAATATGTGTGAGTATGCGAGTCATGATAGCAGTAATTTGAAGAGGCATATGGCAACTCATACAGGAGAGAAACGCCTTAAATGTGGTTTTCGTGATTATGCATGTATTCAAAAGGAATCTCTGATCAAGCATATGAAAATACATACTGAAGAAGAATTTTAATGACATGTTTGCGCTTATAAATATACTTTAAGCAGTTACCTCAAAATGCATATGAAAAAAATAT
Source organism: Mercenaria mercenaria (assembly GCF_021730395.1). Taxonomy (NCBI): domain Eukaryota; kingdom Metazoa; phylum Mollusca; class Bivalvia; order Venerida; family Veneridae; genus Mercenaria; species Mercenaria mercenaria. Next base: position 9,143,959 of record NC_069379.1, read on the forward strand.
AAAGGGGAGAAATCTTTAAATTTGAAGTATGTGACTGTGATTTTACAACAAGTGGTACTCTAAGACAACATATAAAAAAAACATACAGAACAAGAAATGATAAAATGTGATATTCAATAGACCTGTCTTTGGTACATATGAGATTTGTTTGTTTTGTTTATGGGTTTAACGCCATTTTTCACCAGTATTTCAGTCATCAAACTCCGGGCAGTTAACCTAACCAGTGTTCCTGGATTCTGTATCAGTACAAACCTTTTTTCCGCAAGTAACTGCCAACTTCGCCACATGAAATATCAGAGATTGAGGACGAATGATTTCAGACACAATGTCTTTTTATCAAATCGTCAAGGAGAACATACGCCCCGCCCAGGGATCAAACTCGCGACCCCGCGATCCGTAGACCAACGCACTCCAAACTGAGCTAAGCCGGCTGGTATGTACATATGAAAATACATACAGGAGAAAAATGTTTTAAATGTTACGTGTATGTGTGATCAGTATCTGGAATACACATATGAGAAACATTTTGAAAATGATTTATAATTATACATGTATTATATTCAAATAATATGTCTCGTCCATGTTTCCATTAACGCATATTTCTTTCATAGATGTATCAGAGATTACAACGTTTAATTTTCTCTGAGCCACTGCTTTTTTTCTTAATGATAAAACTTCGAGGCTAAGAACAATGTGGACTTTATTTTACGACTACTTAAGTACTCATACCACTCAGGAAACTGCTGTACGTATTTTTTAAATCTGTCTACCCCTGTATAAAAAGCTATATTGAAGCTATTTAGAAATATAAATGTTTGTTAACTTCTAAATGTCTTCTTTTAAATAAAAAACGTTTAGAAAATAGCTTTTAAAACAGAGATATCAATAAAGAATATTTCAAGCAGTTCACATTATAAGTAACATTGTGTATTTCTTTTTGCACATTGCCCTAAAGTTGGTTAAGTTTGATGTCTTTGCATGTGTTATTCTCGAAAAATGCTTCAAAATAAGAGCTGCTTTTGCAACGAAGTCATAGGTTTCTTAAATGCAGACTTTTTATTGACATATTATAGAAAATTTCGTTAAAAAGATCAGAAATGCCCGAAAATCATGATCGCGAAAACATGTGACAAATATGAAAATATAAAGTTAGAATAAAATCTTGATAAAATGCTCGTTTCGAATTTCTCTTCTATCATCTCGTTATTCAATACTTACATTTTATGCTTCTTTAAAGCATTTTTATTTTTTTTTTCACATACAAAGCCTCGACGATAATAAACAATTGTTAAAGGTCGTAAATGTGGACCACTCAAAAATGGTACCGTGGCAAGCATACAAAATAATCATTTAATGGTAGATTATGATTATCTTGTTAATTATTCAGAAATATCTACCTGCTTTTTCGCAAATTGAATAACTAATCAAATAAAATTATTGCAAATTAGCTCTCGTGCTTTAAATAACAGATGTTGTTTATCGATACTGATTATCTTATTTTCATTCCTTTTGGTCCATAAAACCTGTACGAAAAGTATTATGTACTCAATCGGTTACTTATCATATACATTTGCACACTCATGTACTTACTCAGTCACGTACTCAACATCCTTAAACTAGTGTACTCACTCACAACATCCTTTCATGTATTCATGTACTCACACGGTCACTTATTCAACATTCGCACATTCATGAGTCACTCGGTCAGTTATTCAACATTTCTGCATTCATGCACTCTCCAACATCCATACAAGTATTCATGTACTCAGTACTCGGTCAGTTACTCAACATTCGTACATTCATGTACTTACTCGGTCAGTTACTCAACATTTGTGCATTCATGTACTCACTCAACTTCCGTACATGTATTCATGTAGTCACTCCTTCACTATCAACTTTTATGTAGTTTTATATCAGAGATATTTTTATTCATAAATGATCTTTTTACATTCTAAAACTCAGTTAAATGGTATGTTTTTAGTTTGAAAATGTATATTGTCTCTTGTAGGTGTTGCCCAGCAAACAAAAGACGTCTTGAACACGTCCTTATTTGGTTGTTTTATGTACCAAAATAAAGACGTTTTGAAGCCGTCAATAAAACGTCTTTGTCTATGAGAAAATGCACGTTTTCGTTTTTCTAATTAAGAAATAATATATCTCATTTAGTTTTAAAAACTCGGAGAAACACACACGCACATACACTAACACTCAAAAGAATGCAAACGTTTGTGAGGTGTGAAAACAATGATATATATATAACCTTTTTTATGTATGCTTTTAAAGTTTAAAGTTTTTAAAGTTTCAAAGTTTTTAAAGTTTTAATATTAATAAAATAAATCTTAAGAGTATAGATGTAGTTCATGGTCAGTGGCAGTTTTTCCCAGGCGTTTCAGGAGTGTAAGTAAGGTAATCGCGGCTCTTACCCTGGATGACAAAATTTAATAAATTTAAATATATTTCATAATCTATTTATTATTTTGGAAATTTAGATACAATTGAGGGGGGTATAACATTTAAAAACATTACAATAACAATAAATACTCCAGCCAAGATCCAGACATGTTGCAAAATTAACACCCGGGCCTAGAATTAAGGTCCCTTTTTAATCATATCATATGAATCTAATTCTTTGGAATCGATCCAGGCGCCGACCCGTATCTGGCAACGGGTCTCAAAATTCAAATCTCGCTGGGCCTACGATTGATTAGTTAGACTGGAAACAGTCATAACTACGCAGCGCAGCGTAAACAAATAAAAATGAATAAAACAAAACAAAACAAGTATGCTTTTACATTAAATTATGAGCATTTTTTAGTAAAAATCCAGCTGAAATAGATGTGTGACATTTCGCATAAAATCTTCGGCAATTAATAATGCAAGTTATGTCTAATGATATTTCTTTGACACCTTTGTCAATCGTGAGACGCATTTTTAATTTAATGTAAACATAGCTTATTTTTTTATCAGTGATATATCCGTCGTTAATAGCTTAATTAAGAGTTCTATTGTTTAGTCTTCCTCTTGATAAATGCAAGATTTTGACACTAATAATGAGAATCATTTTCCATCTGTATAAAGATTGTAGCTTAGAGAGTTCAACCACATTTCTTCATGACATTTACCTTGTGGAGAAATAACGTGAACAACTGTAATTTATTGTGGATTAGAGCTATTATTTCCAGGTAGGGATTTTTTTTTGTTCAAATATTTTTTTCTTCTGTTTATTAAAACTCCTTCTACATCTTTAATGGAATAACATCAGATTATTTTTATTGTCTAGTCAATATTTATTTATACATTGTAAATATTCCGTGTTTCCAGTCGTTTATTGTTTCAGCTGTAAGGCTTGCTTTATATTTTTGTTAAATTTAGGCGTCGGCGACTGTTTTATTTCCAGGACAGTTACTCCCCTTTGAAAAAAATACGTCATTTGTATAATAGATTAATAATGCAGTGTTCTTTGAGTAAGTAACACGCCGTTTCTGTCATAGTTGTAAATTCATCTCTTGTACTTTTCTAATGTTGATATGCGGAAAAAGTTTTTTTTTAATTTTGGAAGAATTGCTCAACAGATTGTGTAACCGTCTGATAATTGATTACCTCATAGGCTAGGCCATTTTGATCTTGAATTTCCAGGCATTGCATCCCACCCCCTGGAAATAAAAAAGGAAGAGAAGGAAATAAAATGGTTTTTCGAAAAGGCAACATTAGGACAGCATTAAAAATGTATGTGGCTGCTGCAACATACGACCTCGACGTAATTCATATATATTTTCATATGTTAATTATCTCGAAGATAAAAAGAATTTTACCTTTAAGAACACTTAATTTTATTATTGTTTTCCAAATTTAACAGGTGAGCTCATAAAATTGTGAAAATAAGTGGTATAGAGCTATTGTATATAACTTGCAGTGGAATAGGTGTTCTTAAATGCTCCTGAATTTTTTTAAATGCCCCCAGAATGCAGGAAATGAAGCGCTGAATTTCAAAATTTCCCAGGGGTGGGCATGCCCCCGAACCACCCTAGTTGATCGGCTACTTTTTGATTCCAGTCACTTTGACAAAAACTTATTGGCCACCCTGTACTTGTCAACGGCTAGCATCCACACAAAAACACACATCGAATCATTTAGTGTATAAAGACACATTTTTGTCAGGCTTGATCCGCGCATGTATTGAGAAAACATAGATACAGTTGTACTGTCAGTACATATGCGTAAATATTAGATTCTAAATGGGTATTTTCATAGGACCATTTTTAGAGCGTGATAGTTTTCAGCACAGATTATTTTTATTTTATGTAACATAACATGTCAGTATCTTTTATTGTTACTTTTGATAAGAAGACATGTTATATTAAATTACCATTTATAGTTTTCATAGCATTCAAATACTGAAGTACTGAAAAGGAGGTCTCAAGACTTCATTGTATATCTGAAATAAAGAAGAAAATGAATAGTAACTGTGACTGTTGCATTGCTTAGCTAAGTTCACTTTCATGAATGCTGTTTCTCTAATTATTTAACAGGTCCAAGAAAAGTCACAAATTTGTCTGTACATGTATTAACCTTAAACCTGCTAGTGGCAGGTGGTTCTGCATTTGCGACACATCCATGTAGGCTGATCATGGTCTGCAGTGTTTGCTTTTCAGTCAGTAAATATTCATTGAACACCATTTCGGATGATAAATGGTATTGCCCAAACTGAATGATGGACCAGTCTATTTTAGACATTTAGTTGGGTACTGTATTCATGTACCCACTTGGTCACTTACTCAACATCCGTACATTTATGAACTCGCTCATAAATTAACATTCGTACATTCATGAACTCACTCTGTCAGTTTCTCAACATTTGTACATTAATTTAATCGCTTGGTCACTTACTCAACATTCATACATTCTAGTACCCACTCGGTCACTTACTCAACATTTGTACATTCATGTACTCAATCAACATTCGTACATTCATGAACTCACCGTCAGTTTCTCAACATTTGTACATTCATTTAATCACTCGGTCACTTACTCAACATTCATACATTCTAGTACCCACTCGGTCACTTACTCAACAATTGTACATTCATGTACTCAATCAACATTCGTACATTCATGTTCCCACGAAGTCAGTTACTCAACATTCTTACATTGATGCACTCGCTCAACATCCATACATACATTCATGTAATCACTTGGTCACTGTCAACTTTTGCATTGCTTACCTAAGTAACACTTACTTGTATGCTGTTTTTCTAATTATTTAACAGGTCCAAGAAAAGGCACACATTATCTATACATGTATTAATCAACATCAGTACATGTATTTATGTACCCACTTTGTCACTTACTCAACATGCCTACATTCTTGTACCCACTCAACATGTGTACGTTCATGTACTCACTCAGCATTCGAACATCAATGTACTCACACGGTCAGTTACTCAACATTCGTACATGGTCAGTTACTCAACAATCCTACATTCATGTACTCACTCAACATCCATACATGTATTCATGTATTCACGCAGTCACTGTCAACTTTTATGTAGTATCATATCAGAGATATTTTTTATTTATAAATGATCATGAATATATTACACATGTTTTTTTTTAAAATTCTAATTGTTAATATGAACTTATAAGTTAAATGGTATGTTTTTTTAATTAAGTGTGTATATTGTCTCTTTTAGTTTTAGTTAGAATGGTAATTTACAATTGTTTTATTTTATATGTAAATATCTAAGTTTGTAAATTTATGAATGAGACATACATGTAAATAAACTATAAAATCTGTATAGCAAATCTATCTAGAAATAGCTATAAAACCAATATCAATTTTTCAATATATACATGTCTATCCAATATAAAATAGTTATTATCCAATTCCTGTACTGGTGGGGGATGAATTGGCACTAGGAGTGGGCTGCTTTTTGTATAAAGTGTGTCCGAAGGCATTTGCCATGAAAGGTATTATACAATACATGCAAGATAATCTGTAACTTTTAATCTTTTGCAGATCTATACAGACATTTGGTGGATTTCAGCTGTATAACGGTATATATAGCTTTGCTATGAAACACAGAACAAAAGAAGAGTCTTAATTAAGGGAGAAAACTATTTTAAAAGTGTAAGAAGCAACAGGAGTAATTAGTATCTTAAATGTTTGCTGAAAACATTTGATAATAATGTTTGAAATTATGCATAATATTCAAGAAGAAACTACTGAAGATATAAAAATGCATGAAGTACAGAAAAGCTTTAAATGTGGTTCTTGTAACTTTGCATCTAAATCAAGTAGTAAACTGAAGATTCACATGAGAATACATACAGGGGAGAAACCCTTTAAATGTAATGTTTGTGATTACGCAGGTAGTGAAAGTCATTTGAGGAGACACATGAGAATACATACAGGGGAGAAACCCTTTAAATGTAATCTTTGCGATTATGCAGGTAGTGAAAGAAGTAGTTTGAAAAGGCACATGACAAAACATACAGGAGAAAAGGGCTTTCAATGCAATTTTTGTGATTATGCAAGTTGCATAAAAAGTAATCTAATGATGCACATGAGAAAACATACGGGAGAGAAGATATTTAAATGTGACCGTTGTGATAGTAGATTTAATGCAAAATGTAATCTGAAGAGACACTTGCAGAGAAAACATACAGGAGAGAAACCCTTCAAGTGCAAGATATGTGATTATGCATGTGTTGTAAGCACTGACCTGAAGGTCCATATGAGAATACATACTGGAGAACATTTTTATGAATGTACATTTTGTGATTATGCATGTAATCAGTCCACTAATCTGAAGAGACATATGCTTAAACACACAGGAGTGCGAAGCTTTAAATGTGATGTTTGTGATCATGCATTTTACACAATTTATGAACTAAAATTACATATGGGAATACATACAGGGGATAAATGCTATAATTGTGATATTTGCGGTTCGGCATTTAGCTCGAAAAGTATTCTGACATCACACATTCGAACACATATAGGGGAGAAACGCTTCAGCTGTGATTTTTGTAACTATGTTTGTAATACTAGCAGTCATCTTAAAGAGCATATGACAATACATGCTGAAGAGAAAAGCTATAAGTGTAAGTTTTGTGATTATTCCTGCAACTCGAGAGCTTATATGAGGACACATATCAATATACATACAGGAGATGCAAAGATCTTTAAGTGTGATGTTTGTGATTATACAGGTCACCATCTTAGTAATCTGAAGAGACATATGGCAATACATACAGGAGAGAAGCGCTTTAAATGCAATATGTGCGATTATGCGTGTAATGTAAGAAGTTCTATGAACGGGCATATGGCAATGCATACAGGAGAAAAACGCTTTAAATGTGATGAGTGTGATTGTGCGTATCACGATGGCAGTAGTCTGAAGAGGCATATGGTAGTACATACTGGAGAGAAACCTTTTAAATGTGATGTTTGTGATTATTCATGTAATAAAATGTACATTCTGAAAAATCATATGAAGATACATACAGGAGTAAAAAGCCTTAAATGTAATATGTGTGAGTATGCGTGTCATGATGGCAGTAATTTGAAGAGGCATATGACAATACATACAGGAGAGAAACGCTTTAAATGTGGTTTTTGTGATTATGCAAGTAATGAAAAAAGACATTTGATTAAACATGTGAAACTACATACTGAAGAAGAACGAAGGGGAGACAACCTTTAAATTTGAAGTATGTGACTGTGCATTTACAACAAGAGGTAATTTACAATCTTAGGTAATCTAAGAAAACATTTGGAAAAAAAAAACATACAGAACAAGAAATTATAAAAATGTGATATTCAATGAACCGGTCTTTGGTACATGTATTAGCTGGAACAACTATGTGTAAGACCCTTAGCCTTATATGAAAATACATACAGAAGCGTAATGTTTTATATGTTACATGTTTGTGTGATGTTTGTACTGTAATTAAAACAGCTACATGATAACATATATGAGAAAACATTTTGAACTTGATTTATAATTATGCATGTATGATATTCAAATAAATCTCTTCTAATTGACCTTGTTAAAGTTTCTGACGCAAATCACACATGCACCGATTTTTAGCTCACCTGAGCCAAAGGCTCATTGTGAGCTTTTGTGACCGCTCAATGTCCGGGGTCCGACGTGCGTCGTCCGTCCGTCCGTCAACATTTCCTAAAAAATCTTCTTGAAAACCACTAAGCAGAATTACACCAAACTTCAAAGGAATGATCCTTGGGTGACCCCCTTTCAAACTGATTTAAGAGTTGAATTCCATGCAGAACTCTGGTTGCCATGGCAACCAAAAGGAAAAAATTTAAAAATCTTCTTGTGCAAAACCACATGGCCTAGGGCTTTGATATCTGATGTGTAGCATCATCTAGTGGTACTCTACCAAGATTGTTCAAAGTGTTCCCTTAGGGTCAAATATGGCCCCGCCCCGGGGGTCACAAATTTTTCATAGACTTATATAGGAAAAAAGTTGAAAAATCTTCTTGTCTGAAACCACAACACTTAGACCTTTGATATTTGGTTTGTAGCATTGTCTTATGGTCCTCTACCAAAATTGTTCAAATTGTACCCCTTAGGTGAAAAGAGGCCCTGCCCTGGGGGTCCCAAGTTTTATATAGACTTATATAGGAAAAAGCTTTTTTATCAGAAACCATACGACCTAAGCTTTTGATATTATGTATGATGCATTATCTAGTTGTCCTCTACCAAAATTGTTCAGATTATGCCCCTGTGTTTAAAAGATGCCCTGCCCTGGGGTCACTTAGTTATTATGTGAGTTATTTACGAAAAACACGATTTACTTTCTGTTCTAAATAAATCATCAAGTTTTAGCTCATCTGATTTTTTGAAGAAAAAAAATGAGTTATTGTCATCACTAGATCGGCGTTAGCGTTGCCTGGTTACGTTTTATGTTTAGGCCAGCTTTTCTTGCACACCGGACTGGCGTTTCCTGTGATTTTACCCATGCCGACAAAACCCATCTGGTACCACCCCCAGCACCCATGCCAGATGACTCCCATGCTGTTAATGATAACTACTCCGTTCCTTATAGTATATTTCTCGATTCAAAATACGTTAGTTTACCCAAAGAGCTATAAAAATATACTTCTTTGGTTTACCGTAAGAACATTACGTATAGCTTAATTAATGGGAGAGCGGTGCCTTTGAGTGATAATGGCCCTGGCAATGTAATAATAGCCTCTCGGGCTATTATTACCTTGCCAGGGCCATTATCACTCAAAGACACCGCTCTCCCATTTAATAAAGGTCCTGGCAAGGTGATAATAGCCTCGGGCTATCATCACATTGCCAGGGCCATTATCACTCGAAGACACCGCTCTCCCATGTATTTACCTGTTTATTACATGTTTACCTATAATATAGTAAGAAATGGTTTTCGTGTCATTTTTATGGGTACTTGCATCTTCTGGTACAATAAATTTCAGCTTTTCAGTTTCTACATTATTTGTATAAGAGTCTGTTTACTGTATAAAATCAAATACCTGGATAGTTGTACTTTCTTGCTTATTGCATAATTTAGGGATAAAAATACGTTATTTCACGAAGAATACACGATGTTACACTCAAGATGATAAAATAAAACGGAAATATTCACCGTTTTACCTCCATGAAACGCCATGACGTCATTTTTGTTTACGGACGTTAATTTCACGCGCTAACGCCAGGGCCATTATCGATGGCCCCGGAGCTTATTATGATAATACAATAATGCATGACGCAATGCGATAATGGGAGAATTTTCAGCATAAATTTAATACTTTTTATAGGTACTCATGTAATAAGTTACGCTACAAACGATAAAACTAATTTAAAAGCAGAACTTTGTAATTGTGCATAACGCACAACATCATGACGTCACTTATGTTTAAGGAAGTTACTTTCCCGCGCTTTGTGTTCATTCTCTACTATAAAAAAGCGTGCTACGTAAGTATTTCTACCTGTTATTTGAAAAATACGGTATGCAAAAAAATAATAATCTTCCAGAATAAAATGTTAACATGTAAACGATATGCAAGACAAAATATCAGTCATGTGTTACGAAGCAGATAGAAATATGATTAAAGGCAGTTGGCAAATTAAGTAATGGTTATAATGCAATAATTCGGTCAAAAATATGCTTCCGAAAGAAGTCCCAAATAAATAGATCCTATTTTTTCCATTTTTCGCGCATTTGCGCGTAAATCGGGGCTAAATGGGCATTATTTCACTCGTGGAATGACTTTTACATAAAAAAGGACACTTTTCATGCTAATTTTCGCATGTTTTCGAGTTGTTTACTTGAAAACGAAAGTAGGGTGTTTATTCTTTGGACCGCTTTCTGAAATAAGGCAATATGAGGGTACCTGACTTCAGTTGACTTGCATTTCACTGCATACTATTCAACACCCCTTTTTCTTTTCGTTTTCTTGAAATAAATGTACAGATATCTTGTGGAAAATAGGTCTACGAAGGAGTGAAAATCTAGAAACTGTAACAAAATTGTTCTGAAGCAGCTGAATTTTATATGAAACAAAGAACAATTTCTTTTATTGGTATATAGCCTTATAGGTATGACGGGAGTAATGCGCCTGTATTCCTCGAATGTAGTCCCTGACACTATATAGTTCAAATTTTTTGGGGGGTAAAAAAGGCATTTTCATGCTAGGTATTACTTTTATTTTTAATTTGATCAGTAATTATATCCTTATAGAGCATTTTAGAAGAAGTCAGATATATGGAAGTTGGTAATATGTAGTTTAAGGATGTTGCTAAGTGACAGCTGAGGATGCTGGGAAAATTTGCGGAAGAATACATTGTTTACAATAGTGAAGTCATTCAAAGTTCTTGCATTATGGTCGACATATTTTATTCTGTGTTTCCAATAGCATTAAAATTTGGATTATTTTGTAAAAGGAACATGGTCTTGCAAGAAGTGAAAGAATGGAAATATAAAATAAAATACTGAAGACTTTGACAATTTAATATGACTCATAGAAGAAATGTGTTTAATACCGTCATACCTAAAAGTCAGTTACGCACAGCGTCCGGTGTAACTTGTAAATTTTGGGTATCGTGAAACCTCCTCCGGTGTATTTTGTAGATATTTCCTATACACACAGAAAACGCAGGCTGCGAAAATGTATATAATTACAGATTTATAATTATTTCGCACGCTTTTTAAGGTGAGTTCGAACGCTTTTTAAGGTAAGTGGGAAAGTTATAATTATTTTCCATTTGTACAAGTTCAAGTCATCCGATTTTAGACTTTCAGAACGTAGACTAGATTCTAGATCTATAACATTTCGATCAATTATATTCAGAGTTACTTTTAGATATACAGTATGTTAAGGAGACATTGCATCTATTTTTACATATTTTCTAGCGCTCGCAGTGAATTAGGGACAACTCTGACCATGGAACAACCCGGACCAGACAACTCGGACTACGTTTTAAGACGACCCCAGACCATATTTTTGAAAGTTCTAGGAAACTATTTACTTTGAAATATATGTAAGAGTCGTAGATGAACAATATTCCTAGTAAACATGGTAAATACACTTCAGATACCGTAAAATGTTATGAGGACCTGGACGACTCGCAGTATAAATTCAGAAAGATAAACTTAGACAGTGTACCAAAGAAGTCTACTTTTTAAGATGGGGCTAGTTGACTTGATATTTGTGAGCTCTTGTGTTCTGGTAAAATAAAAAGTAGAAATATGGGCATGCGCAGCAGCTGTTACATACATCAATAAGATAAGATAATCTTTATTTATAGTTGATTCTATTTAACAAAATTAACATAAGCTTAGAAGCTTATATCCGACATAAACTGATTATCCATTAATGTACAAACAAACAGCCTAATAGTAAAAGAGCACATTAGTGGATTATCGTCTAAAATATAAGATCTACGATGCATATAATCTTAAAATGAGCATTTTATGTGATTTGAAGGGCAGTGCATGCAAGCTCCATGTCTTCAAAGTCAGATTTTTACGGTCCCGGACAATCAGATTCACTTATATTCATAATCGTCGCACTTTTCACATCAAATTGAAATAATACAGAATTTTAAGACACTGTTTCCAAACTTGAAGTATATCAGATGAGAAGAAAGTGGAAAGTGCACGAAGTATTGTTATTACAAACTTGTATCTGTATGAGCCCGAAGCTGTTAAATCAGAGTTTAGTTCTTCAGTTTCAATGGTTTGAAAAACTAAAAGGAGAAAAGTTGACCTAAACGCAAAACGTAACCTACAAATCTGATATTTTCTAAGTCCAAAAGGGGCCATAAATTAAATTTAAAGCAGAATGGAGTTAGGTTTCTTGATGTTCGGCGTCAGCTTTTGGTGGAGAACATGCGTTGCAATGAGCCCGTTTCAACTGTTCATAAATCGATAAATTAAAAATTTGCCCGGAATCCGAAGATATTAGTTTGAGCCCGACAAGTTACAGCGCTCAATGAAGCGAGAAAGTTGTCAATTCCTTACAGAAAGTCTGTTGCGTAAGCAGACCGCCTTGTCATAATTGTTAGGTGTTGAGAAACGGCGTAAACACAACACAGTTAATTATCGAATGCATAAGTACAAAAATTTATCTCATTATTTTAGGTATTTGTTTATGTAAATATACGTATGTTTGGGCCGGTCCGGGTTTGGCTGGGTTTTATTAATAACATATATGTAGTTTAACAGATGTTAAGTATTTTTATAATATAATAGAAAAATACTTCACAATATATTTCACTTCTTTCGCATAAAATCTCCGGCAATTGGTACTAAATGCAAGTTATGTCAAATGATATTTCTTTGACACCTTTGTCAAATATAAGACGCACTTTATTTTAAAGTAAACATTGCAAGTTTATCATATTTTATCAGAGATATAGTAGTCGCAACTTGACCGCGATGGTTGACCTTAGGCTGATTATTCATATCGATTATTTCATTAGTATGAATAAGGGGTGCTTAGGGTATCTATGTATATTTATATGCCCTAAGTTTGTATACAATGCACTCCTTTTCAATAATAGGTTGTGCCTCATCATGTATTATATAATAATACAAAGGTCAACCATCGGGGTCAAGTTGCGTCTTTTATATATCTGTCGATTAATAAAGAGTTCTATTGTTTAGTTTTCCTCTTGATAGTTGCCAATCGTGCAACATCGGGCATTTCCGTATTCTCCGGTCTATTCCGTAGCATAAAGGCCGAGGTGATCAGATTGGATAGTTGCAATATTTTCACACTGATAACGAGAATCATCGGCCTGTGGAATTTTTCCACTCATGATAAAAAGATTGTGGCTTCGGGTGTTAAGCCATATTTCTTCATAGTATTTATCTCATTTACCTTGAGATAAATTAGAGTGAATAACTTCAATTTATTGTGGATTGTCTAGAGCTATTATTTTAAGGTAGGGACATTTTCTTTTTCAAATAATTTGTTCTTCTGTTTATTAAAACTGCGCCTATAATGGCATTTTCGCATACCAGATGTCTATCGTGGTTTGACGAACATCTGATTGACGAGAAGGCTATAGGCTAATGAACTCAAATTTTCATTTGTAGATAGATATCTTCTCCGTGTTTTATAGCGTGTATTGTATAGCTGTAGGGGTAGTCTAAACATTTTGATATTTTACGTTGTCTACTAGTAAAGGCCATTTATGAAAAAAGGGGAAAAAACTCGCAAAGAATTGATTTTTGTGAAAGCATTATACAATATGTATGTAACAGCATACTAAAAGTATAGAATGTTATCATGGTGCAAAATGCATTTTTTGGGGTAAAAAGTTTAAAAATATAATTGAAACTGTGAATTTCTGGAATCGGCCCATAATGATGTTAATATTTTTATTAAGAAAGCGAAATTTTGCATGGTAGTAGACAATTATAACACAAAAAAATAGGCTCATGACTATTCTAAAAAAATCCAAGATGGCCGCCAAAATCCAAGATGGCTGCCATTAAATTCTCGTTACACAGGAAAACCGTTTAAGTATTTCACAAAGTTCATACTGTGTGAAAAATGGCCAGCATCATAGAAGATACACACATTTTATTTCAAAACACACAAACTTCAGTCTTAAACAAATTCAAGATGGCTTCTCAATTCCAAAATGGCTGCCACAGGGTCATTTAGACAATACAGACCCCGAATAAGAAAATGGCCCTAAAAATGGTTTGACTGAAAATATTTTTCTTGCATCAAACATGACCCCCATTTTTTCTGATTTTTATTCAGCACTGACAATATTCATCAAGAGAATGTAAGATACAGACATTTAAAGTAGGTCCTGATGTGTGCTGCAGCCATTGGAAATATGACAATTTTATATAAAATAACAAATAACAGCTATTTAGTGTGCTGTAACATACAAGGGTACATTGGTAAAAATTGAAATCTGGCCAGATGAGGATGGGAAAGGTCTACTTTGACTAGAATTTGATAGAAGATGACAAATTTATTGCAATTTTGCTTTGAATATTGATAAACACAAAAAGACCACATTTTCAATGTATTTGTGTGTATGCACAGTATTTTTTCTCAAAACTGCATTTTGGTATCCTAACGATTGCTAATTTCTAGTATTTAGAGGTACAGTTGAACATATTTTACAGTTTAAATGTGTAATTTGTCCTGACAGTGTAGCAGATCACGGTAGAAAATGACGAAACAGGGCAAAAGTAGGCTACAGTTATGATAACTGATTGAAAATTATGTTGTGATAGCTATTTTTGCCAAAATTTGACGAGTTGTCACACGTTACTGAAATTGCAATAAAACCTTAAAAATTGTTGGTATAAACTAAAACCTTGTATTTAGGTTGTTTGTACATTTCAAATGAAACTGGCACAATCTTAGAGAAAAAAGTTTTTGTATAGGTATACAGACACTTAATAGGAAATGGTCAAATAATCGTTAGTCGCAAAATGACGGATTCACATAGTCCTCTATTTTTTTGCTCTTTAGGCTATTTTCCTTATTTTATTTGCAATATTTGCTGAAATCAAATGATAGATTTATGTTGACATGTAGGTAAGCATTTTCATAGATAAGATAATAACACTAAGAATGGTCATGTTGACTTAGATATACCTACCACTGATAGGGATCTCATTCGGTTTAGCTAATTTTGCAGTATTGTGTGTTTGATGAAAATATATTTTTCTGTAGAAATCAAGCTGATCCTGACTTTTCCTTTTTCATATTTTAGTTCGTTAACAATATTCTGCAAGAAATATAGTTTACAGACATTTAAAATAGTCCTGATGTGTGCTGCAGTCATTGGGAATATGTGAATTTTATATATGAATAAAAAAAACAGTTATTATAGGTATCATATACCTTTAACAACAAACATTAATTGAATACATTTTACTAAAGTACGATTCGCATTAGCTAGATTAGCATAGAGTAATCTAAATCATAAACTTCTATACATATTATGTAATATATAGGTCGATTATATGAAAGGGGAAAAATGCATAAGCTTTAATATCTTGAAACAATATGTAATGTCAACGCTATGGTTACAGTCATATGTTAAACGTGAGATGCTTGGTGGAAACAAGTATAAATACCTAATTAAATGATTTTTTCTGGATACTCGCCAAGTATGACTGTAATGATTTTAAGGAACAGCGAATCAACTCAATGTTTCACAAAAAACCAACCATTCAAACAAATAGTATCGCTCAAACCCTAATGGCTGGCAATTAATTCGTGTTAGAACTCTTTTTTTCATTTTGAAGTCCTTGAGCCAATGATCCTTTGATCGACAACAAACGCATTTAACATAATTTCAGACGGTTCTCTTACATGAAGGCTGCAACATCGGTCATGAATTGCCCCAATCAGATGGCCGCTATTTGCTAAAAATTATTAGCATAAAATGACCCATGCTTGGCTGTTTATTCAGCCGATATACGGATGAAACCTCATTCCTTTCTGACTCAAAAGAATTTACAAACAAAACGTCTATGTCTAGATTGCCGTGATCAACATTGTATTGCATATCGCCAGATCGTAAGGATTTAAGTTCTATCTCTGGCCTTAGCTTATAAACAGTTACAAATTACTGCAATTTCTTTGTCATCAAAACCGACATTTTTTATATAATTTATTGCTTAACAGTGTTTAGTCTGCAACAGCTCTTTTTTCAGGTACCTAGGATTGCTAAATTTCTAGTGAATCCTTGATGTGTGGATACAGATTGAACTTCATTGTAATTCATTTAATTTAATTTGTACCTAGCAGAGGTGAGTCCGGTAGAATGAGCTAATATGGAAATTGTTTTATGGTCATATCGAACGATGAATTTATTTGAATACATGAGTACTTTGATCAGCAAATAGTTGGTTTCTTGTACTATACGAATTGATTAAACTAAATGTGTGATAACTAGATCAAGCTTGATGTTATTACCTAAGGTCGTTTCTATAAAGGATAAACACAATCTAAAATAGTGTTTCGTACTTGTATACTAGATACAATTGGAAACATTCAATAGTATTCCAAATGCTGGATCACAATCAGACCAATTTTAATGTCTGTAACTTTACTATTTTCTTGCAGAATATTACAGTGCTGAAATAAATATAATAAGATAAGCAGAGGAGCTTATGTTTGATGACAAACACAAATGTTTTGCAGTCAATACAAAAATATGGCAATATTCAGCTGAAATTTGACCAGTTGTGTGTGATGAATAATATTTTTCCTGTACAACAATCCTGCTTCTTTTCATTTTATTATTTACATTTGAGAAAATGTACAACATTCAAGTATAGATGCTTGCATGTCATTTTAGAAATAATTGCAAATATAAGAAAAAAAGCTTAATATGTATCAAAAATTTGAAAAAAGCTAGAATTGAATCTACGTAATTTCGTGCATTTTCCATTTATGATAGAAATTACTGAAACACTTTGCATGTAAATTTTGCCTCAAAACATGATTATCTAATGATAGGATCTTATAAGATAGGAAAAGTACCCTTTCAATATTTGTAAAAATGTAATGGAGTTATCGCTTGCTTTACGATCAATTTTAAATACGATGACTGAGCATATGTACTGTATAACTTCTATTGCCCCGCTAATGAATTGTGCAGTAATGTTTTAATCTAGGTAATCACTCATATGTTTACTAACAATAACACCTTACAATGTAAAAACAATGATCATAGACAATTGAATAATCGTTGACATCATTTGTTTTTTGAAATGTCGTTTTAATGGCGGCCAATGATTAGACGCCATTTTGTTTTCTTCTCATTTCTGATTGTTTCATTTTGACATAGATCAATCGTATGTGCCAAGTCCTGATGCTCACGTTAATGCTATAAAATTAGTTATGAGCCGATTCCTGTGTAACTCCGATCGTTTCATTTAATATTTAAAATTTTAACCCAAAAATAGCTCTTTGCTATCATGATACTTTTCTATCTTTTATAAGGTTATTTCTTCTTGCATTACATCTGTATAATACTTACACAAATCAAATCATTCTTTAGCAGTTTTTTCTTTATTAGCATTTTTGGCCATAAATGAGCCGTTTTATATCAGGACTGGTATCGAAATAAAAAAAATCATTACGAATTGGATAAGCAAACTCTTCGATACTATATTATTTGGACATGTAGGTCGTCTGTGACTTGTCAAATATTGAAATATTAATTTAGGCTGGCATGTTCATTTTTCGAAATTATTTTCCTTTGGTAATAATACGTCACTTTGATCAAAAGTATCGGTTCAAATAATTGATAGATTCTAATATGTGTGTTCTGATAGCTATGATGAAACCAAGTCGTTCATTAGAGTTTACCTTACTTCGGATCTTTTACTTCATGGAAATCATATTTCGCAGGTTAAGGAATATTTTAGCCTTTTTATGTGCTGTATTACTTTCTGAGTATCCATAGTTAATGAGAAAATCAAAGAAACCAGCGTAGTTAATACAGTGTTTCAGTCATAAGGCAAATAGTTGATAAATTTGCATTTAGACTTGATTTATTGTATAAATTTTCATATTCATTTTATGCATGAGAGAGAATGTACTAATGTTACAATCTTCATCTTTTGAAGAACGGATAACGCAAATCAAGGAAAATCCCATATCAGAAGAAGCTGAGCCGAAGCTACCTATTTTCAGGTTATCCGTATCCTTGCACAAAATGCAGTGTAAACGATTTGATTACTTCCCGATAACCTTATTACAACTGGCATATTACATGATTGTACCACATATATTTGTTAATAATAAGTATTACCTGCTACGATTGCACTGGAATCCTGAAATATTTCTGATTTCACTTTGCCGATTAATTGAATTACTGCCAGCCATAAATGAATCATAGTGTCAAAGCGTGATACTGTGCTAATCAATGTTTAAAATATTACAAAAAAGTGACAATGAGGAATTGTAATATAATGTACACATATGAAAGTCTTTTTTTGCATTTTTTTAATCGCTTTTGTTTTTCAAAATTATCCTATTACTGCAGTTCATTTGAATAATACACACTAGATGTCAGTCTTAACGAATAGTTTTGATATTGTGAGGAGACGACAACATAATTTATATCCGATCAAAATGTTCTGTACTATCAATAATATATTAAGCTTTTACCCCAAATCATCAGCATTTTAAGATATTTTCTACTTTTTAAGCTTTTGCATATCTTGTCATGAATTATTATCACATGAATTATTCGTTCAGATAGCTTTGTTTTCATGAGATTTTGGTGAAAGAACTTACAATGCACCTCAGAATGACGGATACTGCAGTAGTAAGTTTTAGAGAGTGCATTAATTATCAACTCCTTGGTCAATAATTGGACATTATAGTACAGACAAACTTGAAAATTTAGTCAGACCGATGATGTCGAAAATTATTCAACTGGCGAAACGAAACCGTTTTACTTTTTTACATAATTTCATCCAGATATATTGAGAGCACCATGAGTAATACCTCATTAGTGCTATAGCGAACAGCATAGGATTCCTGATAAGTGGTGATGGATTCCGCAGTTTGATTTTGTGCCATTGCTGGTTATCACAATATGCACTATGTTTTTGTTTCAGGTTGGATCTCGAATAATTTAGCATGAAGGAGCGATCTGTCTTGAAACAATTCAATTTTTAAGATGGTCAAATTTTATTCGACGCCTTGTACGGATACGTGAAACGTCAGATCCTTTCAGAAAAGGCGAAGTTATTAGTATATCCATCCTGCGACCACTTCACGGGTTTTACAATTGACTTTAAACTCGTGATACAGATTGCACATTTTAGTTCAAAGCGAGCTTGAACACTTCTCAGCTTGGCGACTGTGGGTTTTCCTGTTATAATTCGTTTGATGTCAGACGTAATTATAACCGATAATGATAGTTCTCATAGCTAATGTGATGCTATCATGTTACAATTTGCGAAGAAAGGATACCGTGAGGAATTGTTAATATTAAATAAAAACTTTTTTGCATTTTTGATTAATATCGGCAGGTTCAAATTGATCCTTTTACTCCGAGTATTGTTTAACACTGATTCGTCTTTAACATATAGTTTTGCAGTGTCTGTCATGAATTATTATACACACTGATTTAGTCCGTATCAGATAGCTGTGGTTTTCATGAGACTTTTGTGAAAGAAAACCACAGATGCACCTCAGAATGTCAGTTCATGCCAGCTAGTGTATTTTAGAGTGCATTAATTATCACTCCTTGGCAAAAATGCTGACATAAGTCAGACAAACTTACAACTTTAGTCAGACCGAAAGATGTCGAAAAATATGTAACTGCGAAACGAAACCGTTTTACTTTTATACATATATTTCATCCAGATATATTGAGACGCACCATGAGAAAACCAGCATAGTGCGTTAGCGAACAGCAAGGATCCTGACTAGAGTGGTGTATGGATCCGCAGTTTGATTTGGCCCAGCTGGTTACAATGCACTATGTTAGTTTTCTCATGGTGCGACTCGAATGAATTTAGCTGAAGTGAGCAGAATCTGTTCTGAAACAATTCAATTTTTAAGTTGGTCAAATCTGTTATCCGACGACTGCTGTCTGACAGATTGCCTTTTCAAAAAGGCGAGTATTAGTATCATCGCTGCGCCCACTTTCACGGGTTTACAAATTGATGAAATCGTGATACAGTAGCACCACTTAGTCAAAGCGAGCTTGAAACACTTCTCAGCTTGGCGACCTGTGGGTTTCCACGTTGATAATTCGTGTTTTGTCAGACGAAATTATACCGAATACATGTGTTCTATGCATACATATAGTATCTTATATTGTACATTGCTGAAGGAAATTATCCTGAGGGAAATTATTTAGAAAACATACATGTCTTTGATTCTCACGGCAGGTCACATTGCAAACAATATCGAATGAATTTTAACTGAATGTTCTTTTATTTTTGTTCACTCTCGTATTGTAAGCATGTTTTAGTATATTTTGTTCTTGATATAACGATGAACTGTACATGTTCAAGTTATATCAATAAAGTACTGTTCTGTTCATATATAGTATATATAGCAATGTTAAATCTTGTGTAAAAAATAGGTGCTGATATGTCTATGTCACAATTTTTTGACGTAACTCTTGGTGTAAAACAGGGAGAACCGTTATCTCCCTTGTTATTTATCCTTTTCATCAATGATATTGTAAAACACATTAATTTTGACACATTAAATGAGAATGACCTCCGGCTACTTTCTATGTATGTAATCCTTTATGCTGATGATATTGTTCTATTTACTACGGATCCTTCTAGTTTACAAGAACAGTTAGATAATTTGTATCAATATTCTGTTAAATGGGGACTTAAATAAATATCAGTAAGACTAAACTTTGTGTATTCGAGAAACGAAAGCAGGTAAACAATATTGATATATGTATAAACGGTGAAAAAAATGAACAAGTTGATAGCTTTACATATTTGGGAGTAAAATTTACATATACTGGTAACATGGCTAGTACTGTAACAGCATTGTCAGACCAAGCTTTAAAAGCGTATCATAATCTTTTTGCGTTGTTCGATAGAGTTCCTTTAGATATTAAAACAAAATTGTACCTATTTGACTGCATGGTTGTACCAATTATATTATACGGAGCAGAAGTTTGGGGGGCATACAGTTATAAGGAAGTAGATAAATTACATATTAGATTCTGTAAGCAAATATTAGGAGTACGAAAACAAACACCAAACGAAGCAGTTTACGGTGAACTTGGTAGATTTCCACTGTCGGTTTTAGCTAAGGAAAGAGCAATTAAATTCTGGTTAAAAGTAAAAAAGAATGCTGGTACAACTATTAACACTATGTACATTGAACAATGTAACAACACGGATAGAAAAAGTTGGGGATATTGTATGAACTCTTTGTTAGAATATTTAGGATATTCATACCTTTTAACTGATTTTGATGAAAATATTAATTACTTCAATAGTCTAAAAAGACGTCTACGAGATCAGTACATACAAAACTGGCATGTATCTGTAAGTAGTAAGCCAAAACTTGACTATTATGTGAAATACAAAACTGAATTTGTTACGAAACTTATCTAGATGTTTTAAAAAATGATACATTACGTAAACAATTTATATGCTTTAGGTTAAGTTCTCATACACTTGAAATTGAATCTGGTAGATATAATAATATCAGTAGAGAAAATCGATTATGTAAATGTTGCAATCAAAATAATATCGAATCAGAGTATCATTTTCTCATGTGCTGTACATTGTATTCCGACTTGCGTCGTATGTATCTTGGGCCAGTGTCCTGGCCAAATATGCAAAAATTTGTTAATTTAATGTCTACACATAAGAAAGGTCCTTTGTTGAGAGTTTCTAAATATCTGAAAGAAGCTTTTGTTAAGCGTTCTGATACCCTAAGAGATTTGACTGTTTCTTAATATGTATTTGTATATATTTTGAGTTGTCGCATTTATGATTTATGATTGTGTTATATATGTTATATATGTCTTTGCCATATTCACTTTGATATTTGTTAGATGGCCAAAGGCAAATGTATTTGCCGATTTGCCAATAAACTGAAACTGAAACATAAATCATCTCACTAAATTTGCGCTAATTAGTGTTAATTAGCAGTATCAACGCCTGAGGAAATCCATATCACTGCTGATTATCGATTTTCTATAAATAGCCTAATCAACATGCGGTCATATTTTTGCGTGCTTGAAACGAAAACGAGACAATGCAGTCGAATATTCAGTAACATTCTTAGATCACTAGGGTTGCATTAATATAATATCTTACAATTTGATAGCTATGACGAATTTTAAGTTTGTTCTGACAAGTATTACAACTTGCTGGAAAAGCTATCCGCAGTACAAACTGGTATTGTCTATGGACCGGAAATGTTTGGAAACTTTTCCGTTGAAATTCCGTTTCTATTTTTAGCCGCGGATTATTGCTATCAGAAGTCATTGTTCTTTATCAAATAAAGCCTTAAATTTCGGAAGTTATACATGTGACACTGCGGTTAGGAAACATTTTTGAATTGCCAGTCTGGATTCCCAGGCTAGGTTTCTATATACATAAGCGACCTTTTTCAACGTTATAAGCTACGTGACCTCTGGGGCAGTACTATGCAATAGCTAATCAATATCATCGCTCCAGTTCAGGCATACATACACTAAATAGAAAAATGGCGCCAAAAAAAATGGTAGACTAAATAGAAAAATGGCGCCAAAAAATGGTAGTCGCATAATGGCGGACACAAATAGTCCTTAGTTTTTTTGCTCTGTAGAGCTATTTTCCTTATTTTCTTTGCATTTTTTTTTTTGCTAAAATCACATGACAGATGTATGCTTGACATGTAGGTAGCATTTTCATAATGAAATAACAACATGACAAAATTTTTCATGGAAACTTAGATCATACACCACCAGTATAATTTGGGGTCTCATTTTTTAGCTGATTTTGCAGTTTGTGTGTTTGACTGAAATTATTTTTCTTGCATCAAACATGACCCCCACTTTTCTTTTGATTTTAAGTTAGCACTGACAATATTCTTGAAGAAAATATAAGTTACAGAAATTTAAAATGGGTCCTGATGTGTGCTGCGGTCTTCGGAAATAGGTCAGTTTTATATAGAATAAAGAACAACAACTATTTAGTGTGTTATAACCTATAAGGTGACATGAGGTCATCGTTTATTCACGTGACAATAAATTTGCATATTTGTATTCATACACGTTGTTGTTTTAATTAAAACGTCGACCTCAGTTTGTATTGATTTTAGTCGCCGAATTTACATTAAAAATGGTATTAAGGCATATATTGTAGCTTTTCAAATTATGCACGTTGTGTATATAATTGTTTACCTAGAAAGCTTGGAACTATTTTTGGTTGTGTTGTTAGGATGGTCTTAAGAACTGACAAGATTTTTCAAACGGAGTATTCTTTTTTACACTGGTGGCAGCTAGCAGCCACCAAAAATGAACTGTATTTTGACAGAATCACAAAACACAGAAGCTCATTTATACAGGTTATGAACTGGTTTTGACAAACTTTTACGTTCCATCCTTTCGAAAAATCATCAGATTATATGATGTCAGAAATTCATACTGCAGTACACACCGTGTATTACTTTTATCCTCCTATTCTTGTACAGGCGCGCAGCTGCACATAATACTCGCAGAGAGGAGCGCTGCAGTATAAATAGATAGATAGATAGATAAATGTCTAAAAACTTCCGCTTTAGTCCCGTTTCCTGTTAATTCCTTTATCTTGCAGGTAGATTAAATGATCCTACAACAAACTGCTGTCTAACAAATGTGTTAATTCCTTTGCTTTTCGATGATTTTACTAAAACAACATTTCAACCTGTCAACGGTCAAGGTCAATCGCGGCCGTGCCATACAGACTCTGGGCCAGTTCGTTTCACTTAACCCGGGGCACGCCGGTCACGTGGGCGGCAAGAAAAAAATCGCCGGTTTATTAACAAACGAACGTTTCGGCGTACGCCGGCCACGTGAGCTGCAAATACAAAAAAAAATTGGAAATTTATTATGATTTTCACTTGTGGCATGTTCCAAATAAGTTAGCAAATAGTTCTTGCACTATGTTTCTACATCTACTGGTACTAACCCAAATTCACAAATGTTTATCCGATTTTATATCGCGAAAATGATTCGCCGCTTTGCCTATCTCGCAAGACCGGCGCACATCGGCGTACGCCGGATAGACCCGGGCAGTGCCGGGAAGCCAAACGAACGCCTAGCCGGTTGCACGCGGCGAAACGGCGTACGCCGCAAAAGTGAAACGAATTGGCCCTAGAGTTACTGTTCTTCTAAAGAATTTCCACTCATTTCACGAACCTAAATTAGATAGGAAAAATAAGAGCGGCAAGAAAACACTATTTTTTTTATCTCGGAAATGATATTTATAGCTTGGGCTTATAATCTGACTTGTTTTATTTACCCTAGCGATGCGGCAGCCATTTTGTTTTTAATCAAAATTCATATCTGTAATGTACTAGCAGGATATGGAATATATCCTGTCTCCACGTAACGTCTGTTGACCAATAGAAATGCAAGAATCTTGTAGGAGGCGAGATAATCTGACATACATTTTAAATGATTGCTTGTTGTGTTATTTTTTCATATGTTATCAAATAAAAATCGAGGCTATCCTTTACTGACTAAATGAGTGTGTATGTAAAAAACATCAATGAATGAAAAGTATTTGATAGCAATTTAAAAAGCTTAATGTTTTTGAAAAGAGAATACATTATTATTCTGATTTATAGTAAAAAAAAATATTGGGAATTTTGTTTAGATGTGGATTTTAAACTAATAATGGAAAAAATGACCAAAGCTGTCCTGTACACCCTAAATCACCTCGTACGTAAATAATAGCATGGAGAGAAAAATCACATGAATTTCTATTAAATGTTTTGAAAAGAATAGATATACAGAAAAAAAAACTACTAAATTTTGTTTCTTTGAATTAGAATGCAAGAAAAATTAGTTAGCTATCCGCTATACCCTAAAGCACTGTATGGTAGCCAGAACCAGGACATTTTCATTATGGATTTCATTCCAGGTTTTAGTGTGTTTTTTTCATTGACTGAATGATTGAGAAAACAGCTACATGCTCGTAAATTATAGATTCTTCTTAGCTATTTTCATTAGAGCATTTAAAGCAGGAGTCTTCGTCGTCCGGGAATTACACGCCTTGCCTGCAGGTCACCGTTTATTCTCCTGCATTGAGCGGACTTTACACCTGCATTGAATGTATGCTTTTAAACCTGGGCAGTGGCATGGGTCTGGTAATCGGACAGACTAGATACAGGGCAGGCTAGAAGTCCCGTAATCAGTATGAATACCAAGAATTGTAGCTTGAAACTGGAAACTGACTTTAAAGGATTTATTCATATTTCTTGTTGTCATGATTGAGCTAATTGAATTCACTCAGGGATCAAAACGTGTTTTATGCTTGATAGTCTATTTTCAGAATTTTGAAATTAAATGCATTTATTATGGACGTTGAATTACTATTTTTTGAAAAAATTTACATCACACTGCCGATATTGAAATCAAGTCATTAGAAACAGTTAAATTCACTCAAAAAGAATATATTTTAAAATAAAAATAGAAAACTGTAAGTATTTCAAAACTTTTTTTAATTTTGAAAATCAAGTGAAAATGTGGTAAGACTTTATATTCCTATCCCATAGAAAATTATTTTTGCCCACCACCAGATGAACAGACTTAATGAATGTTTACAGTGATCTTGCCATTTATATCGGTAAACTTTCATTTGATAGGCTGATTAATGAAGTAATTTATTTAAGATGATAACTCTTCAGTATGTATTCATACAAAATTTTGTTTGCAGATAAGTATCGATAGAATGTATCATTAAATAATAGGTATCATTGCTTATTCATTAGCCTAATCGGAATAAGCAATGATACCTATCATTTAATGATAATTTAGGTAATCTTTAACGGTTCCAGACTACTAGAAAACTTAACGAGATTTTCTAGCTGTCTAGTAACTGGACTGCTAGAACGCAGGTGAGGTGTCCAGTTACTGGACGGCTAGACATTTGCATTTTTATTGTATGTAAAATAATATGACTGTATCTTTTTCATTTTTTAGCTCACCTGAGCACGAAATGCTCAAAGGTGAGCTTTAGTGATCGCCGTGTGTCCGTCGTCCGTCGTTGTCAACAATTTGACTATTAACACTCTAGAGGTCACAATTTTGGCTCAATCGTTATGAAACTTTGTCAGAATGTTACTATCAATAAAATCTTGGATGATTTTGATATTAGATTATCTGGGGTCAAAAACAAGGTCACCAGGTCAAATCAAAGGAAAAGCTTGTTAACACTCTAGAGGTCACAATTTTAGCCAAATCTTAATGAAACTTGGTCAGAATGTTACTCTTAATAAAATCTTGGATGAATTTGGTATTGGGTTATCTGGGGTCAAAAATTGTAGGTCACCAGGTCAGGTCAAAGGAAAAGCTTGTTAACACTCTAGAGGTCACAATTTTAGCCAATTTTAATGAAACTTGTTCCGAATGTTACCCTTAATAAAATCTTGGATGAGTTTGATAATGGGTCATTAGGGGTCAAAAACTAGGTCACCAGGTCAAATCAAAGGAAAAGCTTGTTAACACTGTAGAGGCCAGATTTATGACTGTATCTACATGAAACATGGTCAGGATTTTAATGTTGATGATCTCAAGGTCCAGTATGAACCTGGGTCATGTAGGATCAAAAACTAGGTCACAGGTCAAATCAAAGGAAAAGCTAGTTAACACTGTAGAGGCCACATTTATGACCATATCTTAATGAAACTTGGTCAGAATGTTAATCTTGATGATCTATAGATCACGTTTAAATCTGGGTAAGGTGGGATAAAAAGTTAGGTCACTAGATAAATCAAAGGAAAAGCTTGTAAACACTATAGAGACGACATTTATGACTGTATCTTCATGAAACTTGTTCAGAATGTTAATCTTGATGATCTTTAGGTCAAGTTAGAATCTGGGTCATGTGGGATCAAAAACTAGGTCACCGGGTCAAGTCAAAGGAAAAGCTAGTTAACACTTTAGAGGCCACATTTATGACTATATCTTAATGAAACGTAGTCAGAATGTTAATCGTGATGATCTTCAGGTCAATAGGTCAGGTGAGCGCTACAGGGCCTTCATGGCCCTCTTGTTATAAGAAGACATATTATACTAAATAACTGATAGTTATCAAAGCATTGAAAGACTGAAGTACTGAAAATGAAATCTCAAAATGTCACTGTATATAGTTATTAAAATAAATTCTAGCATTAAACTGCTGTTATCGTCACATTTCAGGGGTGTTTTAACAAAAGAGAAAACGTGTGTTAACAGAGAGATTCTCATGCTCACATGCTATTTTAACACCTTTTTATATATGCACGTTCCATGGCAAACCGTAAACACATTACGTCCCCAAAACGGATAATTCAAAATGAAATGAACTCAGCGTGACAAAACAACGCATTTCATGTAAATTCAAAGACATTCAGGAACAATATATATTCATTTACGGTACGTAATTTTAACGCGTTTTATGCTAGAATAGCATTAGCGCATGTTCTTTTCTTGTTCAACATCTTTAGAGTCCCTTGGGATTCTGCAGATGTTATAACAAAAAAAAAACATGTGTTATCCCTACAGAAGTAAATGCATCTCGCGGGCTTAGCGCAAAACGGTTGTAACTCCTTTATTTGATATAAGTTACAACCGTTTTGCGCTAAGCCCGCGATCTGTGATTGTCTCGTTGCTTAGCTAACTTCAAGATAATCTGTAACTTTTAATCTTTTGCAGATCTATGAAGACAGTAGATGGATTTCAACTTGTAATAATTCATCAATGTAAAGGGAATGCAAGGCAAAGTTGAATAATACATGCAGACATAGTTTTGGTATGAAATACAGAACAAAAGAAGGGTTTAAACTAAGGGAGAATACTACTTTGAAAGTGTGCAAGGAGCTACAACAGTAACGAGCATCTTAATACAGAAAACATTTGACAATACATACAGGAGAGCAATGTTTGAGCCAATGCATGATATTCAAGAAGAAACAGCTGAAGATATAAAAATGCACAAAGCAAAGAAAAACTTTAAATGTGATGCTTGTGATTTTTCATCTAAATCAAGTAGTAGACTGAATATTCACATGAGAATTCATACAGGAGAGAAACCCTTTAAATGTAATGTTTGCGATTATGCAGGTAGTGAAAGAAGTCATTTGATGACACACATGAGAATTCATACAGGAGAGAAACCCTTTAAATGTAATTTTTGTGATTATGTAGGTAGTCAAAAAATTCATTTGAAGAGCCACATGAAAAAGCATACAGGAGAAATGAGCTTTCAATGTAATATTTGTGATTATGCAAGTTGCATAAAAAGTAACCTGAAGAAACACATGAGAAAACATACGGGAGAGAAGAGATTTAAATGTGATCTTTGTGATTATAGATTTAATACAAAGTGTAATCTGAAGATACACGTAAAGAGAAAACATACAGGAGAGAAACCCTTCAAGTGCAAGATATGCGATTATGCATGTGTTGAAAGGAGTGAGCTGAAGGTCCATATGAGAATACATACTGGAGAATATTTTTATGAATGTACAATTTGTGATTATGCATGTAATCAAGCCACTAATCTGAAGAGACATATGCTTAAACACACAGGGGTACGAAGCTTTAAATGTGATATTTGTGATCATGCATTTTACACAATTTATGAGCTAAAATTACATATGGGAATACATACAGGAGATAAATGCTATAATTGTGATATTTGCGGTTCTGCATTTAACTTGAAAAGTAGTCTGACATCGCACATTGGAACACATTTAGGAGAGAAACGCTTCAGCTGTGATTTTTGTAACTATGTTTGTAATAATAGCAGTCATCTTAAAGAGCATATGACAATACATGCTGAAGAGAAAAGCTATAAGTGTAAGTTTTGTGATTATTCCTGCAACTCGAGAGCTTATCTGAGAACACATATCAATATACATACAGGAGAAGCAAAGATCTTCAAATGTGATGTTTGTGAATATTCATGTCACCATCGCAGTAATCTGAATAGACATATGGCAATACATACAGGAGAGAAACGCTTTAAATGCAATATGTGCGATTATGTGTGTAATGTAAGAAATTCTCTGAACACGCATATGGCAACGCATACAGGAGAAAAACGCTTTAAATGTGATGTATGTGATTGTGCATACCACGATGGCAGTAGACTGAAGAGGCATATGATAGTACATACAGGGGAGAAACCTTTTAAATGTGATGTTTGTGATTATGCATGCAATCTAAAAAGCAGTCTAAAAACACATATGAACATTCATACAGGAGAGAAAAGTTTTAAATGTAATATTTGTGATTATGCCTCCTACCAGAGCAGTAGTCTGAAGAGACATATGGCAACACATACCGGAGAGAGACGCTTTAAATGCAGTTTTTGTGATTATGCATGTATTCAAAAAAGATCTTTGATCAAGCATGTGAAACTACATACTGAAGAAGAATATAAGTGACATGTCTCACTGTCTGCCCTTATGCATTTACTTCAAGCAGTTACCTCAAAATGCATAATTATGTGAAAACAGAAAGGGGAGAAAAACTTAATGTGAGGTATTTTCCTGTGTATTTATAATATGAGGTAATCTAAGACTGCATATGAAAACAAAACATACATGACAAGAAATGTGTCGTACCATGAGAAAATCAACATAGTTGCTTTGTTGCGACCATCATGGATCAAGACCAGCATGCGCATCCGTGCTGTTTGGTCAGGATCCAAGCTGTTCACTAATGGTTTCTCTATTTGGAATAGGCTTTGAAAGTGAACAGAATGGATCTGAATTCTGATCAGACTGCACGGTTCTGCAAAGCCAGTATGTTGATTTTGTCATGATGCTGGCCAAATGATAAAAATGTGGTATTCAATAGACATGTCTTTCGTACATATGAAATTTATTTGTTTTGTTTTGGAGTTTAATGCCATTTTTGAACAGTATTTCAGTCATGTAACGACAGGCAGCTAACCTAACCAGTGTTCCTAGATTCAGTGCCATTACAAAACTATTCTCTACAAGTAACTGGCAACTTCCCTACATAAATTATCGGAGATGGAGGACAAATGATTTCAGACACATGATTTCAGTCTTTTATCAAATCGAGGAGAACATATGACCCGCCCAGGGATCGAACTTGCAACCCCGCTCCTCAGACCAACACTCTCCAAACTGAGCTTAGCCTTTCCTTTCATGCCAGAATGACTGTCAATATTCAACAAAAACACTCAATAGTATCTATAGATATGCACATAGATATATAACATGTAGATTTTTAGCTCATCTGGGCACTTTGTGCTCAAGGTGAACTTTTGTGATCGCCCTGTGTCCGTCGTTGTCGTCGTCAACAATTTGACTGTTAACACTCTAGAGGTCACAATTTGTGCCCAATCTTAATGAAACTGGTCAGAATGTTACCCTCAATAAAGTCTTGGACTAGTTTGATGTTGGGTCATCTAGGGTCAGAAACTGTAGGTCACCAGGTCAAATCAAAGGAAAAGCTTGTTAACACTCTAGAGGTCACAATTTTGGCCAAATTTTCATGAAACTTGGTCAGAATGTTACCCTTAATAAAATCTTGGATGAGTTTGATATTGGGTTATGTAGGATCAAAAAGTAGGTCACAAGGTCAAATTAAAGGAAAAGCTTGTTAACACTGTAGAGGCCACATTTATGACTTATCTTAATGAAACTTGGTCAGAAGGTTAATTATGAAAATCTCAAGTTTCAGTTTGAATCTGGGTCATGTAGGGTCAAAAACTAGATCAACAGGTCACTCAAAAGAAAAGCTAGTTAACACTCTAGAGGCCACATTTACGACCATATCTTAATAAAACTTGGTCAAAAGGTTAATCTTGATGATGTATAGGTCAAGTTTAAATCTAGATTAGGTTGGGTTAAAAACCAGGTCACTAGGTCAAATCAAATAAAAAGCTTGTTAACACTCTAGAGGCCACATTTGTGACTATATCTTCATGAAACTTAGTCAGAATGTTAATCTTGATGATCTTTAGGTCAAGTTTGAATCTGGGTCTTATGGGATCAAGAACTAGGTCACCGGGTCAAATCAAAGGAAAAGCTTGTTAACACTCTAGAGGTCACAATTTTGGCCCAAACTTAATGAAACTTGGTCAGAATGTTAACCTCAATAAAATCTTGGACAAGTTTGATATTGGGTCATCTGGGATAAAAAAATAGGCCACCAGGTCAAATCAAAGTAAAAGCTTGTTAACACTGTAAAGGCCACATTTATGACTATATCTTCATGTAACTTGGTCAGAATTTTAATCTTGATGGCCAGTTTGAATAAAAAAACTAGGTCATTAGGTCAGATATTTGAAAAACCTTTTGACCTCTGTAGTGGCCATATTTTTCAATGGATCTTCGTGAAAATAGTTCAGAATTTTTATCTTGATGATATCTAGGTCAAGTTCAAAACTGGGTCAGATGAGCTCAAAAACTAGGTCACTATATCAAATGATAGAAAAAAACGACGTCATAATCAGTTCAAAACTGGGTCATGTGGGGACAGGTGAGCGATTCAGGACCATCATGGTCCTCTTGTTAGGATTCTTTTTGCTCTAAACACTTTGCTTCTTTTATGTAGTTACATTAAAATTCTATGCGGAATGAAAGGAAATGAATGATGGTAACCAACGTTACTTGGAATATAGTTGGGTGAAAGGTTACTTGTTATGGCCATTTTCAAATAAAAAAAACTAGCATTTCGGTTTGTAATATCTACTTTTCAGTTTCTGTTGATAATTTGTTACTTACATATTAAAACTTTGATAAAATATTGTTCAGAGTTTAGTAGAAAATTGTGGTTTCTTGAATTGAATTGATGTTACCATGGAAACAAAGCCCTGACCTATATATCTAAATGTAAAATTCAAAAGCATTGACACTGGTCCTGCTGTAAGTATTTCATATATGGCACATTTTCTGGCGAGTTTGCCAGAAATTTTTAAAGCTAGACTAACATAAGGCATGATTTAATATTCAATATTTTTATGAGATAAAAAGCAAGATATAGCTATTGTAAATATCTCTGTTGCCACGGTTAGAAGAAAAGTAGGGTACCATGTAGTGCTTGGTATTTTGCAAATAATATTACCCATGTTGGTCATTAACAGAATGGCAATGAAGCCGTCGAACACCCAGTTTTTAGCTCACCTATCACGGTGAGCTTTTGTGTTCGTCCGTTTGTCCGTTGTCCGTCCATTCACAATTTCCTAGTGAACACGATAGAGACCATATTTTGTATTTAATTTTAATCGTACTTGCACACAACTTGTACGGGCATAATATCTCAGTTCCTTACGAAAACTGTTTAGATCCCTTCATGGGTTCCAGAGTTATGTCCCCTTAAAGGGCCGAAATTTGCCCTTTTTTTTGGCTTGTGAACATTATCGAGACCACATTTTGCAATCTATTTTAACAAAACAACTTGTATTGGCATAATATTCCGGTTCCTTTTGAAAACTGGCCTGATCCCGTCATAGGTTCCAGAGTTATGGCCCCTTAAAGGGCGAAAATTTGCTATTTTTGGCTCGTGAACACGATAGAGACAACATTTTGCAATCCACTTTAATCGAACTTTCACAAAACTTGTATTGGCATAATATCTAGGTTCCTTTCGAAAACTGGATAGATTTCACCATTGGTTCCAGGTTTATGGCCCCTCTAAGGGCCAATTTTTTTTATTATGACTTTTGCAGCCATATAGAGACTTCATTTATGGTTTGATTTGATAGAATAGGTTCTGGAGTTATTTTATATCTGATTACCTCCCCTGATTTTTATCAAAATGGATTTATATCAGTAAGTACTTATAGGACTCATTCAAAATTTCATTATTGTCATTAGTTAAACTGAGACAATAAGTGTAGGTAACTTTGAACTGATTTTAGCAGGGTAGATAATTATGGACTGATTATGACAAATTACCTCCCTTTATTTCAAACAAAATTGGGTATATCTCCGTATCTAAGGAAGATACTTATCTGAAATTTCAATTATGCCATCAGATTGACTTGGACAATCAAAGAAGATACATATTTTCTGAATTTATAACAAATTTTTCACTTTATTTTGTATGTAAATGAATATACCTAGCAGCTTCTTGGATTGGTTTGAAACGTTATTTATATCTTCCATGGTAAGAAATAGCCTCTTGAATTAATATCGATATGAATACTTTTCTTATATATTGTTGTAAAGGCTTGTACTCAGTATCTTCTATATGCATATACCCGTGCATGATTACCTCCCCTGATTTTAATAAAAATGGATTTATCTCGGTAAGTAGCCCATGTGATCTATGTCAAAACTTGATCAGCAATGGTGCTCACGTGAGCGATATAGGGCCATCATGGCCCTCTTCTTATACATAGTTGTTTAAAAATGAGAGAAAATGAGTTACCATGGAAACCGAGCCCCGCGACATATATAATCAGCGTGACTGAAAAGTTTCCACTCTAATAGCCCTTATATTTTAACAATCGCATTTGACTGTGTAAAAACATAACACGACTACATTTTTGACGCAACTGAGACGTCACTTGTGTATAGATTTTTCAAATTCGATGAACTCCATTTTACCCTGCACGTGCAAAATGACTTTTTCCAGCAATGTCGACATGTACGAAAATTTTATCGCAAATCATTCATCGCACTTGAAAGTTAGTCGACAGATTAAAAGGAATACTAGTATGTTAAAAAGCCAGAATATATTTGTTAAGAATGCCAAAAGGTCACATAGTTGTTATAAAACCCATATACCACGGTATTGCGGCGCGCATTGTTAGATAGATACTTGTAGAGTATACACGTTATTTTCAAGCCACCAATTTTGCGCCAGGAGTGCTGTATTGAAAGACAGTTGGGACTATTTTACTATTAAATGTTTTACCAATTTTAACTTGTATATACGTAAATACAGAGAGATTCTCGCGCGTGATTATTTGTGCACATTCTAGTTAACAATCAAGACATATATACTTAAAAGTGTTAAATATCCTTATTTTCCTTCTTCTTTCAATATAAAATACCTTTAGAAGGTTATTTTCTTCAAACCTGGATAAAAATTGAGCTTGAAGGGAGAGAGATAAACGAAATTGAGATTGAAGCAGTTAAAACATCATATTACACGAAATACAAAAAAAAATGCTGTGGTTCAACTAATTTGAATTTACCCTGGTAACAATGTAACCTACCTCTTTATATGCGGGCTTTTTATTGACATATTTTAGAAAATCTCGTTAGAAAGACCAGAAATATTCGTAAAAAATCTGAAAATAGAAAGTTAGAATTAAAGTCTTGATTTGAATTTCTTTTCTATCATCTAGTTACTCAACACTTCTCCTCTTCTTTAAAGCATTTAAATTCATGTGTGCCTAATCAAAGCCTAAAAACATATGTACGTCACAATTATATCACATGCAGAATAAAATATATAATACATAAGAAGATCTAAAGAAAAAGACCTTTCATGTCTGATAACTGAAAATCTATTTTAATTAAAAGACCTATTTTTTTCAATGACCCGGAACTATTTGAACGCTGTCGTTAAAGTTTCATCAAAACCCATTCAGTTCATGAATGGTTGCAATGTTTTTGACAAAGACAAATGAATATTAATTGTAGAAGCTTACACATTTTTTTTGTCTATCTTTAGCTCTTGTGGCCCTTAAGTGCAACCAAGAGAAATCGTTTGCACACCTTTGGTAGAAAAACATCCATCTAAGGAACGGCCACGATAAATTTTATCAAAATTAACTCAGTGGTTTTGTAAGATGTGTCTTTTAATCACAATTGTTGACGACGGGATGACGCAAGCATGCACACAAGATGGACAAAGGATACGGCCACTGTGAGCACATTGTGCTCAGATGAGTTAAAACAGTAATGAATCACCAAGTATTCCTTAAAAAAATACCTTTTACAGCTTTTTGCTGCGTGGTAGAAACGCCAAAAAATCATCGAAAAAAAAACTGGAAAACACAAAAGAATTAAAATAAACCATAAGAATAAAGAAAATCATAAAGGAATAACAACATGTGTAATTTTTTTTTTGTATAGCAAATTGTTTAGTAGTTTATCTCATCAATGTTTCCGCAAACGCCTTCATCAGGATTTACTAAATACACATTTTAACAGGGCTCGATTTAATTTCCAGTTAAACAAAGAAGAAAATCAAGCTCTGTATATTCTGCGATATTCAACTGTTGACGCGCAGACCGGTGAGAGAGCGTTATGGCGTCAAAATGCCGCATGGCGTCCGATACATTACTCCTCGGGTAAACGGAGTTCAACATAATATATTAATATTTATTAAGATATGTCAACGAGGATGTCAGAATGAAAAGAATCAAGGCCTTTTTGTGATTCCTCGTCTGATTAACCATGGTTCTTCGTTCAGATGCTTCAGTATTCAACTGCTGAGGCAAACACCCTCGTCGTTAAATTCCAACGCATTTCTTTGAACCGTGGTAAATTAGACGATAAACCACACGAAAGCCTTCATTGTTTGTTAAATACGTACAATTCTAACATGGCTCGATTTGATTTCCAGTTAAACAAAGAAGAAAATCAAGCTCTGTATATTCTGCGATAAACAACGGTTGACGCGCGGACCGGTAAGAGAGCATTGCGACATCAATTATGGCGTCAAATTGCCGCATGACGTCCGATACATCATTCCTCACGTAACTGAAGTCCAGTATAATATTTATTAAAATATATCAATGAGCATGTCAGAATGAAAACAATCAAGGCCTTCTTGTGATTTATCGTCTAATTTACCACGGTTCATCGTTCAGATGCTTCAGTATTTAACCACTCGGGCTAACGCCCTCGTGGTTCAATTCCTAAGCATCTGAACTCTGAACCGTGGTAAATCAGACGATAAACAACTCGAAGGCCTTGATTGTTTGTTAAATATAAACAACGGACGTGACGTTATACTGATGACGAAACATTAAATGATGCGAAAATCTTAAGCAAAATAGCAAGATGCAAATACATATATATCTGCATGGTACTATCCCGGATACAAAAATACCAACGTTAGAATTATTTCTCATCTTCTTGTGACGAAATAACTGTATTTTGACCATATAGTTAGTCATATTTTCAATATTTGTGTTTCTATGGTTTCTTCGTTAGTCGCTAGAAAAATCGGAAAACACCAAGAAAACACATCGGAAATAGAAAAAGTATCTGGTTTCATCAGACTTTAGCATTTAGTAATATTTTAAACGTGCTTTGAGAAAGAAAAAAAAACTGTTTTGGAAGACATATTTGACTAAATAATAGTGGGCCGACAGACGTCACGAAACAGTATTTCATCGACATGCATATCGTGTATTTTTCAAGTCATTTTTGCAACGAATTTTACGTGTTACTTACTAAACATCATGCTTTTGAATATTTGGGAACAGTTTAAAAAGATTTTACTGAAAAGTAACTTAGCTGCATATTTTTGGTTTCATCACGGACATTTAGTTTCTACACACTTACATTTTCATTTTGGAATTTCTGTCTCCATGACAACACTTAAGTAACATTTTTTAGAATTTAGGTACGCTGCCTACAGAAAAGATATATTATTTAGAATTTAAAAAAGACGCAGAGAATTTAAGTCTACCTTTAGGATATATAGAATTTCGGTACGCTGCCTTTAGAAAGAACATATTTATTTTGGTTCGCCATCTACAGAACGGACAAATAAATAATTAAGGTACGCTACCGTTAAAAGGGACATACATAGAATTTCGGTAGACTACCTACAGACTACCTACAGAAAGGACATATATAGAATTTTCGGTACGTTATCCACTAAAAGGATTTATATAGAACTTTGGTACGCTACCTTTTGGTATGTTACCTTTAGAATGGACAAATATAGGATTTCGGTACTCTGCCTTAAGAAGGACATGATGTATAGAATTGAAGCACTGCAGAAAGTACATATATAGAATGTCGGTACGCTACCTATAGAAAGGACACATATAGAATGATGGTACGCTACATTTAGAAAAGACATAATTTCAGTACGTTACCTTAAGAAAGGATTTAAATAGAAATTCGGTACGTTACTTTAAGAAATGACATAATAAATAAGATTTCGGTACACTACCTACAGAAAGGACAAGTATAGATTTTCAGTTCGCTACCTACAGAAATGACATATTCACAATTTCGGTACGCTACCTTTAAAAGGGACATATAGACTTTCGGTACGGTACCTACAGAAAGGACATATGTATACTGGTACTGATGATAAACCCGGACAGATGATAAAGTCGACCACCTTTGAATTATTCGATTTCAGTCGGTTATTTATAATTCAACACCCCGTCTAATAGCAATCACTTACAATACCAAATTGTGTAAACAAAAACAAAACTGGTTAATATTCTGTATAAATAAATGGCTTACATTTATCTGTTTAAAAGATATTTATCTAAAATTACTGGGGAACAGGATGTTTTTTGCACATGCTCACTGTCAACAAATGAAAGGCCTGACATTGGGTCACTTTTCATTACTTGATCCGGAATGACTGTTGCATCATTTTTGGGAAAGTTTCAATATAATACTATGGAGAAAATTTGGTAAATGACAAAGTGGTCGAATTTATCATCAGTCAACGTTCGTACAGTCACCATTTTACATAACCATTTCAGGGCCTCACTTCGTGTGAGTTTGCTTACTAAATACAAATTTAGATTATGTCATTTTTTTCAGCAAATGTTAAGCTTTATTTTCATATCAACCATTGATAACAATTTGCAGAAATAAAAAAGTTATAGATAAAAAAAAATCATTTTCTGTCCGGGTTTATCATCAATACCAGTATAGAAATTCGTTACGCTAATTTTAGAATATCTACATAAAATTTCGGTAATACCATATACAGAATGTTAGTATCCCACCTTAAGAAAGGGTGTAAATATAAAATTCCTTTCACACCTGACAAACATATGTATCCGTATACAGTATGAGATGTGTTTCTTTCCTTATTCCTTCTTATAAGCGGCTCTTTGTACAAAAGCTTACACGAATAGACAAGACAAGACAATTTTATTGCAACTCATTTAGGCTTAAAAGCCCATCATGACATAAATGTTACATAATACAAAACATACAGCAGACGAATATATAATTGTATAAAGATGGTAAAATAAAAATAATGATAATAGTAACAAAAGCATCAAAAACAACAATTGCATCGCAAAGCACTTTTGAATATGTTCATGAACATATGAAGGATTTGAATAGTATTAATAATAATGATGATGATAATAATAATAATAATAATAATGATGATGATGATGATGATGGTGATGATGATGATGATGATTGTTTCGATCATTTAAATTTTAGACATAGACAATGTCGTTCCGGTATACATGTGTTATGATATTAAAACAGTACTTCACAATAAAACTTAAATTGAAATATTTATTTGAGTCTCATCCATTTACATGGATCAATATACATAAACATATAAAATACAACACATAAAATATAATGTAAATGGCCACTCTCGTAAAAGTTACAAGAGACTTAATACACCATTTTGATATATCATACATCACGTTTTTATATTCCACTTGCAATTATGTATACATAAGAATTAGGTGTTCACTAATAACGCACTAAAGTTAAAAACATGTACCACTTCTAATAAGATTAGAGACAGACAGATTAGCAAACACCTCCTAAAATGATATATGAGCCGTGCCATGGGAAAAGCCGGAATACTGGGTTTGCGACCAGCATGGAACTAGACCAGCCTGCGCATCCCCGCAGTCTGGTCAGAATCCATGTTGTTCGCTAATGGTTTCTCTAATTGTAATAGGCTTTGAAAGCGAACAGATGGATCCTTACCAGACTGCGCGGATGCGCAGGCATGTCTGGATGTATGCTGGTCGCAAACCCAGTATGTTGGATCTCTCATGGCACGACTCAATTACATATAAAAAAACAATGCTAAAAATGTAATAAGAACAATATTTTAAAATACTTTTCAAGCTCTCAGTTATTTCGAACCTACCAAGAAACATCCAGTGTACTGTATAATTCTGTCGAATAACTAGTTTTATAAGCTAAACTAATCTCGTCAATGCCCTTGTCTGATTTTTTCGATGTTACGCTTGGATTGAAACAGGGCGAACCATTATCTCCCTTATTGTTCATTTTATTTATAAATGATATCAACGAATCTATTGACTTTAATACACTGACTAACAATGAC
Source organism: Mercenaria mercenaria (assembly GCF_021730395.1). NCBI lineage: Eukaryota > Metazoa > Mollusca > Bivalvia > Venerida > Veneridae > Mercenaria > Mercenaria mercenaria. Next base: position 9,183,375 of record NC_069379.1, read on the forward strand.
CTAGATCTGCTATCTATGTATTTAATTCTGTTTGCAGATGACATTGTTATGTTCACTACAGACCCAAATAGTTTACAAGTACAAATTGATAATATTTATCTATATTCTAGGAAGTGGGGTCTTAATATTAACGTAAAAAAGACAAAAATTTGTGTATTTGAAAAACGCAAACCAACACATGAACTGGATTTTTATATCAATAATGAAAAAATCGAAATAGTGGACTATTTTATTTATTTGGGTGTTAAATTCACACACACTGGTAAATTGTTAGAAGCTGTGAAAGCGTTATCTGACCAAGCCTTAAGGGCATATCACAATTTATTATATTTGTTTGACAGAGTAAAAACGGATGTTAAAACAAAGTTAAAACTATTTGATACTATGGTTGTACCAATATTATTATATGGCTCTGAAGTCTGGGGTGTATACAATTTCAAGGAAATTGAAAAACTTGATATCAGATTTTGTAAATATGTGTTAGGAGTCAGGGCTCAAACTCCAAATAATGCCGTATATGGCGAACTGGGTAGATACCCATTAGCAGTTATTGCCAAAGAGAGATCACTAAAGTTTTGGTTGAAGATCATGAAACGCCCTGACTCACTTATGTATACTATGTATTTAGATCAATATAATAATGTTCATAATAGCTGTTGGTCAAATAAGTTGAAAAGTATTCTTGACCATCTTGGTTTTAGTGATATATATGATAACTTCAATTGTAATGTTAACTATTGGCCAATGTTACAAAGAAGAATCCGAGATCAGTTTATCCAACAATGGAATGAGTCTTTGAATAATATGTCTAAACTAGAATATTATAGAAATTTCAAGCGTTCATTTTGTTATGAGAAATATATTGATATAATTACTAACGATGTATTACGTAAACATTTTACAACATTAAGAGTTTCTTCTCACTCATTAGAAATAGAATTTGGTAGATATCGTGATATTCCTAGAGAAAATCGATTATGTAAACTTTGTAATCAACAGGTTGTTGAAAGCGAATACCACTTCTTGATGTGTTGTAGTAGGTACACAGAAATTCGTACTAAATATTTAGGTCATATGTCATGGCCTTCACTGCAAAAATTTAATAGGTTCTTGTCAACTGAAAACAGAAAATTGGTGATTAATGTTGCTCTTTGTACAAAAGCTTACACGAATAGACAAGACAAGACAATTTTATTGCAACTCATTTAGGCTTAAAGGCCCATCATGACATAAATGTTACATAATACAAAACATACAGCAAACGAATATATAATTGTATAAAGATGGTAAAATAAAAATAATGATAATAGTAACAATAGCATCAAAAACAACAATTGCATCGCAAAGCACTTTTGAATATGTTCATGAACATATGAAGGATTTGAATAGTATTAATAATAATGATGATGATGATAATAATAATAATAATAATGATGATGATGATGATGATGATGATGATAATGATGATTGTTTCGATCATTTAAATTTTAGACATAGACAATGACGTTCATGTATACATGTATTTGTAGTTTAAGAGGTGTGAAGTACTGTTATGATATAAAAAAAGTACTTCACAATAAAATTTAAATTGAAATATTTATTTATTTGAGTCTCATCCATTTACATGAATCAATGTACATAAACATATAAAATACAACACATAAAACATAATGAAAATGGCCATTCTAGTAAGAGTTACAAGAGACTTAATACACCATTTTGATATATCATACATCACGTTTTTATATTCCACTTACAATTAACTATACATAAGAATTAGGTGTTCGCTAATAACGCACTAAAGTTAAAAACATGTACCACTTCTAATAAGATTAGACACAGACAGATTAGCAAACACCTCCAAAAATGATATATGAGCCGTGTCATGAGAAAACCAGCATAGTGGGTTTGCGACCAGTATGGAACTAGACCAGCCTGCGCATCCGCACAGTCTGGTCAGAATCCATGTTGTTCGCTAATGGTTTCTCTAATTGTAATAGGCTTTGAAAGCGAACAGATGGATCCTTACCAGACTGCGCGGATGCGCAGGCATGTCTGGATGTATGCTGGTCGCAAACTCAGTATGTTGGATCTCTCATGGCACGACTCAATTATATATAAAAAAAACAATGCTAAAAATGTAATAAGAACAATATTTTAAAATACTTTTCAAGCTCTCAGTTATTTCGAACCTACCAAGAAACATCCAGTGTACTGTATAATTCTGTCGAATAACTAGTTTTATAAGCTAAACTAATCTCGTCAATGCCCTTGTCTGATTTTTTCGATGTTACGCTTGGATTGAAACAGGGCGAACCATTATCTCCCTTATTGTTCATTTTATTTATAAATGATATCAACGAATCTATTGACTTTAATACACTGACTAACAATGACCTAGATCTGCTATCTATGTATTTAATTCTGTTTGCAGATGACATTGTTATGTTCACTACAGACCCAAATAGTTTACAAGCACAAATTGATAATATTTATCTATATTCTAGGAAGTGGGGTCTTAATATTAACGTAAAAAAGACAAAAATTTGTGTATTTGAAAAACGCAAACAAACACATGAACTGGATTTTTATATCAATAATGAAAAAATCGAAATAGTTGACTATTTTATTTATTTGGGTGTTAAATTCACACACACTGGTAAATTGTTAGAAGCTGTGAAAGCGTTATCTGACCAAGCCTTAAGGGCATATCACAATTTATTATATTTGTTTGACAGAGTAAAAACGGATGTTAAAACAAAGTTAAAACTATTTGATACTATGGTTGTACCAATATTATTATATGGCTCTGAAGTCTGGGGTGTATACAATTTCAAGGAAATTGAAAAACTTGATATCAGATTTTGTAAATATGTGTTAGGAGTCAGGGCTCAAACTCCAAATAATGCCGTATATGGCGAACTGGGTAGATACCCATTAGCAGTTATTGCCAAAGAGAGATCACTAAAGTTTTGGTTGAAGATCATGAAACGCCCTGACTCACTTATGTATACTATGTATTTAGATCAATATAATAATGTTCATAATAGCTGTTGGTCAAATAAGTTGAAAAGTATTCTTGACCATCTTGGTTTTAGTGATATATATGATAACTTCAATTGTAATGTTAACTATTGGCCAATGTTACAAAGAAGAATCCGAGATCAGTTTATCCAACAATGGAATGAGTCTTTGAATAATATGTCTAAACTAGAATATTATAGAAATTTCAAGCGTTCATTTTGTTATGAGAAATATATTGATATAATTACTAACGATGTATTACGTAAACATTTTACAACATTAAGAGTTTCTTCTCACTCATTAGAAATAGAATTTGGTAGATATCGTGATATTCCTAGAGAAAATCGATTATGTAAACTTTGTAATCAACAGGTTGTTGAAAGCGAATACCACTTCTTGATGTGTTGTAGTAGGTACACAGAAATTCGTACTAAATATTTAGGTCATATGTCATGGCCTTCACTGCAAAAATTTAATAGGTTCTTGTCAACTGAAAACAGAAAATTGGTGATTAATGTTGCAAAATTTATCAAAGAAGCATTGTTTATTAGAAAAAATACCCTCGATAACTTAACTGTTTCGTAGAAACTTATGCCATAGTCAGGCTGATTATGCATTGTGTATGTGACTTATATTTGTTTGTATAATATTTGTTTATATGTCATTTGTTTATGCCACGTCTTTGCCATATTGTTTGCTATATTGTAAATGGCCAAAGGCAATTATTTGTCGATTTTACCAATAAACTTGAAACTTGAAAAACTAATATTTTATTTCTTTCACACAAAATACTTCCGCAATTAGTAAGCTAAGGCCAATGATATTTCTTTGACACCTTTATCAATTATAAAACGCACTATAATTGAAAGTAAACAATATTATAGTCAAGCCTATTATATTTTATCAGTTCTATATCTGTCGTTAATTAATAGTTTAATCAAAGAGGTATTATTTTTTCGGCGACGCCGTCTAAATTCGTTTTCGTTACCTATGCCACGTGACTTCAGTTTGCAAATCAAACTACTTGATAACGCATTATAGATAATTTATCAAAATGGAAGATTTATGCAACACTCTGCCTGATTGGACGAGAGTGTCAATTTCTTTCACTCTCTGTTGATTGTGCTACGCTGAGTGAAATGTAGACAAAGCGTTTATCCTAAACGACGCTGTTCACAGTTTTAAAGCTAACTTTGGCTCAGTATATTTAGCAAGAATATTGATATATCTCAAAATGATAAGTAAGTTAAATAAATATGATAAAAACCTGTTCAAATACCAACATATATACATAAAGAAAGAGCTGAATACGGTCTGCGTATCACATAAATAAGGGTGTGATAAGAGTCTTTTATGTAGAGAAGTGCTTTTTAAAAGATTTTCCTTGTTACAATTGTCGTCTGTATATGAAAATGTTTCTTGCTTTTGTGACTTATTCAGATTGCATATTAAAATGAGTACTTGTTTGCTTTGATATATTTGTTATAAATTATTTAACTGATTTATTATATATGAATATTTTTCTTTAGTATGGTATGCAAATAATGAACTCAGTTGAAATCTGTTTTATTATATATATGCTATATAATGACTGAATCTCATTACACTGAAATGAAGGTACGCTGCATACAGTTTATCTATGTGATATGACTACGGTCAAACTTTGCTTATGAAACAGAATATTGAAATAATTACAATTGTATGTTTTGCTTGACCTTCACTTTTTTATAGGTGTGACATCATTGTCCAAAGATTCATGAATAACGAATATGCTATTTGTTAAAGCGGGATCAGTTGGCCTATTTTAGAAATAAATAAAAATAATAAATAAAAAAATCCTTTAATTGGTTTTTTCTCATGTATTCTAATCAAACTTGATTTGTAGCATCTTTATTAGGCCCGCAGCCAACTTTGTTCAGCTGGGACATTTGACCCCTTTTAGGGGCTGCTAGATCTAAAACTAGAAATGCCTTTATACAGCGTCTCATGAACAGCTTGGTGGATCTTTGTCATACTTGGTCTGGAGCATCATTATAAGGTCCTCTTTCAAATTTATTTATATAGGAACTTGGGCCCTATTAGGGACCACTATAGCTAAAAGTAGATATGCCTTTCTTCGCATTAACCACTTAAATGTAATGGATTTTTATCAAACTCGATGTGTAACAATATCGTAAGGTCTCCTGCTATTTTGTTACAAATGGGGATAGGGACAAATTTAGCTAAAAATATAAACACGTTTAATGACCTCTTCTCATGAACCGCTTCATGAATCTTCATCAAACTACTTCATCAAACTACAATTCGTCTAAGGATAAACGAAACAAAATTGCAACCCTACGAAACCGTTTTGCGAAAAATTAAAAGAGAACCATTTAAATTGTTAAAGTGCGGTGTTTAGTTTTGCAATTTGAAAAAATGTTAGATGTTATTACAATTCGCCGACAATCATTTTTAAAGATATTTCTTGTTTATAGCTCTTTGGTGGAAATTTGATTGATCAGGTCGGATATCCGGGCACTTCAGCGTATTGCGTTGCGTAGCAACAAGCGGGTGTGACAGCAAACGCTAAATTGTAATTGAAAAGCGTTTAATGTTTCACTAGTGCTGGTTTGTAGCATGATGTTCCAGTAATCACTCCCGAGAAAGAAATCTTTCTTTTTTAGGTTTCAGACGTGATATTTATCATTGATCCGTATAAGCTGCAAGGTCTCATATTTGTGACGGACTGGATGAAAATTATAATTTAAAAAATCGGAGGTCTTTTAAAAATAAATAAAACAGAAAATCTAGCCCATCTAATTAGGTTTCTTCATTCGTTTCACTTTCACCGTTCTATTTTGTAGCCTGCTATTAAAATAGTTATGAAAGTCAGATAGCTTATACTGTGGTGTCAAAAATGATTCAGTCACGCCAAATTTAATTAAATCAACAGACAGACAGACAGACAGACAGATATTTTATTGAAGACTTGTACATTGTACATTGTCTATAACACATAAATTACATAAATAATATCAACGTGAAACTACACATAGATTTCGTAAATAGTTTCAACGTGCAATTATAAACAGTTTGGATAAGACACTATACAAATATAAATGGAAAATGAATAAGTAATTGTATAAACCTTTATAAACATTGTATATGGATATTCGATGGAGATGAACAAATTTAAATTTCAACATTTAGAACATTAGAACGTGCACACAATGCTTCTTTCACAAATAAAGCCAAATTAATAAGTTCGGTTCTGTTGGTACTAGTTAACAATTGGATATATTTAAAAACTGATGGTCTAACATGATATTTTCTATTGACATATTTTCGTCTTAAATCAGAATAGTATGGGCATATACATATAAAATGATACTCGTCTTCTAAATCATTTGTATTACAAACTAAACAATGTCGTTCGTGTCTGGGTATACTATTACCACTATATCTACCAGTTTGTATTCGTAATGGATGCACAGACATACGTAGTCTACAAAAATAAAATCTGAGGCTTCTTGGTAAAATATCAAGATAACATTCATAACCAAATGAGGCTTTAAATTGTCTATACATCGTAAGCACAGAACTGTTATCTATGGAACTAAACCATTCTTGTCTAAAAGTGTCAATTACTCTACTTTTAAAAACTTGAACAAATGATTTCATGTTTATGGTATTTATTTCATCAAATACATGGGCAAAGCCATAAGTATTCAACATACTCTTTACATTAAATATCCAGTTACGATGCCCACTATCACAATCAGCAACTGCTTGTTTATAAATAGTTTTCAAAATAATATTTTCAGTTGACACAAGTTTCGACCAATATTGTAATATGCGGACATATCGTTGAATATAAAGGGGATATCTACCCAATTCGCCATAGACAGCAGCATTACATGTGTTGAATTTAACTCTTAACAATCGTTTACAAAATTTAAGATGAATTCGCTCTATCTCTTTAGATTTAGTGTAGCCCCACACTTCACATCCATAATTTAAAATTGACCCAACAAATGCGTCAAATAATTGACATAACAGTTTTGGTTTTAAGTCATAGTCTTGACATTTACAAAGTAAAACATTCATTGCCTTAAGGGCTTTACCCACTAAATGTTCCTGGTTAAGATTGAATCCACCTGTGTAGTTGAAGACAGTGCCTAAGTAATTGAAATCATTAACAACTTCTAATGGATGGTCATTATAGGTCCAACGCTCAGTGTGTAATAATCCGCCCCGTTTTCTAAATACCATAATTTTTGTTTTTTCAGTGTTTACCTGTAATCCCCATGTGTTACAATAATTGTATAAATTATCTAATTGATTCTGCATTTCGTCTGGCGTTTTACCTATAATGGCCATGTCGTCGGCAAATAATAACAATACCATTATAATTTCATCAATTTGCAAGCCACTGTTTACATCATTTTGAAGATATAGCTCAAGGTCTTCAACAAATAAAGAAAATAATAACGGAGACATTACCTCCCCTTGACGTAGACCGACAGCATAAGTGAAATATTCAGAATACGAAGAAAATGACTTAACACATGATTTAACCTTTCTATACATATCACGTACAATTCTTAATAATTTACCTTGTATACCAGATTTATACATTTTTAACCATAAGCCATTTCTATAAATAGAATCAAAGCACTTTTTCATATCAACAAAAGTCACATATAAACGCTTATTGTTATATAAATAATTTTGTATTAAAGATGAGAGAATGAATGTGGCATCTACAGTGGAACGCCCCTTTCGGAAACCAAATTGTGCGTCCGAAATAATGTTATGGTTTTCACATACATTTTCAACACGTTTATTTAAGATAGTTGTGAATAATTTAGACAAACAACTCACAAGGGTAATACCACGATAATTATTAACATCGGTAATTGAGCCTTTTTTGTGTAATGGTATGATAATACCCTCTGACCATGTATCCGGGTAATACCCAGAATTCAATATCAAATTAAAGAGGTCACACAAATGAAATGATAAGATATCAATAGTTTCTATAAAATATTCATTTAACAAGTTATCAATGCCGTTTTAAACAAGTAACTGCTTTAACAATTTCATCGGCAGTAATTGGCGTGTCAAGCTCAGGATACACATTATTAGGCAAGTCAAAATCATTTTGTTCATTAAAGATCTCAGATTCGTCGTTAGTACAATTGAAAATATTTCCTCCTATGTTCTCAAAATAATCGCGAAAATCATTTAAATGTATTTTATCTGAATTTTTGCAAGTTTTTGACTTGAAATGCTTCCAAAAGTCTCTAGGCTTACTAGACTTCATATTCTCAATCTCTTTCATTTTCATTTTGTAATGTACATTTTTCTTTTTTCGGACAATACCTTTATAGTGCTTCTTACATTCACATAAATGAATTCTATTTGTATGAGATTTGTCAAAATTAAATACTCTAAGAGCATCTAAGTACAAATTACGAGCCTCAACACATTCGAAATCAAACCAATCCTTATCTTGATTCTTATAAGACTGAAAACACACATCTTCTTTAAAATAATACGATTTTGAAAATAACGGATCTGCAACACTTCTAACTGTATTTGTAAAATCATTCAATATTTCATTAACATATTTTCTATCATATCGATCCACATTTGATACAATCAAATTAAATTTCGGTAAATTTGCAATAACACCAGAGCGGAACTGTTCCCGTAAGTTGTCATCCCATTTAAACTTAATTTCATTGTGCCCGGGAGTGACAGTAGTAGCATTATTGCAACACAACGTAAAACCCAATGGAGCGTGATCGCTCCATTCATTAAAACTGCCAATACAAAAGTCATTTAACTTAGAAAAATTGCAATCTTCAGTAAGTAGATAATCAATTACTGAACACCCGTTATGGGACAAGAATGTAAATTGGTTTGTATCACCAAGTCGACCATTTACGATACGTAAGCCTGTCGCTTTACATAAATCCAATAATTTAATACCGTGACTATTATGCGAGTTATCTAATGAGGCCCTTCCTGTGGAAAAATCTGGGGTATAATCAATATCATCAATACACACATTAAATCTATCATGTATAATAAAATCATTCTTTTGACCCACTCTGCTATAGGAGAGATCGTGTTTGTATACAAATTCTATTTTTAGAACTGATAAGACAATGATCGGGTGGGCAGAAGCCGACCGTCCATGTTTTTTGTAAACAGTGATGTTTTTCTTACGGTCTAAACTTTCTTAAAACACAAATTACATAAATGAATTTTTGATCAATGGAAAGGTTATAAAACAAGCAATTTATTGATTACTTTTAATTGTTATTTCGAAATAAAATGGATTAATTATGAACGCTTAACTTACACTGTTTTTCTAAAGGTTGTGAAAATCACTAGGCCGCTTTTAAAATTATATGTCATTTAAAACGGTTATTCATTGAAAAAAGATATTTGGATACAAAAATATGAAGTTTGTTAGTATTTCAAATCTTTTTGAATTTTGAAAATCCATAAATGAGCAAAAAAGTTATTAAAAATTAAAAATTCTGATTCAATACGCAAACGGTGTTAAAATCATTTGTTTTGCCAACCACCAGATAAACAGATGTTAACGCGTGACGTCACGGCGATCTCTCCTATTAAAATCCCCAGACATGTATACGGAACCAAGACTGTTATATAAGTACATATCATTTTGTAAGATATTAAAGAGATCGACATTTACCGTATTATAAACAGGTGACTCATTGCCCCAGATATATGCTCCGCAGAGATAGATATCTTTTTCAATACCAAAAAATACATGGTCAAGCTTTAACCAAATGATAGTATCAAAATGATTTTGTATAATTTCAATACCGTCTTTAATCTGCTCTTTGTAATATAGTATTAATCCACCACTGTTACGTTTAGCGTTTCTATTTTGGAACTTCCTATAATAATTGTGAGAAATATAACCATTCAGTTCAATACTAGACTTAGAATTACACCATGATTCATAAAGAAAACAAATATCATACATAGCTAACATATTTACAAAGTCTAAACTCTCCTTTTTGTCTCTAGTAAGTCCATGAATATTCCATGAAAGCACAGAGAGTTCATCTCCAGTGTATTCCTATTGCTGCACCGCCTTGCCATCTATGAAAAGCGTGTCGTACGCTATCCATGCCCGCTTGCCATTCCTCTTCGCCTCCTTCATCTTTGGGACAAGACGCCTACGTTTCTCCTGGACCTCTGGGGGAAATTGTTCGAAAACATTAAAGTCTGTGTTTTGTAACTGCGGCAACACTTCTTACTTAAATTCTGATTCGTGTGAGATTGAATGAGAGATGTCATAATTTAAAGCTTAATAGTACGTTATACGTAAATACTGGAGAAGGGATTTTTTTTCTCCCTCGAAGCGTATCAAGATCGCAAAAGAAGATCTTCAACTGCATTTATAACACAAAGGATTTTTTTATATGATACAATTGTTTTAAATGTAATATGACATCTAGAGCTACTGTGTTACACGTGGAGATAAAATTATATAACTTTCTTCCATAACCGTTTATATTGTAGGAATGTGTATGTAATGTATAGGTATGATGGTATTAAATGCCTCCGCTACTATTTTCTATATAAAATTAACAACTTATAACATATTTTTATCAAGATTTCTAGCCTTTCACTTCCTATGAGACTACCCTTGTCTTGAAGGTCTGTCTTTAGGCAATCAAAATATACCCAGAAAATATGGGGTTGACCATAATGCAGTGAAACCATCTGACTTGCAAGCAGAAGGTCGCAGGTTCGAGTCCTGTATCGGGCTGCACATTTTTCCGCTCCTATTACAATATAATAACTGCATGCTAGTTTCTTTTCTACGAAAAGCCAGGACGTATCAATAAATTGATGACTTCCGTTTACGAAAATACTGAAAAATACTGATCTCTATTTTGTATTAAATGGTCAATTATCTAAAACTGTGAACGATAATTTGCAAGCTTTGTCTAGAATAATTTTAGTCATATCTTGTAGTTTTCAATATCCATATTTTTTGTTAATTGTTAGACTGTCACAATTGACTGCTTCCACATACCACAAATTTAAAGCATTCATTCCAGTCATAAGTCATAAATCACTATGGAAACCAATCAGTATGTGGTATATTAATGGAAATCAGTTTTGGCCAGTTCCTAATGACTATCACTAATTAATAAATTGATTTTCTGTTTGTTTTATCCCTCTAATGTACCCCTTCGGGGCCTTATGGTAATTTCCTGTCTGATCCGTTTGATGTATGCCTTCAGGGTCTTATGATATTTGGAAGATGCACATTATTGTTATTTGCGTGTCAGTTGACAAAGGGATTAATAGAGCTACTACATAAAAAAACCTTAATCAATACACATGCGGGTTTGTGTAATTAAGAGTTCAATTGTTGAGTTTTCCTCTTGATAATTGCAAGATTTTGACACTGATAATGAGTATCATCGGCCTGGAATTTTTTTCACTATATAAGGTTTGTAGCTTTGGGAGTTCAACCACATCTCTTCATGATACTGACCTTGTGAATAACTTATTTACTCTGGATAAGGGCTATTATTTCCAGGTAGGGACTTTTTTAGTCAAATAATTTGTTCTTCTGTTTATTAAAACTTCATCTATAATGGAATAGGATCAGATTATTTTTATTGTCTAGTCAATATTCATTTATAAGTAGAATCTACTCGGTGTTTACAGTCGTGTATTGGTTACCTTATTTATGTTAAATTTAGTCGTCGGCGACCGTTCATTTTCCTAGACAGTTATTTCCCTTTGACAAAATTCGTCATTTGTAATTTATTGATTTTAGTTAGCTACATGTCAATATATTAGAGGTAAAAGTATCTATTGTTCTTTTTTCTAATATTGCTATGCATTAAAGAGTTGCGCTTCTGATCTTGTTGCAGTTCGATTATCGATTTCTTCCTTTGACTTTGTATGCTAGTCTTTTTTCATTGCATCAGATCTTCATTTTATGAATAGGTGATTGTATCTGTTTTTCTCAATGAATAAAACTAAAAACTGGAATGGAATTTATAGTTTTCATAGCATTGAAATACTGAAGTACAGAAAAAGAGGTCTTAAGATTTCACTGTACTAGTTGGGAACCATTTTCCGGACACATATCCATATATCCGCTCCTAAAAAAATATTTGACATAAATGAAGCTCACACTGCACAAAATTCAGCATTTTCCACATCTGATGTTGTAATCAGCATCGCTTTGTGACGTAAAATATGGGTTCCATGGGGCCTCAAGTGAGGTCACTAAAATGCGTTATTTTTCCCGTCAGGTAAACCAGTTTCCGGACAAATATTTTGACGGTGTCTTGTTGTTTATTTGGTATCAAAATAAGTAATTAAACTTTTTCTACACATTTCTTTATCATTCATCTCTTCAAAATTGCGCACGAAACGTAACTCGACTTTCAATAGCAGCTACAAAAGCAAACCGAGGTTGACTATAAAAAACTTGATTTTCGTCTTATAGGAATTCTTGATAATTCCAATAGATATAGAATGAAATTAGTGCAAAAATCCTCAGCCCTGCATCTTGTGTAACTTTTAGCATTAAATTAAAAATAAAACATGTTATCAGCAGACAGTCATTATGTAGTTTGATTATTTCTTCACCTCTTGATACCTCGGCATGTGTGAACTACTGCGCGTGCGCAATGCTATCTTCATACCCCGTTAAGACAGAAACTTGTTTTGTAAACGCAGATGAGTTATCATCAAAAACTAAAACATTATACAGCCTTATAAAATAGTGGTTTGCTGTAGACATGAAGAACAAACATCTAAATGATCTAGATGAAACAATTACATGAATTACAACGAAATGAAGCGGATATTACATGTGTCCGGAAACTAGTCCTGTCCGGAAAATGGTACCCAACCAGTACAGGACTGGTACTGAATATAAACCGATATATCGTTACACCCTTAGATAAATGTGGACTGAACGAACATTTACTGATGATACATGTAAATCCGATAACTGTCATTTAAAATATTTTCTTCGTAGTATTATATTGAAACTTTCCCAAAAATCCTGCAATAGTCATTTCGGATCAAGTAATGAAAAGGAACCCAATGTCAGACCTTATGTGTGACAGTGGGCAAAAATCATCCTCTTCCCCAGTAATTTTGGATAAATATTTCTTCAACTGATAAATGTAAGTTATTTATTTATATACAGTATTTACCAATTTTGTTTTTGTTTACACCAGTTGGTGTTGTAAGTGGTTGCAATTAGACGGCATATAAATACTCGGCGTCACTGAAAAGTTACCACCTAAAATATTCCTCTTTACTATTTTATACAATATCGACGTCACTTTTTCATGGCCTGTGTGCGCTGTATTACTTATAGACCCTGTCTGATCATGTCTCCTAACCCATTTCATGACTGTCAGGTGAGAACAGCACATACTAAATTCAATTTCGTGACATGAAAGTTCGGCGTCAACCTTGCCAATGGCCTGATGGCGTTGATCGTGCCTTAAAGTGACATTCTTAGCAAGGATATTTTGTTTTTATTAACGTATTCCTTTTGGTCTGTCCACTAACTCCACTAAGTGCAATGAATGATTGGCGATAGAAAATTTGTACATGTCGACATTGCCTCTAAAAGTCATTTTGCACGTGCGGCATGTGCCTCAAATGAAGTTAATCGAATTTGACAAATCTTTACACCAGTGACATCTCAGCTGCGTCAAAAATGCATTTAACACAGTCCAATGCGATTTTTAAAATATAAGGGACATTAAGGTGGTAACTTTTCAGTGACACTGAGTATATATCAAATAAACAAGGAAATATATTGGTATAAAATATTGGACTGTCTTGTTGCTTAGCTAAGTTCACATACCTGTTTCTCTAATTATTCAACCGGTCCAAAACCAGTCACAAATTTTCTGTACATGTACATTTATTCATTTGTCCACTCAGTCACTTACTCTACACCCAAACACACATGTACTCCGTCATTTAACATTGGTACATGTTCATGAACTCTGTCATTTGATCAACATTTGTTCTTCCGTGTACTCGCTCCGCATCTGTACATGTGTTCTTGAACTCATTTGGTCAGTTACTCATCATTCAATTATTCTTGTCCTCACCTGGTCAGTTACTCGACATTTTTGCATTCATGTACTCGCTCCACATCCTTACATGTATTCATGTACTCAGGGCTCAGAGCGAAACTAGTCTATCTGCTTCTATTTCTATATACACTTAGACTAGTTTCGCTCTGAGCCCTCATACTGTCAACTTTTATGTAATTTTATATCAGGTAGGTTTTGGTTTACAGTTGATATTGCAAATAGTACACATGATTTTATATTCTAAATCTTAATAGGAATTTGTAAGTTAAGTGATAATGCTTTTAATTTAGAGTGTATATTGGCACTTGGAGTTCTAGTTGTTTGAACTGTCATTTACAATTGTTTAATACTGTATGTAAATGAAATAGCTATAAGGCCTCTGTGGCCAAGTGGTTAAGGTTGCTGACTTCAAATCACTTGCCCCTCACCGATGTGGGTTCGAGCCTTACTCAGGGCGTTGAAATACTCGTGTGAGGAAGCCATCCAGCTGGTTTACAGAAGGTCTGATTCTACACAGGTGCCCGCTTGTGATGAAATAATGCAGAGCTTGAATGACGCGATATGACCTATCATGTGTCTGTGCAACGTTAAATCCATCAACAACAAAAAAAATGCAATAAAGCCAGTATCAACTGTTCAATATATGAGCCGTGCCACAGGAAAACCAACATAGTGGGTATGCGACCAGCATGGATCCAGACCAGCCTGCGCATCCGCGCAGTCTGGTCAGGATCCATGCTGTTCGCTAATAGTTTCTCCAATTCCAATAGGCTTTAAAAGTGAACAGCATGGAGCCTGACCAGACTGCACGGATGCGCAGGCTGGTCTGGATCCATGCTGGTCGCACACCCACTATGTTGGTTTTCTCATGGCACGGCTCATATACATGTCAATATCTAATATCAAAATTGTTATTATCCCATTCCTGTACTGTGGGGGATGAATTTGCTCTAGGAGTGGGCTGCTTTTTGTATAAAGTGCTTCTGAAAGCATTTACTCCGAAAGTTATTATATAATATATAAGCGAGATAATCTGTACTTTTCAATCTATTGCAGATCTATGCAGCAGACATTTTGTGGATTTCAACTTGTATTCATTCATCAATCTAAAAGGAATAAAGAGCAAAGTTGAATATATGCAGACATAGAAAGTCAGAGCAAATACTTGCTTTTTACAGGAGAAGAATCTCTTGTGTAATGGTATATATAGTTTTGTTATGAAACACTGAACAATTGGAGAGTCTAAACTAAGGGAAATACCGATTTACAAGTGTGTAAGAAACTACAAGAATAACTATCATCTTAATGCAGAAAATGCTTCACATACAGGAGAAAATGTTTGAAATTAAGGATGATATTCAAGCAGAAAACAAGGAAAATACAAAAATGCAGGACATAAAGAAAAGATTTAAATGTGATGTTTGTAATTTTGCATCTAAATCAAGGAATAAACTGAAGGTTCATATGAGAATTCATACAGGGGAGAAACCCTTTAAGTGCAAGATATGCGATTATGCATGTGTTGAAAGCTCCAACCTAAAGGGCCATATGAGAATACATACAGGAGAATATCTATATAAATGTAAAATGTGTGATTATAAATGTAATCAATCCAGTAATCTGAAGAGACATATGCTAAAACACACAGGAGTGCGAAGCTTTAAATGTGATGTTTGTGATCATGCATTTTACACAATTTATGAGCTAAAGAATCATATGGAAATACATACAGGGGATAAATGCTATAATTGTGATATTTGCGGTTCTGCATTTAGGTCGAAAAGTACTCTAACAGGACACATTGAAACACATGTAGGGGAGAAACGCTTCAGCTGTGATTTTTGTAACTTTGTTACAAATACTAACGGACATTTAAAGGAACATATGGCAGTGCATACTGAAGAGAAGAGTTATAAATGTCAGTTTTGTGATTATTCCTGCAACTCAAAGGCTTATCTGAGGACACATATGAATATACATACAGGAGAGGCAAAGATCTTTAAATGTGATGTTTGTGATTATTCATGTCACCATCAGAGTAATCTGAAGAGACATATGGCAATACATACTGGAGAGAAACGCTTTAAATGCAATATGTGCGATTATGTGTGTAATGTGAGAAATTCTCTGAACCGGCATATTGCAATGCATACAGGAGAAAAACGCTTTAAATGTGATGTCTGTGGTTATGCATATCACGATGGCACTAGTCTGAAGAGACATATGATAGTACATACAGGAGAGAAACCTTTTAAATGCGATGTTTGTGATTATGCATGCAATCTAAGAAGCAGTCTAAAAACACATATGAAGAGACATACTGGAGAGAAAAGCTTTAAATGTAATATGTGTGATTATGCCTCCTACCATAGCAGTGGTCTGAAGAGACATATGGCAACACATACAGGAGAGAGACGCTTTAAATGTGGTTTTTGTGATTATGCATGTAATCAAAAAAGATCTCTGATCAGGCATATGAAACTACATACTGAAGAAGAATGTAAATGACATGTCTGCACATATACATGTACTCAAGAATTTACATGCCTTAAAATGAATATCCAAAAACAGAAAGAGGAGACAATCTTTAAATGTGAAGTATGTGACTGTGCATTTACAACAAGAGGTAATCTAAGACAAAACATACAGGACAAGAAATGATAAAAAGGTGATATTGAATGAATAGGTCTTTTGTACATATAAGCTGTGACCCCTATATGTATTTATAGAATGCCCTTGGTCTAATATGAAAATGCATACAGGAGAGTAATGTTTAATATGGTGCATGTATGTAAGATGGTGTAATCAAAGCAGTTATCCGAAGAAACAATTGAAAAAAAAAATTTTTGAACATGATTTATTATTAATCATGTATAATATTCAAATAAATCTTTTCAAAAAAGTTGGTTAAATTGTAACACAAATCACACGTGCTTAGATATTTTACCAACAACAGCCAATGAACAAAATAAATGAAGTATTTTATCTTAATTTATTTTTATAATAGTTTAAAAAAAAATTAAATAAAGCAGTTTAAATGTTCTAAAGCATCACTTTTTTATCTTCCAAGTTTCTGATATTTCAGATCAATTAACCGACCTATCATTATTTTGTGTCATCAAATTATCAGATTACATCAAGGCATACTCACTTTTAAATTTGTAAACATGCACGGACCAATCAATTGATCAAAGATCTGGACCTTTTCAAAAATATGTTTTATTTCTTTTAACTTTCTGATACTCTTAACTTTAAACAAACTAATTGTATGAAAAGAAATAAGAAAGAATAGCTTTTAGTATCAATTTTGGACCTATATTTCTCAAGCACAGCAGACATTTATGTGTCACCAACCAGTCTTGTCCAAAGGTTACTAGAAAATTAAAACAGCAAATTATCCATCGCTTACTACAGGGTTCGCACAGGCCTTGAAAAGTCCCTGAATTTGGTTGCAACCTTGAAAAGTACTTGAATTTAGTGTTGCATTGAAAAAATGCAAAAAGGGTACTTGAATTTGACTGAAAGTCCTTGAATTTAGGCAAACAGCCTTGAAAATCCATTAACAGTTTCTGTCTGTTGTCAAAATTGTATGTTATGGGTGTAAAAATGAATAAAAAAACTTTTTTTTGGCAAATTTAAAATACGTTTGTGTAGGAGTACGAAAAGTCGCCGTTACGAGAGCGTGTATCCTGTAGGGTACGGGTTTTATACTAAACGTTTGTGTATGAATGTTTCTCATTGCAGAGTTGGTGCAGCCGTTCTGCGCATGCGCGCAATTATTATCAAATGGAGCGCACGGCAAAAATACTCATTTTTTTGCATGTCCGCACGCATTTAGTGTATAATGTGCATAATATACTGACTAAAGGTTAGGGTTAGAATCACCATGGTTACAAAATATATACATTTAAGGTGTTTTTGTTCAAATTTAGTTAATCCGGTATATACCGGAGTCTGTAATATATCACGGGCGCACCAACTCTGTATTTAGTCGCACCAACTCTGTATCAGTGGGTAAAATCCACGAGATAACCAACACAAAGCCCAGTGCACGCTATGCATGAAAGATATTGACTTGACGCACATGGGTGTAAGTGCAATAACGTCGCATGCTAAGAGTGCAAAGCAGCCATAAGAAAAACGAAGAAGTGAGATTGTCGTTGGCATTGTGTGGGGTGGCATTCATTCGACAGGAAGGAACTTTCAATGTAAAGAGCGAAACTAGTGCTGGCAGTAGCCGAGATATCAACAATAATTCAACTCTACCTCCCCCATCCACTCTTGAAACTGATGGAAAGTTCTGTCACTGGTATGACTATCCCACCCCCATCCACTTCAGAAACTGTTAATAGACCCCAAGGGCCAACAAGGATTAATCAGTATATTGTGAAGTCAGGATTACTTAGGGGTTGACATGGCCTGCCATTTTATTAGTGGTAACAGTTAAATACTCTAAAATCTAAATCTAAAATGTCTGTATTTGGGGATTGGTTAAGGATTGACATAAACTGACATTAATTTTTTTATCAGTGGTGACAATAATTCATTTAGTGTGTGTAACTGTATGTGGAGGCCATTGTTGTTAACAAATGAACCGTGTTTTCTAGTCAGTAATGAAACTATTTAAGTTAGAAACTAATACATAGTTATCGTGTTCATGAAATACATTGTCATAATTGTATAATTTGAACTGGGTACGGATTTTAAAAAAATCCTTGAAAATACAAATTTAACCTTGAAAAGTCCTTGAATTTTGGTAAGAGAATTTTGTATGAACCATGTACTATGTTCCTGCATTTCACGTAGGAAGGAAAGGCTCTTGTCTACATATATTATAAGTTAAGCCTTGGTGTGAAATAATTTTTAACGGATGAACCAAGTATTTTAAAATTAGCTATAACCCATGTATAGTTGTACCAACTAATGACATGTGTATCAAGTATGGAGTTCCCTCGGTAGCCTAGTGGTAGAGCGTCCACTTCGAGTGCGGGAGGTCGTGGGTTCAATCCCCGGCTGCGTCATACCAGAGACATAAAAATGGTACTAGCGGCTACCTTGCTTGGCGCTCAGCATTCAGAGGATAGTGCTATTACTGGTGTTAGTATAATGTGACTGGGTGGGGTATCATGTCACATGATAATGTAGATAATGAATTGAGCGTTTCCGACGTTTTATTTTCCTTGACAGTTCCCTTCCTTATTAAAATACTTCTGTAGACTACATGCCCTTTAACTGTGTCTGTCGGCATCCGTCCGTCCCTCGTAAACAATTTGACTGTTAACACTCTAGAGGTCACAATTTTGGCCCAATCTTAATGAAACTTGGTCAGAATGTTACCCTCAATAAAATCTTGGACGAGTTCGATATTGGGTCATCTGGGGTCAAAAACTAGGTCACCAGGTCAAATCAAAGGAAAAGCTTGTTAACATTCTAGAGGTCACAATTTTGGTCCAATCTTAATGAAACTTGGTCAGGATGTTACTCTCAATAAAATCTTGGAGGAGCTCGATATTTGGTCATCTGGGGTCAAAAACTAGGTCACTAGGTCAGATCAAAGGAAAAGCTTGTTAACACTCCAGAGGTCATAATTTTGGCCCAATCTTAATGAAACATGGTAAGAGTATTACCCTCAATAAAATCTTGGACGAGTTTGATATTGGGTCATCTGGGGTCAAAAACTAGGTCACCAGGTCAAATCAGAGGAAAAGCTTGTTAACACTCTAGAGGTCATAATTTTGGCCCAATCTTAATGAAACATGGTAAGAGTATTACCCTCAATAAAATCTTGGACGAGTTCGATGTTGGGTCATCTGGGGTCAAAAACTAGGTCACCAGGTCAAATCAGAGGAAAAGCTTGTTAACACTCTAGAGGTCATAATTTTGGCCCAATCTTAATGAAACATGGTAAGAGTATTACCCTCAATAAAATCTTGGACGAGTTTGATATTGGGTCATATGGGGCGAAAACCCAAATCACCAGGTCAAATTAAAGGAAAAGCTTGTTAACAACCTAGAGGTCACAATTTTGGCCCAATCTTAATGAAACTTGGTCAGAATGTTATCCTCAGTAAAATCTTGGACGACTTCGATATTGGGTCATCTGGGGTCAAAAACTAGGTCACCAGGTCAAATCAGAGGAAAAGCTTGTTAACACTCTAGAGGTAATAATTTTGGCCCAATCTTAATGAAACATGGTATGAGTATTACCCTCAATAAAATCTTGGACGAGTTTGATATTGGGTCATCTGGGGTGAAAAACTAGGTCACCAGGTCAAATAAAAGGAAAAGCTTGTTAACACCCTAGAGGTCACAATTTTGGCCCAATCTTAATGAAACTTGGTCAGAGTGTTATCCTCAGTAAAATCTTGGACGAGTTCGATATTGGGTCATCTGGGTTCAAAAACTAGGTCACCAGGTCAAATAAGAGGAAAAGCTCTCTAACACTGTAGAGGCCACATTTTTGACTGCATCTTCGTGAATATTAGTTAGAATGTTAAATTTGGTGGTCTCAAAGTCCAGTTTGAATCTGGGTCATGTAGGATCAAAAACTAGGTCACCAGATCAAATCAAAGAAAAAGCTTGTAAACACTGTAGAGACCACATTTATGATTTTATCTTCATGAAACTTGGTCTGAATGTTAATTTTGATGATCTATAGGTCAAGTTTGAATCTTGGTCATGTGGGGTCAAAAACTAGGGCACCAGGTCAAATCAAAGGAAAAGCTTATTAACACTTTAGAGATCACATTTAGGACCATATCTTAATGAAACTTGGTCAATAGGTCAGGTGAGCGATACAGGGCCTTCATAGCCCTCTTGTTTTTTGTTGTTGTTTTTTTTGGTGTTTAAATAATATTAGTTCTTCTGTCTATTGATCCAATACCGTCTCGGTAGCCTAGTGGTAGAGCACCCATTTCTAGTATGGGAGGTTGTGGGTTCGATCCCCGACCGTGTCATACCAACGATGTTAAAAAGCTTCTTCGCTTGTCACTCGGCATTAAGAGGGTAATGCTAAATCTGATCAGCCCGGTGTCTGTATAATGTGACTGGATGGGATATTATGTCACGTGTCTACGGCGTTGTAGATATTTTTCGTTTATGAATACTCTGTGTTTACAGTCTATTAAAAGTAGAATACGCTTATTTACTGATACCACCATCATGGAATTCAATCCTGATAAATGCGAAATCTTAAGAATCTCAAAAAAAATGAAAAAGAAAAAAATCATCATCTTTCCATATAAATTACATAACCAAGAAATAAAAACCACAGAAAATGCTTATCATCTTTGAATTACTATAAGCGATGACTTCAGTTGGGAAAAAATGAGACTACATCTTCAAAAGCTATATATACTAGACACTGTCATATTCATGAAAAGAAATCCATGGCAGAAAAAAAGCATATGAAATAGAAAAGGTACAAAGAGCCATGCAGCCAGAAATGTTGTGTATGACTTTTCATACTAAAGCAATATAACATCAATGCTTGAAACTTTAAAATGGCAGACATTAGAACAGAGAAGATAGCATGCATGTCCGATGTACAAAATATCACACAAGATCGTTATGATAGATCAGAGACACCTGATAGTCTCTATAAATGTTAGCTTCTTCACACCATCTTCGAGAACACGAAATGATTTGAACCGCCCCAACCCTCCTCCACCCGCCCCCTCCCCCCATCCCACGCACGATCAGATACTAATTTAAATCGCCTTGCCTTATAGTAACATCGAGGACGGTGTCACGGAATCTGCAGTATATCTGACCTAGACTGGTATATGTACTATGTCATTGTCCTGTTCTTTTCCTTATTTTAAGGGAAAGACATTTGCCTATATGTATATAGGGCAAAAAAAATCTACGAGCAGAATTTCTTTAAACTTTGAATACGGACTGAGAAACAAGTTTAAAACAGAACTGAATATTTATTAAAAATTAAAAAAAATACCAAGCCTTATCTTTAATAATCTCAGCCAGGTCCTGCCCTTTAAAGTAAACTTTTATAGTATTTTCCGATTTTCAAGGGCAGATAATTCATGGCCAAGACTGGGTTCCTGTAGTTTGTTTTATTTCATATTTCTGATTTTGATTTCATTCTCTGTCAGTATTCTTTTTATTTAAGAAATTCCTTCTGTAAGTAAATGTTTGCCCATGTCAGTGTAGAGACTGTTCCCAGGAGTCACCTGCATCACATCGTACCGACATTGGATTTTGGTCGCGACGTCGGCGACCTGAATCCAACATCTTACTGGTCAACGTTATATCCACGACGGCTAATAGAAGTCAAATTAGAACGTCTTTAGGACGTTGGAATCAGCTTGGACAGAAAATCTGATAAATGTTTTTAGTTATAAATCTAACTGGTATAAGTTTGCTAGTATAGTCTAAAGATATACTTGTTTTCACACAGGCCTGGACATGCACTTAATAAAAGTTCATTCGCACTTGTATCAAACATCATCAATAACTATGTTACAATATCGAATGAGATTGCCTATATTCGGAAACGATTTTTTTCACGAAGTTTTAACTGTCAAAGAAAAATGCATTTTATACACATGTACAAATTATTCTAAATTCACCTAAGGATCTCTCATACATTCGCGTCATAAGCCTACATCAGTTTACACGGTCTTCCTGTAATTTGTCATTTGCTGGAAAAAGATAGAGCAAGTTCAGAGGGATCCTCAACGTGAGTAACAGATTTTTAACAATTATATTTAAGTTAATAGTTTTACTAAAAAATGTTCTGCATTTTTTCAAAGACTGTTGCATTTTGTTTGTTACTTTAAAACGCAATTGCGTTTAACACAAACTTCGTTACGAAGTTACAGAAGATGATAGAACATAACATGTTTGTTTTGCTCGCAGCAATTATGTTCTTTAGTAATAGCACTAGCATACTTGTAAGTTTTCGATTTTTATAAAATGATGAAACTGTAAAATTTCATATATTTCAGGTGGAAATTTCAGCGGAGTTGAAGAATCGAGCAAAAATGACGAAACTTGAAAGTTTCAATTACTGGATTACTTTTTGGACTTATTATATCAGACTTACGTCGCCATAATATGAAATAAAGATGATAAAACACACGTGTCAACTACTTAATTGTTTGATTACAAATTACGTTGAAAATTTGGTCAGATTTTAGTTGAAAAGTGGTTAGATTTAGGTTGGAAAATGGTCGGGATCCGAAGTATATAAACGGTTTGCAACCAAAATCCAACGTTAATCCGACATCGGGGTCCGACGTCTTCTAGATATGACATCTAACCGGCGTCAAATGTCTACTGGGTTGCAGATGTCTATAACTATGTACATGACAAAATGATACCACAAAGTCCTAGCTAGTCTTTCCCACGGACCGAATCAAGTTCTTGAAACTTTGTATACAGCTGACCGCAAATTTTATGAAGTCTGAAACAGAAATAATTTAAGAATTGAAATACATAGTACTCTTGCCTTGATCTTAAATTATTTGCCCTTGAAACTTGGATTTTTTAAACATATTTTCTGATTTTCAAGGGCAGATAATAAAAGATCTGGTTCTCAGTCAGTAGACGAAGTTTAAAGAAATTCTGTCTGTAGATCTAGTAAAATTTTAGCAACTGTCACGTTTCCCTTAAACTATGCTGTATATGCTCTTACTCTTTTAACACATGTATCATGTAACATAGCAACATGTTTTAACAACTGCCCCGACCTCCATGTTAAAACCAAAATTGATTGTTGGGAGTATTCCCGTGGACTTACTGTCTTTAGCCGTTTGTTCATATCTCAGGACAGTTATTTCCCTTTGATAAATTACGTGTTGAATAGTTACTCCCCTTTGAAAAATTACGTCCTTTGTATAATTTTACACGCTTGACTCTGAATAAACTTTATAATCAGGTAAGTTGTTAATTTACCTGTAGTAAATTTCTCATATTGCTGTGCAGAAAAGTCTACCAAATCATAACACAGCTAGAGTTAACGTTTTAGTGTATCCAGCGAGGTAATGATCGGATTTTGGTGACATTTTCTGTTGAATTCTGAAGTAGGGTACTAAATAGGTTGGGCACATCTCCCAATCGGGGTAAATTACCTCGTTCGGGGTAATATACCCCGATCAATGTACAATTAGAACAATAGAAAAGCACAAAAAATGATATTTCTTTTTTCTTTAAAGTGCTAACATATATGCCTACTGGTTCGAGTCGTAAATTCGGCCACTTTTCAGGTAGAGCACACACAGTAATTAACAGATCATATATAAATCAATATATCACCTGTAAATTTATATATCAACACATCTTTTAATCAATATATCAGTCACTTCATAACCGTGATATTCTAATGCAAATCATTTCCGCAAAGAATTCAACGATGAAGACGGAACAAAAAACAGTAAATTTTCATTTTATGATTAAAAGCAATGTTTGTCATGATGCGTTTTTAAAATAAACTGCATTAGCATATCTGTATTAAACCGCATATGCACGTTTAACAGTTTCAAATGCTATGAATATGTCAAAATATAACTTATTCAACTAATAATGTCAAAATTCTTCTCCTTTCTTTTCCGGGGTGAAGGTCACGATTGACTGGTTTACAACATCGTCATTCAGTTTCATCAGCAGCTTCTTAGTAATGAATAGCATCTCTTTGTCAGCATCAATCACGGCGCTTGTTAAAGTAAATGATGGAAAAGTACCAGTCAACATCAAAATTAGGGTTGGATACCGGTTCCCGGTATCGGTACCGTACCGAATAATCACTTCGTAAAGTACCGGTATATACCGTTTCGTAAAGAACCGGTTCCGATTCCGGTATTTCCATAAAAGTAAATAAACAAAATAATTACCAAATCCGCGGCAAAAGAAAGCAGAAAATAAGCAAGTAGTATTTGAAACACAGTAATAACGCGATCGACATTGTTTACTGTGACACCGCTCCAAGTAACATGGAGAGCTGGCCTTGCGAATAATTTCGTATGCTAAATATTATCATAAAAAACTTCTTTTCCCGTCGTTTTATACTACGTAAATCATACTTAATTGCAAAATGTACGACACTTTATTGCTCTTTGTCATATTCTGTCAAAACAAATGAAAAAAAATTATTTTAATAAAAAGTTACGAAACTAAGCTGTAACCTACGTAAACAAGTCATCGGATTTCGCGAACTAATAGAAATACGTTATTGCTGGTTGTTTCAAGCGTTTTGAGGGTTATTTTCAATGAAAATTGTGTTGAAAAAAAATGTTTCAATTTAAATACATTACTAGTTAACCTGGTTGAAGATTTATAATGAGTGACGAGTCTGACTTGTTAAATGGGTTAATTTGAAAGCTAGAGTGTTGAATTTCACAGTTCGTCAGTGCAGAGCAAGCATTAACACAGTCAATGAGTCCTAGATTTAAATTGCACAGTGAGCGACGTATCTACTCTTTTTTTTATTTTGGAAAACTCTAGTTTGTAAAATATGTTTCTTTTTTTTACTCTTTCATAGTTTTAGTACAACATCAAATTAACAGACTTAAAATGTTTATATATCAAAGCAAATTTTCCTGTATAACTACTTCAAAGGGTGTATTTAATACTAATCAAATCATTGCTTATGTGATGTACTTCAAAGCTTGGTATCGGTATCGGTATCGTTAAAAATACCGTATCGTTTCGTTGGTATCGGTATCGGTATCGGACCGCTTCGTCCTTAACGATATCCAACCCTAAATTCAAAATGTTTCCAGTGAATTGAAAGAAAGGCAATGAAACAAATTGTTGACTTATTTTTGCTTTTTCTGGGGTATATTATAATCCTGAAGTCCTTCACTTGTACAGTTCATTGAAAATATGTCCCCAAAGGCAAAATTCGCAGCGTTTGAAGTTGAAATTACCTTCACAAATGTGCTGGTGTAAACAAAAATAAACCCCGGATGTGCGTTTTATGGTGCGGATTTGACTGCGAATTTTTTTAAAAACAGTTTTACTTACTAATATATTGATTAAAAGATGTGTTGATATATACATTTACAGGTGATATATTGATTTATAAATGATCTGTTAATTACTGTGTGTGCTCTACCTGCTTTTAGCAGTTTTTCATAAATATTTCTTTCTTAATACAGCGAATTTGTACAAAATTTCTACCATATGTGTTTTAATACAAGCCACATTGATTGTTATCATAAACGGCTGTTTACAGTATGGTCAACAACAAAACCGCGCTTAAAATAACGGCCAGGTTTAGCCTCCACATTTTACCTTTTAGAGGTTGTAAATATTCGGCCACTTTTTAAACATAAAGTTGGTTATATTTTTAACGTTGTCTTGGAAATAAATCGACGCTACAGCCAAAATCGTTCCTTTTCCAACAAACTGCAATCAATTTTCAATAGCATATCTCGGAAATATTTGCCAACGGAGATTTAAAATGTGCCTGTCATTCTTCTCATATTGGCATGACGTAGTTTAATTTTTACATCACTGTTTATTACACATACTAGCATGAAACTGCTGTTCTTGTCACTTTTCGGGGGAGTTTTAACAGAAGAGTAAACATATGTTAACAGAGAAATTCTCGCGCACACGTGCTGTTATAACACCTTTTTATATATGCGCATTCCATGGCAAAGCGTAAATGTATTACGGCTCCAAAATGAATAATTCAAATGGAAATGACGTTAACGTGAAAAAACAACATAGACTTTACCGCGCATTTCATGGAAATTTTATGACGTTGAGGGACAATATATTCATTTACTTGGCTTTTACGTGTTTTATGCTAGTTAGCGCATGTTCTTTTCGTGTTTATAAATTTGAATTAACCCTTACTGGGCCTCAGCATAATCGAGCGCATGCGTTGACGTCACGCAACCCGCGAGACAAAATATTTGCTATTTAGAGTATGCAACTTTAGGTAAGGACAACTTTTTTTCTACTCACCTCAACTTGTTGTTTTTTGCCGACATTGTTGCTAACGCAAGCGCTTGTGATGACACAGAATGTGTTCTCAAGCATCTGGCTCCAAAAAAACCTTTAAAGTGGGTGGCCAAATATTTACAACCTGGCCGAATTTACGACTCGAACCAGTATGTACCATTTTATCAATTTTGCATATGTTAAAAAAAGGTGAAAAATCAAAATTTTTACAACAAAAATCTGTTAAAAAATTATCATGTTGTCAACTGTTTATATCATACGAAGTTGACCTGTGTATATGAGCATTAGCACTTCCTTAATAAAAAAGTTATCAAAAATTTTGTACTTTTCTATTGTTCTTGTTTTACCCTTATCGGGGTATATTACCCCGAACAAGGTAATTTACCCCGATTGGGAGATGTGCCCAGCCTGCTAAAGACACAGGCACGGGTCCAGTGTAAATTTTTTGTTAATGCCTTTTTTAACACAAATATGTACTTTTTATATGTTAGTCAAATGAAAAAAAATCCGATAACAATACCATATACATTAAAAAGTAGTCAAACTGTAACGTCGGACCAAAATGTGCCCAAAACCGAGTGGAAAAGTGAGTTTTATGACATATATAATTAGTAAGTCATTATATTTATATAGAAATATAACCACACATAGTTGTTTGATTTTGTTATTTAATAAAATAAAACAAAACAAACAAAATAACTAAATATATATATTACTGTGTCCATGTACAACAGAAAAGAGCTTGTTTGTTAGAGCCTGTTAGTTTAATTAGTACATTGGTAACACGTGTCACCATCATACATTACGCGGTCAACAATATAAAATCAAGTTCATTGGAGACATACATTGTTAACACTTTCAACTTATCAAAGGAAATACGGTAATGAAATTTGATGACCCAAAGTAATATGATGTTACTTGACTGTGACCTTGACCTACTGACCTACTTTCTTTTTTTTTAAGATACAGCCTTGAAATTTTGATGACATATACAGTTTTGCACTCAGATCATAAAAATGAATTTCATTGACCACGAATGTGACCTGCTGACTTTCTTAATATTTTATCATCAGTTTGGCATTTGAAACATGTTGCTCATATTACTCAGGTGAGCGATCCAGGGTCATCATGACCCTCTTGTTAGTATATTTCATGGTAATTCTACCAGGTAAGGAGGTTTTGTAGACTTAGAAATGTAAAATATAGCTTTCTTGTAGACCGACTTCCCTTTGTTGCTACTATGAATAACTTAGTACCTGGTTATAAGAAGCGTTGTCTTGGTTCGGGCTGACTGTTGACCAAACGTTTACTGTAACATCTTCATCATGTGACATATTAGCACTTTTGTTACAAACATAAAGTGCTTCAGCTCATGTTTTCTATGAAAAGGCTGCTTCATGCTTAGGTGAAATGGCAAGAAAACATTAAATATACTGTCAGAAATGATATCGATAGCTCGAGATTATTGATAATCTAACTTGATTCAACCCCTCCAGAAATGCTGCAGCCATTTTGTTTTAATCAAAATTCATATACGTAAAATTATTAACAGGATATGGAAATGCAATAATTTGACCAATAGAAATGCAATAATTTGTAAAAGACGAGATAAAATGACTATATGTGTATTGTTACATATAACTTTCACTCTTTTGCAGATCTATGCATACATTTGATGGATTCCAATCTTAGTATCAGTTCAACAGTATAGGAAACAGAACAAAGGGGGAGAACTATTTTAAAACTGTGTACACCGCTATCGAAGTTTATTATAAGAAACCTAGAACAAAGGAGAGAACTACTTTAAGACTGTGTACGCCGCTATCGAAGTGTATTGTAAGAAACCTAGAACAAAAGGGGAGAAGTACTTTAAAAGTGTGTAAGAAGCTACTGGAGTACATTGTATAAAGTAAGAAACCAAGAACAAAGAGGGAGAAGTACTTTAAAAGTGTGTAAGAAGCTACTGAAGTACATTGTATAAAGTAAGAAACCAAGAACAAAGAGGGAGAAGTACTTTAAAAGTGTGTAAGAAGCTACTGAAGTACATTGTATAAAGTAAGAAACCAAGAACAAAGAGGGAGAAGTACTTTAAAAGTGTGTAAGAAGCTACCGAAGTACATTGTATAAAGTAAGAAACCAAGAACAAAGGCGGAGAGCTGCATTAAAAGAAGCTTCGGAAGCAGCAAATATCCTAATGGAGGAAACATTTGATATAAAATGCGGGAGAGGAATGTTTGACACTATGAGTGATATTAAAGCAGAAACCAAACAAAATATAAACATGTATGAAATGGAAAAGTGTTTTAACTGTGATTCTTGTGATTTTGCATCAAAATCGAGAAGTAAATTGAAGATTCACTTAAGAATACATACAGAGGAGAAACCCTTTAAATGTAAACTTTGTGATTATGCAGGTAACCAGAGAGGGAATCTAAAGAAACACATGAAAATACATACAGGGGAGAAACCTTTTAAATGCAATCTTTGTGATTATGCAGGCAGACTGAAAGGTACTTTGAAGTGTCACATGATGATACATACAGGAGAAAAGTGCTTTAAATGCAATGTTTGTGATCATGCATTTTACGTAAAAGGTGATCTAAAGAAACACATGAAAAAACATACAGGAGATATTAAGAGATTTAAATGTGGCATTTGTGACAAAAAAGTTAACACAAAGTGTAGTCTGAAGAAACATGTAAAGAGAAAACATACAGTTGACAAACCCGTGAGGTGCAAGATATGTGACTATGCATGTGTTGAAAGCTCCAACCTAAAGGGCCATATGAGAATACATACAGGAGAATATTTATATAAATGTAAAATGTGTGATTATAAATGTAACCAATCCAGTAATCTGAAGAGACACATGCTAAAACACACAGGGTTGCGAAGCTTTAAATGTGATGTTTGTGCTAACGCATTTTACACAATTTATGAGCTAAAGAATCATATGGAAATACATACAGGAGATAAATGCTATAATTGTGATATTTGTGGTTCTGCATTTAGGTCAAAAAGTAGTCTGACAAAACACATTGAAACACATGTAGGGGAGAAACACTTCAGCTGTGATTTTTGTAACTATGTTACAAATACTAAGGCTCATCTAAATGAACATATGACAGTACATAGTGAAGAGAAGACCTATAAATGTAGTATTTGTGATTATTCCTGCAACTCAAGAGCTTATTTGAAGACACATATCAGTATTCATAGAGGAGAGGCGAAGATCTTTAAATGTGATGTTTGTGATTACACATGTCACCATCCTAGTAATCTGAAGAGACATATGGCAATACATACAGGAGAGAAACGCTTTAAATGTAACATGTGCGATTATGTGTGTAATGTAAGAAATTCTATGAACCGGCATATGGCAAGGCATACAGGAGAAAAACGCTTTAAGTGTGACGTTTGTGATTGTGCGTACCACGATGGCAGTGGTCTGAAGAGGCATATGGCAGTACATACAGGAGTGAAACGCTTTAAATGTGATGTTTGTGATTATGCATGCAATCTAAAAAACATTCTGAAAAATCATATGAAGATACATACAGGAGAGCGAAGCCTTAAATGCAATTTGTGTGATTTTGCATGTTATAATAGCAGTAATTTGAAGAGGCATATGGCAATACATACAGGAGAGAAACGCTTTAAATGCGATGTTTGTGATTATGCATGCAATGAAAGAACCAGGCTGCAAACACATATGAAGGTACATACAGGAGAAAGAAACATTAAATGTAATATGTGTGATCATACATTCCGCTATAATAGTAGTCTGAGGAGCCATATGGCAATACATACAGGAGAGAAACAATTTAAATGTGATGTTTGTGATTATATGTTTTACCAGCGCTCTCATCTTAAGAGACATATGTCAATACATATGGGAGAGAAACAATTTAAATGTGGTTTTTGTGATTATGCGTGTAATCGAAGAGATTCTCTGAATCAGCATATGAAACTACATACTGGAAAAAAATGTAAATGACATGATTGCAATTATGCATGTACTTCAAGCAGTTACCTCAAAATGCATCTAGGCAAAAACAGAAATGGGAGACAATTTTTACATGTGAAGTATATGAAAGTGCAAGGGGTAATCTAAGGGTACATATGAAAAACATACAGGACAAAAAATGATTAAGATATGATATCCAGTAAACTGGTCTTCCGTACAGTGTCATATGAAATGAAAATACAGGACTTAATCCAAGCAGTAATTGGAAGACACATATTTGAAAATATTTTGAACATGATTTGTAATTATGCATGTATTATATTCAAATATATCTCTTTTGTGGTTCCATTAATGCATATTTCTTTTATAGGTGTATCAAGGGGTGTTTTTTTAGCTCGACTATACAAAGTATAAGGAGAGCTATCCTACTCGCCCCGGCGTCGGCGTCTTTCCGCGTCCCCACCTTGGTTAAAGTTTTGGTGCACTTTCTCTTTTTTCAAAATATCTCTGTAATTACTTGATGGATTTGATTCAAACTTGAAATACTTATTCCTCATCATCATCCACATCATCTGACATAAGTACCATAACTCTGGCGCCAATATTTCATGAATTATACCCCCTTTTCACGAAGATTTTCAGGTTAAAGTTTTGATGCACTTTCACTCTATCTCTGTTATTACTGAATGGATTTGATTCAAACTTAAAACAGTTGTTCAACATCATCACCCACATCATTGACACAAGGTGCATAACTCTGGCACCATTTTTTCATGAATTATTCCCCCTTTTTACTTAGAATTTCAGGTTAAAGTTTTGGTGCACTTTCACTCTACCTCTGTTATTACTGAATGGATTTGATTCAAACTTAAAATAGTTGTTCATCATCGTCACCCACATCATATGACACAAGATGCATAACTCTGGCACCATTTTTTCATGAATTATTCCCCCTTTTTACTTAGAATTTCAGGTTAAAGTTTTGGTGCACTTTCACTCTACCCCTGTTATTACTGAATGGATTTGATTCAAACTTAAAATAGAAATAGTTGTTCAGCATCATCACCCACATCATATGACACAAGATGCATAACTCTGGCACAATTTTTCATGAATTATTCCCCTTTTTACTTAGAATTTCAGGTTAAAGTTTTGATGCACTTTCACTCTATCTCTGTTATTACTGAATGGATTTGATTCAAACTTAAAACAGTTGTTCAACATCATCACCCACATCATTGACACAAGGTGCATAACTCTGGGACCAATTTTTCCTGAATTATTTCCCCTTTTTACTTAGAATTTCAGGTTAAAGTTTTGATGCACTTTCACTCTGTCTCTGTTATTACTGAATGGATTTGATTCAAACTTAAAATAGTTGTTCAACATCATCACCCACACCATATGACGCAAGGTGCATAACTCTGGCACCAATTTTTTATAGATTTCATTCCCCCTTTTTACTTAGCATTTCAGGTTAAAGTTTTGATGCACTTTCACTCTGTCTCTGATATTACTGAATTGATTTGATTCAAACCTAAAATAGTTGTTCAACATCATCACCCACACTATATGACACAAGCTGCACAACTCTGGCACCAATATTTAATGAATTATGCCCCTTTTTGCTTAGGATATACTTATATAGTGTTTTGATACATTTTATCTTTACCTCTCTTATTACTTTAAGTTGATATTTTTGACATAGACCCAGGCTATTGTGCAATATCTTCATCCACAACTGGAGCCATTAAACACTCCAGTGACAGCTCTAGTTTCCTCAGATGTGCCCAGTTTCACTATCCAGCATCGAAATAGTCGAGCACGCTGTCTCCTGCGACAGCTCTTGTTTTACTCTGAGCCATTGCTTTTTACTGAGCAATATGACTTCAAGGACAGGAACAGCATTTACATTCTTGTAGGCCTCCTGAAGTACTCGTACTACTAAAAAAACCATTGTATTGATTATAGCTTTCTACTCATTTGAAAAAAGCTATTGGCAAAATACATCAGTCCCATTCAAAAACTGTCCAGAATAATGAACCCTTAAAGAGCCGATATTTGTTATTTTGGCTTGTCAATTCAATAGAAAACACATTTTGCAATAATTGATCTTAAGCAGAAAACTCCCACACAACCTGTATTAGCATAGTATCTCGGTTCTCTTCGGAAACTAGCCAGATCCAATCATGGGTTCTAGAGTTATGGCCCCTTTACAGGCCAAAATTTGCTATTTTAGGCTTATGAACAAGATAGAGACCACATTTTGCGATTGACTTAGATCCACAGAGAATAGGGGTGCTATTCTACTCACACAGGGCGCATTCTCACGTAGGGGTGACAAATGCTGTCATTGAGGTTATAGAAGCCAAGACAATGCCATTATAGGTTTATATGGTGAAAATAAGTATTATTCGTACCAAATATATGTCTCCTAACATTTGCACACATTTTTACCTTATGTATATGAACAAACTTTTATTTTTTACAAGTTTTATGAGTAAGGGGTAAGCAAAAATACTTGTCAACGGAAAAAAATTAAATACATTCGGTATCCGTTTAAGTACAAATCATGCCTTGCTAAAGTAAAATGCTGCTAAAATACATTGCCCTTATGGCCATGCATATTTTAAGCTAGTTAACATTTCACTGAAAAAGACATTCATTTTCAAAATTGATGACATTATTGTGTCATCAATTCCTCTCATTTACGAGTCCTATTTATATTTGTGTATTTTGAGAGTCATTTCAAAACATATTAGAGTGGAAATACTGTTTAACTTATTGTAATATATCAATGTATTAAGTAAAACATTGTTACAGGTTCTTTCTAGATGATGTAAATCAGATAAAAACGAAACAAACTCCGTGCCTGCAAGTGTAATTTTTTAAATCTCATTTACGAGTCTTGTAATTAACACTGCAAAACAGCCAAGATATTTACTTCTAGTAGCGGATGTACCACCTATAACGTGCCTGGGATATCAAAGTTACCATAACTGAGGTGTTATGTCATACATTTATGTGGTTTTCCCGTAAAAAGCTGTGTCAAATGAAAAAAACAATCATTTACAAGCCGTACGCCGACATTTCTTACAGTAGCTTAGGTTTTTTGTGCGTTTTTATGCATCTTTGGACTCATTCTCGACGTCAGCTGGAAATCATGTGAATAAAGTTTGCACGCCGCTATATTTTTTAAAGATTTATGGACGGATAATAGAAGGCATTTGGGTGATATTGCTGGTGAGTGATTTTATCAGGATATTACAATAACGGGTAACAATGAGTCTATTGTGCACAACAGATGTTGGCTATACTTTAATGTTATTGGAAAACAAGTTGAGAATAAACTGCACAGAATTAGTAAAACCTTGTTTAAGTACCGTCCCGTAAATGATTGAATGGACTCGAAAATGAGAGAAAGTCTTTACCTAGATACAATGAAGTCTAAAAAGGACAGATTAATTCATTTTGTTTTTAGACATGTAAACTTATTTGTGTGTATATAAGTATCAGCACATTTGATGCTTAAATACAAAGTAAAATGATGTTGATTCTTTCACTGACACATGCCAACAAAACAAAGTCGTTTTGCAATGATCTTAAAGCGAAGCGGGATCGTCTGCTTATCACTCACTTGAATTAATTATTATAAAATATCATAAAGCCTCCCTTGTCATTACTTTAAAAATATGTTATAGTGCATGCCTGTGTTATGGTTTGAATGAGATGGCTCTGCAGATAAAATGCGTCCCGTAAATGACCAATTTTTTTCCAAGCCCGATTATAGGTAAGAACATAATTTAAAGACATCAAATACACGATAATGATGAAAATTCACCATTATTAAAGCATTATGATATGATAAATATATACTATGAATTATATATGTATTTTATATAAAAACTATACCCTATATGGATGTAAACCCTTGTGCGGTATGGAATTATTTTTGAACGAAACAACAGAAGTATTTTCATACGAATTTTG
The DNA here is from genome assembly GCF_021730395.1 of Mercenaria mercenaria. Taxonomy (NCBI): domain Eukaryota; kingdom Metazoa; phylum Mollusca; class Bivalvia; order Venerida; family Veneridae; genus Mercenaria; species Mercenaria mercenaria. The sequence goes on from NC_069379.1 coordinate 9,218,418, forward strand.
GAAGATAAAGTTATAGAGAAGAATGACAAAATGCATGGCGAAATGCAGCAAAGTAGTGGGGTAGTTTAGATGGCCAGCAAAAGAAGAAACAAATGTTTTCAAGGTGGTCGATGGGCAGAATGCAACAGGAAAATCACGCATTGTTTGCTAAGAGTGACGAGACCTCCAAATTTATGTAGTCATTTATGGGACATTGTAATAGGGGACAAAACCAGATTTGACTTAACAGGGTTGATATTTTGTTGCGAATGTTAATGTTTTCCTGTTTCAGTCAATATATATTTGCTTCTTTTGGTGTATGCTAGAATTACTAGTTTGCTGTTAATTTCTCGAGGTTCTTGAACACAAAAACAGTTCTCAAAAATATTAATGTTGATGTTACAGATGCTGGCTTATATTACTTGGGAGAGGTATAGAATATATAAAGAATACAGTTTTTGCAAGCACTCGAGATCTGTAAAGCATATTTATATTATGTTTATATTATATTGTTACATATCAGTAACAACATCGGGTTTAGTAAGTCATTTACGGGACAATGTGTGACTTTTGATGCGAGATGAACACGCGACATGATAACTTTACTCCGCCCAAAAAAACTATGATATTTTGTACCATATGTTTATTTTTAAGTAAACTGTCAAATATTTTGAAATTTGTTACACAGTGCAATTTTTAGTTAATCTGACTAAGTTCATTTAGAACAAATACGTTACCTGAATTACGAATGTTAATATTATTTCCAAAATTGGCACTGAAGTCTGGATAAATTGTGATTAAAATCTTTAAAATCTTTCTTTGAATATCATATATGTTTTAGATTATTATACATTGACATATAATAGTTACGTGTGGCTTGATTTGTGCATCATACAGATAACAGTCATTTACGAGATGTCTCACATCATTTACAGGACGATTTGAATGCCTTACTTTTATGGATTTAAACAATGCCGGTTCCTTTTTGTAACATGATTGGTTAAATTCTGAACGTTTTCCCAGTCAGGAAAGAGCAAAACAATTATATTTTCAATTTCTATGTCTATACTGCTTAAATTGACAAAATAGTGTTTGGTTCATTTAAATAAAAGCTATTTTTTGTTTTATTTTGAATTTACTAGTAAATGAAGGCTATGCTATTTGCATGCATTTGAACAAATGATCCAATTTATAAAATGTATACCAAATCCGAAAAACATACTATTTTAAAGCTGTAGGTGTGCAAAATTTACACACTTAAAACAATAGTTGTGAAGGGTAAGTCACGAAAATGATGAAAAAAGTATTCATAGTTGTTATAAATACGATGCCATATTTCAGAAAGTGGACTAGTTGTACTGGTAAAACTTCGGAAAACATAGCAATTCATATTATGCATCTGTATTATTGCTAAATCAACCGTCACTCTAAAAGTAAAAAAAATGATTTTTTTCATATCTCATTTGTCACCCTAAAGAATCATATGGAAATACATACAGGAGATAAATGCTATAATTGTGATATTTGCGGTTCTGCATTTAGGTCAAAAAGTAGTCTGACAAAACACATTGAAACACATGTAGGGGAGAAACACTTCAGCTGTGATTTTTGTAACTATGTTACAAATACTAAGGCTCATCTAAATGAACATATGACAGTACATAGTGAAGAGAAGACCTATAAATGTAGTATTTGTGATTATTCCTGCAACTCAAGAGCTTATTTGAAGACACATATCAGTATACATAGAGGAGAGGCGAAGATCTTTAAATGTGATGTTTGTGATTACGCATGTCACCATCCTAGTAATCTGAAGAGACATATGGCAATACATACAGGAGAGAAACGCTTTAAATGTAACATGTGCGATTATGTGTGTAATGTAAGAAGTTCTATGAACCGGCATATGGCAAGGCATACAGGAGAAAAACGCTTTAAGTGTGACGTTTGTGATTGTGCGTACCACGATGGCAGTGGTCTGAAGAGGCATATGGCAGTACATACAGGAGTGAAACGCTTTAAATGTGATGTTTGTGATTATGCATGCAATCTAAAAAACATTCTGAAAAATCATATGAAGATACATACAGGAGAGCGAAGCCTTAAATGCAATTTGTGTGATTTTGCGTGTTATAATAGCAGTGGTCTGAAGAGGCATATGGCAATACATACAGGAGAGAAACGCTTTAAATGTGATGTGTGTGATTATGCATGCAATGAAAGAACCAGGCTGCAAACACATATGAAGGTACATACAGGAGAAAGAAACATTAAATGTAATATGTGTGATCATACATTCCGCTATAATAGTAGTCTGAGGAGCCATATGGCAATACATACAGGAGAGAAACAATTTAAATGTGATGTTTGTAATTATATGTTTTACCAGCGCTCTCATCTTAAGAGACATATGTCAGTACATACGGGAGAGAAACGATTTAAATGTGGTTTTTGTGATTATGCGTGTAATCGAAGAGATTCTCTGAATCAGCATATGAAACTACATACTGGAAAAAAATGTAAATGACATGATTGCAATTATGCATGTACTTCAAGCAGTTACCTCAAAATGCATCTAGGCAAAAACAGAAATGGGAGACAATTTTTAAATGTGAGGTATATGAAAGTGCAAGGGGTAATCTAAGGGTACATAATTATGAAAAACATACAGGACAAAAAATGATTAAGATATGATATCCAGTAGACTGGTCTTCGGTACAGTGTCATATGAAATGAAAATACAGGATTTAATCAAAGCAGTAATTGGAAGACACATATTTGAAAATATTTTGAACATGATTTGTAATTATGCATGTATTATATTCAAATATATCTCTTTTGTGGTTCCATTAATGCATATTTCTTTCATAGGTGTATCAAGGGGTGTTTTTTATTACTCTGAGCCATTGCTTTTTTACTGAGCAATATGACTTCAAGGACAGGAACAGCATTTACATTCTTGTAGGACTCCTGAAGTGCTCGTACTACTAAAAAAACAACAACATTGTATTGATAATAGCTTTCTACTCATTTGAAAAAAGCTATTGGCAAAATATATCGGTCCCATTCAAAAACTGTCTAGAATAATGAACCCTTAAAGAGCCAAATTTTGTTATTTTTGGCTTGTCAATTCAATAGAAAACACATTTTGCAATATTTGATCTTAAGCAGAAAACTCGCATACAACCTGTATTAGCATAATATCTCGGTTCTCTTCGAAAACCAGCCAGATCCAATCATGGGTTCTAGAGTTATGGCCCCTTTACAGGCCAAAATTTGCTATTTTAGGCTTACGAACAAGATAGAGACCATATTTTGCGATTGACTTAGATCCACAGAGAATAGGGGTGCTATTCTACTCGCACAGGCGTCAGTGTGAGCCTTCATGGTAAAGTAATGGCAACCTTTGCTTTTCTTTGTTACCTTTGCTTTTCTTTGTTACTTCTGCTTATATCTTACTGTAACTTCACATTAACATTGTTTAGCAGTCAAACAAAGTATATGCAGGGGTTTGGCCCATTATACCCAATGTCAAGGTCACCAAGGTGTTACAGTTAGGTTATTTTTAGGTCAAAGATTTTTGTCAGCCTTTGGTGTTAAACTTAGGTTATTTTTATGGTTCAAGTTTTTTAGCAACCTTGAATTATCTTTGTTACTATTGCCTATACATGTATCTTATTTTAAGTTCACATAAACATTGTCCAGCATACAAAGTATGTGAAGGGGCTGGGCCCATTATACATAAGGTCAAGATCACCAAGTTGTTATACAAGGAATTATTTTCATGTTAATTTTTCTCGAAAGCTTCCTTTATAGACATAACTTTTGTACTTTGAATACTTGAAATTAATAATATTTCTTTATAATTATCGTCTGTATGTGTGGTTACAATCTCAGTAACTGTAATTGTATTTTTGACAGATTTATGCCCCTTTCATACTTAAAAGTTTTTAGCAATCTTCGCTTTCTGGACATAACTTTATCACAATATAAGGTTATGTCTTGAACCTTTCAGGTATTTTTATTTTTGTCATCTGCTATAATAATAAATATAATAAATAAGTAAGATAAAATAAATACAAAATAAACAGAAATTTAATTTTATGCTTCATTGTCTTGAAGTTTCTTGGGTCCCATGTGGTTCTGGGTCGATCTGTATATGAAAAGAATTGGAACCACTGCCTTTCCCTTTAATGATCGTAAGAGGCGACTAATAGGGTCTTAAGAATTGGTTTTGCTGTAACTCTGTGGTACGAAAATTTTTATTCCATACCTCATGTTTTATTTCGATGTAAATGAGATGTGAAACCAAAACTTGTAGTCCCAAATAAATAAAAAGTAAATGATTTTTTTTGGATTTTTAGCTCAACGAAGTGCTCAAAGGTGAGCTTTTGTGATCTCCCTGTGTCCGTCGTCCGTCTGTCAGTCGTCCGTCGTCAACAGTTTGACTGTTAACACTTTAGAGGTCACAATTTTGGCCCAATCATAATGAAACTTGGTTAAAATGTTACCCTCAATAAAATCTTGGACGATTCCGATATCGGGTCATCTGGGGTCAAAAACTAGGTCACCAGGGCAAATCAAAAGAAAAAGAAAAGCTTGTTAACACTAGAGGTCACTGTTTTGGCCCAATCTTAATGAAACTTCGTCAGAATGTTAGTCTGAAATAATTCTTGGACGAGTTCGATATTGGGTCATCTGGGTTTCAAAACTAGGTCACCAGGTCAAATCAAAGGAAAAGCTTGTTAACACTCTAGAGGTCAGAATTTTGGCCAAATCTTTATGAAACTTGGTCAGAATGTTACCCTCCATAAAATCTTGGACTATTTTGATATTAGATCATCTGGGGTCAAAAACTAGGCCACCAGGTCAAATCAAAGGAAAAGGTTGTTAACACTCTAGAGGTCACAATTTTGGCCCAAACTTAATGAAACTTGGTCAGAATGTTACCCTCAGTAAAATCTTGGACGAGTTTGATTTTGGGTCATCTGGGTCAAAAACTAGGTCACCAGGTCAAATCAAAGAAAAAGCTGTAGAGGGCACATTTATAACTGTATCTTCATGAATCGTGGTCAGAAAGTAAATCTTGAAGGTCTCAAGGTCCAGTATGAATCTAGGACATGTAGGTTTAAAAACTAGGTCACAGGTTAAAACAAAGGAAAATCTTGTTAACACTGTAGAGGCCACATTTATGACTGTATCTTAATGAAACTTGGTCAGAATGTTGATCTTGATGATCTATCTGTAAAATTAAAATCTGTGTCAGATGGGGTTAAAAATTAGGTCACTAGGTCAAATCAAAGGAAAAGCTTGTAAACACTCTAAAGGTCACATTTATGACTATCTTCATTAAACTCGGTTAGAATGTTAATCCTGGTTATCTTTAGGTCAAGTTCGAAGCTGGATCATGTGGGGTCAGAAAATGGGTCACCCGATCAAATCAGAGGAAAAGCTTATTAACACTTTAGAGACCACATTCATGACCATATCTTAATGAAACTTGGTCAGAATGTTAATCTTGATGATCTTTAGGTCAATAGGTCAGGTGAGCGATACAGGGCCTTCATGGCCTTCTTGTTTCAGATATGATATAATTCAATGTAAATAAAGAATGTCGATAACTCTTCCATACTCGACCTTGAACCACTGAGTAGTGGGTTTTTAAGCCCCCAGCATCTACTGATGCGGGGCATATAATGATTGTCCTGTCCGTCCGTTTGTTCTTTCGTTCGTTCGTCCGACCGTCCGTACGAGGTTAACCAAATGGGACCGTTTCGTCTAGCATCAATACCCCTTACTAGAATGACTTGATACTAATGCAGATGTAACCTGTATTCCTCATCTTCAGACATCTTCTGACCTCAGTTTGACCTTGACCTCATTTTGGACTTAGGTTGCTTTATATGGGCCATCTCTTGGTTAACCAAATGGGACCGTTTCGTCTAGAATCAATACCCCTTACAAGAATGACTTAATACTAATGTAGATGTAACCTGTGACATTCCTCATCTTCAGACATCACCTGACATCAGTTTGACATTGACCTCATTTTGGACTTGGGTTGCTTTATATGGGTCATCTCTTGGTTAACCAAATGGGACCGTTTCGTCTAGCATCAATACCCCTTACAAGAATGAATTGATACTAATACAGATGTAAACTGTGACCATTCCTTAATATTCTAATATTTTATTAATCTTATCTGATGCCTGATCTTTTGTTTAATACTTACTAAATAGTTTATTCACAATGATATTTATGCTTTTTTCATCTCAAAATAGCTAATGATAAGATATTTGAGTGACCGATTGCAAATAGATATCTTTAAAATACCCATCTCTTATATTATTAATAAGTAATAATATATTGTTACTTCACAATATATTTCATTTCTTTCGCATAAATACTTCCGCAATTAATAATTTTACCGTACATTTGTTTGCAACTAAAAAGGATATATAATTGACACTTTTGTCAATTTAAACGCACTTTAAAGTAAACATTGCTTGCGGTAAAACTGAGATATCTGTCTATAATAGTTTAATTAAGAGTTCTATTGTTTAGTTTTCCTCGTGATAATTGCAATATTTTGACACTGATAATGAGAATCATCGGCCTGGAATTTTTTCACTATATAAGTTTGTGGTTTCCTGAGTTCAACCACATTTCTTCATGGCATTTACCTTGGGATGAAATAAAATAAATACATGTAACTGTCATTTATTGTGGATTATTATTTCCAAGTAGTCTAGGTAAAATATTTTTTGTGTTGAATTATTAACTCAATCTTAAAGATAACGCTTGTTATGGAACAATATTGTAACCTAAACAAATAATGTTTAAGAAATAATTTATAGCAAAAGAGTGCTTTAACACTATTTATGCATGATAGGTGGTAATACGTCGGGGCGTAATAATTTCACGAGGGCGCAGCCCGAGTGAAATTATTTGTACGACGTATTACCGCCCGAGTGTATAAATAGTGTTAAAACACAGTTTTGCTATAAATTATTTCGATTCTAATATGCCTTTAATCTAAAACAGTAGATAAAATACCGTAGCGCTCTTTCTTGGTCGCAACAAAAAGCATGACGTCACCGCATGTTAACGTGACGTCATTCTAGCGTAAGTGTGTTTTAACAGAGACAAGGGTATTAGAATTCTTGTTACATACAATTCTAATATGCTTGTTTCTGTTAAAACACGCTTACACTAGAATGACGTCATGTTAACGTGCGGTAACGTAGAAGTTTTTATTGCGACCAAAATCGAGCGCTACTATATTTTATCTACTGTTTAAGATTAAGGGCATATTAGAATCAAAATAATATATAGCAAAAGAGTTTTTAACACTGTTTATACACTCGGGCGGTAATAAGTCGTACAAATAATTTCACGAGGGCGCCTGACGTATAACCGCCCATAAATAGTGTTAAAACACTCTTTTGCTTTAAATTATTTCTGAAATATATTAACATATATTATTAGATTTTTTTATTGTCTAATTAATTTTTCATCTAAAAATACTCCGTGAATACAGGCGTTTACCTATATCATAGTCATATATAATGTATTAAATTTAGGCGACGCCAACCTTTATTTTCCACGACAGTTACTTCCGTTCGATAAAGAAAGTGGCTAGGGATCCGGTAACCGGACCGCAAGACCCGGAGTCTAGAGGTCCGGTAATCAACATACATATACTATTATGTACTTTTTACCAGCGAACAAGGTAATTGCTGGTAATCGTTATGATTATATTTGTCATAAAGTTGCCGTTTTACGTCTTTTTTATTATCTTTTTGAATAATCTCTGCTACCCTATATGAGCGTTAAAGACCTGCTCCAGTCCTACCTTCTAACCTTAAATTCCTGACCATGAACACTGACGCCTGTCAAAATAGAGTCTATTTTATATAAAATTCTATATGAAATACCTGTGGGTTTGCGTGCTAAAGTGTGGCGCGTGGCCGTTAACTGTTACCTATTGTAATCATGGGTTGCATACACACAATAGAATTTAAATAGCCGCGAAGCAGGGCTTTAAAGTATGGGGAAAATATCTACAAATGTGACAAAATCAAAGAAAACAATTTCAGGACTATTAGATGCATGACTGTGTTATCATGTGTAATAGCAGGTAACATAGATAGCTTACTTTTTTATTGCAATGGTATAACATGGACAGGATTACGTTTGTTCACTCAACAATTTCACTGTATAATCAGATTGTTTATCTTGTGTAAAGAGGGCATAGGGTAAGTCTCTACAAAAAGTCTGGTTCAATGTTTATTAAGTGTGAAAATACACTTGGTAAATCTCGTCCTCAATGGCGACAGTGTACAATACTAGCAATTGTTTTGCCAGAAGATAAGCATTAAGGAAAATTCTTACTTTCTCGCAATGAAAATACTATTTTACGACCTCGACAACAAAATCTTTGTACGAATTTATTTTTGAAAAATGCGACTATGATAATTTCACACCACCGCTATCGAGCTACGGGAGCAAGGTGTAGAATAAAAGATAATATTTCAACATATCAAACATAAAGTAAACTTTGGGCATCTTAATTAAAACAATGTTTTTACGATAATCTGCAATATTTTTTGTACATTTTTCCCGTTTAAACCTTTAAAAAATGATAATACTTAACACTAGCGCTTATAGCACAAGCGCTTATAGCGTAATGGCCGATACCCCCTCACCGTAAAACCGGAAAAGGCTATTTACTGGTAACGAGATTCATCCTTTAAAGCTGATATGGAGAATTCTGAATAACTTCATCAGATCAAATGCTACAGTCACCTTTTATTTAAGTGTTATTCAATAAGATATATTTTTTTATTTTTTTTTATTTGGGTTTTACGGCGCACCAACACAGTATAGGTTATATGGCGCCAAACAGGACTACAAATTTTGGTTCCGCATCTCATTTACATCGAAATAAAAACATGACGTATGGAATCAAAATTTGCATACCTGCTGGAATCAGAGTTAATACTACAAAACCAAGTGTTAAGACCCTATTAGTCGCCTCTTACGATCATGCAAGGGTAAGGCAGTGGTTCCAATTCTTTTCATACACAGATCGTCCCAGAACTACATGGGGCTCAATAAGATATATACAACAATGCGACGATCATAGTTGTTGTGAACATGATTGGGAGTCTAGATTCATCTCTATGTATCATGGGACTTTCTCTCTGTCCCTCTAGCCATATTTGGTTGTGTCTGTACCCTTGGAGGATGAATTTGCACTATGAAAAGGGCGCGAGAAAAATTTGGTATTATGTTATATATGTGTAATAATCTGTATCGTTCAATCTTTTGCAGATCTGTGCAGACGTTTTGTGGATTCCAACTTTTGTATGAACTCAGCAACATTAGCGGGGTGAAGGGCAAAGTTAAGTAATATAGGCATACATAAAAATGTCAGAACAATTTTATACTATACTCTACATGAGAGAGTTGTTTCACAGGATTCAAATTCCTTATATAATGCTAGTACTTAACAGTTTTGCTATGAATCACTGAACAAAGGGAGACAACTACTTTAAAAGTGTGTAAGGCATCTTAATGCAGAAAACATTTGGCAATACATATAGGAGAGACATGTTTGAATCTATGCATGATATTCAAGCAGAAACTACTGAAAATATAAAAATGCATGAAATCGAGAAAAGCTTTAAATGTTATGCTTGTGATTTTTCATCTAAATCAAGTAGTACTCTGAAGAGTCACATGACAATACATACAGGAGAAAAACCATTTAAGTGTAATCTTTGCAATTATGTAGGTAGTCGGAAAGCTAATTTGAAGAGTCACATGACAATACATACAGGAGAAAAACCCTTTAAGTGTAATCTTTGCAATTATGCAGGTAGTCGGAAAGCTAATTTGAAGAGTCACATGACAATACATACAGGAGAAAAACCCTTTAAGTGTAATCTTTGCAAATATGCAGGTAATCAGAGTTTATCTAAAGAGACACATGATAATACATACAGGAGAGAAGCCCTTTAAATGTAACCTTTGCAATTATGCAGCTAACCGAAGAGAAAACCTGAAGAACCACATGACAATACATACAGGAGAGAAATGCTTTATCTGCAATGTTTGTGATTTTGCATGTAACCTAAAAAGTAATCTATATAAACACATGAGAAAACATACAGGAGAGACGAAATTTAAATGTGACCTTTGTGATTATAAAAGTTATGCAAAGTGGCCTCTGAAGATACACATGAAACGTCATATAGGAGAGAAACTTTTCAAATGCAAGATATGTGATTATGCAGCTATCCAAAGTATTAACCTGGAGATCCATATGAGAATACATACAGAAGAATATTTATATAAATGTAAAATGTGTGATTATGCATGTAACCACTCCACAAATCTGAAGAGGCATGCTAAAACACACAGGATTGCGATGCTTTAAATGTGATGTTTGTGATCATGCATTTTACACAAGTTATGACCTAAAATACATATGGGAATACATACAGGAGATAAAAGCTATAATTGCGATACTGCGGTTCTGCATTTAGGTCGGAAAGTAGTTTGACATCACACATTGGAACACATGTAGGAGAGAAACACTTCAGCTGTGATGTTTGTAAATATGTGTGTAATTATAAAAGTCGTCTGAAGGCACATATGACAATACATACTGAACAGAACTGCTATAAATGTAATATTAATTGTGATTATTCCTGCAACTCAAGAGCATATATCAAAATACATACAGAAGAGATGTGATGTTTGTGATTATGCATGCCACTATAGCAGTAATCTGAAGAGACATATGAGAATACATACATGGGGAGAAACACTTCAAATGCAATGTTTTGTGATTGTACGTGTAATCAAGAGATTCTATGATCAGGCATATGAAACTACATAGCGGAGATGAACATAAACGCCACGTTGCCCTTATACAAGTAATTCAAGCAGTTACCTCAAAACGAATATGCAAAAAAAACATAAAGGGGAGAAGATCTTTAAATGTGATGTATGTGACCCGTGCATTTACTACCAGTCATAATCTAAGGCTACATATAAGAAAACATAGTTACATGTGCCTTGCCCATAGACATGTTACAGTGGGAGTAGCCAGGAAATGAACCCGGGACCTTCACCTCTGTAGGAAAGCATTTAAGCTCTCTCAGCCAATTTGCCAACTCAAGTAGTTTTTCAATTATTTGATATTTGAGGAGGATATTATCCACTACAATATAAATTGCCATATCATATTGCAAATTTCAAATACCATGCACCTAGATGACAGCTTCTGAATTTCATCTGGCTAATATGAACGGTCCACCTAAAAATATTGAGTCTGCATATACAAATATCCTAGTTTAACTTTCTCGAGTGCCTAGTGGCAGTGTCCGTTTCGAGTGCAGGAAGTCATGGGTTCGACCCCCGGCCGCGTCACACCAAAGACGTGAAAAATGGGACCAGTAGCTGCCTTGCTTGGCACTCAGCATAAAAAAAGGGAAACTGGCCTCTTCTCTTATACCCTCATGGCGATAGATTTTATCAGGAATGACGGAGGTGTCAAGAGTGATTAATATAAGTTGTAAGTTCACAATCGACCTAAAATAACTTATGTATAAACTAATATCCTAGTTTCTTACTCCACTGTATGAAAATTGCTAAACTGTATATTTCTACACAAGTGGTTATTGAAAATTTTATTCACATATAAGTTATATGAAAAAAAAAAGTTTGTAATAATAACAATGATATCGTTAATTTCTATTTGTCAGTTTTATATTATGTTTTATAGGAACTTTTCGTATCTTGCTGATCCGATAGCCTGATATTACAAATATACCTTTTGCTGTGTTTCTTTAAAATGCATTTTGCCGCTTATGTATGTAACATTGTTTAGCACATTGGCGCTATTCTACAAACTTACATTATGTCAGTTCCCCTATTCCCCTATTTATGTCTTACATTGATGAAGCCTTTTGGCGAAACGTCAGTATATTAAAATTGTAATAATATTTGTGTTTGGTGGTATTTTTCATCTTTATTCACTTATATGAAAATTTTTGACTTCCATGTGACTAAACTGCATGTTGTAACATGAATACAGAATGTACTACAAATCACGTTCACCTGCCTGGAAGGGGATATCTGCCATACATGCACATAGCTTAATGACATTGTCATTTCTGCCATTAATTCACTTTCTAAATGAAATAATTATATAATGCTTAAATTTCCAATTTACAGTCTAAAATACATCTTTAATGTGACATGACATCCTTTATGTGACATGACATTCTTAATGTGACATAACATTCTAATTTACATTCTTAAATTCTTTTTAAATAACATTCTTATTTACTTTCAGTCTTTTTAGTAACATTCTTACTGTGACATGAACTTCTTCCTGTGACATGAAATTCTTCCTGTGACATGAAATACTTCCTGTGACATGAAATTCTTCCTGTGACATTAAATTCTTACTGTGACATGAAATTCTTCCTGTGACATGAAATTCTTACTGTGACATGAAATTCTTCCTGTGACATGACATGAAATACTTCCTGTGACATGAAATTCTTACTGTGACATGAAATTCTTCCTGTGACATGAAATACTTAATGAGACGTGAAATTATTAATGTTGCATTCCACTCCAAATAGAATTTAACAATTGATTAAGAATGTCATGTCAAATTAAGGAAAGGTTAGTAACAATGCACATGTAATTTAGAATGTAATGTCACGTCACATTAAGAATGTAATTTGGATTGTAATGTCATACAAAGAATATCATGTCACATTGAGAATGTAATTTATATGTCATTAAGCATCACAGATGTCATTAAGTGCATGGAATTGATAATTACCTATTTGAAATATGTAACTTTATATTTTGTATTCTTACGAATAATTCTCTCAACTGAGATTTCTTTCCAAAACTGTATCCACAATATTCTTGTTTCTGTTGAATGTATTATGTAAGTTTTTGGATTTGAATAAAACAATAAACTCTAAAAAAAATATTGGTTTTCATTCTTTCAAACTTCAGGAAACTTCCTTAATTCAAAAATATAACATGTTTCTGCCAGAAAGATTTTATCTTCTATTTACTACATGCAGCCATGATTGTAGAGGACATATGAGCTGCGCCATGAGAAAGCCAACATAGTGCGTTTACGACCAGCATGGACCCAGACCAGCCTGGGCATCAATGCAGTCTGGTCAGGATCCATACTGTTTGCTAACAGTTTCTCTAATTGCAATAGGCTTTGAAAGCAAACAGCATGGATCCTGGCCAGACTGCGCGGATGCTAATCGCAAGTGCACTATGTTGGTTTTCATGTGGCGCGGCTCATTTATAATATTGTACTGCACTTCAAACTGGAAATATAATATTGACTTTTCCCCGTAAAAAAGATGATATAAAACATGAAAGACGACGAGTGTAATAATGAACACTTAGCTTTATTCATAATAAGGCAACATAATACAGTAAATGGTGTACAAACAGTTCCTCCCTATGAAACTTTATAAAAAAAAACATTTTTCATACACCCTGGTATAACAATGTTAGCATAACTGTAGATGAATACATCAATAACATAAAAAGTTTACAAAAATGGATGTCATATTGTATGGCATCCCACTTCCACTAGGTATACTAAAATAAATGCAAACTTGAAAAGTCTGGTAAATATTAAAGGAAAAAAAAGAATTTTCTTTTCAAATTTAGATTATCTTTTAGCAACAGTTTCTCTTTTTGTTGTTGTCGTGACCCGTGCTGGTTACAAACCCACTATGTTGGTTTTCTCATGGCACGGCTCATTTTATAACTTTAGCAGACTAAAGATAAGCTAAGAAATACACAACTCATATAATTTAGTGCAGTATACTAAGACTTCCATATCAAGAAGCTTCTTTACTAAACTTATAATATAACTGGCCTTTGTTTATATTAGTTAACTGCATCCTCATAGATCTTTTGTTTTGGGTTTAACGCCGTTTTTCAACAGTATTTCAGTTATGTAACGGCGGGCAGTTAACCTAACCAGTGTTCCTGGATTCTGTACCAGTACAAACCTGTTCTCGGCAAGTAACTGCCAACTTCCCCACATGAACCAGAGGTGGAGGACTAATGATTTCAGACACAATGTTGTTTATCAAATAGTCGCAGAGAACACACGCCCCATCCGAGGCATCGGTAGACCGACTCTCTACCTACTGAGCTAAGCTGGCGGGCTGACACAGTTCTTGTCTTAACTTTAAACATTCAAACAAAATACTAACATAACAATTAAACACCATCACAAATACAGTATCAATACCTTTGTTTCTTCATGATAAATTTTGAATGGTTCTAAAACTTGTAATAGTAACAACAATGGTTTTAACAACAAAAACTGCATGTATAAATACTATAAACAAACTTGTACAAAAACTTGAACAGAAAGCTTCTTGAAATGCTGCTGAAACCAGTTTTTCAGCATTAGAAAACCTGTACTGGGGCGATTTGTTTAGCATGATTGATTCTGCTTTTGTGACGAGTGCAGATCTTGATCAGCCTGCATATCTGTACAGTCTGTTCATCACCTGCACTGTTCACCATTCAGTCAGTACCTATTTGGTATGCACCCCTTTTAACAGTTAATGGTACTGTCCAAATTGAAAAATGGACAAGTTTATTATAGAAATTTAGCAGGGTAAGGGTTAATAACAAATTATCAGCAACATGTCAAGCAATATGCACAGATTCTGTTTAAAAGAAGGTAATGCTGCTACAATCACATAAAATATCAACTGAAGAACATGTGCATAATTCTTAAAACAAATACCATAAAATCAGTTAATTTTGTAAGCACAAATTTGTCACAAAATTTCAGGTATTTTGGTCAAAATGACTTTTTCAGGGGATAAGAATTTGAGGATCTCACTGTGGGGAATCACAAATACCAAAATAATCTCTAAACCAAAATAAATCTATGAATAATATGGGATGATAAAGAAACAACTTTTGCTGTAAATCTAAAATAAAGCTTATCACTGTAATAGCAACATAGATGTATCCTAAAACTACATAGATTTCAAGCACACGCACCTTCTCATTATTTAAAACATTCTTACTTTCCTTAGTGATTGTAATTACAGGATATCTATCATTATTGTCAAATACATAATAATTTAACAATTTTCATTACATGTATGTTAGTTTACGTCTAAATTTCATACCTAAACATGGTAGGAAATTTATTCACGTTCTTTCAAATATAACTTTGGTTTAGAGATTACTTTGATCATGTGAGTCTCTGCAGTGGGAATAAATGGGAATGTTACTTGTTTTCGGGATTGATACTGATATCTGCAAATGACTCAACCATAGAAATTAAGTCCTCCACAGACATTAATGATTTCATGGTATGATAACCCATAAAAAAAATTCCTCACAAAAATGTCTGCACTGTAAAACCACTTTCAGTACAGTAATAACTAAAAAGCACTAGAATACAAGCACATGGAATAATCATTAACTAATTAATCATTAATTAATGTGATTAAGTAATAATTAACAAGTTTTATCACAGACAATAGTAATAATACAACAACAAAATGACCCTTGATCATTCATCCAGGCCCTTGTTCATTAAACATTTTTTCTGTATCAGCTGAGTTTAAATCTGAAATTTTAATATAAATTTTCATCAAAACTTCAAGGTTAAATTCCAACTGAGACTTACCATCAATACTGAACAGCCACTTGAAAACAGTTATTCTAACACGGTCCGATTCATTTTCCTATTAAACAAAGAAGGCTTGAAACAGTGAATTTAATGCATGCCGACAAGGGTGTACTTTAAAATCCTTGATAACGTGTTAGAATCGAAATATAATATCTCATTTAGTGATTTGCTTTTGAATAAATCACTGTTTGTCGTTCAGATGCGTAGCATTATAACACTCGGGCTGTGCCCTCGTGATATAATTCCTTCGCATCTGAACTCCAAACAGTGATTTATTCAGTGACAAATCACCGATGAGATATATTATTTCTTTATCAACTTAAAATTTAGTTTAAAAATAAAATTTGTATTAAACATGATATTTAGATATAAATAGCAAATTAAGTTTCATTATCAACCTCAGCCGGGACTGAAAATGTTTTGTGAACATGGGGCCAGATTATGTACTTTTGGAAAAGGCGTATGTGGTAAATTGAAGGTTGATGTCTAACTTGGTGACCTTTTGTGCAATGAGAAGAATTATTTGATGGAAGTCTCCAATGACTTAATGCCTTAACTCTGATCCTACATAACCAATTACTTTTAAGCTTTGCTCAACAAGGTATGGTTTTGTTTTAAAGTGGCATTATGCGCATCTTACTGCACACAGTGGGTTTTTGGTGAATGTTCTATACAAGCAATTTTCGGTTGTGCACTCAAATGTGTTAAATTAATGCACAAGTATTTGTATTTGATGCTTAAGAAATAAATAAATCCAACTTATGAAATAGTAGTTCCTTTCTTCAATATTCTCACCTACAGGAAGAGATTTGTGAAGTTAAAGGTAGGCAACTCCTGTGTGCAGTTGGACTATTCTTAAAAAAGGCTTCTCCAGTCAAAATAAGAAGCTTACACACACATCTATTTCAGATGGATTTTTCACTAGGAAAATACACATAATTCCACTTTATGTTACACCTACATTTAAGGTCAGAAGGCCAACTTTCCAGCTTTATATACAGAAACCCTAAGGCAATGCTGTGTGCACAGTCAGGCACTTTAGTGAACCAATTACCTTTTCATATTTTTTTTCCAGTTAATAAACTTACAACATAGCAGCTGAATACAGGATCTTCAGTTGATGAGTTGGACAGGTCACTGATTTTGAATCATCTGCCCTTTAATGGTGTCATTTCCAAACCTTGCTTGTGGAAAAGAATTCTTTCATGTGAGAAAGCTGTCAAGTTGTGCTGTGGAAAGTCAGTATTTCTACCAAGGTGCAAGCCTGTGATGTAATAAGGCTCTAAGGGGCACTTGGGGTCTTCCTTAATCACTAAAACTGATAAGACGCCATATGGCCTTAAATTGTTGTTGAAATATTAACAAACAAACAAGGAGCTGCATTCAATAAACGCTTGATGCCCCCAATGGCATCCTTGTTGATACAAAGCAGCCTAAGTCCAAAACGAGGTCAAGTTCAAGGTCAAGGTCAAATTGAGGTCAGGTGATGTCTGAAGATGAGGAATGGTCACAGGATACATCTGCATTAGTATCAAGTCATTCTAGTTAGGGGTATTGATGATAGACGGAACGTGTCCACTTTGGTTAACCTCGTACGGACGGACGGACAGGACAATCACTATATGTCTCCCCATCAGTAGATGCCGGGGGCATAAAAACAAACAGATAAAGCACTAGAATATTATAATAGTCATGACTTTATGAAGTTATGATACACAGTACAATAGTTAAAGACTGGCCTGCAGTGTATTACGGCAAAGGTACAATGACTATGTTAAAGTAATACGGTACTTTAACACTGGCCTGCAATGTATTACAGCAAAGGTACAATGTTTAAGGAATACAGTAGTTTAACACTGGCCTGCAATGTTTTATGGCAAAGGTACAATGCTTAAGGAATATGGTAGTTAAACACTGGCCTGCAAAGTATTACAGCAAAGGTACAATGCTTAAAGGGATATGGTAGTTAAACACTGGCCTGCAATGTATAACAGATTTTCTCACTGATTACAGACATAATATAATCGCAATGTCACATCAGACCCTGTCGTAGAGTACTTGTAAACTGGTCTAAAACTTTTTCCAAACTGATTAGTTTTGTACAACTTTCAACGTGTAAGTATTCTTTCACCAGCTGCATATGAGCCGCACCATGAGAAAACTAATACAGTGGCTTTGCGACCAATATGGATCCAGACCATCCTGCGCATCCGCATCAGTGCAGTCTGGTCAGGATCCATGCTGTTCACTTTCAAATCCTATTACAATTACAGAAACCATTAGCAAAGAGCAGATGCGCAGGCTGGTCTGGATCCATGCTGGTCGCAAAGCCACTATGTTGGTTTTCTCATGGCACGGCTCAATTATATACTGTGTACAATAGAGATGTTACACATCATGCACAGAAGCTCACTTTGACATAGACTAGAAATATATGGAACAAATTTATGACATAAAGTATGTCACGCATCGTGACAGACTAGGTTCCAGAGTAATAGCAACTTGCTGCACATTTGGTCACATAGCAGCACTACACACAGCTGTAATTTTTGTCTAAACAAAGTGCTACAGAGAAGTATTTGACCACAAAATAGTACGTTGTACTTATCTATCACCAGTTCTGTAATTCTTGTCTGAAAGAAGTGCCAAATAGAGGTATTTGGTCACAAAATAGAACGTTGTACTTATCTATCACCAGTTCTGTAATTCTTGTCTGAAAGAAGTGCCAAATAGATGTATTTGGTCACAAAATAGAACGTTGTACTTATCGATCACCAGTTCTGTAATTCTTGTCTGAAAGAAGTGCCAAATAGATGTATTTGGTCACAAATTAGAACGTTGTACTTATCGATCACCAGTTCTGTAATTCTTGTCTGAAAGAAGTGCCAAATAGATGTATTTGGTCCCAAAACAGTACGTTGTACTTATCTATCACCAGTTCTGTAATTCTTGTCTGAAAGAAGTGCCAAATAGATGTATTTGGTCACAAAATAGAACGTTGTACTTATCTATCACCAGTTCTGTAATTCTTGTCTGAAAGAAGTGCCAAATTGATGTATTTGGCCACAAAATAGTACGTTGAACTTATCTATCACCAGTTCTGTAATTCTTGTCTGAAAGAAGTGCCAAATATTTGGTCACAAAATAGTACGTTGTACTTATCTATCACCAGTTCTGTAATTCTTGTCTGAAAGAAGTGCCAAATAGATGTATTTGGTCACAAAGTGTACCAAAATAAGCTGAGATATTTATGGCCACACAGTAGTACTGACATTAACTGTAATTTTGATCTAAAAATACTACCAAAATGAACAGTAATTATGGTCCAAAAATAGAGCAGGAGATATCTATTTGACCCATCAGGTAGTACCAGCATGACCTGTTATTTTGGTCTCAGGACAGAGATGGTTTGTTCCATAACAGAAGCAGTTATCACCTGGATATTTTTGCTCTACAAACTGGACATGTTCCTGACTGAAATAGATAAAGAAATAATAACATTTTTATAAGAAACAAAAACAAAAGAAAACGTGGTCAACTGACTCAAAATATTGAAATTATGTTTCAACAAATACCTAAAAATATTAAACATTGGTTTTGTATTTTATCACAGTGTTATCCCTATTGAAAAGACCAGCCAATCTGGCTTATGCTTAACATTTACCTCCTAACTCTTACCACTATGCAAGGAGGATAGAAGACAGTAAGCGTTTATTTAACTAGCTTGCGGGCTCACAAACTGGCCTTTTTTGAACGAGTCCCATTAAAACACCCCCCAGACAAATGCTCACCGTTGAGCTCGAACCTTTGACCGACCAATCCAGAGGCTGTTAAGCTGTTGCCTTAAGCAATTAGTCTGTTGCCAACAGAAACACAGATTTCTGTCTATGGCAATACAGGCTCTTGCCCTAAGCAATATAGCTGTTGCTCTAAGAACAATTCCTACAAAATACAGATTTTGCCCTGACCAACATAGTTTTTGCCCTTAGTTATTCAGATTTATGTGTAATAAACAGAGATAAGAATTAAGAAAGAAGTAATTCATGGGTATTATTATCTCAATATGAACTACCAGCTTTCAAATGTACTAACAAGTATGCCCAAAGGCAGAATGTCGAACCCGCCAACTGTCAAGTGTGACCTTGACCTTGGACCTGGTTCTTGCGCATGAACTCCATCTCATAATGGTGAATATTCGTGATAAGTTACATTGCAATCCCACCACACATGAAGAAGAAATGCTCCGGACAAACTTCAATTTGACCTTTGACCTCCAACTGTGACCTTGACCTTTGAAACAGGAACATGCGGTTTGCGAATGACACACCTTCTGATAGAGGTAAACAGTCATGCCAAATATAAACAAGATTGGTCCATGCATGTCGAAGTGTATGGTATGGACAAAAACGGACGGAAGCATGCAGGCTCACACAGACGGACGCACGCATATACACCGAACCACCAAAAGTGGCAACTATATAGAGCTCACCACAAGCGGGCTCGACAATAAATCAGCATATAGTATCATTATTCATGGGTACTATCAGGTGACTAAGGTCATAATAAACTAACCCTCTTCAAGGTATCTAATATGTCAGTATAATGAAACACTGTTCAAGGGTACAACTAAGTCAGCATACTATTATGCCATTTTAACAATCGTTATAAACTGATAACTATAGACTGATAAACCTACCTTCACCAGCCAGGCTTGTATACAAATTGGGTGGAATATGTGTTGGCATGGCAACAATGTCATCAACTCTTCTATTTCACATAGACATAAACATATTGGACAAGATGGATGTTGCACTGAAATGAATGAAATGAACACATTGTACATTAATTGGTGTTGTACTGAAATAAACCTAATTGACATGATGGATGTTGCACTGAAATGAACACACTGGACATGATGGGTGTTGTGCTAAAATAGATTGGGTAAGATGGGTATTGTGTGTCTGGGTTTAACATCTTTTTCAACAATTTTTCAGTCATATAAACGACAGTGTCTACTTGTAGCAGTGAGCACTTATTTATTTATTTGGGTTTTACGGTGTACCAACACAGTATAGGTTATATGGCACCAAACAGGACTACAAATTTTGGTTCCACATCTCATTTACATCACAATGCCCAGCTTTATAGTGCTGCCTCACTGGAAAATCACACAGTAGACATGTGACATGATACCCCATCCAGTCACATTATACCAACACCGGGCTGGCCAGTCCCAGCACTATCTTCTTAATGCTGAGCACCAAGCGAGAGAGCTACTTTACCATTTTTTACGTCTGGTATGATGCGGCCAGGAATCTAACCCACGGCCTCCTGCACTTGAAGCAAGTGCTAAACAAACACTATAAGAAAATCCTTTGGAAGTACATAATACAACTGAACAAAAATTAATATCAGAAGACTCAGTTTGATTGAGTCTGTTCAAGAGAGGTAATGAAAGGTGCAACACCTCTCCAGATTATATCCCATTAACGTACTGAGCAATTACCTATGTTAGATGATGTGAGAGGGATTGTGGGTAGATTATCTTACCTATATGAGATGATGTGAGGGGGATTGTGGGTAGATTATCTTACCTATATGAGATGATGTGAGGGATTGTGGGTAGATTATCTATAACTATCTGAGGTGATGTGAGAGGGACTGTGGGTAGATTATCTTACCTATATGAGATGATGTGAGAGGAATTGTGGGTAGATTATCTTACCTATATGAGATGATGTGAGAGGGATTGTGGGTAGATTATCTTACCTATATGAGATGATGTGAGAGGGATTGTGGGTAGATTATCTATAACTATCTGAGGTGATGTGAGAGGGATTGTGGGCAGATTATCTTACCTATATGAGATGATGTGAGAGGGATTGTGGGTAGATTATCTTACCTATATGAGATGATGTGAGAGGGATTGTGGGTAGATTATCTTACCTATATGAGATGATGTGAGAGGGATTGTGGGTAGATTATCTTACCTATATGAGATGATGTGAGAGGGATTGTGGGTAGATTATCTTACCTATATGAGATGATGTGAGAGGGATTGTGGGTAGATTATCTATAACTATCTGAGGTGATGTGAGAGGAATTGTGGGTAGATTATCTTACCTAGATGAGATGATGCGAGAGAGATTGTGGGTAGATTATCTTACCTATATGAGATGATGCGAGAGGGATTGTGGGTAGATTATCTTACCTATATGAGATGGACTGTGACTCAATGCAGACTTGGAGCGCCGGTATAAATTACAGACTCCGGTACATACCGGATAAACTAAATTTGAACGAAAATATCTTAAATGTATATATTTTGTAACCATGGTGATACTAACCCTAACCTTTAGTCAGTATTTCATGCATATTGTACACTAAATGCATGCGGACATGCAAAAATATGCATATTTTTGCCGTGCGCTACAATTGATAATCACTTTCGGGCATGCGCAGAAAACCGCTCCAAGTCTGCAATGAGTTACATCGTATGAGATGATGCGAGAGGGATCGTGGGTAGATTATCTTACCTATATGAGATGATGCGAGAGGGATTGTGGGTAGATTATCTTACCTATATGAGATGATGCGAGAGGGATTGTGGGTAGATTATCTTACCTATATGAGATGATGCGAGAAGGATCGTGGGTAGATTACCTTACCTATATGAGATGATGCGAGAGGGATTGTGGGTAGATTATCTTACCTATATGAGGTGATGTGAGAGGGATTGTGGGTAGATCATCTTACCTATATGAGATGATGCGAGAGGGATCGTGGGTAGATTACCTTACCTATATGAGATGATGTGAGGGATTGGGGTAGATTATCTTACCTATATGAGGTGATGTGAGAGGGATTGTGTGTAGATTACCTTACCTATATGAGATGATGTGAGGGATTGGGGTAGATTATCTTACCTATATTAGATGATGTGAGAGGGATTGTGGGTAGATTATCTTACCTATATGAGATGATGTGAGAGGGATTGTGGGTAGATTATCTTACCTATATGAGATGATGTGAGAGGGATTGTGGGTAGATTATCTATAACTATCTGAGGTGCTGGAGGAGCAGCCTGTTCACTCAGAAGCTCCGGTTGTACTGCTAACATCTGTTGTATAACATCCTGGTGAAAATAAAAAAGGTTTCACTAAGTTAAATGTCATTTTGGAAGAGACTTTATCTTTAATACAACAGTCAAGTAACCAAACAATAGGACCTGGTTGACCCTATATTGCTCAACTATGTTGCATAAGGTTTTCGAAAGAATCTGAGTAACAAACCCAAATAATGCTACAACAATACGCATGCTTTGTCAAGTGACTGGCCTCCAGATCATTCGACAGCAAAAAAAATTTTTTTTTAGATATTTTGAAATAAATGCTAAATTTCTTAAGAAGGCTTTAAAATTATAACACTAACAAACTTTATGTTAAGGAAACACATGAGAATTTGCTGTTTTTACTACTTTTTACGATGAAAATCGAAAAGCGTTTGTCACGCTTTTACTCCAGGTAAACTGTCTCGATTATAAATATCTATATTTTGAAGTCATTATTCACTACTTCAGCTATAGCGCTATTGGTTATGATGACGGGAAAATGTTTTTATTGCCGTGGCGTTCCGGGGTTCGATTCCTGACGCGGTCATCCTTTTTTCTTGATCTGATATTTTTAAAATACTTTAGAAACAAAAATTCATATTCTAATGTTCAAATGATCAAACTTCAATTTAAAAGAAAGATTTTTTTGAGCCAATTCTGGAGGTCAGTGCCTTTAAGGAGTGACCAATTGAACATGGAGTGTTTAACCCTTAGCCTGCTGCAGGCGAATTTAACAGCCTTTGCAAACAGCTTTGAACCAGATCAGACGCCGATCTGATCAGGTTCCAAGCTGTTTGTTACTCTGACAATATTTCTTCCAATTTTGGAGCAAATTGAATGAACTTTACAATTTTAGCAGACAACATTTCCAGCAGACGACAATTTATCTAGCATGCTAAAGGTTAAAAATTTTCACTGTAAGGCTTAAACATACCTCTAGCATCAATGACAATGGTCTGCTGTCAATTATCAACCAGTCTAGTTCATTGCTTGATCTGTCTAGCATAAAATCATAGTCGTCTAAAAACATGGCCGACCTGAAAATGTGTAAAACAATTTAAAGTTAAAATACTGGTTTATGTATTACATTTCTCAACTCAAGAGAGTTATATTACAGAAAAGAAAAAATACAGAAACATGGAAAATTAGGTTAGCAGGCCAGTGAACAAAGAATAAAGAAGCTCCCTGAAGCCTGCCTACTTCCAAATACTGCCACCTACTGTGCATTTAGTTCTTATATATTCACAATATAAGTTGACTTGGACTGTAAACGAAGACATATTATTCTATTTTGATACATTAAAACTGCATATATGAGAAAAGGTTCAGACAGTTTTTTTAATTTTAATTTGCTAATAGGTAATTATTTTGCTAAAACTTTACCAATAAACAAATACCGTAGCTTTAAGACCTGCATTTCATCAGTTTTTTTTTCTAAAATGGTACTTCATGGAATTTCATTACAATACATGTACTTATCCATTTCTTAATCAATATTCAAAGATTACTTAAAACTGCTTTTGAACGTTTATTTCGGCGCTTTTGAATGTTTATTTTACAGATGAAAAGAGCGTTATAAAAATCTGGTAATAATAATTATTTCATTAGTTTCCTCTCTAAATACTAATCCATTTTCAAAAAAAAAAAAAATATATAAAACTTACCGAAAACCTCTGTTTGAATCAGTTTCATTTTGGCCGGAAGCTGAACTTTCTGCGTGAAGTTCAATGTCATAGGGAAACCCCATATCTTCAGTATATAACCTTGGAGGCAAAAGGTCAAGGTTATCTGTGCCATAGTTGTGTTGCCTTAGCAACTGACAGTGATCACATTCACATTCAAACTCATCATCAGCCTCAATGCTATCATCAGATGACTTTGACCTTGACCCAGAATCCTCTGACCTTGTTCTCTGTAGAAAGTTATTTATGGTGGAACTGTCAGTCTGAAAATAAACAAAATCAAAAAATAAAACTTAACACAATTTTCATTTTGTAGAGACTCGATCTGTCCGCAGTAGAAATGATAAGAACATCAAATCCTTTCTTTATTTTCGGCTTCTATTTGAGGGCAATAGCAACGAATAAGAACCATTTCACTTTTACTATTCTAAACAAAATACTTCGAGTTAAATGATAATTGCATATCCCAATGCAGATATGTATTATTATTATACCAGATTTGTATAGCGCACTTTTCATGATAAACACGTTCAAAGGCGCTTTACAAAATGCAAACACAGCCACACAGGGCGCAAAATTCATCCTCTACTAGTACAGACACAGAGCGAGATAGTGTGTGTGTGTTCGGGTTTAACATCTTTTTCAACAATTTTTCAGTCATATAAACGATGGCGTCTACTTGTAGCAGTGAGCACAATGCCCAACTTTATAGTGCTGCCTCACTGGAATATCACGCTTTAGACACGTGACATGATACCCAACCCAGTCACATTATACTGACACTGGGCTGACCAGTCCTAGCACTACCCTCTTAATGCTTAACGCCAAGCGAGGAAGCTACTAGTACCACTTTACGTATTTGGTATGACGCGGCCGGGGATCGAACCCAAAACCTCCCACACTCGAAGCTCTACCACTAGGCTACCGAGGCGAGACAGAGCAGAGGGACAGAATGAGACATAGCCCCCAGAACAGAGAGAGAGAAATCCTTTTTCAGATACAGGCCTGTCTGTCTAACTTAGCCTAGCTGTTTGCGAATAAACAGTCTGGTTCTTTAATGTGCCCGTTGTATAGCACCGATACACGCAAAGCCATATTTCTTGGGAAGAACCAGTACTGTACAGGCCTCTTACACCAAAATATACAAATGCAGTCATTTCAACTGAATGCACAAAGTAACACTGGAGTGTTGAAAAGTTCTTTAAAATTTGAACATCTATTTACAACAGTAAGATTCTTAAAATTACAGTTAACTCATAAAACATTGAAAGGTATGCTAAATGTTACTTACACTTGTATCTGTATCATCGTCTCCTAGCAACCTGTTAAAACTATCATTTAGTGTCCTCATTCCTAGGTAATCTGGATCATCTTCAAAACTAGTCTCTGTTGACCCGTCAATATTTGTATCAATACCTGTGCTAACAAAGTGGTCAGGCCTACTTCCCCTTGGCCTAGAACTACTTTTTAACGTATCAAAACTAGTTTCATTCAGTCTTTTTACATTCTCACCTGAACCGACCCCAACTTGACCAGTATAGTGATGTCTGTTTTCAGAATCTATTCTATTATCATTACAATTATCTGGTATAACACCATTAGATCTTCCACTTATTTCTCTTTGTCTAGCACTTCTGTCTCTATCTGCAGTTTCAAACCCTGTCTCACCATCCTCGTCTATAAATGGAATGTCTATCTCGCGAACTAAATCCATCAACCCGGAACATAGATCTATACTAGAATCTGACCTCACATTAAAAGGATCTTCTAAGGAATTCTCCAAATCTCTCTCCAACTCATCTAACATATCATAAGAGTCATTGTGCCTGTCACTGGCTTTGCTTTCACTTTTAAAAGTCCTTTTCTTCCAATCATTTTTGTCTTTCAAGGACTTCTTTTGCTCCTTTGCTTCTCTTTTGTTTCTTGTAAATTTGTCTGATAAACTGTTTTTAGCTGCTTCTGACTGTATATTTACTGAACTACCTGTTCCAGTTCTCTCCCTTGGTGTGATCTGCTTCTTATCTTTAGGAGTGGCCTCCCCTGGACAATTTGAACTGGAGGCTGCAAGAGCTGTCTGAACTTGATCAGCTGAAATAGATATAAAAACTATTGAAATGGTAACCAAGCAGCACTTCAGGCTTGTCAGATACTTTTCAGATAAAAAATCTTCAATTTTTCTCCTGTTAGTGTTATTTTCATGCTTTATGTAAGCCAGTTCCTGTTTTTATTTCATTGCACATCTATATATCGTATTTTGGTAGCATATTCAAATAGATTTTTTCCATTTATAGAAATGTAAATAAACCTTATTTCTAATGAGTTCAAACCATACTTTTGCTGTCAGTTTGGAAAATATTCAATTGTGCTGACCTGCCAGACAAAAAAAAATCTTTTAGAAGATACATGACCCCTACTTTTCTTGGTGTTGTTTTTTCTTTGGTTGTGTGTGTGACTTATGTACTTATGGTAAAGTAATTCTCATTTTAAAACTGAAACTGAAAATGGGCCTTGCATAGTGCAACAGTTTTCAGAAGACTGTTTATTTTATACAGAACATATAGTACTGTATTTATTCTAATAATCGCCTATATCCCACTTCTGACTTTATCATAATTCCAATAAACGCCCAGGAGATTATTAGAATAAATACGGTAATTCAATTTACTATTGCCTTACCTGTTGAATTAGGAGCTGCCTGTAATCTGTTTCTGAAATTCTCTGGCAGGTATGGTATAGCGTGCTGTAATCCCAGCAATGCTTCGTAAGTTGAGTCACGTATTTCCTGGCTTCTTCTTTCTGACCCAGTATTTTCTATAAATTGTAACGTTAAAGTAAAGTGGCGAATTTTATGCAGAACAAAAGGACGAAATGACATATTTTCATTCCTGTAAGTATGATTTAAAGTGTTTCTATCCATTTTATACTGAATCAAATGAAAGCTACAGGAGCACCTAAAGCACAAATGAGCCATGCCATGGGAAAACCAACATAGTGGTTTTGCGACCAGCATGGATCCAGACCAGCCTGCGCATCCGCGCAGTCTGGTCAGGATCCATGCTGTTCGCTTTCAAAGTCTATTGGAATTAGAGAAACTGTTAGCGAACAGCATGGATCCTGACCAGACTCAGCGAATGCGCAGGCTGGTCTGGATCCATGCTGGTCGCAAACCCGCTATGTTGGTTTTCTCGTGTTGCGGCTCAAATGAGTTAACCGCCTAAATAGCCTCGTGGTAGAGCGTCCACAAAATCTTTTAAGTAACCATTTTTATAACAATAGCTGTCCGTAACACAGCATGCTTAACTTTTCTCAGTGCTTGACTCTGAATAACGGCTTTGCCAGTAAAAACTTTATATAACTTTAACCAAAAAATTCTAAGTTAAAAAGGGGCATAACTCTGTCAAAAGTTGTGGTAAAAACTACCTACCAAACCCAAAGTTGCAATCTCAACTGAACATATACATGAATTCATAATATTGTATTCATTTTTAAGTACCCTTCACTGTCAATATTTAATTTACATGTATATCACATTTTTTAAAAATATATGCAAAGGTTTTCTCAAACAGTTTTTTTTTCTATGATGCAAGAGTATTCTTTTACATGGTACCTGAATCAGTACTCCTTGCATTTTTCTGCCCACCAGAACATCGAGGCTTCCTTGTTTTGGCCCTTCTTACAATCTCACCATATTCAGGGTCTGAAATCAAAAATTTAAGAAATGAACTCAACTGCATAGTGTACATGAAATATATCCTTGAATAGGCAAGTTTACAGAGTGTGCCAAAGAGCCTTGTATTTCAAAAACAAATAGAAATTCATAACAGCATTTTTATTTTTCATTTTCAAAACTTGAAAATCAGCTGGGGTTGCTACACCAACCTTCCTAAACCCAGCTGGATGGCTTCCACACATGAATGATTCAATGAAGGGGTAAATGATTTGAAGCCAGCAACTTAAATAATTTAAGTTAAACTTTAAACACTGAGCCACTGAGGAACCCTGAAATAACTGCAATTTATATCTTGCATTAATAGTACTATTACCTTTTTTATTCAAATTACCCAAATTGATCCTATATTACATATTTATCTATGAATTGATTTATAAGAAAAATGTAAATCTGACTTTGTAATCTACAGTGATCAAGGGATTTTTAACATAATAAATTTGGCCCATAAAGTATGTGAAATGAACCTTCTGGCAGTAATTAAAAAATTGTTTGTTTGCAGTAATACAACCCAAAATTTTTTGTATGGTTAGGTAGGTAGGGATTTTTTTGCCTATAATCATAATATTGGAAGGAAAACAATTTTTCATCCGAGTGGCCAGAAAAAAGATGAGTCGCAGCAATTTTCACGGGTAGGTCATGTTACCACAAACAAATGTTTTTTAATGATAACCTAATATGTAAGCTTACCTAACACATATTCAAATTCTTCCTCTCCTTCCGATGATGTTTGTATTTCATTATCAAGAAGTCCAACCCATTTATCTGCATGTGTTGCTTTTCTCTGCTTCACTTGATCTGAACTTACACTGTCTTTCTTTTTTAAGTCTTTGTTCGACCTTTGTGCTTTGCAATTTTTATGTGTTTTTGATTTGTGTTTGCTTTCATGTGTATTTTTTGTTTTTGTCCCTTTATTACACTTACAGCTAGTGGGAATTTGTGTCTGTGTGCCCTGGCATTTCTGATTGGTCCAAATTTTTCTATCTGTACTCTGATTGGTTAAAGTGTTATCTGCTGACCAATCAGAAGTTGATTTACAAGTGTCTGTTGAACTCTCAGGCCAAGTGTCACTTGACGACATTTCAAAACTTTTTGAAGTTTTTAAGCTACTTTGACCAGCTTTTATCAAGTTATTTTCTTTCCCAAATCCAAAATATCTCAAAAATGACCTTGACCTTGGTGTAACAGTTTCATCTTTTAAATTCTCTGACCTTGATCTTGGTAAATTATTCCTCCCCTTTGTGAGGTCAACACTCTCAGACTTTCTCTTCATCCCAGATTCTCGTCTTTTGACACTATCAAGATTTTTATTAGCACGGTCATCTTGTTTAAATCCAAGTTTTTCTGCGATGTATTTTCGTAATGCAAGTCCAGATTTCTTCCATCTTTCCCTTGCAGACAGATACTCTTGTTCTTTTTCTCTGGAAAGCTTTCCAAACTCTTGTAATCTATGATCCTCAAAATCATCATCATGCACTTGACTGTATGAAGAAGATGTCCCATAAGACATATTTCCATTTCTAGCACTTTCAGGCACCTTTACTTCCACATTTTTAGATTTTGTTAATTTTGGTTTTGCCCCTTTGTCAGGTCTTTGAAAATGATTATTAGTTAGACTTATATTCTCTGTTACATTTGTCAGGCCGTTCAATTGACTGGTATTATTATTAAAACAGGTCTCTGTGGATATACCATGGCTTCTTGACGGGCCATTCATGTCTCCCACTGGATAAATCTGACTAGAATTATCTCCCCTTGTCCGCTTAGCACTGGCGTTACTCCTCTCTGCAGTTCTTGTTTTTGGTTTTGCTCCACCAAAGCCTTCTGCCATCCTGATTCTGAAAGTAGTTAATGGTACAGCATAATTAACTAGACTCATTAAAACAGATTTCTGATGGGAAATAACACTTTCTAAAGCAAATGTACATGTAAGATCTGAATACAAGGTTATAATAAAAAACAGAGTTGGACATAAGTCTTTGAATGCAGCCTTGCCATTGGTTGATTTCAAACTTTGAAGCCATGTCATTGGTTGATTTCAAATGGAACTTTGAAGCCGGCCTCCAAACTTGGAACTTTGAAGCTGGCCTCCAAACTTAACATATATTCCCTAATTAAGGTCCTCCAGCATTACATTTTGCAATTTTGTTAGTTGTGGGAGGAGGGAGGCGAGCATTTACAAATGCTCTTAAACTGAGGCATTACATTTACTATAAATGCAACTTCTAACTGTTTAATTATAATAAATATAGCACTACACTACCTTTTACATTTTAGTGACCTGGATTATAAATAATAAATCAGAGTTTTCTTTTTTCAGACCATTTTAGGGCCGGAATGACCTGGGTTGTGCACTCTACATGCCAAATTTGATTTACAAATGATGCTAATTTTACTACCGGGTAGTCTAATCTATATAATCATACCCATTTACAACTCAATGAGAACAAGGAACCAAACATAAAACAAAAAATATGAAAAAATTATCAGTCTTGTTTAAGATATTGTCAATTTGATAATGCCTGTTACATACTTACTAATAGTTCAGATACATTTTATATAAGACACTATTTTGTATGTTTTCCTGGCACATTTAAACTAGCTGTGAACTTAAGATGGATTTTTCCACTTCTGGTTTACATATTACACACTAAACATAGAACCATGATCCTGTATCAATTTTGATTAATATTTGCACATTTCCAATAATGGAAAATGCTTCATCTTATTTCAAGTAAGTGATTGTATCATATACAATGGATTGCTTCTTATTAACAATTCATTTACATTATGAAAAGCTTTTTTTATTATATGTTTATAAAGAAATCCACACATGCCAGATTTCTTTGTTGACTGGAACCCCAGGAATAAAACTAATACATTTTGCAAT
Source organism: Mercenaria mercenaria (assembly GCF_021730395.1). NCBI lineage: Eukaryota > Metazoa > Mollusca > Bivalvia > Venerida > Veneridae > Mercenaria > Mercenaria mercenaria. The sequence continues at coordinate 9,249,546 of NC_069379.1, forward strand.
GTCTTATAAAAACAGATTTACAACTAGAATAAATGTGAGCTCAGATAATTTCTCCACAAAATCACAACAAACATGACGTCCGAAATCTTCACCCGCCTACCATGCAAGTTTATCAAAGCTAAAATTACTTAATTCTTAGAGGATGACTTTGTTCGAATTTATGTCCGAAAGATGTGGTTAGATAAAAAGATTTAACAAAAGTCAATAATTTTACCTTTAAACGAAAGCAAACTTAATAATTTGCAAATTAATAAAAAATATATGCAGCCAAAGCGGTGCGTATTATATTTTTACATCGGTTGAGCAGCAAATCATTAGGTATCCAACTACTAATTTCAGACAGACTGCAGTAACCGTTAGACTCTTCCACGCGTTTATACTACTTATTGTATTGCTAGACAGACAGATCAGTGTAACATACTACAATAATCGTATGGTATTAATAGTACTGCCGAGGAATGCAGTTGTCAAACTTGTCAAATCAAACTTGTATGTCCAAATATCGAGACTGCCTTACACAGCTTCTTGACTTCTTGATTATATGACTATAAACCTATTGTTGCTTACAAAAGACCCAAGAATATTCAAGATGTTTTAGTTCATTCTAGGCTGAGTAAGAAAGACAAAAATTGTAGTGTAAGTAAATGTTATAGACGTCGCTGTACACACTGTTTAAATATTAATGAAGATAATTCATTTTCTAGTTCCACCAATTCATCTTGTTATAATGTTAGACATGATCTGTCATGCAATTCAACTGATGTTATTTACTTAATAACATGTAATAAATGTTTTAAACAGTATGTTGGACAAACGCACCAGCAATGTTCACAAAGAATGAATAGTCATAGATTTGATATCAATCATTATCCAGAAACTACTACTAATGTTTCTGAACATTTTAATTCTCAAGGACATACTATCCAGGATTTCTCTTTTATGCCCATTGATAAAGTAACTAATCCTTGGAAAAGGCTTTTAAAAGAGACTTCCTGGATGTACCGTTTGGGCACTGTGTCTCCACAAGGAATGAATTCAAAAATTCTGTATTAATGCCTTTCTGAAATACTTGTTATATATGTATATTTTATTACTTGTATGTATTCCATAATCAGTTTTTACTGGTGCCATTCCTTAATCATTGCACTTATACTGCATTTTTTCACCAGTTTTTATGTATCATACTATGATCCTGTTTATGATTTTTACGCCAAACTCTTTGTTTAATTTTGACGTTGTCGTCATCGACGTCGTTTGACGTTGACGTCACTTCCTTTGTTATGTTTATTTTGAACCCTGAAGAAGGCTGATGTAGCCGAAACGTTGGTTAAAAATAAAGTGACTTGTTTTTAAAAAGTTTTTGTAGTTTTGACTACTTTTAATACTTATATTACACAGCTTCTAGAATATGCAGGAATTTTCCACAACAGTAAGCACAATGATGAAACTTAGGTATCAAGTCAATTCGTCCCCTAGTCAACTCTTTCCTAGTCAACTTGTCCCCCAAAATTGGTCATTTCGTCCCCTCGTGATAAAATTTGGTCAACTCGTCCCCCTTTTGGTCAATTTGTCCCCCTTTTGGTAATGCTGTCCCTCTAAATATATGAGGCATTTTTTATGACATCTTTGGCTTTGAAAACTGGTATTTATAATCGTGAGTTTTGACGGAGTATATTGGAAATGGTTAACTTTAAATAACCAGGTTGGTTAACATGATAAAAAGAAATATAGTGAAAATATAAGACAATTAACTGAAATAAAGTAAAAAATAAATACAATGCCTTTGGTATTAAAAATATAATATAATAAATAAAAATGCCCATCGTCCATAAATAAGTGTTAAAACACTCTTTTGCTATAAATTATTTACTAAATAAACAACTGATACCTGTCACAGACTACTAAATTTTAAAAAAGTACTAAATTCTTAAAGTTACGGACTACTAAATTCTTAAGGTTAGAGAATACTATATTATTTAGGTTATTATATATATATTATATATAATTTTTTAGGTTACACACTACTATATTCTTAAGTTTACAGACTACTAATTTTTAAGGTTACACACTACTAAATTCCAAAGGTTACAGACTACTAATTTGTAAGGTTACTCACTACTAAATTCCTAAGGTTACAGACTGCTAATACAGACTTCAGGAAAGTTGGAAAAAATGGCAGGACATTTGGTCCACCAATGCCTAAAAATCTGCCGGACCGAAAACAAATATGCCAGACCGAAGAAATTGTCAGTGTACTGCATATGTTGCTTTTCTCCATCATATTCAAGCCAGGTGTGATTTTTAGTCCATTTCTCGTTAAATGTTCGGTCAACCTTCTTATTTTCATACATAAGTTTCCTTTCACTATGATTGTTGGGCGTTAATTTACGTTTCATTCCCGTTATGCCCCGGCATAATATATAAGTGACGCCATTTTGAAATGTTGACCGAGATGTTGCAGTTCTCGGGGTACGATAAATGCCAGTCAGTCGGACTGCATCTGGATTAAGAAACATCAGACCGGATCAAAATTTTTTGGTCATGTCCGTTGGACCGACGACTTTCCGGAAGTCTGCTAATAAACCTTTTTGTTATTAAGGTTAAGACATTTCAGACTGGAATCATAAGAATTCTATTCAGTTTGAAATGTTTCCAGCTTAAAACACATCAATTCTAGCATCATAAAATTTATCAAACTATATTTTTTCCTACCTTTATGTTATCATGGTTAAGACATTTAGACTGGAATCATGTGAATTCTATTCAGGTTAAGATATTTCCGGCTTGAAACACATCAGTTCTAGCATTATAAAATTTATCAAACTATAGCTTTTCCTACCTTTATGTTATCAAGGTTAAAACATTTCCGACTAGAATCATATGAATTCTATTCAGGTTAAAATGTTTCCGGCTTAAAACACATCAGTTCTATCATCATAAAATTTATCAAACTTTATTTTTCCTACCTTTATGTTATTAAGGTTAAGATGTTTCAGGCTGGAGTCATTGTCTTTGATCTTTTTGATGCTGTCCTCTACATCTGTCTGGTTTGGTGGTTCGAATGGGATAGCCTTTAGTACCTCAGACTTTGCCATACCTACAACATACAAGTTTAACAGTCAAGCCTCTACTAAGCAGCAACTTGCCGAGACAGTGACACAATCGGCCTGCTTAAGACAGCTGCCGCTAAAGACAAGTTGAAATTAGAACAAAAAGCCATTTTGGAAATTTATCTGACTGGCTGCTTACCACTTAATTAATTTTGTGGACTTGAAATTTCATGGTTTTGTGATATGAAAAAGTGGGATATGGGTAGTATATTTTGAAAGATATTTAATTTCAAGATATGCACAAGTTATATACAAAAGAACCATGCAACGGTTTGTTGTTTCCTATTATTTTTACAAAATGAGGGGGGTGGGGAAACTCTGCTCTGTAGTGATCTATGAGTTTCATGAGGATCCATCAATAGATAACATGCATTTTGTTTTGTGCGAATAAATGAATTTTTAAAGCAATTAATGGGCAATATTTCTGCAGTTACACTCAACAAAATTCCTAATTGGTCAGTTTATATTGTATTACTATTTTGTTAATAATGCATGTATTCACACGAAATTTCACATACCGACATTTGAATAGGTACTACAGCTAATTATTGATTTATTTTTGGCGACTCACAGCCGAAGTAACCGCATTAGGCGTTTTGACTAACATTACATATTTTGCACGTGCAGGGCATGTGCACCAACATGCACGTGTTCGTTTACACTTTTGGCATTATTGACGAAAGTCCTACTAGAAAAACACATATCATGGTGAAATTGACACAAAAGCAACGCGATAGAGCTGTCGGAATGTTGCTAGCCGGGACACATTTACGACACGTGTGTAATTATTTTTGCAATTTCAAAAGAATTATGATATAATTTGTTTGTAGCTGTTACTTTGATGGTTATTTCCTTTTTTAACCTTATTCCCGTTTACAAGAACATTCAATCGTTGGTTATCTACCATCCGCGCTCTTCTGGCAAAATTTAACCTAAGGACAATTCATTGAAGTGACCGATTTTGAGTTTTTTTGTAAAATTTCGACAGCCCGGGCGCGTTGCTCTTGTGTCAATTTCACAATGATATGTGTTTTTCTAGTAGGACTTTCGTCAGTAATGCCAAAAATGTTCACTAACAAGTGCATATTGGTGCGCATGCCCTGCACGTGCAAAATATGCAATATTGGTCAAAACGCCTAATGCGGTTACGTTGGCCGTGAGTCGGCCAAAAATAAATCAATAATTAGCTGCAGCACCTATTCAAATGCCGGTATGTAAAATTTCTTGTTAATACATGCATCATTAACAAAAAAGTAATACAATATAAACTGACCAATTAGGAATTTTGTTAAGTGTAGTTCTGATGAAAGGTACATATGCATCATCGCCCTAAAGTGATCTATATTCATGTTAAATTTCATGAAGTTGCTTGTTTTTGTCTGACTTTATGGAATGTAAAATGATTAAAGGGTAATAACTCTGGTTAATGAAGAAATCCTGACTAATTTATGTGTTAAAAAGTTGAAAAAAGTATTCTCCAAGGCCATAAAACATTTAGGGTTGGGCCAAAAATTTAGGGTAGGTCGGGATACCGGAAACAAACATTTTTTTTTACACCTTCTGTATGGTTTGGTGATTCTAGCTGAAATACTTTTTGAACTAAAAGCATTTTCATTTTTATTGCAAACAAAAGGAGGGGAAAATATCTGTTTTGACTGGGTCAATGAGGTTAATATTGTGTGTAAGCAAAGGTCATGTGCTAATTAATATTTATGTCAGATTTAGTTTTTTCCAAACATATCACGGGGGGAAACTCTGTTTTTTTTCTGGGTCAAATGAGATAATTCTACGAATGAGCAAGGGTCGTATGTTTCTTTATATTTGTTTTAGGTCTGCTGATTCTAGCTTTAAATACTTCTTGAATCATAAGCATTTTCAATATATGACGGATGGACTGACACACAGACAAACAGACGGTAACACCTGAACGGACAACGTCAAAACAATATCCCTTCGCCTTAGGCAGGGAATAATAAGACATTCCTTATCATTAATATGGGCATGTATTTTCGTCTGCACATGTTATTATTTAAATGTTTGAGATGCCCCCCTTAAAATATCGATCGTCCTGGGTGTCCACAGTCCAATTCGTCTTAATTCATAAATGTCTATAACTAACATCTGTAAAAAAGCAAAGCCTTTTTGCGTAGGAACACTAGAAAATAGAAATTTAGCATATATATCACTTGTACGAGCGACTCTTGAGTACAGATCCTGTATTTGGGACCCATTCCTTACAAAAAGACATTAGTGCCCTGGGACAGGTACAAAGGTCAAAGGTCAGCTTTATTTAACGTCGCATATAATCCAACATACAACACGAGCTACAAAGCTATTTATTATTTTGCTTATTTTGCCTCTGGTACAACCCCTTCAATGCTGAGTGCCAAGCAAGGGAGCTACCACTACCATTTTTCACGTCTTTGTTATGACGCGGCCGGGGATCGAACCCCAGCTCTCCAACACTCAAAACAGACACTCTACCACTAGACTATTGAGGCAACGCAAGTTGCTTGATTCAGCTAGCCTTGGAAGCCGTTGATAATATTCGTGCTTTGTCAGAAATCATACCTAATATCTGGGCATTAAAGATCCCACTTAATTTGCGCTAATTAGTGTTAATTGGCATTCATCGAGTTTCTGATATTACCAATTTGCAGGTAGAAAAAAAGTTGTCAGACTGGATTCCCAGGCTACGATTCAGCAAGAAGGACTACAGCCCGTGATCAAGGGTGCGTGACGAACATGCTAGAGGATCTGGAACTATAAAGCCTCTAACAACCTCGTGAAATAATCAGACTGGCGTGCATGTACAATGTTGGGGGGTTTTGTACCAGCAATAGACAACGGTACCTATATGGATAGACTTAAATCAAAAAGGGTGCGTCACCAACATGCTAGAGGATTTGGAACTATAAAGCCTCTAACAACCTCGTGAGATAATCACTGTAGACATATGTATATTTTGAAGGGGGCTCATATTTCACTACATATTTTTCATTTTGAACTCATTTAGGATGAAAACAAACATATTTTTGTCCCAGGGTCGATACTGGTGCCTGTGGAAATAATCAGATTGGCGTACATGTACAAGGTTGGGGGTATTGTACCAGCAATAGACAACGGTACCTATTTGGTTAGACTTAAATCAAAAAGACAAATAAAGCTGAAATATTTATTGAATTTAAAACTATCACAAACAATGCAAAGTGTTTCGTTATTTCAATCTATAAATCGCAACAATACATATGCAGATATAATTTTACTAACATTTGATATTTGAGAATATGTCGAAATAGTGAATTTATACAATCTGATTTAGTAAATTCACAGTATTCGAATTTGTACTATTTAGTTTGCTATAACCCAAATCTGATCGAAAAATACAACTGGATTTTTCATACGAAAGGCCGCTTAAAGGGGTCAAGGTCACTGAGAACTTCCGGAAATCTGAAATTGGTAAATAAATATTGTATTTTCTTTAAAAATAAAGCTCCTAAGTACAGAAATAATTGTTCTTTTCCATTCATATTGTACGTCATTTTCTCTGCTATCCAAAATGTCTGAAACATAATTCATTTTTGCAGAATATAAGTCTGAATATTCGGAGAAAGTTGGCACTCTGACAAAATTTTTTACAACTTGCAAGCAGTTGTCCCGCGGGGAGTGAGTCAACAGATAATTACCTGTAATAATTAGGTCAGTTACTTTGTGTATTGTAAATCATATCTTATGAGAAAGAGGTCAATATTCAGCTATAATTCATTGAAGTCTTCACCAGGTCTAGTATTTCGTTCAGTGTACACTAAGAGAGACTTAGTCTAATTTGCGGTCAGTGTAAACACCCCGGGACACCCCGGCATACATTAATTACTTTAGAAATCCATTGATTTAATTGTTAATGGATAGATTTTCTCTTCTATTATTTTTTCTATTCATTCATTTTTTTGTAGGCAGTGGCTAGAGAACCGGAATCGGTTCCCTAGACTGCGAACTTATTCGTCCGGAACCGGTTCTCTAAGCAAAATACCGTGCATAGGCTAGGGAACCGGAATTTTATTTCTATGCATAATGCTGCCGAAATCCACATTGTTTCTTGGTAAGTGTCATGCATATTATTATCTTAATTAATTTTACTATTCCCTTGCATTTAACTGCGTTTACTGTCTCCAAAAGTGTACTCGCGGCATATATACCGTGTCTGCCGTATTGGAATGATATAAACTAGTACGAATAAATGCGTGAGCTATACTTCGCAGTTTTTAAATGTTATTAAATTTTGCTTTAAACTTTTACTATATTTAAATTATTTAAATATAAAATAATATTCTTTAAATACTGGTTTGTAACACCTCGGCATTTCACGTTCAAAGATATGTAATCAATACTAATTAACAGAAATTACTTAATTTGTTTTAATCGTTTCTTTTATTGTCTTACACCTTTTAAGTTTAAATTTCAAGTTTATTTCGGCTTTCGCATTCATTCGTACTAGTTTATTTTATCATTCCAATATGGCGGACAGTATGCGGCGATTACACTTCTGGAGACACAGTAAACACAAATAAATAACAGGGCATAGCTTGCTGAAATAGTAAAATTAGTTAACTTATTAAGATAAGAACATGCACATGATACTTACGAAAAGAAACAAAGTGAATTTCGCCAGTTTATGCATAGAAATAAAATTCCGGTTCCCTAGCCTATGCACGGTACTTTGGCTAGAGAACCGGTTCCGGACGAATAAGTTTGCTGTCTAGGGAACCGATTCCGGTTCACTAGCCACTGCCTTTTTTGTATTACGTTTATCTCTCTGTCTCTTCCAGTCATAATCGTTAATGATTGTTGGAAGAATCATGTAGATGTAGATTTATATAAATGCTAAAGCAGTTGAAATTAGTTGCACAATAAAACAACAATGTAAATTTCAAGATAGATAAATTTTTTTCTCAAAAAAAGAATCAAACTCAATATAATGTATCTTGTCCATTGTAAAATGGCATATATAAATTTTATTTTATTGAAGTATTGAATTATATTAATTTGAAAATAGCGTGCGAGAGTTACATGTACAGTTGCAAAAAAAGTCACAGTTAGAGACATCCGTTCATAGTAGATTACGGTGGTTGTTAAATCATAATTGATTTGTATTGGTTTATTTTATTATTATTATTTGTATCAAATTAATATGAACGAAAAGATGGAAAGAAATAGAAAAATCTTGCTTGTGAATGAAATAAAAATTCTGTTAGTCCCGGGGCTTGTGTTGTGAGTCTGCTGGACGAAATTGACCGGTTGACCGGTTGGCGATTTGACGCGGTTCATATTTCACCACAGTTGGGCGGTTGTTTACATAGGATTTCAGCTAACGTGTTTCATTTTGAAACTAACATATTTTTTACCGATTTACTTATAGAAACAAGCAAGATTATCAGGTATTCGTCTGTATTTATTATGTATAACAAATACAGTGCAGAAAAATGTGAAAAAATTTGGCGTTAAATGCAAACTTCATAAAACTCAATTTCCACTCGGTTTTTGGCATAATTTGGTCCGACGTTACAGTTTGACCGTCACAATATAAAACAAACTGTATACGTCGGATTAGTTCGACTAATATTTTGGATACACCTATAAATATGGGAAAAAGAGAAATTTATTCAAAGCTTTTCAATAGAAATAAAGGTATATAACTGAACGCTCTTATACGTGAAGAATAATCAATTGTTCCGGGGTTCGTATTACGAGTGAATAATAATCAAGCGTCCCGGGGTTCGTATTACGAGTTACACCGGTAATCATGCTCGATTTCCTGTTTACCAGGCCTCGATCTTAACCTACTTTTGCTGGTAGCCAGCAGGGCTACCAACTTGTGAAATCAAGTAGCCCAACCAGGTTTCTGGTAGTCCCGTTTTGGAAAAGAGAAAAATATATTACAGTCTTCACCTTAATTTTTTTCAGCAGTTGTCCTTTCGGGCAAGTAAGCTAAGAAAACCATTTGCCAGAAAACATTTTTAATTGCCCGAAATCATTTTGTTTATAAATATGACGTATTTTAGTTTATGCTTGATTCAACATTCAGTTATTTAAATGGTAGGCAACAAACCTACCCACACTATCCATGGGCAGGCTAAGCCAACGTAAGTGGATAACCATGTTACAATATTCAAGTAACTAGCAGACAGAAATTATGGGAGAAAACTGTAGAAAAAAAGTAAGACCTATACCAGTATCTATAGTTATATGCCAGGCGTGGGGTTCAAATTTGCACTACCCTTCTAAAACTTACTTTTTTAGCCAGGGCCTTTAAAATATAGTGTAGCTGTTCAAATTTAACTGCAATAATGGATCAGCCTGGTTAGCCCCCCGCCCCCCAACCCCCAAAAATGTTGTGTTTCTGGTGGCATGGCCAAAAAAAAGTAGGGTCGGAAGGTCGGTATTTGTTTTTTTTTTTTTTTTGCATTATGATCAAGTAAATGTAGCCTATTATCACAGTCCGGGGCGACGTGGACACAATTATCATCATCAACCCACCCGTGTTTAAAGCGAAAAAAAACCATTAACAATTATCGGTAATTATTCTGTTGATAAACAAGTAATTGGCCTTGTTTTCATCATCAATTAAAACCCCCTCAAAGAGCTAAAGGAAGTGTGTCGGTATCATGGCATCTAAAGTGGAGATCAAAGGGGTTTAGTTGCCCGAGATTGTCATGGCATTACGTCATCTTTTCGCGCCATGTGACACATCACTGTCTGATCGTACGGCCTCGGTTCTTTAAATTGCTGAGAAGAAATCAGTAAAAAAGTATCTTCTTTAATTTTTTTTTAAAGCGAATGCGCAATATCCCGTATAAACTGACAGGTAAATGTGTCAAACGATAATAGTAGATATCCTACCTCTGTGACCTATTTGCCCTTAAGGAATTTACATTATTGTTTGAAAAGAATATCTGACATAGTGTCGAGTCAAAAAAGACATGTACAAAGATTCATTTACTTATTAAACTTATTAAAAACCACAGCGACATCATACTGCTTTATTTTAAAACAATCATTGTTTTTATTTACGTTCACGAGGTCCCGTAACCTATTCATCCGCACTTGCAGAAACCTGTTTGCCAAAAATCGTTTTACTCGATGTGTTTAAATTGCTGCCGCTTTTTCATTATTTAAGATTTTTTAATTCTGTTTTTTATACTTTCTTGTCAAAAGTCTGAATTTTATGACCATAGTATGTATTATTTATTTACTTTTAGAAATAAATAAATAATTAAGATCGCGCTGTTTGAAATTTTACAAATAATTGTATGAAACTTCGATCGTTTTTATAGAATTTTGCCTACATTTCTGTCGACATCTTATTAAAATCGTTATAGAATTCAAACTGTATTATTTCTAAAGCGGTGCTGAAAATTTGAAGCGATTATATTAAAAAATGAATGCACTACAAGCGTTTTTTGTGTACGTGTCGATAAACATTTAAGTAACGGCGATACGATAGGTCGCACGTGCTCGTGGAATGGAAAATTACTGGCATGACGTTTTGATATCTTTACGATTCGCGAGTAAATTCCAGTCAATCCAGGTAATTTTTAGGGATGTAATTTCTGAATTTTGTAAAGTTACTTTATATATTGCAAATCTGAAGTCATCAATTCATGCATAGATATACGAAAGCTAGTATTTAGGATGTACATTCATGAAGTTCTTTTTGTAATTATTGTGAAAATTAAGGGATTTAAATTTCGGAAAAATGGCCGACCGGTGTTATGCGGAACGAAAATATCGTTGTCATTTAAAAGGAAACATCAGATAATTCGGTGAAATTTCACGCTTTTATTATTAACATGTTTGAAAACTTAGTAGCCCGACGGACTACCCAGCTTGGGAAGTTCGGTAGTCCGTCTGAAAAACTGGTAGCCTCGGGCTACCGGGCTACCGTCAAGATCGAGGCCTGTTTACAAGCATAAAATCTACCCATTAACAATTAAATCAATGGTTTTCAAAAGTAATTAATGTATCCCGGGGTGTCCCGGGGTAATTACACCGACCCGTCTAATTAGATTTTAATAATAATATGGGAAAACCAAAGGTTTTTCCATCTATAGATAATGTGTACGTGTATATGTCAAAGTAAACCTATATACCGTTCAACTTTGGAATATGTTCTATACCTTTAAAAACAAATGTTTAAATCCATTAAATAAAGATCTTTAGATAAATACCATTGACAACTTCTTAAAGAGACTGGACACATTTTAGTGCTATAAGGCAAACACCTTAAGCTTTCTTGACATATGTAAGATTTGCACAGATTATAATTATAAAGAAATGAATTTTCAAAATACAAACTAAATCAAACATTGAAATAATATTTAGACCTCAAAATTAAAATGATAATTTTCAAAATCTACACGTTTTAATGAGAATTTTGATACCAAATACAATATGTTTATTTTTGTTTTTACATGATATGTTACAGACTTTATATGATGTTCTGTAATAGAAAATTATGCATCATAAAAAATGTATATTTTGTGTTTTGTTTCTGCAATTTAGTTTTATCAGCATGCAGTCTGCTGTGTAGTCTGCTGTGTATTGAAAGGGTCACACATTAAACCGGAATCCACCTAAAAACCGGAATACACCGGAATACACTTTGCATAACCGGAATACACCAGTCCTGTATTTTCTAATTTAAAGGTATTTTTGAAGTGTTTTTGATATAATTCAATCATATTTATCATAAATAATTAACATACGAAAGGAAAATAAAATACGTTCACGCAAAATGATATTATACGAGATTGAAATTCGGCGACCGCGCCGGAAATTTCCATAACCGAAATGCACCCGTATTTTGTTAATAAATGGTATTTTGTAGTGGTATTGAAACCAGTGTCAGGGTATATATCTCCTCACACCTGTCACTTCATATTTTCAAAGATTAAAGTCTCTTATTTCAAATTATGAGTTATATTCAACTCGTTTGAAGTTTCTACATGAATATTTATGCCTCATTTATGAGAGCAAGTAAGTCTGACCAGTATATTATGTCTTTTTGGGATTTTTTTAATGTCTTTGTTTCCTAACAGTAAAATGCAGATATGGGTAAGGCTTAGAGGATGACAACTAAAAAATACCAGATCATAAAATAAGTCATCCCGATAAGTCAAATGAGTAAGGCTACAGAATGGTAATATACGGTGTGATAAATGACTATATTGACCCGCAGCCTCACTTAAGTCACTTCTCCCTGTTCTGAAAAAACTTCTCCCTATTTTCACTGGAGGGAGATGTCACTTCTCCCAATTTTTCTGGGCTAGTTTGAACCCTGTAATTTATTTGGCTTTTATTATATATAATTTTCGTAATTATTGATTGAGAAATACTTGCAAAGACAATCATCCATGAATTTACTAGGTATGTATTCCAAACTTTGAAAGTGATAATTGGTTTATCTGGGGTAGATACTCTTACCACTGGATCACAGCGTTCACTCTTCTGACATTGAAGTTCTATGTAGGAAAAAGCCAATATCCAGTCTACTATGAATGAATGCACTGCCTTTCCAGCTGGAAGCCTGGTTATGCTCACTAATACTGGTTCTTTCTGAATATATAAATTTGTTTTCTCCAATATATCTAATACTGCTTCTCACGCCATGTACCCGGATAATCTTAACTCTGTTCAGCGACCCTAACTCAGTGCCAACATGGCTGACAGAAAGACGATGTATGTAGTTAATTTCCTTGTCTTTTTTCATGTTTTTTATGTGAGTATGCAATGTTAGCGTAAAACTTTTGATAGTCATAATATCCTGTATTGATGACATGTTTTGTATACTAAATATTTCAATCGAAATGTCACATTATGTGGCTGGAATTCATTAAAATGTACTCAAAAAGTCTTCAAAATGAACATGTTTTATGTTTCTGTTTTAAAGTACCAGAAATTGCAGTAAAACCTTACTTATCAAATGTATTAGTTCCATAAATATCTCTTTGACAATGTTTAATAGTTTGAAATTGATTTTTATAGCTTAAAAATTGTATTGATTATAAGGTAGGTTTAAATTTTCGGATAATTCCTAACTGGTATAGGAAACAGTGCTGGATAAATACGAACTTAGAATGGATAAACACCTAACCAAACGAAAACGGCTGTTCGTCTGTGCTTTTTTATGGGGTGTTGATGCTCGAAGTTCTTTGATCTACCCACCCCTGCAGGGATGTGGGATTCCTATGTCCAACTTATCCGACTCGTGATTTTTTGCCGACGGACAAGTGCATTTTTCATTCTGTGTGTCCGCGGACAAGCATACTTTTTCAGGTATAAAATGAGAAAACATAAAATATCATTTAGATTGTGTGTTGCTTCAAGTGTATGGAGGTGATAAAGATAATGGGTTCTTTGACTAGGTCTCGCGCACACTGTAACTCGATGACTATGATAAAATATCGGAGAAGATTTAGATACAAGAAGATTTATTTAACGTCGGATAAGTATAAACATATAACACTAGCTTAAAGCTATTTTCCGACAAACACATGTAAATAAGCTCAACATAAGTAAAACAGCTGTAATAAAATGCAAATATGTTAAAGCACATTAAAGCAAATAAAGCATCTGGCTCTAAGTAGATAAGAAACAAATCACAAAGTATCACATACATGTTACAGCGCATTAAAACAAAATAGCACATAGGTACTTGTAAATAAAAGGAAAAAGTAATTTACCACATACAGATTTAGCACATTTAAAGCAACATAAAAAAAAGATTAGCTGACACTACACAAAAATAAGAAGAGTCACATTTAACAACATGCATTTAAAAAAACAACATAAAAGAAGAAATCATATGTATACATGCTAAAGGGAACATAAGAACTACTTAAAGTAGCTGAAGAAAAATATTTGCATCATCAGCATATAGCATTCTGTAACTAAAACTAAAAAGGGAAAACAAGTGTTACACACAGAGAACTAAAAGGACAGAAACATCAGAAACGTAAACAACTTAAAAAAGTATTATGACAAGTTTGTAAGTAGAATTCCAACTGCTGAGACAATAAGTCACTGTCAAAGGAAATATTTGAGCCAGTCACAGCCAAATTAAAATCAAAAGCACACAGAGATCGCAAGTATGACTAAAATAAGTCGGAAAGTTTTAAGAGTCTTTCTCTGAATTCATCTGGCTTTGCACCATTGCGTGGGCAGTGTTTGATCCCAAAAGATCCTGAACACTGCTTATGCGATTTCAGACTTTTATAAACGTTAAAAGGCAAATATTTCAACAGCTTATTTTTTACCACTGTTACTGAGATCTGCTTTTCTATTTTATTGTCCTAAATAATGACCTCGGTCTCCAGTCTATTTGCGCTTTCATGAAGGTTTAATATTACAAATCAGAGCAAGTGAAATTTGACTATGAACAAATGGGTTTTTAAGTGTCCGTGGACAAGTGAAAAATGTAAGGATACCCACACCCCTGTTCCGTCAGTCCATGCATCATTCCCCCCACCACACCACACACATACACACTTTTCTTCCCTATTTACCATCTGAAAAAGATCATATTTAATAATTAATCATACATCTAATCCAATTTAAACAATATCAAAAATATTCCATTAGCACCTCTATAAAAATCTCTTACACTATACGATATACAAGATTTGAAACAAACACAATTCTTCTGAAACAGTGTGTGTGTGTGCATGCGTGCGTGCGTGCGTGTGAGAGAGAGAGAGAGAGAGAGAGAGAGAGGGTTTGGGACTACAGAACTTCGAACATCGGTGGTATTAAATAATTTCTTATATAAATATAATAATTTTGACTTTTATACCGAGTTATTTTTGAGGGTTTATCCAGATTTTTCCAAACATTGCTATTTGCATAATATTAAAATTATGAAAAAATATTTGACTGTAGTGGGCATACATATAACATCTTGTAACATTAATGACAAAGTTTGAAGACAATACCGCTTATAAAGTAATGTTTACAATAATCAGACCATGTACATGTCAACTCATTCATTTCTAAAGAATACTAGTCAGTTAGGTGTTTATCCATCACGCAATTTCGTGTAAGTTAGGTTTTTATCCATTCCTCATTTATACTGAGTTCGGTTTTCATCAAATCAAAGTTAGGTTTTTATCCCTTTTCTCGCTGTCGGTACATTTGAACATGTATTGTGTCAACATGTAGTGGGTTAACAACATAGTGTAAACGGGCCTATAAAGCAGTATATCTTTGCTTTCAAACAACAAAATAGTCGAGGCATCAAAGGCATAGAAGTATTTTTAAAGATTTTTTGTAAACGTTTTCATTGAAAAAGTTGCCTTGTTCGTTGTTTTTCCACCTGAAAACACAATGATTGATATATTTAGCATGATACATTTTGAACTAAATATATACTTGATCAATGGAGATGGATATAACAACAGAAAATTCCTTTATACATCGTAATTACACAGAAAACAAAGTTGTATCGGCTTTACATCCGCCATGTTGGCACTGAGTTAGGGTTGCTGAGCAGAGTTAAGATTATCCGGGTACATGGCGTGGTTCTTTCTGTATATTTTTGTTTTCCTAATACTAGTTCTTTCTGCATATTTGTTTTCTCTAATATTTCTAATACTGTTTCTTTTTGTATATTTTTGTTTTCTCCAATATTTCTAATACTGATCCTTTCTGCATATTTTTGTTTTCTCTAATATTTCTAATACTAGTTCTTTCTGCATATTTGTTTTCTCTAATATTTCTAATACTGATTCTTTCTGTATATTTTTGTTTTCTCCAATATTTCTAATACTGGTTCTTTCTGCATATTTGTTTTCTCTGATATTTCTAATACTGGTTCTTTCTGCATATTTGTTTTCTCCAGTATTTCTAATACTGGTTCTTTCTGTATATTTTGTTTTCTCTAATATTTCTAATACTAGTTCTTTCTGCATATTTGTTTTCTCTAATATTTCTAATACTGATTCTTTCTGCATATTTTTGTTTTCTCCAATATTTCTAATACTGGTTCTTTCTGCATATTTGTTTTCTCTGATATTTCTAATACTGGTTCTTTCTGCTTATTAATTGTTTTCTGTTATATTTCTAATACTGGTTCTTTCTGCATATTTGTTTTCTCCAATATTTCTAATACTGGTTCTTTTTGTATATTTTTGTTTATTCCAATATTTCTAATACCGGTTCTTTCAGCATATTTTTGTTTTCTCCAATATTTCTAATACTGATTATTTCAGCATATTTTTGTTTTCTCCAATATTTCTAATACTGGTTCTTCCTGTATATATTTGTTTTCTCCAATATTTCTAATACTGGTTCTTTCAGCTTATTTTTGTTTTCTCCAATATTTCTAATACTGGTTCTTTCTTCATATTTGTTTTCTCCAATATTTCTAATACTAGTTCTTTCTGCATATTTGTTTTCTCTTATATTTCTAATACTGGTTCTTTCTGCATATTTGTTTTCTCCAATATTTCTAATACTGGTTCTTTCTGTATATTTTTGTTTTCTCCAATATTGCTACTACTGATTCTTTCTGTATATTTTTTTTTTCTCCAATATTTCTAATATACTGGTTCTTTCTGCATATTTTTGTTTTCTCCAATATTACTAATACTCGTTCTTTCTGCATATTTTTGTTTTCTCTAAACTTTCTTATACTAGTTCTTTCTGCATATTTGTCAGAGCTCCAGATATGCTGCGTATTTGCGTATTTACGCAATTAAAATTGTAGAAAACCCAGTTGAATTCATAGTGTGCGTACTGAAACGCAAGTAAAATTCCTGATACCCAATTTGTAAAAAATAGCTTGCGTATCACATTTTCCTTATAACTAGAACGGGTACGAGACTTTAACGCTAGATTTGACTGACTGGTTATACGTTACCGCAGAACAGGTTGCAGTTTATCAGAAAAATCACAGGACCATTCATTCGGCTGATCGGTGTTATTTGGACGCTTTGTAAACAATTTTACGCTGATAAAATGTAGAGGTTGCAGGAAAAAACATTGTTGCAGCACAAACAAACAAATTAGTGGGATATTTTGCTGTTCAACAATGACAGTTATCTGTTTGTGATGCTGTAGTGTCACCAATACTGGATGACATCTTTTGGGAGAATGCATATTGCGGTGACCACATCGTTCGGGATATTGTGGATGAACTGATCTCCAATTTACATTAAAAGTGAAAAAGAAAACAACAGTATGAAACATTCATTACAATTTTAAATACATTTTTAGCTCATCTGATTTTTTGAAAAAAAATGATGAGTTATTGTCATCACTTGAGCGGTTGTCGGCGTCGGCGTCGGCGTCTGCGTCGGCGTTGCCAGGTTAAGTTTTATGTTTAGGTCAGCTTTTCTCCTAAACTATCAAAGCTATTGCTTTGAAACTTGGAATACTTGTTCACCATCATAAGCTGACCCTGTATAGCAAGAAACATAACTCCATCTTGCTTTTTGCAAGATTTATGGCCCCTTTTGTACTTAGAAAATATCAGATTTCTTGGTTAAGTTTTATGTTTAGGTCAACTTTTCTCCTAAACTGTCGAAGCTATTGCTTTGAAACTTGGAATACTTGTTCACCATCATAAGCAGACCCTGTACATCAAGAAACATAACTCCATCTTGCATTTTGCAAGATTTATTGCCCCTTTTGGACTTAGAAAATCAGTTTTCTTGGTTAAGTTTTATGTTTAGGTCAGCTTTTATCCTAAACTATCAAAGCTATTGCTTTAAAACTTGCAACACTTGTTCACCATCATAAGTTGACCCTGTATAGCAAGAAACATAACTCCGTCCTGCTTTTTGCAAGATTTATGGCCCCTTTTGGACTTAGAAAAAATCAGATTTCTTGGTTAAGTTTTATGTTTAGGTCAACTTTTTCTCTTAAACTATCAAAGCTATTGCTTTGAAACTTGCAACACTTGTTCACCATCATAAGCTGACCCTGTACAGCAAGCAACATAACTCCATCCTGCTTTTTGCAATAATTATTGCCCCTTTTGGACTTAGAAAATCATTTTCTTGGTTGAGTTTTATGTTTAAGTCAACTTTTCTCATAAACTATCAAAGCTATTGCTTTAAAACTTGCAACAGTTTCTCACCATCATAAGTGGACACTGTACATCAAGAAACATAACTCTATCCTGCTTTTTGCGAGAATGATGGCCCTTCTTAGACTTAGAAAATCATGGGTAGGACAATATTTCTATTACACAAAAAAAATCAGATGAGCGTCAGCACCCGCAAGGCGGTGCTCTTGTTGTATTAAACATTGAAGGGTGCCATTAAAATACTTAGTCCTGTTTAATGATATATACCATGTATATTGTAAGCAAAAAAATACTCAATTGTTAGTGCGAGACTGGTAAAATACCCAACTGGTTTTAGCAAATACCCAATTACTTCTGATAAGGCTGGGTAATGATATTATTTTTACCCAATTCAAATTTCCAATACCCAATTCAGACAAAAAGTGATGGGTAAATACCCAATTGCACCAGAAGCTTATCTGGAGCTCTGATTTGTTTTCTCTAATATTTCTAATACTGGTTCTTTCTGCATATTTTTGTTTTCTCTAATATTTTTAGTAAGTTTGATGTGTTATAATGTTTTCACCCTGTTACATGTATGACAAAATCTATAGTAATAAAGCAAATCTTTCAGATTGTATCTCAATGTATTTTTCTTGGAATGAAATTACCTATTTTGAGTTACAAGTATATATACTTATTTTTAATAACCTTTTCTTTAGAAAGAAATGTGTGGCAACAGAAAAAAAAAACATGTTAGGGCAGAGCTTAGTTATTTTTCTTTTTGGTCCAGTCAAAACTGCAAAAACAGTCACAGCAATACATGTGAAATAAAAGTTAATAATTCAGTTTTTTCAAATATATAAAATTTTATAAGTTTAAAACATCTCTTCATGTATTTACAGAATTTCCTAATTAACTTTGGCAATACATTATTCTCTTGGTAAACATGGCCAAAATTTTTAACAGTCTACAAGACTGAGTATAGGTAACACATGATAACCGCCTCGATAGCCTAGTGCTAGAGCATCCGCTTCGAGTGCCGGAGGTTGAGGGTTCGATCCCAAGCCGCTTCATACCAAAAACCTGAAAAATGGTACCAGTAGCTTCCTTGCTTGGCGCTCAGCATTAAAAAGGGAAACTTGCCTCTTCTCTCATTTCCTCATGGGGATGGATTCCAACAGGAATTAGGCAATAGGTGTCGAGAGAGATTAATATCAGTTGTAGAACTTTCTCCACAATTGACCTAAAATAGATTATGTATAAGCTATTTGATGATAACAGAGTTTTTATGTTCTATAACCTGAACTAAAAGTTTCAAATAATTGTTAGCATTTAAGGTTTTTTTTTTGGTTTTTTGTTGTTTTACAATTGTTTTGCAAATTTGTAAGCATTCATGTGTATTTCGGAAAAAAAAAAACATACAGAAGTTACATAAAATTTAATACCCAAAACTATTATGTTTAAAATTTCAATTTTTTTCTCAAGTGAGAAAATTTTCGATGACATTTTCCCATTATAACTGATGTTGATGGCATTCCCAAATTGATAAAGAAGGCCTGGATAATTTGGCAGTATACAATAAGACACTAGGTGATAAAGGCTGCTGCAAAATAATGGTTTAAAGTTACCTTCTAAAGATCATATTTCCCCTGTACAAAAGAATTATTTAACTCTTATCATGCTGGACGCGATTGATTCTACCTTTGGGACCTTGAAAAGTATTTTTGTTAGCCACTTGCTTTGTGAAAAGAATCAATTCTAAGAAGAAATAGAAGATCAATGATTTATAATAAGAGATTTTGAAAAGAAATTATGGGATTTGGTATGGTATGTACCATTATCAGTGCTGGGATACTTTGATCAGTTATCTCCCTTTCATAGATATACTCTATTAAAGTAAGTAGGTCCTTTCATTTGGATTACTCTGTTGTTACCGCTATGTTATTTGTAACAATATGATGTAAATGAAGCTAAGTTATTGATCATTTTGACTGTTGATTTAAAAATGTCTTCAACTACATATTCTATAAACACTCAAGTGTCTAATTTTGACATTCTAGACATTTAATCTAACAAAAATGCAAGATATCTCATACCTTAGAACTGAGATATTTCATAGGCAAAACAGCGATAGAAGTCAGAGGATTCAAAATGACGGAACCTACTTAAAATTTTTATATCCTTGACATTATCCAATAAGGGATACAATTTGAAACTAATACCCCAGTCACACATACGGCGCGGGTAGCTACTGACAGAAACGTAGTAATCTGTATCGATCCGTACCTGAGCCGTACCTCAGAGTAGTCATTCGTATTAATCCGTACCAAAACGTGGTCACAACGTATTCAAAACTTATTCCAAACTTGCAAGTTTCTCCAACTTTTGAACATGCACAAAAGTTTGAGCAAACCGTAGCCATTTGAACGCGACTTTAGTCCAACTTGGCTGAATCTTATTCAAACGTAGTTAAACGTACTTAAACGTAGTTAATCGTGCTATTACGTACCTCGCCGTAGCTGAACGTAGTTATCCGAGGCTGCTTGTACTTAAGCAAAGTTCAATGTAGTTTACCGCAGACCCGTCCATGCGCTGGGTAAGTTGCAAGGCGCAGTAAAACGTAATTCAACGTAGTACCTCGTACCTATTCGTACTTATTCGTGTCCTGTATTGTTTTGTAAAATGTTTCCTGTTTCTCACCATTTTTACCGTACTAAGACGTACTGCTCCGTAGTTATACACCCACAGACTAATCCTATCCGCACCGTACCTCAACGCACGGACATATCCGTATGTGTGACTATAGCTTCAATGTCCCTCATTAAAGAGACAGCATTTTGTCAATTACATAAAGCACACATTCCACTAACTTGTTTAAACTAAGTTTTCAAGACTTGGTTTAAAAAAAAATAGTCCTTGAACAAGTTAAAAAAAGGTAGTTGAAAAGTTGTGAAAAGTATTTCAATTTTGTTTTATGTTCTGTAGAAACCATGGTATTAAAATTGACAAAAAAGTTGCCATATTGGTAGGATATTTTCTTTCTGCTGGAGAAAGTTTCAAAAACTGTCATGAAAATTAACTATTACAAGAATATTGAGTTTAACTTACGTTTTCTATTCAGTAAATAATAACTAAATCAATGAGAAATAATGACGGAAACCTTTATTAGGTAATCGTGCATTTATGTTAGAGCAATATAGAACTTAAGGTACAATACCATTGCTGTATAGACAAATTGACATAGGTCAAATTATCATATCAGAACTATACCCCAAAGTTACCAATAAAACATCTGTTTATATACCTGTAATAACAATCATCCTCCAGGTAGTTTCTTCTTACTGCTGTAGATTGATGTCATGTTACTATAAATAGACACACACTGATAAGCCAAGCCAGACAATCTCAGTAACACATCTTGAAGACATTAATGCTATATTGTAAGTAAAACATTGTGACTATACCACATTGAGGATAATAATTTCTTAGTGCTAGGATATTATACTATTCAGTGAATACTTTCTCCTTTCAGCTGAAGGTTTGTCTTATTTTTGTTTAATAGAGTTATTCAGTATAAGGTAAATTTTCTTGTACTTACAAGTCAATACCGTAAAATCATTAATTTTGTGGGTGTAAATTTCATGGATTTAGTGGCTATTTCATTGGGATATATGAACTCATGGATTTCAACTTTTGAATGTAAAATTGATTGGAATTTTACTTGTGTGTTGGGATTAAATTTTGCAGAATGACTGAGCCACGAGATTCACAAATACTAGTTCCCCAAACAATTATACTGATTTCAAAGTAAAAGCCAGTACACAGGATGGTAATATTAAACATACCAGGCCATAAAAGTGGTGTGTCACAAATTTTTATAGAAAAGGAATGCTTATAATATGAATATAAGTATTGCACTTGTATCAAGTGGCCGGATTTTATGTCTGTATTTATTACAAATGATGTTGCACCTTGGTATGAAATAATAACCTCCAGTACTGAGCAGTATTTTTTTATGCCCCCGAAGGGAGGCATATATTTTTTGAACTGTCTGTCGGTCTGTCCGCAATTTTCGTGTCCGGTCCATATCTTTGTCATCCATGGATGGATTTTCAAGTAACTTGGCATGAATATGTACCACAGTAAGACGACGTGTCGCGCGCAAGACCCAGGTCCATAGCTCAAAGGTCAAGGTCAGACTTAGACGTTAAAGGTCATTTTTCATGATAGTGCATTGATGGGCGCGTCCGGTCCATATCTTTGTCATCCATGGATTGATTTTCAAGTAACTATGCATAAATGTGTGGCACAGTAAGACGACGTGTCGCGCGCAAGACCCAGTTCTGTAGCTCAAAGGTCAAGGTCACACTTAGACGTTAAAGGTCATATTTCATGGTAGTGCATTGATGGGCGTGTCCGGTCCATATCTTTGTTATTCATGCATGGATTTTAAAATTATTGGGCATGAATGTGTACCACAGTAAGACGACATGTCGCGCACAAGACCCAGGTCCGTAGCTCAAAAGTCAAGGTCACACTTAGGCGTTAAAGGTCATATTTCATGATAGTGCAATGATGGGCATGTCCGTTCTATATCTTTGTCATTCATGCATGGATTTTAAAATAACTACGCATGAATGTGTGGCACAGTAAGACGACATGTCGCGCGCAAGACCCAGGTCCGTAGGTCAAAGGTCCTAAACTCTAACATCGGCCATAACTATTCATTCAAAGTGCCATCGGGGGCATGTGTCATCCTATGGAGACAGCTTTTGTTTAAAAAGGAGTTTTTAACTCGGCAAATCTAATTCTGAAACAGGTCAGCAGAACTTTTAGCCCTTACCCTGCCTAATTTCTATAATGAACTTGTCCATCTGTCAGTTTGGACAGTACCGGTACTAGCAACTGTAAAAAGGGGTGCTTATCAAAAAAGATACTGACTGAATAGCTAACAGTGCAGATCTTGATCAGACTGTACAGATGTGCAGGCTGATCATGATCTACACTGGCAGCAAAGGCTGAATCAATTATGTCCAACATGATATAAGTTAATTTTCAAAATTTGAAAAAGGGTAAAAAGATTAATTTGATAATTTGTCACTTTAAAAAGGTATATTGTCATATTAAAGAGAAAAGCAACATCTAATGACCTGGATATTAAATTCATGATAGCCTGTAACAGGAACGTGAACAGTTAGGAGCAAAAAGCAAACAGATCATTCATGTAGAAAGTTTAAAGAGCTGGAAGATAGTAGATTTTTTTCAGAATATGGTACATAATGGAAGATAGTAGATTTTTTTCAGAATATGGTACATAATTCCCATGAATACAAATCCCATCTTTATAAAGGCAATTAAAAAAAAATTAAAAACAGCCCAAAAAAAACAACAACAACTAAAAAGACTAAAGCAGCTAAAAAGATAAATTTAAATAAAGTATCGTAATTAATGGATTGAATAACTCTAACCTTCCTACAACTTCAGTAAATGTTATTCCTATTCTGCCTCTGTACAGTCTGTTCATGATCTGCACTGTTCGCTTTTCAGTCAGTATAGTTTTGGTAAGCACCCCATTTAACAGTTAATGGTACTGTCCAAATATGGAAGATGGACAAGTTCATTTTAGAAATTTAGCAGGGTAGGCATATATAAGAGTCTCTGTATATGAGATGGGCCGAACTTTGAGGGGAAAGGCTGTTTTCAAGGGCAGATAAGTCTCTTTCAGTACTGGTGACCTATGACTTTTATTGCCTATCTTTGTTTCTTAGATGATTGTCCATCAGTGTCCAAGGTTTGAAGAAATTCTGTTGTTGTAAAATTTCACCCATCTCATATACAGAGACCCTAGCATACGCCTTTAATAAGTAATTAGTTCAATCATATTAAATTATAAACAAATTCATTATCAAACTTGCTCTACTGTCACATATGTATAAAACAGTATTTCTTACATTTTGCTTGATCTATTTTCCCCATTTTATTGATATTTTATTCTAGGCAGCTGGCAGTTTATTAATACTTCATACCTTATCAACAACTGGTATTATGGTTGGCAATTTTCACTCTGATATAAGTAGCACTTCTTTTTATTGTGAGAATAATTGTGAAATAAATAACATCTCACTTAGAAAAGAAGATAACTGTTTTGTAAACAATGGTACACAAGATACACTATAAGTACCGCACAGTATTATGACATTTTTATTTTTAGCAACATGTAAATAAACAATCTGTACCTAGTACACTCTTTTAAAACAAAAGATATAGGAATAAGTTCAATAGTTGGCTTGATGGCACAGTAGGTTGTGTGGATAGACATGTAATCATTTTGTAGTGATAGTTTTGACAGTTCCTTGCATCCGTCCAATTTTGATTTGATTTTGCATTTCAATTTACATACTTTTGTGTAAGTTTGTTTTTCTCTGGTTTCTAATTCATTCACGAAAGATTCAAAAATGTTAGATCATATTAAAGATGAAGCGTATTTAAACATAATTACGTGTTAACCGTGACGTATAAGTTTGTGAACAAGTTAGTACTAGATTAACCAGCTCATGCTGTTTTCGTTGAATCGTATAGAAAAAAAAAGAAATTAAATACAATTTTCCTTCCTTGTATTGTACTTCATCTAGGGCGTTTAGATTATGCTCTAAAAATACCTTACAGTAGAATCTGCCTAAGCAGCCACCTGTATTAATCAGTCACTTGCCTAAAGCAACCAGTTAGCTTACTTCCCAAATTGACAGTTTGTTCTAATTTAAACTTGTCTTAAGCAGTAGCAGCAGCACCCCCTCCCCCACACCCCTTCTGCCAAAGTGTGTCTCTCCCTTACTGCACTGCTTATTACAGGTTTTACTGTAAGTATCAAGTTACTGCATGATCTTTTTTTCTGAGGTTAGTGGAGACACTACCTGTTTGTAAAAGAAAGCCTGTTGTAATAGCTCAATAGGGACAATGCAGATCTATGGATTATGGAGTTATAGGTTAGATTCCAGACCAGGGTGTATGTTGTCTGTGTTTGAAATAATTTGTCAAATTCTCCTCAGATTCATGTGGAGAAGTTTGCAGTTAATTGCAAAGAACACTGGTGTAGAATTCAGGACACTAACACTGGTTTCGTGAACTGCTTGCAGAACTTTACATATCAAAAACAACAACAACAAAAACAAAACAGAAAGATGTATGTGAAAAAGTGTTATATAAACCTTTTGCTGTCAAGTATATGCATAAGGCATATAATGCAAACAAATTATTGTAAAATAATATTGCACCTAAAGTTTTTGTCATTATCACGTTTAGGATGGGTTTAAGTAACCAAATATTATTTGTACATAGAATTAAATAAGATCAAAATGATGGTTCATTGCCTGGCAAAAATAGCATTTGACTTCATTGCATATCTTTGAATATAGAAGGTTTTATCGTACAATTTATAGTCCAAGAGTAGATAGTGGTGTTTAGCTATTGTAGGTATTATGAATGAAGTTTATGGTATGTATTTAATAATTTTCTGATAATAATTTTATAATATTTATCTTGACACTTAGCTTTATTTATTCAGAATATTTTGGTATTAAAATGACTGTTTAAACAGTTTAGGATATACATTAAATAGCAATAATGTCAAACAAATGATTTATGCTCTAGCCTGTTGGCAGCAAGTGGTTCTGCCTTTGCGACTAGTGCAGACCCAGGTCATCCTGCACATCCGTGCAGGTCTGCATGATCATGGTCTGCACTGTTCGCCATTCAGTCAGTAAATTTCAGTGAACACCCCTTCGAATAATAAATTGTACTGCCCAGATGGAATGATGGAGCAGTCAATTTTAAAAACTTAGCAGGGTAAAAGTTATGCAGTAGATTGTAAAGAAGCAGGGAAATCTGGAATAGAATTTTCCTTGGTAATGTACATAAGTTTTATCAAAGTGGTTAAGGGTTGAAAAGGTATAAAAGTTGTCATAAATAAACATATAATAAACATTTTACTGTAGAATTATTAATATTCATACGGCCTCCCATAGCATAGTGGTAGAGCACCCGCTTCTAGTGGAGGACGTGGTAGCTTCGATCCCTGGCCATGTCATACCAAAGACGTAAAAAAAAATGGTACTTAGTCTAGCAGCTTCCTTGATTGGTGCTCAGTATTAAGAGGATAGTGCTAGGACTTGTCAGCCTGATGCTAATATTTCGTTATTGCCATGTTTGTTAGATCATTTTCCTTTTCTTTCAGCGTGAATAGGTGTTGATCAAGATGTCTGACGCAGAATTTTTGAAGATGGCAACCAACAAGGATGTTGATATTGACCTTGACAACATAGATGAGCTGTTGGCTCAGCTGACGGCTGAAGAAATAGATGAACTAAATGGAGATTTCGATCCTGATGTAAGTTCTGAATAAACAATTGAGTTTCTTATCCTTTAGCCTGCTGGCGGCAAGTGATCCTGCCTTTGCGACCAGTGCAGACGAAGATCAGCCGGCACATCCGTGCAGTCTGACCATGGTCTGCACTGTTCACCATTCAGTCTTTTAACAGTTAATGGTACTGTCCAAATTGAAAGATGGACCAGTTCATTATAGAAATTTAGCAGGGTAAGGGTTAAACAAATGAGTTTCTTAAGCAAGCCACTGTGGTCAGCTGACCATGAATAAGGGTTAACCTCTGTGATTCCAAGCCCATTTGGAATGCCATGTGAGGAAGATGTCCAGCTGACTTGCTGAAGGTTGTTAGTTCTACCCAGGTGTCTGGCTTTACCTGAAATGATGCTAAAAGGAACACCCAGGGGACCCCGTCATTAGGCCAGTTGACCTTCTTTTATGTTTATTTGTATAACCTCCCTGAAACCCCAAAACCCCAACCCCCATAAAAAATAGATTTCAAGAAACTTGTTATGCATGGTAAAATGCATTTGATTTTCTAAAACTTTATCTCAGTTTCATTATTTCTGGAATTGGCGAGCTGGCTTATTAAAAGTTGGCAGTTCTGTCTAGGTATCTGCCAGTACCTTAGATAGTGAGTGTGTGGTATCATTCTGAGATCACCCGCTGTCATAAAAAGCTGGATTGTCACCATTTTACCTAACTTTTATTAGTGTGATTTAAAAATGAAAAACTGAGTGACCAAAAACTGCAGTGAAAACATCGCTGATTATAATATTAACCCTTATCGTACTGGACACGATTGATTCTGCCTTTGCGACCAGTGTAGATCATGATCAGCCTGCACATCCATGCAGTGTGATCAAGATCTGCACTGTTCACTATTCAGTCAGTATCTTTTTGGTAACACCCCTTTTAACGGTTAATAGTACTGTCCAAATTGAAAGATGGACAAGTTCATTATAGAAAATTAGCAGGGTTAAAATAAGCAGAAGCAGTGTATAAAGTGCTGTGTAATTTTTTCAGAACTCCTTCCTTCCACCGTCAGAGCGTATGAAATCTCAGACACTGAAGGACCCTACAGGACCATTTAGTCGCAAGAAGTTGCTAGCTTTCCTCGAGAAGAAAGCAAAGGAGGAAAAGGACTGGGAAAATGTGACACAGTATGTCAAGAAGGCACCAGGTATGCTATTCAACTGTGATATGACTAATATACAGAGCACTCTCTTTAGAGCGAACACTGCTGTGAATGCTTAAATACATTTGTTGTACAATGATTGTTGCCTCGGATATGGGAGAGGTTAATTTTGTAAGAATTTTGTTACAAAATACAGAAAAATCCTCTTTTCTACAGAGGTGTCATCTAGAGAGGTATACTGTATTTCAAGGGTATTCAGGGATGTGGATTAGGGAACAGGTGATAATTCTTTGTCAGTAGAAAGAAAAAACGTGGAGAAGATGGCAGTTACTGTAAAAATGTGTAATTTTGTGGCTATCCAATTTTGTGGTTTTGTAAAAAATGACTATATAAAAAGGGGACATGAATTTGAGGATTTCAAATTTTAAAGATAAGATAAACCTAATCAGATTTTTTTCTTGATTTTCATGAAAATTGGTCCCTACGAATTCTTAAGAATATTTTTAAGATTCGTTGTACTTGCAGAGAACAAACCTGTTAGTACTGGTCCATAATTCAAGAACATTTCTTTTATTAACTGCCATCCATTATATAAATGAAATGGGGCTCCCAAAACAAACAGATACTAGCTGATTTTTTGGGTACAGAATAATGTTTCTTGAGTGCATTGTGAAAAGCGTACTTAAAGAGGTGTGGAACTGTCAAGTTTCATTTATGATTTCAAGTTAATGAGTGGCTGAAAGGTGGGGTTTGCACTAGGCTACTTGGTTACTGGCTGTCTATATTTTTTAACGTGGCAGATTTGTTAGATCCAGAGGTGGAGGATCAGATCCAGCAAAGTACAAAGGCATAAATACCTTTTGTATGGCATTTAAATTAGATTTAGTTACTTTTAAAAGCAATTTTGCCTTGCCTGTAGCGTGAACTAATATAATATTTATGTTCTAGAGACTGGAGTTGCCAGTACAGTCTAGTTAAACAATACTGAAAATAAAGGGAAGTGGTGGTCTGGTGGATAAGATTTTGGCTGCTCAAACCAGGGGTCCTGGGTTCTAGCCCCACCTGGGTCACAACCACACCTTATATGACACCAGTACAGATTTTTCTAAACTTAAAATTTAAACATGTGCACTCAGACTCATTGTTCCATTTTACAACCAGAACTAGGGGCAAACTGCTCCTAACCTAGGATCTTAGACCTGCCCCAGTGTAAGGACTACATACTTTTATTCAGAAATTAATGTTCTGTTCTAAAATTAGATTTAAAAAAAAAAGTCAGTGTTTTCGCCTGCAAAAGCCTTTTATCTTATGGGAAGGGGGATTTACTGCAGTTTACATTTCAGTCTAAGGATATTGGCAAAAAGATTTAGTGTTTTGTTTGTCATCCACGGGGTGTTAATAAAAGTTCATAGTCATTATGTAAACAATTATGTCAAGTATATAAGGGATGATGAATAGTTACCGACTGTGAGAAATTAGATATATATCATTACATCCCTTGTAGGTAATTACAACTTTCCTTTGATGTGATAGTATGATGCATTTTCTTGTGAAATAGACTGTAGAAATATATTAACCCTTACCCTGCTAAATTTCTAAAATGGACTGGTCCATCATTCAATCTGGGCAGTACCATTTATTATGTTAAGGGGTGTTCACTGAAAATTTACTGACTGAATAGCGAACAGTGCAGACCATGATCAGATCTTGGTCTGCATTGGTTGCAAAGGCAGAATCACTTGCCGCCAGCAGGCTAAGGGTTAAATTGACATGAAATATGTAAATCTAAATTCATCTTAATTGATAACAATTATTTTACGAGTCAAGTACAAGTTTGATTATAAATGAATATTATTGAATTGTGTTTGTTATTGAAAGTAAGCAAAATCTGTTTGAAAAAAAAACACACTTAATAGTATAACTTGGTATGGTATGTGAGCATGATCATGTTTGACAATGAATGGCATGTGATACAGTAGAACCAATATTGCTTTAAAGTTGTTTACAAGCCTTTTTGCTTGATTTGACATAATGATATAATAATTATTATTATGATGGTTAATAATACACATATTTCTTCTGTTGCAGCAGATGTTGAGATAACTGGCTTTTAGGTTCAGTAATTTTGTTCTAAAACCTTCTTCAATTAGATTTTATCAACATAGTGTACTCATTTGTATGTTAAATAATGGTAGATGTTTTATTGGTTTAAAATGCAGTTTTGAACCATTATTGAAGTCACAAAGGAGCTCTTTTCGTCAAATCTTTCACTGTTTCGATGAGATCACAAAATTGAAATTACCGAGACAACACATTCTTTACTAGTTTCAACATTTATGTCTTCAACATTTCAGTTAATAATATGATGAAAAACTTGTTTTTATTTATCTACAATGTATTCTATCTATTTGGTTATGATTTAAAAAAAAATAATGTGTGTCTTGCATTGAAAATGAGTAAAAAAACAAGTGAAAACAGTCATTCAATCTTTGTAAAAATGCAATGCTATTGTAGAATGAAAAGTTTGTTCTTCATCAAATAGGTGACAGTTTTTATCATATTTCAGGATGCTTAGTTTTCATAAAATGAAAATGTGAAAGTGTCACTTTTAAAAATTGTCTCAAGTCTGAAGTGTTTGTAAAAAGGTGTCACAGCAGGATATCATAAAACTCCTCTGGTTCTTGAAAGTTTAACTGAGCCGCACCATGAGAAAATCAACGAAGTGGTTTTGCGACCAGCATGGATCCAGACCAGCCTGGGCATCCTCACAGTCTGGTCAGGATCCGTGCTGTTCACTTCTAAAGCCTATTGCAATTTGAAAAACCGTTTGCGAATAGCATGGATCCTGACCAGACTGCGCGGATCTGCAGGCTCGTCTGGATTCATGCTGATCGCAAATACACTATGTTGGTTTTCTCATGGTGCGGCTCAATTATGATTTTACCTACATGTTAGTATATTCCAAGAAAGAAGCATGCTGATACTATGTGAAATATGTTTAAACTTACATCAAACAACTTCAGGTCAAGCATACGTGAATTATGTTACTTCTGTATCAATATATTTTGCAGCAGTCCACTTGTTACAATATGCATGTTACGATAGTTAAAATGCAGTATGAGCATTTTGAAAATTTAGCTGTGTTTGCTAGTTACTTTACTCATGTGACTGTTATGTTACTCATTTGACTATTATGTTACTCATGTGACTATTTCAGTACTTATGTGACATTATGCTGACAGCTGTATATATACTATATGAGATCATTATGTGAACAAAACTTGCATGACTGTTAAGTTCTGTAGCATCTATGAATGTGTGTCATTGTGAAGAACATTGTTAATAGTGTTAGGTCATAAGACTGTGTTTTCCAGACTTTTTTTGTCTGAAAATTTAACCCATCTGTTATCCAAAAAAGATGTTTTTCCCCATTTTTAGAAGAAAATCCTGTGAAAAATAAAAGTGAATAAATGATTTTTTTTTTCAGTTTCAAACCAAAAGTTTCAGTGCATATTTAAATTATACCTTGTAGAACAGAAGACAAGCTTTTAAGTCATTTTCTTCAGGAGTACAACATACTGTGACAGAAATTATATGCAATACAGTTTAAATTTTTCCTTAATTTAGTCCTCAGGAGGGAATTTTCCACTACTAATAGGCCTGGCACCATTCCTCTAGCACTGAAAACAAATATTGTAACGAAGAAGTAGCAAGAATGTTGCATTACCTATGTTACATTATGGGCTTTATGTTACCTCTTTACGTTACCTATATAATTTACATTACCAGTGTGCTTTACTTTACCTGTTTGATTTACATTACCTGAGTGTGTGATTTACATTACCTGAGTGTGTGATTTACATTACCTGTATATTATGCTACCTGCTATGCTGTGTTACCCGAGTGACATTATATTTCGATCACTGCATTACCCTGCATTTTGTGCATGCCCCCTCACACTAACACTTGCAAGTCTCTACATTTCTACAGGAGAGTCAAACGATGTTTCAGAAAAACCATGGAAACCAAAGGAGGTAAAGAAGACAAAAGAAGAAGAGGCAATTGATACTGAATGGGACGATATTCTTACACAGGCAACAGAAGATGAACTCGTAGATTTAGCGGGTAATAATTTGTTTTCATTGAAGATTTATTGTTCTTTGAAATAATTATGTCTGCCCTCCCCCCTCTGGGGGAGACATATTGTTTTTGCCCTGTCCGTCCGTCCGTCACACTTCATTTCCGAGCAATAACTGGAGAACCATTTGACCTAGAACTTTCAAACTTCATAGGGTTGTAGGGCTGCTAGAGTAGACGACCCCTATTGTTTTTGGGGTCACTCCATTGAAGGTCAAGGTCAAAGGGGCCTGAACATTGAAAACCATTTCCGATCAATAACTTGAGAACCACTTGTCCCAGAATGTTGAAACTTCATAGGATGATTGGTCATGAAGAGTAGATGACCCCTATTGATTTTGGGGTCACTCTGTCAAAGGTCAAGGTCACAGGGGCCTGAACATTGAAAACCATTTCCAATCAATAACTAGAGAACCACTTGACCCAGAATGTTGAAACTTCATAGGATGATTGGTCATGAAGAGTAGATGACTCCTATTGTTTTGGGGGTCACTCCATCAAAGGTCAAGGTCACAGGGGCCTGAACATTGAAAACCATTTCCGATCAATAACTAGAGAACCACTTGACCCAGAATGTTGAAACTTCATAGGATGATTGGTCATATAGAGTAGATGACCCCTATTGTTTTTGGGGTCACTCATCAAAGGTCAAGGTCACAGGGGCCAAACATTGAAAACCATTTCGGATCAATAACTTGAGTACCACTTGACCCAGAATGTTGAAACTTCATAGGATGATTGTACATGCAAAGTAGATGACCCCTATTGATTTTGGAGTCACTCCGTTAAAGGTCAAGGTCACAGGGGCCTGAACATTGAAAACCATTTCCAGTCAGTAACTTGAGAACCATTCAACCCAGAATGTTGGAACTTCATAGGATGATTGTTCATGCAGAATAAATTACCCCTGTCGTTTTTTGGGTCACTCTGTTAAAGGTCAAGGTCACAGGGGCCTGAACATTGATAACAATTTCCGATCAATAACTTCAGAACCTCTTGATCCAGATCGTTGAAACTTCATAGGATGATCGAACATGCAGAGTAGATGACCCCTATCGATTTTGGGGTCACTCTGTTAGAGGTCAAGGTCACAGGGGCCTGAACATGGAAAACAATTTCCGATCAATAACTTGAAAACCACTTGACCCAGAATGTTGAAACTTCATAGGATGATTGAACATGCAGAGTAGATGATCCCTATTGATTTTGGGGTCAGTCTATTAAAGATCAAGGTCACAGGGGCCTGGTTATGTAAAATCATTTCTGGAGAATAACTTGAGAACCACTTGACCTAGAATGTTGAAACTTAATAGGATGATTGGACATGCAGAGTAGATGACCCCTATTTATTTTAAGGTCACTTGATCAAAGGTCAAGGTCACAGGAGCCTGAACATGGAAAACAATTTCTGATCAATAACTTGAGAACCACTTGACCCAGAATGTTTTAACTTCATAGGATGATTGGACATGCAGAGTAGATGACCCCTATTTATTTTGAGGTCACTTGATCAAAGGTCAAGGTCACAGGAACCTGAACAGTGACTTGAGAACCACTAGGCCAATAGTGTTGAAATTTAGCGGGATGACTGGACATGCCAAGTAGATGATCCCTATTGCAGCCAACCATCAGTGTCTCTTTGACTTTTGCTCCTGACCCCTATTGACTTCTTGCCTATAGGACTTTGCATTGGGGGAGACATGTGCTTTTTTACAAAAGCATTTTCTAGTTATTTCTAGTACAGACATTTTTATGTCTGACTCGGTCATGAGTATAGGGCTTACATTTTGAAGATTGATTTTGAATCCTTTGCCCCTCACAGAATGTGGGTTCAAGCTTCACTCAGGGTATTTAATTATACATGTGAGGAAGCCATCTGGCTGTCTTACGGAAGGTCGGTGGTTCTACCCAGGTGCCCGCCCGTGATGAAATAATGCACAGAAGGGCACTGGGGGTCTTCCTCTACTGTTAAAAGCTGGAAAGTCGCCATATGACCTATTCATAAATGGTGTTGGTGCAGCGTTAAATATAACTAAATTGAAACAATACATGCGAATAACCAACATAAATTATCAAGTTACTGACATTTACGTTGGACTACTTTACTCTATGTTGTTTGCGCACTAGTTCTATGCAAAGTTTATAAGGTCATTAATACATTAGTTTTTAAAAACATGGCAGAGCCACCACTGTATAGGAGGCATACAAACTTAAACCGGATATGTATATGGGAATTATTAAGGTCTGTTGACAGTTTTTCTGGTAACGAAGTGCAGAAAAATAGATCTGAATTATTGTATATGAATTTTTCATGAACAGAGCTATACAAGAATAGAATCACACATATATTCAGTAAGGACAGAACTACATGTGAATTCATAGCGAACAGAGCTACACGCATGAATTGATGGTGAACTGAGCTACACACAAATTCAATATGAACTGAGGAGCTACACACAAAGTTGGCAGGAACAGAGCTGTACATGAATTCAAAACAAAAAGAGCTAAACACATATTCAAAATATTCACAAATATTAATCAGCATTTTCACTATCGAGAAACCAACTTTGACACAAATTCTTAACAAAGGCAATGTAGGTGTAATGCTGTGTATCATATTGTAAAGAAAAAGCAGGGTTTTTTCTAGCTTTTTTGGGAACATAGCCTATACCCCCAAAATTTGGAATTTTGACGCGTAAATGCAGTTCCAAATTGGGAAATATTTAGTCCCATAGGATATAGTAAGGATGTGTTTAAGCACTTTCTCATACACTTGTTTTACATTTTACAACCTCTTTAACATACTGCCATTACAAAATTGTCCATAATTTGGTCAGTGTTTGTGCAATTTTGATGAAATTTTTTCAGGATGTAGATTGGGAATTTTTGCACTCATTTTGGAAAAAAACATACGTTTTGGCATTGGGAATATAGCCGAATGACGGCTATAAAAACGGCCGAAAAAAACCCTGAAAAGTGATTGAGAAGACTACCCAATCTACAGCTAGTGTAAAAAATTCAGATCTTAATATGTTTGAATTCTGTTTCAGCTGTGCTTGGTTTTCATGGTATGTTGAATCAGACACAGTTCTACGCTTCCGAACGCGATGAGAAACTTGAAAGTGGAGGTTTCACAGGTAAATTAGGGTATCTTCTCTCGGCCAATGGTACTACAAGTATATTTGTATTGTGTAATGTGCTCAAGGTTTATATATGTTATAAGAGGGAGTGTTTGTAAATTGTAAGCATCAGTGAGTCAAAACAGAATGTACAGATAGTCTTTGAAGGGTCAACTCATAATGACTTCATATATAAAGTGGTTGCCACATTTTTTTTTACTACAAACATAAAATATATTAAAATCTATTTACCATAATTGTTTTCTAATAAGTTTGTCAAAAGTTTTAGTAATATGAAGTCCAGGAAAATTATTCACCCATTGAAATTAATAATTTTACAGCAAAATAAAAACACCTATGTGTATATCAGACCACATAATTTAGACTGTGAAATTCTTAATATTCAGTGGAGATGGGGAGGGTAATTTTCATTGATTTTTGCATAAGTCTTTAAACTAGATCCCAGAAGGAGAGCACAGATCTACAGATCACAGGGTAGTGAGTTCGAGCCTTGGGTGAGGCATATGTTCTCCATGACGATTTGATAAATTTTAAAGACATTCTGTCTTTCTGGTATCATTTGTCTTCCACCTCTGATTCATGTTGGAAAGTTGGCAGTTACTTGCAGAGAACAGGTTTGTACTGGTACGGAATCCAGGAACACTGGTTAGGTTAGGTAACTGCCCGCTGTTACATAACTGAAATACTGTTGAAAAACAGCGTTAAACCCCCCAAAAAAACAAAAGGCCTGGCTGTATGGTAAATTTGTATACTTAAGGTATGGCAAAGTCCGAGGTACTAAAGGTTATCCCCTTCGAACCACCAAACCAGACAGATGTAGAGGACAGCATCAAAAGGATCAAAGACAATGACTCCAGCCTGAAACATCTTAACCTCAATAACATAAAGGTAGGAAAATATAACTAGTTTGATAAATTTTATGATGATAGAACTGATGTGTTTTTAGCTGGAAACATTTTAACCTGAATAGAATTCATATGCTTCTAGTTTGGAATGTTTTGACCTTGTTAACATAAAGGTAGGAAAAAGATCTGCATTAGATTTTCTGAGTCATATGTTGCTTTTAAGAAAATCGCTATTCTTTCTTTGTAGAATATTTCCCATAAAAGAATCTTTCGTTGTAGAATATTTCCCATGAAAAATTCTTTCTTTATAGAATATTTCCCATGAAAGATTCTTTCTTTGTAGAATATTTTGTAGAATATTTCCCATGAAAGATTATTTCTTTGTAAAATATTTCCCATGAAAGATTCTTTCTTTATAGAATATTTCCCATGAAAGATTGGAAGCTGTATGTGAAGGCCTGAAGACCAATACAAATCTAGAAATCCTTGAAATGGCCAGTGTTGCTATGACAGACAGGGTTGCCAAGGTAACAACAATGGTTTTTTTATTTTCCTGAATTCTTATTAAGCCAGCTCAGTAGGGGTTAAGTGCACATGGAAGTTAAAAGTTTGGCAATGGATTCTTTTTAGCTAGCTCTGTATGGTTTAAATATGTTCTAGAGTTACAAGCTTGGCAATGAATTCTTTTCTATTTTGAGGGGATATGAATTTGTGGATTTTGACTGTTTAACCATTACCCTGCAAAATTTTTAAATGAACTGGTCCATCATTAAATTTTGGCAGTACCATTAACTTTTAAAAGGGGTGCATATCAAAAATATACTGACTGAATGGCAAACAGTGCAAATTATGATCTGACTGCACAGATGTGCAGGCTGATCATGATCTGCACTGATCGCAAAGGCAAAATCACTTGCCACCAGCGGGCTAAAGGTTAAACATGAATGTTTTGTTCATTTGGATTTAATTTCTTGGCATGACAGAACAAAGAAGTCCACAAAGATTAGTCCCCCACGAAAATTAATGATTTCACAGTTTGCTGTGTAAATGGTAAAGTATGTGACTTGACTTGGAAATATTTGTCATTCTAACACAAAAGAAATATTTCCATATCGTTGGCTGAGCCCTATGGTATCCTGTTCTTTATCTATATACAATTACAATGGTTTTACGCTCGCCCCTCAATATGTGAAGTTATGCAGTAGATGTGCCAAAATAATCCTTGAAGTCAGAAAAATGGACTTTTTGCACGAACATATTTTATACAGCTTGTCTGCACAAAATGTTTTAACAGGAGAAATTTTCAGTAGAAAGTAACATACCTCAAAATGTTCTTTAAAATTCATAACCATTGATTGCAAACTGCATACAGTGGAATCATTTAAGAATCTCAGGCATGAAATTCCATGACTTTAGCAAAACAGATATTTTTTGGGGATATAGAATTGTTGATTTTAACCTTCGAAGATAAAACGAATGGAATTTATGAGGATATAAGTTTTGGGATTGACACAGCTGCTAAGTTCACAAAAATATGACCTCTATGAATATCACTGATCTCACACTAATTCAGCCGGTAAGTAGTATTAGCGAACATTTCTGCATGCAAAATGTATCCACGCAAAAATGTTAACATCCGAAGTATTTCCGTATGTTGCTTGTTTTGATTTTGTTGAATTTGTTTTCTATTTCAGAAACTAGCTGAAGGCTTACAGGAAAACAAAACACTTAAAACATTAAACATAGAATCCAACTTTATAACAGGGGAACCGCTAGTGGAGATCCTGAAAGCAATAAATGTTAACAAGAATGTGACAGAATTTAGGGCAGCTAACCAGGTGAGATTTGGGTTATTTCTTAAAAGGGGCCTCTGTGGTTAAGGTAATTATGTCTCCCCTAGGAGACATATTGTTTTTGCCCTGTCTGTCCGTCCGTCCGTACGTCACACTTCATTTCCGAGCAATAACTAGCAATTCAATTCAATTCAATTCAATTCAATTTATTTGCATTATATGGCCTCCGGCCCAAATACAATATATACAACATGAGATAAACATAATGCATGAGGTTATGACATAAACAGCTGGACGGCATAGTCAATGTTAAACCATGATGACATATTATAGTTAACAATACATATCAGAATTCATATTTAACTGGACATTTCTAAATATTTGTCCCTCTCTTTAAAAGAGTAGTAAAGATACATGGCAACTTTTCTAATTAAATTCACATTTTCGTCTGACATCAAAGAATAAAACTTTTCTAGGGTTGGATATTGACAATAACACATAGGTAGATATTTTTTACGAATATCAGCATATAAAGGGCATGATAACATGAAATGATATCCATCTTCCAGTACATTTTCACAGTACAGACATACTCGATATTCTCTAGATATGTTATAATGTCTACCTTTTTCTATCATTAAACAATGCGAAGAGCTACGGAATCTTGCCATACAATTTCTAAATTTCTCAACATCTATTGCAATAACATATTTTTCAACTCCAAAACAGTATTTATAGTTACAATAGTATTGCAGTTTAATATTGTCTCTACACCTTGACTGCCAGTTTTGTATGAACTGGTCTTTTAAAGTTTGAACGTACTGAATTAGAAATAACCTTGGGTTTGCAACATTTTGTGTTTCCCATACATATCCAAACCCATTGCTGTATAAATTACGCTTAACATCAGTAACCCAATTTTCATACCCTATATTGTCATAATACAGAAGCATTTCATAACACAATCTTGTATATCTATCTTAAGGAAGATTAAGTAATCTTAACCAATATTTAATACATCGTTTCGAAGCATATATGTGCATAGGATATCTTTCTGTATCCCCAAGTACAGCATCATTACATGCAGAGTTATATACATTCAAAAATCGTTTGCAAGCATATACCTGTACTGTTTCTATGCATTGTGGGTGTTTTAAACCCCAAAGTTCAGAACCATATAACACAATAGATGCAATTTTCGAATCAAACACTTTAAAAAACGTTTTATATGGCAGACAAGATAAATGTTGAAGAGAACTAAAAATGTACATAAGTACCTTCTTCGCTTTCACAGACATGGCCTCTGCAATTTTATACATTGATAATCTGTTTGTAAAGAATATACTGACATAAGTAAAACCATTGACAATTTCAAGCTGTTTGCCATTATATAACCATTTTTCTCTTCTCGCCAACCTTCCACCTCGTTTAAATACAAGTACTTTTGATTTCGTGATGTTTACAATTAATTTACTCCTTAACCAAAACTGATATAAAACATTTAATTGTTTTTGTAAGCCAACAACAGTATCAGAAATCAAAGCAATATCATCAGCAAACATAAGCAAAAAAATTTCAACAATATCTGGAAATAACTGAATCCCTCTGATGTTATCTTCACATGACATTGAATAAAGTTCATTTATGAACATTGCAAATAAAATGGGGCTCAGACTACAGCCCTGACGTAAACCAACCGGACATGTAAATATGTCTGACACACCCTCGTTGGTTCTTACACATGCTTTGACTGATGAATAAATGCCCTGTATTGACTTATATAAGAGACCCTTTACACAATTTCATTTTAATATAGCATACAAAATCGACCGATCGACTGAATCAAAGGCTTTTTGAAAGTCTATGAAAGCTACATATACAGGTTTCCCTTTCATACATAAGTATTTATTAACAATGGAATATAAAATAAAAGCATTATCAACTGTAGTATAGCCCGCTCTAAAACCTGCTTGGGATTCCGAAAGTTTGTTATAAGCCTCAACATAAAAGGTAAATCTTTTAGTAATTATTGATATATACACTTTACTAAAAACATCTAGTAATGCTATACCCCTGTAATTATCAGGGTTGCTATAACTGCCCTTTTTGTGTAGTGGTATAATGACTGATTTTGCCCAGTTATCTGGAAATTCACCTCTAGAAAACAATCTATTAAAAAGTTTACATATAAATGGCAACAATACATGTACGCCATACACTAACTGATGGGGTACAAGACTACCTCCAGACGCTTTATTTATATTCAACGCTTTAACACTATGTAATATCTCTTCATTAGTAATCTCAGAGTTAAAAATTAACTGTTCTATATCATCAAAATTTGTATCTATATCAAAAGTGACACATACATTGTCATATACATGGTTATTTTCTACAGTATTCGAAAATAAATTACTGAAATGATCATACCATTTGTCCAATGATATAATATTCTCTGATTTAGGCTTATTTAATACCCGTTTGATTTCATTCCAGAATTTTCTGGAGTTATTAACAGAGGACTCGACTTTATTTAAATATTTTCTGTTAAACAACATTCGTTTATGTCTACACAAATTTTTATATCTGCATTTACTTTCTACATAAGCATTCAAATTCTCATCACACCTGTGTTTCCTGAATCGTTTCAGAAGCTTTTTAGTAGTACGTTTTACCTGCTTACATTCTGTATCAAACCATTCATTATATTTAACTTGTTTGCCTTTTCTTCTTACCTTTTGAAAACTAGTACTACTGTTGCAAATCACAGTTTCAAATTCCTGAATTACTGAATTTATATGTGTTTCATCATCTGACAACATAGTTTCTAGATTTGTAAAATACCCATTTAGGATGTTTTCGGATAAACAATTTAAGTACTCCTCACAATTATCCTGATTTAAGTCATAAAACATGTCAGTACGTTTACAATTATTAACAGGTATATCACCTTGCTCTATCTTCAAACCCAACGATAAAGGAACATGACTACTTTCAGTGCAAGAATTGATCTCAAACAATGTAATTATAATATTATATCAAACAAATGTTTCGTCACAATATAATAATCTATAACACTACATCCGTTATTGTTAATAAAAGTGAAGCCATCACCTCCATCATATCTACTAAAGCGGCCATTCACAATATAACATGAGAACACTTTACCAAACTCTAACAGCTCGTGTCCAAATTTATTAGTTTTGTTGTCACATGATACCCTTTCAATGTCAGTATCACTGTCAATTATATCGCTAAACTCTTCTAACTCCGGTATATTGTCCGGACATACTGTGTAGTCAGGAAGATTAGCAGTTCTGGCATTAAAATGGCCACATAAAAGTAAAGCAGTGTCTAAAAAATTATTACTTATAATATGGTCTTCTAGTTGTTGCAACGTAAACATGACAACATTATTATAAACTGGCGAATTTTCTGGTGGTATATATAACGATACATAAAGTATATCTCGATCTAAAGACAGTAACTTGCTATCTATTATTAACATCACTCCAAAACTAAAATTGTCACAAACACGTTTAAAATAACTAGCAATGTTGCTTTTTATCAAAACTGTTACACCACCCATAGCTCTACCTCCTGCAAAAGACTGTTTAGCATTACAAGAAAAAATTGTATATTCATTGAAATATTTGTTACAATAGTCAGAGTCACCATCCCAAGTTTCTTGTATACCGATTACATCATATTTTTTTGATAAATTCAATTATATCAGTAGAAAACAATTTCGATTTGAAACCTTCAATATTCCAAGATAAAAAATGTATGTCCGTCTGTACAGGGCTTTGGCCTTCATCCTATCTGGAATTTACCTTGACTCGAGCTGACCTATCATCATCCGAGGTCCCAGTATCCATATCCGGGGCAGGATTTAAATCCGGACTCCTATCCCGGTGTCTAACGGCTTGTTTAAATGTTCTGGATTGTCCATCAAAGTCGCCAGTCAACGGTGCTGCCTTTGGTCTAAAGGCTACAAGTTTACCGTTTTTAAAGTAGCCAGTTAGTCCTTCCTTCTTGAGCTCCTTTAGCTTTTGTCGCTGTAGGAATGATAAATCATTCGATACCCAGATTCCTCTATCTCTTAAAGTTTCTCTGTACTTGAATAACTCAAATTTATGATCACTATTCTTGAATTTTACAATCACCATTCTTGGTTCGTCATCTTTCAATTCACCGACCCTTTTAGCACTATCAATCGAATTTATGTTAAGCTCATCCGGTTTTCCAACTACATTTAAAACATTTTCAGACACCACATGCTCCAAAGATACCAATTCTGACTCCGTTTCTTTTAGACCGAAAATTCGTAGCGACGGTTTCAACCTTTCAGACTCCATAATATTTAACTGTATTTCAATATTTGTCAAGCGTTCTTCCTTCGTTTCATCTGCAAGAGACAGTGTCGCTACATCACTATTCAGTACTTCCTGTCCGTATTCAAGTATATCAACTTTTGCTTTAACCGATCTGATTTCATCCTTCAGACTTCCGATCTCTTTTTGTAAACAAACAACTTGCTCTTTAACTCCTTTAACTTCCTCTTTAGTGTCAGCTATAGCATACAGAATCAACCTCGTGTTAAGGTCAATGGTGGGGTCATCAGGGTTAATACTCATACCCGGACTCTGTATGGGTCCAGGGTTAGTCTCCACATCGGACGATAATATCAACAAACGTCTGTAATAATAGCTATACTGTCCTCCGAACGAAACACAAGATGACATATATCCTTGCATCGTCCCATGTGTTGACAAAGATGTCCATGTGCATATATCTGTATGCGACTCTGAAAGGTTCTCCTTTAACCATTCATGTGAAATCATAACTCCAGATAGCGCTAGTGTAATGAACAAAGAGTATGTACAACATATGAAACTTCTCAGGTGAATGTCAGATCCTTTCGTGAATTTATTATATTTCCGCACCAATTCGAGCACGATAGGTATCAGTATCAATGCCCATTATTACTGTGACCACAACGCGCTTCCGTAGAAAATGTTCAATGATAGTCCATCAGTACACCTTGTACTAATCCTCAATTATCGCCGATAAATTTATGTCAGTGAGCCAGTACAATAGCCACTATATATTCAAAGGTATACAAAATCAATCAAGCGTTATACACAGTGGTTTATATCGAGAAAAGTTTGACAAAATATTTCAAAACTCACAGTTTTATATCCAAAAATTACTCCAAAATAATCCAGTTTTCCAACACTATAAACACACTATCACAAAGTGCACTTTCTCAGTTATCGATCAATGTCAATCTCAAGTCACAAAGTTCAGTATTTCTATCAAAATTTACAATTTGAGCAGAGCTTAAAAATTACGTCTTGTCATAACCTCACACTTTTTAATTAATCTGGAGAACCATTTGACCTAGAACCTTTAAACTTTATAGGGTTGTAGGGCTGCTGGAGTAGACGACCCCTATTGATTTTGGGGTCACTCCGTCAAAGGTCAAGGTCACAGGGGCCTGAACATTGAAAACCATTTCCGATCAATAACTAGAGAACCACTTGACCCAGAATGTTGAAACTTCATAGGATGATTGGTCATGAAGAGTAAATGACCCCTATTGATTTTGGTGTCACTCCGTCAAAGGTCAAGGTCACAGGGGCCTGAACATTGAAAACCATTTCCGATCAATAACTAGAGAACCACTTGACCCAGAATGTTGAAACTTCATAGGATGATTGGTCATGAAGAGTAGATGACCCCTATTGATTTTGGGGTCACTCCGTCAAAGGTCAAGGTCACAGGGGCCTGAACATTGAAAACCATTTCCGATCAATAACTAGAGAACCACTTGACCCAGAATGTTGAAACTTCATAGGATGATTGATCATGAAGAGAAGATGACCCTTATTGATTTTGGGGTCACTCCATCAAAGGTCAAGGTCACAGGGGCCTGAACATGGAAAACCATTTCCGATCAATAACTGGAGAACCACTTACCCAGAATGTTGAAACTTCATAGGATGATTGTACATGCAGAGTAGATGACCCCTATCGATTTTGGGGTCACTCCATTAAAGGTCAAGGTCACAGGGGCCTGAACATTGAAAACCATTTCCGGTCAGTAACTTGAGAACCACTTGACCCAGAATGTTGAAACTTAATAGGATGATTGGTCATGCAGAGTAGATGACCGCTAACGATTTTGGGGCCACTCTGTGAAAGGTCAAGGCCACAGGGTCCTGAACATTGAAAACCATTTCCGGTCAGTAACTTGAGAACCACTTGACCCAGAATGATGAAACTTCATAGGATGATTGGTCATGCAGAGTAGATGACCCCTAACGATTTTGGGGTCACTCTGTTAAAGGTCAAGGCCACAGGGGCCTGGACATGGAAAACCATTTCCAATCAATAACTTGAGAACCTCTCGACCCAGAATGTTGAAACTTCATAGGATGATTGTTCATACAGAGTAAATGACCCCTATTGTTTTTGGGGTCACTCCATTAAAGGTCAAGGTCACAGGGGCCTGAATGTTGATAACCAGTTCCGATCAATAACTTGAGAACCACTTGACCCAGAATGTTGAAACTTCATAGGATGATTGAACATGCAG
Organism: Mercenaria mercenaria; assembly: GCF_021730395.1. NCBI lineage: Eukaryota > Metazoa > Mollusca > Bivalvia > Venerida > Veneridae > Mercenaria > Mercenaria mercenaria. Next base: position 9,293,751 of record NC_069379.1, read on the forward strand.
AGTAGATGACCTATTGATTTTGGATTCAGTCAATTAAAGGTCAAGGTCACAGTGGCCTGTTCATGTAAAATCATTTTTTGGAAATAACTTGAGAACCACTTGACCTACAATGTTGAAACTTAATAGGATGATTGGACATGCAGAGTAGATGACCCCTATTTATTTTGAGGTCACTTGATCAAAGGTCACAGGAGCCTGAACAGTGACTTGAGAACCACTAGGCCAAGAGTGATGAAATTTAGCGGGATGACTGGACATGCCAAGTAGATGATCCCTATTGCAGCCAACCATCAGTGTCTCTTTGACTTTCGCTCCTGACCCCTATTGACTTCTTGCCTATAGGACTTTGCATTTGGGGAGACATGCGCTTTTTTACAAAAGCATTTTCTAGTTGACTTTGAAATCTCACTTGGTATGTAGAGTTTTTTTACTTTGAGGAAGTATCTAGGACTGGGACGATTACTCGATTAATCGGATCCGATTCGAGTACTAGGTGAAACCAGTTTCAATTTTGCAAAACCGCTAATTGCTCTCAAACAATAAACATCACGAATCGTACTTTATCTTTATACATTTCTTTGACCAGCACATAGATTCGCAGTATATTTCCGCTAAAACACATCAACTTTAACATAATCAGTAGTCTCGGATTTGCTTGTCGTGATATTTCTAAAATAAAATACACCAAAATATGATTTATTAATTATCACACTGCTTCCAGACGATAAAGTCTGTAAGTTCCTAAAGAAGTCAGCTGCTGAAAGTACCTTTATATGGTCGTCAGGAAAGAAAACAGCATTTCAAATAGTGTGGCCGATTAACCGATTCGATTCGATTATACAACTGATTAACCAGTTTCAAAATTTTGAAATCGTCACAGCCCTAGAAGTATCCAGCTGACTAACAGGAGGTTGGTGGTTCTACCTATGTGCCTGCCCTTGTCTGTAATAATGCAAAGAGGAGCATCAAGAAATTTAATAAATCTGCCATTTTGTTTTTTGTTGCCACGGAAACAAAACGGCCACTATTTTGATCAAATATTCAAATGTTCATCATCAAATGCTGGAAAGTTGCTGTAGACCCTGGGGATACTGAACATGGGCAGCTTCAAGGTTAGGTATTGAACAGAAATCCTGGTGATATGGCGTGAAAGGCAGAATGACTTGCCACCAGCAGGCTAAAGGTTAAACTATGTAGAATTTAACAACCACTGCTATTTTGATTCCTGCCAATATGTGGTGAATTCATTGGTTCTTTTGTAGTAGTTATCAGAACTTTTAGGTGTAGAACAATATATAAAAAATTTCAAGGCATTGTGTTCAGTAAAAGGGCTTAATACTGTTTGCTTTATTAAATAAATGTTTTTTTTTTCTTTTTGTAGAAACCAGAGGCACTGGGCAACAAAGTTGAGACCAAAATTATAAAACTGGTCCAAGAAAATGATAAAATATTGACCCTCGGTTTGGCGTTCGAGTTCCCAGAAACCAGAGTGCGGGTAACATCAAAGCTGCAGGACAACTATGATCAGAGTAAGGGTTTAAATTTGTTTTGATATTGGTATTCTTTTTAGAAGATGATGCGAATGCATTTGAACCGTGCCATGGGAAAACCAACATAGTGGGTATGCGACCAGCAAGGATCCAGACCAGCCTGCGTATCCGCGCAGTCTGGTCAGAATCCATGCTGTTCGTTAACGGTTTCTCTAATTGTAATAGGCTTTGAAAGCGAACCTTGCTGGTCGCATACCCACTATGTTGGTTTTCTCATGGCACGGCTAATTTGATTTAAGCTTTATTTGGGGTGGGGCTGGGGGGGCTCCACGGCTGAGTGGTTAAGGTCCCAGACTTTGAATCACTTGCCCTTCACGGCTGTAGGTTTAAAACCTCACACGGGACGTGGAATTTATTCATTTGATGATGCCATCTGGCTGGCTTAGAGAAGGTTGATGGTTCTACCCGGACGCCTGAAATAATGCCTGGAGCGGCACCTGCAGTCTTGCTCCACCATAAAAGCTGGAAAGTTGCCAAATGACATAAATTGTATCAGTGTGACTTTAAACCTAACCAAACACAAAATAAACCAAACAAAATAAAAAAAATGTCTTCTGTGTACAGGTAAACATCAAGAACTTGATAAAATCAAAAACTGATGGGATCTCGTTTTATATCACTCCTGTTAATAACGATCTGTTTCAGTCGGCTTATATGCCATCTGCTAGTATTGTAGCTATGAATAGATTCAAATGCATATTGTATATTTGGTAAAATTTACATTTTTTTTAGGTCATACTTGCAAGTCCTAAAACATAAACATGTACGTTTTGCGAATTCTTAACATCACAAATGAGGGTGCTTACCAAAAAAATGCTAAATGAAGCTTAGGTGAAGATTATCCGGTCCATAGTGGAATTGAATAATTTCATTTTAAGTAAGAACAATCACAAATTTTAAAGTTATAATTTGTTGGGGTTTTTTTTGGTATTTGAATGATTATACGTATATGAAATTTAAACTTTGCAAATGTATTTCAACACAAGAAATTTGAGAAATTCTGACTCAGCAAAAATATTTGATTTTATGTGTTTATGTTTTTAGCTCACCTGTCACATAGTGACAAGGTGAGCTTTTGAGATCACCTTTTGTCCGTCGTGTGCCCGTGCGTGCGTCCATCCGTCAACAACTTCTTGTCTGCACGATAGTGGTTTCATTTATGATTTTATTTTAACCAAACTTGCACACAACTTGTATCACCATAAGATCTCGGTTCCTTTCTTGAACTGGCCAGATCCCATTATGGGTTCCAAAGTAACGGCCCCTGAAAGGGCCAAAATCAGCTATTTTGACCTTGTCTGCTCAATAGCAGCTTTATTTATGATTTGATTTTTACCAAACTGGGACACAACTTGTATCACCATAAGATCTTGGTTCCTTTCTTGAACTGGCCAGATCCCATTATGGGTTCCAGAGTTATGGCACCTGAAAGGGCCAGAATTAGCTATTTTGACCTTGTCTGCACAATAGCAGCTTCATTTATGGTTTGATTTTAACCAAACTTGCACACAACTTGTATCCCTATAAGATCTTGGTTCCTTTCTTGAACTGGCTAGATTCCTTTATGGGTTCCAGAGTTATGGCCCCTGAAAGGGCCAGACTTAGCTATTTTGACCTTGTCTGCACAATAGCAGCTTCATTTATGATTTTGTTTTAACCAAACTTGCACACAGCTTGTATCACCATAAGATCTCGGTTCCTTTTTTGAACTGGCCAGATCCCATTATGGGTTCCAGAGTTATGGCCCCTGAAAGGGCCAAAATTAGCTATTTTGACCTTGTCTGCACAATAGCAATTTCATTTATGATTTGAATTTAACCAAACTTGCACACAACCTGTATCACCACAAGATCTTGGTTCCCTTCTTGAACTGGCCAGATTCCATCATGGGTTCCAGAGTTATGGCCCCTTAAAGGTCAAAAATTGGCTATTTTGGTTTTTGCAGCCATATAGAGACTTCATTTATGGTTTTATTTGATACAAACTTCCAGAATATCTTCAACAACAATATAGGCATAGGAAATAGAGATCAATATAATTGCACCTTTACTAATCCTACCAGGTGTTCTGTATTACAAAAGTGGATCTATTGTGACATTTTGATACAAGCAAAACTGTATTATCTGCACTATTATTTACCTACTGGTACTTCGTTTTATTATTGGCTTGTTAAAAGTTAATTTTTTACCATATGTAAGTTGACAGAATCATAGGAACCATGTTTTGAGGGGTAAATCAAACACAAATGAATAAATCCTTAATGATTTTGTTGTGCAAAAAAGTATGATATTGTGTCTTAAACAGTTTCCATTTTCCACTCAATTGTGTAATTGCAAGGGAAGTAAACTAATAGATCTCTACTTATAAGTACTAGCCCAAGGCAAGAGTTGTCATTCTTTGTGGATCACAACTTTAAATTAAAAATTAAAACTTCTGTTATTGATATTAACAAAACTATCATAAACTTCACATTTGTGAAATCATTTTTGGTTATTTCAAGGACTTGGAAATTAATTTCTAGACTTTATTTAATGTAATTCTATCATTGAAAATTTTAGGGCCTATCTCTAAACAATAAATCTTGGATTCCATGACAAATTAGATCCAATCATAGATTCCAGAGTTATTTTATATCTGATTACCTGCCCTGATTGTAGTCAAAATGGATTTATATCAGTAAGTACTTATAGGACTTATTTGAAATTTCATTATTGTCATTAGTTGGACTGAGCCAATCAGAGTAGATAACTATGGACTGATTTTATGTCAAATTACCTCCCTTTATTTCAATTTAAAATGGGTATATCTCCGTAACTAATGAAAATACTGATCTGAAATTTCATTTATGTCAACAGATTTGTTTGGCAGATCCTTCTTTTGTTCACTTACAATAATTTTCTTTTTAATTACTTCCCTTTTACGTTACTATAAATAGCTTATTTTAGTAACTTTTTGAGTCGACTAAAGGCTGAAAGCCTTTTGACGAGTCCTTGCTATCCAACGATTCTCTAAATGGACCGAATAACATGTGAAGGGATGTAGTTCCATTAGATTTCTCAAATTTCAAACAGTTCACTGCATGAATGAAGTTAAGTTGTGTCAATTCTCTTTGCTATGACCAATATACGATGTAATCTGTCATATTTATGACTTGTAATTGTGCAATTCTCGAATGTAACTCATTAAGCATAAATGTGCATTTTAAGAATTGCGCAGGTTTACAAAGCTTGGGTAACATCCAGCGAAAGACAAAAAATAGTTCCACTGCAGGGCTCCAGATAAGATGCGTATTAGCGTAAATTGCGTATAGAAATAATGCAAATACGCATGTCTAATAATTTCTAAGCGTATAAAAACGTATATAAAATTACAGAAACGCACACAATGCTTTTTTAAAAACAAAATCTGAATCGTCTGGATGCGTTAGGTAACATTGCCGATCAGCCTTAATTCTCCCACATTGAACGTAAACACGCATCGTATGATTTCTATAAACTTTGCATGGGTTGAATTTTGCAGTCAGTAAACGGATAAATTATCGGAAGAAGAAGCTCTTACTGGTTTGTTTAGTTACTACTGATATTAAAAATGATTTTAATTCTTATTTTTCGAAAAATAAACAAATCGGCGAAACATTAAATTGTATTTTCTTGTAGTTTTTGAAATCGAAAGTAGATCGTCTATGTTTGGCGAAACGAAACAACTTTTTTATGAAAAGATTTAAATAAGAGGTAATTTAACCGTAAACTTCAATGTCAGATACTGCCAATTGCTGCTAAATGTCTTCGTATCATCACAATTTGTAAAATATATTGTTCAAACTGGAGAAAAGTGTAATCGTATCCGGATATAATATTTTGGTAAATATCGAGCTGTGTTATGAAATTTTAAGAAAAAAACTAAAAACAAACTGAAACTGGTAGACTATACTGTCAGTACATCAATCATTAGCCGACTCAGGCCATTCAGGCCTTTGATTTATTATTGGCCGTAGGCAAAAATCGAGACCACTTTTCTGTGGTACAACATGGATGGTACCTCCAATTTTTAGGTGTATTTTGACATATCTGTACCTTGTAAGAATATTTTGTTGTTCCTGTCCTATGGACTTAGATATTTTTTCTGAGGACCTTCTTGTCCTCAAGTGCAATGATAACAGGTGAGCGATATAGGGCCATCATGGCCCTCTTGTTTACTGTATGTAAAAGGTTATTTCATTTTGTTTATTTCAGTGCGAAAAAAGCGTGTAGGAACCAAAGCGGATGCGTAGATGTCCAGCGAGTCCACATTATAGTCTAGAACAAATTTAGTCAGTTTTTACAACACATATATATGTACTTGCCTCTGTGTGTGATTTTAGTCGCAATAAGGTTATTATCGTTTAAATGTACACTATAATTCGTCAAAGAAATGTGACTTTTCGGGGCCCCTGTTTACACAGAAACTTGTTCTCACATTATAAGTACATACATATGTATTTATATGTTATTTTGTTGAATAGGTGCACTTAAATTAGCGAACTATACTTTTCAAATCTTAGTTCACCTTAAGAGTTTCCTTCCAGTTTTGTATACTGTTTTCATTTCAGTGACATTAAGATAGAATGAATTTAACATTTTCATTGTGAGAGAGGTTATGATTTCAAATTAAGTTTTTGCGTTCATATAGTAAGTTCCTATACATATAAAATTGTGTTAGTGAAAATTTGTTTGGTAGATTTAATGAAGTCAGTAATTACATATAAATCTACATGTTTAAGACTTCAGACTCTGGTTTCGCAAGTATATTTTGAATGTGTAAGCTTAATGGGTGTGAAAGCTTCAATTTTCTAAATGTTGACACCCCAAGACACTTAACGTATATTTTCGCTTATAAGACGCATAATAAGGAGTCATATTTCCAGTTCAGAGAGTGGGGAGCATCTTATAAGCGTGTACTACAAGGACATTAAAAGAAAAAGAAACCCCAGATGTACGACGTCTTATAAGCGAGTGGGTCTTGTAAGCGAAAATATGTGGTATTTAAATGAAGAGTAGAATCCTGCATCTGTGCTACCCCATACAAGCAAATATGGAAACACAACCTTATTTGCAGAATGTAAACTTTAACCATATTGTAATTCTTTTGCATTGTTGAAAGTTCCATTTAATTTTGAAGTGTTACAGAAAATAAAGTTAATTTGTAAATTTATTTACTGCTGTTGCATTACAAATTAATTGTTTTTTATTGTTGGAAATCAAACACAAATGGATTTGTGATGACTGTACTTCCACCGTTAGTCCACAGTTTTCAATTCCGTGGTATTCTCTTTAAAATTGAATTACTGTAAAGGCACATATTTTCGTTGGGTCAAAATTTTGCGAATTTGAAATTTTTCATATTTTCGCGAGGTTTAATATTCGCGAAATTGTAAAAATGGTATAGTACTGGAATTTGAATTATACTAATGGCGAATATTTACGCAAGGATTAATTTTTGCAAGATGTAGGGCCTTGCGAATATAGGGAAAATTAAAACCTCACAAAAATTTCTGCTTTTACAGTATAAAAATTGCAAAAACAGCGATTGAAATGTTCAGGTACGATGGGTTTGCCTCTAACCAGGTTTCACAGTTTGATAAGATAAAAATTCAGTATTTGGATGATGTAACAAGTGGGATCAATTTTCATCAAATTTTCAGGGTTAGCTTAATTTCATGCCTGTTCAGAATTATTTAGAAAATGCTTTGCTGTTTCAAACATGGACATGTAGGGATATGTTACCTTTTATTCCAATTCCTGAGTAATATATATTTTGGTGCTAAACATGTGTTGAAATTGTAAAAGAAGATTTTGAACTAACAAAACTGTACTCACATATTATATAAGGAATTTGTTATACCTTGTTTTGCTTAATTATTATGTTTGCTGAAGTTTTTACCTTTTTGTTTGCCTAAATATTATTTTTTCTGCTGTACATGTAATGTACATTAACAAATTCACTGTTAATTGCTGTTTATAGGCTTAATTGTCTAGTTGATAGAATGCAGTAATGTCAGATTATAAAGTCAGTCATGTAGTAGCATAGCAGAATGTGTACATTTGAAAAAAGAAATGTTAAATTGTATGTAAATTTTAATCCTGTGATTTTTATATAGTTCAATTTATTCATTTTTTATACTTATAAATCTCCATTTTTTGCATTAATTTTGTGTAAATATATTTATTTGATACATTTTTTTCCATATATATGTAGATGCATGACATTGCACACACAAACTATTATTGCCTTGCTGTAAAATGTGTATTAAGCGGTGTTTTCTCAGCTATAAGTCGGGTTTTTCATAAGTCGGGGGGTCAGATATAAGTGGAGGCAGTTTATAAGTATGTAAGCCAGGCCTTTTTTTCATCAATTTGGGAATGCCCCCGATACGGTGGAATGGGAAATGCTCTTGGAATAGTCTTAATTGGGACAATTGCAAATTACCAAATCTACATAAATGTGTTTTTGTGTGAAATATTAATGAATTGCATTTCAGTAATTGTTCAACAGTATTTAATTTACCTAAATATACATACGATTAGAAAACTTCTTAAAACAGCAAAACCTAAAAGGTATAATCATTTGGAATTTTAATTCAACTTTGGAAAAAACATACTTTTTTGCATTGGGATTACCTCCTTTTACCGGAGGTAGATTTATAGGGGAAAAAAGCCCTGTAAGCTCAGTAGGCTGAAAATAAATAAAGACATACAGAAAGAGGAAGTGCAGAAAAGAGGAAGAATTTCAAAGTGCTTTTTGGAGTTCACTCAACTTCTGTTGAATGGTTTTGCATGGCAAATATTTCAAACTGAATACAAAAATCATTATTTTAAGCAGAATATTCCATGTGGGGTAATGTAATTATGTCAGTCATTTGGTGTTACTAATACCAAATAAATATTAGCTTTCAGTCTAGAATACCAGTAATTGTTTTGAATGTCCACCTGTTTCTTCAGACTCTTAAATTAATGCCAGAAAGTGACATGTTTATATGAAAAGCGCTGACAAGATTTTTGCAGAAATGCCAGGTTCAGGATCTTTAATATACGACTTATAGGTGAGAAGATACCAAATCTGTATGCTCAACTCGATAAAAAAAAATTAGTAGTTTGTTGCTCATTATACCACACATTAGCAGCTTCTTGTAACTTAGAATTTATATTTTTAAAAGTGCAAAAAAAGTATAAGCAGTCATAAGAAGAAGGAAATTAAAATTTTACTCTCTGCATTGTTTTGTGGAGCTTTTTAGAGACATGTAGGAATAGACTGGTCAGTGACTTTGCTACGAAGAAAAGAAAAGTTGTATGAAGAGCTTGTTTTACATTTGATAGGTAAAATTAAAAGATTGTACTTTTGAGAATTTTTGGAAGAAAAACATAAGCCTGTCGCTAATTTTACAAGTTCTACAACAATGCCTTCAGTATACCAGGTACATTAAATTTTAGTCTTTTTCCCGCAATTTTTGTGTCTTAAAATTCTTTTTGATTCATTTGTTATAAATTTAAGGAAACTTTTGGAAATGATAAGAGGTCTGTTCACTTGTGTTCATATCTATACATGTATTAAGCTTAAAGGTTACAAACTACAAATTCAACAAGTGAAAACTTAATACTGCAGAAATATTTAGTGTCAACATGCCTATTTTTTTGAGTTGCTACATCAGAAGAAAAGCAGTGTGTGTTACCTCAATGCCTGTTCTTGCATTTATGCTGTTGCTTCATTTCAAATTTTGTAAAACAGAAGTGGAGAGAATTTTACCTTGTATTCTATATAGGGACTGTAAAGGAAAGATACAGTCAAATTGAAAACAATTATTTTATTAAAATGGTAAACAAATATTTGTTGAAATTAAACAAAGGAATATAATAATTATTGCTTTAATTTTTGTTTTGTAACAGAATAATAGAGAACTGTTTCTAAACTCACCAAAAAGTATATACTCTACTATTAATGTGGAGTGTTTTGTGAGAATGGGCTTTGGTGAAAATTAAAGTTTCTAATTTAGTTGTCTCATACCTAGAATCTCATGATAAAGAAAATGAACTGAACTTCGTTATAAAATTTTGAAATCTGCGCCGAAGGTTAAACAATTCTTTTAACAGATGCCTTTTAATTCTGGAAATGCAACTTGAAACCTGTCTGTATTACAAAAGTGTATTTGATAAGCAGAACAGTAAAGAATTACTAATGAACCGAATAGATATAGTGCTACCACAGGTGTTTAGTCAGGCTGATACTTGTTTACCACTTTTTCATGCAAATGACAGGGTTAAACATTGGAAAACATTTTTTTTCATAATCTTCTGGTACCCTGAGTTAATTGATTTGTGAGAGTAAATTTAATTGATTATTATATAGAATATATCCTGGATTTTTTGTTTCTTAACAGAAGAACCACATTTTAATTGTTATAACACATTGTTTTTTAGTGTAAACCTATTATTGTCACTACCTTGTGTAGAAATCTGTTTTGGAGATGGAAAAAATCAATAAAGCATGAGGAATCTATCTTTTGTGTTGTTTTTAGCTCGACTATACGAGGTATGAAGAGCTGTCCTACTCGATCTGGTGTCTGCATCAGCGCCCTTCCACGTCCACACCTTGGTTAATATTTTGATGCACTTTTCTTTATCTCTGTAGTTACTTTATGGATTTGTTTCAGACTTAAAATAGTTATTTTTCATCATCACCAACATCATGACACAAGGGCCCTAACTCTCACACCAGTATTTCATGAATTACCCCCCCTTTTTACTTAGAATTTCAGGTTAAAGTTTTGATACAATTTCACTCTATTTAAGTTATTACTAAATGGATCAGATTCAGACTTAAAATACTTGTTCCACATCATCACTCGCATCATAAGACACAAGGTCCATAACTCTGGCATCAATTTTTCATGAATTATGCCCGTTTTTAGCTCATCTGATTTTTTGAAAAAAAATGATGAGTTATTGTCATCACTTGAGCGGTTGTCGGCGTCGGCATTGGCGTTGCCTGGTTAAGTTTTATGTTTAGGTCAGCTTTTCTTCTAAACTATCAAAGCTATTGCTTTGAAACTTGGAATACTTGTTCACTATCATAAGCTGACCCTGTATAGCAAGAAACATAACTCCATCTTGCTTTTTGCAAGATTTATGGCCCCTTTTGTACTTAGAAAATATCTGATTTCTTGGTTAAGTTTTATGTTTAGGTCAACTTTTCTCCTAAACTATCAAAGCTATTGCTTTGAAACTTGGAATACTTGTTTACCATCATAAGCAGACCCTGTACATCAAGAAACATAACTCCATCTTGCTTTTTGCAAGATTTATTGCCCCTTTTGGACTTAGAAAATCAGTTTTCTTGGTTTAAGTTTTATGTTTAGGTCAGCTTTTATCCTAAACTATCAAAGCTATTGCTTTAAACTTGCAACACTTGTTCACCATCATAAGTTGACCTGTACAGCAAGAAACATAACTCCATCCTGCTTTTTGCAAGATTTATGGCCCTTTTGGACTTAGAAAATATCAGATTTCTTGGTTAAGTATTTATGTTTAGGTCAACTTTTTCTCTTAAACTATCAAAGCTATTGCTTTGAAACTTGCAACACTTGTTGACCATCTAAGCTGACACCTGTACAGCAAGCAACATAACTCCATCCTGCTTTTTGCAATAATTATTGCCCCTTTTGGACTTAGAAATCATTTTCTTGGTTGAGTATTATGTTTAAGTCAACTTTTCTCATAAACTATCAAAGCTATTGCTTTAAAACTTGCAACAGTTTTCTACCATCATAAGTGGACACTGAACATCAAGAAACATAACTCTATCCTGCTTTTTGCAAGAATGATGGCCCTTTTTAGACTTAGAAAATCATGGGTAGGACAATATTTCTATTACACAAAAAAAATCAGATGAGCGTCAGCACCCGCAAGGCGGTGCTCTTGTTTTACCTAGAATTCAAGGTTAATTTTGATACATTTTCACTATATCTCTGTTACTGTGAAATCATTTAATTTCGTGGTTTTGGCCAAAACGGCTGTTTCGTGGGGACGTTAATTCATGGATTTTCAATTATCAAAAAAAAAAATGTTTTTTTTTTCGTAATTTCCACATGAACAAATCTTGCAGAAAGGATTTCATTCAGACTTGAAATTGTTGTTCCACATCATCACTCACATCATATGACACAAGGGCCATAATTCAGTGCTGATGCCAATATGTTATGAGTTATGCCCTCGTTTTACTTAGAATTTCAGGTTCAAGTTGTGATGCACTTGTGGTCTGTCTCAGTTATTACTAAATAGATTTGATTCAAACTTAGATTATTAGTCACATGATATGGCACATGACGCATTACTCTTGCAGGAAGTTTCCATGAATTATGTCCCTTCTATACTTATTTATATGTTTTAATACACTATATTTATCTCTGTTATTACCTACTAGTATCAACAATATTAAGTCCAATATCTTCCTCTACATGGAGTCATTTAACACTCCAGTAACAGCTCCATCTTCCTCAGATGTGCCCAATTTCACCATCGGGCATCGAAATAATCGAGCGCCGCCGTCTTCTCTGGCTCTTGTTTCTGTACGCTAATAATAAAATAGAGGAGAACCCTAAAAAAGATCAATAAATCGTGGGTTTGTAACAGAATCTTCAAAAAATTAATACAGCATGGGGATTTTAAACAAAAATTGGGAATCGTCAAAAAGTCAGTACAGCATGGGGTTCTTAAGGAAAAAAGCACGTCAATGACTCGGCGCGAAACAACTGAATCTTTTTCTTCATTTAGAAGTAATTGCAATTGTTCTGTACGGAGTTCTCGACATGGGGAAAATCTTGTAAAAATCGAAAATGCGAGGGAAACTTAGAAAATCAGAGAAGCATGAGAAATCTTTAAACATGCAGTTGGTAAATCTTAACTCGTCGGCAATGGGAAATTGTAAGAAATCCAGAATCTTGCATTACTTAAAGATGTTGAAACTGTTAAACTATAGAAACATTTCCACATAGGTCATTTATTGACACTCTAATGCAATTAAGTTTGCAGAAACGGAGCGCAGCGTAGTGGGGGCAAAACTTAATGCATTAGAAATAAGGTTCATTAAAATGATACCAAATCACAGACAATGGTATTTTCGTACCTTTATGTAGAATGCTAGCCCGGCAGCAAATTTTTCGACGCATCAAATGAATGAGGAGAAGAGCTATGTAAGGTAGATATATGCAGGCCAAGTCTGTCCACTGAGAGGGGTCCGGGAACATGCCTTCCTTGAATGCGAAGGAAAATCTGGGGCCAAATCTGGTTAACAAACTCGCTCGATCAGTTTTGTATGCGCATTCTGTGAAGTTATACAAGCAGTGATGACATACCTACACCAGGATAAGAAGGTTGATTTTCTATGTAGATTACATCCATTTTTGTCAACTTGTATAATACAGACAGTATGAAGACAGTTATGGAACGCCACTAACAGCTCAAATTTATCATTATGCTTCAGTTGGGAGGGTCATAAACCCATAAAACTACATTTTATGTTCCCGCTATAACTAAGAAAATTACATAGGTAAAAATCAATTGACTTTTTTTTTAAATAACTTTATACAAGAGAAATGTCCGCGGTTATCAGTCGATCAGGGGTTCAATTCATTGTAAGATATTTAACATTTTTTCACCGTCTATATGCTTAATAAAGAATATAATAATTATGTTCTTGAAATGGTGTTTTAAGAAGAAATATTCAAGATTTTGTTATTAATGTCTGCTGCAGCTTATATCTTTGCGTCCATGATTTCCTAACAAACATATCAGATTCTGCGTTAGGACGACGTGTTGAAATAAACGAGTCATTATACAGAGTGCAGTTTAAGGTAAGGTTCTCAGCGTCCTCGACCCAGTTGCTCGAATCTTTAACAAGCTGTTAAACTAACCGCTTGTTAAATTTTTGATTTAAAATACTAGACTTTGTGGAAAACATTGGTATGGTGTTGTAATTTTACTGTAAAGACATTTTAGTGTTAAACAAAAATGTTTTTTCTAAGGTTTCTGAAATGTCAAAATACAACCCTGAAAGTTAATCAACTGTTAGCTTAGTCACTTGTTAAAGTTCCGAACGACTGGGTCCAAACAGCGAATGTAACATAGATTTAGCCATTAACTAATAAACTATTTGCTGTATTTTATAAGGGAAACCATGCAGCCAGGGAGCCAGGCCGGGTATGTAAATGTGCCTATTTATGAGAATAATTGTTTTAAAAGTTTAAACTATTCATTGACTAGAAACCTCTGTTAGACAGTGGACGCATATTTCTAATTCAGTATCGTATTAGATTCCGGCATTTGCAGGCTAGTAGAGCTAATGGCCAAACATTATGGTGTCGGCCCAGCACAATTCCTCCTCCTTTGCTGTATAGTAAAACAAACACTTTTAGACATGGATTGTGAATATCACAACAAAATTGCGGCATTGACAGCTCTGTATTTCTAAAGATTAATACTATCCCAGTCAATATATCACAGAAAAACACCACCATCAACAATGAACTTTTTTTTGCTACACATCAAAGTATCTAGTCCATGTTTAAATTTCCCACTGACATCTGTCATGGCCGCCAGTTTGGTGTAGATTTTTAATCTTTCCGCACAGAAATGTAGTCCTGAAAAACATACATAAAACAACTGTTAAAGACATCAGAAATGACAAAAAAAAATGTACACAGTATCAATAAATACATTTGGAATTTAACATGTCAAAGTAGGGATAGCGTTAAATTGGGGACTTAAAAATTTCAAAGAACTACTTCCTACCGGGGTGACGCCTTATACTGAAGTAGAATCCGGAGAATACCGTAACCGTACGGCAATTGCGGTGCTTTAACATAACGGTTAGCTGGTCACAATGCCTGCAAAGATACACATCATATCTAAAGCTCTCTAAGGACAAATATGATTACTGGTAAAGGCCCATAATAACAAGACCATAACGAAGATCAGTTCCAAGTCACTGCTGATTGCATACAAAAGTGGAGGTGCATGCATGACGTTTGCAAAATAACGTATATTGTAAATGCTGTTTCTTCTTTTTTAATTAGACAAATCAACGCACGATCTGCGGAGGAAAAAAAAATATCAACACTTTTTAAGACTTTCTTTAACATAGACAAGGAAGGAATTGACTGTGTATTGTCTTGTCGATTAAAACACGCTCTTTGATTAAAACACGTTTCCAAAAATGACCTATTTTTGGCTATTCCACCTAATTAGCATCCCTTCCTGTTGTAATTCAATCGTGTTAGAATGGAAATAGATTTCAGTTTTGCGTGCTTTCTTAGATTACTACGCATCTGAACTCAAATCTGTGTTTTATTTGCCAACAAAGCATGCAAAACTAAAATCTATTTCCCCAATAGCCCTTAAAAGACTGCATCTCGCAAAACGTTTCAGATGTTGAAGTATGAAACTCAAGCTGCGGTCTGAATTACAAAAAGAGAATATTGCTCTATAAGAATACTTTACAACAAGTAACTGATCAGTTTGCACTTTGTCTAGGGTTCCGGTAACCACGTTGCGGCTCGGTTCATCTTAAAAAGGACAAAGGCATTACAGTGTTTCAAAAGTTATTTGGATGGAAATTTGCCAAAAGCTTTGTGAAGTTTTCGCACATGTGGAAACCTACAGATATATGGGGAAAATGGATTGGGCCACATAAGAAATCATGCCGTGACAGTAGCCTAGTGATAGAGCGTCCGCCTCGCGGCAATCGTGCAACATCGAGCATTTCCGTATACTCCGGTAGCATAAAGGCCGAGGTGATCAGATTGGCCCCGCGAGAGGAGTTGCTGGTTCCCTCCCTGAGCGCGCCATAACTGGAAACTGGGCTCCCTTCTCTTCGGTGGTGATAAATGTAAGTTGCAGAACTTGTTTCACAAATGACTCCAACCTTTAACCTACTAATTTAAATTTCTAAAATGGACTGGTCCATCATTCAATTTGAGCATTACCATTGTTAATAATAGGGTTTTTCACTGAAAATTTACTGACTGATCAGCGAACAGTGCAGACCATGATCAGCCTGCAGGCTAAAAGTTAAATAAATAAGTATAAACTAACACAATTGCTGAAAAGCAGTCAGTCAAAAACAAGCATATAATCATATCGGATATATTGAGCAGACGACTGTTATCTGATAAAGAATATCAGTTCAACAACTTTTGAAACTCCACACATAATGCAGAAGGAAATTGTTTGTGGATAGCAATACGATTTACCCCGGCCACCACCAAATATTGACTGGTACATATTGAATTTACATAGATAACTAAGAACACGATTTACAACAAAATGCTTCCTGGCAAAATGCAGACCTGTGTTATCTACAAAAACGAGCAATAACGAGATATGGCTAATGAAAGGACAAACTCGAATGTTATTACTTCCCTTTAATATAAAGTAAAGTGTAAGTGTAGTTAAGTAAATAATAAGTCGCTGTAAATACACGCATGTTGTGACTTTTACAGTACAAATCTTTGTCTTGTTGATATTATATGCAGGGGTTATTACCAACAACATTGATTAGGCACCGATTTTGCTGATATTGTATATACAATGTAAACAGCATCTGTCAACCTCGCCAGGATGCCGTTTCCAATCACTTTATAAAGCAACTTATATAAAAACTTATTCAAGTTCATGTTACACTAGATCTTACATTCTACAACTTTTTATACAACTATTTGAATATGACAAAAACGGCTTTCCATACTCTGCAATTAATTTCCCATTACACGCAAGGATTGGTCGAAATATTGCATGGAATGTTTTATTATTTTTGAGGGTGGGTCTGAGTAAAGAACTTCAAATAAATCCAAATTACATAATTAAACTTTATTATTTTAGCATTGTCAACGAAAAGTTTGAAAAAACTACGACGTAACATAACGTTTATAAATCAGAAACAAATAAATTTTCTTGGAAATGTATTCCCAATTTATATGAGTAGAATTCAACCCTCCCTAAGTGAAAATCAATTTGACCGGAAGCGACTGACGTCATTTTGCACGTTTTCTAAATGCGGGTGATCAACACGGATCTGATTGAACTGAATTCAGTCTGCATTTCGTACACCAACGAACAGTTTCACTTAGAAAATTGATAAATAAAATCGGACAAAAATACCGCACGGCAGACAACTTGTTGCGAAATTCCTGACAATTTCCGCGGGAAATATTGACACGAAATCTCGAGCTGTCAAGTGTCATTCAATTTATAGAAAAAATGACAGCAGTGGTGAGTGTAAATAAGTTAGTTTATTGCAGAATTTTGCATGTTCAAATAATGGAATAGTTGACATGAAAGGGAGCATTAATAACTAGCAACATGGTTATGGTGACAAAATAGTTGTGAAAATAATTATGATTATGCCAATGTGTCGAGTCATACGCACGTACGCCAACGCGTACATTTCATCAGCAGAAGTGGGAAAAAAAGATTTCCAGAAATTTAATAAAAACAGAATGCTAGGTTGCTGGGTTTGAATTTTGTTAAAGCAATGCTTCGCTATGATTCACAACTATGCTGATATATTTGGCGCATACTTCAAAATTGCCAAGGTATGCCCTTGGTGTCCCATGCATTATACAGCCCACCCTACTGTCCACCTATCAGGAATACACAGATGTTTGCAGGGATATTAAGGCATCGCCTACAGTGGCATCCATTTGACTCAAAATTTTACATGGAAATTTTCATAAAAATAAAAGATGACTAAGTGGTAACAATAAAGTCAATAAATTTGTTATAATTATGTTTTAAATATCTATGTGAACATATGCAAGTAGAAGGATGTGCATTTTACTACCTGTATTATGCCTTTATTCGATATTTTTTATGACAAAATTTTGCAATTTTATCTGCAGTCAAACTCAATATATATTCAATACATTTCAAAGATAATTACAGCCAATTGTAAAGCAGACCTTGAAGAATAAAGTCTTCAGAAATTATTTTGAAATTTTACCTGATTACTGAATTATCAATCAATTTATCCGATTTGTGTTATCTGTTTACACAAAATCTACATGTATATAAACAGATGATGTTATAGGATTATGTATAGGTTTACCTGGCTACCTGTGGTCAGTAATGCATGTACAAACAACATTTTAAATTAAATTTACACGGGGTTGTCTTTTTATGTTTAATGCAATAACCAGGAACAATTTCGACAAAAATCCGTAGGAGTTTGCAGTATACATATTGTACTATGAAATTAACTAAATTTTGTCATTGTAATATTTTTTATATTGGAGTTCTACTGCACATAAAATTTCAATATTTTGGGGTAAATTTTCGGTCTAAACCAGACTCAGATATTTTACAAGCGGCATATGTACTATAAATCATCATATGCTTCTTATGTTGATGATAATTTGACCAGCTGTTAAGGCTTTAGTGCAATTTTCAAGAGAAAAATACTCAGCGTGAAAATATGAACTGATACCGAATTGTGACTGTGGCGATGCCTTAACAGATAGTTTTTAAAAGGTTTTTTCACAAGCTGGAAGCCAAATAGATAATTTTTTGAGTTGAAGAAAATTATGAATGGAATTTAGAAGTACCTTATTAGAATTTGTTTACATTCATTTGTGCAAAATGGATTTATGTTTACACCTGTTTACGCACCACAGCCAGCATTTCTAGATCCTTGCTCAAATTTTCACATTGATTAGTTCCCAGGATTAAAAAAAAAATGTAATTTGCTTCAGTACTCTCGCATCAGACTGGCTACACAATGTTTTAACTTCCAACATATTTGTATTAATGTAATATTGTTAGGAGTTGGTGCACATTTTTATCATAAAATGAGACTGGTAACCTTATGTTACATGATGGGAGATGCCTTGCTTGGATGTACCAATGGCTCACAGATAACCTAGCTATGCCTGGATGATAGCTACAACTATAAAAATTGGCAAAATCAACATGAATACCTCTGGAGATACCAGTAATTGTAAAATGAAATATCTTTGGTTATTGAATCTGTATACCCCTACCTATAGCATGTGCCAAAGCCATGTTACAGGCATGCCACCTGTTCTGCTGACTGACTTGGTTATAATCGACAAACGTGTCACCATTTTAAATTCAGTTCTGACCATACACTATCACATTTATATTACATCTAAGGTCTATTCCAACATAAAAATAAAAAAAAATCTGGATTCAGGATTGGCATACTTCTGGTCTGAAACGGTTGTATGATGCAGGGCCCAAGAGTTTAGAAATTGACTTGCCCCATATCATTGGGGAGTTTTAGTGAAATTTTCCTTTGGCACCATTTGAAAAACATTTCTGGTTCATTCAAATATGATAGAAAGCTGCTATAAGATTAGACAAAAAAATGGAAAAAAGCATGAATTTGATAGAGTCTTGTGACCGCTGAACATGCAGAACTATGATCATTTGTAGTTCTAAGATATTGTTGTCTACATTCAATTTTTGTTGTCGAAATTGTTGGGAGGGACAGGGGAATGCTTTTTCCAAATTGAAGATATGACCAGGTGTTGGTTATAACTGAAATGGCTTGAATAAAACTCACCTGAAATTCATGTTTAGATAATTTGAGTTGCGCCATGAGAAAAACAACAAAGTGGCTTTGCGGCCAGCATGGATCCAAACCAGCCTGCACAGTCTGGTCAGGATCCATGCTGATCGCTAATGGTATTTCTATTGCAATAGGCTTTGAAAGCGAAAAGCATGGATCCTGACCACATTGCATGGATGCGCAGGCTGGTCTGGATCCATGCTGGTCGCAAAGCCACTATAATGGTTTTCTCATGGCACAGCTCATTTTACTTGTTCTGTAACAGGGTACAGAGATGCCTGTGAAGCAGGATGACTATGACAATGGTGTGAACTCTGGGAACTACATGGCAGGAAGTTGTGACATCTTCAAAAGAATAAATGCCATGCTTGACAACACACTAGATCTGACCAACCTTGCAGCTTACAACAATGATCAAGCTAAGCGTAAGTCAGAAATTGTTCTCATGCTTTTTATTTTGTTCTGTCGACCCTCTTAACTTCTAGCCAAATATCATTTTATTTCATTTATTTTCAAGACAAACATTTTCTACTTCCAGATGGATATTAACTTATTTTGCCCCACTCCCCAACCCACCCCACCTCTCCGTCCCACTTATAATTCAAAGTAGTTCTGGCCATACAAAGAAGATTAGGTTTACTGTTTTGTTCATGTTCCATCTGTTGGTAAACCCTTTCTGATCAGTAACTAAGGAATACTTGACAAATGCCTTGGGCCCTGAACCCTACTGCCCCCCATGTAGGTGGGCATATTAAAATGCATTGTTCGTCCGTGTGTCAGTGTCAATTCTTGTCCGGGCTGTAACTGTACATGTGCCATCTGTAAAGTGATTTTGAAACATTACTTGGCATAAACGTTCACCATAATGAGACAACGTGTCATGAGCAAGACCCAGACCCCTAGCTCCAAGGTGAATGTCACACTTTGATGTCAAAAGTTAACAGGGTCTGTTTCATGTCCGGTCCATAACTCTGCCATCCATGAAGGGATTTTTAAATAACTTAGCATAAATGTTTATCATATTGAGACAATATGTCATGCAGAAAACTCAGACCCCTAGATCCAAGGTGCAAAGGTTAACAGGGTCTGTTCTGTGTCCGGTTCATAACTGCCAATTTCATCAAGGCCCTATAATGAGATGACGTGTCATGCGCAAGACCCAGACCCCTAGCTCCAAGGTCAAAGGTTAACGTGGTCTGTTTCTTGTCTGGTCCATAACTCTGCCATTTATCAAGGGCTTTGAAAGTAATTTGACACAAATGTTAACTATATTGAGGTGTCGCGCTTACGACCCGTTTCTCTCAGGTCAAGGTCTAGGTCGCAACATGATTCATACCTAAACAATTCTGGCATATTTTGCGCATACAACTGTAGCATTCTTGGGCACACTTTGGGGGCATTTTATTTCATAAATAAACTTACCTGACATTACAGTATGGATTTCTCTCCCTTGATCCGCATAATAGACTTTTCCTATCCGGAAGATAAACTTTTGACCTCTCAAGGTCACTTCCGGTTAGGACACATTGTCAATATTCAGTTTCTCTTATCTTGTGAAAGTGTTCGCATCTCCGCTAGTTTTAGACTTTATGATTATTTTTGGGACACGTAAAGTGTTTTCAAGTTTGTATTTATTAGTAGTTACTTTCTACTGGAAGTGCTACAGTGGAATTTTAGTTATGGCGGCGAATAAATCGACGGAAGATGGGGAAATTTTATCCGATAATTCTATGACTTCGGACGTGACAAACGCGTTCCCACGGTCGCCATATTGTGAAATTGCAGAAAAATGGTGAAAATATGCCGCCTTTGACTCTTAAAAAGAAGGAAAAGGAAAAGAAACATTCTAGGTACTCTGAATTGAACAAACGTTTTTTCAGCAAATTTTTAGAGCAAAATTCTCATCGGGAACAAACTCGAGAGAATGTCTCAGAAGATTTGACAAACAAGTCGGATGTTTCAAGGACTGGGTTGTCACAAAGACGCACGAATCCAGTAATAAGTGATGGTGAAAGTGATGCTGAGGATCGTGTCTCAATTTTTGCATGTGGACAAATTTCACCAAATCACACGGAAAATATGTCTGACATAGACAATGAAATTGACACTCTCTCACAAAGAGAAAGTAATTTACCTGAAGCTCAAAAGAAATGTATTGTGGACATGTTTGGTGACGATGCCCTTGTAAAAAAGGATATCAAAAAAGACGGTCTTGTTTTAGACAGTTCCCAGATTGAAGTGTTGCAGAATAGTTTCAGATGTAAAGAGCCAAACTTTCTATCTGCTTTCTCAGAGGAAAATTTTGACCTTTTTCCTGTTGACAGTGAATCTGAAAAACTGTTAGAGGTACCTTCTCTTGACCCTTTGGTAGAATGCTGCTTGACAAAACGGTATGGAAATAAAGCTTCATTTGTAAAAACTAAAGGTAAGACTTTATACACACAGCCTTGTAAAATGGTTGAAAAAATTGCCTACAAAGGGCAGCAGGCAGCCCGTCTTGGTTTGATTATTCAGATGTATATTCAACAAAGTTTAGGTAATATGCTGCAATTTCTAGAGTCAGATGACTTCAACAAGGAGAAAGCTGCACAGCAAGTAAAAGATATATTTGCAATGTCTACCAAGTCCCTCGACCAGATTGGGAGGACTGGAGCTTTCCACCATATCATAAGGAGATCTGTAGCAATGACTGACACAGCCTTATTTGAACAGCCTGATCATTTAGAATTTTCAAACCTTCCATTAACTGGGGAAGGTGTGTTTGGCACTGGTTTGGAAACTTTGTTAAAGGCACGGAAAGAGAAAAAGAAACAAATTGATGATTTAATTCCAGATGTTAGAAAAAGAGATTTAAAACGGAAATTCTCAGGTTTTCAGTCAGAGTCTAACAAAAGACCAGCATTGGACAAACAGTATGATAAGGCTTCAAGTTCCACCTCTGGTTCAACGTCGTGGAATAATTTTCGTATCCCAAAGATGTCTAAAGATAACAAATTTGGAAACAGACCTCAGTCAACATACAGGTCAAGGGGCAACTATGGCACCTATCCACGTCGCTCAGCATCCTTCTCAACAGGTAGAGGAAAGCTGGCAAAATCAGATGAAAAATGACAATGTAAGTATCATAGTCAATTGCCCGGAGATACCCGTTGGGGGGAGGCTTTCATATTTCCTTGCCGAGTGGGAAAAAATCACCACCGACAAATGGGTATTGGATGTTATAAAACGGGGTTACAAACCAGAGTTTCTGGAAAAACCTCCATTTTTGGGTATAAAACCCACAAAAATTCCTTTAAAAGGCGAAATAGTTTTAATAACAGAAATAAACAGTCTTCTCAAGAAAAGAGCTATAGAAATTGTACCACCCAAAGAAATTCATTCCGGTTTTTACAGTACGTTGTTCCTTGTACCAAAAAAGAACGGGGAATTGAGACCGGTAATAAACCTAAAACCCCTCAACGAGTATCTCCGAAAACAACATTTCAAAATGAGTCACTACATCTGACTGCATGGTTGTTATCGACCGAAAGTTCTCGTCAAAAGGCTTTTCTAAAAACACAAGAAAATTACTGGAAAAATCATGGAGACATGGTACAAGAAAAGACTATAGAAGCAAATTCAGACAATTTAATAGCTGGTGTTGTGAACGGAAAATTGATACGTATTCAGCCTCTTTAGCTAACTGTGCAGATTTTTTGACACATTTGTTTGAAAAAGGTCTCCAATACAGGACAATAAATGGGTACAGGTCAATGCTATCGTCAGTTTTAGCACCTGTTGAGAATATTCCAATAGGCCAACACCCTTTTATTATTCGCTTACTTAAAGCTGTGTTTAATGAACGTCCCCCAGTTAAAAAGCTTGTGCCTGAATGGGATCTTCTTATCATTTTAGGATGCCTGGAAAAAGCTCCATTTGAACCATTGAAAGATGTACCTTTGAAATACTTAATATGGAAAACTGCCTTCTTGTTGGCAATCACAACCTTTCGAAGATGTGGTGATCTACAGTCTTTACAATTAGGTGAAGGTTTTGTGAATACTCAGAAACAAGGTCTTACATTTATTAGACCAGGGTTGTCAAAGCAAGATAGACCAAATCATCACAGTAGAAACATTTTTGTTCCTGCATTACCAAACAAGTTTTTGAATCCTAAACGTTGTTTGGCTCATTACTTAAAAAGGACTGAACCTTTTAGACGATCGGAAACAGGTCAAGACATAGTGAAGTTGTTTTTATCTATAAAAAAACCTCACAAGCCAGTTACTACACACACTATTTCTAGATGGTTGGTGGACACAATCAAATTCTGTTACAAAAAAGAAAATAAATCTGTGGAGAAAGTCAAAGGACATTCTACTCGTAGTGTGGGCCCATCTTGGGCACTGTTCAAAGGTACATCAGTTCAACAGATCATGGAGGCAGCAGACTGGTCAAGAGAGACCACATTCACCAGATACTATCTGAAACCTGTTAATTTTGATTTTATGAAGGTGTGAGGAAACACACATGAATGACATTATATTATATTTTGATACATAGGTATCTCATATCTTGCGGATCGCTGTGTTTTTGTACAAATTTGGGATAGTGTTTGTACTTGGGAAAGTACAGTGTTTATGGGTACAGACTTTGAATTATGTTAAGTACTTAGGAAAGTACATATTAACAGAACTATAATGTGTACATACTGTATATAGGATCAGAGTTGTTTTTCCATACATACTGTAATATAGAATCAGGAAGTTGTTCAGATGAGAAGATACTTTATACAGTTCTTCTGATTATAGCTTCACCAGTTTTTACATGGTGAGTAAAACTTTTTACATCATAACTTGTTATTTTGGTGTATTATAAACTGTTTTTGGTGGATATTTCATGCTATCAAATGACTCCCACCACCTGGCTAGGGTACTGCTATGGAATCTAGTTTAATCCATACTGTAATGTCAGGTAAGTTTATTTATGAAATAAAATTGGAAAATTTGTATAACAAATTAGAGTTTTATGAATAAATAATACTTACCTGACATTACAGGTTACCCACCCACCTACCCCACATGTCATTTGGTATTCTTGGCGAACACTTTCGCCAGATAAGGATACTGAATATTGAACATGTGTTCTAACCGGAAGTGACCTTGAGAGGTCAAAAGTTTATCTTCCGGATAGGGAAAGTCTATTATGCGGATCAAGGGAGAGAAATCCATACTGTAATGTCAGGTAAGTATTATTTATTCATAAAACTCTAATTTGTTATACAAATTTTCCAATTTGTCACTAATAGTGACAACTCTCGTTTTGTCATTATCTTAAGACTGAAAACAGTTTGTGATCTGTTTGGAATATATGGTCTTCCAAGTGTGAAGAAGCACTAACATTTTTATGTAAAAAATACAAGAGTGATTCTAATCTATGCTAGTTAAATTGAGACTTTTAGCATGTTTAGCATTGTTTTCTATAGCATTGTAAGATAAACTTGAGTTGTAAAAACAAATTTACAATATAAAAGAATCAAATGTTCAGTTGAAGAATTGGAATTCTGCGTGGATTAATTAGTTAGCTATAATTTTAGATCCATCCAAAGATGTGAAGCCTTTGTTTATGTTCTGAAACCTTTTTTGAAAAGTGAAGAGGATTTTTCTTTAAAATTGGACAAATTGTACTTGTAAGAATGGCAAACATCTAATTGGTCACTGATGATCCACTGAATTTGAATGGGACCTCCATTTTGTGGGAATGCATAACATCACAGTTGACAGATGTTATATAATATTTTACAAACAGTTATTTTGTTTAAACAATTGAGGATTCATAAACATATTAAGTAAATATTGAAGCATTGTACTTATGGGGAGACTAAATGGTGAAATAGAACTACCGTTTTTTTCATCTTTAAAGTAAGGAAAACATGAATTTATGCCATGACAGAATAACAATATTGGTCATGTTGGTAGAAGTCACAGAATTTGATGATTTTAAAGTAACTTACAAAAATAACAAAGTAACATGTAAGTATATATTTTGGTTGAAATATAACTGTGTTATTGCCATGTCTACATGTTATAACTGGAACATAAAATTTATGTTACACTGTTGTAGATGCTTTAGCCCATATGCCAATTTTACCTGGTCCACATAGTCAACAAGGAATGAACCATGGTACAAACACAGGTTACCATGACAACCAGTATAACAGTACCACAACATACCCAGGTAAGTAGATGAACTGAACTGTCTTTTCAGTTAAACATAAATTTATGATTTTGGTCAAACTTGGGTCTCATAAATAATGAAAAATGATTAAGAATGGAAAAAAATATAGTAAGATGTAGGTTTAATAGGCTTACACTTAAAATTAAATGACAGATAGACAAGACTTGATATTGGTGTGAAAAAGACACTATACAGGCACAGATGTGCTAAACTTCTAAAATGGAGTGGTCCGGTTAATAAATTTGGGCAATACTACTTATTATTGTACCCCCCGACAACAAAGTTGTAAGGGGGGTATACTAGTTTCAGGTTGTCTGTCTGTCCGTCTGTCCATAGACGCAATCTTGTGCGCACCATCTCTCCTTATCCCCTTGACAGAATTTAATGAAACTTCACACAAGTGATCAGTACCAACAGTAGTTTTGCATGGGGCGTGTTAGGTTCTTTTAGAAAAAAATTTGCAGAGTTATGGGACTTTGTTTTTTTGTTACTATACTATATACATAGACACAATCTTGTGCGCACCATCTCTCCTCATCCCCTTGACACAGTTTAATGAAACTTCACACAAGTGATCTGTACCAACAGTAGTTGTGCATGGGGCATGTTAGGTTCTTTGCCTAATCTACCAAACCCTTGCACACAATTTAATGAAACTTCACACAAGTGATCAGTACCAACCCTAGTTGTGCATGGTGCATGTTACATTCTTTTAGATAAATATTCTGCATAGTTATGGGACTTTGTTTTTTGTTACTATACTGTATACTTACAGTCTATATACATACAGTCCACATAATTATGCAATCTTGTGTGCGTCAAATTGCAATGTACTGCGTCAGTGCATGCGGGGGGTACATTCATCACCTTTAGTGATAGCTCTAGTTCAAAGGGGTGTTTACTGAAAATTTACTAACTGAATAGTGAAAAGTGGTAGACCAAGATCAGCCTGCATGGATGTGCAGGCTAATCTTAGTCTGCACTGATCGCAGAGGCAAAACCACTTGCAGCCAGCAGGTTAAAGGTTAACATCTTCCTTTGTTGTTTTGTTGAGTAATTAACTGGCAAAAAATATGTTCCCATTAAAGGTTTTAACACAATCCTGCCTGTAGATAAGTTTTAAGTTTTAATTTCAGTAACATTAATCATTAAAAATAATTGTATATAAGGAGATATGAAAAACATATAAAAAACAAACCCTCAATTAATACCGGTAATTTCAATTTCAGGCTTCCAGTTGTTCTACCCAAGCACTGCCAATCAACAATACCATAACCAGAACTATTCCTCACAGTACAAATCTGACCCATATCAAGGTACATGTTTTGCAATAAAGAATCTTGAAACATTTTGTCTTTGAATGACGTAATTTATGGCCACTTTACCTAAATATTTCTCCTGTAGAAGTTGTACTATGAAATCATTAAAGGCTTAGAATGCCTTTGTTTATAGTGTGGCCGCTACATTTATTGTTTTGAACAAAACAAAAATTAATTTCTTGTTAAATCCTAATTTCAATAATTGTTTTCTCTATTATTTTTTTAAGGTTTGGATATTGATTGACAAATCAGAAAGTTTCTAATTACCTCCCTTTATGGCTCCAACTGTATATGTTTATGTTTAGTAATGAATTTAGTTTATGTTCCAAAGTCGAAATCCACAAATTCTTATCACCACAAAATGGCCATTTTGGGCAAAACCGTGCATTTCTATGCCCACAAAATTAAATGATTTTACAGTATTTTATAGTTTCAGTTTGGAATCGGCATGTTTCATCTCTGTTTTAGCATATGTACAACAGAAGTCTGACGTGTTCCCAATATCTCAACCATACAGTAAACCAGACAACCAGAATATCCAATTCTCTCAACCATACAGTAAGCCAGACAACTCCAACATTCAGATGAACCAGCCATACAGTAAACCAGTTTGTGACAATATCCAGTTCTCTCAACCGTATAGTAAACCATTGTCAGAGAACACGAATAACCAGTTCAAACTAGATAACATGCCAACTAATGCTATCACCAAGACAACAGAGACACCACAGAAACCCTCGAGGGCCATTAGAGGATCCCCAAATAATTCTGCATACAGGTACATAATTTTTGCTTCCCGATGGTTAATGCTTGGTGTTCGGATGTAAGTTCATCTGTTTTCAGTTATGTTTATACTGTCACACCTGTATAAAGCAGACAGCAAAGAGAGCAACAATCAGGCCGCTTATGGCAGGTGGCAGCTTAAGACAGGTTGCAATTGGAACACGATGTTAATATGAAGTGGCAGGTTGATAACTAAGTGACAGTTAAGGCAGGTTTGTCTGTATTTTCATTGTACACTTAACAGAACTCCTAATGCAACACTTTATGTATTGAGAATATCTTTAAAACTTTATTATAGAGTATTATTTTTGGAATTTAATGTGTGTTTAGAAAAGAAAGATGTTTTTAATGACAACTCCAAAATCCACAAAAATTAGTCCCCAATGAAAAGTATTGAGTTTACAGTGCAATTAAAAAATATTTTGGAGAAAATGAAAAATTAACTTATTATTGTTTATTTCAGTGATTATGATTCTAGTACTGGAACGCCTATGACCCCTTCAACTCCCTTGAACGAGACGTTATCCCCGATAGAACAGATATTTGGCCTGATGTCCTCTGGCGGGAAACAGATGTCATCTAGAAGTAATTCCCCGTATGATGCCGACACAAGTGGCTTCAGTAGTGAAGGATCAGAGGCCGCCCTTATTGACATGATGGTATGTTATACTGCAAAATCATTAATATTCGTGGGGGACTAATTTTCATGGATTTCGTGGTTGAGTCAATCCACGAAAAATTTAATCCCAACAAAAATGTAGAATTTGGATTCATTTTATGTTCAAGATTTAAAATCCACGAATTCATATCCCCTGCGAAATTGCCATTTTGACCACAAAATTCCTTGCCCACAAAATTAAGTAATTTTACAGTAGAATAAAACAATGAGTTTTATTGGTAAAGCCTCATACTGTATAGCAAGGTCCTTGTTCTGCCATGGCTTTCTTTTCTTTACAGTTTATATATTTATTGTCAGGTTAATGCCATTTAAAAGGGGCATCCGTGGCATAGTGGTTTAAAGGTTGCTGATTTCAAATCTTTTGCCCAACACTGGTTTGGGTTCGAAACCTCAGTTGAGGTGTAGAATTTTTCATGTGAGGAAGCCATTCAGCTGGCTTATGGAAGGTCGTGGTGTACTGTAGTAGAGTTTATCTGTCAATCTAAAGCCAGACTCTCTAGCTTCGCCTACATATTATATTTCCTTGTAGTATGAGTAAGACCTTGATCAGAGTTTAACATGCAATCGTAGCTGATCATTAAAATATATATTATTATAGACAGTCTTTATTCATTTAATCTTCCCATACAATTATAACTCGAACACTTTACAATTGGTTTTACTCGGATTCTTGCCAATGCATAAAACAATGCTTTCAGGGGCATTTGGGGTCGTCTTCTACCAACAAAAGGTGGAAAAGTTGCCGTAAGATCTAAATTGTGTCAGTGTGACTCTGAACCCAACAATTGAAAAGCAAGTGCCATCGGAAACATACAAATTGCATAAATTCTTGCAAATAAAAAACATGTTCAGAGTAATTGCTGAAGCTTAAAAACATAGATGAGAATAAAAATTCTATACTACCGGTATGTAAGAAATTACAAGGCTTAAAATAATCCGTTTCCGCTCCCACTTTCTACTCACAGAAATTGCTGTTACCCAAAATATTTTTTCACAGATATGAAAGCAATATTGTATTTAGGATGTGTGGAATTAAATTCTATCACTTTAGATTCATTTTATTTATTTTTTAAACGATTCCTCCAATAGAGATGTTTAATGATAGATATTTACATTCTCCTGATATGTTTCATTATGTATGAACAGCAAAAGGAAAGTTGTTGCTGTTTGATGACACCCACAGGTAGACAGGGAGAATATTCTTAAGACGATGTCACAGTTGCTGTGATGAACAGAATGTTCAGGAATGCCTAATCAGTCTTTGATGTCGTTGGCTGTAGGAGCGGAAACAAAAGATTTTTTTTTTGAAGTTGGTATAGTTTGAATTGATCAAGTTTTGAGTTCTGTTGCTGCATGTATTTTCTTATTTTGCAGAACACATTGAAGCTAAACAGTCGGGAAGCAAAATCTCCCATCACCGATCTTTCCAAGCAGCTGTATACTGCACAGCAGCAACAGCAGCAGCACCAACAGGCAGCTTTACAACAACACCATCAGCAGCAACAGCAGCAGCTTGCCCAACATCAGCAGCAACAACAACAGTTAATACAGTACCAGGCACAACAAGCCCAGCAACAACAAGCCAACAGTCTATCGAATGCCCTAGCTTTGCCGTCCACAGATCAGGTCATAGGTAAGAAAAGACTGTGCAGTCTGTCTAGAGCAAATTCCATTGGGAAGGCCAACATGGGTTTGCTATATAGAGATTATTGCTGCAGTTTCATTATTGTGCCGCATGTGGTTCAGGGACAATCTGTGTATGAAAAGAATTGGAACCACTGCCTTACCCTTGCATGATCCTAAAAGACGACTAATAGGGTCTTTACACTTGGCCTCACTTGGGGCGTTGAATTCTTTATGTGGCTTAGGTCAGTGGTTCTATCCAGGTTCCTGCTGGTGATGAAATAATAATGCACGGAGGGGTACCTGGAGTCTTTCTCAACTGTCAAAGCTGGAAAGTCGCCATGTAATTGTGTCGGTGCGACGTTGAGCCCAGCAAAATAAATAAATAACTTTGAATGTTCAGTCCCTCTATTTCTTATACACCTTGGCAAAGAGGTTACAGTTAATCTTTGTATTACAGGTAACAGAATATCAGGTCAGATTCTACGTCCCTACATGATTGCAAACTTGGATCCGTATGCAATAGATAGAGCAGCAAGACTACACCGCAGTGCGGCAGGTAATGGTGAGTCTCATGTTTGTGATGAAATCACCAGTTGTGAATGCTGTGATTAAACATGGGGTGATTGTTGGAAAAGTTTGTGATTAAAAGGGGTGATTGTTAGACAATTGGTGATTAAGTTAAGGGTGATTGTAGGTAAATTTATGATGAAATTGTGAATATTGTGATCAAGTAAGGGATGATTGTTGGAAATGTTTGTGATTATATAAGGGATGATTGTTGGAAATGCTTGTGATTAAATAAGGGATGATTGTTGGAAATGTTTGTGATTAAATAAGGGATGATTGTTGGAAATGTTTGTGATTAAATAAGGGATGATGGTTGGAAATGTTTGTGATTAAATAAGGGATGATTGTTGGAAATGTTTGTGATTAGATAAGGGATGATTGTTGGAAGTTTGTGATTAAATAAGGGGTGATTGTTGGAAATGTTTGTGATTAGATAAGGGGTGATTGTTGGAAATGTTTGTGATTAAATAAGGGACGATTGTTGGAAATGTTTGTGATTAGATAAGGGATGATTGTTGGAAGTTTGTGATTAAATAAGGGGTGATTGTTGGAAATGTTTGTGATTAGATAAGGGATGATTGTTGGAAGTTTGTGATTAAATAAGGGGCGATTGTTGGAAATGTTTGTGATTAGTAGTGGTCACGTGATTTGGGTGTGGACGCACATTTTCTGTGCTCCGAAGTTTTTTGCAAATATTATGGAATACAAGGTGTTTACGGACAAAATTTTCATTGGAATATATTGCGTAGTTGATAATGAGTTCATCAAAAAAGAAAAAAGTGAAAAAGCGTAAAAAGGGAAGTAGCAGTGGGGACGAATATATTACGCTCAGTAAAGTGTTCAAAACAAGAGGTTCTTCCAGTGGTTCCGAGTCGGACATTGATGGACATGCATCTGTAAGTCAAATTTTAAGTGAAACAAATACGGTTTTGTTGATGAGTCATTGTCTGTATTTGACGATTGTAAGAATATTAATACTATAGAAACTATTCCTGAAGTTGTGTCTTCCAACATGCCAGTTAATAAAGGTAGTGCTGCCGCGGCGGCCAATTCTACATCAAAGGGCCGGTCAAATGTGATACTAGTAACTAGGATCGGCCGAAGGATGGACTGAGTGTTCTAGTATGGAATACTAATGGATTAACTGACACTAAACTTTCTGATTCAGATTTCATTCTACTTTTTCTGATAATGATGTAATAATTTTGAGTGAGACATGGACTGATAAGCATTCTAATATTGAAATTGATGGATACTTTAGTTACAATTTTTACCGTAAGTTTAAGCATAAAAAAGCTAGGAGAAACAGTGGTGGAATTTCTATATATGTACGTAACTCATATAAGGAGGGTATTACTATTATCAAAAATCATTTTGATACCATTATTTGGTTAAAGATAGATAGGGACTTTTTTAATCTTGATAAGGATGTATATTTTTGTGGTTTGTATTTATGGCCAAATGAGTCTCCAGCTGCCAATGTAATTGAAACAGATTTATTTGAGGTTATTGCTCAAGATTTTTTAGATTTCGAACAATTAGGTCGGGTTTATTTAGCAGGAGACTGGAACTGTCGCGTTGGAAATAGGCCAGATTACATTCTTTGCGATAGAAGAATCGATAATTTTGATCCAGGGGACTATATCCCTGATCAACACCTAGGTAGGGCCTCACTTGATACTTTATGTAACACACGAGGACAAAAGCTGCTTGATTTATGTAAATCGACCGGTTTGAGAATAGCCAACGGCAGATTAGGCCAAGACTATGATGTAGGTTCATATACGTTTTACAGCCGCGGTGCTAATAGCGTTATTGATTATCTATTGCTAAAAGAATCAGACTTTCACAGTATTAGTAAGTTTAAAATTTGTCCTTTTAACATGTATAGTGACCACGCCCCAATAAATTTTGTTTTATGGGCAAAGAAACCACAACTCGAGACGAGATGTAAAATTACTGGCACGAATATATCTCATTCGTTTTATAAATGGGACGATGAACGTAAAGAACTTTTTAGGCGCGGCCTTATAGGTAAATTACCTGTCTTTAATACCCTTATCGTGGACAGTAACAACAACGGTGAACAGGTGTGCATCAGCCGTTTAGTAAATGATTTTTCAAATATTATATGCGAAGTCGCCACTCCACTTTTCAAGCGTGAATACAGAAGTAATGAAACTTCTAATATGAAAACGTGTAAATCTAACGCGTGGTATGATGAAGAGTGCGCCATGCTAAAAAACATGTATAAAAATGCGTTAAAGCAGTATAATAGTTGTTTGTCCGAACAAAATAGAATACAAGTATGTAACCAGCGTAAGCATTATAAGTATACTGTGCGCAAGAAAAAGCGTGCCTACAAATTAAGGAAAAGTAGGGAACTAACTGAACTAAGAAAAAGTAAACCGCGTGATTTTTGGAAATATTTTAAAGCTAAAAGCCAAAAAGACGATACAAATATATCAGTTGAAGAGTTTAAAACATACTTTTCTGATTTATTTAGTAATTTTCCGACTACTGTCATAAATGAAGTTGAGGAATTCAATGACAATGATATTAACATAACCGACCCCGCCTTCGTGGAACTTAATTTGCCTATTACACAAACCGAGGTAGTTGCAGCTATTAAGCGGCTTAAGCGTAAAAAGTCTCCGTGCCCCAATGATAACCTCCTGAATGAATACTTGATCGAATCTGTTGATATACTGGGAGGGCATATTACGGATCTTTTTAGTAAAATTTTAGATGCTGGGTATTTCCCGGATATATGGGCTGAGGGGTTTATTATACCTATCCACAAGAAAGGGGATAAAAACAACACGAATAACTACAGGGGTATTACACTGTTGAGTAACCTGGGAAAGTTGTTCACCGGAATTTTAACAACACGAGTTGAAAAATGGTTTGAAAAATACAATATATTGTCGGATTCCCAGTTTGCCTTTCGTAAAGGTTGCAGCACAGTCGACGCTATTTTTGCGTTACATAATCTAATCGAGCATACCCTTTCACAAGGTTTCCGTTTACCATGCGTGTTCGTAGATCTACAAAAGGCATTCGACTCTGTCCATCGACAAGCGCTTTGGTTTAAATTATATCATTTAGGACTAGATGGAAAAGTGTTGAAAATGTTTAAAGCAATGTATTCTATAGTCAAATCGTGTGTAAAGCACTGCGATTTATATTCTGATTTTTTCAATATATCGATTGGCTTAAGGCAAGGTCTAAATAATTCGCCGGTGTTGTTTGCCCTATTCCTGGAAGATCTTGAACTGTTTTTACAGGGCACCAATACATCAGGGTTATCTCTATATGACATGTGTGTTATTATACTTTTATTCGCCGATGACATGGTTATTTTTGGTAATTCGGTAGATTTACAGACAAGTTTGAATAAGTTATATGAGTATTGTCAGTACTGGGGACTTCAGGTTAATACAAGTAAAACTAAAGTTGTAGTCTTTCGTAGAAGGGGCCCGGTCAAACAAAATGAAATATGGCATTACAATAATGAGCCACTCGAAATAGTAAACGATTTCAATTACTTAGGGTAATATCATATTGAAAAATATATATCTGAATGCCTGTAGTAAATGTGATAACGGTGTTAATAACTGGGCCAGTAAGGTAAAAACGTTTTTGCATAATCTAGGATTTGCTGAAGTATGGGATTTCCCCCAAAGTGTTGAAATAAATTTATTTTTACCGATATTCAAGCAAAGATTAATAGATTGTTACTTGCAGCAGTGGCGTACTGATATAAGAAATAATAGCGTGTTAACACATTTATATTTTTATATTAAAGAAGATTTCTGCTTTGAAAAATACCTCAAACTATTTCAAAGTAAAACTTTCAGGTCTGCTTTGACGCGACTTCGTGTATCTGCTCACAGGCTCCGTATTGAGTCTGGGAGGTATGGTAGAAACCGTCTAGAACGTCATGAAAGAATATGTCAGTTTTGTGATTTAAACGATGTCGAAGACGAGTACCACTTCATTTTGAAGTGTAAAGCATATGAGCAATTAAGAAGTCAGCTTATTAAACGTTATTATTATACCCGCCCTAGCATGCTCAAGTTTACGCTATTGTTACAGTCCGAAAACAAGTCCATCTTACTTAATTTATGTAAATTTATTGTAAAAGCAAATAATAGTCGAAATGAACTATCTACTCACCTGTAGATTACCAGTTAGCAAATAGAGTAAATGTATCTTAAGAGAACTTTTATATTTCCTATACGATTAAGCATCTCATAGAGTTTAAATTGGAAAACATATCTCATTTTCGCTTTAATTCTGTTCATTCTCCACTTTGTATGATGAATTAAGGATTAAGTCAATAACTTCTAAATATTTCTTCTTTTTCAGCTCAGCACATTTGTATTGCTTTGATGGAATTATGTCTCTATTTTATATTGCAAAAGTTTTCCATATGTGTTGTCATAATATTAGCCAATTTCATTATGCGTGACCTCTAAAATTGTATTATGTAAATCATGTTTAACAATGTACCTGTAGTGTACTCGTTAATAAACTTTCTGTTCTGTTCTGTTCTGTTCTGATTAAATACGGGATGATTGTTGGAAATGTTTGTGATTAGGTAAGGGGTGATTGTTGGAAAAGTTTGTGATTAAATAAGGGATGATTGTTGGAAATGTTTGTGATTAAATAAGGGGTGATTGTTGGAAATGTTTGTGATTAAATAAGGGATGATTGTTGGAAATGTTTGTGATTAGGTAAGGGGTGATTGATGGAAATGTTTGTGATTAAATAAGGGATAATTGTTGGAAATGTTTGTGATTAGGTAAGGGGTGATTGTGGGAAAAGTTTGCAATAAAATCGTCAGTTGTCCTTGAAAACTACTAACAAGAACTGAAATACTTGGATTTGATAAAACTGTGTGGATTTCAACCAAAACTCATTGAATCTTTGAAAAAGTGGTTTGTCAGTTGTTTTGTGGAAAGAATTAATTTAAATGAGACATAGAAAAAATAAGGATAATTTGAAAGAAAGAAATGACGTTTAGTCACTTAATGATTGAGTATGCACCAGTAGCATTTGATCAGTTCTCACAGACTGCAATATCACTATAACCCTATTTTGGAAATAAAAGTTCTTTTGATTAAGGTTTCAAGAAAAAAGTAGTTTGTGAAAAAGCAAAAAGAAAGGATATGAATATTGTGTTGGATGTTCTGTATGAATCTTAATTAAATGATTGTGACTGTTCTGATTAATTCATTCATTGTCTGTAGATGAAGTTTCCCATTTTTAATTTTTAACTCGGGGGTTATAGGAATGGTCTCCGTCAATCCATAACATTTTGTGTCAGCTCTATCTCCTAAAGCCCTTGATGGATTTTCATGAAACTTGGGTCAAATGATCACCTCATCAAGACAATGTGCAGAACGCACAAGTCAGCATGTTGGCTCAAGGTCAAGGCCACAACTCTGGTCAAAGTTTTGAGCCTTCCAATTCTTGTCCACTCTGTATCTCCTAAACCCCTTGAAGGATTGTCATGAAACTGGTCAAATGATCACCTCATCAAGATGATGTGCAGAACTCATGAGTCAGCCATGTTGGCTCAAGGTCAAGGTCACAGGTTTGACCCTTTCATTTTATGTCTGCTCTGTATCTCCTAAACCCCTTGAAGAATTCTAATGACTTGGCTTTAATATTCCTGTTATCAAGACGATGTGCAGAATTCAAAATTCACCCCTGCCAGCTTAAGACCAAGGTTACAACTCGACTGTTTTATGGTTCCATCCAATACCATAAAACCTTTTGCAAAATGTTTCGATCTTTGTCGATGTCACAGACTGTTAAAATATTTTAATTTTTGCAGTGGCAGGGGATACAGCTGTCTTTCAGACTGCCTTGTAAGAATGTGGTATAGGTAGTATTTTTGAAAGTGAGCGAGTTTGATGAAAGCTGTTAAATGTTAGAAAATTGTTTACAAGTAGTAAAGATTTTGACATTGTTTATATTTCTAGCCTAAGAAATCTTAACTTTTGTGTTCATGGTCAAACTTTTGCTATATAACAAAACACGTATTGCTTGAGGCCACAAGAGGATGTGCAAAAAGCTTTCAAATTGTCCAAATTCAGAAAATATTTATAAGGAAGATTATGGACCACCACATGAATTGCTAGGCAACTACATGAATTGCTAAGCAGCCACATGAATGGCTAGGCAACTACAACCCCTCCCCCACCTCCCACCATCACCACCACCACCATTTATCATACTGACCCGACATATTTCTGTAACGGAACACTGTCAAACCCTATAATTAATATTGTAAAACTTCTAATATAACATACTGTTGGATTGCAAAACTGGGACATGATTTAAGCAGATTATATTATTATAGTCATTGTAGTTTTTGGTACTTGAAGAATTCCTCTGCAAGGCCGAATATATCACATCATTAGCATGCGTACCATTTTCTTCTTTTTTAGCAATGTGTGAAGCCAGCTGCACGTGGAGTGGAAAAATTCCACCAAAGAACTACAAGAATCCCACAACTTTCTCCTGCAAAGTTTTTCTTGGAGGTGTACCCTGGGATATCACTGAAGGTTTGAGCTATATTAAGACTCTATGAATACAAGATTAGTGGTGAGTAAGGTTATTTTGACCACTGAAATACTATCAGGAATACCTAATATTGCATTTCACAAACTGAGGATAAGATATTACATTTGAATTCTGATAATCGATCTGTCTACCCTGTGTCGCTCATTTTACACATACTCGACTATTATTTTGAAGGAAGTAACAGAACAAGGTCCATTTCTTTGTATGTTTTGTTCTTCTGACAATGTAGCAGGGGCCTCCGTGGCCGAGTGGTTAAGGTTGCTGACTTCCAATCACTTGCCCCTCACCGATGTGGGTTCGAGCCTCACTCAGGGCATTGTTTTCTTCATGTGAGGAAGCTATCCAGCTGGCGTAAAGCATGTTGGTGGTTCTACCCAGGTGCCCGCTCATGATGAAATAATGCATGGAGGGGCACCTGGGGTTTTCCTCCACCATCAAAGCAGGAAAGTCGCTATATGACTTGTAATTGTGTTGATGCGACGTTAAACCCAACAATAAAAAAAAAAAAACAGACAGTGTAACATTTGATCACTTGGCCCTTATTGCTGTGATTTTATGTTTTGCTTTTTTTACAGCTGGTCTTCAGGCAGCCTTTGACAAGTTTGGTAGTTTTAAGATTGAATGGCCAGGACGTGATGGTAAGTATAGAATTCTGAAGTCCTTGGACAAACAAGTATGGCTTAACCAGGGTGGGGGAAAAGTCACTATGTTTGTTTGCAAATATTGTTTTTGTCATTAAACCCAAAATCTTAATTTTGGCTTTTTTAGATAGTAACTAAATAAACAAAATGCGCACGATTGTCATAACAAAATATTTTAACAGTCTGTGACATCGACAAAGATCGAAACATTTTGCAAAGATTCCAGCAGGTTTAGTCTTGCATGGACAATTCTAACGCAACCTGATCTGATTTTCTATAAACATAGAATGCTAAAACTGTGACATTTTCACTGTTATATCATGACATCGAAGGTAGGATTAATTGTACTAAAAGTGAATATGGCACAGAAATGAATATATGAGCCACGCCATGAGAAAACCAATATAGTGCATTTGCAACCAGCATGGATCCAGACCAGCCTGCACATCCGCGCAGTCTGGTCAGGATCCATACTGTCCACTAACGGTCTCTAATTGCAATAGGCTTTGAAAGTGAACAGCATGGATCCTGACCAGACTGCGCGGATGCACAGGCTGGTCTGGATCCATGCTGGTCGCAAATGCACTATGTTGGGTTTTCTTATAGTGCGGCTCAATTATTTCGTCAATGTCGTCAAGGATGTAGGTAGTAATCATTCATATCTTAGAAGTTCTAAGCCAAAAAAAAATATTTATCTCAAACTGAGTTTCTATTGAATAAAATCTTTGTTGTTCAAATGCATATTATTATATTGTACAACCTTTTGATAACAATTCTTAAAATGCATCTGAACTCCATCTTTATCTTTTCATAGTCAAAAAACATGACTGTAATTATTCTTGCATATTATTATGGTCATCTTATTTACTAATTCTTGTTCAGCAGACACAACTCTTTCAAATGATTTTAAAAAAAAACATGGGGTCACCGGGCATAGAAAAGTTACCTATTTGTGGGTTGGATACCTTAAGCTAAAAGTTAGTCCCTTAGTAGTGAACCATTATACTGACAGATTTACAGGTCATTTTAGGAATGGTAGAGATGTGTACATTTGTTTCAGTTTTAAATAATAAACATGCTTATATTTTGCCGCTCATCTGCCACGTTTTCCTAAATGGTTTATATAGGTTTCTTTACATAATTGCTGTATGTATAGAACCACCACAGTGGCCTAGAGGTAGAGCATCTGCATCGAGTGTGGGAGGTCGAGGGTTCAATCCCTGGCCACATCATACCAAAGACATGAAAAATGGTACCAGTAGCTCCCTTGCTTGGTGCTCGGCATTAAAAGGGAAACTGGCCTATCATTTTTCATACCCTCATGATGATGGATTCCATCAGGAATGAGATGTCGAGAGTGATTAATATAAGTTGTAGAACTTGCTTCACAATCGACCTAAAATAAATTAGTATAAACTAATTGGTATATTTCAGGGTATGTGTATTTATTGTTCGAGTCTGAGAAGGCTGTGAGGTCACTGTTACAGGAGTGTACCCATGATTACAGTACAGGAGAGTATTACTACAACATCTCCAGTCGTAGAATGAGATCTAAGGAGGTTTGACGTTTTAATTACAGTTTTTAGCTCACCTGTCACAAAGTGAGCTTCTGTGAACTTTTGCTTCTGACCACTCTAGAGGCCACATTTTTCAAGGGATGTTCATCTTGATGATATCTAGGTCAAGTTTGAAACTGGGTCACGTGCGGTCCAAAACTAGGTCAGTAGGTCTAAAAATAGAAAAACCTTGTGACCTCTCTAGAGGCCATATTTTTCATGGGATCTGTATGAAAGTTGGTCTGAATGTTCATCTTGATGCGGTCAAAAACTAGGCCAGTAGGTCTAAAAATAGAAAAACCTTTTGACCTCTCTAGAGGCCATATTTTTCAATGGATCTTCATGAAAATTAGAATGTTCACATTGATGATATCTAGATCAAGTTCGAAACTGGGTCACGTGCGGTCAAAAACTAGGTCAGTAGGTCTAAAAATAGAAACACCTTGTGACCTCTCTAGAGGCCATATTTTTATGGGATCTGTATGAAAGTTAGTCTGAATGTTCATCTTGATGATATCTAGGTCAGGTTTAAAACTGGGTCACGTGCCTTCAGAAACTAGGTCATTAGGTCAAATAATAGAAAAACCTTGTGACCTCTCTAGAGGCCATATTTTTCAATGGATCTTTATGCAAATTGGTCAGAATGTTCATCTTGATGATATCTAGGTCAGGTTCAAAACTGAGTCACATGAGCTCAAAAACTAGGTCACTATGTCAAATAATAGAAAAAACAACGTTATACTCAGTTAAAAACTGGGTCATGTGGGGACAGGTGAGCGATTCAGGACCATCATAGTCCTCTTGTCTTAAAAAGACTGTTGGCTCAGTCAAAATAAGAAAGGTCATATTTGGAAACTTATTGTTTTGTACTGAAAACAGGAAGAGTTTGGTATAGTGGGTTAAAAGCTCTAATTTCCTCCACCATTTTATACACACATCTATTTCAGCTGGATTTTTACTTGAAAAATGAGCATAATTCCACTTTAAGGTACATTGTACATGACTTGTTAAGATTTTTGACAAATTATGGGCGGTTTTTAATTCCTTTAAGATAAGTTATTACCAGTCAGGATATTTTGCATAATATGTTTGTATGTGGTCCTGACAGTTAAGCCATTAGTTTCTTTAATCTGCAATGTTTTTGTATGGATAGTGTACTGCTGTCTGGTCACCAATCATGAAACACCTGTTGATAGTTAATTCTCTTACAAAGTATTTGCCTTGGAACCACACTAAAGATTTTTACCACTTTGATACAGTCGTCACAATATTTCAGGGTCTATATAAAAGCTCTGATATTAATCTGTGGACTTCATAGTTTTAAAACCTATTCTAACACGACCAGGTAATAACCTACATACTTGTATAGCAAAATCTATCTCAGATTATTCTAGAATAAACCAGACTTGAACTGCTGCGTACACCGTGTTTCGCAATAAGCCAAATGGCATAGCACGCAGTTGTAATTTACTTTAGATGAAAATACTACTCTGATTCTTGCCTAAAGTTATTTGAAGTAAGTTGTGTTAGGATCGAAATAAGTATTTAAATAAGATTTATCGTAGAATATTCGAGTTTGGAGTTCTTATGTGTATGAATACATCACAAAGGCCTAAGTTTGATACAAATTATTGCTTAATTTAAAGTTTCATGATCTTTTCCAGTGTGTTGATTATATCCTAATTAATCATACCAAAATGTCTGTCTTTAGGTACAGGTAATTCCATGGATGTTGAGTGATTCAAACTTTGTACGTCAACCATCACAGAGATTGGATGCCAACAAAACGGTGTTTGTCGGAGCACTGCATGGAATGATCTCCGCCGAGACTCTCTCTGTCATCATGAATGACTTGTTTGGAAATGTTGTGTAT
Organism: Mercenaria mercenaria; assembly: GCF_021730395.1. Classification (NCBI taxonomy): domain Eukaryota; kingdom Metazoa; phylum Mollusca; class Bivalvia; order Venerida; family Veneridae; genus Mercenaria; species Mercenaria mercenaria. Next base: position 9,334,771 of record NC_069379.1, read on the forward strand.
TCTGGGATAGATTGTGATAAACACAAGTATCCTATTGGTAATAAAGCTTTTTTATTTCTTAATACAAAATTTTGACTTTCAGCTTCCAACTGAAGATTTATAACATGTTGTGTGGTGCTTGATGCATACCGTATTTTGGTGTGTATAGGTCGCGGTAATGTATAGTCCGCATCTAATTTTTGCTTTGGAAATGGTCGGAAAATTTAACTTCCAGCGTATTAGTCGCAGTTAAATTTCGGATTTTTTCCCCAGCAATATTTAATATTTACCGGCAAAAAAGTTATGGCGGCGGCAATATTGATGCCGCGGACTGAATTATTATCAGAACCTGATTGGTGGAAATCGGACAGTGTTATTTTCGTTCCCAACCGTTTCGTACCAACAGTAGTATCGGTAACAGACTACATCAAAGAAAAGCGGCTTTTTGACACTAATTGGCAGCAGACGGTTTGCGTTTTCATTCTGTTATCATGCAAGTTTAAGTGTGAATTGTTTGCGCAGCAATTATAGCACCTTTCCGTGTCATGTAATTAACAGCGTTCTTTTGATTCTGAGTAAAAAGATTAACAAAATATCTCTGTTTGGATTTTTTTCTTTTATTTAAAAATCAAAAGTAAAAAATTATCTTTCAAATTTTTTAATACGCTAAGAATTAGTATAAACAATGTTTGGAATGGAGGACGGATCTGTCCGGATTTTATCCAACCCGGAGTACATGTCAATGGCGTCCAGTAAAACGAAAGTAGAAACAAACGTAATTCAGACTGCAAAAACATCTTTGAATTAATGTCATTCGTAATTTTAATAGTCTGTATGGGTTATTTACGATATATTTTATTGAAAGTAACCGCTGTTGGCTGAAAAGCTGCCGATATTGATATTTTTTATCCATTTTTTTCGTTCGTAACAGATGCACGTAATTTTGCGAGAGCTATGGTCAGAAAATTGGCCCGAAAAAAAAACTGCTGGCAATGTTCTGTCGTATAGGTCGCAGGAACTTTTTTCAGGCAGCAAAATGGGTAGAAAAAGTGCGACCTATACACACCAAAATACGGTAGTTTAACATTCATATTCTTGTTTTCAGATTGTTATAGGTGGTTAATCAGATAAATATTAGCCATAATTAATGGATTTGTTCAAAGCTTTTATATATGAACATTCGAGTTACACTTCCTGATTTTGATGTTAAATGTGGGTTCAAAAATTTGCTTGGATTGTAGAATTCTTACATTTGAATCAACTGTCCATCTAGTTCATTAAAAGTTGCAGGTTCTACCCATTTAATGCCCACCCATGCCTGAAGTAATGTCAGGACTGCATTAAGGAGCCAAATTTTGTCGCTTCTTTGGATGGCTGCTTGTTAAAGGTTTGACAGTACAACCTATATTTTGTCAGTGTATAAAGAGGACGTACAAAGTCCAGGGGGTCATGCAAAAGTCACCATATAACTAATGGTAATGGACCCGTAATGGTAATCGACCAATTACATATTCTTTGTTTGCGATTTTGACATTCTCTGGCTTTTAGAGAAAGTCTTGCACATTCTAACATTATAGATTATATTGTCAGAAGAATGCCCAATTGCAAAACAGTAGGTACTACTTGAATGGGAATTGACGAGTGTTGTTACGGGTCCACTACCTTAAATTCTGTGTTTACAAAATGGACTGAATAAGAATTTGTATTTCAGGCAGTGGTAGGGTGACATTTAGCAGTAGAAGAAGTTACATGAAAGCTGTACAAGCAGCTTTCGTAGAAATTAAAACACCCAAATTTACAAAGAAGGTGAGTTTTTAGCTCGACTATTCGAAGAATAGTCTAGCTATTCTACTCACCCTGGCGTCGGCGTCGGCGTCGGCGTCACACCTTGGTTAAGTTTTTGCATGCAAGTACATACAGCTATCATTTAAAGGCATATAGCTTTGAAACTTATTTATTCTTTTTCTAGGTCAATTACAAACCTCACTGGGTCAAGTTCCATAACTCTAACATGTATTTTGAGCAAATTATGCCCCCTTTTGGACTTAGAAAATTCTGGTTAAAGTTTTACATGCAAGTTACTATCTCCAAAACTAATGCAGATATTGAATTGAAACTTCACATGTGTCTTCGGGGTTATAAAACTAGTTGATAGCACCAAGTCCCATAACTCTGACCTTCATTTTGGCCAAATTATGCCCCCTTTTGGACTTAGAAAATTCTGGTTAAAGTTTTGCGTGCAAGTACATACAGCTATTACTAAAAGGCATATAGATTTGAAACTTATTTTTTCTTTTTCTAGATCAATTACCAACCTCACTGGGTCAAGTTCCATAACTCTAACATGTATTTTGAGCAAATTATGCCCCCTTTTGGACTTAGAAAATTCTGGTTAAAGTTTTGCATGCAAGTACATACAGCTATTACTAAAAGGCATATAGATTTGAAACTTATTTTTTCTTTTTCTAGATCAATTACCTACCTCACTGGGTCAAGTCCCATAACTCTGGCATGTATTTTGGCCAAATTATGCCCCCTTTTGGACTTAGAAAATTCTGGTTAAAGTTTTGCGTGCAAGTACATACAGCTATTACTAAAAGGCATATAGATTTGGAACTTATTTATTCTTTTTCTAGATCAATTACCTACCTCACTGGGTCAAGTTCCATAACTCTTAACATGTATTTTGAGCAAATTATGCCCCCTTTTGGACTTAGAAAATTCTGGTTAAAGTTTTACATGCAAGTTACTATCCCCAAAACTAATGCAGATATTGAATTGAAACTTAACATGTTTCTTCGGGGTTATAAAACTAGTTGATAGCATCAAGTCCCATAACTCTGATATGTCCCCTTTTGAACTTAAAACTCTTTTGATATTTAACATTTTGGGTAATAATTTCCAGCTTCTGTGACAATATTTCGAATAGTCGAGCTTGGCTGTCTTATGGACAGCTCTTGTTTTATTAGATGTAAGGTCTAGAATGTCCAAATTTAACCTACTGCAGTTGTGTCTTTTGAAAAATGACACATACAGAATATATGAAATTTAAATCATTCTGAAGCTTGTTTATCAGTTAGTGAAGTCAGTTTCATGATGTATGTAAAATGTAGGAAGATCTTTGAATGATAACTGCAATTTACCGGAAATGATAAATTTACCTACCTGCAAGCTCTCTGTATATTCAATCACTGACAAAAATTATATGGTGAAAAAGCCAAGGGGCCTACGTAGCCCAGTAGTTATATTTGATCCCTCTGTATTGCTAGTCTAACCCAGTTAGGGTTTGAAACCCTGTAAAAATGCTGAATTCTCACAAATTCCAGAGTTACAGAAGAACATTGGTGGATCTGCCAAGAGCAAGATGCCGGCCAATGTCAGTTCTAGAAGTGTACTTGTGATATTTTTTAATCGGGTTATTTTTCTATTACAAACTCATCCACTTAGCGCAATAGGGAAAGCATCCATCTACAGATCGCGGGGTCATGACTTCTGTCCTCGGGTGGGCCATATGTTCTCCGTGATGACTTGATGTGGGGAAGTTGGCAGTTACTTTTCGGAGAGCAGGTTTGTACTGGTACAGAATCCAGGAACACTGGTAAGGTTAACTGCCTGCCAGTACATAACTGAAATACTGTTGAAAACAGCATTAAAATCAAAACTTACAAACAAAATTTTTCATTACAGATCCAGATTGACCCGTACCTCGAGGACAGCATCTGTACACTGTGTAACCTACAGCCCGGCCCGTATTTCTGCCGCGATCTGCAATGTTTTAAGTACTTTTGCCGAACATGCTGGTACTGGAAACATGAACCAGACGCACTCAGGAACCATAAACCTCTCAGCCGTAACACAAAGGGTCATGCTAATCTTGCATTACTGTAAGGTAAGTAAGTGATTTAACCTTTACGCTGCTAAATTTCTAAAATAGACTGGTTCATCATTCAGTTTGGGCAGTACCATTAACTGTTTAAAGGGATGCTTACAAAAAGATACTTACTGAATAGTGAACAATACAGAACATGGTCCGACTGCATGAATGTGCTGGCTGATCATGATTTAAACTTGTCATAAATGCATAACCAGCATAAGGGTTAGGCATTGATCAATGTGATCAATTATCGTGCTGCTTTTGACAGGAAGATGAGCAATGTTGCAGTGAAATATTGATGTTTGAATGCTGCTTCTTTAGTAGTTTTGTCACATCTCGTCACCTCAGCGCAAGAAGTGTATAACTGCATTGACTTAAAGAAGGACTTATTCACTTTTTGCGCTAAGGTGACGATCTGTAGTGTAGTACTAGAGCGCCGGGTTCAAGTGCTGGAGGACGAGTGTTTGCCCGCTTGGCAGTATCATACAAAAGATAATAGGTAAGGGTAGATTTCTTGGAAGCACAGCGCACCAAAAACACAGCCCCAGAGCCACGCATTTACATAGTAGGCCCACAACAAAAAGAAGCTGTAATGGAAAAATATTTCAGATGGGTTGCTTCAAACATACAAAGTCATGAAAAGTGGTAACAATAGCTTCCTTGCTTGACAGTCGGTGTTTAGGATAGTTCTAGGACTTCTCAGCCAAGTGTCACTAAAATGAGACTGGGTGTGGTATCATGTCATATGTCTGTGGCCTGGTACTCCTGGTCTCCAATGAGGCAGCAGTATAAAGCTTGGCGTTGTGCTCAGTGCTGCAAGTAGACACCTCCTTTTAAATGACTGAAAAACTGGAAAAAATGTTGAAAACAAATGCTTCTACTGAACACGTTCATAATTTTTTAGTTTTATGTCCAGTACTTGGGTGTCCTTGGTACTAAATGCAGAAAGGAAGATTTTCTTGAGTTGGAATAAAAGCAGTTTCGCAACATTATGAATATTTTTGCACATTTCAGTTTGAAGAAACGCTACAGTTGACACAAGTTTAAGACCAGATATTATTTATCAAGTCAGAATCAAGTCAGAGCCAAGCAGTTTTGGAGCGAGACTAGAGAAATTTTAAGGAAAAACAGGAAGTTCAGAGAATGAGATTGTTGAAAGAAAACTGTACTTTGTAAAGGAACTAATCATAAAAACCATCCAGGAACTAACCATATTTAATTAGGAACCAGGTAGTTCCAGATATTAGGGAGTTAACCAATATATTGGGGGGAACCAGATACCAGTTAAATCACTGGAGCAAGGAACCAGGGAGGTTCGTGTAAAATGAACTGAATCTGCAGGAACCAGATAGGTCAGTTTAGCTGGATTTTGATGGTACAAACCTTAGGAAATGTCTTTCATGTTTTTGTTGTCTTTCATAGTGTAGATGTAAAAAATTATGTTGATTTGTTAAACTTTACTTGACAGAGCTGATTTATTGTTATTATTATATATTGAATTTTATATTGTGCTGAAAGTGTGCTCTGTGGAATTTCTGTTGTTATAAATTTTATTAATTTTGACAGTAGTGATAAATTTAGTAATGAACTAAAAAAAATCTGAAAAATCTGGGGAAAAAAATGTCACAAAAATTTGTTTACTTAGTTTTGTTCCTTTTACATTTTGTTTGTGTAAATCTTTTCTTAACTTTTGTATTTTCTATTTCTTGATCTCCCTTTCCTTCCAGCTTTGTTGTTTCTTTACTGATATCTCTTTATTTGTTTTCAAACTCTGCTTATTCTCTTTGGTTTTCATACTTACATTTTCTTGAGTAGTAAGTAGGGAGGGTGTGATAAATTTTTTCTCCAACCTTTAAACCTATCTAGCTTTTCAATGTAATTTTTGTTCGCTCTGTTTACTAGTTGTTTCTTCTCTGTGCATTTCTATTTTTCGTTTAACTTTTTACTATCTTCTTTTTCAATTAGTTAGTCTTTAATGATTTTATTCACCTTTTGTAACACTTAACTGTTTTTTCCCCACTTTTTGTATTTCCCCTGTTTGTTCTTATGTGTTTACAAATTTAAATAAGTAATTAGTTGACTTTCTAGGGTTAATTGCCAATTTTAAAAAGTATTGATTAATTGCCAATTAAGTATTGCTTAATTTACAATCTGTCATTACATTGTATGAGTTTCTTCTCCAATTTTCTTCTCTTTCATTACTTCCCTTAACTAATTGTTAACTTTGTTCTCTTTGTCAGTCCTCTTGTGTGTTTATTTGCCTTATGTGGAGCTTCTATAGACACATGTTTCTTCTTTGTATCATTCTTACCATGTGTGTTTTCTGCTTTCTGTGAAACTTTTCCCTTAGATCTTTTCTTCCTTCTTTTACTAAAATTGTATATGTGTTTAATGTTTGTTTAACTTTGTGTGTTCATTAATTTATTGTGCATATATTTTGAATCAAGTGCTATTACATATTTATTTTTGTTGCCCAATTTGAACTATTTGTACATATTTTATTATATTTTCATAAATGGCTTTGTTTGGAAGTTCAGTGCAAGAGCATTGTACTTTCCTTGTATAAATTTGCTTAAATCACCCAAGAAGGAACTATTTTGTAATAGCCTTATACGCAAAGAAACTTTGAAAATTTAGTGATAGAGTGATTTCTTTTAGCTGGATCAGTCTGTCATTAAATTCTCAAGAGCCTTTGAAATATTGAGTAACCATACGAAATACACAAGTGCTACTGTCAGAAAATTAGAAAGATTTTATTGAGTTAGAAACAAGTGTCTGTGTATTTTAATTATTTATTGTTTAAATATTGCAGTCATTTTATTAGCAAATGAATTCCCAATCAATTTATAAATCACATGTACAAAAGTTTGATTACGTTATGATTTGATGGAACTAATTATCATAATTATCTTACAAATTTTTACCTAATAAGGACTGCATTTTTCATATACAACCTTGTCTTAGTTTTTACAAATTTAGTTTAAGTAATTAGTTAACTTTCTAGGGTTAATTCCCTATTAAGAATTGATTAATTGCCAATTAAGTATTGCTTACATTCAAGTAATTAGTTTAATTTTCTAGGGTTAATTGCCTATTAAGTATTGATTAATTGCCAATTAAGTATTGCTTACATTCAAGTAATTAGTTAACTTTCTAGGGTTAATTGCCAATTAAGTATTGATTAATTGCTAATTAAATTAAGTATTGCTTAATTTACAATCTGTCATTACTTTGTCCAGTTTTTAAAGCTCTTAATAGGGGAAAATACTTTCATTCATAATTTCAGCTTATAGTGTCTTAGCAAAATTTTTACATTCTAATTAAGGAAATTAAATGTAGCTCAAAGTTTATTGCTGTGAGGGTTTCAGCATCATTCTGCAGAGAAATTGATAAGTTTTTAAACTACAGATGTATATTGTGGATGAAGGTGTAAATTCACACATTTTACATTGATACAATTTTTTTTATCATTTTTTTTTTTGCCTTTAAGATTTTATGCTATTTATTGAATAATCCCTTAAACCATTGATAAATATACATCTAAACATATCAAAAAAATTTTTTTTTGAAGAAATGGTAATTTAAAACTCATCTGTGCTAATTGCTGGATCTGTTTTGATGTGATTGTGCTATGTCCGCCAACATAAGGGTCGTTACCTGTATTTTCCTTTAATATACATATGTACTTTTAACAGCTACAACTTTATTAGATTTCTCAGTGATAGGAATTCACTTCCAAAGACATTGCCCTCAAATTTGTTTTCCAGAACATCTGTCTGTAAAACAGAACTTGAAATCATAAAAATAACCAGAAAAAAAACCATGACAAATTCGTTGAACGGTTCCAAAACATGGTTTTCAAATTTGGAGATCATGTGATTTTTTTTTTCGCTGATCTAATATTCCTAAGAGGTTTTCTGTTCATGCAAGTGATTGCAGGTTTTCTGTTCATGTACTTGATTGCAGGTTTTCTGTCCATGTACGTGATTGCAGGTTTTCTGTTCATGTACTTGATTGCAGGTTTTCTGCCCATATACAAATGTATATGATTGCAGGTTTTCTGTCCATGTACATGATTGCAGGTTTTTCTGTTCATGTACGTGATTACTTAGGGCTTTAAAAGTGTTTGTGTGCTATCATTATTTGTCAGGTGAGCGGAGGAGGACTGTTGTGTCTTTTACTTCTTTTCAAATATTACTTTTGGCCTACTGTTTATTTAAATGCCCATTTTAGGGCTTTATCGATAAAGAAAATTGAAAAGAAAGGTTTAAGAGGTTATTTCAGTGCTATTTACCATCTTGTTTTAGAATTTAAGTTCATTTTCAGTTAATCTTAAACATGTTAATTTCGAAATTAATATGTGGTAAAGTGTTGGTTTTTATTCATGTCTATTTAATGATATACTCACTCTTTTTAACAGTTTAGTATCAAATCTCTTGTTTACAAACAGGATTTAATTTTTTTTAATGTTTACTCATTTTAAAGGTATAGGATTAAGACACTTAATGATGTAATTTTCAACATTTTATATGTCACCAGAAAACAAGATTTTATCTTTTGGTTCAGTATTTTGGTAAGAAAAAAACACAGGTAGTGTTTGCTTGTAAATGAGTTCTTTATTATAAGAAAAACTAGAATAAAATTCTTTTAACGAAGGGCATAGGTAATGCGAGATTTTAAAGCTTAAAGGATGGGACTATAGAGCTTAAGCTCCATCAGTTGTATTTAATTGACATACAGCTTTTCTCTTTTCGTCAGACAAGAAAGTTACTGAAAATATATGAATTATATATTTAGGAATATGAACAGTGTTTGAATAAATATCAGAATAGTATAAGGTTTAAGTATACTGTATGGAAAGTATTTGTTTGAATATATGAACATGTTTAAATATATGAACAGTAGGTTTAAATATTTGGACTGAAGGTATACAAATATGAACAGAATGTTTGAATATATGAACAGGTTTAGATATATAGAAAGTAGGTACTAGAATATTTACACAGTATGTTTAAGTATTAAATATATGGACAGTTGGTATACATTATGTTTGAATATATGAACAGTATGTTAAAGTATATGAACAGGTTTAGGATTTTGGTACAAGGAAAAGTGAAATTAAGGAAATAAGGTTAAGGAAAAACATGAAAAGTGAGATTAATTTACAGTTAAGCCAGTAAGATACTTTTCATTGGCCAGTTTGCATAGCAGAGAAACATATTTATATGCATAATGGATAGATACAGTTTTTTCAAGATACTAAAATTTAAAGAACAAAAAAAATATTCTCAGAAAGTTGTATATCACAAATATTTATTGAATGATTAACAGTTCAGATGGAATCTAGCAAATTTGAAAACGTCATTGGAGAGAAGTAAATGTTTCGAAGTGCAAGATATTTGAAATGTTGAAATAAAATGGATGAACAGTATTCTAAAGTTTACGAAAAGTAATCTACTAAATAAAAAAGATTAAAGACAAACTTTGAATAGATGAAATATGAAAAGTTCATTTTGTTAAATCATAATTATGCTGAAAAAATGTTGCAGGCGTATTTTGAAAAATAAAGTTTGGGTTGCTTGAATGTACTTTTCATATCTCAACTAAATTTAAATGCATAAAACAGATTTCAGATTTGTGTCAGTCGCTGAAGGAGATGATTTTGTTTCCATCGAACATCTATAAATAGATCCTGTAGAGTGTGCTTCCAAGAGAATCTGGAAAGTAAAGAACTTACAGATTATTTTTTTTTGAATACCAGATAAATTTAGCATTGTTGTATATATTTATATTTTCTATTTTTCGTTTTGTTTATTTATTTTCACTGCAGAAAATTTTTTGCACAGTTTATTTGAGCATCAGAAATGGTTGAAAATTAAAGAATATTTTTCAGCCAAAAAACGTTTAGCTTTTTATTTAGATCTACCAGATTAAGAGGCCGCAATGTGAAGGAAAGGCCTCGTATTCTGTTGCACTGGAAGCTCTGTATTCCGTACTTTCACTAATGCAACATTTCTGTAAAGTAACACTTTACAACAGATTCGACTTTTCGGCAAAATACGATCTTTCAATACTTAGTCATTGACTTCGAATTTCGTGTTCTCACTGTGTTGTGAGTTCGAGCAATGTTGGTGCATGGTTCTACCGAGGCTCTAAATAATGCCTGGAGGGACATCTGGTGAATTTCATTAAAACTTAAATTAGTTCGTCCACATCATCGTCCTCGTCGTGTGACAAAGGTCAATAACTGACGCAAATATTTCAATAATGATGACCTCGTTTTACTTAAAAATCAGTTTAATTTTGATGCTTTTCACCATATCTCTTTTGTTACTAAATGGAGTTAGTTAAACTTAAAGACCTGCTCCAGTCCTACCTTTTAACCTTAAATTGTCACTGGAAAAGCACGAAAATCCTGACTGAACAGTGACGCCTGTCAAAATAGTCTATTTATATAAAATACTTGTGGTTTTGCGTGCTAAGGTGTGGCGCGTGGCCGTTAACTGTTACCTATTGTAATCATGGGATGCATACACAACAGAATTTGAGTAGCCGCGGAACAGGGCTTTAAAATGGTTGCTCCACATCACCCATTATATCATTTAACACGAGGTCGATAATGCTGGCACCAATATGTTATGCCCCCGTCTTACTAATATAATTTCAGGTTCAAGTTGTAATGCACTTGCCCTATCTCAGTTATTATTGAATGGATTTGATTCAAACTTAAAATAATTTAGTTTAGTTTAGTTAATTGTTAGCCACATGATATAGAGATAGTACCTAAGTTTTTCAAATCATAGGTATGAAGTTAAAACGCTTTGAAATGAAGACAAATGTCCATATATTTCTCAAAAGTAGATATATTGACAATATTTTAAGCAAAAAGATAGAGTTATGAGCATTTAATATTTTCATGTAAAAGAAAATTTTGTGATCAAGGAAATGTAACTCTTCTTGAAACATCAAAGGGACATAATATAGCGAATATTTTTTTTCTTGGGTGCATTTGATTTAACATTCAACTGTGGTCTGGATTTCTAAATAATGATCCATGATACTATGTGCTAAAAATATAGAACAACTGGAACAGTCCTTTAACAGCAAAAATATGCTGTAGCAGAATGAAAACTGTTAAGCTGTTACTGGGACTCGAACCCAGGACCTCTCACACCTGAGGCAGACACTCTACCACTTCCCTATAACAGCAGTAGCTATAGCTAAGCAGTTTAAGTGCACCGATTACATTACGTAAACTGGAACAGTTTTGTGACAATAACACATAATCGGCCTACTCCGGATAATCGGCGTATTCGCTTTGTTACCTAACGGCAATTTTCGTGTAAAGAAAAAATATAATCTAATGCTGTAAACATATTAATCGGTCAAAACTGCCCAAATTTCTCTGATGTGTTTTTAGCTCATCTGATTTTTTGAAAAAAAATGATGAGTTATTGTCATCACTTGAGCGGTTGTCGGCGTCGGCGTCGGCGTTGCCTGGTTAAGTTTTATGTTTAGGTCAGCTTTTCTCCTAAACTATCAAAGCTATTGCTTTGAAACTTGGAATACTTGTTCACCATCATAAGCTGACCCTGTATAGCAAGAAACATAACTCCATCTTGCTTTTTGCAAGATTTATGGCCCCTTTTGTACTTAGAAAGTATCAGATTTCTTGGTTAAGTTTTATGTTTAGGTCAACTTTTCTCCTAAACTATCAAAGCTATTGCTTTGAAACTTGGAATACTTGTTCACCATCATAAGCAGACCCTGTACATCAAGAAACATAACTCCATCTTGCTTTTTGCAAGATTTATTGCCCCTTTTGGACTTAGAAAATCAGTTTTCTTGGTTAAGTTTTATGTTTAGGTCAGCTTTTATCCTAAACTATCAAAGCTATTGCTTTAAAACTTGCAACACTTGTTCACCATCATAAGTTGACCCTGTATAGCAAAAAACATAACTCTGTCCTGCTTTTTGCAAGATTTATGGCCCCGTTTGGACTTAGAAAATATCAGATTTCTTGGTTAAGTTTTATGTTTAGGTCAACTTTTTCTCTTAAACTATCAAAGCTATTGCTTTGAAACTTGCAACACTTGTTCACCATCATAAGCTGACCCTGTACAGCAAGCAACATAACTCCATCCTGCTTTTTGCAATAATTATTGCCCCTTTTGGACTTAGAAAATCATTTTCTTGGTTGAGTATTATGTTTAAGTCAACTTTTCTCATAAACTATCAAAGCTATTGCTTTAAAACTTGCAACAGTTTTTCACCATCATAAGTGGACACTGTACATCAAGAAACATAACTCTATCCTGCTTTTTGCAAGAATGATGGCCCTTTTTAGACTTAGAAAATCATGGGTAGGACAATATTTCTATTACACAAAAAAAATCAGATGAGCGTCAGCACCCGCAAGGCGGTGCTCTTGTTTAGAGTATGAACTTACTAACTGGTAGTACCAGTGAAATATAACTTACACTGAATCTTAAATATTTGCATTTTTTAGTAGCTGGCGAATGGCAAGGACAATGGGCTTTGTCCAAATATAAGCTATTACTTTACCAGTTTCGAGAGGATATCAATTGATAGGAAATTACAGTTACAAACTAAATACCTTTCTGCAACACAAGGAGTCATTAGCATTCACTGTCAATCAATATTATGACTAAGATCGACGATCATTCATTCATTCAAATAATTTACAGACAGAGTCCGTTGTTTACATTTTAAATCGTAACCGGTGCTCTTGTAAAAACCACTTTTTTTTGAAAAATCGAAGAATGCGAAGAGCTATGGTACGGTCTCTACATGATATGGCACAATGTAAATAACTTTTGCAGAAGTTTTTAGTTCGACTATCCGAAGAATAGTCTAGCTCTTCTAATCACCCTGGCGTCTGCGTCGGCATCACCTTGGTTAAAGTTTTGCATGCAAGTACATATGGCTATCATTTAAAGGCATATAGCTTTGAAACTTTTTTTTCTTTTTCTAGGTCAATTACAAACCTCAATGGGTCAAGTCCCATAACTGACATGTATTTTGGCCAAATAATGCCCCCTTTTGGACTTAAAAAATTCTGGTTAAAAGTTTTATATGCAAGTTACTATCACCATAACTAGTGCAGATATTGAATTGAAACTTCACGTGTGTCGTCGGGGCTATGTAACTAGGTGATAGCATCAAGTCTCGTAACTCTGACATGCATTTTTGGCCAAATTATGCCCCTTTCGGACTTAAAAAACTCCTGGTCAAAGTTTTGCGTGCAAGGTCATATGGCTATCATTTAGAGACATACTACTTTGAAACATATTATCCCCTCCTTCGAAGAAGGATGGGTATATTGTTTTGCAGATGTCGGTCGTCGGTCTGTATGTAGACCAATCCGTTTCCGGATGATAACTCAAGAACGCTTGGGTTTAGGATCTTGAAAATTGATCGGGAGGTTGGTCATCACCAGCAGATGACCCCTATCGATTTAGGGGTCAGTATGTCAAAGATCAAGGTCACAGTGACCCGGAACAGTTTAACGGTTTCCGGATGATAACTTCACCAGCAGTTAATGTTGAGATCATTAGGTCAAAGGTCAAGGTCACAGTGACCAGAAACAGTAAAACGGTTTCTGGGCGATAACTCGAGAACGCTTGGGCCCAAGATCAGGAAAATTGTTGAGATTGGGCATGACCAGCAGATGACCCCTATTGATTTTGAGATTATTAGGTCAAAGTTCAAGGTCACATTGGCCAAGAACAGTTAAACGGTTTCTGGACGATAACTTGAGAACACTTTGGCTAAGGGTCATGAAAGATGATAGAGAGGTTTATCATGACCAGCAGATGACCCCTACTGATTTTGAGGTCAGTTGGTCAAAGGTCAAAGTTAGTGACTCGGAACATTTAAACCGTTTCCAGACAATGACTAGAGAACGCTTGGGCCTAGGATCATGATACTTTATAGTGAGGTTGGTCATGACCAGTAGATGACCCCTATAGATTTTGAGGCCAGTAGGCCAAAGGTCAAGGTCACATTGATCCGGAACAATTAAACCCTCTCTGGACAATACCTTGAGAATGCTTGGGCCTAGGATCACGAAACTTAATAGGAAGGTTGATCATGACCAGCAGATGACCACAGTTGATTTTGAGGTCAAAGGTCAAGGTCATATTAAACCAGAACAGTAGAACTTTTGTTTACAGTGAGCAAATAATTTCTGTTCCTTGTGCAATTACTGAATGCATCAAAAGGAGCGGAGGAGGAGGTGGGGGGGGGGGGGAGGGCATTTCGTGTTGGACGAGCTCTTGTTTCCTTTTTTCTAGGTCAATTACCAACCTCTCTGGGTCAAGTTTCATAACTCTGACATGAATTTTGGCCAAATTATGCCCCCTTCTGGACTTAAAAAAAATTGGTTAAAGTTTTGCTTGCAAGTTTCTATTTCCAAAACTAATTTAGATATTGAATTAAAACTTCACATGTGTCTTCGGGGTTATAAAACTAGTTGATAGCATTAAGACCCATAACTCTGACATGCATTTTGGCCAGATCATGTCCCCTTTTTAACTTAAAAGTTCTGGTTCAAGTTTTGCATGCAAGTTACTAATGTACAAAACTAATGCAAATACTGGACTGAAACTCTATAGATATTTTAACATTTTGGGTAATATTCTTGCTTCTGGGACAACGATTCGAATAGTCGAGCACTGACTGTCTTACGGATAGCTTTTGTTAATGAATTATGCTCCTTTCATACTTAGTGTTTTGATACACTTTATCTTTGTTATTACTAAATTCATTTAACCCAGACATAAACTGTTGTTCAATATCTTCATTTACATTTTCATTCATTAAACACTCCATTGACAGCTCCAGCTTCCTTAGGATGTGGCCAGTTTCACTATCCAGCATCGAAACAGCCGAGCACGCTGTTTCCTGTGAATGTTATGGTTCTGCCCACAGACAATGTACCTCGCCATTTTTCTTGAGTTGAGCCATGCTCGTGCATGGCTTGTTTTGTAAATGCACCTCTGGGAACACAATAAGCAGAGAAATTCTCAAGATTTACACTTTTATTTGGCGGAATTTTCTATCGACCTTTTACCAACGATAAAGACAAAGAGTTCCGAATACTAGTACATATATTAGAATATAACACAATATCGTTGTCATCTTACTCAGGTTAAGAACCACTAAATGTTAAGGTGTAAAACTATTAATTTACTACACTCTTCCCCCCTTTAAAGTAGAAACATTAAATTACAAGATTCTTTCATGTAATCAAATAAAGCATAATACTGTTTAAAAATTAATACTGTTTCTTCTTGACTAGATATGTCTTTGAAACCACAGTTCAGTAATCAGTTCCACAAGATCAAAACAGTTCACATTAGAAAACAAAGTAAGAACTAACTATTGATTAACACAAAGTATAAAATCTAGTTTTGCGTATTCAAGCTTACTGATTTTGTAAGTATATGTTTTGTAATACCGAACCAGAGACCTGTTGTGTCCCACGGGTGTTATTTTGACCCTTAAGCACAGTGGTGACACCATATTATGTTTTTATTCCTTGTATAAAAATTATTAAACTTATGATTGAATCTTTTGCATATAAGTTTTATATACATCCAAATTTGTGAATGACAGATATACAGAACCAGGGTTCTGTTGTGCACTACGGGCATTATTATGGCCCTTACACTGTGTATGCACTAGCGTTTTTCCCACACATAGTCTTTCAATTTCCTTGGTGTTTTGATTGTACGTTTCGGTCTTTCATTCATTGGACTAGAATCTACTTTCAGTAGATGGCACAGACGGAGATGGTGGGTTCGAAGGTTCTCCTGGCAGAGATACTGGTCCAGGTGGTAAAGAGGAGACTTCCACAGAAGTTTCGGCCGTAGGAATAGAACATTCGGAAAGTACGGACTTATGATTATCATGAACGTCCGGAGCCACTAAGTCATTTGATGGCACAGAACAAGTCTCACTGAATAGCAACTCTGCATGCCGGGTAACCAAATGATCAATATGACAGTATCGAATTCTGTTGTTACATTTCACCAGATACGAAACTGCTCCAAGTACCTTATGAATAACGCATGGCCGCCACTCCCATTTTCCCCCTTGAATTGTGCTTTTAACTGCCACTTGATCGCCCTTTTCAAATGTTCGCATTTTAGTTGACTTGTCATGAACAGCTTTCATTTTCATTTGACTGTCCTTCACTTTGCTGTCCTTAGATGGTTTCACTAAACTCAATCTCGTGCGTAACTGACGATTCATGAACAGTTCACATGGAGCGATACCGGTGGTAGTGTGTGGTGGAATTCTATATTTCAGTAGGAAATCAGCAAGAAGATGTGTTAAGCTCACTGACTTTACACTTATCGCATTATCTTTAATTCTGGCTTTCAACGCGTTTTTAACTACTTGCACGGCCCTTTCTGCCTGCCCATTTGACGATGGATGATTGGGCGGAGTAAGAGTGTGTCTAATGCCTGTCGTTTTTACAAAGTCCTTGAATGTAACTGATGTAAACTGTGGGCCATTATCAGAAACCAGTTGTTCAGGTAACCCCGTGTAACTAAAAATAGATCTTAGTTTGTCTATAGTGTTTTCACTGGTTGTACTTTTCATTGGTATAACCTCCAACCACTTGCTGTAGTTATCTATTAGTATCAAAAATAAATGGTTCTTAAAGTCTGCAAAGTCTATATGAATTCGTTCCATAGGGCGTGAAGCGCGAACCCATGGATGCAGCGGTGCTTCTGCAGGAAGTGCTTTCAACGACTGACAGGTTCCACAGGTGGCGGCAAGGTGTTCAAGTTCAGAGTCCAAGTAAGGCCACCAGACATAACCGCGAGCCAGCGATTTCATTCTGTTTACTCCAAGATGTTGATCATGAAGTTCTGAAAGAATAGTATTCCGCAGAGTCTCTGGAATTATAACACGTAGACCCCAAAGTAGCACACCACGGTCAACACCAAGTTCAAACCGTTTGCTAAAATATGGTCGTATTTTGGGATCGTCGTTATGTTTTGGCCACCCACTTAATACACAGTCAATGACCTTACTCAGAATTGGACATTTTCGAGTTGCGTCAGCAATCACTCTTGCCTCAACCGGAAGTTCCTCAATGGAAGATACTAAGTCATCTGTACTTTCAACCTCGCTACTGGTTACAGGTAACCGCAATCTGACTAAAGTACTTGATCTTCTAAACGAAGATCTGAGAACGACCCATTCACAGACGTCTTCTGTATATTTTGGATTTCCAGTATTGCTATTTTTATTTTAACCAATCAGACGACTTGTTCGAATGTCAAAGACTAAGAAAAATGTGTAGTCATTCCAGGGTTCGAACCCGGGACCCCTCGATTACAAAGCAAGTGGCCTACCGACTGAGCTAACCGGCTATCTGACACATTACGACATAAGAATTGTAAATAACAAAAGTCAAGTCTACAGGTAGATTTGCAAGATGTTGTAAGTTAAGCTCTGATTGGCTAGCGAAAGGATCGTCAGAACGAGGCTATGAATAGGTCGTTCTCAGATCCTATGCGTAGCGTAATAGGAGATGTACTTTAGTCAGATTGCAGGTAACCGTGACAATCCATCACAATTGCCATGCGCAGACGATTTCCGATATTTTATATCATATTGGTAACCCGATAGGAGTATAGCCCATCGCTGCAAACGTGGCGCGGCTAAGGTAGGTATCCCCCTGGTAGGGCCGAAAATTGTTGTCAACGCGGTATGATCGGTAAGTAGAGAAAACTTGCGCCCATATAGATATTTGTGATTTTTTTTTACTCCTAAAACGATTCCTAGCGCCTCCTTCTCTACCTGAGAATAGTTCCTTTCGGCTGGAGCAAGTGTCCGAGAAGCATAAGCAATCGGTTTCTCTGTTCCATCTTCCATAACATGGGAGATAACTGCCCCAACTCCGTATGCCGAAGCATCGCAAGCTAAAATCACAGGTTTCTGTTCATCATAGTGAATGAGTACCCCTGTACCTGAGAGTTCGTCCTCAGAGCGGTCAAAAGCTTCTTGGCACTCAGCCGACCACTCCCACTTTGCTCCTTTACGTAACAGTTGATGTAACGGATGAAGCGTTGTTGACAAATTCGGAATAAATGAACCGTAGTAATTCAGGAGTTCCAGGTAAGATTTCAGGGTTCCAACATCGGTAGGCACTGGCGCTTTCATGACAGCCTCTACCTTGTCGTCAGTAGGATGAATACCTTCTTCATCTACAAGATGTCCCATGAACACTACATTCTTTGCCATAAACACGCATTTGTTAGCATTCAACTTGATGTTGTGTGTATGAAGGCGTCGCAACACCTCCTCGAGTCGCTGTAGATGCACGTCATCGGATGGAGCTGTAATAAGTATATCGTCTATACGGCACACCACTCCAGAAAGACCAGCCAGTACAGTGTCCATCACTGACTGAAATATCGCAGGTGCTGAACTCACTCCATAGGCTAACCGATTATACTTATACAATCCCAAGTGTGTATTGATTGTAAGTAGATCCTTGGAGTTCTCATCAAGTTCTAGCTGTGCATAGGCCTGCGTAAGATCCAGCTTAGTAAACTTTTTACCCCCAGCAAGGGTCGCGAACATATCGTCAACGTTCGGTAGCGGATACTGATCTTCGCTAATTTCACGATTTACCGACACTTTATAGTCCCCGCATAATCGTAAACTTTTCTTGTCCGCCTTTGGCACGACAACCAGCGGACTTGCCAAAGAACTATTATCGACACGTTCAATTACACCATCTTTTTCAAGAATTTTCAATTCCTCAGTCACCTTGTTTTTTAATGCATAGGGTACCGGTCTGGCTTTATGAAACCATGGTTTGCTATTTTCTTTCAAATGAATAGTTGCTTTGAAACCTAAAATCGGTTTGTCATTTTTCACAAATACTTCTGAGAATTTTTGTTTCATAGTTTCTACCGGATCAGAGCTATCTACTTTGTTAACACTAGCAAAGATTGTTTTCCAGTCAAGTTTTATTTGTTTCAGCCAATCACGACCTAGCAAATTTGGCCTATTTCCTTTGACAACAACAGTGGTCAGTAATTTCCCTTCACTTGATACAGTAATTTCACCTAAAGTGTCTATGCTCTGACCTGAATAACTTTTCAGCTTAATGTTAGTTGGACGAAGTTTATTACCACCTAGTTGTGCTCGGTAAGTATGTTCATTGATTAGAGTTCTTGAACTACCCGTGTCTAGTTCGAATAACACATCTTCATCATCAAGCATAAAATTCACCTTAAACGGATGATTTGATTTGCTTTCTGAATTAGAATAAACAAACAAAGTAAGCTCTTCATCACTTGATTCTTCGACAAAGTTAGTGTTCTTCGCAAACTGCCGGTTCCTACATTTGTTTGCTAAGTGACCAATTTTACCACAATTATAGCATTTACTTTTCTTGTGCATGCAAGAATCTGAACGGTGATTCCCACCACAACGATAACACCCATTTTTCGTTTGCGGAGTTTTTACAGGTTTAGACTCAGACGGTGTTGGAACAGGACGCGACTTAATTTTCACTTTATTAACAGCTGCCGCTGCCACACCACCAAAGGACACAGTGTCTTTCTCAGCCATTTCCATAGCGGTACTTATCTTAATGGCCTGATCAAATGATAATTCATCCTCGGCTAACAGTTTCTTTTGAATCGTTTCTGACCGTAGACCGCAGACAAACCTATCTCTCAATGCGTCATTTAAAAATGTTCCAAAATCACAATGTGTAGATAATCGTTTCAACTCGACTACATTTTCAGATACTGTTTCCCCCTCTTTTTGATTGCGTTTATTAAACTTGAACCTTTCTGAAATAAATCTATGTATCTGTTCCGTAATTTCTGTTCCGGTTTTTAGATAAAGTTTATCTGTTCTGTTCCATTCCGTTCCATACCGTTCCGTGTTTTAGTAACGACCTGTTTAGGAGACTAACTAATTTTTCAGGAGGGAGGGCGTAGGTTCAAGCCCCATTAGAACCAAACTTTTTTTTCATTATATTTCTTTTATATAGTAAGATAAGCTGTTGTTTTCAAGACTTATTATCATTTGATTAGTTGTACAAAAACGGAAATTTTTCATTTGATTGGCCATTTCTTGCTGTTTAAAGTGAATTTAACCTCTGATACACAAGGATGAAGGTTTAGACATCTTTGAAAATACTTAGTTACATGATGTAAAAGTTCTTTATATTGCATTTATTTTTTAGTTTACAAATTTTGAAAGTACCGGTAATATAGGTAGGTTTTACTTCTGCCCTATGGTTCTTTTTGAATGCAGGGAGCAAGGCCAAATTTTTTCAGTGTTGGAGCTTAATTTTTGTTCGATTAAATCCTTTTACTTGAAGCTCCCCAGAAAAAAATTGTTATCGACAATTTTATTTTGTGTTTAATAATTGTTACGCAATACTTTTAGGTTTCTTTTAGCAAAATATTTGGTAAAATGAATTCTCTGTGATCGTTTTGCGCTGTGAGTATCACTTTGAAAGTTGTCTCTGTTTGAGCCTGATTATACAAAATTTCCACTAATATATCAAGTATAGACAGGACATGCGATTTCATCAAGAGAAGTTGCTGAAATGAAGAAAAAGCTCTTAGGCATTCGGTTGCGTTTTCGATAATTTTTCGTACGTTGGCTTGTACCGACCGTTTCAGGTTTTTATACATGTACCTGGGCTCCCTGTATTCAGACTATAGAAATACTTTGAAAAAAGAGTCCCCTTTTTAAGGAATCGTCAAATCTTACGGTCTTGGAGATATTAAAAATATCACCCACTGAAGAAATCTCAATAAAAGTGAGAAAAAAAAAACAACATACACAAATAGTGTGTTAAGTAAAATTCATTTACAAATGTATTTCAAACCGCAAAGTTTGCCCTGAAAGATAAGCGTACAAGACTAGCTTTTATCCAAAAGTAGCTCCAAGCGCGGCGTATGTTTTCCCATATAAGAAATTTTGTTTATAGTCGTTCGCTTTCCTGTTTCTGAGTAGTGCAGAGAAGTTGCCAGTCGCTTGTGGAGAGAAAGTCAATACCGGTAAAGAATACGGGAACACTGGTCAGGTTACAAACCCGCCGTGGCATAACAGACATTGCAAGAAGGACAAAACATGAGAGACAAACATTTACAGACTTTTAATATATCATATTTTAAATTTACATTTACTTACAAAATGTTATGAATAGAAGATGGCAAGTGAAATGAATCCTGAAAAGTCGACTTAACTAGCTCCGTCATAACAAAGGACTACACAACTTTTATCACGATTGA
Source organism: Mercenaria mercenaria (assembly GCF_021730395.1). NCBI lineage: Eukaryota > Metazoa > Mollusca > Bivalvia > Venerida > Veneridae > Mercenaria > Mercenaria mercenaria. The sequence goes on from NC_069379.1 coordinate 9,355,936, forward strand.
TTCTGTCTTTGCGACCAGTGTAGATCACGATCAGCCTGTACATCCGTGCAGTCTGATCATGATCTGCACTTTTCGGCATTCAGTCAGTATCTTTAGGTAAGATGGTACTGTCAAAATTGAAAGATGGAAAAGTTCATTATAGAAATTTAGCAGGGTAAGGCACTGTGCATCTTCCATGGAATTTGCCGTATTTCATAAATGCGTTGCATTGTATTCAGCTCCTGTTGTTTCTTTCTGTCGACATAAGACTTCTTCAATAGACTCCAGCGGTCCTCAGTAAGTCTGGACAAAGAAATCTTTAAACCAAAAAAAAAAAAAAAAACAAAAAAAAAAACTGACCGATTTTTTTTCTCGTGAAGTCACGTGTCACTGTAATCAGCACAACAAACATTTATGCTTATTATGCTTAAAACAGCAAAGACTTTATTAATACACGAGATGTAATTTGTTCTAATGATAATTTTAGATCCATTTTCTTTTATCGATCTTTAGTTATTTCACAACTCTTTTATATTGTGCCAGCTTATGTTTCTTTACTTCAGTAAATGTGTATAAGTAAAATAGTAATGACCTTGACCTTTTCTCCAGATCAGACGAATGTTACAGTATTTGACATAAATCACGTTTATTTTACGCTATCAAAATAGTTTATTTGTGACTGGGATTATATCTATATGCAAAGGTCATTTCATGCTCCAATCTGACTAAAGTACTTGATCTTCTAAACGAAGATCTGAGAACGACCCATTCACATTCGTCTTCTGTATATTTTGGATTTCCAGTATTGCTATTTTTATTTTATCCAATCAGACGACATGTTCGAATGTCAAAGAGTAAGAAAAATGTGCAGTTATTCCAGGGCTCGAACCCAGGACCCCTCGCTTACAAAGCAAGTGGCCTACCGACTGAGCTAACCGGCTATCTGATACATTATGACATAAGAATTGTAAATATCAAAAGTCAAGGCTACAGGTAGATTTGCAAGATGTTGTAAGTTAGGCTCTGATTGGCTAGCGAAAGGGTCGTCAGAACGAGGCAATGAATAGGTCGTTCTCAGATCCTACGCGTAGCGTAATAGGATATGTACTTTAGTCAGATTGTTTCATGCTCATAAATGCAACAACATTCGACAAGTTCCATGGTGCAAAGACCAACGAATATGTGTCTAACAGCACTTACTACTAGCCGTACATGTAAGAGTTGACATATTAAATGTGACTGCTCACTTACGATATTTTTTGTTTTCATACCCGAAAGTTTATTGGAAGTCAAAGCCCTTATGGGCATCTGACACGCACATAACATATCATACAACAACATGGCATATTAAACAAGCAAGCTTTTATTGTAGTTAGCAATGTACGAGGAGGATTAGAAATGTTATTAAAGTAGTGGACTCGCAAACATAATTGGCAAACTACAAACCTTCCAAATAAATAACTTCTACAAGATAAGAAATTTAGCGAAAGTTTGTCAAATCTCATGACCAAATATGAGATCTCGTGTATCGGTGTAGACGCTTTATAAGCTTCATAAGCGTCTAGGCGTCAGATAAACTGAACACGTGATGAGTGATTTCATAAAACACTTCTTTGCCAGTGTATACGAGCGTGCCTGTATTGCAACATTGTAAGTGCAGATCCTCAAGGCCTGTAGCCGTATACATGCACCCGTTATTTTGACTATCACTTTTTCCGCACTCATGTCACCACACGACACTTTTCATTGTACTCCTCATAATGTAGTATGTAGTTATACACATTTACACTGGCAACGATCGTCATCACAGTAGCTACTGTACATAAACACTACACAGTTACTCTGACACCATTCTGTCATTCCAGTCACGTGCTCCCATCCAAATCTCGCGCCACATACCACTCGCGCTGGTACCCTGCATTGACCATATGGACCGGGCCCGAACGGTTCTACTTTCATGAGGAAGGAAACCGGTCTTATCACAACTACAGAGCCAATACCTTGATTGCTTGTGTCTTCTTCCGCTGCTGAGACACTCCCTATTTGTGAATTTTCCGTGCTTGAAGCGGGAACCAGACTACTGCTGTCAATATTTCCACTTAATGTTACTCCAGACATTTCATTAGATAGATTGATGTCATTTACTTTGGAGTCAGTGGGCTGCGTCACAGATGTTACAATACTTTTCACATCATTTTGACCATTCTGAATACCAGCAAATAAATTTGCCGAGAGTCCATTATTACCTGTGTTCCCACCAATCACAAATTCACTTTCGACACCAATGTTTACCTTGTCAGAATTTTCATCAGGATTTGCGATACCATTGGATTTTAAATCACCTCCTCCGAATGAAGATGGCGCAAAGTTTTCATTTGAATTTAGACCAAATCCAACATTGGTTGCAATTATATCAGTGTTTGCTGATCCACTTGTTAACATATCATTTACATTAAACACATCAATCTCTGGTTCGTTTCTTGGTATTTCATTTGTCACATATATAGTGCCTGATCTAGCATCCGGTGAACTTTTACCATCCACAATAAATCCAGGAATGTCACCAACCGTAACTGCAGAATCTGTGTTCAGCTTTTCAGTGGAGGATTCAACACCATCTGAAGGCGATATAGGTACTAAAGTTAAATCTTTGTTTATTTCTCCATCTGGCCCTACCACACTTACATCCACAGGAGAAACATCAAACACTGTGTTAACATTTGGTTTTGGAATCTCTATAACTTTAGTATCAACACTAGCTTTTATGGGGATAGTTCCAATCAGATTGTCGCCGTTGTTTGGCTTACTAATATCTACTATATGAATATCAACCGTGTTTGTTGGAACATCTTTTACGTTAGTTCTGCTTTCAACTGGTAAATTTACAATATCAAAATAACCAGTATCTTCTACTGGTTTTACATTTTTAGCAGGCGGTTCTTTGTCAGTGTTTACGATATCAATAGTAACTATGGTTTTATCAGAGTTCGGCTTTGGTTGAAGTTGATTGTTGAAACCAACTTCTGTTGGTTTAAACTCATTTTGTTGAACATACGGTGAACTAGTTCCTTTCAAAAATAGTATTTTGGGCTTTGAATTTGTAAAACTTATTTCAAAAATATTTGGAATTCCTTTAGAGTTCCCAGGGTATTTCATAACTGGTTTTCGTGACATGGATGGGAAAGGATTGTTTAATGATTTCCAAAATGAGTATGGTTCCCCATTTGAAGTTGACTGATCAAATTGAGGTTTTCCTTTCGTCAAATTGTCGAAAAATGGTTCACCCTTCGAAAAAGTACCGTGCGTTGATGGCCCAAGGGAAGACAGAGGGGTCCAGTATGTAGACGAAGGAGAAATATTCCACATGGCAGAATCAAGACTAAAACCCTTTGGTGCCACTTTAGGTATCATCTTTTTCCTGAAGATGACCGGGTCAATCTTAGGGTACATCAAAATCTGTGGATTATAAAGTTAATGTAACATGTTAGTTGCAGACGTAGTTTAGAAGATTCATCTTACATGTAAGAGTGCAGCTGAACTTACAATTCTAATGAAATATGTGCGGTTCAAAAATGAATTACATTTAAAGCAGTACTTACTGTTGGGGCCGCCATCTTTCATTACAGTAGATGAGTACTTTAGAATTTATTTACTGAACAGTCTGTGTATATGAACAGTCTGTGTATAAATCACCTTCGGAAAATCTAGATAAAAGTGCAGAAAAGATATTAAAATAGTCTACTTACAGATTTTGGCACATTTTCGTAGACAGGTCTTCTTTTTCCAAACTTGAGAAATTTGTGATCATAATACCCTGGACCGGAAAACGGATGTGCCATAAGAGCATGCGTCATGACGAGAATAAAAAGAAAATATTCAGTAAAAACCATCGCCTCGGTTCAAAGCATCAGAAACTGAAAGATAAAAAAACTTACGTCAGGTGATGATTTTATATATTTCAGATAAGTAACATACAACAACCAGTTCCGGTTTATGCCAGACTTTGTCACAAAGACGCTTTCAGAGCGTCAGTTCAATAATGGCTGCATGGCTTTCACAATAGAGGAGTGGGCGTCACTTGTGCGACACCTCGCAATTTCATATAAGATCTGATTGACTTACATACTGCGTGAATACGTGTAGTAAGATAGGGAGGCCTTTTGTTGCTTGTAAAAATAGACGACAAATCGGTATTTTGATTTAATGTATGCACAACGCTGGGGCCAAAAAGTTGTTTCGCACCGCTAGCAATGACAAATACAGTCGAACCTGTGTTAAGGACCACCTCTGAGCAGAGACCACCTGGCTCTAAAAACCACCTGTTTTGTTTCCCATTTTACTATTTTTACAGTGTATTTTCCCAAGGGTGGTCTTTATAGACAGGTTTGACTGTATACAGATTAGTGTCTAGGGTTCTGTGTAACTGGACGTAGGTCTATGTAACTTGCGGCTAATTCTAATCGACTTTGGCTCTTTTTATGTTATTTTTTAGCCATTGCAAATTCGAATTTCGTAACCGATGGTAAGAGTCGCGGGTCCGAGAAAAATAGGCTCATGCAGATTTCAGAAGAGTGATTTCATTAATTCTTATAGGGTCTTATTTGTATAATATTATAACATATTGTCACTATCAAAGAGCAAATGATTACAGGTGAGTCGTTGTCATGGAAATATTAACAGAAATATGCACGAGTTTTGAAGAGGAAATGATTGCGCGGCTTTAGAAACAAGTCTTATAATACATAGGATCTTCACCTACATCTATTACATAAAATGAGCTGCGGCATGAGAAAACCAACATAGTGGTTTTGCGACCAGCATGGATCCAGACCAGCCTGCGCATCCGCGCAGTCTGGTCAGGATCCATGCTGTTCGCTGTCAAAGCCTATAGTAGTTAGAGAAACTGTTAGCGAACAGCATGGATCCTGACCAGCATGGATCGCAAACCCACTATGTTGGTTTTCTCATGGCACGGCTCAAATGTGTTTGTTCTTTAGCCTAGGTAAATTTGAAGCTGTATTCGGTTATGAACCCTTTTTCTGTGATGCGACGGCACACATGAAACTGGCATCACGCACCCCAATACGACCATTGGACGTCAGTAATATATAAACGATAAATTTGAATTTAATTTGAGGTTAAGTGAGCGTATAATAAGATATGATTGTCCTAAATCTTACGTGTGCCAAAGTTTATTTCGTCTCTGTGTTTCTTCCGAGCATTTGTTTTTACTAATAAGCACCCCACAAAACAAACTTGACATAAATATTTGATGCGATATCCCACTCGCAATTTATTCGTTACATTTGTCACTGTGCTCACACTAAATGTCCAGTTTTTCTCGCTTTGGATGTAATGTTGTGACAGAATTATTACGATACATGACCATCATATAAACAGCATATTTATTCGCCTTAAGTATTTCCCGTATCAGCAGGTGCATTTTCCTTAACCCTTACCCTGCTAAATTTCTATAATGAACGTGTCCGTCTTTCAATTTGGACAGTTCCATTAACTGTTTAAAAGGGTACTTACAAAAAAAACCCTGACTTAATGGCGAACGGTGCAAATAATGATCAGACTGCATGGATGTGCAGGCTGATCATGATCTTCACTGGTCGCAAAGACAGACAGTCGTGTTTGTCATGATAAGGGTTAATATTTAATTGTCAAAAATTACATTTTTTTCGGGACGTGCATTATTTTTCTTTCCTTTGTTTTTTTGTTTCCAGGTTCTTTTTTGTAAGAATGATGGCTGAAAATATAGTCCAAATACTGTAAACGCAACATGTTATGTTTATTCTGTTGACATAATTTATTTTTTTAAATAAAAAAAGATCATGTTTGGCACGAGTTCGCCATCATTTGTCAAAGCTTTCTGTTTAAATTATTCACAGAACTAAAGAAATGTTTAACAGACTCACGTTTACCTTTCTGTTTTAGTGGGACGGGAATTTGGGTTAATTAACTGAAAATATAGCGAACTCTCTGTTAAACAATGTTTCGATCAGGTTAACACATTTCAATACAATTTTGTTAAGTTACAGAAAATCCAAAAATATATTATTAATGTTCCAGACGGGTAGCTTGAGTGTCCCATAATATGTGATGAATTTTCATATGTCCGTATTGTTTATCAAATGTTTAATAGTGTAATCAGACATGAAGGCTCCGCACATTTTTAAATTTCATTTAATATTTAACATTTCTAATGCTTGATATTAAAGTAAAATGAAATTCCACAAAATTCCAGTGATACAATCATTTAAAAATACAAGTTTAAAAAAAACCCCAAAACATTACCTTTTTTATTTTTCTCCGAAATGTTTTAACAGTATAAAGATACTAACCTTACTTTCAGAATAGGTCCGTATTTTTTTCGTATATCCGACAAGTGCACCCGCAGAATGAGCGTTTGATTTTTTTAACATGCATATTACCGGCATTTCCTATAAGTGTCAAAACACACAGTTTGCAAACAATCAACTGTAATAAAAATGTCCAAAATAATAGGTCAAAAAGCTAGGCATTCGTTCCTAATTAGTGGGCCATTATCAATAAAACATGTATTAATCATTCACGCGAGGACCGGACCCGTCACAAATTGTTGACAACGTGTGTCAGTGAGGGAAAGAGTCAGCACTCAAAAACATTTTCCTGAACGGACACCATACAACACGGACAGGTATGACGACTAGTTAGCCTCGTAACATAATTCGAACATAATTCGCGTCTGTAAAGGGCATGCTGCCTTATTTTTTGTGTGTTTGCAGTTTGCGGGATTGTGGTTGAACTTGCGATATTAGTCACTCAGCCGATGTGAATGAGGTCATTATGTCTAGTGTAGACTGTAGCATTGTGCTTACTTTCACCAAATGCTAAGCGTTACTAATTCAACGCAGAAAACTGCAACGTGTATGCGAACAATCGTCTGATTACCTTGTGGTCATTTTTTTATTCAGAAAACATTCCTTTAGTTGCCTCTTTCTATCCTCGAAACTCGGTAGGAATCTGGTTCTCACCGATTCACATTGTGTATAGACAAAATTGAAAATACTGACTGCCAAACGAAAACAATCTCGGAAAATTGTCCCATTGTCCGATCTGCATGGTGTCATATTGTCTTGTGGTGTCGCGTTATCACGCTAGAGCGTGCACTGTCACTGTCACGGTTACGTAGTGCATAAAAAATCTCATAAACGTTAGAAAAGATTTGAGGGAGTGAGGGCATAGGCTGCGCCCCATCCCAATGGATCATCCTTTGTGTACATTAAAATTACATGCACCTATTTTTTTATCATTTTTTTTTTCTCCGTTTAAATATCGCTGGCCTTTGTAAAGTAATAAATATTTGTTAGCAAAGTAAGCGAAGCGTGCCGGAAAATATAGAAAACATATAACAATAGAATAAAGAATAAAAATTGCAAACTTTGCCGAAAAAGTGGGTGGAATCTTAAAACACTAATAGATGTTTTATTCAAGTAAATGAGGGCTGCCGGGTGAAGAAACCGCGAACACTTCTGTATGGTTCAACATATCGCCGAATGTTGTCTGTGCAAATGCGCTACCAAGCCCCCTTTTCAAATTGATTTTGTCACTGTTTGTAAAGACATTCGTAATGTATCAAGTATTGTGCCAGAACAATTGAGCCCCTGTCAGCCTCCTATAAAATTATCACCATGGTTCGACGGTATAAAGTTTATGAGTTTTATTGAAAAGTCATCTACCTTATGGGCATTTGATATAAGTATAATAAACATAACATCTGTTCTCCAAAAATGTATTCCTTGTAAAGTGCGGCCCTTTTATATTTGCAGACATTTTTTAAAATAAAGAACGCCATTTAGAAGCCAATACCAAGGTTTTGTACATAAAACTGAATTACTTTTCGGTAGCTATGTCTAGATACTGTTTGCAATTCATTTTTACAGGAATGGTTTTGAGGACTTATCGTATAATCACAATAACTTATGTAGAACCAGGTTCATATTCAGTACTTTGCTGTTTGTACATAGAATTTAACTTCTTTTTAATAGCTGATCATTTGTTTAAATGTATAGAAACTGCTTGCACTTTGTTTTCTTAGGAATGTTTTTGAAGACCTCTCATATCATTACCAGAACTTATGTAGAGAAAGGTTCATTTTCAGTAATTCACTGAAAGTATAACAAAAACTCAATTTCTTTCTTGTTATAAATCTGAAAAGTAGATCCCTCGGAAGTACCGAGAACAAGGCAAAAAAGTGAAAATTGCAGACTCGGTTTGATTGAGTCTGTTTATGAGCAGTAATGGAAAATGCAACACTGTCCACGCCCCACCCTAGCACCGGCTAAAGCAGCATTCAATCTTTAAATGAGTTGAAATGAATGATCCCGAACTTGGACCAGAAATTGCATTTTATGCAACATAGCTCTGTTAGGCTCTATCTTTGTTCCATTTTCTTTTGGAAAGACACACCTTTATTATAATAAGTTTCAAGTATTCATGCACCAATCTACACAACGTGATTTTTCGTTCAAAGGTCACGGACCACTATGTACAACTGTTTGCAGTAGACTTGACCCACATTTAGTTTTCTATAACAAGTTTGAACGCAGGGATTGGCAGAAAGATAAGAACTGGACCTTTACATCATGAATAGGAATTTAGAGTCAACTATACACATTTTATTTTGTTCTTTCGCTATACAGTTAAAATGTAGAACTCAATTCTATATACATGGACGGAATTCATAGTTATTCTGATTTCTTCAACTGAAATAAAAATAATTTACAAAGATTTGTTTTAAAAGAGGCAAGGGGATTTAAGAAAAAGGTTTTTGTTAGGCTTTCTGTTACGGAGGTTTATTTCAAAGTGAACAAATTTTTATTCAACATGAATTTTGAACACTTGGATTTTGTCGTCTGCTTCTGTGTCATTGTAATAAACGGTAAGCAAACGGTGTATACTGTGCTGAGCAACGCGTATGGAGGTCAAATGAGTATTCTTACTTCGTTTTTCTCTAATGTGCGTGCGTGTGTGTGTGCGTTCGGTTTTAAGGACTTTTTTAACAAATTCGACAGTGTCTACTTGTACCAATGGCAAAATTCCCGCCGCGCTGGAATACTACACCTTAGACACGTCACATGATAGCCTCACCCCTGTTACATTATACTGACAAGGGGCTTAGAGGCTGACCAGCTAAAACAACCATTTTAATGCTTAAGCGCCAAGCGAACATTGATTGGAAGGTCAGTGTGCCATGCTAATTGCCAAATGCCTTATGCCAAATATTTAATGTTAAATGCCCATTACTTAATGCTAATTGCCAAATATTTGATGCTAAATGCCACTTACTTAATGCTAAATCCTAAATACCAAGGCTTTATGTCATATACATGCTTAAATTTTAAATGCCAAATGTCAAAAAGCTAATACCTATTGCTAAATGATAAATGCTTATCGTCAACGTCTTTAAATTTATGAATAATGATTTCTGTCTGTTAACCCTATGAATGTAACTTTTAATTACCAGCCTGACTTGAAACAAGAACACATTCTATTGGCCATAACAACATTGTATCGAAAATGTTTACACATGTACTCTTGAAATGTTTAGAAAATTTATTTGATTCAGACAAATTTATGGAAGAAGGGCCAGTGACTCTTTAAAGGATAATACATCCATGATAGATTCAGCTCTTTTGTTTTTAAAAAGCACTTAGCAATAAACATTTGGCATTTCTTGTTTCGTATTTCTCAATTAACGATTAGCATTTACCTTTAGACAATTACTGTCTGACAGTCAGTTTTTTGACATTCAACACTGCATAAAATATATGCCATTTAGCATTTAGCAATGCCATATAATAAAAGCTTAATGTCAATTACAGCATGGCAAATAGCTAATTCTTTAACTTATGCGTTAATGGTCTCTATCTCCTAAACAGGCTAATAAATGGAACTTTTTACTATCTGAAAATCTTATGATATTCTATCGGTCTAATTTGAAGTAATTATTTAGTATCAACGGTTCCACTTGGGACCGAAAACTTTTAGACTAAGACGCCAGTTTAGAAAAAAAGTTTTTGTTAACAAAAACACATTTATGTAACGAAGGCAAATGCCTATTTAGCGTATGCATTCATCCAATGTAATATTTAGTTCTTTATTTGAGTAAATATTTGACATTTATTGTTTGCATTTCCCAATTCGCAAATATCGTTTATTATCATTTGACAATTACCGTTTGACAGTCAACATTGACGTTAAGCAATTAGCATAAAACTTTAGCGTTTGGCAATTAGCATGGCGCACCGGCCTTCCATAAAATTACTATATTAATGTAGAAGACATCAACTACGTCGTTCTTAAGTACTTTAGAATATTAATATTTTCAGTAAAGTTTATCAGTGCCTTCCGTCCGGTAGATTATGTTGCACCTGTGAATCCGTGTCGACTTGAGGACCAGTTCTGCTCCGTGAAATGTTCGATACTACAGTTGAAAGGGGACATCAAATGTGACTTCTGCGTGTGCAGACATAGAGACGATTACGGTATATACGTTTTGTATTCGCAGTTATCAAAATAATTTCATATTCAACCTAAACGGTGTCATACATCCGTTTATAGTAAGTGAACACCTTACAATAAATGTACTTATCACTTAGTAAACTGATAGTTGTTCATGAAATGATCGTGTTCTTAAAAGAAAACATGAAATGAGCCGTGCCATGAGAAAACGCAAAACGGTTCGTTTCTCATGGCGCGGCTTAAACAATATGTTTTAGACTGAGAAAGAAACAGACGAACTGCTCTTAAGTAAAAAGGTTGATGAAGATTGAAATGTTTCATTTAATTCTTAAGTCAAAAATAACTAATGCAATAAAGACTTGCCGTTGTTTGAAAAAAATATTATTTCCTTTTAAAATATTCAAAATTGGCCAGAAAATGGGGGAAAAAATAAATAATTATCATAACGCAATGAGAACGTAGCGAATAGGTACTGACGTCACCGTGACACCGGCTTCCCATAAATTTTGCAACGTATGATATTCGCTGTTACAGGTATGATGACAATAAATGTAGACTTTCTTTTAAAGTGAATAGGTTCTCGCGAATTCTTTAGAGTAGTGAATCGTTTCTTTGTTGCAAATACATTTTTAGTTTAACCTGATTTCTTTGAGCCTGCTTAGAGGCTTTACCTTATTTCACATTATGTTACTTTTCTGCAGTAAAATGGGATACAACACCGGATCCTACCATGTCGTCTGTCCCCACAACTTCACTTCCGCCGGATGTTATTGAAGTTAACAACATCCGGTATCATAAAATCAGCGATCCATGCGTTTTATCACGTGACGGAGTTTGTCCAATGAAATGCACGGAAACACAATCAGTTAAACAAGATGGCAGCCATTGCACCATGTGCGATTGTAAAGGTATCACTATAGGAATCAGTAAATCTAAGCATGTTCTTTTTTTCGTGTTGTAACACCTACAGAAACACTAACGCACCCTGAAGGTTCTGCAGACATAACTGCGCACAAACATGCGTTAACGCAGTTCTAGCATAAATAGGGTAAAAATGCTGAATTAAATTACATTGTTTCAACTATACGTTATAATGCCTTTATACCCTCACATTTTGACAGGTAAAAGGTGTGTTTTTAGCACGTGATCTCTTTCGTGACACGCGTTTTCTCTCCTGTGTTAAATCACCCTTGAAAATAATACTCACGTCAGTTTCGTGCTAGAATTTAAATTTTAAATTATGATTTAGTGAAAGAACCAAACTTGTGTTTTTTATTGATAATCACCAGCCAACTGGGGGAAAAAGAGTGGGCGGTGACGTTGCTTATAAGTTTTGGACTTTTTTGGCGGTAAAAAATGCTGAAACCCGTTTACATAGAAATTCCCTCCTCCTTATGTAACATTTTGAACCATTCTTACTTTTGTTTAAAATATCTTATAGATTAATTTCATTTATACACAGTTCTTTACAATCAATCGTGAATTACTGTGACATATATTTGTCTGCCACTAAAGCACACGCTTCTATCTATTTTAGGTGCCGCTGTTCTGATTGGTTGAAATAAGTGAAAAATGAAATGGCAAATATGGAACAAAATTGTTATATGAGACAAGTTACTTTCCGTTTTGTTAATCTCTTCCAAATCACACTGTTGATCAGCATTGATTTTGTTTTGTATGTGACGATACGTTAATAAATTGTAATACATGTATTGTAAAAAAAATGTACTTCATTACATTATACAAATAATAAAACGCACTCAAATAATACGAAAATATTTTATTCGAAGTTCTATATCATACATTATTGCCCAAAAGACAAAAAAATCGTAAAAGACAGCCGCGTTTTTTGTGTAATCGCCATTCGAAATAAAATACATAGGCTGAATTTATTTCTCAGTAATTCCAACAAATGCACCAACTTGCCACATGATAGATCTATGTTAATATTAAAACACATCGAAACCATAGTTTAATAAATACTTCATAACTAACTCAATATATCAAGTCTCTTGTCTTACTCAAAGTAAGTATGTCCAATTTTTCATATTTTCAATGCAGCAAGGATTTTGATCCAGACTTAATTTGTCCAGACAGATAGGCAATTTGATCACTCATTCCATCGAGCTGTCTTATTGTTAATTGTTTAAAATTATTATGCCAGCATATAACAATAAAGAAGAAACCTTTATCAACCATTTGGGATTTCTAGGCAGGGAACACACAGTATATCATTCAATCAGTATTCGTGCACAACATACACGCACCTGCATGACACCCAATTTACAATACAGTTTAACCAGAGTTACAAATATTGCACAGAACTCTTTCGGCTTAGACCTCATACCCGACGTTTTGTAATATATAACATACACATGCTGTCCTAGCTCATTGTGTTTTACAAAGTGTCCTTTTGAACTATCGTCTGTTGAATTTACTGCGCATGTGCAAGCTTAAAAAGTAGTCCTGTTGTCGTATGAAAACACTGGGGGCGGCGGTAATGAGTTCAATGAGGACGCTCTTGCTTGGTGTGAATTAATGCTGAAATGAAAAAAAAAAACAGATCTTTATTTCCCACCTATGCATTTCCTCTACAATATCTAAGCTTTGTCAAACAAATTGATACAACAACTTGCATCATAAGGAAGCTCATGTTTTTTTGAATCCGTATCACCCTAGTCGACCAGCTTGCCTATTGCTATGGATAATCCACTGTGACCTAGACTATGACGACAGGAGGACAAATAAGTTGTCAGTCAAACTGATCGGCAAAGTGATACAGATTCAGAAAAACACAGAGTTTATGTGAAACAAAATTTAGAGTATAAAACATGCCCAGATCAACACGCTAGTATAATATTCCCTATATATAAGCAACTAGAAATTTTAAAATACGACATGGTCCCTTGACGAAACAAAGGCACAAGGACGACCAGATATGCGCCCGTATGCTTTTAACCCTTACCCTGCTAAATTTCTATAATGAATTTATCCATCTTTCAATGTGGACAGTACCATTAGCGGCTTAAAGGGCCGCTTACTAAAAAGATACTGATTGAATGGCGAACATTGCAGATAATGACCAGACTGCACGAATGTGCAGGTTGATCAAGATCTACTCTGGTCGCAAAGGCGGAATAAATCGTGCCCAGCATGATAAGGGCTAAATAAGCATAAATGCATATGCTTACTGCTTCGAATCAGAGTTGGTACATTTATCACATTTTAATAAGCGCCAAGTAGAGCAGTTTGCCTAAACAGTTTTCCTTGATTCTGTGCATTAACTGCCAACTTCTACACAAGGATCAGAAGTGGAGGAAGAATGAGTTCAGACACAATGTCTTTTATCAGACGTGACAAAGAATATATTAAGCCACTGCCCGCGGATCGAGCTCACGACCATACGATCCCTAGATCACTTAAACAATATAATTTTCGGTTCGTAAGGAACACTTTCGTGCACAAAAGTTTATTTATGAACATCGAAGTAAAAATTTGTTAAATTTCAAAAAATATTTACCTATTTTCCCAGTTTGCTCTGTAATCCCTGGAAGGAAATTCTTCAGTAAAAGCTTCATTTACAAACACGTTGTCATCTTCAATCGGTGTAGCCGTCAGCTGCTGCGCATGCGCCGACATGGTTGGGTCAGTGTACACGTGATCAATGTCAATTGACGCCGGATGCGGATATTCTAACTGTCGTTGTAAATAGTACCTAGGTAATGAATATTCATGCTCCCCTGAATTATACGACATTATCACCGAACTTGCGAGCGATCTGGTGTCATAATTCTGTGTCACGTGACTACCGTAGTTATGGTTGCTACGGGATACGTGAGTCAATGGACGACCATTTAGCATGGCGCTGGTCGGTGTAGATATGGAATGGAAATGTTTGTCATCTAGGTAAATGGATGTTGATGGCGGACTGTCCGAATTTCTTTCCAATCTATCCGTTGACCTACAAATTGAAATAAATGTCAGTGCTACAGCTGGAAACACACAAAACAGAGGATATCTCATATACATGTACTCAAATTGCTTGGCGGCGTCACTGCTTTTGTTTTGTTTTTTCATTCGGAATAGGTATCTTTGATTAGACAGTTTGAACTTTCCAAGTCAAATATTTGTCGGCTCAGAGCTGATCAAATGTACATATTCATGTACTCAGCCTAACCACTAGTGTACTGTACGCACATTTCTGTCATATTCAATTAAAAATGAAACGACACTATACAGAAACTTCGCCTTTTGTCGTGCATGGCAATCTGCAGAAATAATGGGAAGACTCTGACGCAGTTTAGTGGCTTATGCATACGATAACCACACAATATGGTGAAATTGCTATCTTTTGCCACAAAGTCTTATAAAAATAAAATTTACATGTACAGTATGTTTGTTCGTTTTTTTTTTCTATTGAATTTTATTCTATTTTTTAATGAAAATATCAAACAGATTTACCTAGCTGAATGAATGTCTCTTTTCTTGAAACACAACAAGTGAGCCAGTATAATTGTAAGTGCCAGGATAACTATAGCGCCACACCCAGCCAGAACGCCTATCAGCACTATATCAGACTGTGCGACACCATAGAGACTTGAAGCTGAAATAGAGGAAAATATATTCTTCTTTATTAACCTTTACCCTGCTAAATTTCTAAAACTGACTGGTCCATCATTCATTTGGGCTGTATCACTTCTTATTCAAAGAGGGTGTTCACTGAAAATATATTGACTTAAACAGACGTACAGGCTGATCTTGGCCTGCACTGGTCGCAAAGGCAGACTCTCTTGTCACCAGCAAGCTAAAGGTTATACATAGGTGTCATTGGTAAATATAGGAAATGTTATATATATATATAATTGGATTTTCATACATAAGGTTTCAAGATGTGCGGAATATTTAAACGATTGTCCGCTCCAAAGATTTAACCCAATCGCAGTGTTGTCCAATCAAATTCACTGACACCTAATTACTGTTGTCCCCTTGTTCCTACACTCAATTGTATTTCATGTGGGGCTACTAGTAACAATAACTCTATCCATAAATCGGGATGTGGTTCAAAAATAGTTCTATCCAACTCTTTTTAAGCGAAATTTAGTCACAACAGACCGGACTATGGTCCAAAGTGAAAGTACTTTAGATTAAGAAATGATGGTGACATACCAGTCTGCATTCATCAATACGAATATAGGTTTCTGTAAATGTACGATTTTATTTGAACATGGCCTTTTCCTTTGTATAATCAGGATGCATTTAATATAAGATTAAAAGGCAATTTAAATTTGACATGCCAAATAAGTTTTTAATAAAAATTGACATATGGTACAAGTCTGGCTAAATAAAGCTGCAAACATCCGTTGTAATAGGATTGACCTTCCAATAAAATTAAGTTCTGCAGTAACTGAGCTTAGAGAACGCAATATCAACCCAAAATCATTTATGTTAGTGTGTTAAAACTAATCAAATTATTGTTTACTTGAGCACGACGGTTCTGTGACGTCATCCCAGGCTCCGCCTTCAAGACACGTGATCATACTTGGACCTACGACATGGGAACCTTCTGGACAGATGATATGTATGTAAGGCCCTACGTCACTATGACTCAGAAGAAACTTCCCAGTTGTTACACTAACGCTAGTATTGGAACGCTCCACGTGCCAAATGCGCTCTATGTCCGGGCATTCTGAAAAGATAAAGAATTAATTAATAAAAATCTGCCGAAACGACACACGACTGTGACGACAAACATTTTTTTATTATTTAGGATACTAGTAACGTTGCAGTAACGTATTTGTTCAGCCTTCTGTTTCAGTTGTCATAGACTGTAACTCACTGCAGACCTGGATTGCCTGTGTAAATTATTGACTCCGGTACATACCGGATTTAAGCGATTGGAATGATAAGTATCTTTATTGTATACATTTTGTAACCATGGTAATACTTACCCTAACCTTTATTAAGTATAGTATATACATATTATTCACTAAATGCGTGCGGACATGCAAAATTATATGGCATGCGCATTTTTGCCGTGTGCTCCAATTGATGAACGCAAAAAAACGGCATGACAATAATTTATGCTAAACTATTTAATGGTAACTGCTTAATCCCAAATGCTTTTTTATCAAAATATTTGATTTTAATGGGTAAGAAATCAGTACCCTTCAAAATAAAGCATTACTGTACCAGAAATATGCATTTAACTTTATGAGGCATTTTGTTAAAAAGTATGGCACAGTCAGCTCTATTGAGGACGAACCTTCGACCTACGAGGTTGAGCATGACGAAATTTTCAATCGAAATGTAAGATAAAAAGTTGTTTTTTTTTAATGAGAAAGCTCTTTACAGAGGGCCATTCCACCTATTTCAAAAAGATATTTAAAAGAAATAACATACCTGTGATGCTTTTAGCTAGAGCCACCATCTTGTTTATTTTCTTGATATCGAATATATCCTTAGCTTTTTGTGCTTTCACTCTGTCAGATTAAAAACCCTTCTCCAAACTTAAGCCACTTGTGTTCGTAAGGTTTTCTTCATAATCGAAACATCTGAGAAAAACAGAATACACATGCAAATTTTAAAAATGAAAACGCAGTAGGTTAAAGATCAACCTACACTTTAAAGAGGTAAGGAAGAGGTTCACTCCAATACATGTTTTAAACTAATTTGTCATAAAGAAATTTTTTTTATAATACACAGAAGATAAAAAAAAATCTTTCTTACTTTGCATAAAACACGTTATAATAGAATCAGATTAGAGTAATACATACAATTCCTTTGATATCTATTCGTTCTTTCTGGCAAATGAATAATTAATTGCTTTATGTACATAATTACATGTTTATGTGAATACTAATGACACATATAGATATTTTCAAAGTTGTACATATTAAATCGTTATCAATCGAATATCAAAACATCATGACCAAAGTCGATAAATTATGTTATTTTGCCCTAAACCATATATAATCGATCAAGAAAATCAATTCAAATGTCAAAATATCTACTGGGAACAGTGGCGGACTCAAAAATATTGTGGGTGGGGCTAGAAAAAAATGATATCTCAACGTGGTATAGACTGTTGGTAAAGATTTTTAGACTACATGATAGAAAGGGATATGAACGATGAAAACACAATGTATTGTTAATCAATAATTGAAGCCTTCCAGTTATTTAAATTTCCAAGCATTTGCGTGATGTAGACTCTACAGTGATAAATTAGACAATAAACCACAAGAAAGCATTATTTATTTTCATTTTGATGTACGCTTGGCTTCTTTCCTTGACAAATCTGGTCATGTTAGAAAGCTACGCTCGTTTTAGTTGCATTATTAGACAGCGCTTATAGCTGTTTCAATGTATTGATTTACTTTCCCGAAATGTAAAACTTACATTAGACAGCGCTTATAGCTGTTTCAGTGTATTGATTTACTTTCCCGAAATGTAAAACTTGCATTAGACAGCGCTTATAGCTGTTTCAGTGTATGGATTTACTTTCCCGAAATGTAAAACTTACAAGAGCAGAGAAGAAAACAGATCTACTAAAAAAAAAAAAAAAAAAAATAAGAACAGAAACAAACTTAAAGGCGTATGCTAGAATTCCCTGTTTATGAGATGGGCGAAAATTTTCCCAATAACAGAATTTCTTTAAACTTTGGATATTGAAGGACAATCATCTAAGAAACAAAAAAATGCAATAAAAATCATAGGTCACCGGATTCGAAAAAGCGTTATCTGCCCTTGAAAACGTCATTTTTTGGGGAAATGCCGTTTTTAAGGGCAGATAACTCTTTTTCGATACCGGTGACCTATGATTTTTATTGCATTTTTTGTTTCTTAGATGATTGTCCTTCAATATCCAAAGTTTAAAGAAATTCTGTTATTTGGAAAATTTTCGCACCAAATTCTAGCATACGTCCTTAAAATTCATGCGAACATTATCTATGCTCTAGTTGACTATGAGTTTTCTGCATTCTGCGTGGAATGGGACGTTTTCATGTACTACAATGATGGCGGGTTTTGCAGATTGAAATCGCGAGTAGGGGTTTATTCTGCTGACAAGAGCAAATATGCGTTATTGTAAAAGTATCAGATCACGTCTGACTTGCGTTTCACTAGGAATAGGATCTATCATTTCATTTTCTTGATTCGTGATAAGACTTCGTAAGAAAAGTATGAAAACTTGGTATTCCAAAAAGATACGTAAATAAGATCTGAAGTTGTCGTTTTTTATATAAAACAAAGAAGGATTTGAATTAGTCATGTTTAACCTTAAAATTTAATTATCCAATTATCCAATATTTATTAACACAATAAATTTGATTGGTTTAACCGAGACGTTCATGCATTGATGAACCAAAGCCCCGTACTCACTAAGATTGAAGGTACTGACAGATTAAAAATTTACTCTTTTTGTCAAATGACCACAATAAACTTTTTCCTTAGGGAGCATTTCAAATACTTATTAAAACAAATCTGAAGATATTCAGCAATGAAAAAAGTTGCTGCAACCTAATTCTTTAAAATGTCTAAGGCTCATGCACTTTTAACGGTTGTGAATACTTTGCGTCCCATGCTCCTTAGTATTAATGTTCATCACGTGCACCAATTTCAAAAAGATAAGTGTCAGTGTTACTATACATGGATTAGCACCCCCCTCCCCCATCCCCCATTAAAGAACCTCTGTAAATCTAAGTTATAACTTTTATGTATTTATTAGAAAAACGTCGCATAAAGGAAAGGACTTCGCAAATAACGAGGCTTGTCAACGCATGCTCACGTCAACGTGAGAACAGAATAAGAATCCTTTAATTAAGAATCATTTAATTCATTAAGAATCCTTTAATAAAGAATTATTTAATAAAGAATCCTTTAATTAGAAATCCTTAAATTAAGAATCATTTAATTAAGAATCCTTCAATTAGAAATCCTTAAATTAAGAATCAATTAATTAAGAATCCTTTAATTAAGAATCCTTTAATTAAGAATCATTTAATCAAGAATCATTTAATTAAGAATCATGTAATTAAGAATCATTTAATTAATAATCATTTAAAAGCACATACATGTAACTCCACTAAAACTAAATAAAATAAAACTTGCATTACATACCATACTGTATAAGGAATATCCATCGAAAATGCTCTATTTTGACGAAACGACGTACATGCGTTCCTTGTAAAAGATGTTTTGAGTGTAGCAACGTAAGAACAAGACATAAACGTTTTATGTAACGCCTAAAACCGCGGGGCGATCAAACAAAAGGGGAAAAACATAGTACACGCACACAATAAAATAAAAAAAAACATAACGCCTTAGGAAATGTAGTTTTGTTTCAAGTCAATGAGTTTTGACAGTTCATTTTAAAGAAGCAATATTTTATTCTTTATTGCATGACAGCGTGATGATGGATGCTCAGTACGTGTACTTAAATTATGACAGTATCTAAATAAAATCAAATCAAAAAGAAAAGTGGACTGTGGTTAGTGTGTCCAGATTTGAATCTTATCTTTTATTTATTTCAATTTTTTTTACCAGCGGTATCTTTGCCTGCACGTGCATGCAGATTCAGTTGCGCATGCGCACTTTTTGGATATCCATACAGGCTCTCAGCCCCCCACCCCCCCCCCCCTCCCGCGCATGCTAAAACTCCCAGATATTATTTAATTTTTATATGATCCTATTTTTTTTACTCGAGGGTAACTATGACTTTGGCCAAAATTTACGTTAAAATTTTCTTGAAAATAAAAATAAAATCCAAAAAGAGGTGAGGAGTGGTTTAAATAGTTTAAATCTTATCATGCTGGACACGATCGATTCTGCCTTTGCGAACAGTGTAGATCATGATCAGCCTGCACGGATTGATCAGCCTGAACATCCATGCAGTCTGATCATGATCTGCACTGTTCGCCATTCAGTCAGTATCATTTTGGTAAGCACCCCTTTTAACAGTTAATGGTGTTGTCCAAATTGAAAGATGGACAAGTTCATTATAGAAATTTAGCAGCGTAAGGGTTAAATCTTCGGCAGAAAGAAAATAACCAAACTTTGCTTGACAACTCAGCCAGCCCGGAAAACATCGCAGAAATACTAATATAGTATGACACCTGTCGGTTGAAATTAGCTGTAAACAGGCGACATAACGTAGAAAATGATAATTTTCGACTCGTCCTGCCTTCAGATAAGATTTATTTTTTCTTTAATATAGTCTCTTCAATGTGCATCAGTTTACAACCTAAATCATAAAACATTAGATACAATGTACAATGTCATTCATATATGAATTATGAGAGACTACAACAAACAAAAATTGACTTCTTTCATAGAGGCCGAGATGTAGCTTTTATTGTTATTTAGAATTCTATCATTATTGTCTAAAATCTAGAAATTAAATTTAAAGTACTAGGGCAGTGTCATTTAAAAGTTTAAAATGTAGCTGTCCTACAGTCTGCATTCATCAAAACAAATATAGGTTTCTGTAAATGTAGACTCTACGATTTGATTTGAACATGGCCATTTTCCTTTGTATAATCAGCATGTATTTGATATGCACATGTTGCCTACGAGATTGCAAGGCAATCTAAAGTTGATTTCCCCCCAAAATGCCGTTTTTAAGGGCAGATAACTCATTTTCAATACTGGTGACCTATGACTTTTATTGCATATCTTTGTTTCTTAGACGATTGTCCTTCAATATCCAAAGTTTGAAGAAATTCTATTATTGGGAAAAATTTCGCCCATCTCATATACATAGACTCTAGCGTACCCCTTTAATGATAAACTGAATAAAAGCTTTTGATGTGTTTTCACTTTTTATTGAAATGTTTCGAGACTGTAAAATTAACAGTGAAGTTTAGATTTATTCAATAAGAAAAATTAAGCCCTCATTCGAAAACAAATCACCGAAAAAACGATATTGAACTTAGCAAACAGAGTTGTTTTATTCTTCAAAATTGTAAAAACAAAATGATTTACAAAAAAAAAAAACGTTCATGCAAATCTATTTATATCATCTTGACATATACGCATGCGCACAACGATGTGAAACAATTGATATTACTGTGGGAGAGGACAGATGTTTAAGTCGTCAGTAGAAAAATTCATTCATATAAATGAATTAACATTATATTGTCGTGAGAAAGAAAGGCCTGTTATCTTCAGTTAGAACATTATTCAATCGCTATCAATGGAATACTTTAGTTCGTCAGTCATTAGGTACATTTTTAGATCCTCAAAGTTTATTTCGTACAATCAAGGCACTTTCTACACTACATACGCCTAAAAGTAGTACACAAACCTAAATTTTCATATAACGATTGAACCTTATATCTGTAATTTACCGAATGATGTCATTACAAATTAGTAAAATAAACTGTAACAATTTTTTTCATACTCAAGACTTAACAGCTAAGGTAAGAAGTTATTTCCGAAAGTAGTGCAAAGACCTTCCGCTGGTTTTTTGTTGACATTTGGCCTTTGTACTCAAAACTAGCAAAACCATCTGTCATTCCCCTAATGATAACTGTTCACGATGACGTCCAGTACAGCTGAAATGAAGGGCCGAATGATAATGCAGATTTCTTTTTCACGGGCAATCAATGCACTTGATATTTTAAAACAATGTGTATATTGCAATATGTGGTTTCTTTCGTTGCTATGGCAACCATATCTCGCGTCGCCTCCTCTTTAGGTGGGTGTATTTTCTTAGCTTTGTTTTGCTAACATGGTAATTTACCATACGATATCATGTATTTAAATTTTAATAGAATATAGATTTTAGATGAATTCAACTTTTATCGAACAGTGTCTAGTTTGGCGCATTTGCTGGTGCGGAGTGACAACCCTCTATAACAGTTTCATGATAATCTTAACATATTTTTATCAACTGCTTACGGTTTTAGAGATATTCAACCAACAGTTACTCCCGATAGCCGTATTGTATACAGGTTAATTTAATAGTGAGATTCAGTGACTTTGATATTATATTTAAACAATTCCATTTAAAACGAAAATTTGAAAATTGAACGTCTCATACGGATATTATTGATGAAAAATAATCCAGTTAGAGTTTGCATTTATTATCAATAATAATAAAAAAAAATGTTCAATAGCTTTTTAAACAACAACGTCATCACCATCGTCATCATCAACAACAAGAACAACAACATCATCAGCTATAAAAGAACAAGAGAAAAAGGTTTTAAACATCTTACGTAAAATGCACAGTCATTCAAGTTTGCGTTATTGAAGTGCAAATTTAGGCTAGGGTAAATTATTTTCTAACTTTACAACTTCATTTCACCGGTTTAGAAAACATTTTGATGAAAATGACCTAATTTTGCCAACCAATGTTAAACTGTTTGGGTGGAACATTAGTAAAATATAGTCGTCGTTCTAATTTATTATTACAATGATCATCCAATTTATTTTCATAATATGACTGTAAATTATATACGTATATTTACCCGCCCTATAATTTAGTGATAGTGTTTAAGTGCAGTGTAATTATTCGTTCTTATTATTGTTTATTAAACATGGTCCAACCTGTCAACGTAGTTATACAAAATTACCCCAGAACGTATTTCTATATAAATGCTGTTATTTTCTATTCCACTGGATTAAATACCAAATAAATAAATAAATAAATAAATAAATAAATAAATAAATAAATAAATTTTACAGTAATTGTTTTGAAACTTGATATTGGAAATAAATTTTCGTTTCAGTTTTGTTCTTTAAGTTATGACTCTAACCCAGAAATAAATAGCGTCGAACTATTACCTGGTCAACAGCACAGACTATGGGCCGCCGTTTTATATATAGAGTCATGTTATAGAGATGATATATCCCCTAGGTCCACCAATATTTACTTGACCTCGACATATTAGTCGTAGGTCCACCAATTTACTTGACCTCGACGTATTAGTCGTAGGTCCACCAATTTACTTGACCTCGACATATTAGTCGTAGGTCCACCAATTTACTTGACAATTTACTTGACCTCGACATATTAGTCGTAGGTCCACCAATTTACTTGACCTCGACATATTAGACCAATTTACTTGACCTCGACATATTAGTTGTAGGTCCACCAGTTTACTTGACCTCGACATATTAGTCGCCGCTGCCCTATAACCCTACTGTAAGTGTATATCTTCTTTTTTTTCAGACACGCTTCACATAAGTTCAGCTCGACCAAGGGGCCGTCGCTTTCTTTTTACACAGAATAGTTACAGTATGTGCACCATGTTTTGTCCACTAGTATGTCCACAGGGATATGTTCTATCAGCAAACGGATGTTTGCTGTGCCAGTGTACGACCATAACTTCCGTTACTACGACATCTTCATTTCAACGTTCCTCAGGTAAAGAGCTATACAGTTGTTTTTTCTTGTGTAACATATGCACATGTCCTCAGTTCGGTTTCAATTAATGCACTCATTCTTTTATTTATTCATATTTGAATAGTAAGATTTTTTTTTTATTTTTATTTAATCAGCACGTACATATTATTTGGAAAAACTGAAAAGAAAAAAAAAACGTTTTGAGTATTTCAAGTGTGTCTGTGTTTTATTTCATAAATATCGCTCAAATAAGCACATTTTATAGTGATTTGTGTCATAACGATCGATATTATAGACGCATTTAAAACGTCGTTGGTTGCCATGTTGTTGAAGCGGATGTTTTAATTTAAATGCGCATGCGCTTTTCACGTGTGACTCCTCACATAAAATCATCATTATATTACATATTGTATTGCAACAATAAAAAAAAGATTTCAATTAAAAAATTTAGTGTACAAAATCAAAGACAGATATGTTATTATTCATATCCTGTCTGAAGAGCCGCCTGTATTCTTATTTTTTGTCCGATCACTAGTTGTCTCTAATCTAGTTACATTCATAACAGAGGTAAAACTTGTTCTTGAATTTTGCTTTCATTTATCAGTCAAAAGAAAAACAACGTATCTCTGTACCTTTACTGTGACAACGCCGTAATTTCTTGAAAAAGCCGGTTTTTATTAATGACTATTTGAAAAAAATCAACTTCTTTAGATTTGCCAGTGACAAAATGGTATGGTAAAAGTTTGAGGTAAAAACATGAGTTAAATATTAATGAACTTATGCATGTTGTTTATTCAATACCATGTTTCTCTGCTTGACCATACAAAACACACATATTCTTCGCCCCGTCAATATTCTCAGAGCTTTGATTCTATTTTCATATATTCTTCCGCAGCTTTCACCAGAGTGTTCCGTTTCTTTTGTTATATACTGCTTCAAATTCAGACACTTATGAATAGCTTAATCTATTTTAAAATGACTTTACATTTTATTACAGTGCAAACCGTTCTGCAACCTTTTTCGCCAATCAACGGCGGGATATTTCTGTCTAAACCCTGTAACCCTGCCGTACGCCACTGTCGTCGGCAGTGTACTCTTGGTTACCTACAGGGCGGCAATGGTTGTCAGTATTGTATCTGTCAGTCAACGATTGCCAGTCACGTGACAACGCCTGTTACACCCGTTCCGTCAACGACAGGACATCAAGGTAGCTTCTTTATTTGATTTTGGCTTAAATCAGTTTCTTAACAGTACCGTTAAGTTATTTAGCGGAGACCAATTCACATAACCAGTGTATATGGATTCTGTTCTAGTACAGGCCTATTTATTTCGCATGTAACTAATAACTCCTTCCATCTCTTGCCATCATCTACCTCTCTACCCCACCCCCGCTTCCATACTCAAAAGCAACCACCGCTTCTCCCCACACACATGAATCAGAGAAACTGAGCTGAAGAGTGACGTTATCTTCTTTCATATCATAAAAGAAAACTTCACCTCAGCCGGGGCATTGAACTCACGATCTTTTTGATTGTTGGACTTGTGTAAGTCCTGAATTCTAAGAGTGGGACCAGACATCAAGGCCTAGTGAAAAGAAGCTATGTTTTAAGACAAACTGAGTTTTTTCAATGCCCGAAGTGCCACCTCTTGAATTTGACCATAAATCCAGTGATGATTTTGTTTAATCAAGTTACGTACATATCTTTGAAATATTAATACCATTAATGTTCTATTTTTTTTGCAAATTTCTTAGTAGTAACAACAAGTGAAAATGTAACAGTGTCGCCATTAACTACACGCACCAGACCTACGTTGTCGCCATTAAGCATACGCACCAGACCTACGTTGTCGCCATTAACTACACGCACAAGACCTACGCAGTCGCCATTAATTACACGCCCGAGAGTTACACTATCGCCATTAACACGCCCAGGAGTTACGACTACTACTGTTACTACAACGATAAAACCGATATCAGCCAGAGTTACGACGCGGATGTCTACAAGTCCAACTACAAACTACAATGACCCTTGTATTCCATCACAGAAAACGTGTGATAAGCCTTGTGGTGGAAGTTATGTAAAAGGTGAAGAAGACCTTATATTTTGTATAGAAAAATACTCGATATTAAAAAAGACAACTCTTCGCTTAAATGGGTCAGCAGTGTTGTTGTACTTATAAAATAGACTGGCCCGGTTTATAGGTTGGTCTGGGCTACGGATATGCGATATGTATTGTATTTTGTCATTATTTTTGAGCATGGATCCTCTTCAGTTTGGAACCGTCCATGTTTACAAACACGTTTGTTTATTTTATGAGGAGTACATATCGCTTGTTATCGTTTCATTTCATTTAGGCAAGATTCGAAAAAAGTCCAACGGAATTCCCCGAACATCATCGGATTATGCCGATAATATGCATAATTTATCGAAATAAACAGTGTATTGAATACCAAGAGTACGGTGTGTGCCACCGTACAATAGAATTTAAAAAACCCAAACATTAAATAGGCGTTTTCCGTCAAATGATAACGTGATGTCAACACTCCCGTCATACGACTCATACGACGAAAGAAAATATCACTGTGCAATGTAAACTGAATATTGTCAATATGTGTTCCACTAAACTGGTATTATTTATTTTTTCCAGGACCTGGCTGGTGTCAGTACTGCTTATGTGCCAAAAAGAACGTGCAAAAAATCCAGACAACAACCATAGCACCAGGTTACATTGTAAATCATTATCAAGATAAGAAAACTTTCTATGAACAAATTCAAATCTAGTCTGATAGCCTAGTGGTAGAGCATCCGCTTCGAGAGCGTGAGGTCATGGGTTCGATCCCCTGCCGCGTCATACCAAAGACGTAAAAAATGATACCAGTAGCTCCCTTGCTTTGCGCTCAGCATTAAAGGGAACTGACGTCATACCAAAGACGTATAAAAAATGGTACCAGCAGCTACCTTGCTTGGCGCTCAGCATTAGAAGGAAACTGGCCTCTTCTCTTATACCCTCGTGGCGATGGATTCCATCAGGAATGAGGTGTCGAGAGGGATTAATATAAGCTGTAGAACTTCCTTCACAATCGACCTGAAATAAACTAGTGTAACCTAGTCTGATATCATTCAGGACTCTGTCTAGTAACTTTATAGCAGACTTGAATTTATTGAGACGTTTAATTGAGAGGGAAAGAAGACTTTAGTGTGTAAATTTCCACCACACACAGGCCTTTTAAAAATGCTTTTTATCAAATTAAGATATGCCGAAATTTTTGCACCAAGCCTTATGATACACCCTAGGTATAGGTGTACTAAAAATATGTGTCTGTTTGCTGCGATGGGACATGATTAGTTAAAACAGGATTTGTTTTGTATTTTAGGAGCTATGACCGGGAAGTTTGCAACAGTGCCGCACTACCTTGACTTGAGTCCAACATCAGAGGCATGTATTATTGCAAAGGTACGGGATATTTTAACTTGTGTTACTGTATCTTCTACATTAAATAATGTTCAAGAGTGCGACTGGCTAGACCAAAAGCAATTATGGGTCTAAGTTATGCATTTCTGCATACTGCACGAGCATCTGATACTGTGAACTACAAACTCTCATCATGCTGGACACGATTGATTCTGCCTTTGCGACCAGTGTAGATCATGATCAAGCTGTATATCCGTACAGTCTGATCAAGATCTGCACTGTTCACCATTCAGTCAGTATCATTTTTGGTAAGCATCCCTTTCAACAGTTAATGGTACTGTCCAAATTGAAAGATAGACAAGTTCATTATAGACATTTAGCAGGGTAAGGGTTAATGCGACAAACGGTGACATTAAGCAGAATAGGGCAAAGGTATTAAATTGTTTTACATTATTATCCTCATCTTGGTAGGTGCAAACAAATAAAACCAGCTACTGTACACATAACGAATATGCGTTTAACTTGTTTAGGGAAGTTGGACACGTAATGACAACAGGAACTTTCCGTTCGATCAGGCATTCTCCGTATGATTTCGGCATTTTCCGGAATAAACGGAAAGCCGATACACAATAAATTTATTCTTTTATCTTTGCCAAACGTTGGAACATTCTAATGAAAATTGGACACAGTCTTTAATAATTATATTCTCTTTTTTTTAATGAAACATAACTGTTGTAATGACCCTTTCATTTGCGATTTTTTAAATTTTTTGTAATGCAAACTTTTATTACATTTACAGGTAATTTGTAACCAAAAATGTGATCATGGTTTTGTTAGTCATCCAAACGACTGTCTTTATTGTTCCTGCAGGAAACAGGCTGATGGTATGTATGTGTATACTTTTAACTATTAAAAATCTTCCTCCAAACTCCCACAGCGATTACCTGACAAATACCACGTGACCATGGAAATCACATGATGGTTTAAGGGATATCCAAATTTTATTTTCTTTCTTATTTTCGATTTTATCTTTCATTTTATTGTCCACATTAACCTTAAATCTCTGACTGAAAATACTCAAAGGCAATTTCAATGAGGAAACGATTAATGAAAATGTTGACAAAGATATAATAAT
Organism: Mercenaria mercenaria; assembly: GCF_021730395.1. Taxonomy (NCBI): domain Eukaryota; kingdom Metazoa; phylum Mollusca; class Bivalvia; order Venerida; family Veneridae; genus Mercenaria; species Mercenaria mercenaria. The sequence goes on from NC_069379.1 coordinate 9,384,321, forward strand.
GTCTTTTGGTATCCCAGAGTCTATTCCATATCATTCTTTTTGATAACAGTGTTTCAGTTGAGCCGGTGATATAGGGCATGAACGTCGCCACCCATTTTATTATCTCTCACGAACAAACGCAATCAAACCGGCTCTTCCATTAGACCATATTATTATATCATTCGCTCCCGAAAGGTTCTCTGACGAATTGCATTGAAATAGACACCCCTTTTCGTCCCCCAATTCAGCTAGCATCTCGCGCTTTACCGTGTCAAAATCAAATATAAACACATCATGCCTTTATTTTCATTATTACATATGTGTACTTTCAGTTCCTGCAAATGATGATCCCGATGCCTTTTTCGTTACATTACCAAACCCATGCGTTAAACAAACACCAACCTGTGGAATAATGTGCCTTAACGGTTACGTCATGGGACCACGTAATTGTGAATTTTGTTCGTGCAGAAATTGATATAGTTTGTATCAGAATGAAGGAGTTAAGAGATCTGACGTGATTAAACTTTAATTCAGACACAGAACAATAAAGACTTATTAATTAGTTATTTTTAAGGTGATTTTTGTTTTATGTATAAATTTATTACCGGAAGCAAGGGAACGTCACCGCCGGCATTTGACATGCACTTTGCAGTAAAAATATTGTGCTTAGTGAATGTATGTCAGTCGAATCGAAACTTGTGCATAATACAATAAATGCTTGTGTTCGTTATTTTTTGTGGTAATATAGACAGTTGGTGTATTCCAGTGAAGACCCCATTACATTATCATATAATATATCTTTTCTTCTGGCGTTAAAGCTTGCGTTACGAACAGAGATTTACAAATTGTATAGTGAATTTAAAATGACCATAATACATTAATTAAATAGCTCTATGGCTGTGTTTTTGGTAATCTGTGCTTCCAGGAAATATACCCTTACCTTTTATCTTTTGTAAAGCGCATACACATTTCTTCAACTGTCAGTTGCAAAAAAGGAAAAATATTCCTTACCCTTTCTAAAATGAACATGTCCATCTTTCAATTTGGAAAGTACCATTAACTGTTAAAAGGGGTGCTTACCAAAAAGATACTGACTGAATCGCGTACAGTGCAGATTGATCTGACTGCATGGATGTGCAGCCTGATCATGATCTACACTGGTCGTAAAAGAAGAATCAATCATGTCCACAATCATAGGGATTAATATTTGATGACAATTTAGAAACTTACCATATTCATCTTATCTGGACACTTTTAGGTTTCCAAAAATTAACATGAACAACCCGATTTAAAATGACCTTTCTTTGAATATAAAACTTCATATTCCTTTTAGAGCGTTTGATGAAAAATGGATGAATGGTTACTGCTTACCGTACACAATATAAGGATTAGCCATTGTGTATGTTATCATTAAATAGTCTTAATTAAATTGGAAAATTGTTTTCAAATGCGACGTGAACTGAGAACTGACATTAATTAAACCCAGTCAAAGTTTGAGGTAGTCACAGTTTGATCCTTTTTAGTACAAACTCCTTTTCTGCTGTTACGCGTCATCCTTTTATTATATGACATGCAGGAAAACATTAGGATACCAAGCGTTTGCAATCAATGCGTAAGCAACGAATCTAAGAATGCTCTGTCACACTATCTATAATGTAAAGGCTGTTATTAACTAATTTTGTTCCGACAACGATATATTTATTCAGGATGAAATGAGATGTTGCCCGCGCATGCGCAGTCAGCAGCTTGCAAATTGGGAATATAATATTTGCCGTAAAACTACATTATTTGCCGTTGACATTCGTCAAAAATACGTTGCTTCATCTGGGCCAATATAAAATTTTCTTGGCCAATGCCAGAACCTTTAATTTGAATTTTTAATCAAGCCGGGTAAATGCGATACAATGTTTGATTTACTCTTGACATCTAGGCCAGCATAGGACCCTTGCTTGGCAGAACAACACACACCATCTTAGTGTCGTGAACAAAAAAACCCTTAATAACCATAATTATATACAGTAGCATAATATTTGATTACTAACACGGAAGATAAATCATTTAGTGCGCTGTTACATAAACGATTCACCATTTAGTATGCTATAACCTAACCTGAAATGACCAGACCATGAAATTAATGAGAAAAGAAGTGCACATTGACAATGAGAGTTCCCAGTCATCTACTAGATTTATGCAGATTTATGAAGTATTGTCACGAAATTCACATCATTTGATAAACGATGATTATTTTTTTAAATGAAGTTGCACTTTGACTTGCAAAATTGAACCAGGTATTGCTTGGTTTTGAACGGGTTCTCGATTGCAATGTGACATTCGCACTGAAATTTGTCACACCGAGGACATGTTTAACATTCAGGTTAGTCTGGTCGAGTTACCTTCTTTGAAAGTAATCATGGATCTAGATCAAAAGCGAAGCATGTTGTTAAAAAAAAATAACGAAATACGATCAAATAACCATTATGTGATTCCATATAAATATTCAAATATCATTTGGCCCAGTGGCCTCGGCCATTGCACCACGCCTGTGCCAAATATCAAAGCCCATATGGAACTAAATATCATTGTACAGTAAGGACAACAACAACAACAACAACAACAAATAAATAAGCCCTAAACATCATTCACATGGATTATGTTTTTAACTTTTTATTGATTTCACTGAATATTCTTTTATGATTTTTAGGAAAACATTACGTCTTTCCCAACGGCTGTATCTGCTTAATAAGTTAGCATATTATGATACAAAATGTTTTATTTATCCTTTGAAAAAAGTTATATTTACAAGTTACATTGAGAAATGTTTTATATATCCATTGCATTAAGAAACGTTTTATTTATCCATTAAAACACGTTCTAAATATCCATTACATTGGTAAACGTTTTATCTATCCATTAAATTGGAAAATGTTTTATTTATCCATTACATGCACAATATTGGCATGATCTTGGCCCTCTACGATATCCGGTTGCACAGAATATTCTGCAAACATCAAAGCCTTGGATGCAAGGATTGCTCAGCCGAATCATGGGTTGATGCTCTTCCGTTATTATTGCTAAAAATAGAAATTTTAACAGATATATAAATAAAGCAATTTTCATTGGTCAAAACTGTAACTTTTCATATTTGTTGGTTTGTTTTTTGTCTATGGTAAAAATAGTATAAAAGTAGAAATTTGGGCTTACTTTTGTAAACGAAATATTAATTTAGAAAACACTGGTTGGTTCTTATTAGGTGTTAAAAACTTTAAATGTAGTATTGGTTTTTCTTAATTGTTGGTTTATACCATTTAGTCTAAAAATGTTACCTTGACATAAAACAGCATTGTTCGCTCTTGGATCAATGGATATGATGCCATAGTGGAACCACATAATATTCACTGACACAAGAGTTAATGATTGTTTATCATTAACATTTGTTATGATTAACTTAGCTCAAAATAAAGCTCTTCAAATATATGATATTTCTTCTATACTTTAATTCTTCATAGAAACATTACGAACAAGTCATTAAAATATGATTACCGCCAGAAAAAATAGCGCCCTCTGCAGCCGACAAAGAAACATACTTACGCGGGTATATGTCATCTTTGCTTATGCACATCGTACAAGAGTCATCTGTCATGAATCCAAAGGGATATTTCAGTTGACATTCTGTGATCCTCTGCATGCATTCTCCTTCAGAAAGTGTTGTTGTGACGGGTGGTGCAGGCGATGTCGCTTCTGTGATAAAAATGTACATATTCGAATATTAGATAAATCCGAAAACTAATGCCATCCGACATTATATGCGAAGATTAAATCTTCACTGGTTTCGATATCCAATACATTGCATTTAAGGTCAATACTGTTCTTTAGTCTTTATGATTACCAGAAATGCAAGTTACTACAGCTGAAAAATTAAAAGTTTAACATGTCATGTTTTTCTTTAGTTTGAACAAATTTTGAAACGATCATTAGTATCACTTTGAAGCGCTTCGCACTAAAGCGAGAGGTAGTTTTGTTTCTCGTGCTAGAGAGAAAAGTCCGAGGTATCTACAAAATATAAAGCAATATGTCTGAAAGTAATGTTTATAACATATTGCGAATCTATTGTGTTTTTGCTACTAAGTTTGCAAAAGTTAAAAGCCAGGACTGATAACACCTGAAAAACAGACAAACCTGAGTTGTGTGCAACTGCACATCTGCAATGTTGACAGCCAGAACTTTCAGTTTGATATCCGTCCATGCACACCATATCACAAGTGGCGGCCGCATCAGGGCACGGATTGTTGTAGCTTTCAGACAGTTGATTTGCTGTAGATAAATAAAACCAGTTAAACGATTAAGGCCCTATGTTCCAGACGGAGTGAAAATGATTCTCTTACCTACATAGACATACAAAATAATGTATACCATTTTAGTTTTTTCAGTCATAACCAATATGAACTTTTGATCCATCGAGAAATCAAAGATCATTCCAAATTGTATAGAACAAAGAGATACAAACTTTTGCAGATTTTACCGAATAATATTTCACCGAAAGTGTACAGCTACCTTAAGAAATTAACGGAAATACGTTTTTGGCACCTGTATTGAAGTTGTCCTTATATTTTGTAACAAATCTTGTAATTTTAATTATTTGAAGTTATTTTTTAGCTTGTTAGAAGAAAAATGTTTGCTACAGAACTGCACATATGATTCAAATATGATCCTTGAATGTGACCTTTGACCTTTAAGTTTGACCTTGACCTTAGCCCTAGGAACTGGTTCTTGCGCATGACACTCCGTATCATGGTGGTGAATATTTGGGCCATGTTACATTAAAATCTCTCCATGCTTGAAGAAGAAATGCTCCGAACAAAGTCATTCTTGCATCTGACTTTTGACCCCTAAGTGTGGCCTTGACCTTAGACCTAGGGACCTGGTTCTTGCACCTGACACTCCGTCTTATAATGGTAAACATTTGTGCCAAGTTACATCAAAATCCCTTCATGCATGAAGAAGAAATGTTCCGGACAAAGTTTGTGGACGCCGCCCACTCACCCATCCGCCCGCCAAGGGCGTTTCAGTAATACGTCCCGTCTTTCAGACGTGCGTATAAAAAGCAGACATCAATGAACTATGTGTATGTTACTGTTTGAATTAGAGTAGTGTTCCTAAAAGGATTTAATAAATGCCAAAATAAGTGTTGTTTAAATAAGACATGCAGTACGGCATGAACAGGAATAATGACAGGTACATGTTAATTATATGAAAGCTATAAAAAGGAGGATAGGACACAAAGGGGTCGGGGAGAAATGGAAAAGGTAAAGAAAAAGAAAGTAGGGACACAAATAGGGCGATGGGGCATAAAGCAGGTGAGTGAAGAGAATTAACAACAGCAATACACACGACAATACACATAACAAAACGAAACGGAGAAAAAGCAAGTTGAAAATACGGGTACCGATTTGAGCAGGCTAACATAATTTTATCCTAATACTTTACATGTTTGAGATGCTGCACAGAGGCAAAACTGACATCCATTCGGTCCATTATAAAATCCGTTTTCACATTTCAGATCACACGTGGTGCCATTAACGCATGGTTTATTGTACGTAGACGAGGAGGGACTATTGTTTATAACTCCGCCCATTGACATCGGAACTCCGCCTTGGTGAAATGGGTCACCACCCGGATTCATTGGACCTGAAAAAGAGAAGAATCAATTATTCCCTGTACAATATGTTTTACTGTTGAGTTTGATAAACAATTGAAGTCTTTTGTAAAATTATTCTCGAGTGGCATGTTTGAATATCTGTTTTCGCTCCAGAGGATGTCTTTGAACGGGCATTATAATGTCATTGCTTTTCCCGGCTACTTAGTTTAGACTACACTGACGATACAGCGTTATTTGCCTGCCACTGTTCTTTCCTTTTTTACAAAGTCAACAGAAGACTTGTTTGACGAAACTTACCATGCGCAATCACGAGAAATGTCGATTTCTACGGATATGTACCGATATCTGTCATAGTTTAAGGCAGTGGGCCTGAAATGACATTCGGTAGTTTACGTATCATCCGTATGCGACTTCGGCAGTCTACGGGAATTTACGTGAATTTACGGAAAGACATATGCGCGTTCAGCTACATTTACGTCTGGTGAATACCGAAGTGCACCGTGGGAACATGTAATTATAGAGCCATAACGGGTCAACTACCTTAAAACAAGATAATACTTTTAGTTCTTACCGTTACTCATTGCAGCATCCCCTGTTGTTGAACACCGACATATTTTACATCCATGACTATCTAGGACGTACCCATTTTTGCACTGTAATGGGCACATAAACGGAGGACAGCCATTACCGTAGGGGTAATAGAACTGACTTGATACCTCTACCAAAACTGAAAGACCAAAAAATAACTGATGATCAAACCAATTCACGTGCTATGTAAATGTGTGTTTTAATAGGTGTGTTATCTAAATGTTTTCATTTCTTTTTTTAAAACGTCTGTTTAATCAGCATAATATACATGTAGAGGATATATGCTGTTTGTTGACGTATTGTTACACAATGCAAATAATAAAGTCCACAGTTCACCATGTATGTAATTATTTAACTGGTTCCCCTTTTATGTTATTACATTTGCTCCCTTGTCTGACTGTCTGGTTGTTGACGATGTTTATTTTTTCTTTTATTTATAAATCGAATGTGCTTTAAGATTGCTTTAAAAAGGAAACCTGCATACGATTTTATAGTGCATCATCAACAGCAAAAAGAAAAAAAAAAGCTAAAAAGATACATCTTTGTTATGACAATCGGCAATTTCCGTGCGATTACGTACCCTACGTTTGCGATTTCGGCATCCTTCGGTCATAACAGAAAATTATTTTTTTTCTTCATAAATTACAGAAGAATGCCGATATCGCATATAGAGAATACGTAAACGATCGGAAATTGCCGATTATCATAACGAGTCCACTTCCTTAAAAAGGCAAGGAAAGTCTGAGAATTAGTTCATTTTATATGAAAGCCATTCCCAAGCCTTTCATAACGCTGGAAGTATTTTTAAAATCGGATCACTATTGAAAAAGATATGGCAGTTTTAAAATAAAGAAAATTGCTAATCATGGCGGCATTCATTTTAAAATAGTGTGTTTATGACGTCATTTACACACTGCTGAATTCTTTATTTAGCAAATAACCTTTCACATAGATTAATTTCATATGTTTCTTGAACATGACAATTTCTTTCATTAGAGCTTGAAAATGTAGAGAAATTATGTCACAGAAATAAGAAAATACAGTTCAAATATATATGCAGAAATTGATAAATCCGCCATTTTGTTTGCTGTTGCCATGGAACAAAATGGCTGCCATTTCGATCAAATATTCAAATGCTCACAACTTTCTCATTTGTAAGCCGATTTTGAAAATTCTTTCACTTTTTTAAATGATTTAAGAAATCATATCATGCAGACGAAATAAATATAAGAATAACATTGCCTTCCCTTTAATATAATACTGTATTTTAGTCCTTTCATCAATATACTGATAATACTTGACCTTGATCTGTCATCAATATTGCATTTAAGAAATAATTTATAGCAAAAGAGTGTTTTAACGCTATTTATGCACGATGGGCGGTTATACGTCGGGCGTAATAATTTCACGAGGGCGCAGCATCATTCTAGTGTAGCTCTAAGAGTTTTTTAACAGAGACAAGCTTATTAGAATGTAGGGCAAAATTCAATAGAGCCGAATAAGGTGCTGCTTTAATGACACATACCGATTTCTAGTGCTGTATCAGCCGAAATGGAATATATTTTCTTAGACAAATAAGGTTGAACTCTCATTGGAACCGATGAACTTTTTGACGCATGGAACGTCGAGAAGCTATTATTACGTCATTTCTGACGTCATATAAACATGACGCAAACCATTTAATATTAATTTTTATCACATGTTTGACGTCGCAGGAGTGTAATAAAGCCATTAAATAAAAACGATAATACACTAGTGTAATAAAGCTTTGACGTTGACGTCGCTTTTAGTAAAGGAGACGTCGGTGAAATTGACTTGTTTATATAGTAAAAGATATTGATATTTCAAAAGAAAAAACTAACATGTGTTAAAAGAATAATACATTTGTGACTTTCCACATTGAATTTATTAAACTCGTTGAATTTTATTCAACTCGTTTAATAAATTCAATATGAAAAGACACTCATGTAATATCCTCTATTTCCGTATCAGGTATGAGTTTCATACAAGGTTCTATAGTCCTAAGTAGTGGATTACAGTCTGTATTTCTGGCTGCCATAATAATAAGAAATAATTGACGTCTCGGATTCTTATATAAATACATGGAGATAGAAATTATGTATTTAATAACGAATTAAACCTAATTAAGCAACATTCCATTCATTATTATTTCATGATGACAACGTCGGGAAGTTGTCAAACATTCTTTTTGTAATTGTAATAGATCTAGTCCAAATTAATTACTTGTAACAACACCATCATACAAAGTGTCTCAAAGCCCGCCCGCTTAGCTCAATGGGGAGGATCGCGGGTCGCGAGTTCGAGCCCTGGGCGATGTTCTCCGTGACGATTTGATAGAAAAACATTGTGTCTCAAATCATCCGTCTTCCACCGCTGATTCATGCGGAGAACAGGTTTGTACTGGTACAGAATCCAGGAACATTGGTTAGGTTAACTGCCCGCCGTTGCATAACTGCAATACTGCTGAAAAACGGCGTTAAACCAAAAAAAAACAAAACAAACAAACAAACAAACAAACAAACAAAAAGTGTCTCAACATTATTAAGGCGCTATTGAAGCTGAGAGCATGCACAGTATAGGAAAAATATATAATTTATATTTATTTTTATTATCTTGCTTAAAATGTGTCACCTGTTTTCTTAAATTATTAAAATTGACAATCTATTATCACCTGTTGATGTCAGAGAGGTCACGTTGATAACAGTTAAAAGTGTACTTACAGTAGAAAATGAAGAAACAAATAAGTCCCACAGGTGACATTATTGCAAATTAGTGTTATTCAAGTCTATTTCATTTCACAAACTAATCCATGTTTGGCCAGAACGTCTTTAAACCAACACTTTATAAAACTTTACACATCTAAGTTGATGAAATTTATTTAGTCGTCAACAAGACAATTAATGTTTTCAGAATGAGAGGTGTGTAAAGTGAAAGCTCACGACTTTCCAGATAAGGTGTCTATAGACATAACAACGGCTTTTGATAACGTTCTCTTTCTATGAGGTTTTACCGTCTTGTTTAGGACAAAATTGGAATGCTTGATGACAAAGGGGAACTTTATTTGTATCATCAGGGATTTTAATTTTGGGTGAAGATAGCGCAGTGCATAATTAATACAATGACTTCTATTTAAAATCATTTGTTGTCGGAGTTTGCATCTACTTGCTGAAGTTGGCGGCCTAGCGGTCTGAAGATAGCGGCTTAGCAGCCTGAAGTTAGCCACCTCGCGCCCAAGCGGCCAGGCAGACTCGTGTATTTATTGTAAAATAATGATTTAGAAAATACGATTTATGTAAACAAACGTTAAAACTCAGTAAAGCACAAAAAAAGAATGTTGCTTAACCCATGGTGAAAATTTACAACGCAGCCTAAGAGAGTAGACTTACCACAAAGAAATTAAGAAACAGGCATGTTTTTCCTAATTTATACTGAATGAAAATACATAAAACAGAAATTTTAACTACTCTGAGAATTTCCAATCCAGCGGCATAGCGGTCCATCAGACTCTTGCATTTATTTTAAATTAATGATTTAGTTCCGTTTCGAAATGTTGTTTATTGTAAAATTCAGCATATCCGTCTTATAATGCGTATTTTACTTTTTTGATATTTCTGTAACTTTTTTCTCTACAAACCTTCAAACACGACTATTGACGTCTATTTTTGATGAACCATTATTTCACGTCCGTCAATGAAATACATAAAACAGCATTTTTAATTACTCCGAAAATTTCCAATCCAGAGGACTGGCAGCCTGATATGATTTAAAAATGTCATAACCTATGAGAAATATGCTCCGAGCAGCCTAGCGACTTATTCCATACAAGTTACAATTAAATAATTAAAAGTTAAAATTCATTAAAATGACTTTTTGAAAATGATTATTCTAGGCCGTCAGGCCGCTGGAAAATTTCTCGCAGTCTGTCGGCCTAGACTGAATTCAGATAAAAATGCTTGAAATCATGAGTAAATTGCTCCTAGCAGCCTAGCAATTTATCATTGGATATACGTTACATAGAGGATAATTGTTGGTTTCGGTGTAATATCACGTTATAATTTCACCGAGTGGGCACCAAAAGTGATATTTTCACGAGTGGCGCAGCCACGAGTGAAAATAACAACTTTTGGTGTTCACGAGTGAAATTACCGTGATATTACATCGATACCAACAATTTTTCTGTTTATTTTATGTCTAAAACTCTACTTTTGTTGTGTTTATTTCAATAAAATGTCGAAATTTGCGGGAAATTTTATCAGGAAGCATCGCAAAGATGACGTCATTTTAACGACGTCATCGTCATATTGTTTCCGGCTTTCAGTACGCTCGGTAAACTTTTTGACGTTAATCCGGGTATCAGATTTGATAATTTTCACTGAGTGGCCAGTGAGTTTATCAGGATATAATTCACCGTTATATTTCGATAAACCACCGAAAAACATAAAATAAAACTAAATATTTAAAAGTTAAAGATAAATAAAATGACTTTTTCAAATGATTATTCTAAGCCGCCAGGCCTGATCTAAATTGAAAGTCAGATAAAAATGTTTGAAATCATGAGTAAAATGTTCCTAGCACCCTAGCGACTATTGGATACAAGTTACAACTTAATTTAATTAATATTTAAAATGTAGAATTCATTAACATGATTTGCTTTGAAAATGATAATTCTAGGCCGCCAGGCTGCGTTGCAACTTTTCAAAGTTTAACAACATTCTTTTTCGTGCTCTATTGAGTTTGCACATTTTTATTCACAGTTTTCTTTACATTTATCTTATTTTACAATAAATACATGAGTCTGCCGGGTCGCAAGGCCGCTAGGCCGCCAGGCCGCAATTCCACCGGATTGGAAATTTTTAAAGTAAAAAAAAAAATTGTTTTATATATTTCTTTGAGCATAAATAAACCACAAACATGACTATTTCTTAATTTCTTTGTACATGTAGTAAGTCTACTCTAATAGGCTGCGTTGCAAATTTGCAAAGTTAAACAACATTTTTTTAGCTTTTCTGAGTTTTAACGTTTGTATTCACTGTTTTCTTTAAATTTATCGTATATTCTAAATTATTATTTTACAATTAAAATATAAGTCTGCCGGGCTACCAGGCCGCTAGGCCGCCATCTTCAGGCCGCTAGGCCGACAACTTCCTGGAAAATGCTAATGGAAATGCATTGAAAAATATTGAAATTATTTTGAAACGTTATGGAATGAATGAAATTTTAAAACGTATTGATCATATCATGAAAGACTCAAAACAGGTAAAACTGTTCGATGATTAAAGTTACGACGGAACTATGTACTATTTTGTACATATAACAGAATAAAATATGTTTGCTCGTACGTTGCCCAGTGTTCATGAAATATGCAGTGCCGCAAATTAACTGTCAGAATTTAAGGTATCCATCACCCAGTTATTAGTCAGTAAAGAGAACTGTGACATTGAATGGCGAAGATCAAATATCTCCTCATATCGTTCAGCAATTAGCAAATGCACTATCAGATTGAAGGCGGCAACCACATGCCCCCCCCCCTCCCTTCCCCCAACACCCCCTCCCCAACCCCCATTTTGTTCGTGGAGCATAACAAGAGCAGTTTAATGATATCGCTTGACTATTTCAAACCCCTCTACATTTTATTAGCTTACATACAAAAGACACATCAATATTTCCTAAGCCAAAAAGGGGCATAATTTTGTAAACTTAAGTCAGAGCTATGGAACCTGGTTTAGTGCTGTGATGTCATGATGTCGAAAACTTATGAAGTGTTTGAAAGCATTCGGTCCAATAGTTTCAGAGAAATCCACTTATTTTGCATACCATTTCTGCGAGATAGGGAAAGCCTGTGAAAGGTTCTATCTTTTTCCTTTGGTGGGACCTGATAGTATATACCGGTCACTCGGATGTGAGCATAAGAAACAATGCGCGGGTACCAGACACTCGGATGTGAGCATATGAAACAATGCTCGGGTACCAGACACCCGGATGTGAGCATAAAAAACAATGCTCGGGTACCAGACACTCGGATGTGAGCATATGAAACAATGCTCGGGTACCAGACACTCGGATGTGAGCATAAGAAACAATGCGCGGGTAACAGACACTCGGATGAGACAGTATATGAAGAAAAATGCTCAACATAAGTAGTGAATGATGTCGCATCAGATGATTTTTTGAGGCGCTCAAAATGAGGTGACCCCGTTTATTTTCTTATAAATTCTGAGAAACAATTCCATCAGCAAAACAGAAAAACAGTTTATTGCAAAATTACTGTTGTTAGTCACATTTGTACAACTCTTACTCGAAACGAAAAAGCAAGTGATAATATAAGGAGTGTAATAGGCTTCATTTTAGAATTCATTGAGCTTTTATAAATATTTCTCTTAGATAATTTTAGGCAAATTAAACATTTTCAATAATCGAAGCCAATCTTTTCGTTCAGCATTTTAAACATAAAAATATTATGTCCGTCCAGAAGTCCGGTTACTTTATGGTTAGTTCAAAGTTCTTGTATACACAGTCAGTTTACGACGTGGATTCCTCCAATTTCCAATCTTGCTTAGGATTGATTAATAAACTGAAATAAAAAAAAACAGTGATGTTTACGCCACAAACAACAAGAGAGATGCATGGTTTAAACTTTATAGGGAATCGATCTTACCGATTTTCGTCGCGAAGCGACGAAAATCGGGATCGAATCCCACTACGGTAACATACGAGGGTATCCAAACAACACATACTATCCAAATAAAAAAATATGGAGTTCCGGTTTAGACCATGGGCGTGCGACGACCCCGATGAAATTCGGGATATCACGGTCTTCGTTAATATTAATAAGCGTCCGTCAGATCAGTAGGCGAAACGCAATATCCGCACAATAAGATGTCTGCGACCCGAAAGAATATTCAAAGTAAGCTGTTAATTTTGTTGCGTCAAAAGCTAATCAGCCGGTAACGTGACTACACTGATATAATTTGTGATACAAACATGCTTTAATCAATACTGAGTAGCATTTTTTAAACGGCGACATTTTGAACATTTTTATATTTAGAGTGAGAGTGGATACACGTTACACTGGCGCCGACATTTTGAAAATTTGAGGAAACAAAAATATTCTCCAACGAGTTCTTCAGCTCGGGGAATGAGAGAATAGATTCACCTTTGTGTCGCTTTTCAGATCGTATTTTAATTCCTTTCCGGTACTTTAGTTTCTTTGAACTTCTCTGTTACTAAGCCTATATTGAATTTTTAAAATTAAGAAATCCGTGATTTTACTTGCAGGCATGACTGATTAATGGAATTATTTTACTTTTATATAGAATATGGACGGCACTCCAGTACAGCATGTGCATGGTTGGACCTGTTGACATTTTTAGAAACGTGAGTAACTAACTTTCCATTGTATAATAATAATGTAAACAAACACCCCACCCATAAAAAGCATAGAAATTCCTTATTTTTTACATTTTTATTTATTCATCAATTTGAAATGGGCCTTTTAGATTATTGTTTCTTAAGGCTCACTGCATGTATACACAGTAAGTTGAGCTTATGATTCTGCCGATAAGCTGTGCTCGGCCTAAATATAGGGAATCGGATCGGCTTCTACAAAGAGCTATAAAATAAACAGATCGGCAAATTGAAAGGCATATAGAGCAAATCTCGCCAACATCCTGTGACAAATGAATGAGATCTCGTTGTAAGCATCTGTTGATCATGATTGATCAAGTCAGCAAACGCTTTGAAATAAGGTTAGGTCTAAAACAAAATATGCCTGTTTCCTGTAACCCGACCGACCGTAAGTTTTTACCGCCGACCACAATTTTTTTATGGGCCGAAATTCGAGATTCTGATCATATCTTTATTGATTATAGGGATAATTTAGTTGTACCCGACCTCATCGCGCATAGTAACGAGCGTTCCTGGTTCCGTCGACATGAAACAACATGGCGAAAAGCCTGTTTGTCGGTAGACTCGAGGTTTCGGGTTTTCACCCGCGAAAATCGAGGTTTTCTTTGATGCTTATCGAGTTCAAAAGTTCTGCCCCTTGTCAATCAAATCTCGGTGAATTTCAATACTGTTCGCCGCCACAAGCGGAAGTATGGCAGTAGGCGGAGCGTCATATACTAATTAGCTACTGACAGATGTCAATCACGCCACGCGCCGACTGACACGTGGTCATCTCGCGGTTTGTATTTAGTACAATAATGTCCTTCATTATGAAAGGTGTTTATTGATCAATGTGTAAACGTTAATTGATAAACAATTCGTAGAAGAGCAGCCTATTATCATGTTTGTACCACTTGTTCAGGGGTCACGCTGTCGGTTGCACTTTTGTGGCCCCGAAAACCTTTAATTGGCAAAAACGGCCCGAAGCTATGTCTGTCTGCAAAACTATGAACTTTGCCTGTTACACAATGTTTACTGAACAAAAGGAATCAGTGTAGAAAAAAACTTGTATGAACAACATCTGTTATTGAAAGGCGTGAGCAAATTTTCAACAATTTTATTTGATTACTATTTAGGCAGTTATTTGGCGATAATAAGGTTACTGAACACTGAAATGTTCTGACACCTACTAAAAAAAAAAAAAAAAAAAAAAAAAATTTCCTACCTACCGACCCCCATTTTTTTTCAGCATGTTACAGGAAACAAACATATTTTTTTTTTAGGCCTTATTTTGAGTTTCGGATCATTTGTTTATCATGATAATGGTGCATTTTTAATGTTATTAGTATTTACAGTACTATTACAGGAGGAAGGAATGAATTTATGATGGAAAGTCTGAGAAATCAACAGTTTTCGTTTGAAAACGGACACAAACTGGTTTATTACATGCCGGGCATACCACCAGTTTTATACTTCAGTAAGCGTCTGTTGATTTGATTATGATTGATCAAGTTGGCAAACGCTTTGAAATAAGATAACACGCTAACACGAGATGACGCGGGATTATCCCAAGTTGCCATTCTGTGTATTTTATAGTTCTTTGGCTTATAGAAAAAAATATAGATTTTAAACAGGCTGGTAACATTGCCTGATCGGGCTTTCAACATAAAAACTAACATTTTTTTAAAAATAGTAAAGATATTTCTTTCAAACTTGGTTCATCTGTTCATATGACACAAATTAAAATAAAAATAACTTGGTTGCCTTCAGTTTTGGTAGAATTATTTCCCCTTTTCAGATTTTTATGACGCATAATTTTTGAAGTCCAAAAAAATTATGTGTTAATGCATTACATTATGCTATTGGCGTTTGTTTCGTATATTCCACACTCATTTGACACCGTGCAAATTGTCAACAGTCAGGATAGCGTTGATAAGCGCAACTTGGCGCAGACATGCAATACTGTTTACATGTCGTACTGATACAACCACATTTTAAAATAAATTTGTATTGATACGTCCACATTTTAAAATAAAGTCATATCTGATCCCTAACAAGTTCGTAATTACAAAAATACAGCCCTTATCTGGAGTTCTGAAGCATGCTCGATTAGTTGGTCAGAATTTTGAAGGAATTGAATTCAAACTGTTCCATAAATGCAAGAGTTTAAGAGTTAGTCAGAACCATAATCATGCAGAAGATGTAATTACTTTCACAAATCACAGGGCTCAAATTTTGGACTTGCTAAATGCAAGTTAAGATAAAAATTTCACACAATTTATTTTGCAAATACAAATAATAGTCAAAATTGTTGCGGTTTTTGTTAATGTTTGTAGATTCGCTTTCATTTGAGGATAACAGAAAACACAACATCTTTTTTGGTTAGCCATTTTTTGTTGAATGGATTACTGATTATAAAGAAATGTAGAGGTCTGTCTTATAATTAAATCTAGAACGCAGGCTATCTTACTAATTCGTACATGTATTCAGTTGAAACGCTATTTATAATATTAGGTACGAAAATTTGCCTTAATGCCGTAGTTTCAGCCAGTAGTTAAGTTACGCCATCAATGATGCGTTCCGAATTACTTTGAAGGTCATTTTGAGTTATAACGCACAAAATTATACGCCAAGGAAAACTGTGCAAGCAATATTGATGTTCTAGCATGATTTTTTAGGATATTCTAACATTCTTAATTGAAAGTCTAAATTTGCAAATAGATTTCA
This sequence comes from Mercenaria mercenaria, assembly GCF_021730395.1. Lineage (NCBI taxonomy): Eukaryota > Metazoa > Mollusca > Bivalvia > Venerida > Veneridae > Mercenaria > Mercenaria mercenaria. The sequence continues at coordinate 9,400,675 of NC_069379.1, forward strand.
GATTAAGCAACAAGAAAAAAAAGCTACAGTCATGCGAAAATTTGCAGTACGTTGGTCAAAAAAGTTAAATTTGAGCTCTGCAAATGCAAACTGAAGACGCTCACATTACTTTTTGGTCCGATGCATTCAGTTCCCAAACAATACATGATGAAGTATTTTGAGGGTATGAGCTAGACTAGTTGTTTTATGGTTCAAAATTCAGCTTTAAGTTCAGGCATGTGAAATTGGTGTCAGGCTTGGAAAATTTTCTATCTGGTTGCCAGCATGGGTTAGTTGAAATCTGAATTGTGTATACTGCACACATACTCAAATACGTTTAAAGTTATACGTTTATGAATCATGACCGTCAGATACCAATAAACAATTGTAGCATTTTGTCGGCTCCTGTGTTCATACTAAACTGAGGAAGGCAGAACAGATTCTTCTAACTGCTTTACCAGTCTGTTTTTGCCTTTTAATGATACCGAGCAAAGTGAAGGTCATTGACCACCAAGTCAAAAAGGTACCTGGGTTAAAGTAATGTTTGGCTGTTCTGGCTGGTCAGTTGTGTAAACAAACCTACTCATACAGTGACTTTTCTTTTTTCAAAACTGAAATTTTTAGCCGCATTTACTTCGTTTCATTATACATTTTGACAAAATTTGCTACTGTTTTATTTTCATTAAAAAAAGTTTTATTTAACAAATTTCTCCCGCCATGCCAATGATATAATTGGGGTCATCTTATTGGCATGAAAATTGAAAAACTGCGAAAAGTATGTTAGCTCTTAGACCTTTGAAATTTAAAAACAGCTGGTTGTCCATGTTTTCTTAATTTGCTCACTTTTCACTATTTTCAGGCATCTTGGTCTATTATACAGAGTATTGTTGTACTGCTCCAAAGTGCTTGTTGACAGACTGGAACCACTTGCTTGCGGCTCATAAGGTATTTCTATCTTTCTGTTTATTATATAGTTGCAGCTGTGGGAAGCAGTTTCAATCATTCAAAAAGCATGATATACTGTATACAAATTAATATTTGTGTCAACAGATTTTTGCGACTGAGTCAGTGCATAGAATCAAATACCAAGGAACATTAGGCGTAAAAAGAAATTGTCTGTTTCCTGTATCCTGACCTACCATAAATTTTTGGCCCGACCCTAAATGGACTTTGTCTTTGAGAACATTTTTTTCAACTTTTTGACCAAAAGTTGCAATTCTGCACTTTTTATGCTTTAAACATGGACAGTGATGTTATAAATCAACTTACTGATGCTCTAGAGGCATAACCCCCATATTTGTATTCATTTTTTGACACAAAAATAATTTCCAAAAAGTCTCCCTAAAAATAATTTTAAAAAATCCAAAGAAAAAGTTTTTCCGACCTACCTACCCTAATTTTTTTTAGCATGTTACCAGAAACAAAATTTTTTTTAGACCTAAGTAAAGACTCCATTTCATTTTCTTGATGATAAAGCATTTCTGGACAAAATCATAAAATTTCATACATGTATGCAAATTTAAACAATTATTAGCTCGATCACCTGTCACAGTGTGACAACATGAGTTGATGTCCGTCATGTGCCAACAATTTGTAAAAAATCTTATTCAGAACCACTGGACAGATTTACACCAAACTTCACAGAATGATCATAGGGTGGTCCTCTTTCAAAATTACCCAAAGAATTTAATTCCATATACAACTCACCGAAAAGAAAAACTTTGAAAATGATTTCTTGTCCTTATATGACAGAGGCCTATATTCGGCCACTTCCCAATCCAAAAATATTGCATTTTTGCTCAACATCCCAAAATGCAAGGTAACATTTCCCAAAAATCAGATCAACAAATGGTTTAATTTTATTTACATTTTAGTGTTACCGGAGGAAGCGGTTCTCAGATATTGATTTTTTAGCTCACCTGTCACAAAGTGACAAGGTGAGCTTTTGTGATAGCGCGGCGTCCGTCGTCCGTCCGTGCGTCTGTAAACTTTTGCTTGTGACCACTCTGTAGGTCACATTTTTCATGGGATCTTTATGAAAGTTGGTTGGGGTCTCTTTTTATCAATTTACAATATTTGATTTCTGTTTTACAGGTTCACTTCTTGAGAGCAGGCAGCTACAAAATGGAAGGTCAACAAATCCAGTATACTTGAAAAGCAAGAAAGAAACACCAGAAAATATAAAAAGACAGAAGAACAAGGGAACTTTAATAAAAAAACAAACTTTTAAGGATAGGAATTCAGGATTTATTTAGAAACTAAATTTATTTTGAGAACAGCAGTGTTTGACTAAGCTCTGTTACTTTAAGAGATAATGTATTATCATATTGGTTTTGTTATTGTCGAGCCGGCTTGCGGAAGCGAAGACATAGTTGTCCAAATGTCTATTCGGTGTATGTGCGTGTGTGCGTCCGTCCGGATTTGTTTGTCCGGACCATAATTTGGACATGCATGGAGCAATCTTGTTTATATATGGTATGAATGTTAACCTCAGTGAGACGGAGTGTCATGCGCAAGCCCCAGGTTCCTATCTCAAAGGTCAAGATCACACTTACAGGTCAAAGGTCAAATTCAAAAATGACTTTGTCCGGAGCATTTCTTCTTCATGCATGGAGGGATTTTGATGTAACTTGGCACAATTGTTCACCATCATGAGACGGAGTGTCATGCGCAAGAACCAGGTCCCTAGGTCTAAGGTCAAGGTCACACTTAGAGGTCAAAGGATACAAGAATGACAACTTTGTCTGGAGCATTTCTTCTTCATGCATGGAGGGACTTTGATGTAACTTGGCACAAATGTTCACCACCATGAGACGGAGTGTCATGCGGAAGAACCAGGTCCCTAGGTCTAAGGTCAAGATCACACTTGGAGGTCAAAAGTCAGATACAAGAATTACTTTGTCTGGAGCATTTCTTTTTGATGCATAGAGGGATTTTGATGTAACTTGGCACAATTGTTCATCATCATGCGACGGAGTGTCATGCATAAGATCCTAGAATTACTTCCCTTTGTTATTACTATAAATAGCTTACATTTGTAACTTTTTTATTACTGGTCGTAGGGAAAAATCAAGACCACTTTTCTGTAGTACAACATGCATGTTACATCAAATTTTCAGGTGTATTTTGACCTATCTCTGCTGGTGCGGAATTTTGTGTGGACTTAGAATTTTTTTAATATTTTTTTTTTAAATTTTTTTTTTAATTTTACGTTCCTTTGTTGTTACTGTAAATAACTGATATTGTAACTTTTTGCAATCTCTTTTATTTGGCATAAATGTTTGCCTCAATGAGACAAGGAGTGTCATGCACAACTCCCAGTCCTTTTGACAGCTGGCGGGCTTGACATATTGCCCATGGGCATCTAGTTCTCATATTTTTCATGAGATTTTAAAGAGAATGTTTTGTTATACCCCCATGTAGTAAGCTTGTCTGTCTTACAGTCAGTAGGTTTTCATGGCTTCCAGATGATGACTCATGAAAAGCTTGACCGATTTAAATATTTTTTTTGGTACATAGTTACAGGTCAAGTTTGACTTTGGGGTCAGTAGGTCAAAGGTCAAGATAACTTGCAAACGCTTTGGCCTGGGATCATAGCTTTTATAACACAGGTGTTACATGATAAAATACAGGTTGTTTGAATTTTAGGTCAATAGATCAAAGGTCAAGGTCACAGTGACCTTGAACAGTTGAACCGTTTCCGAATGATAACTTGAGACCTTGAGCCTAGGATGATAAAGTTTGGTACACAGGTGTCACATCATGAAATACAGGTCAAGTTTTACCTTGAGGTCAGTAGGTCAAGGTCACAATAAGGCAAAACAGAGAAATGTTTTTCAGATTATAACTTGAGAATGCTTGATCATGGATCATGAAAATTGTTAGGGAGGTTGATTATGACCAGCAGGTGGCCCCTAATGATGTTGAGGTCACAGGTCAAGGTCACACTGACCCAGTTCTTTAAAATGATGCACGGAGGGGCACCTGGGGTCTTCCTCCACCATTAAAACTGGAAAGTCGCCATATGACCTATCCTGTGTCGATGTGATGTTAAGTTCAACAAAATAAATAACGGTTCTTTAAAACGGTTTTTGGACAATAACTTCAGGATGCTTGGGATGAGAAACACAAAATTTAGTACAAGATTGGTCTTGACCAGCAGATTACCTGTATTGATTTAGAGTTCCAAAGGTCAGGATGACCCGGAACATTTAAACCTTTTCCATACAACAACTTGAGAACACTTGGGCGGAGGATCATGAAACTATAGAGATTGAATTTGAGGTCATTAGGTCATAGCTCAAGGAAATGCTGCTTTGATATTGGCTTAGTTCTGCGATAAGGCCATATTGTAGGGGTATAATTCGTCACTCTTGTGACAACTCTAGTGTTAAGCTCACCTGAGCACAAAGTGCTCAAGGTGAGCTTTTGTGATCGCCCTGTGTCCGTCCGTTGTCAACAATTTGACTGTAAACACTCTAGAGGTCACAATTTTGACCTAATCGTTATGAAACTTGGTCAGAATGTTACCCTCAATAAAATCTTGGACACATTTGATGTTGGGTTATCTTGGATCAAAAAACTAGGTCACCAAGTCAAATCAAAGGAAAAGCTTGTTAACACCGTAGAGGTCACATTTAAGGCTATATCTTCATGAAACTTGGTCAGAATGTTAATCTTGATGATCTCAAGGTCCAGTCAGAATCTGGGTTGTGTAGGGTCAAAAACTAGGTCAAATCAAAGGAAAAGCTAGTTTACACTCTAGAAGCCAAATTTATGACCGTATCTTAATGAAACTTGGTCAAAATGTTAATCTTAATGATCCATAGATCAGATTCAAATCTGGGTCAAGTGGGGTCAAAAACTAGGTCACCAGGTTAAATCAAGGGAAAAGCTTGTTAACACTCTGAGGTCACAATTTTGGCCCAATCTTAATGAAACTTGGTCAAAATGTTACCCTCAATTAAAATATTGGACAAATTTGATATTAGGTCGTCTAGGGTAAAAAACTAGGTCATCAGGTCAAAAACAAAGGAAAAGCTTGTTAACACTGTAGTGGCCACATTTATGACCATATCTTAATGAAACTTTGTCAGAATTTTAATCTTTATGATCTATAGGCCAAGTTAAATCTAGTTTAGGTGGGATTAAAAATTAGGTCACTAGGTCAAATCAAAGGAACAGCTTGTTAACACTCCAGAGGCCACATTTATGACTGCATCTTCATGAAACTTCATCAGAATGTTAATCTTGATGATCTTTCAGTCAAGTTTGAATCTGGGTCATGTGGGCTCAAAAGCTAGGCCACCAAGTCAAATCAAAGGAAAAGCTAGTTAACTCTTTAGAGGCTACATTTATGATCATATCTTAATGTAACTTGGTCAGAATGTTGATCTTTATGTCAATATGTCAGGTGAGCGATACAGGGCCATCATGGCCCCTCTTGTTTGTTTGTTCTTGTTGTAAGAGAAATTGTACATTTTAGAATACAGATTACAGCAAGTCACATTTTCTTTATTTTGACAATACTTATTTCAAAGCCTGACAAAAGCATCCAGTACTGTTATTAAAAGTTGTTATTCACAGTTCAGCTATATTTCATGTATGAATAAATCAAGTTATGTGATCTGTGATCATTATAAATGTGTATACAGATAAAACTTAAACATGTGAACAGTTTATTCAATAAATAAAGTGTAATGCAAGTCTTTGTGATGTGTATATAAAAACAAAATTAGGATTTGTTTTACGAGTAATTTCAGAATTACAATTAACACAAATAAAAAAAACCAAGCCTGCACAAGAAGGCTAATATGTCTCCCTAGACTGAGCTCTTAACCTGCCGTGGTGCAAATAGATTGTTAATGTGTGTCTGTCTGTTAAGTCTTGTTAACAGTGAGTTGCAATCTAATAACTTTTCAGTTTGTATGATTTTTAGCTCACCTGAGCACAGCGTGAGCTGTTGTGATCACCTTAAGTCTGTCATTGTGCTTCTCAACAATTTGCCTGTTATTAAACACCCTAGTAGACAGTTTTTTTTTAAATGTTAAAGGGATGAGTTGAAGTCTGGTCGATTCCCGATTGAGGCAGTGCCTTATTTCATATTATTGAAGTCAGTTGTTTATGAATGTGCGATTTATGAGAATGTAGCAATGTTTGTGAGACACAAGCTTTAGTGGTCACAGCATGTTCGAACCTGAAATTGTGGATCGAATTCAGTCAGGCAAGCAATGCTTACGGTATTAAATTTGTGGATCGAAATCAGGCAGGCAAGCAATGCTTACGGTATTAAATTTGTGGATCGAATTCAGTCAGGCAAGCAATGCTTACGGTATTAAATTTGTGGATCGAATTCAGGCAGGCAAGCAATGCTTACGGTATAAACTTCCTGCTCGGTGAAGCAAAATGTAAATTCTGGTTACTAATTTGTTTCTTTATTGTTTTTTATTTCGACAAGCGTTAGTTTTATTGAATAATGTATAATTGAGCCATGTCATGAGAAAACATACATAGTGGCTTTGCGACCAGCATGGATCAACCCGAGATAGATTTTGTTCTACATGTATGTAGGTTATTCGCTGGTGTTAGAATAATTTGATTACAGATTATTTGATCTCAACAGACTTTGTAAGTCATATTTTCCAGATGTAGCCACCAGCTGCTTTTTGTACGTTTTACATTTTCGTGTGATAAGCTTGCATAATAATAATATATTCACGCATTCTCAAATATATATTTGGGTTAAATTCTTACTTGGAAATCCAAACACTTCCACTTCGCAAAGAGAAAGGGTTCCCATTCCTTTAAGATCAACTTGAACATATCTCGCCTCTATAGCCCGAGCCGGAGTAAAATTGAAGGTATGAATGTCATCTATCTGACCTGGCACACTGCCAACAACGACCATAGACTGCAGTGATGTACCAATGGATAATGTCAAATTCTTTGTCATCCACTCTAAAATGATATTTCTTTATGAGAACATAACTCATATATTCGGTCTTTCATCTCCATTCAAAAGTATTATTTTATTACGTTATTATACATGAATAATAAATTATACGTTTCAAACTTTCTTACATGTATTAAATCTGTTAACAATTACTGGGACAAACTTACTTAAATAGTCCAAACGGTTATATAATTCTACACGGACGATACCAAATATGGCTCCAAGATCGACCCGCCACCAAGGACGGTTAACTGTACTTGTGACAAAACATGACCGTCCACTGAAGCGTTGGTTAGTATTGCCGTCCACGCCTTTTTCTCCGCTGTAATTGTACCATACACCTGACATGGTCGTTGTTTTTCTTAGGGCAACACTGGTCTCATCAACTAAAATTGAAAGTGTAATATTTATTAGTAAGTAGGGACTTCTATTATTCAAAATTTGCTAACTTCTTATTACCTAGATGTAGCAACAGAATTTATGATTCTCCTCACAAATACATATACTTCTAAACATCAAATTTCATCGATTTTTCACATTCCGCCGAAATATTTCATAGGCATTTCTATTACCGGCCCTATCCTATCTCGATTCCTTGCATCATTTCTTAAATAATGTGATGTGAAACAACTACTAACGATTGCATTTCCGTAGAACTAGAAAAAACTGTTTGTGTGAAAAATACTTATGTAAAATAATTACGGATTGCCACAGTTTGTTTATTTCTGTGCGATAACGTATGTCAGCATTTTTCTTTTCTATTCTTGAAGTTTGGTTCAAGAGCTCTCTGTATTCTGATCTAGATCTGTCTAATGAGAGATGTGTTATACCCAAACAAAATAGCTTTCCGATTATTCTTAATAAAATGAACAGACTTCTAAGGGCTGCAGTATACAACGGTAGTCTTTTAAAATCTGTTTTACTTACGTTTTATAAAGATCTATTTGAATAGACGTAAATAGTAAGCAAAAAAAAAAAAAAAAAAAAAGGGAAAAGGTTATATCTGATAAAATATTTTCAGCTAAAAAAACACTATCAAATCAACTAAAAACGAGACAATAAATACTTATTGATTTCATTTGCCAGGTATTGTATGACCTGGTATACACAGTATTCAGTATTCGAATACACAAGTAAAATGACATCTTCGGTTGTTGATTTGGTGTTAAGTATAGTTACTTTTTGTGCATTTGTCGACAGTCGTCACATTCCAGTTTCCATTGGGCAGGCAAACAGCATATTTCATTCCATTGACCATCTTGTACCCGAAATTGCATTCATATTGTATGCGGTCACCAATACTCTTCATGTTCCCTAAAATCTTTCCATTCGTCGGAGGTTCATTTTGCAGACATTCTGAAAACAATCAGACAGCAATTACAGTAGAACCTGTCTTAAGCGACATTCATCGATACCACGTTAATGTGTCGGTTAACAGAAGTTGTCGGATGAAGCAAGTTTTTCATATTATTATTAAATCTATATTTATAGTCCTTTCCATTGGTCTACGTCTTCCTTTCCATTGGTCTAGATATAGTCACATGATCAATGATAAAAAGTCGTATTGACTTAAAAGCGGAGCCAAAAACACGAATTGACCGCCAGCTGTGACGTCATCACGGTTTAACGTCAAAACAATGCGACGTCGTACACAATTTACCACGAAAAATGACCAAAGGCTGCAGATATTTGTATTTAATGTTTATACTTATGAGTAGGCTGTATTTAATAATAAAACAATTGTTGCCTATTAAGTTCGGTCGATATGTGGATTTATCGACCTGATAAAAGCGATATCGACCGAGGGCTCGGCCGAGCCCTCGGTCGATATCGCTTTTATCAGGTCGATAAATCCACATATCGACCTCACCGAAAGGCAATAATTGTATATTATTATTAAATCTATATTTATAGTCCTTTCCATTGGTCTAGATGTAGTCAAATGATCAATGATAAAAAGTCATATTGACTCAAAGGCGGAGCCAAAAATACGTATTGACCTCCAGCTGTGACGTCATCACGGTTTAACGTCAAAACAATGCGACGTCGTACACATTTTACCACGAAAAATGACCAAAGGCTGCAGATATTTGTATTTAATGTTTATACTTATGAGTAGGCTGTATTTAATAATAAAACAATTGTTGCCTATTAAGTTCGGTCGATATGTGGATTTATCGACCTGATAAAAGCGATATCGAGCGAGGACTCGGGCTGCGCCCTCGGTCGATATCGCTTTTATCAGGTCGATAAATCCACATATCGACCTCACCGTCAAAACAATGCGACGTCGTACACAATTTACTACGAAAAATGACAAAAGGCTGCAGATATTTGTATTTATTTTTTAAGTAGGCTGGATTTTATAATAAAACAATTGTTGCCTTTTAGGTTCGGTCGATATGTGGATTTATCAGGTCGATAAATCCACATATCGACCTCACCAAAAGGCAATAATTGTATACTATTACATATATAATTATACATTCCATTAAGTTACAGTGGAACCTGAAACATCAATGTTTTTCCATATTGACGTTCAAATCTCATATCGGGTGCCTGACGTCATTTGTGTCGTTAGTTTCATGCATGTCGTCACGTTTAAAAGTTCTTTAACGACTATATTTTTAGTTTTACTCAGGCCAAACAACAAATTTATATCATTTATATAACAATTACAAGTGTAGTATGTGTATGTAATAAAAAGATTATTAGATTTGCATCGAGAAATACGCACTCGTTCTTTCGCGGAATAATATTGCGCTCCTAAAGTCGCGCAAAATCTCAGCTGTAGAACTCGTGCATAATTCTCGATATAAATCTAATAACCTATAATTATACAATTACACCCTAATATATTTGTATGATTTTCTGTACAACCTTTTATCACATGTATTTTCCTGATTGACAGTGGCATGAAGGCAAAAAGTTAAGAAATGAATCTCAGTTATACAGTATTCATTTTGGATAGGAAATATGTGTCCTGTTAAGTATGTGGATGCTGAATGCTGAAGGTTCCAAGGTTGTGTTATACAAAACTTTTGAAATAAAAAAGGACAGAAAAAACAATAACAGATAACGTACACGAATATGGAAGCATTTAGCGTATCCGACTCGACCCAAAGAACAATCACACGGTAAATCAACAATATTCTCGTACAATACTAGTATATGGACAACTTTCTAAACCCATTTACCACAAGTTCAATGTCAACTTGTAAAGTATCTTGGCACATGAATAAACCATAAATTAGAACACAGCCATCATAAAATTAGCCGTGGTGGATAATAATCACTTCGAACAAACCATAAGATATAATAGTTGAAAAATAAAGACACAGCTTTAGAAAGATCAGCAGCATTGAAAACAAGAAAACTGGAGGAAAATCGCGTTTGTATACCAGTCAACCTCCCATTTACTTTTACTAGCTTCAACAGTACAAATAAAATTATTCCCACTGATGCAAAACAAAGAACTTAAAAATTTGTCAATGTCATTGCCCTTCTCGGTGTTTAACATAGACGTTAAAGAAACTGTTGTCTTTGGTAATGTTTATAACTTATGAACATTTTATGTGAAAACCGCCTTTCTCTCCAAGCTTATGTGAGTGATACAGACAAAGTTAAAAATAGAATGCCGCTTATTTTTCATAGTTCGAAAGAGTTGCAACGATGTGAACCGTTTAAAACCGCTTAAATGCTATACCGGGAATTGTTTTTACTCCGAAAAAAAATAGATAAGAGTATATGAAAGACTTCTTTATTTGTTAGCGGAAATATAAGTATGGGTCGCTTTACCTGTATATTTGTAGCATGAGAAAAGCAACCGCTTACCCGTATGTTTACACGTTTGTTCACTAGGTATACATGTCATGTCGTCTTGGTCACAGTTCGCACAAGTCGGAGGTTTCTGTAAAAAGAAAAGAAATACACAAACTGTTACCTTTCGTATTCGCAAGGAAGAATTCGGTTTGTTTTTATTTCCTTTAGAACTGGACAACTTACTACATCAGCATGATATTGCCTTAGATATATAACGATAGAAACGATGCAAATAGCCGTTATTTTTCAGTTTCTTTCTATACATTTTTGGGAAACTCAAACGTTTTCCAAACGATGCTGCTCGACAGAGTGCAGTGTGGCTCTTATTTCAGTGTGTCTTTTTTTGAGACGGAGAATAAATAATTTGGAGTTTACTTTTGTTTGTTATTTTTCATGATTTAACAACTTAGACTTCATCACAAGCCGTTTAATTTTGTATTTGGGCGACCAAGTTTTCAAGTTTTTATCATATTCACGAAACAAAATATATTAATGTAAATATATTATATATTAAAATAAAATTTATTTGTAATTCTAAACCACAGAAATATAAATGAAGTTAAATTCCTTCGTATAATACACTATGGTAGAACATAACGGCCGGGGTGATTTGTGCTATTTTGATTGCTTCAACAAAATGCATCATTCTTTTGTAAAAATAATACTAAAAAGTTACCTGTATAATTACAATGTCTGATGCCTTGACCTCTACGCAACTCTCTTTACTGCTGTCTCCTTCGTTTTCTTCTGACGAATAAAGATAGCAAGCGTTGTACCGTCTTTTATAATTAAGAGCTCCGCAATTCGGACGCATGCCGCATTCTTTTACACATTCCGGAAGTGCAATTCCTGGCAATATGCCAATTCTATCCTTTTCACCACGGCACGATTGTTTGAATCTAAAGGTGTAGTCCAATTTGACGCCGTCTTTACTGGTATAAGTAAACGCAAAGATTTTCTGGCAAAGTAGCATTAACACAAAAAAGTCCGAAATCCGGAAAATGTTCATCGTGAATGGTGCTATGTGCCCCTCACGCGACGTGCACGTAACAGTGAACACGCAGTTGTCAATATATATCAGACACCAGACTGTTAGAATGAGCAGCCTATTTGTTCCGTTTTTATGAGCCGCGCCATGAAAAAAAAGCACAAAAAACCAACATAGTGGCTTTACGACTAGCATGGATCCAGACCAGCCTACTCATCCGCGCAGTCTGGTCAGGATCCATGCTGTTCGCTAACGGTTTCACTAATTGCAGTAGACTATGAAAGCGAACAGCATGGATTCTGACCAGACTGCACGGATGCGCAGGCTCGTCTGGATCCATGCTGGTCGCAAAGCCACAATGTTGGTTTTCTCATGGCGCGGCTCATATTAAAAAAAACTATGAAAGACGCATTCTTATCCCTATTCAGTCTTTATTTGTCATTAAATGTCAATTTTCTGTTTCGTTTTCTTTTCTAACAACTTCAGTTTCTGCAAGAAACGCTTTGTAAAAACTATCATTGAGTTGAAGAAATAGTTTAAACACCTCGAATCATAAATGTTAAATATTATCAGTATCAAAATCTGCAAAACATCCTATCAATATCACTGGTAAGCAGCAACAGGTATTACGCATATCATATTGCAGACAATTTTCAGAAATGCCTCATTAATAAAATAGTAAATGAATAAATCTCTAGCAGTCATATTTCACTTTCTGATTCTGAATATGAAAACATTTGTTAAACCATTCAAATTCGTGGAAGTCATATGTTTCAAAGTATTATTAATTCATACGAAATTTTGCGCGCCTAGCAGAAATGCTAGTCGTTCGCTTTTGTTACCTGTTCATCGGATTTCCATTAATATTTATATATGACGTATGATTGTGCTTTCACAAAATAAAGCGTGAAAAGGTATATTATATTTTTTATATTTGTTCATCAAAACCACATACGGAGATTTTATTATCAAATATTGAAGGCTTTCAGGCTGTTTATTGTCTGATTCACTGCGGTTCAGAATTGAGCTGAGCAGAAATTAAATCATCAGGACGCTGTCCGGAGTTGTTAAATATCCAGACACGTGGTAAATCAGACGATAAAGCATGAAAAGGTCTTGTCGTTATTTGAGACACGATTTTACTGGACGTTACCCATGGAAAACGTGTGCTGTTACGCTCAGATGTTACCTTTGCTTTGTGAACAACCCTCGTTAGTTCACAAAATTGTTGTTTTGGAGATCTAATATGAAATAAGGCACTGCCTCAATCGGGAATCTATCCCATTGCCCATATTTGTACTGATGTGCAAGACGTTGCGATTCGGACACGATATGTGGACGCTTATAAGGCACAAGGAAAAGGCGTATTCTTCCACAAAATCCGAAGTTAGACGCGCTGTGCACGTGCCGGAAGTACACATTTTTAATTGAATAGTAGATATCTCATTTTATACTCAACTTTTTTCTTCTTAGGCGTCTTATCAAGCCAGCCGCAGCGGGGTGCGAGAACAGCCGCCGCAGAGACTTTCTGCTATCAGACAGACCTGTGATTTACATTGAAATATAGAAGGATCAAATTTTGTTTTGACCATTCTTATTTCCTGTTTTGATATTTAAATTTATCACTGTTCCTACCATAAAGTTCATTTTCTTATCTTTCCACTGGTGTATTTTTTATTAATGTAACACTATTTCTTCTTGCTTCCAATTTCATTTGAAATCACCATAGTTTTTCCCTATGTAACCTACTAGTATATAAAATGCAAGCAAAACACGTTTTTCGCTAACTTTAAAGGCCATTTAATACTGTTTCTCCTCTGAAACAAATTTTATCACTGTTATGACGTGAAAGTATAACAATCAAAGAAAGTGATGATACAAAAATATTTAAAGTAATTCAATAGCATCTTGCTTCCATTTGCATTTAAAAACGGCTAAAATTGCATTGTAGCCACTCTGTCCAAAATGTCAGGGTTACGTTCGGTTAGCTGATAGGATTCTCTGTCTTGCTTGAAGTACATGTATTCCGTAGTAGAGGCAACGATGTTAGAATTATTATAGCTGGAATACCATTGCTCAGGGTCACTCAAAATCCATTGTTATTTATCAGAATCGGATCAGTGCATAACAGAAAAAAATCACAGCTATATGAACATACAACTGTATTAGTTTTACTGTTATTATATGTATTACAAGATTTCTATATGATATAATTGACTGATACATAAATTTAGCAGTACTTGATGTATATAAAATACACTGTTGACCCATAGATTCGAGTGCTTAATCTTAATTATCATGTTTACGACGCTTGAAGTTGAACAAATAGTTGTCAAAACTATTCCTAGTTTAAATGCTGACATAATATATCTTTTTACTTGATATCTTTTAACTTGAAATAGATTTTAATATTACAGTAATATTGATTTTAAAATAAAATAGCATTTTGCTGGTTGGTTGTTTTGCTTAATATATATATAAGCGTGTAATGTGTTTCTGATTAAAAGCATAGTAGCTGTCAGCATGATCATACCATAAAACTTCTGTAAACACAGCAGGTATCCGCGCCTGTATAAGGATATGGAGGTAAAATAGAGATATTACCTCATGATAACGGTCAGCTATAAAAAGAAAAACTTCATGGTGAGAAGAAATGAAAGAAAATGAACTAGATGTTTAATTAAAACACCATATTTCTATCCTAAACATCTATCCTGAAACGTTGACTTTTTCGGAAACTATTGAATACTTTTGATCACAGAAATGCGAGTTTACATAATTGTACGCAGTGTGCGCTATCCATACGGATATATACGAAAGACCCGTGGTGACATTTCAACTTCATTATTTCACGATTTCTGCTTCCTGATTTCACGATTTCCACTTCATGAATTCACGAATTCACGATTTCTGCTTCCTGATTTCACGATTTCCACTTCATGAATTCACGATTTCACGATTTCCACTTCATGAATTCAAGATTTCACGAATTCACGATTTCACGAAAAAACTTCACGACTTCTTGATTTCACGATTTCCACTTCATGAATTCACGATTTCTGCTTCCTGAATTCACGATTTCCACTTCATGAATTCATGAATTCACGATTTCCACTTCATGAATTGACGATTTCACGATTTCCACTTCACGAATTCTCGATTTCACAATTTCCACTTCATGAATTCACGATTTCACGATTTCCACTTCACGAATTCTCGATTTCACAATTTCCACTTCATGAATTCACGATTTCCACGAATTCACGATTTCCACTTCACGAATGGTGAAATCGTGAATTCATGAAGTGGAAATTGTGAATTCGTGAAGTGGAAATCGTGAATTCATGAAGTGGAAATTGTGAAATCGAGAATTCGTGAAGTGTAAATCGTGAAATCATGAATTCATGAAGTGGAAATTGTGAAATCGTGAATTCGTGAAGTGGAAATCGTGAAATCGTGAATTCATGAAGTGGAAATCGTGAAATCAAGAAATCGTGAAGTTTTTTCGTGAATTCGTGAAATCGTGAATTCATGAAGTGGAAATCGTGAATTCGTGAAGTGGAAATCGTGAATTCATGAAGTGGAAATTGTGAAATCGTGAATTCGTGAAGTGAAAATCGTGAATTCATGAAGTGGAAATTGTGAAATCGTGAATTCGGGAAGTGGAAATCGTGAATTCGTGAAGTGGAAATCGTGAATTCGTGAAGTGGAAATCGTGAAACCGTGAATTCATGAAGTGGAAATCGTGAAATCGTGAATTCATGAAGTGGAAATCGTGAATTCAGGAAGCAGAAATCGTGAAATCGTGAATTCATGAAGTGGAAATCGTGAAATCAAGAAATCGTGAAGTTTTTTCATGAATTCGTGAAATCGTGAATTCATGAAGTGGAAATTGTGAAATCGAGAATTCGTGAAGTGGAAATCATGAATTCATGAAGTGGAAATCGTGAATTCATGAAGTGGAAATCGTGAAATCAAGAAATCGTGAAGTTTTTTCATGAATTCGTGAAATCGTGAATTCATGAAGTGGAAATCGTGAAATCGTGAATTCATGAAGTGGAAATTGTGAAATCGAGAATTCGTGAAGTGGAAATCATGGATTCATGAAGTGGAAATCGTGAATTCATGAAGTGGAAATCGTGAATTCAGGAAGCAGAAATCGTGAATCGTGAATTCATGAAGTGGAAATCGTGAAATCAAGAAATCGTGAAGTTTTTTCGTGAATTCGTGAAATCGTGAATTCATGAAGTAGAAATCTTGAAATCGTGAATTCATGAAGTGGAAATTGTGAAATCAAGAATTCGTTAAGTGGAAATCGTGAATTCATGAAGTAGAAATCGTGAATTCAGGAAGCAGAAATCGTGAAATCCTGAATTCATGAAGTTGAAATCGGGAAATCAATAAATCGTGAAGTTTTTTCGTGAATTCGTGAAATCGTGAATTCATGAAGTGGAAATCGTGAATTCATGAAGTGGAAATCGTGAATTCAGGAAGCATAAATCGTGAAATCGTGAATTCATGAAGTGGAAATCGTGAAATCAAGAAATCGTGAAGTTTTTCATGAATTCGTGAAATCGTGAATTCATGAAGTGGAAATTGTGAAATCGAGAATTCGTGAAGTGGAAATCATGGATTCATGAAGTAGAAATCGTGAATTCATGAAGTGGAAATCGTGAATTCAGGAAGCAGAAATCGTGAAATCGTGAATTCATGAAGTGGAAATCGTGAAATCAAGAAATCGTGAAGTTTTTTCGTGAATTCGTGAAATCGTGAATTCATGAAGTAGAAATCTTGAAATCGTGAATTCATGAAGTGGAAATTGTGAAATCAAGAATTCGTTAAGTGGAAATCGTGAATTCATGAAGTAGAAATCGTGAATTCAGGAAGCAGAAATCGTGAAATCCTGAATTCATGAAGTTGAAATCGGGAAATCAATAAATCGTGAAGTTTTTTCGTGAATTCGTGAAATCGTGAATTCATGAAGTGGAAATCGTGAATTCAGGAAGCATAAATCTTGAAATCGTGAATTCATGAAGTGGAAATCGTGAAATCAAGAAATCGTGAAGTTTTTTCATGAATTCGTGAAATCGTGAATTCATGAAGTGGAAATCGTGAAATCGTGAATTCATGAAGTGGAAATCGTGAAATCAGGTAGCAGAAATCGTGAATTCGTGAATTCATGAAGTGGAAATCGTGAAATCATGAAGCAGAAATCGTGAAATAATGAAGTTGAAATGTCACCACGGGTCTTTCGTAGATATACAACCAGATGTTCTGTTGCGCAACATATTATACTTAATTAACTAAGCAAATGCAAATACGATAGTGGTCTGATATTAGTACTTAATTGTGTGCCTTGTGCCTTGTTATTTCTTTCTGTACTGTTACATATTGTAAATACATGTGTTTTTAATTGTCGCAAGTAAAACTTCCACAATGAACTGCATTTCACGGCCTGCACTTAAAAATGAACTTTCATTTAATAACCGGGTACCTCCGCATCGAAAGAAAGCTTTGAAGCAGAATATTATTTTAACACTAAATGTTACAAATCAAGTTATAAAAGCTGTTGATGAATCAAAATTATCTTATCTTCACGTCTTTAATTCACAATTTGGATGTTTTCAATTAAAAATTCAATCACATATCACTGTTGAAAATGATTTTCTATCATTATAATATATATGATTATTATTACATCATAGCTATCTTTTCACGAGGCTGGTTATTGATTCTGTTTATATTTTAGATGATCATGAAAATATTTTATCCAAAAAAATTCTTGCATTAATTATACGGACTCCCATTTCGTCCTTCCTATTCTTTTATAGATGATAATGACAACACTGTTTATTGGTGATAAGATACGTTATGTTACCTAACGGGTAGATAAGGGGAGAAACTCGCATATCCAATTTGTCTTATCAACCGTAAATACAGGGTACTGTCCCTTGATGAAAGAAGACTTTAGTTTGACATGGGTATATCGCATGTTACCGTAGAGGGATCGATTCCCTATTGTATCTAATTTTGTAGGACTGTCTACAAATTACGTACTCTCTATATTTGAGTTCGGCAATCTCCGGTTCATTACGAAAGGTCACGTGCGAGTTCAGCTATATCTGTGTCCGAAGAATGCCGAATCGCATAACGGGAATACGTAATCATACGGAAATTACCGAGTGTCATTTCGGGTCAACTACATTAAAATCGTGTGAAAGAAGGAGAAATCAATATGTATAATCTATATATCTTTTTTAAACAAATACAAATGTAAGTTGCAATTTGAGTACGAAATACATGATGCTGTTTAACCTTTACTCTGCTGGCGTCAAGTGATTCTACCTTTGCGACCAGTGCAGACCAAGATCAAACGGCGCGCCAAGCAGGCTGTTCATGGTCTGCACTCTTCACTATTCAGTCAGTAAATGTTCAGTGAAACACAACTGGTACCCCCAAATTGAATTATGGACCAATTCATTTTAGAAATTTAGCGGGGTAATGTTTAAAGTAAGCGTGCATGCCTACATTCTCAAAACACATTCAACGCGTCCATTTATTTATTTTTAATTGTTATAATGTTATAAGCCAAGTATAGCTTGCTGACCCCGTTACTAGAAATGACGTTGTTGCTGTATATATGATGCATTGGCATTTATTATAGATACAAGAAATGACATCAAAGATCTCGTGCCTATTTAAAGTTAGGCCATGTTCGTTGTCATGCTAACGAATATTCTTTTGAAAACTTTAAAAAGTTGTTATGTCTTTTACTTAACGAATGTCTTTGATATATCAAATCGTTGGTATCGGCTTATCAGTAAGCTTAAATTATGGCGCGAAACCTAACTTTGGTACTGATATAGCAGTTTATAACTGCGCCGTATATACAGGACATCTTGGTACAATAAAGATATGTTTGGTCAAGACAATACCGTATGTATGGTGGCTGAATTCTATTTCGTGTTGTCGGGTTGGCGGGTCGAAGACACATCAATACGAAAACATGACGAATACCTTATTTGTCGAGTTTTCGTGTTGTCGGGACGAAAACACGCAAACACGACACATTCAGTACAACGCGAAAACTCGACTTTTAGACGGCGCCGACACGACATATTTACTTGTCGAGTGTTTGTGGGTAAGGCGCCCTTTATTTGTCGTATTTTTGTGTTTTCGCCCACCCAACACGCAAACACTAAATGGCAGAAATCAGCCACCATACGTATGGCAATGGACTGATTCACTTGTTGTGATGAATGTAACGGTAACAGGACCAGTGTACAGTTACCATGTAACAAACAGCGGTAAGATAACATATTGGACAAGATATAGTTACGTTATTAGTAATAATTATGTTTTAACTATCCACAGATGTCGGATCTTTTGTGCCATGTCGGTATTTGGCAAATTTATCCCATATTTACATGCGCTTGACAGGACTGAAAACCGTTTTATGTCACATTTACTTACCTGATTAAAATTTACAATATTTCTTTTTTCTTTAATAAGAATGAAATATTCCATTTGTCATAGCAACACCAAATTAACTATAGAAAAGTTATCTCTTGCAACGGCAAAATATGTTATGCTTAGTCAAATTATTTTGATATGTTTATGTAGAAGTTTAACAATTTATATAAGTAACACATATTCTTTTATTTTGCAATGGCGAAACTGTTTTCCTATTGCAAGAACACAGTATTTTCAAAAAGTTTCGACCTAAGGCGGTTTAAATACAAACATATTCGTTAAAATAAAACATGTTTAATAAAGTTACATTGTGAATATAAATGACTTTGCGGAGTCTATGTTGACAATGTAATATCGCAGTATAAATTTCCAGATATTCAAAACGTTTGCATTTCAATCTTTTGAATGATGTTTCTGCTTTGTTCATGTGTATCCATATTTAATGTGTTCAATTGAAAATAACAGTTCAGCGCAGTAATAAAACGTGTAACCCGAGTTTGTCCAAGTGTATCACATTATTCTATCAATGAATATAAATATTCCATTTGCAGACACATTGTTTTCAAGCAATATTTTGCTAATCTGTCTGTAGCTGCAATCAGTAGAGTGTGCTAATTCACCGTGTTCAACCGGTAACGCCGGTTTACGGTAATAACCGTGAATTAACCATTATCATGCTGGACACGACTGATTCTGCCTTTGTGACCAGCGTAGTTCTTAATCAGCCTGAGCATGATCTGCACTGTTCGACATTCAGTCAGTATCATTTTATTAAGCACTCCTTTCAACAGCTAATGGTACTGTCCAAATTGAAAGATGGACAAGTTCATTATAGAAACTTAGCAGGGTAAGAGTTAATACCAGAATCAGTACGGAATGAGGGTCGGGCAGGAAATCTTTCTAATATCGGATCTATAATGTAAGAGCATTTTGTGATATATTTTGGCAGATTACGAGACTCCCATACAACATGCAAAATGTTGTCTCGTTTGGAATATTGATAAGAAAGTCTTATCTATTTGAAGATAAAACAGAAGACTTCAACATATATTTTTGTTATCTTAATTATATATTATAAATCTAGATGCAATACATCTTATTAACATAGCACCATTGTAAAGATTGCGACTGTAACTCACTGCAGACCTGGAACGCCCGTATAAATTACAGACTCCGGTATATACCGGATTTAAGCGGTTTGAATGAAAAGTATTGTTAATGTATATATTTTGTTACCATGGTAATACTAATCCTAAACTTCAGTCAGTACATTATAGATATTATATACTAACTGCGTGAGGACATGTAATAATTTGAGTATTTCTGCCTTGAGCGGTAATGGACGGATTACACCAAACCGGAAGTGACTACTCAGTGTTACGTGAAGTAGCTCAAAATGTAGTTCCATGCTATGGATGAAATCTGGTATAATGAGTGACATGAGGAGGTGACAGCTATATTTTTGGCGTAGTTTTATTGCTTATTGTGGTGAGAAAAGATCTAGACCACTTTCATTGTGAATTTCCTAGAATAAGTTTTTTTTCTTTGCGAAAAATGTCTACCTACGCGCAATTGCTAAACGGCTGTTTTCACGGGGTGATGTACTCAGAACAGATTTTTTTTCTTATATACAACATAACATGTCAATATTTTCTATTTTTGATAAGAAGACATGTCATACTAAATGACTGTATATGGTTTTCATATCATTGAAATGCTCAAAAGTGCTGAAAATGAGGTCTGAATATTTAATTGTTAATATAAAATAAATAAGGAATTGAATTGGTAGAATGTAACCTAATTGATAATCACTTCCGGACATGCACAGAAGATCGCTCCATATCTGCAATGAGCAACATCGATTTAATTGAAATCATTTCGAACTTTAAAACACATCAAACAGTTAATGAAATATTCAAATGATATGGCACAGCATTGTTAATCAAAACACGTGCTGTGACTGTTTGATTAATATCTGGCGAAGTATGTTTGCTTGAACGTTGCCTAGTTGCCATGAAATATGCATCACTAATCATTTATAATTTTGTCTGTTGAAGACAAATGACAACTTGAATAAAGGCTTTATATAACATGTGTGCGTTAAATGCCAGTATTTACGCATTCATTTACATCAGGAGAAAACTAATTTAATACTTTAACTTTCAAGTAAACATGTTTTGATGACTTTGCTGTCTGCATAACAATTCGAAAACAAATATTTGTCATATTTTGAATCGGAACAATGATCATACTAATTAAAAAAGTGATCACACTTTATATGTTTTGTTTAGAAATAAGAAAGTCATCGCCGTTTTTTAAAATTATTTTTGCTTAAAAACTACTGTTTTTCAATGGAACCGCCCAGAAAAAAGCGGAGAAAAATCGTGTATCAACAAGACGATTCACATGCTGTTAATATATGATTTCTTTGAAATACTTTCCCGGGGACGAATACTTTTTCCTGCGATGACTGACATCTGGTATATGCGTCATGTTTCTTCAATAATAACTTCTTTTTGTAGCATAAAAAGATGCAATCAACCCATAGTATGTTTGCAATTATCAGTTATCAACCCCAAAGGCCCTGCCATCTAAGAGCCAACAATGTGCTCCCTCTTCTGTTCACTCCCCTTTGAACTCGTCGTCGGTTCAATTTTTGTCCATAACCGTGCTTTATAACATGTGGTGTGATTTTGCAAAACAGTTGAGAATGAATATCACTTTCTGTAAGTGTGTCCATTTCATAAAGATATACGAAATACCTGCCTACAAAACTTTTAATGTCAGTGGCCTATTTTTTTTAAGTTTTAAACTTTGTTTGACGATTGTCCCAATAGTATTATTATCAAGCATTTGCTATAAAGAGGCCGACTGCAATTTTGTATGCGTACTGTAGTTCATACCTGTTACCTGTATGCCTATACATGTATATTCATTCTATGCCCATGTTCTTTGTAGTTTCTTAATGCGGTCATAAAGTATACATTATGCAATGTAATTAGTATATGAATGTAATCTGTTTTTGTGTCTCTTATAATTCATTTATTGAATGACCAATAACATGTTAGATACATTCGCTTTTTATTATGTCAATTGTGAAAATTGTAACATGTATGTTGGATGAGACGTAAATAAACTATATATATATATATATATATATATATATATATATATATATATATATATATATATATATATATAAAGTACCGGCGATGAACAGAGTATTATGTTTTGCCGAATAAACTATTGAAATTGAATTTATAGAACCATAAAGCCTTTCAATGCTCTGTAAAAATTAATTTTAATCTAATTGCTTTTAGGCTGAAAATGCCTTTCATTGAACTGTATAAGATAGGCTGAGGCATCCATTGGCGAGTGGTTGCTAATTTTTAGTCACATGCTCCTCATAGATGTGGGTTTGAGTCTTACTTCGGGCGTAGATTTTTTCATATGAAGGAATCCATACTCTGATAGCTTGCGGAAGATCGTCATTTCTATCTACTCAGGTGCTCACCCGTAATGAAATAGGCTGTGACTAAATACAGAGTTGGTGCACCTGTGATATATTACAGACTCCGGTATATACCGGATTAACTAAATTTGAAAGAAAATATCTTAAATGTATATATTTTGTAACCATGGTGATTCTAACCCTAACCTTTAGTCAGTATTTTATGCACATTATACACTAAATGCGTGCGGACATGCAAAAAAATGAGTATTTTTGCCGTGCGTTCCTTTTGATAATAATTCCGCGCATGCGCAGAACGGCTGCACCAACTCTGCAATGAGAAACATTCAATGAAATAATGCGTAGGGACACCTGTGGTCTTCCTCGGCCACGAAAAGCTTAATGAAAGAGTTGGGTTTTACGGCGAATCGACACAAAACGGTCATATATCGCCGGGACGAAAAGCTGAAAAGTCGCCACATTATCTATAATTGTGCATGTGTTACGTTAAAACAAACAAAAACAAAACAAACAAAACTATGAGATAATTAAAATTTAATTGTTTTAAAAGAATCATAATGCATTTCAATGAGCTCTAAAAGATGATTTAAATTTAATTGTTTTAAATGCACATAATGCCATAGTTGAAAATGTGGCTGCTCTTACTGCAAAAGTTTATCTTGTGTAACCATATAATTATGCATAGCATCTATTCAGACAGGTGTTATATCTATTCTTAACATGAAACTTAACATCTAAAGGAACTTTAAGCTCTTATACATTCTTTTTAATAATAATAACATTGATAGTAATAATGATGATAATAATAAATAATAATAATAAAATCTTATCCAATAAAGGTTATGCAGAGTGTACATAGCATTAAAATAATATAAAACTATCTCCAGTAAGGCCTTCAGTTCACAAGAACAAGAACAAGAACAACAATATGCATGAATACGAACATTTACATTTACACGAATCACTTGCAAAAAAAAAAAAATTAAAAAAAAATACATCCAACAAAAATAAAAAAAAAACATAATAAAAAACAACAACAACAACAACAAGAACAAAAAAAACAATATATTATTTTTTATATTATACTGCTTCCCATTTATTCATTCGACAGACACTCGCATAGGTAAAAGAGAGAGAAAAACAACAAAAATCATTATATGTACACAAACAGAACCATTTAGAAATTGTAGGAAACACGAAAGATAGTACTGGGTAAGGGTAGATTTCTCGGAAGCACAGAGCACCACAAACACAACCTCAGACCCACGCATTTGCAAAGTAGGCTCACAGCTAAAAGAAGCTGTAACGGAAAAATATTACAGACGGGTTGGTTCAAAAGCCCAACATATACATTTTAATTTCATGCAAAATAAAGATAGAGGGTGAGAAGGGGTACAGAGTAGAAAGGGAGTGGGGGAGGGGGTAGAAGGGGAAAGTAGAACATGGATGAATATACAAAGGGAATGCTAAGTTCCTTAATCACAGTTGAACTACAACTTAAACCACAGTAGCAGACACTCAAGTCCCAAATACAAACACACACACACACGCATGCACACACACACAACTTACTATAAAATAAATAAACAGACAAATAAGAAATAACAGCACCGTAGGACACTGCCCAAGACACACAGACGCACAAACACACAAACGCACACATCTAAGCAGAAAAAGACAACAATCGGGCATCGCCTTAAGATTCGGGCAGCCAAAATTGAGGTGGGCACGATAATTTACTCATAGTAAAGGGGGAGGGGATGCCAAAGCAAGGCATTGCCATTGCAAGGGGAAAGTACGTGGCCGATAGGGGTAGTGGACAAACAATTGTTGTTTTAAATTTTTGAATGCTTTTCATGTCCAGGATTCCTTTATTTCAGCAGGAATTTTATTCCAAATATTAACGCTGAAGTACGAGAACGAATCTTTAAGTAGATTTATACGAGGTCTTGTAAGCAAATAAGAATTTCGTGGGATACAGAGCATAGATTTTACAATGTTTTATTTTAGGAACTCCGTATTTCAGTCATATTAGGTAATTTACAACTTCATTTTCTAGGGTAAGTTCTATGTATTTTGAATTACACTACACGATGTCGCTGTCATAATTCGCGCAATACCCAAAGTCAGATGTCTGGTTCAGTGCTTAAAACCACACGCCCATCTAAAATTCCGGTAGCTTTAAAAAGGAGTGGAATAACCTGTAGTTTGTTAGTTTAAGCCCTGCATGCCAATTCCTCCACTTTCGAATCGTAAGTTGAATGATTTAGTAAACTGAAACAAAGAAAAATATATTGCTGTCAAAATTATTCCAACAGGTAGATTTTTATAAAAAAGAAATGTTAATATTGATGTTTCTCAATTCAACTCTATAAAAAGTTGATAATCGAAACGTCTAGTAAGTTGATATTAATTACTTTATACTTAATGGGGGAAAATTGCAATGTTATTTTGAATCTGTCATTTTTGACGAAGAACAGTTTCCATCAGGAGTACTATTTGAACACTTCTAATATATATTCTAGAGTAAAATTTTTATTAGTCGTCCAACAAGACAATTAATGTTTTCAGAATGAGAGGTGTGTAAAGTGAAAGCTCACGACTTTCTAGATAAGGGGTCTATAGACATAACAACGGATTTTGATAACATTCTCTCTCTATGAGGTTTTACCGTCTTGTTTAGGACAAAATTGGAATGCTTGATGACAAGTATAATTTGTATATTCGGGGATTTTAATGTTGGATGAAGATAGCTTAGAGCATAATTAATACCATGACTTGTATTTAAATTCATTTATTGTCGGAGTTTGCATCTACTTGCTGAAGTTGGTGGCATAGCGGTCTGAAGATAGCGGCTTAGCAGCCTGAAGTTAGCGACCTCGCGCCCAAGCGGCCAGGCAGACTCGTGTATTTATTGTAAAATAATGATTTAGAAAATACGATTTATGTAAACAAATGTTAAAACTCAGTTAAGCACAAAAAAAGGAATGCTGCTTAACCCATGTTGAATATTTGCAACGCAGCCTAAGAGAGTAGACTTACCACAAAGAAATTAAGAAACAGTCATGTCTTTCCTAATTTATACTGAATGAAAATACATAAAACAGAAATTTTAACTACTCTGAGAATTTCCAATCCAGCGGCATAGCGGTCAATCAGACTCTTGCATTTATTTTAAATTAATGATTTAGAAAATACGATAACATAAAGGGAACTGTGAATACAAACGTTAGAACTCAATAAAGCATACAAAAAGATTGACGTTACATTGAAAATTCGCACAGCAGCATATTGAGTACACTTGCTACAAAGAAAATAAGAAACAGTCATATTTATGGTTAATTTATGTTCAGTGAAATACATAAAACAGCATTTTTAATTACTCCGAAAATTTCCAATCCAGTGGCCTGGCGGCCAAATATGAAGACAGTTTAAAAATGTCTTAACCTATTAGAAATAGACTATGCTCCAAGCAGCCTAGCGACTTATTTCATGCAAGTTACAATTAAATAATTAAAAGTTAAAATTCATTAAAATGACTGATTATTCTAGGCCGTCAGGCCGCTGGAAAATTTCTAGCAGCAAGTCGGCCTAGACTGAATTCAGATAAAAATGCTTGAAATCATGAGTAAATTGTTTCTAGCAGCCTAGCAATTTATTGGATATATGTTACAACTAATATTTAAAAGTTAAAGATAAATAAAATAACTTTTTCAAGTGATTATTCTAAGCCGTCAGGCCTGGTGTAAATTGAAAGTCAGATAAAAATGTTTGAAATCATGAGTAAAATGTTCCTAGCAGCCTAGCGACTATTGGATACAAGTTACAACTTAATTTAATTAATATTTAAAATGTAGAATTCATTAACATGATTTGCTTTGAAAATGATAATTCTAGGCCGCCAGGCTGCGTTGCAACTTTTCAAAGTTTAACAACATTCTTTTTCGTGCTCTACTGAGTTTGCACATTTTTATTCACACTTTTCTTTACATTTATCTTATTTTACAATAAATACATAAGTCTGCCGGACCGCAAGGCCACCAGGCCGCAATGCCACTGGATTGGAAATTTTTAAAGTAATAAAAAATTTGTTTTATGTATTTCATTGAGCATAAATAAACCACAAACATGACTATTTCTTAATTTCTTTGTACATGTAGTAAGTCTACTCTAATAGGCTGCGTTGCAAATTTGCAAAGTTAAACAACAGTTTTTTTAGCTTTTCTGAGTTTTAACGTTTGTATTCACAGTTTTCTTTATATTTATCGTATATTCTAAATCATTATTTTACAATTAAAATATGAGTCTGCAGGGCCGCCAGGCCGCTAGGCCGCTAGGCCGCCATCTTCAGGCCGCTAGGCCGACATCTTCAGGCCGCTAGGCCGACAACTTCCTGGAAAATGCATTAAAAAATATTGAAATTATTTTGAAACGTTATGGAATGAATGAAATTTTAAAACGTATTGATCATATCATGAAAGACTCAAAACAGGTAAAACTGTTCGATGATTAAAGTTACGACGGAACAATGTGCTAATTTGTACATACAACAGAATAAAATATGTTTGCTCGTACGTTGCCCAGTGTTCATGAAATATGCAGTGCCGCAAATTAACTGTCAGAATTCAAGGTATCCATCACCCAGTTATTAGTCAGTAAAGAGAACTGTGCCATTGAATGGCGAAGATCAAATATCTCCTCATATCGTTCAGCAGTTAGCAAATGCACTATCAGATTGAAGGCGGCAACCACATGCGCCCCCACCACCCCTCCCCAACCCCCATTTTGTTCGTGGAGCATAACAAGAGCAGTTTAACGATATCGCTTGACTATTTCAAACCCCTCTACATTTTATTAGCTTACATACAAAAGACACATCAATATTTCCTAAGCCAAAAAGGGGCATACTTTTGTAAACTTAAGTCAGAGCTATGGAATCTGGTTTAGTGCTGTGATGTCATGATGTCGAAAACTTATGAAGTGTTTGAAAGCATTCGGTCCAATAGTT
This sequence comes from Mercenaria mercenaria, assembly GCF_021730395.1. Taxonomy (NCBI): domain Eukaryota; kingdom Metazoa; phylum Mollusca; class Bivalvia; order Venerida; family Veneridae; genus Mercenaria; species Mercenaria mercenaria. The sequence goes on from NC_069379.1 coordinate 9,428,369, forward strand.
TCAGAGAAATCCACTTATTTTGCATACCATTCCTGCGAGATAGGGAAAGCCTGTGAAAGGTTCTACCTTTTTCCTTTGGTGGGACCTGATAGTATATACCGGTCACTCGGAAAAGAGCATAAGAAACAATGCGCGGGTACCAGAGACTCGGATGTGAGCATAAGAAACAATGCGCGGGTAACAGACACTCGGATGTGAGCATATGAAACAATGCTCGGGTACCAGACACTCGAATGTGAGCATAAGAAACAATGCTCGGGTACCAGACACTCGGATGTGAGCATAAGAAACAATGCTCGGGTACCAGACACTCGGATGTGAGCATAAGAAACAATGCGCGGGTACCAGACACTCGGATGTGAGCATAAGAAACAATGCGCGGGTAACAGACACTCGTATGAGACAGTATATGAAGAAAAATGCTAAACATAAGTAGTGAATGATGTCGCATCAGATGATTTTTTGAGGCGCTCAAAATGAGGCGACCCCGTTTATTTTCTTATAAATTCTGAGAAACAATTCCATAAACAAAACAGAAAAACAGTTTATTGCAAAATTACTCTTGTTAGTCACATTTGTACAACTCTTACTCGAAACGAAAAAGCAAGTGATAATATAAGGAGTGTAATAGGCTTCATTTTAGAATTCATTGAGCTTTTATTAATATTTCTCTTAGATAATTTTAGGCAAATTAAACATTTTCAATAATCGAAGCCAATCTTTTCGTTCAGCATTTTAAACATAAAAATATTATGTCCGTCCAGAAGTCCGGTTACTTTATGGTTAGTTCAAAGTACTTGTATACACAGTCAGTTTACGACGTGGATTCCTCCAATTTCCAATCTTGCTTAGGACTGATTAATAAACTGAAATAAAAAAAAAACAGTGATGTTTACGCCACAAACAACAAGAGAGATGCATGGTTTAAACTTTATATTGAAGTCAGTTGTTTATGAATGTGCGATTTATGAGCATGTAGCAATGTTTGTGAGACACAAGTTTCAGAGGTCACAGCATGTTCGAAGCTGAAACTGTGGATCGAATTCAGGCGGGCAAGCAATGCTGACAGTATTAAATTTCTGCTCAGTGAAGCAAAATGTAAATTCTGGTTACGAATGTGTTTCTTTTTTTTTTTCGACAAGCTCGAGTTTCAATGATCAATGTACATGTATATCAGAAGCCTCAAGGACATGACTTAACAGATAATACATTACGGAGCAGCAGTTTCGGACTTGTAGCCTAGTTAAATGCTCCGCGTTACGAGTTACCTGGAAAGACATTGAATAGTCATTCATTCATGGCTTTTATGGGAAAATTATCTTCTTGTATGAAGAGGTATGGTGAGCAGAAGAATGATAATTATGAATACTTGCTCATGTCAATGAGACAAATTTGTATAATATATATAAAGCAACAAAGGTCTTTTACTACATATTTTCCAGTAGACTGGCATCAGTCGTTAAGAGTCCTTCAAAACAAGTATCTTTACAACAAAATTCTCTTTAATAGTACTTTCTTGAAAAAAATAATCAACAATATCTCTCATCTCTGACTCTGTTGAGACGAGCCTAGAGAGAAAATATCAGTATTAGTATGAAGAAAGAAATTAATATTATTTAAGAAATAATAAGTTCCCTTGTGTGGTTCATCGTAGAATAACCCGTCTTTTGAGCTTTTACACGTAAGAATATATCACGGATGCCGTAGGTCTGAGTGATATATTGTCTCGCATAAGAACGAAAAAGAACGAAAAACTAGGGTTATTTTACGAAAAATCACACTTGGAAACTTGTTATTTCGATTCTAACACGACATACTAGACTAAGTATCAACAGTGTTAGAAAAACTGCTAACTATTTTTTACGACCGTGTTATGCACCTGAATCGGATGACGTCATTGCACGCGAGTGGTTTATTGCAGAACAACCCGAGATAGATTTTGCTCTACATGTATGTAGGTTATTCGCTGGTGTTAGAATAATTTGATTACAGATTATTTGATCTCAACAGACTTTGTAAGTCATATTTTCCAGATGTAGCCACCGGCTGTTTTGTACGTTTTACATTTTCGTGTGATAATAATGATATATTCACGCATTCTCAAATATATATTTGGGTTAAATTCTTACTTGGAAATCCAAGCACTTCCATTTCGCAAAGAGTAAGAGTTCCCATTCCTTTAAGATGGACTTGGACATATCTCGCCTCTATAGCGAGAGCCAGAGTGAAATTGAAGGTATGAATGTCATCTATCCGACCTGACACACTGCCAACAACGTCCATAGACTGCAGTGATGTACCAAAGGATAATTTCAAATCCTTTGTCATCCAATCTAAAATGATAGATCTATTTCTTTATAAGAACATAACTCATATTTTCGGTCTTTCATCTCCATTCAAAAGTATTATTTTATTACGTTATTATACATGAATAATAAATTATATGTTTCAAACTTTCTTACATGTATTAAAATCTGTTAACAATTACCGGAACAAACTTACTGCAGCAATTGTCCAAATTGTTATATAATTCTACACGGACGATACCAAATATGGCTCCAAGATCGACCCGCCACCAAGGACGGTTAACTGAACTTGTGAGAAAACATGACCGCCCACTGAGGTCTTGGATAGTATTGCCGTCCACGCCTTTTTCTCCGCTGTGATTGTTCCATACACCTGACATGGCCGTTGTTTTCCTTAGGGCAACATTGGTCTCATCAACTAAAATTTAAAGTGTTATATTTATTAGTAAGTAGGGACTTCTATTATTCAAAATTTGCTAACTTGCTATTACCTAGATGTAGCAATAAATTGAGCCGCGTCAAAACCAACATATATAGTGCGACCAGCATGGATGCAGACCAGCCTGTTTATCCTTGCAGTCTGGTCAGGATCCATGCTGTTCGCTAACGGTTTCTCTAATTGCAATAGACTTTGAAGGCGAACAGCATGGGTCAGGTTCCAGGCTGGTCGCAAATGCGCCACGTTGGTTTTCTCATGGCGCGGCTCAAATCTATGATTCTCCTCACAAATACCTATACTCTTATAAAAATCACATTTCATCGATTTTTTTACGCATTTCGCCGAAATATTTCATAGACTTTTCTATTAACGGCCCTATCCTTTCTCGACTCCTTACATCATTTTTCAATTAATGTGATGTGAAACACCTGTTAACACTTACATTTCCATAGAACTAGAAAAAAGACTGTTTGTGTGACAAAATATTTATGTAAAATGATTACATATTGCCACAGTATGTTTATTTCCGTGCGATAACCCTTACCATGCTGGACACGATTGGTTTTGCCTTTCCGTGCAGTCTGATCATGATCAGCACTGTTCGCTATTCATTCAGTATCTTTTTGGTAAGCGCCCCTTTAACAGTAAATGGTACTGTCCAAATTGGAAGATGGACAAGTTCATTATAGAAATCTAGCAGGGTATAAGGGTTAACGTATTTCAACATTTTTCTTTTTTTTCTTGAACTTTGGTTCAAGAGCTCTCTGTGTTCTGATCTCGGTGTATCTATCTAAGCAGAGATCTGTTATACCCAAACAAAATAGCTTTCCGATTATTTTTGATAAAATGAACAGACTTCTAAGGGCTGCAGTATACAATGGGAGTCTTTTTAAGTCTGTTCTACTTACGTTTTATAAATCTGAATAGAGGTAAATAAAGAGGGGGAAAAAGAAAAAAAGAAAGAAAAAGAAAAAAGGACCATATCTGTTAAAAATATTTTCAGTTAAACAAACACTATGTCAAATCGACTAAAAAGCATAAATACTTTTTGATTTTATGTGCCAGGTATTGTAGTATTGTAAGACCTGGTATCCTTCGTAGGTAACTGACATCCAATTGTTGATTAGATGTTTATACTAGTTAATGTATAGTTACTTTTTGTGCATTTGTCGACAGCCGTCACATTCCAGTTTCCATTAGACAGGCAAACAGCGTATTCCATTCCATCGACTATCTTGTACCCGAAATCGCATTCATATTGTATGCGGTCACCAATACTCTTCATGTTCCCTAAAAACTTTCCATTCGGCGGAGGTTTATTTTGTAGACATTCTGAAAACAGTCAGATAACAATTACAGTAGAACCTGTCTTAAGCGGCATCCATTGAATGTGTCGGTTAAAAGAGGTTGTCGGATGAAGCAAGTTTTTCATATTATATAATTTTATCCTAATATATTTGTATGATTTTCTGTACTATTAGGTTATTTAACATTGTTCTGTACAATACGGAGATATATTTGGACTCCTACCCAGCTGAGAAAACCATATTGGACGAGCCGCTAATCTCGTATTGTACAGTACAATGTTAAATAACCTTTTTATTCTATATCTATTTTATCTTACTATAATAATAGTTTAAATTAAAAATGTTTTACTGAATATTGTATTCCTGCCTTTTCTAGTTTTTCCCAGCTTGGTACGAGTGCAAATATATATTATACAGAACAATGTTAGACCTTAAATAACCTTTTTATTCTATATTTATTTGACTTCATACGTAATATACGTAATTCATTGAATGTTGTTTTTTCTGCGTATCATCATTAAAAAAAGTATATGGTGCAACCTCCCTACAACAGCCATTTGGCGATTTGGGTGGTAATAATACTTGGCTGAGATATTATGCCCACAAACATTGTCAGCAAGTTTGGTGAAGATCGGATGAAAACTGTTCGACTTAAAAGAGCGGACAAGGCCAAATTCCCCGTTTTTCGAGTAATTCAAGGACTATAATCAAAGAGTGCCTGGTACAATTTGGCTGGTTATCGAAATTGGCCGAGATGTAATGCCCACAAACATTCTCAGCAAGTTTGGTGAAGAGCCGACGAAAACTGAATTATAGAGCAGACATGTTTTGGATGCTGACCGCCCGCTGCCATTTATAATCTTCTCCATTTTGTTTCTTAACCGTTAAACAAAAAATGCTGAGGTAGCTATTCAGATAGTCAGGGCTGATCAATACCAATTTCTAGGTTTCGTCCGGAACGGCTTCTTTTAGCGACTTTTCAAATATTCCAACATCTGATGATCCTTTTTACTGTATATTTAAGTTTTTGATTATTTATGAACGTTTTAATATCTAAATCAGATAGCATTGTTATCCCTTGAATCGTTTTTGTGTGTTGTAAACAAAAAACAACTCAAATTAAATCCAGATTTCAAGAAGCATAATCAAACTCTGTACACAGAGCGCCAACTTCATCCGATTTACATTCGGAACATTTTCACGCGTTTCGGGCTTTATCGTATGATTAACATGGGACTGTTGAACCGTCCAAATACAGAAAATACAGGATTTTTTGTACGCGCGTGCGTCCAAATACAGAAAATACAGGATTTTTGTACACACGTGCATCCAAATACCATAATATATTGTACGGTCACGTGTTGCAAATGAACGTTCGCGATTGGATAGATAAAATAGGTATAGAATAAAATCTTTTATCACATGTATTTGTTTTTGACAGTGAAATGAAGGAAAAAAGTTAAGAAACGAATTTCAGTTATATAGCATTCATTTTGGGAATGGAAAAGTGTGTCCTTTTAAGTATGTGGGTGCTGAACTTAAGGTTCATGGGTTCTGTTATACAAAACTTTAAAAATAAATAAGGACAGAAAAAAAAACGGATAAAGTACATGAATGTGGATGCATTTAGCGTATCCGACTCGGCCAAACAACCACGTCCTAAACCAACACTATTCTCGTACAATATATGGACAACTTTCTAAACCTATTTACAACAAGTTCAATGTCCACTTGTAAAGGATCTCGGTACATGAATAAACCATCAGTTAAAATATAACCTTCATAAAATTAGCGCCAGAAGATAATCACGTCGAACAAATAATATAACAGACCATAAGATAGTATAATAAATTAAAAATGCGGACAAAAAAGTTGAAAAATAAAGACACAGCTGTAGAAAGATCAACAGCATTGAAAACAAGAAAACTGGAGGAAAACGCGTTTGTGACTAGCCAACTTCCCATTTACTCTAGCGTCAACAGTTCAAATAAAATTATTCCCGCTGATGTAAAACAAAAACTTCTGAATTTATTAAGATTATTGACTTCCGGACGTTAAAGTTATATATTTGATAATGTTTATCACTGAACATTTATATGAGAACCGCCTATCTTTCCAAGCTTATACGAGTGCTAAAGTCAAAAATAAAAGCAGAATGCTGATTATTTTACATAATTCAAAAGAGTTCTAACGATGTTAACCGTTTAAAAAGCTTTAAAAGAAATGTTACCGAAAATATAGATATGGGTTCCATTACTGAGAAAGGAAGCCGCTTACCTGTATGTTTACACGTTTGCTCACTAGGTATACATGTCTTGTCGCTTTGGTCACAGTTCGCACAAGTCGGAGGTTTCTGAAAAAAGACTTGAATGCACAAACTGTAAACTTTCGCATTCGCAAGGAAGAATTCGGTTTGCTTTTATTTCATTTATGATTCGGACAATTAATTATATCAGAATAATATTGCCTTTGATATATAACGTTCACTACAGATGGTTCAGTTTCTTTCTAAACTTTTTTTTGTCAACACAAGCTTTCCAAACGCTGCTCTCCGACAAAGTGCAGTGTGGTTCTGATTTCAATATTCTCTTTATTGGAACCGAGAAATATAAATAATTTGGAAGTTTTTTTTTTTTGGTGTTTTTTTTCATGATTTAACAATTTAGACTTCATCATAAGCCGTTTGATTAAAGATTGTATTTGGGCAACCAAGTTTCAAAATTCAGAAACAAAAAAGCGTACATATAATAGCCAAAAAAAAAGAAAAAAATATTACGTTTAATTCTTAGAGGACAGCACATATTTTTTAACATTGATCTAATTTACCATGGTATGTAATGTACATAATGTAAAATCAATGTAAAAATATTATACATTAAAATAAATTATATTTGTAATTCTAAACCACAGAAATATAAAAGCAGTTAAATTCCTTCGTATAATACATTATTGTAGAGCATAACGGCCGGGGTGATTTGTGCTATTTTGATTGCTTCAACAAAATGCATCATTCTTGTGTAAAAATAATACTAAAACGTTACCTGTATAATTTCAATGTCTGATGCCTTGACCTCTACGCAACTTTCTTTACTTCTGTCTCCTTCGTTTTCTTCCGACGAATAAAGATAGCAAGCGTTGTACCGTCTTTTATAATTAAGAGCTCCGCAATTCGGACGCATGCCGCATTCTTTTACACATTCCGGAAGTGCAATTCCTGGCAATATGCCAATTCTATCCTTTTCACCACGACACGATGGTTTGAATCTAAAGGTGTAGTCCAATTTAACGCCATCTTTACTGGTATAGGTAAACGCAAAGATTTTCTGGCAAAGTAGCATTAATACAAAAAAGTCCGAAATTCTGAAAATGTTCATCATGAATGGTGCTATGTGCCCCTCACGCGACTTGCACGCGACAGTGAACACGCAGTTGTCAATATATATCAGATACCAGACTGTTAGAATGAGCAGCCTATTTGTTTCCTTTATATGAGCCGCGCCATGAAAAAAAACACCACATAGTGGCTTTGCGACCAGCATGGATCCAGACCAGCCTGCGCATCCGCGCAGTCTGGTCAGGATCCATGCTGTTCGCTAACGGTTTCACTAATTGCAATAGACTATGAAAGCGAACAGCATGGATTCTGACCAGTCTGCGCGGATGCGCAGGCTCGTCTGGATCCATGCTGGCCGCAAAGCCAAAATGTTGGTTTTCTCATGGCGCGGCTCATATTAAAAAGAACCTATGAAAGACGCATTCTCATCCCTATTCAGTCTTTATTTGTCATGAATTTCAAATCTCTGTTTCGTTTTCTTTTCTAACAACTTCAGTTCCTGCAAGAAATGTTTCGTAAAAACTGTCATTGAGTTGAAGAAATAGTTTAAACACCTCGAATCATAAATTCTAAATATTATCAGTATCAAAATCTGCAAAACATCCTATCAATGTATTACGCATATCATATTGCAGACAATTTTCAGAAATGCCTCATAAATAAAATAGTAAATGAATTAATCTCTGGCAGTCATATTTCACTTTCTGATTCTGAATGTTAAATCATTTTTTAAACCATTCAAATTCTTGGAATTCATATGTTTCAAAATATTATTAATTCATACGAATTTGTGCGCGCCTAGCAGAAATGCTAGTCGTTCGCTTTTGTTACCTGCTCATCGGATTTCCATTAATATTTATATATTGCTTTCACAAAATACAATGCAAGAAATCGTGCAAAGGTTACTGTTTTACAAATATTATCGAATATTTGTTCATCAAAACCCCTACGGAGATTTTATTATCAAATATTTAAGGCTTTCAGGCCGTTTATCGTCTGATTTACTGCGGTTTAGAATTGAGCTGGGCAGAAATTGAATCATTATGACGTTATCCGGAGTTGATAAATATCCAAGCATTTGAACGACGATACGTGGTAAATCAGACGATAAAGCATGAAAAGGTCTTGTCGGTATTTGAGACACGATTTTACTGTACGTTACCCGTGGAAAACGTGTGCTCTAACGCTCAGATATTACTAATAAACTATGATAATGTGGCAGTTGAGTCCAATAAGTCCAGGGGTGTTCAAAGATAATCCGTCATAGATCTGTTGTAAAGCAAATATTGGATTTTACCTGTATTGGAAAATAAACAGTGTCGATTGTATTGAGGTCAACTGCCACATTATCAAAGTTTATTAGTACATTTGCTTTGTAAACAACCCTAGTTAGTTCACAAACTTGTTGTTTTGGAGATCTAATATGTAATAAGGCACTGCCTCAATCGGGAATCTATCCGTGCGCGTTCAGCTATATCTGCGTCCGAAGAATGCCGAATCATACGTAATCATACGGAAATTACCGAGTGTCATTTCCGGTCGACTACTTTAAAACAGTGTGAAAGAAGAAGAAATCAATATGTATAATCTATATATCTTTTTTAAACAAATAAATTGCAATTTGATTACGAAATACATGATGCTGTTTAACCGTTAGTCTGCTGGCGGCAAGTGATTCTGCCTTTGCGACCAGTACAGACCAAGATCAAACGGCGGGTCCAAGCAGGCTGTTCATGGTCTGCATTCTTCGCTATTCAGTCAGTAAATATTCAGTGAATACCCCTTTGAAAAACAACTGGTACCCCCTCCCCCACCTCAAATTGAATTATGAACCAATTCATTTTAGAAATTTAGCGGGGTAATGGTTAAAGTAAGCGTGCATGCCTACATTCTCAAAACACGTTCAACTCGTCCATTTATTTATTTTCCAATTGTTTTAATGCAGTAAGCCAAGTATAGCTTGCTGGCCCCGTTATTAAAAATGACGTTGTTGTATAGATAGATTTTGCTCTACATGTATGTAGGTTATCCGCTGGTCGTGTTAGAATATGTCTTTTACTTACCGAATGTCTTTGATATATCAAATCGATGGTATCGGCTTATCCAGTGAGCTCAAATTATGGCGCGAAACATAACTTTGGTACTCGTGGAGAATTTTTGTAACTGTGTCGTGGATTCAAGACACCATGGCACAATAAAGATGTTTGGTTAAGGCAATAACGTATGTATGGTGGCTGATTTCTGCCATTTCGTGTTGTCGTGTTGACGGGTCGAAGACACAACAATACGAAAACACGACAAATACCTTATTTGTCGAGTTTTCGTGTAGTAGTACACGTCGATTTGTGGGAATATGGGTCGCCGTGAGAAAAATATTGAGAAATATAGAGACCTATACCACATTGTAGATTGAAGTGAGTTATCGTAATTTCCCATGTATCTCTTTCCAGACACGCGACTGGAAAAAGTTATGACGTCATAAATATGGCGGCTAAAAAGAAAATAAGAAAGGCAGAAAATGTATGACTGCTGAATAATTACAGGTGACAACGTCTTTGAAAGCTATGTTATGATTGTAAAAATGATATATTTAGTGAAGGTTATGTTTATTCTAGCAGATGAAACATTTTTATGAAAAATAAGATGGAATTAATTATGCTTAAAATGACAAAATATCCATAAATATCAGAAAATGACGAAAATGACTAAATAACGATATTAAGTGAGCGTATTTCTGTTAAACGGCGCAGTATGCTCGATTAAAAATAGAAATAGTCTAATACTCTATCACTTCTATAGTCAAATAAAATAATTATATATATTTATATACCCTTGTTATCTGTATGAGTGTGTCAGATCGGCTTAACGCCCCGACAATGTGGTCGGAACGCAAAATCAATAATAAGAATAAAACTGTTACATGGTGCAATCTTTAGAATGTTGTTTCTAATGATATAACAGCTTTAAAACGTAAACTATTTTATAGCGCAGATTCTCCTATTAAAATTGATAAATCCAATTAATACATACTTCCCCGTAAACCTGAGTTTAAAGACATCGACGAAAGGAACCATTAGAAGATTTCTCTTTGTACGTTTTAGTCCAGCATACTAGGTGGTCTATGATGTCATCGTCGTTTAACGCCTACAGTATATTTACGTTTTACATAAGGAAATTTATAGTACTTAAACCTACAACTTGAGTCCTTCTAATGAACAGGATTTGGCCATTAATCACATCCCTGAAGTTTGTATTTTCGAAGTTCGCATAGATGATCAGCAAGATTATGATGGATTCCTTAATTGCATATACAGTCACATTAAGCTTCATGCCTAACTGATATTTTACCCCGTGTGAAACGATATTGCGACAAAGTATATGCAGACTCTGAAAAAATCATTCCTAGAAAACTTAAAATCCAACAATTACAAGGTGTGCTTTTAGTTGTTTCATATGATTTCTTTACTTTTTATACCTATTTACCTAATAATCTAATGAATGACAAAGGAACTGCTTAAATTAAACGCATTTTGATATAATTCTTGATGATGTTTTCATATACGGACAATCAGTTGTTGCTCGAATAGTTGACATTTTTATGCCAGGGAGGTACAGTTATGAAATGTAGACTACAATACTACATCGCTTGGGATTGACATACACGTATCTCCATATTTAAAATTGATTTAAGTACACTGATTTACCCAAGCTTTTATTCTATTTAGATGGGGTGGGGTATGTTCCCCATACAATCTTTTGAAATATATCGGACCAGGTAGGTGTCTGTTACTAGATGCGTGGTTTGTCTCACAATAGCTGTAGGTCATGTGTTCTGTCGGTTATATGTGACGTTTAATAAATACATTTTCATTTACCTTTATGTAATCGTCATATCTTTGTAAGAGCGACTTTCAAGCATTCAATGAACGTTATCAATATGTCCTGTTTGCAGAAATACCGCTATTATCAACTGCGAAAATATTCTACTAAATGTCAGTATCGTAATTCAGTGCGTGTTTTTTTACGTTCAATAGCAATTTAAAACACTTCTGTTACTAAATGTATCAAAACAATTATAGTAATTTATCAAATTCAATGGAAATTTGCCCAAATGTATTTGGTAAAATGATGAAATGTTTTATCATATGCGGCTTTGACCCACTTATTTCGAGATATATTGCATATTTGGTGTTCAGTCCTTTGTCAGCTGGATGCTAGATTTTCATATGTGATCGTATCTAACGAAAGAGGTGGATGACGCCATGATAGTTCTTAAAGCCCACTAATACTTACATGTAGCTGCTTTGATATGTTTTTGCTTTCCTGATTCGTCGGATCCTTAATAATATTCTGCTGTTGTTCTGCTTTCTGCAACGGCATGGAGAACATGTGCAAATGGTTTGTTAAAAGATTCAAGAAGATCCCTTGAAAGTATAGAACTCAACTAATCAAAATAATAGGAGACTCGGTTTGACTAAGTTTGTTCATGAGAGGTTTAGAAAAGTGAAATACCCTCACGCCCTCTAGCACCAGCTTAAGCGGAATTCTACTGTGATAATACTAAATGAACTCCGTAAAACTAAAGGACCAGAAGTTTTTCATATAGATATTTACCCAATCAAACTTGTTTTTCACATAACATGCCTTTAGTTTTCCTTTCGTGAATAAGACATTCAGCAGCCGAGGGCTTAATTATATGTATACTGTTCTATCACATTGGAATATGGTGGGGATAAAGAGTGTGAGCATTGTTGCTAAAATACTGTTTTAAGCACAGCAGCGTTGTTATACAACTGACCGTTCCAAGGCGTTGCCGCACTGCGTACTTTTCTTTTATTTTACGTTTTGAGCTTTCTGTCTATATGCTTTACTTTGTTCATGTATTTATCATGTTCTAAACTATACATGCATTGCTGCAGTGTTACGGTTTAAAGAGGACTTGCAGAGTGTATCACATATCGGACCTTTTGAGTAATACTTTCAATTGCAGAGAAGGAATGATGAAAAAAGACAATGAAATGACTACCCCATGCCCCTGATGCCATTCCTTCTGCAATTAGCTGAACGTAATTGCGGAAACCCATATTAAACTCAGAACGTTTTAAATTTAGGGGTAAGGAATAATACTGTTTGTAGATAGCTTTGTTGTCGCGGGGCTGAGGACGAATTAAGTAAAACACTTTCAGTGTTGATGTCAAGTCTTAATGAATATAATTAACTAGTAATTCAGAGTAATTAAGAAGACTATCATGAATTTAACACTTGCATTAATTAAAAAAATTCTGTTAAACTTCTACTGGCATAATCGTCTTGACCATGCTTAAATCTAATCAAAATGAACTTGCAAACAATGTAATTTGCACATAATCTTATAATAAGTGTATAGACAACTATTTGTGCCGATATTGATTTGTACTACATTTCAAATTCCTTTCATTCTAGGTACTTATTAAAAGCAGATACTGGTAACATATATTCCCTTATTGTATGTTATATTTCTTGTAACTTTCGGAAATTACCTATTTCAAATTTAACACGATAAGAATAGTCGAAAATACTTAATATCAAGAGGTAGAAGCGACGTGTAAAAATGCATTGTAAATTAAGTGGGTGGGGTACAAATTAAACAGTTAAAATAAATTGAATATACTGTTTCCTGAGAAAGTGTAAATATAGATATTTGAAATGTCCCATTGGCTTGTTTAATGACATGATATTCGATATTATAAGCAATTTTACTGACTTTTTTAGAAATTATTCAGCAGTATTATTTTCGTAATAGGCCGCCATATTGATGACGTCATTTTCTGATCCAGTCGCGGTCCCCAGAAGAGATACATACATATTGTCTTTGTCTTAGACCAAGGAATAATTTGGTATATGTGGCTATATTTCTCAACTACTTTCAAGCGGGATTGCAAATGGCCGTGGACTATAGGCGTGACGAAAACACGCAAATACGACACATTCAGTACTACGCAAAAACTCGACTTTTAGTGGGCGCCGATACGACATATTTACTTGTCAGTGTTCGTTTTGGTGGGTATCGCGCCTTTTATTTGTTGTGTTTTTTTAGTGTTTTCGCCCCGCCAACACGCAATGGTGGAAATCAGCAACCATACGGTATGGCAATGGACTGATTCTCTTGTTGTGAAGAATGTAACAGCAACAGGACCAGTGTACAGTCACCATGTAACAACAGATGTCGGGTCTTTTGTGCCATGTCGGTATTTTGCAAATTTATCCCATATTTATATGCGCTTTACAAGACTGAATACCGTTTTATGTCATATTTACTTACCTGATTAAAATTTACAATGTTTTTTTTTTCTTGAATAAGAATAAAAGATTGCATTTGTCGTAGCAACACCAAATTAACTATAGAAAAGTTATCTTTTGCAACGGCAAAGTATGTTATGCTTAGTCAAATTAATTATTTTGATATGTTTATGAAGAATTTTAACAATTTATATAAGTAACACATATTCTTTTATTTTGCAATGGCGAAACTGTTTTCCTATTGCAAGAACACAGTATTTTCAAAAAGTTTCGACCTAAGGCGGTTTAAATACAAACATATTCGTTAAAATAAAACATGTTTAATAAAGTTACATTGTGAATATAAATGACTTTGCGGAGTCTATATTGACAATGTAATATCGCAGTATAAATTTCCAGATATTCAAAACGTTTGCATTTCAATCTTTTGAATGATGTTTCTGCTTTGTTCATGTGTATCCATATTTAATGTGTTTAATTGAAAATAACAGTTCAGCACAGTAATACAACGTGTAACCCGAGTTTGTCCAAGTGTGTCACATTATTCTATCAGTAAATATAAATATTCAATTTGCAGACACATTGTTTTCAGGCAATATTTTGCTAATCTGTCTGTAGTTACAATCAGTAGAGTGTGTTATTTCACCGTGTTCAATCGGTAACGCCGGTTTATGGTAATTGCTGTGAGTTAACCATTATCATGCTGGACACGATTGATTCTGCCTTTGTGACCAGCGTAGTTCTTAATCAGCCTGATCATGATCTGCACTGTTCGACATTCAGTCAGTATCATTTTATTAAGCACTCCTTTCAACAGCTAATGGTACTGTCCAAATTGAAAGATGGACAAGTTCATTATAGAAATTTAGCAGGGTAAGAGTTAATACCAGAATCAGCACGGAATGAGGGTCGGGCAGGAAATCTTTCTAATATCGGATCTATAATGTAAAAGCATTTTGTGATATATTTTGGTACATTACGAGACTCCCATACAAAATGCAAAATGTTGTCTCGTTTGGAATATTGATAAGAAAGTCTTATCTATTTGAAGATAAAACAGAAGAGTTTAACATTTTTTTTGTTATCTTAATAAATCTAGATGCACTACATCTTATTAACATAGCACCATTGTAAAGATTGCGACTGTAACTCACTGCAGACCTGGAACGCCCGTATAGATTACAGACTCCGGTATATACCGGATTTAAGCAGTTTGAATGAAAAGTATCGTTAATGTATATATTTTGTTACCATGGTAATACTAATCCTAAACTTTAGTCAGTATATTGTAGATATTATATACTAATTGCGTGCGGACATGCAATAATTTGAGTATTTCTGCCTTGCGCTGTAATGGACGGATTACACCAAACCGGAAGTGAATACTCAGTGTTACATGTGAAGTAGTTCAAAATGTAGTTCCATGCTATGGATGAAATCTAGTATAATGAGTGACATGAGGAGGTGACAGCTATATTTTTGGCTTAATTTTATTGCTTCTTGTGGTGAGAAAAGATCTAGACCATTTTCATTGTGAATTTCCTAGAATAAGTTTTTTTCTTTGCGAAAAATGTCTACCTACGCGCATTTGCTAAACGGCTGTTTTCACGGGGTGATGTTTCTCAGAACAGATTTTTTTTCTTATATACAACATAACAATGTTTTTCTATTTTTGATAAGAAGACATGTCATACTAAATGACTGTATATGGTTTTCATATCATTGAAATGCTCAAAAGTGCTGAATGAGGTCTGAATATTTAATTGTTAATATGAAATAATAAAGACTTGAATTGGTAGAATGTAACCTAATTGATAATCACTTCTGGACATGCGCAGAAGATCGCTCGATATCTGCAATAAGCAACATCGATTTAATTGAAATCATTTCGAACTTTAAAACACATCAAACAGTTAATGAAATATTCAAATGATCTGGCTCAGCATTCTTAATCTAAACACGTGCTGTATTTTTGATTAATATTTGGAAAAGTATGTTTGCTTGAATGTTGCCTAGCGGCCATGACATATGCATCATTAATCATCAATACTTTTGTCTGTAGAAGACAAAAGACAACTTGCATAAAGGCTTGCGTTATAAATGCCAGTATTTACGCATTCATTTACATCAGAAGAGAACTAATTTAATACTTCTAACTTTCAAGTAAACATGTTTTGATGCCTTTGCTGTCTGCATAACAATTCGAAAACAAATATTTGTCATATTTTGAATCGGAACAATGTTAATTGTATAGGCAATGATCTTGCTAATAAGATAAATGATCACACTTTATATGTTTTGTTTAGAAATAAGAATGTCATCCTGTTTTTCGATTATTTTTGCATAAAAACTACTGTTTTTCAATGGAACCGCCCATGTGTTAAGCGGAGAAAAATCGCGTATCAACAAGACGATTCACATGCTGTTAATATATGATTTCTTTGAAATACTTTTCCTGGGACGAATACTTTTTCCTTGACATCTGGTTCAATTTTTGTCAAATATACGTGCTTTATAACACGTGGTTTGATTTGCAAAACAGTTGAGAATGAATATCACTTTCTGTAAGTGTGTCCATTTTATAGAGATATACGAACTACCTGCCTGCAAAGCTTTTATTGTCAGTGGCCTATTTTTTAAGTTTTAAGCTTTGTTTGGGGATTGTCCCAATACTATTATTATCAAGGATTTGCTTGATTGAAAGAGGCCGACTGCAATCGTGTATGCGTATTGTAATCCATACCTGTTACATGTATGCCTATACATGTATATTCATGCTATGCCCATGTTTATTGTAGTTTCTTAATGCGGTCATAAAGTACCGGCGATGAACAGAGTATTATGTTTTGCCGAATAAACTATTGAAATTGAATTTATAGAATCATAAAGCCTTTCAATGCTCTGTAAAAATTATTTTAATCTAATTGCTTTTAGGCTGAAAATGCCTTTCATTGAACTGTATAAGATAGACTAAGGCATCCATTGGCGAGTGGTTGCTAATTTTTAGTCACATGCTCCTCATGGATGTGGGTTCGAGTCTCACTTCGGGCGTAGTTTTTTTTCATATGAAGGAATCCATACTGATAGCTTGCGGAAGATCGTCATTTCTATCTACTCAGGTGCTCACCCGTACTGAAATAATGCGGAGGGACACCTGTGGTCTTCCTCAACTACGAAAAGCTTAATGAAAGAGTTGGGTTTTACGGCGAATCGGCACAAAACGGTCATATATCGCCGGGACGAAAAGCTGAAAAGTCGCCACATTATCTATAATTGTGCCTGTGTTACGTTAAAACAAACAAAAACAAAACAAACAAAAATATGAGATAATTAAAATTTAATTGTTTTAAAAGAATCATAATGCATGTCAATGAGCTCTAAAAGATAATTTAAATTTAATTGTTTTAAACGCACATAATGCCATTGTTGAAAATGTGGCTGCTCTTACTCACTGCAAAAGTTTATCTTGTCTAACCATATAATTATGCATAACATCGATTCAGACAGCTGTTATATCTATTCTTAACATGAAACTTAACTTCTAAAGGAACTTTAAGCTCTTATACATTCTTTTTGATAATAATAATATTGATAGTAATAATGATGATAATAATAAATAATAATAATAAAATCTTATCCAATAAAGGTTATGCAGAGTGTACATAGCATCAAAATAAAATGCAAACTATTTCCAGTAAGGCCCTCAGTTCACAAGAACAAGAACAAGAACAAGAACAAGAACAACAATATGCATGAATACGAACATTCACAGTTACACAAATCACTTGCAAAAAAGCACACAAAACAAACAACAACAAAAAACAACAGTATATCATTATATTATACTGCTTCCCATTTATTCGTTTGACAGACACTCGTATATGTAAAATAGAGAGAAAAACAACAAGAATCATTATATGTATACATAACCATTATCATTTAGAAATTGTAGGAAACATGAAAGATAATAGGTAAAATTTCTCGGATGCACAGAGCACCACAAACACAGCCTCAGAGCCACGCAAAGTAGACCCACAACTAAAAGAAGCTGTAACGGAAAAATATTACAGACGGGTTGCTTCAAAAATCCAACAAGTACATTTTAATTTCATGCAAAATAAAGATAGAGGAGGAAGGGGTACGGAGTAGAGAGAGAGTGGGGGAGAGGGTAGAAGGGGAAAGTAAAACAAGGATGAATATACAAAAAGAATATTACATTCCTTGATCAGTTACACTACAGCTGTAACCACAGTATCGCAGACACTCACGTCCCAAAGACAAACACACACGCACACGCACGCACCCACACACAACTTTCTAGCATAAATAAACAGACAAGCAAGGAATAGCAACACCGTAGGGCACCGCCCAAGACACACAGACGCACAGGCACACAAACGCACATATATAAGTAGGAAAAAAAAACAACAATCGGGCACCGGCTTAAGATTCGGGCAGCCAAAATTAAGGCGGGCACGATAACTTACTCATAGTAAAGGGGGAGGGGATGCCAAAGCAAGGGATCGCAATTACAAGGGGATAGTATGTGAGCGGTATGGGGAGTGAACGAACAATTGTTGTTTGAAATTTTTGATTTTTTTCTTCGTCCAGGATCCCTTAATTGAGCAGGTATTTTATTCAAAATATTAACGTAAAGTACGAGAACGAATCTTAAAGTAAATTTATACGAGGTCTTGTACGCAAATAAGAATTTCGAGGGTACAGAGTGTAGAAAATATACAATGTTTAATTTGAGGAACTCCATATTTCAGTCATATCACGCAATTTACAACTTTATTTTCCAGGGTAAGTTCTACGTATTTTGAATTACACTCCACGTAAAATTCGTGCAATACCCAAAGTCAGTTGTCTGGTTCAGTGCCTCCATCTGAAATTCCGGTTGCTTTATAAAGGAGTCGAATAACCTGTAGTTAGTTAGTTTAAGTCCTGCTTGCCAATCCCTCCAACTCTGAATCGTAAGTTGAATGATTTAGTAAACTGAAACAAAGAATAATATATTGCTGTTAAAATTATTCCAACAGTTAGATTTAGATATATATAAAAAGAAATGTTAACATTGATGCTTCGCAATTTAACTCTATAAAAAGCTGATAATCGAATCGTCTAGTAAGTTGATATTAATTATTTTATACTTAATGAGGGAAAATTGCAATGTTATTTTGAATCTGTCATTTTTTTTGACGAAGAACATTTTCCATTTGGAGTACTAGTTGAACACTTCTGATATTTATTCTAGAGAGTCCACCGCCTCTGTAGCCTAGTGGTAGAGCGTCCGCTTCGAGAGCGGGAGGTCTTGGGTTCGATCCCCGGCTGCGTCATACCAAAGACGTAAAAAATAATATTAGCAGCTTCCTCGCTTGGCGCTCAACATTAAGAGGGTAGTGCTAGGCCTGGTAAGCCCGGTGTCATGTGACTGGGTGGGGTATCATGTCACGTGTCTTCGGCGTGATATTCCAGTGAGGCAGCACTATAAAGTTGGGCATTGTGCTCAGTGCTACAAGTAGACACCGTCGTTTATATGACTGAAAAATTGTTGAAAAAGACATTAAACCCGAGCACACACACATATTCTAGAGAGTCCACCGCTCTATCAGTACTCTCAGTGCTTTGATTATTCTAGAGTGGGCAGGATGGAGGTATAGTTACACATCTTTCATATAAAGAGATTAAATACGCGTTCATCCAAAAGCGTTTGCGTTTGAAGTTCTATCAATAAAAATATGCACGCATTATCATATTCCAACGATCTCAACAAAAAAAACCCCTGCATATTACTGATCGAGCTTCAAATGCTTCATCCTTGAAATATCGTACTGAAATGTATCTGACAGTGTCGTATATAGGAACAGTGAAACAAATTATTCCTGGTTAGGCGAACTAGAAATACTATACTTCATGTGCATTCGTTTTTTACTTGAATATATTTAAACTAGGACGACAGATTAAAAAATGTGCCGAATGGCTGATTTCATTGAGACAGACATGTATGACATGCATGTTAAAATAAGAAAGGAAATGTTTTAATATCATACGGATGCAAACATGCTCGTTTAATGGGTATTTTACTTCCTTGCGTCGTTAACTTGCATGCAATGATAAATTAAAGACCCAGCACAGAAAAATAACTGTATTCTTCTGTATTTCCATGATGGTAGTTATATATGATTGCATGAAAAGCACGAGAAATACAAGTATCTACTGAAAATCTGACATATATATTGACATATAACATTAGACCAAGACAATGTGTGTAATGCCTTAATTAACATATGTATTATTTGAGTCGCACTATGAGAAAACCAACGTAATGGCTTTGCGACCAGCATGGATCCAGACTAGCCTGCGCGGATGCGCAGTCTGGTCAAGATCCATGCTGTTCGCTTTCAAAGCCTTTTGCAATCAAAGAAGCCGTCAGTGAACAGCATGGATCCTGACCAGAGTGCGCGGATGCGCAGGTTGGTCTGTATCCATGCTGGTCGCAAATCCACTATGTTGGTTTTCTCATGGCGCGGCTCATTTAATAATTGCAGCAGTGTGTACTCTTCTTGGTGTATTCAGTTAAGGTTAGATTACATTTTGTTCCTACAATGTAAGACTATTATTTTCTAAGTTTTTTTTAAAACTATAGTGAAATGCGATTGTCTGAATGAGTCTGCAAATAAACTGTAAAAAACGTTAATTCAGGGAGGGGCTAAAGTGTCTGCCTGTACTGTATTATACTTGTGTGTTCAGAATGATTTACATGAATTTTTTGTGGTTGGAAAGAGTGGGTACGTCACATGGTGTTGGTGGGTTTACTTATACCGATGTATGCAAGGTTTATATTTTAAAAGATTTTCAGAATATTTGTGGAACTGTTAGAAATTCTTACTTGGAAATCCAAACACTTGCACTTCGCAAAGATGCAGGCTTTTTTCTCCTTCAAGTGTAACTTGAACGTATCTTGCTTGTTTACCTTCTGGGAAATGGAAGGTGTGAATATCTTCAATCTGACCTGGCACCGTGCCAACAATGTTCATAGACTCCAGTGTCGTCCCCATACTCAACCTCAAGTCACTAGCCCGACGATCTGTAAAACATTTAAACTCGAAACATGTACAAAAATTTAGTTCTACAGTAGGCGATTGAACATTTCTTGCTTTGCAGGAAAGTAATAGATTTGCAATCATGTACCTGACGTGTCGTGTATAAACCTTTTTTTACAGAGCCAACGATGTTTATAACTTTTGTGTCTTCCCAACGGTTAGTCCCTAATTATTTAATATCTTGCTTAAAAACATGACACAAGATATATATACATTGCTAAGAATTAACAGAGTTACATTTGTCCTATCGATGCAAATCTTGTCGTAAGAAAACATGGCGATCGCTCAGTTAGAATCCCCGATTTTTATCTGAGAAATTGGACATTTCCGAATATTAGATGTCTAGTTATCATTTTCATTTCATTTTAGTCTGATATAACATAAAACATTCTATTGATTTACAGTCTGCATTAATTGCAAGGAACGTGAATTGCAAATTTAAACCCTTTAATGTGAGAAAAATGAGATGCGTATTATTATATCACTCGAATGGCGCTCTTGTGATATAATGTCTTCGCATCTGAACTGCAAACAATGAATTTTTTTTAAAGACAAAGCACTGTTTGGGATATATGACCTTCTGATACGAATCTGCAAGCCTTCCAAACTTCGAAGAAATGTGCCGTTGATAACTCACTAACATAACTGGAACTTTTCTGTGAGGTGAAACTCTAGAGGCGAGCGATCTTAGACCAAATATAAGTTCTTTGTAAATACATATAGCAAATATATGATCAACTGGTTGAGAATAAGGGGTTTTAACTTACTGCATCCGCCAGTCTCGCAGACACTATCAATTCTATTGAATAATGTTACATTGACAATATGATACATAGCTCCAAGATCGACTCGCCACCACGGGTTTATTTCATTATTAGTATGAAAGCAAGATCCTTCGTGCAAATCTTGGTTAGTATTGCCATCTACGCCTTTAGCTCCATCGTGACCGAGAGCTATGCTTGACATGGCAGTCTGTTTCCCTAGGGCAGCATTTGTCTCTTCAACTGAAATTAAAGGTAAAATGTCTGTCAGCAAGAAGAGGTTACTGTTCTACAATATATGTCCAATTGCTTTCTAGTATCGAGATGTTACAGAAGCTATTTTCTATGTCTTCAAAAAGTTACTATTACGCAAACCTGACACCTGTTTAATTTTCACATTTCATCGCCTATAAACATTTGATCGCATTTCATTGCATTTTCACATTTCACCGCCTTTTACATTTCATCAAAGGCTCATATTTATATAAATCATCTCTCTCTTCCATGCATATCTTCTAAATGATATTGTCTAACATTACTATTAACGATAGTTTTGTCGTAGTAGATAAAGCTTTCTTTGGATTACCTAAACATTGATGTGAAAGTATTTGCGACTACCGCTGTTTGTTTATTGCTGATATTATCAATTTTTCAAGACTGGTGACTACTTTGTTAATGTTGAACACCATGTTTAGTGCATATGTACCCGCTGTACTTCCGCGAATGGTAGCGTACATCACAATATTGTCCTGACTCGCCTTTGCGAAACGGTAACTACTAATTGTACCAGATACAAGAGTTCCAGAACTCTGAACATTTCTATAAACAGGAAGTGCGTGGCTTTCACAGATTTGTTGAAAATATGGCCGAAAATATCACATATCAGAAATGTGACAGATACGTTTGACTATTTTCACCATTTCGTACAAACGTATTTTTCAGAGCTTACTTACAGCCTAAAGTATACATGTAATAAATGCATGACCAAACGATTGTTTTTCTGTTTATCTAAAAGCTTTGAAATAACTGAAAATTCCATATATTACACTTTGTAAACACACTAGGGTAGATCTACATACATTCAATCATTGATCAGTCTGTTGAATCATACACGTATTGGCAGGCCAAGTTCGATCTTCAATCAGACTGTCCTAGTAATCCCAGTCAAAGAAATTTTATTTAGCAAGAAATCTAGGGCTAAACGTGACATTTTAAATATCACCATCACGACTCCGTATTTTGAACTTGTAAACGCTCTGAAGACATTAAAGTTTATAACAATCTTGTCAATATTCGGCCATTCTATGTATGATTATTTGATCGCAGTGTACATCAATTAGACTGTGACTCAATGTATGAATTACAGACTCCGGTATATACCCGATTCAAGCAATTTGAATGAAAAGTATCTTAAATGTATATAGTTTGTAATCATGGTAATACTAACCCTAACTTTTAGTCAGTGTATTATACATATTATACACTAAATGCGTGCAGACATGCAATAAATTGCGTATTTTTGTCGTGCGCTCAAATTGATAATCACTTCCGGACATGCGCAGACGACCGTTCCAGCTCCGCAATGAGCAACATCACATCAGTTATGGGTGAAATCTGACTAGAATCACCAGAGATGTTATTACCTTCGATTTAGCAAAATACCACATTGGTTTTTGATGAAGTTGTCATCGAAGTAATATCAGGTAAACATGTGCCAGTTAAGTTTATACTAATTTATTTTAGCTCAATTATGATGAAAGCTTAAACCTTATTTGAATCACTCTCGAGTCCGCTTCCTTGAAAACCCAGTACTGGTGTCATATGAGAAGTTATGGTCGCAACCCCAGTGGGGCTCGAACCATGACCCCCGGGTTGAGCGGCCGAAACCCTAACCATTAGACCACCGCTCCATTGTAATGGACAACCGCTACATGTGCCCGTTGACACTGTCTATAGCAATACTTGATTACCAATGGTTCATTTGAAAGGTACGATAACGATGATCATATATAAAGTGTATCTGGTAAATATGGCCCTCTCCAAAATTGAGTTCGCGTGTTTCCAGTTTTTGTAGCAGAACTGTTCATGCTGTCAAACTGATAACGAATAGAATGCTTAAATTTAACCGATCATTAGTCTCACATTTAAATTAAATTCTATCATGATGTTGCAAACAAACTTAGTTCGTGTTATGTTGCCTCAGGAATAAGTTTCACTGTCTTCTTGAAAGTGCATCAAAACTTTAAGTTTTATTTGTCTGAGTAAATTGATAATAGTGTTAATGATTGCAGAATAGATTTGAACTTAAATAAAGCCCATAATCTTGGTTGAGAATTAAACACATATAATTTTATGTATATTTATACAAGAAACAAAATAACATATCACAAGGGTGTTTAAAAATAAATAAAGCCACGTATTATCGTTTAATGGTCAAAGCTACATGTATAATGTTTGATTTACTTAATCTTTCATAGCATTTTGGTGTCACATTATGTGCAAAATCCAAACATGTTAAAACAATCAAAACCGTAATTTTATAGTACCTTGCAGCTATTAAAACTAGTATATATGACATGTATAATGTATTCCTTTTATATTATACAGACTGATTTCTATATTTTCCTGCTTAACAAAATATCTTATTTGAAATATGCTTAATTGCAACTGATCTACATGCATTGCCAAAAACTGCTCAGCCGAAAAAGGGGCATATTTTTTGTTGAAAAGCAAAATACAGTTATTAAACCTATGCATTGTAAGTCAGTTTATCACAGTGAATAAGTGTGGGAAGTTTCACTCCATTCAAGCAAGCGGTTACTGAAATACAAGCTTACATTCAAAAACATAACCAAGTCGGGATGTCGACGCACGGATGGGTCTTATAGCTTTACCTATTTGAGTCTTATCATATTCGAATGCTACCACATTTACCCTCTTAGTATAAAACAATAATATAACATATTTGATATTTATTTTATTGTGTTTGACGTCGCGCCGACACAATTTTTGGTCATATGGCAACTTTCCAGCTTTGATGGTTGAGGAAGACCCCAGGTGTCCATCCAAGCATTATTTCGTCACGGGCGGGTACCTGGGTAGAACCACCGACCTCCCGTAAGCCAGCTTGATGGCTTCCTCACATGAAGAATTCAACGCCCCGAGTGAGGCTAGAACCCACATCTGTGAGATCAAGTCATTTGAAGTCAGCGACCTTAACTACTCCGCCACGGAGGCCCCTAACATATCTAATAGTCAAATGCTTATTCATGTATCCACTAATTACTAAACAATTAAATAAGTAAAAAGACAAAAATCTATGACATGTTTAATATTCAAATTGTGATAAGTTCTGCTTAAGCACTGATTGATATTACTTTATTGAAATCTGCAGTATTATATTATCATGTGTTCTTAAATGTTTGATATTTTTGTAAATGTCAATTTATTGTATACCTTCTCCGCCTAACAATATCATTGTGTTGATAAGTTATACACTATATTGTTATGTATCATGTTTTGTTAGTCCTCATGGGCCATTTGGCCTTATAGAATTTTGAAAAATAAACTTATCAAAACTTATCATTAAAGTTTACGTACAGAGTATTCTATTTGATATAGTTAAATCGAGACACTTACATTTTTTGAATCTTGCGTAAAACTGCGTACCCTCCGATACCGGTGCGTCGTCTTTGTCAAAGGAACTGCAACCTACACAATCCTTTGCTTGTGAATGGTGAAAAACTCCAACACACGAGGACGCTTCCGTACACAGCGAGGCGCATTGTATTTTATTGTCCACGCGATCTTCGTTAAAAATCGTTTTAGAAACCGGGCATGTCAAACCATCAAACTCCTTGTTTCTGGCAAGACGTATTGATTCCACGGCGGAAAGAACGCAACAAAATCTACCGAAAATAATCACAAGAACGAACGCGTAAGCTAGTGTTGTTGCTTCCATGTCAGAGCGATTGAAACTATCTGTTTTTTTTTCCAGTCTGCATCTACAGATTACTTTTGCGCATGTCTCAGTTTCACACTGGATTTATCGATCTTTAAAAAAGATACAAGGCCGCATTAGCCAATGCATATTTAAAGGTCCATTACTAAGGGAAAGTGAGTTGGCAATTTTTTTCATAGCTAGTGCATAGACTTCTGCAAGACACTAAATAATGAAGATTGGCAGGTCAAAATTTACAGAAGGTCTTTGGAACTCAAAGAAATGTATGTGTATTATGTTGAAATTTCAATCAATCGACAGAATGACCCCCCAGGTCTTTTTAACTTTCTTCATACTTCATAGAAAAATAATTGTACATATACTGCGATTTATTTCGAATTTCTACATACCAACTTTCATTTTCCAATAAAATGAAATAGTTTCTGTGCTTTTTAAAAGAAATTAAAATGTTCACTTTCCTTAGTATTGGACCTTTAAAGCTACGAAACGTGCATGCACTGCACTTTTACATACGATCGGGTATTTATAAAGCAAAACAAAAGGAAGTTTTTAAAGTATTTTATTTTTTTGTAGAACACATTTTACAGAACACATATTTTACATCGTAATTTCATAAATTATATTAATCACGATCTAGGAAACCTTGACAAAAATAAGACTAAAGAGGAGAGACCGAAATGTTGGGGACGAAATGACCAATTTGAAATCGTCATGGGATACCAAATGACCAAAATGGGGGATGAGTTGAACTGGGGATGAGTTATCTAGGGGACGAGTTGAGTTGGGGATGAGTTATCTAGGGGACGAGTTGAGTTGGTAATGAGTTATCTAGGGGACGAGTTGAGTTGGGGATGAGTTATCTAGGGGACGAGTTGACTTCTAAATCGTTTACGAGAGATCACTCTGTATCCGAAGGTTTGTAGTCGAACTCTTCCACAATTTCACTACAGATGGGATTCTGATTTATGACGAAAGCTATTTTCAAAGGAGTCTTGCAACGGTTTATACTGTCTAAAAGTTCAGCTGAAAGCACCTTCACATCCCTTAAGAATTTTTTCTATTGCATTCGAAACTCTGTGGAATTTTTCATCCACAAATCGGAATGTAAAGTTTTAAATCATTTGTTAAATAAATTTCAACCCAGATATTACAGGAAGAAAAATGACTAAGAATATAAACTTTTTACTATATTTCATTTATTTAATTTTGGTGTATATAATTTATTATGGCTGGATTCAGATATACTAATAAGATAATTATAATTGTAAATGTAAATTCAGACTGAATTTTCTTTTTTCGGCAACGGCAGCAAGTGTTTTATGCTAGCTTCTCTGCCCCTTCAAATATGACAGATTGTTGTAACTGTCAAAGTCGGTTTATTCACTGTCTCTTATGTTTGTTCTTGCATTGCCTAGTCAAGACGAAGGATAATACACTAGAAATATAAAATATAAGCACAGGAAAAAGGGCAGGGTGGGTAGGTATTTCTAAATTAAATTCATATCAATGTTTAAAGTATAAGTCATTGTTTACCTCTTTTGCAGAAATCAATATTAAAAAGAGCGAGCAATCCAAAGGCGACCCTTTATATAGATTAAACACTTGATCATGTGATCATGTGGTAACGTTAAAATGTCATTTTTTTCTGGATAAAGTGTTTAACCTTCAGTCAGTTCAGCTGGGTATTGAATTAATTATGTTTTGATAATAATAATAATAATAATAATAATAATAATAATAATAACATCTTATTTATAAAAGGTAGCACATGAAGCTAAAGATTAGTACAAAGTACAAAAGATACATCTTCATTCTAAATGTGGCCTTCTGCAAAACAACAACAACCAAATACAATTTACACTATCACATAGCCTAAATTAATATCACATTCATCCTTATTAATATCACATTCATTCTTAGACCCCTAAAAGTAGATATTACCATTAAGTATCCATTTATACAATTTACATTTAGGCAATCAATAAGTCATAATAATCAATTATATCATAATGGCATAGTTATAATTTAGCCGATATAAACAAAGAGATTCTTTACGCAGTCAACTGCAAGATATGATATACTTTTTATATTTCTTTTTAAAAGATGTTAGAGAAGTCACCATATAACATGAGTGTAGTGTATATATGAAATAAAACAAAAGTTAATTGGTATTATTTAGCTTGTAAATTTAGGTTGAAAAAGTTTGGAATATTAGATATGTGTATATTACTAGGAAAACACAAGCTGTTAACGTGCAGTTGTCACTCTAGCAGCAATTAAATCTTCCGTCCTCTGGCTGGTTGCCTTAGTGATGCATATCGTACTTTTGCTTCTCTTCTGGCAGTCTGTACCAGTTTTGTGTTGTAAATGTTGAAAACTCAAGAGCAGACGACAAATATATCTGATGACATACGTTCTCCGACACCGGTTTATGTGAGGAAGTTGCGCGTTCCTTGTAGAGAACGTTAGAATCATTGCTGGTACCAAACAGGAGTACTGATTCAGTTAAATGACGGTGTTAACATGACTAAAACATTGAAAATACAGTGTTGACTCTTGATAAAGGATCACAGAAAATAAACAAGTTAATGTATAGAATTACGAACAGTAGAAACGTCATCACCAGTCACAAGAACACCGTTGCCCTTGGAAACAAAGATACTGACGACATGTGTAATGTTTATGGCAAGGAAAATACTTATCTATGACCCGTTTAAACATAAATAATGCCCACAATCTTGGTTTAAAGGAGTCCCACTGGTACAAATTAAGTCATATCGCGACATACCAGGAAGTCCAAATAAAATCTGGAAAGTAGATCCCTCGGATGCACCGATAACAAGGCAAACAGTGAAAATTGCAGACTCGGTTTGATTGAGTCTGTTCATGAGCAGTAATGGAAAATGCAACACTGCCCACGCCCCCTTGCACCGGCTTAAGCAGTATTCAATCTTCAAATCTAAATTAGTTGAAATCAATGATTCCGAAGGACAAGAAAATATAACAACACTGAGATGAAGTCGGGGCGACTTTTAATGGCCACCACACAACACATAACACCCGCTGTTGTGAAGTAAATAAAATCATAACAAGCCGAACATTATTCTTTGCACAAACAGCATTATGAGACTTACTAGCCGATAACGTATTTTTTTTCTTACAAAAAGCTTGATCCAATTCGTCTCTGTTCCAAGAATTTCTGGCTTAAACAAAGCCTCATCAGAATGTCAATTATTATGTAACTGAATCTAAAAATTGCTCCATAATATAAGTTTGCAGCCTCATCTCAGATATATTACCTGTCAACCATACCGTTTAGTGACGTAATGATTTGCCCGCAAATATTTGTAGGCAAATACCTAAAATATAAGTTATTTATTTCACACGTAAGTAAACAGCTTGTGAATGATCTGTGTTTTCATACTATAACTTCGTGATTCATCCGGAAAGTTATAAGTTTGATAGTCACCATATAGGTAAAAATGTACCTACTGAGACGAAGTCGGGGCGACTTTTTATGGCCAACACATAACACCCGCTGTTGTGAAGTATGCGTCCACTTACCAGAAGACATGAGTGACATTGTCATGACATAGGGGGACTTGAACTTTAAATAATATTATTCATATTAAATACGGTGTTAAAATAGCCAGTGGCATTTTACACATTTAATTATTTTGGAAACTGTGCAGATAAATGTTATATTTTCAGCGACAAATACATGTAATTCCCAACTTACACAACCAGTAGCTTTAACGACTGCTCCATTAGTATAGCAACACAACCTCCAATAACCCAGCAAACTATTAATCCAGCACCTACGATCTCGCCACCTACGACCCAGACAACACCTACGAGTCAGCCATCAATCGTTCCAACGAGAAGACAAATCTCCAAAGTGTGATTTATACTTTATACTGGAATCTTAGAATCCACATATATTTAAAAGTTTGGAACGGGCAGTCGAAACGATTGTCTTAGTCGGCACGGCACAAGGGTCTTTGTCGGCAAGGCAAATGTGTCTCGGAATGAGGGTCATGGGCGCCCAGGTATAGGATTCTTGGTTGACGCGGCACATGGTTTTACTCGACCTTAACGACAAATAAACATATCTTTGTCAGCGCTACGTAAGTGTTTCAGTCAACAGAGCACACGGGTCTTGACCAATAGAACACAAGAGTACCGGAAGACGCGGCAAACTCGAAAGAGGCGGTAAAAGGATCTTCAACGCCATAGAGTATGGTATGGACTTTGGTCAATGTGGCTCTAGAGGCTTACCATACAAACAAAATGTATCTTGATTTCATAGCTGACTATTGAATAGTAAATCATTTTGTGAGAATGTGGGTGGCCAAATTAGTATTTTGACGCTCGAGAATAGGAGGTATTTTGACGTCGTTTTAATTGTTATGTTTGCTTTAGAAGCAGAACAACACTCATGCTACTAGACTGTCATCAGTCGTTAGAGTTTTAAAAAAAGAAATATCTCTACCATAAAATCCTCTTTAATAGCACTTTCTGGAAAAAATTAAAATATCTTTTCTCTCTTATTCTACAGAAAAATCAAATATCTGGTACAGATAATTTTGAAATAGCTCAATTTATCGTATTGCAGGCGATGAGATGAGCACAGAGAGAATATGGTATTCTGAGAAATTTTCAGTATGAAGAATGAAATTTACATTATTTCAGATTACTTGATCTCATCAGACTTTGTTAGTCTATCAAGATACATATATGTGAGTTTTATTTTTTCCTCTAATAAAAAAGATGTTGTTTTTTCTGCTAGTTTATTGTTCATTTTGATTGCAATAAATTTGTCTGCATCATGCAACAGCTCGTGCCTATATTATTTAACGGAAATGATTCCCTATTCCTCACCGGAAATCATAAATATTTCAGAGCCATTTTTAATCATCATATCGCGCGATAGGGTGCGTCTCACTGTGTATAACTTGTTAAAAGATGTACTTATTAAATGGAAATTTAAGTTGAAACAGTATAATTATTCTGAAACTTGTAATTCTCTATTGGAAAATCAGCAGGGAAATTAGTATTATGAAATGGCAGATCCGTTTCTGTTTAGGAAGAAGTGACGTTGGGGCATAATGTGCCAAAGGGAATATTTGTTCCAAGTAATGACCATATATAGAACAAAAACTGAGACTTTTATGTTGATCCTATGGTGTAATAAGTTATATGTACGGCAAGCCTGTGAAAAGAAAACAAATTAAAACATTGAATGTATGAAGTCCGTCTTTTACAAAGCATAGAATTAATCTTTCATGTTCTAATAACAGTCATCGTTTTATTTCATTTTTGCAAGATGGTCTTTTTTATTTAGAAAGCAATAAGATGATAAAATCTGAAAAGTAGATCCTCGGAAGCACCGAGAACAAGGCAAACAGTTCAACCTAATTGCTTTAGAGACTCACAATGCCTTTCAATGAACACTATCAGATACTTTCAATTTAATTGCTTCGAAGAAATTATAATACCTTTCAATGAGCTCTATAAGGTGCACATGTTTGTACTGGTACAGAATCCATGAACACTGGTTAGGTTAACTGCCCGCCGTTACATGACTGAAATACTGTTGAAAAACGGCGTAAAACCCAAAACAAACAAAAAATCTATAAGGTGCAACTGCTTTAAATACTCATAATGCTTTTCAGTGATCTATGTAAGATACTTCAGATTTAACAACTTTAACAAATCAAAATATATTTCAATAACCTTTATAAGATATTTTTCATTTCATTGCTTTAAAGGTTCATAATGCTTTATAGCATGTGGTGTGAAATGTAAAACAATTAAGAATGAATATCCCTTTCTGTTAGTGTGTCCATTTTACAGAGATATACGAAATACCTGCCAACAAAACTTTTATTGTCAGTGGCCTATTTTTTAAAGTTTTAACCTTTGTTAAGCGATTGTCACGGTAGTATTATTATCAAGCATTTGCTATAAGAGGCTGGCTGCAATTTTGTATTTGTATTGGCATACATACACATTCATGCAATGCTCATGTTTTTTTTGCATTTTCACAATACGGTCATAAAGGACTAGCGATAAATATTGTAAATGTTTTGCCAAATAAACTGTTGAAATTGAATTGATACAATCAATAAGCCTTACATTGCTCTCTGTAAGATAATTGCTTTTATGGCTCAAAATGCATTTCAATGAACTCGATAAGATATTTTGCGGCATCCATTGGCGAGTAGTTGCTGACTTTAAGTCACTTGACCATCACCAATGTGGGTTCGAATCCCACATGTGTAGAATATTTCATGTGAGGAAGCCACCGTGACTGCTTACGGAAGATCGTTGGTTCTACTCAGGTTCCCGCCCGTGATGACAAAAATGCGGAGGAACACCTTGGGTCTTCCGCGACCACAAAGGCTGAAAAGTCGCCATATGATTTATAATTGTGTTGATGTCACGTTAAAACAAACAAAAACAAAACAAACAAAACTGTGAGATGATTAAAATTTATTTGTTTTAAAAGAATCATAATGCATTTCAGTGAGCTCTATAAGATAATTTGATCTTAATTGTTTTAAATGCACATAATGCCATAATTGAAAATGTGGCTGCTAACGTTTATCATGCAGTTTTAAAAGTAGTTCTTGTGTAACCATATAATTATGCGTAAGATCTATTCAGACAGCTGTTATATCTATTCTTCATATAAAAGTTAACGTCTATAGGAACATTAAGCTCTTGTACACTTTTTTAATGAAAATAATATTGATAGTAATAATGTAAAATCTTAATCCAATTAAGGTTATGCAGAGTGTACATAGCATTAAGATAAAATACAAACTATCTCCAGTAAGGCCTTCAGCTCAGAAGAGCAAGAACAAGAACAACAATATGCATGAATACGAACATTTACATTTACATGAATCACTTGCAAAAAACACACAAAACAAACAACAACAAAAAAACAACAGTATATAATTATATTATACTGCTTCCCATTTATTTGTTTGACAGACACTCGTATATGTAAAAGAGAGGGAAAAACAACAAAAATCATAATATGTATACAAACATTAACATTTAGAAATTGTAGGAAACACGAAAGATAATAGGCTAGATTTCTCGGAAGCACAGAACACCTCAAACACAACCTCAGAGCCACGCATATCCAAAGTAGGCCCACAACAAAAAGAAGCTGCAACGAAAAAAATTACAGACAAGTTGCTTCAAAAATGCAACAAGCACATTTTAATTTTGTGCAATTTACAGATGGAGGAAGGGGAAGGGGTACGTGGTAGCAAGGGGTGGGGGAGGGGTAGAACGGGAAAATAGAACAAAGACGAATATACAAAGGGTATGCTACGTTCATTAATCACAGCTACACTACAACGTAAACCACAGTAGCGCAGACACTCATGTACAAAAGACAAACACATACACACAACTAACTTACATAGATAATCAGACAAGTAAGAAATAACAACACCGTAGGGCACCGCCAAAGAGCCAGACGAACAAGCACACAATCGCACACATACAAACAGGAAAAAATACAACAATCGGGCATCGCCTTAGGATTCGGGCAGCCCAGTTAAGGTGAGCACGATAACTAACTCATAGTAAAGGTGGAGGGGATGCCATAGCAAGGGAGCGAAATTGCAAGGGGCAAGTATGTAGGCGATAGGAGGAGTGATCGAACAATTGTTGCTTGAAATTTTTGAATGTTTTTTATGTCCAGGATTCCTTAATTTCAGCAGGTGTTTTATTCCAAATATTAACGCTGAAGTACAAGAACAAATCTTTAAGTAAATTTATATGAGGTATTGTACGCAAATAAGAATTTCGTGGGATACAGAGCGCAGATTATACAATGTTTTATTTTAGGAACTCCATATTGCAGTCATATAACGTAATTTACAACTTTATTTTTCAGGGTAAGTTCTATATATTCGAATTACACTACAGGATGTCGCTGTCCTAATTCGTGAAATACCCAAAGTCAGATGTCTGGTTCAGTGCTTAAAACCACACGTCCATTTAAAAATCCGGTTGCTTTATAAAGAAGTCGAATAGCCTGTAGTTAGTCAGTTTAAGTTCCGCTTGCCCCAATTCCTCCACTTTTGAATCGTACGACGAATAATTTAGCGAACTGAAAGAAAGAAAAAATATTGCTATTTAAATTATCCAAACAGTTAGATTTTTATATTAAAAGGAAAAGTTAACATTGATGTTTCACAATTCAACACTATAGAAACCTGAAAATCGAACCGTTAAGTAAATTACTTTATATTTAATGAGGCAAAAGTTTCAGAAGTGTTTAGAAGGTGATTGCCATGTCTTCTAAGTATCACTATTACGCAAACCTGATATTTCTTTGAATTTTCACATTTTATCGCCTTTTTACATTTCATCGCATTCCATCGCCTTTTCACATTTTGTCGCCTTTTCACATTTCATCGCCTTTTCGGTTTTCATCGCCATTTTACATTTCATCAATGGCCGAATCATAATTTATATAAATCATCTTTTGGTTACATGCATCTCTTCTAACTGAAATGTTCTATGTTGTTAACGATGGTTTTGCAGTAGTAGATAAAGCTATTTGTGGGTGTCCTAAACGTTGATGTAAAAATATTTTGACTGACACTGTTTGTTTATCGCTGATTTTATCAAATTTTAAATTCCGGGTTGAATTACTTTGTTAAAATTTCACACACAGTTTGGTGCATATGTACCGTATATTTTCGCTTATAAGACGCATTATTAGGAGTCATATTTCCAGTTCAGAGAGTGGAAAGCATCTTATAAGTGTGTACTACATGGAAATGTCCGACGTCTTATAAGCGAGTGCGTCATATAAGCAAAAAATATACGGTACCCGCTGTCCTATGTTCTGGCTGTGACTATACTAAATAGATAGTCTACCGTTTTTAGGAAAAATCAACAACTTCTACAGATTGTAGCGCACATCAGGTTCTTTTGCCGGCTCGTTCTCAGCGAGATGATAACAAACTGGATTTTACTACAAAAGTACCAAAACTCTGAAAATTTCCGTAAACAGAAAGTGCATGGCTTTTACACATTTGTTACAAATACGGCCGAAAATATCAGATATAAGAAATGTGACATATATATACGTTTGACTATTTTCAGCATTTCGTACAAACGTTTTTCTTTTTCAGAGCTCGCTTATACGATACGGTTTATGGTTTTTTTTTACTTCTAGTACATTCTAGCGGGCACATTTTCAAGCTATCTCTGCTAGCCTAAATTGTACATGTAATGCATGCATGACAAAGCGATTTTTTTCGCCAAGTTTTATCATTGTCCAGTTCGAACCGGTTTTTCTAGAGTAAATGTCCCTGAATTAGCAGGGAATGGCTTCTGATTCAGCATACAGTTTTCTTCTATAAGGTAGTGGGCCCGTAATCGTAATCGGCATTTTCCGTATTTCCGTATTTCCGATTACGTACTTTCTATATGTGGTATCGCCATTTCCCTGCTGGTACAGGAAGCCGCTGCGATATAAGCCGATGGATACCGATGTAGAATTTGGAGATTACGTAAATTGCCGAGTGTCATTACAGGTTCATTACCTTAATATAATGCTGCTTAATGAACTTTAAATTTTGTCTTTCGTTACCAAACCTATGCTTTGAGTTTACTTACACCGATATATGCAAGTGTTACATTTTGAAAGCTTTTGAGATATCTGTGGAACTGTTATAAATTCTTACTTGGAAATCCAAACACCTGCACTTCGCAAAGATGCAGAGTTTTTTCTCCTTCGAGTGACACTTGAACGTATCTTGCTTGTTTACCCTTAGGAAAACTGAACGTATGAATATCGTCAATCTGATCTGGCACAGTGCCAACAATGTTCATAGACTCCAGTGTCGTCCCAATACCCAACCTCAAGTCATTAGCCCGATGATCTGTAAAACATTTAAACTCAAATATGGCACGGCAAACGTTGCTAAATTATATTATCTATATTATTATTATTTTATGGCTGTTATTGTTATTCAATGTCGTGTCCTTCATATTCTAAACTTTGCTATTGTTATTGTATATGTCGTTATTCGTATGTTACTCTATATTTCGTTATTGTTATTGTGTCATTGATATTGTTATTCAATGTCGTGTCATTTATATTCTAAGTCTTACCATTGTTATTCTATATGTCGTTATTCTTATTATATATTCGATATTCTTATGGTAAAAGTCATTATTATTATTCTATATTTCGTTATTGTTATTGTATCTTTGATGTTGCTATTGAATGTCGTGTCATTCATATTCTAAGTCCTATTATTGTTATTGTTTATGTCGTTATTCTTATTGTATGTTCGACATTCTTATGGTATTCCCGATTTTTATCTGAGAAATTGGACACATCCGAATATTAGTCTTACTCGTAACTTGGTCTAGTTATAATTTTCATTTCATTTTAGTCTGATTTAACATGCAATTCTATTGATTTACAGCCGGTGTAATGAAGTATTTCGACCCCCATAGAATAACGACCCCCCGGTCATTATTCTATAGAAAATGTGACTCCTTTCCTGTAAAATATTGACTCCCCTTATAAAAACCTGACTCCCTTTGAAAACTCTATAGAATAACGACCCCCCGGTCATTATTCTATAGAAAAACTGACCCCTCCAAGTAAAATACTGACTCCCTAAAGATGACTCCCTTCGAATCTCATAGAATAACGACCCCGGTTATTATTCTATAGAAAAAGTGATTCCTTCCATGTAAAATACTCACTGCCGAAATTACTACATTCGAACTCTCATACAATATCGATTCCCGGACATTATTCTATTTAAAAAAAGTTAATCTTTCCGTGTAAAACACCGGCTCCTAAAAAGACTTTCGACGATAATATCTTTTAAAAAGTGATCCCCACCAAACCTAACGGACAATTTTACTAGATCTACAACTCTAATACCCTCCATTGCCAATAGTTAACATTTTGATTGTACTACTACTACTGGTGCCGCTACTTCTATTGCTATTACTACATGTACTTCTTCTTCTTCTACTTCTACTACTACTACTACTACTACTACTACTACTACTACTACAACTGCTACTACTGATACTGCTATACCTGCTTCCACTAATACGTCTTGTACATCTACCTCTTCTTCTCCTGCTGCTGTTGTTGTTGTCACTTATTCCTCTGCTGCTGCTGCTGCTGCTGCTTCTGCAACTGCCACTACCACTGCCACTGCTACTACTACTACTACTACTACTACTACGACTTTCTATTGTTGCCGCTACCGTACTTTACTGCCACTGCTAAGTATTGCAACTTCTATTAATACTAAGTTCTATGCTAGCAGTTTTTTGTGCAGTTTTCTTCTGAAGAATTACTTCATACCGAAATTTGCAGGGAATATTGACACTGGTGTGTTTTGTGAACGTATTGTGAATTGTTATTTTCCTGAAAAAAATGTATACACCAAGATACAGCGTCTAGAAATAGAATCCCTTTTCCCGTTGCGGAATGCTCTGATTTCTGTGTCAAGTGATGGTATCTGGGGCTAATGGTCAAACAGAAGGACGTACGGACGGACGGACGGACGGACAAGGGCAAATCTATATGCCCCTCCCCCGCAGCAATTAGACCTTAGATACGAGTTATCACTAAATTTGACCAAATGAAAGGGGGTCGTTTTTTTATGGGAGTCAATATTCTTCGTGAGGTTCAGTTTACTTCACGTAGGGGAGTCATAGTACTATGATCTGGAGGTCATAATACTATGACCGGGGGGTCACTTTTTCTATAGAATAATGACCGGGGGGTCATTATTCTATGGGGGTCGAAATACTTCATTACACCGGCATAAATTGTAAGGAATGTGAATTGCAAATTTAAACCTTTTAATGCGAGAAAATCGTAGGTTTTCCTTTGTAGTTACTAGTATTGTATGTGTATAATATGTCAAAAGGATACTTACAAAAAGAAAATAAATTTAATTTTCTTAGGTCCACATTATATAGTATGTTGTTTTTTGAGCATTTACTAATATTTAAGGTCAATCAATATACCTGTTTGACCATTAGTGTTGGATATATATCCGGTATGATAATGCTATATAAGTAAAACGCATATTTCTCCCCCAAAATGCTTAAATCTATCTAATATTGGCCTGTTATTATGGATAAGAACTGAAATTAAATGTATGAAATACACATCCGACATATATTACACCAATGGGAAGCCACTTTACATAACGAATAAATATCTTGTTATTCCTTATACCTATCCATATGCTCAAAATCACTGCATATAGGATAGAGGCTATGAAGTAAAATCTTCAGCATTAAGAAACCGAGGGAGAATAACAATGTAGATAATAATTATATATAAATGATATATCACAAAGAGTGATTTGTCGTTGAATAAAACCATTGTTTGTCGTTCAGATGCGTATAATTATGTGCCCTTGTGATATAATTCCTTCGTATTTGAATTTCAATGATTTTATTTAAAGACAAGTCACTGCTTGGGATATATCATTTCTTAAAGGTTGTTAAAATTATTTGATTCGTCAATACATTGTTCACCAGAGCGCGTTGTCATTTTTCCCCCACATGTATATATAGTAGGCTTGGAACTTAAAGTAGCTGACCTAATTCTAAAGTAATTACATCAATAATAGCTATGCAATTTAGATTTGGCGTCCACTACTAAAATTGTTCAAGCCATCTTGATTCGTCAAAGAAGCAACAACAAAAACCAAAAAAAAAAAAAAAAAAAGAAAAAAAGAAAGAAAAACAAAGAGAAAAAATAAGAAAAAAATACAATGCCAATAAGCCGGTATTGTCCTTATATGGCAATATTGAAAACTTTGAAAGTAATCTTCTGACATGAATCTGCAAGCCTTCCAAACTTCGATATAACTCGCTACCATAATTGGTACTTTTCTGTGAGGTGAACTGACTCAAACGGTGATGGGCGATCTAAGACCATCATAGCCTTCTTGTTTCAACTGATGGCGTCTAACATGTTCGTCATGCAAAATTCCCATAACATGTGTAAAAAGCTAGATTTCTCTTAAAATATCTTAAGCATTAACATTTAGTCATAAGACTGTATACTTTTATTAATATTTACTGAATAACAGTACCCATCTCTGATTGAGGCTGTAACGGAACGTAAAGAAAGGTACTTTACTACTTACCAAAGTTTCTTGTAATATATGTAAATATATAATCAACTGAATAAGAAAAGAGGGAGTTAACTTACTGCATCCGCCAGTCTCGCAGACATCAATTCGATTGAATAATGTTACACTGACAATATGATACATAGCTCCGAGATCGACTCGCCACCATGGGTTTGTTTCCTTGTCAGTATGAAAGCAAGATCCTTTGTCAATACCTTGGTTTGTATTGCCATCTACGCCTTTGTTTCCAATGTAACCATTGAATTCGCTTGACATGGCAGTTTTTTTCCCTAGGGCAACATTTGTCTCTTTAACTAAAATTAAAAGTAAAATGTCTGTCAGCAAGTAGAGACTTCTGTCCTACAGTATTAGCTCTATTGCTTTCTAGTATCAAGATGTAACAGAAGCTGATCGCCATGTCTTCAAAAGAAAAAAATACTATTATGCAAACCTGATATTTCTTTGAGTTTTCACATTTTATCGCCTTTTTTACATTTTATCGCCTTTTTTACATTTCATCAACGGTCTACTCATGTTTATATAAATCATCTCTCGGTACCATGCATCCCTTCTAAATGTTAAGATTACTATGAACAATAGCTTTGCCATAGTAGATAACGCTATTTGTGAGTGACCTAAACGTTGATGTGAAAATAATTTTTATCAGATTTTAAATTCTGGTGAATTACTTTGTTAAAGAAGCGCCACAGAATAATTGTATTCTTTTGTATTTCCACGATGGTAATTATACACGATTTGCATGATAAAAATGAGAAATACAAGTATCTAGTGAGATATATTAGGCCAAGACAATGCGTTTAACGTGTAAACATTTTATTTAATGAATATAGCAATTTGCACAGTATTCGATGTATTAAGCCGAGTTAAGCCGACAGTTTGTTTATATAGGGTAAGATAAATGTTTATCTATGTTTTTAAAACTGTACTGAAAAGAGACTGACTGATTATGTTCGCAGACGAAGTTGTGAAAACACATTAATTTAGGGAGACCCTGAATTGTCCACCATTCCTCTGGTAGGTACCGATATTATCAGAATGATTTTCACAAATTCCATGTGGGTGCTAAAAGTAGGTCACTAGGTTGTGGTGGGTCTTTAAAGTTGAACACACAGTTTGGTGCATATGTACCCGCGGTTCTATGTTCTGGCTGTATGTAACATATTCTAAATAGATATCCTAAATTTAACAACTTCCACAGCTGGTAGCGTACGTTAAGTTCTTTTGCTGACTCGCCACAGCGAGATGATAACAAATTGGATTTTACTATAAAAGTACTAAAACTCTGAATATTTCCGTAAACAGAAAGTGCGTGGCTTTCACACATTTGTTACAAATACGGCCGAAAATATCACATATCAGAAATGTGACAAATATATGTTTGACTATTTTCACCATTTCGTACAAAGGTATTTTTTTCAGATCTCGCTTAAAGGTCCAATATTAAGGAAAGTGAACATTTTAATTTCTTTTAAAAAGCACAGAAACTATTTCATTTTATTGGAAAATGAAAGTTGGTATGTAGAAATTCGAAATAAATCGCAGTATATGTACAATTATTTTTCTATGAAGTATGAAGAAAGTTAAAAAGACCTGGGGGGTCATTCTGTCGATTCATTGAAATTTCAACATAATACACATACATTTCTTTGAGTTCCAAAGACCTTCTGTAAATTTTGACCTGCCAATCTTCATTATTTAGTGTCTTGCAGAAGTCTATGCACTGGCTATGAAAAAATTGCCAACTCACTTTCCCTTAGTAATGGACCTTTAAATGATACGGTTTTTGGTTATTTTTTGTTTTACCTCTAG
Source organism: Mercenaria mercenaria (assembly GCF_021730395.1). Classification (NCBI taxonomy): domain Eukaryota; kingdom Metazoa; phylum Mollusca; class Bivalvia; order Venerida; family Veneridae; genus Mercenaria; species Mercenaria mercenaria. The sequence goes on from NC_069379.1 coordinate 9,468,864, forward strand.
TACATTCTAGCGGGCACATTTTCAAGCTATCTCTGCTAGCCTAAAATGTTTATGTAATGCATGCATGTCCAAGCGATTTTTGAAATCAGGACAATGTTAAACTGTTTCACTACAACTTTAGATGCATCTTTTACGTTAGTAGTGTACTTTATGAAATGATATAGTGTATATTCTTATGAACTAGGCCATTTGAATGAAATTAGACAAAAATTGTAATTTTACTTCCCAATCTATATTTAGTAACAAGATTCCCGTTCGGGAAGTAGGGAAAAAACAAAGAATTATTTCGCGAACGGGAAGCTTCCCTTTCTGTTACTGCCAACAACACATTCACTTATGTTAAGTGATATCTTGATTTATTTTCAGTGAATATATGGTTTGCAGAAAATTGCCACCATCATGGTTACGTACTTTTTGTGCATTTGTCGACAATCACACTCCATTTTCCGTCAGGTTGACAAACGGCATATTCAGATTCTTTTGGTACCTCATATCCTGAATCACATATATACTGTATGCGGTCACCAACACAGTTCATGTTTCCTACAATCTTACCATTGAATGGTGGTTTATTGAACTTGCATTCTGAAGAAAAAGAGAACAAAAATCACATTTATATTGTATGCGGTCACCAACACGGTTCATGTTTCCTACAATCTTACCGTTGAATGGTGGTTTATTGAACTTGCATTCTGAAGAAAAAGAGAACAAAAATCACATTTATATTGTATGCGGTCACCAACACCGTTCATGTTTCCTACAATCTTACCATTTAATGGTGGTTCATTGTACTTGCATTCTGAAGAAAAAGAGAACAAAAATCACATTTATATTGTATGCGGTCACCAACACCGTTCATGTTTCCTACAATCTTACCATTTAATGGTGGTTCATTGTACTTGCATTCTGAAGAAAAAGAGAACAAAAATCACATTTATATTGTATGCGGTCACCAACACGGTTCATGTTTCCTACAATCTTACCATTGAATGGTGGTTTACTGAACTTGCATTCTGAAGAAAAAGAGAACACAATCACATTTATATTGTATGCGGTCACCAACACAGTTCACGTTTCCTACAATCTTACCATTGAATGGTGGTTTATTGAACTTGCATTCGGAAGAAAAAGAGAACAAAAATCACATTTATATTGTATGCGGTCACCAACACGGTTCATGTTTCCTACAATCTTACCATTGAATGGTGGTTTATTGAACTTGCATTCGGAAGAAAAAGAGAACAAAAATCACATTTGTATTGTATGCGGTCACCAACAACACGGTTCATGTTTCCTACAATCTTACCATTAATTTTCCTACAATCTTACCTTTAATGGTGGTTCATTGTACATGCATTGTGAAGAAAAAGAGACAAAAAATCACAGTTATATTTATGCTTTCACCAACACCGTTAATGTTTCCTATAATCCTACCATTTAATTTCGGTTAATTACACATGCATTCTGAATAAAAAGAGAGAATGAATTACATTGATATTTATGCTGTCAAAAAACAATTCATGTTTCCTATAATCTTACCTTTAAATGAAAGTTCATTGTACATGCATTGTGTATAAAAAGAGAAAAGTCACTTTCCACGAGAACCTGTAAAAACCGACATCGATAGGCACCAAGTGAAGATGTCGACGAAGACAGGTTGTCGGATGAAACAATTTATCAATACGATATCAGTTAAGTATTTGTTTCATTATCGTTCGATAGTTTTTACTGCGTGAATTATCTGAAGGTCGGAAACTTTTATGCTATTTCTTTTAGCATTTATCACTTTTACAATAAAGATGACTTGTTGGACGAGTATGCAAATATAAGACAATGTCCTTTGACTTGAAAACATGTGTATCAGTCACCTAAGTTTAACATAGGTTTTGTCAGTACGTCGAGATCAAGGGATAATTGAAAAAGAAGAACATAATTTTAATTTAAATATCTTATACATGTATAGTTTAAACATTTCAGAAACATTTCTCTCACAGCTCGTCTAAATCTTGGTGTCAAAGTTAAAAGAGGGTTAAAAGGAATACATGACAATACTATACAGGGATTCTTACATCTAAAAATAAAATATAAACAAGTATATGCTTATTTATCAGAAAGTTTGAGTGTTCATAGGATGAAAAAGCAAACTATATACCTGTGTATTTATTACACGACTGTTCGCTAGAGTCAAGTGTCTTGTCTCCGGTACAGTCGCAACGAGGGCTCTGAGAAAAGAAAGGAAAAAGACGCATTCACCAAAACTTTATACTTGAAAGATGTGTCCTTAAGTTCCGTACATGTATATAAATCGGGTATAATAATAATGATGATGATAATAATAATATATTGTATGTATAAGTGTTATCAAAGTACAAAAAAAATCATTTTTGATTTAAATGTTGCTTTTCCAAATATTTCACTAAGAGTCAAATTCGTTGTTTTTATTTTATTTTGTTGGTTCTTTTCTATTTTTGCAATTCATACACATTCTTTTTTCTCATTAGACGGTGGTTTAGCGTGATTGACAGTTGTCTCCTGTCAGTCACCTACACAGTGGTCATCCCTTACAATAAAGAGACATCTACCGACTAAGCTTTGTTTTCATCGTTTGATATAAGAGAATATTTTGAGTATCTCCCGAGATTTCAGACTTATGTTTAGAACAGTGAGTTAATCCGGTTATATTAAATCGTTATATTTCAGTAAGCCACTGGGAAACATTGAATCCTTATATAAATCGACGTTCCATAGTTAATGCTATTGACTTGTCTATGAATAACAAAGATTTACCGGGGTTTAGTCGAAATCCTTAAAATCTATTTCTGATCTTATGTAATAATCTTGACGTTGGGCAAATATTTTTGGTATATTGACCGGCAAGCCGTCCAGTAAGGGTGCAGTCTTTCAGTATTTTAATATCATTTGATGAACCTTTTACAAATAATGTTACTGTCCAAATTGAAGGATGGACAAGTTCATTATAGAAATTTATCAGGGTAAGGGTTAATATATAAATAGTGATAAAGCAGACAAGTGTGAGATTTTTTTTTCAACATAGACATATCTTTAGAAAAGAAATTAATTAACTTAGTGTGTTTGAATGTTTTAATTTTCTTTTCTTTCATCATTAGAAAAATACAATTTGGGCTCTATTGCTTTTCTTTTCAAGCAAGAATAAAAACCCTATTATTTGCACATAACATGTATCTACTATTATGTTATAATGTTATAATATTTTGTAAGTCTACTAAGAGATGTGTTTCGACCCTTACTAGCCACTTGACGAGGCAAATAAATGGGGTTACCTTTAAGTAGGGCCCGAAAAAAACACACATATTCTAGATATCGTATGTATCCTTTTAAGTCATCTCATAGGATAAAATGGTTGTCAAAAGCTCACATGCTCATGGTCAGTAACTTTTTATTAAATAAGATATAATAAAGTTAATTTACCACGTATCTAAGATTGTTTATTAAAAAAAACACCACTTTTTCTTACAATTGTGAATTATCAATGCTAGAAGTCGGAAATCTATCACAGCATGGCCAGCCCACTTGACTTTTCGGTATCGGACACATGGGGAAAATCGCTCCATTCATGTAACATTTGTGTTCGTAATTTTCTTGTTACTTGATGAATTTTAATAACATAAAAAGCGTCGAAGGCAGAAAAAAATTTCCTTGGCAAAAAAAAGTCTGCCAGACTTTGTCAATACGTTCTTCAAACACTTCACCCAAATTCCAGTGTGTATGTTACCTATACATTTAGTCCGAGAAAAAATATTTGGGCTTAGTATTTCAGAAAAATATCAGGAATGTCTGACAGACGTTTGTGGCACAGAAAGCACGCATTTTCCCGCGCTTCGGCGCTTTTTAGTTTTACTAAAATCTATCAAGTAATAGAGAATTTATATGTAAAAATGTTATGTGAATCGAGCAATTTTCAACGTTTGTATTTGTTCGACAAAAAAAGTATATTTTTTTAGATATTTGAAAATTAATGCTATTTTTCTTAAAAATGCTTTGAAACTTATTGGCAAACAAAATGTTACGGAAACACATGAGAATTAGTTGTTTTTACTACTTTTTACGATGAAAATCGAAAAGCGTTTGTAACGCTTTACTCGAGGTAAACTGCCTCGATTATAAATATATATATTTAACGCGCCTTGAACACTAAATCCTTCATAGCGTTATTGATAAAAACGACAGCGGAAAACTTCTTATTGCCGCGGCGGTCCGGGTTCGATTCCTGACGCGGTCATTTTATTTCTTTTGATTTGGCATTTTTAAAATAGTTTAGAAACAAAAACTCATATTCTAATGATCATAATATGACCAAACTTCAATTTGAAAGAAAGATCATTTTTATCCAAAATCTGGAGACTAGTGCCTTTAAAATAGAAGCATTTAGGAATTTATTCACACAATGAGTGCATCAAGATAATTTTCATTTTGCTGATATTACATACGTGTACGGTTACATGTAAGACGTTTAAGGTGTCAAAATTAAGAACACGTCTGTACAGGTCAGTATCACATGCTTTTAAAACTTGCCCGTAAAACCTCATTCTTAAGTTTTACGTGTTTTTGCACAGTTCTCATTACACGCTTTTTCTGAGTACTATATAAAAATATTGCCGTAACGTACAGACTTCTTTGACGTGCTTTGAAATTCAGTCAGTTAAAATGCATTAATGTTTGTTTATATTATTCTGATACATGTACCCTAAAATACTAACAAGTTACCTCTATAATTTCAATATCCGATATTTTCGAATAAAATGCCGGAACATAATACCGGAATGATCAATTTTTCTATTAATGCAACTTTTTTTGAGAAGATTCAAGAACACTTCTCATCCAATGCACCATTGAATTGCTATCAATTAATTTAATAACGTATCCGTATAATAGCTTCACCGTTCTTATATGATTATTCCGAGAAACTGAGATTAAGTAAACATTTCAACCTTTTCTCTCTATATATAAACTCAGAAATGTAACATATCTCATCTATACCGCAGTAATGATTTCATTTTAGAATTTCGCAGAAAATGTTTACAAATATGGAGTATGAATATCACTATTTTGTTTAGTTTGCACAGATATCTTATTTAATTTTATTGTGCATTTTATTCATGCATTCAGTCATTGTCATAGTATTATTTTGCCTTATATTAATAAATTATATGTATCCGTGCGTTAGAATCAGAAATAGTTATAAATGAATAAGTGTTTAATGTCGAATATTGACTATCAAACGGAAATTGTCAAATTATAAATGCAGATCGTTAATTGCGTAATGTGAAACACTTAATTAGAGATGGCTAAAATGTTCAAATTCACCTTTACAGATTTTTTTCAGAGTAAAAGGAAAGCTAAATGCACCAATTTACTAAATATATTTTTAGTTTTCCTCTTCTCCATGTAAAAATAGAAATATTTGATATTTAAAAAATGACTTTCTCAAAATATCTGAAGCAAAATGGACAACTCTTGTATTGTCCGTTTTCCAATGATTATAAGAGTTCCCCAATTATAGTCTATATCAAAAGTTTCCACAGGTAAATAAATTCAATAGAGTGTAGTGTTAGTTTAGTCTACTTTCAACACTTTGAAAGAGCCTATACTTAACATCCGTTTGTCTTTTAATAAAGTCACATTCCAAAACTAGCCAAGAGTCTAAAACGCTTGAATTATATTAGATTCCCTGATACCAGAAAGGCAAACATTTCAACCCATTTGTACTAATCAATCACTTAGAAAATCGTGGTAGTTCAGCAGATAAATATAAACAAGTTTAGTATCTAATATGAGCTTACCATCCACTTAGCGAGAAATTATTAACATTCTATTCACTAACAGAACATTGTAGAAATGATATTGATGTGTTAATCCATAAAGACTATAAATAGAAATGCTTGAATCAGTCAATTGATTTGACATTTTTGAACTTTGAATAATAAAACACCACATTGTTCATATCAAATACAGTGTTTTATATGAAGCGATATTTTACATGTTTAATTAATAGTATATTTGAAACTGTGAAGATAAATGCTGTAAATAATTCCAGCGAGAACTCATGCCACACTTAAACAACCAGTAGCTTTAATGACTGCTCCATTGGCAACGCAAGCTCCCACAACGCAACCATCTATTACTCCAGCACCTACGACTCCGCCACCTACGACCCAGACACCTACAACTCAGCTATCAAACCTCCAAGGTATAATTGATACTTAATACTGGAATCTTAGAATCCACATATATTTAAAAGCTTGAAACGAGCAGACGACTAGGGAGTCTTAGTCGGCAAAAAAGAAGGCACGACAAGTGTGTCTCGATATGAGGGCCCTGGGCGGCCAGATATAGGATTCTTGGTTGACGCGGCACATGGTTTTTGTCGTCCTTGACGACAAACAAACAGATCTATGTCAGCACTACATAGATGTTTCAGTCAGCAGAGCACATGGGTCTTGACCAATAGAACAGAAGAGTCCCGATAGACGCGGCAAAATGATCTTCAATGCCATAGAATATGGACTTTGGTCAATGTTGCACGAGGGGCTAACTATACAAAGCAAATATATCTTGAAAAGAGTTCCTCGTTTCATAACTTTCTTTCTTTCTTTCCTTGGTTGGAGTTAACGTCGCACCGACACATTTTAGGTCATATGGCGACTTTCCAGCTTTCATGGTGGAGGAAGACCCCAGGTGCCCCTCCGTGCATTATTTCATCACGAGCGGGCACCTGGGTAGAACCCGCGACCTTCCATAAGCCATCTGGATGGCTTCCTCACATGAAGAATTCGGCGCCCCGAGTGAGGCTCGAACCCACATCGATGAGGGGCAAGTGATTTGAAGTCAGCGACCTTAACCACTTGGACACGGAGGCCCCCACGTTTCATAACTGCCTATTGCATAGTACAACTTTTTGTGGGAATGTTGGTGGCCAAATAAATACTTCGGCGTCCAAGAATAGAATGTCTTGACGTCGTTTTAATTGCTATATTTGCTTTAGACGCAGAACAACAATTATGCTACTAGACTGGCATCAGTCGTTAGAGTTCTTCAAAACAAATATCTCCACCATAAAATCCTCTTTAATAGCAATTTCTGGAAAAAAATAAAATATCTCTTATCTCTTTTTCTACAAAAAATCAAATATCTGGTACAGGTGATTTTCAAATAGTTCCATTAATCTCATTGCCGGTGATGAGATGTGCCTAGAGAGTAAATGGTGTTTTGAGAAAGTATCAGTGTCAGTATGAAGAAAGAAATTAATTACAGATTACTTGATCTCAACAGACTGTGTGAGTCTGTCATGCTGCATATATATGTATGAGTTTTATTTTTTCCTCTAATAAAACAGTTTTTTTCTGCTAGTTTATTGTTCATTTTGTTTGCAATAAATTGGTCTGTATCACATCTTAAAACAGTTCGTACCTATGTTGAATTATTTAACATAATCATAAATATTTCAATAGCCATTTTTAACCATCATATCGCACGATAGGGTGCGTCTCATTGTGTATAACTATTTAAAAGTTGCATTTATTAAATGGAAAAGTTGAATCGTATATGCTGAAACTTGTGCATTCTCTATTGGAAATTCAGCGGGAAAATTAGTAATATGAAATGGTGGATCCGTTTCTATTCAGGGCGAGGTGGGGTTGGGGCAAAAAGTGCCAAAGGTAATATTTTTTTCCAAGTAATTACCATGTTTACAGAGGCTGAGACTTTTATTTTTATTCAGTGGTGTACTCAGTTATATGTACCACAAGCATGTGAGACGAAAAACAAGTTAAAACATTAAATGCTTTAAGTCCGTCTTTTACAAAGCATAGAATTAATCATTTATGTTCTGATAACAGTCATCTTTTTATTTCATTTTTGCAAGATGTTCTTTTTTTTACATTTGGAACTCAATAAGATAAGTTCAATCTAATTTCTTTAGAGGCTCATAATGCCTTTCAATTAGCGCTATCGGATACCTTCAATTTAATTGCTTTAAAGACAGACAGACAGACAGATAATTTTATTCACGTAAACTATACAGTTTTTTGTGATACATGTATACATATAAATATTTGTCAACAAAAAGACATGTAATGCGGACAGTTTTAACAATAAATAAATAGATGGAGGGTGAACAAATGACATAATGTTTATAAGACATATGTTCTACAAAATGTTTCTGAGTAAACAATAATACATTAAGAATGTATGGTATCAAGTATTACAATAAACTTGATCTTAAGGATGATGCATAATAGATATACTTTGCTAAGTTGAGCATTATTCTATTCTTATCACATTTAAGAAGATCAACGTATTTTTGAACACTTGGTCTACGGTAATAATAAGGTTTGATATAAACATGCCTAAGGTTATTGTACACTGGACATACTAATACAAAATGATACTCATCCTCAATATCTCTACTGTGGCATAATGTACAAAAACGCTCTTCTCTAACAATTCCAGTACGACGTCCAGTTTCAATAGCTAATGCATGTGATGATAACCTTAATTTTGATACAACATATCTGTATTTACGCGGCAAAACATCAAGATATCTTTCTAATCCAAAATTGTCTTTTGCATGTCTATAAATAAATAATGTTCTACACCCATACATATTTTGGTACCATGTTTGCTTAAACACATCCAATAAGCGTTCTTTAAATTCTAAATGAAACTTATCTAAATTTAATCCAAACTGATTATCCCAAATAAAAGAAAAACCATAGTTATCTAAGAGTGATTTTACATTGTATGCCCAATTATTGTTTCTTTTATTACATTTTAACAAGTAATCATAAAGATTGGCTATAAGAATATTTTCTGAAGTAACAATTTTACACCAGTATTTTATTACTCTTACTTGCCTATTTATATAACGGGTAACGTCCAAGCTCACCATATACACCCATATTACTAGTTGAAGATTTAACATTTAACAATTGCTTACAAAATTTAAGATGAATACGTTCAATTTCACTGCTTTTTCCAAAACCCCAAATCTCACAACCGTAGTTTAAAGTAGCTCCGACAAATGCATCAAAAAGCTGACAAACTACGCTCGGCTTCAAATCCAAATATCTAATATTATTTTGTAATACATTAAACGCCTTTAATCCTTTACCAGCTAAGTTTTCTTGGTGTAATACAAAAGTACCGGTATAATTAAAGACTGTTCCTAGATAATTAAAATCATTTACTACTTCCAATTCCTGATTACCATAATACCATTTTTCATCGTTTTTTACTGGCCCACGTTTTCTGAATACAACAATTTTCGTCTTAGAAGTATTGACTTCTAAACCCCATTTATTACAATAAGTATACAGCAAATTAAGACTGGATTGTAAACTATTAATTGTATCACCTAAAATAACCATATCGTCAGCAAACAACAGAAGTATAAATGTTATATCATCAATATTTAAACCACTACTGGGATTGTTCTGTAAAAATAACTCTAGGTCATCAACAAATAATGAAAACAAAACAGGGGAGAGAACTTCGCCCTGTTTTAAGCCTACAGCACATTCAAAATACTCTGAGTAAGAGTTACATCCCTTTATACATACTTTGACTTGAGCATACATATCTCTAACAATTCTCAACATTTTCCCATCAATGCCAGATTTGTATAATTTTAGCCAGAGGCCATTCAAATACACACTATCAAAGGCACGTTTCATGTCCACCATAGCACAGTACAGTCTACCCTTTTCATTTAAAACCTTATGAATAATAGCATTTAGTACAAAGATAGCATCTACAGTAGACCGACCCTTTCGAAAACCGAATTGAGCATCGCTCAAAATATCGTTATTTTCAGTCCAATCATTTATTCTTTTATTTAAAACACTTGTAAAAATTTTTGATAAACAGCTCACCAGAGTTATACCCCTGTAATTACTAGCTTCACAAGGATCATTCTTTTTAAAAACAGGTACAATTACTCCCTTTTACCATTGGACGAGAAAATGACCAGAATTGAGAATTGCATTAAACAAATCACTCAAGTGAGACGACAAAATATCAAAACTTGCAATAAAATATTCATTTATTAAATTATCAATTCCATGTGCCTTGTTAGATTTTAATTTCTTAATAACTAATTGCAACTCTTCCATTGTAATAGGACGATCTAATTCTTCAAATCTGCAGTCTTCGCTATCAAAAATATGGTCTTTAGCAAATGATTCTGCCTCTTCATTAATCACGTTTGTTACGTCATTTTGTAGGCTATAAAAGTAGTTATAAAAATCTGTAACAGATATAGAGCTGCCAGTATTCTTCTTTTTCTTACGAAACAAATTCCAAAATCTTTTGGTTTTGAGTGCCTTAAATGTTCGATTTGTTTAATTTTATCATATTCATATTTCCTCTTTTTGTTACGAACTAGCTTTTTATAAAACCCTTTCAAATCAAGCATCTTAAGTCGATTTTCATCAGACTTACACATATTAAAAATTAACAAAGCTTCATGATAGGCTGATTTTGCTTCACGGCAGTCAGTATCAAACCATTCTGACCGTTTCGAAATGTCTTTATTGTGTAACGTTTGTTTCTTACTTACTTTTATATTTTTACTAAACAATGGTTTAGCAACCTCGTTTATAACATTTGTAAATTTTTCAATACACATATTAATTGAATCTTTACTACATGAAGACGTATTAACCTGCGATATTATATCATTTAAAACCGGTAATTTCCCTATCAAATTTCTTCTAAACAACATCTTCTTATCTTCTGACCAATAAATACTTTCTTTCTCATATTCCGATTGTAATGTTACATCATAATTACATATAATACCAAACGACAACGCACAATGGTCCGACCATTCAGACAGCGGTTCAATACAAAAGTTTTCTATACAACAAAAATCTTGTTCGTTTAATAAAAGGTAATCTATTGTGCTTGATCCTTGATTGTTGTAAAATGTAAAGCACCCGTCAGGGTCATTTGACAGCCGCCCGTTAGCAATGCGCATTGATAACGATTTACACAAGTCAATTAATTTCAAACCGTGTGTATTATATCCTTTATCCATAGAATTCCGTTCCATTTGACTATCAGGACTGTAGCAATCGTCATTTAAAGAAGAAACACTACTGTCACAAACAATAAAATCTCTTTTAGATCCCACGCGTGCATTCCAGTCGCCTGTTAAAATTACTTTACCAGATTCTTGAAAAGTGTTTATATCGTGTTGCAAAATATCAAATAAATTAACATTCACAACAGTGTACGCAGGAGAGCTTTCAACCCAAATGTAAACTCCCGCAAGGAAAATATCATTATCTAAACGAAAAAATGTACCATTTATTTTAATCCAGATAATCGTGTCATAATCGTTTTTTACTATGGATATACCTTTTGCTACTGAATCTTTTATATACAGCACAATACCACCGCTACACCGTTTTGATCGCCGATTTTGAAATTTCCTGTAGAAATTAAAACATTTATATCCCTCAATATCTAGTTGTGAACGCTCATTTGACCAAGATTCGTACAAAAATATAATGTCATATTTGTAGAGAGTATTTAAAAAATCATCGTCACTTAATTTTTGTCTACTAAGACCGTTTATATTCCATGACAGAATCTTTAGTTCAGCCTCCGCAACCCGTTATGCCGACATCGTCTCGCTCGAGCTGCTCGCGCCATTTGCTACGTTGGCGCTTTCTGGTACTTTCACCTTGACACCATCTATATAAAGGGTATCATAACTGATCCAAGCCTTTTTCTTCTCCTCACGTGCATTCCTCAACAGGGGCATAAGTGCCCTCCGGCGCTCTGCAACCTCTTTGGGAAACTGCTCGTTGATAAATATTCCGGTACCTTTCAACGATGAGCTCGCGCGACGGACAATTTCTTTATCTTTAAAGAACGTAAATTTAACAACAATGTTTCTGTATTTTGGAGTTCTCCTTCCTGGATTGGACGCTGACATATCGCCTGTACGATGCACTCTTTCGAGTTTCAGAGAATCCACGTAGTCTCTTGCTAACTTCATTTTATCGACAAGTACTGCGCGCAATTTACCTTCAGTTACTTCCGGTTTCTCCGAATCAGATTCTTCGACGCCAGAAAATATCAGGTTATTCCTCATTGACTGGGATTGCATGTATTCTATTGTTTCTTGCATCGCGACCTTTTCCTTCTGAAGTTTTTCAATATGACTCCGGGCTTGCCCAAGAGAGAATTCTAAACCATCCATTCTGTCAGTAACTTTATTCACGGATTCATTACAAGCCTTAGTATTGTCCTGCACAAAGAGCCAAAGTTTACTCAGCTCCGACTCAACATTACTAACTTTCACCTCAAGATTGTCTAATTTTTCTAGTTTCTGATTCATGACCTTGAGAAAATTCATTATGTCAGCATTTGAAGGAACTCCCTTGGCATCAACGGGAATAGGTGTTGGTGGTGAGGGGTTTGTTGCTGATTTGCCATCCATTGCTTTACTGACTGTTTTACTATCGGTGCTAGTGTCAAATACAGAGTTATCAAGGGCACTAAAGTCTGAGACCGAAGCTGCATGTAAAACGCTATGTGCACCACGCAAAGCCTCACTTACACTATCATTAACACTCGGTACACTTGTACTACTACCAGAACTGCTAGATTGGGAACCAGTGTAAAAATGTTTTTTTTTACGACGTCTACGGCCGCCACTACCACTGTTTTTACGTTTGGGCATAACAGTTTACATGTACATACTGTACATTTATAAAACTTTTATAACTGACATATACCTTTATGTCCTTTATGTCCATTCAAATCCGTATTTTATTGCTTTTGGCAATTGTATAGTGTACGATATTTGAATGTGAACAATCGCTCACCACTATTGTTTACTATTGTCTTTCATATTTTCCCAAATAACTTCCAAATAACAAATCATTTTACAAAAATAGTTCCAGCATCATGATCAGCATAACTTTTTGATTTAATTTGGTATATTTTACATCTATCTAATTTTATTGCAACACGTTAAAGTCCATTTTTTCCAGAGCACAAAATTTTACATCCGTCCATTATGCCCGCACTACATAAAGAATCATAATGCCTTTCAATGAGCTCTATAAGGTACAACTGCATTAAATGCTCATAATGCTTTTCAGTGAGCTATGTAAGATACTTCATGTTTGATAACTTTACAAAAAAATAATATATTCAAATAATCTTTATAAGATATTTTTAATTTCATTGCTTTAAAGGCTCATGATGCCTTTCAATGAGATCTATCAGATAATTTTAATTTAACTGCTTTATAACATATGGTTTGACATGTAAAACAATTAAGAATGAATATCATTTTCTGTTAGTGTGTCCATTTTACAGAGATATATGAAACATTTGCCAACAAAACTTTTATTGTCAGTGGCCTATTTTTTAAAGTTTTAACATTTGTTAGTGATTGTCTAAGTAGTATTATTATCAAGCATTTGCTATAAGAGGATGGCTGTAATTTTGTATTTGTATTGTAATACATACACATTCATGCAATGCTCATGTTTTTTTGCATTTTCACAATACGGTCATAAAGGACTAGCGATGAACATTGTAAATGTTTTGCCAAATAAACTATTGAAATTGAATTGATAGAATCAATAAGCCTTACATTGCTCTCTGTAAGATAATTTGCTTTTAAGGCTCAAAATGCATTTCAATGAACTCGATAAGATATTTAGAGGCATCCATTGGCGAGTAGTTGCTGACTTTAAGTCACTTGACCATCACCGACGTGGGTTCGAATCCCACATGTGTAGAATATTTCATGTGAGGAAGCCACCGTGATTGCTTACGGAAGATCGTTGGTTCTACTCAGGTGCCCGCCCGTGATGACAAAAATGTGAAGGGACACCTTGGGTCTTCCGCGACCACAAAGGCTGAAAAGTCGCCATATGATTTATAATTGTGTTGATGTTACGTTAAAACCAACAAAAACAAAACAAAACAAAAATGTGGGATAATTAAAATTTAATTGTTTTAAAAGAATCATAATGCATTTCAGTGGGCTCTATAAGATAATTTGAATTTAATTGTTTTAAATGTACATAATGCCATAGTTGAAAATGTGGCTGCTAACGTTTATCATGCAGTTTTAAAAGTAGTTCTTGTGTAACCATATAATTATGCGTAAGATCTATTCAGACAACTGTTATATCTATTCTTCATATAAAAGTTAACGTCTATAGGAACATTAAGCTCTTATACACATTTTTAATGATAATAATATTGATAGTAATAATGTAAAATCTTTATCCAATAAAGGTTATGCAGAGTGTACATAGCATTAAAATAAAATACAAACTATCTCCAGGAAGGCCTTCAGCTCAGAAGAGCAAGAACAAGAACAACAATATGCATGAATACGAACATTTACATTTACACGAATCACTTGCAAAAAAAAAACACACAAAACAAACAACAACAAAAAACAACAGTATATAATTATATTATACTGCTTCCCATTTATTCGTTTGACAGACACTCGTATATGTAAAAGAGAGAGAAAAACAACAAAAATCATTATATGTATACAAACATTAACATTTAGAAATTGTAGGAAACACGAAAGATAATAGGCTCTCGGAAGCACAGAACACCTCAAACACAGTCTCAGAGCCAAGCAAATACAAAAAAGGCCCACAACAAAAAGAAGCTGCAACGGAAAAATATTACAGACAAGTTGCTTCAAAAATCCAAAAAGTACATTTTGATTTCGTGTAATTTACAGATGGAGGATGGGGAAGGGGTACGTGGTAGCAAGGGGTGGGGGAGGGGTTGAACGGGAAAGTAGAACAAGGACGAATATACAAAGGGAATGCTGCGTTCATTAATCACAGCTATACTACAACGTAAATCACAGTAGCGCAGACACTCATGTACAAAGACAAACACATACACACAGCTAACTTACATAGATAATTAAACAAGTAAGAAAAAACAACACCGTAGAGAACTGCCCAAGACACACAGACGAACAAGTACACAAATGCACACATATAAGCAGGAAAAAAAATCGGGCACCGCCTTAGGATTCGGGCAGCCAAAATTAAGGTGAGCACGATAACTTACTCATAGTAATGGGGGAGGGGATGCCATATCAAGGGAGCGAAATTGCAAGGGGAAAGTATGTGGGCGATAGGAGGAGTGAACGAACAATTGTTGCTTGAAATTTTTGAATGTTTTTATGTCCAAGATTCCTTAATTTCAGCAGGTTTTTTATTCCAAATATTTACGCTGAAGTACAAGAACAAATCTTTAAGTAAATTTATACGAGGTATTGTACGCAAATATAAAAGAATTTCGTGGGATACAGAGCGCAGTTTATACAATGTTTTATTTGAGGAACTCCATATTGCAGTCATAAAACGTAATTTACAACTTTATTTTCCAGGGCAAGTTCTATATAATTATTCGAATTACACTACAGGATGTCGCTGTCCTAATTCGTGCAATATCAAAGTCAGTTGTCTGGTTCAGTGCTTAAAACCACACGTCCAATTAAAAATCCGGTTGCTTTATAAAGGCGTCGAATAGCCTATAGTTAGTCAATTTAAGTCCAGCTTGCCAATTCCTCCAATTTTGAATCGTACGTTGAATAATTTAGTGAACTGAAAGAAAGAAAAAAGCATTGGTATTAAAATTATCCAAACAGTTAGATTTTTATATAAAAAAGGAAATGTTAACATTGATGATTCACAATTCAACACTATAAAAACCTGAAAATCGAATCGTTAATTAAATTACTTTATATTTAATGAGGCAAAATTTTTAATGTTATTTTAAATCTGTCATTTTTTTCGACGAAGAACAGTTTCCGTCAGGGGTACATGTACTTAACAACTGCCTTTATAGTTGAACACTTCTGATACTTATTCTAGAGAGGCCACAGCTCCATCAGTACTCTCTTTGCTTTGATTATTCCAGAGAGGACACGATGGACTTGTAGTTACACATCTTTCATCTAAAGAGATTTAGTACGCCTTCATCCGCGGTGTGGAGTATGCATATGCGCATATTTGGATTTTAAAGATTTTTTCTTGTTTTTCATGACGTTAAATCATCCTTTATTGTTTTTTTTCTTAAAGTGGAAATGTGCGCATTTTTTAAGTAAAACTCCAGCTGAAAAAGATGTGTGTGTAAAAAGAGTGGAGGAAATTATAGCTTTTAACCCAACACCCGAAACTCTTCCTGTTACCAGTACGAAATAATAACTTTCCAAATATGACTATTCTTATTTAGACTGAGGCAGTCATTTTAATAAAAGTCAAACTGCACGTAAGAGCTGCTTCGCTTCAACTTCAGAAATCTTTTCCTATAGGTAAGGGAGATCAGTGCGTAGAAGATTGAAGAAAAGAAGTATTATTTTATTAGTCCGATTTCTTTATTTCTAAAACATCAACTTCAAATACGTATGTGGCATTATCGTTAATTTAACACATTTAAATACATAGCAACCGAAATATTACTTTTATAAAACATTCACCAAAAACACGTTATGTGCAGTAAAATCCGTGTAATGCCTATTAAAGTATTTATATCGAGAAATGTACTATAAGTGAAAGAGCTTACAAGCTATAAAGGTATTTAATATTTATACTATTTTACGTAAAATAAAAGAAACAAAAGTGACTACGTAAATATGTTAGCCCCGTTCAGCCAGTAGCTTGAAGTATAATTAGACTAGTAGACCTTATATTTGCATAATACTAGTAGATAACGAAACTTTTCTGGAAACGCAATACATTTTGAGTTCTGGCAAACTTATCGTGAGTATTCTAAGTAGCATTATTCTTAATGTAAGAAAACGTATTATTTAAACGGTTTAAATCTAAAATATTTTATGCTTGAAAACGAAAAAAATATTTAGCGCTAATATAATGTTTTCCGATCTGCGATGAATTTAGTACAATGTACTAAGAATGACATAATAAAGAATAACTTTTCTTGCGACTGTCCGTTCTGAAAACTCTTATTTCATTTAAAGTATTGACAAGGGGAATTTCTACACTTTTCCACTTTGAAGCACATATGGAGTGAACTGCATTAATTTGGACATAATTAAGCCGTGCCATGAGAAAACCAACATATTGGGTTTGCGACCAGCATGGATCCAGACCAGCCTGCGCATTCGCGCAGTCTGGTCAGGATCCATGCTGTTCGCTAACAGTTTCTCTAATTGCAATAGGCTTTGAAAGCGAACAGCATGGATCCTGACCTGACTGCGCAGATGCGCAGACTGGTCTGGATCCATGCTGGTCTCAAACTCACAACATTGGTTTTCTCATGGTGCGGCTCAAATATATTCCTAGGTTCTACACGAAACGACTTGTTTTAATATTCTGGTGAAATATTTTAAGCCTCCTTTTAATAAGGATAAAACACAAGCTTAAAAAGCTTAGATTTTCAATAAATTTCAATGAGTATGAATACTGGTTACTGTTATTCTAAAACTATTTACGATTGAGAGGTACACGAAAAGTTTTTTGACGACAACTGGTTGCTTATTTGTTGCATTTTAAAAGTTTTTCAGTATATCTGTGGAACTTTAAGAATTTCTTACTTGGAAATCCAAATACTTGCACTTCGCAAAGATGTAGAATCTTGTTTTGTCCTTCAAGTGTCACTTGAACGTATCTTGCTTGTTTACCATCAGGGAAACGAAAGGTATGAATATCGTCAATCTGACCTGGCACACTGCCAACAATATTCATAGACTCCAGTGACGTCCCAATACTCAACCTCAAGTCACTTGCCCGACGACCTGTAAAACATTTAAGGTTGTTGGTCCGTAATGACAGTCGGTATTTTCCGTTCGATTACGTATTTCTCCGTATGCTATTTCGGCATGATCCGGTTGTTAGGAAAAAGCAGTTTTCTGTTATAGCCGAAGGATGCCGAAAGGCATACCAGAATAGGCAATCACACGGAAATTGCCGACTTCCACTACGGGTTCACTACCTCAGTCTCCAAACTTGCACAAAAGTTTAGTCCTATAATTGTCACTTGAACATATATTGCTTGACCCGCAGGGAAATGATAGGTATGTAGTCGTCAACCTGACCGGGCCTTATTCTCGACGGAATGAATCATATTTCAGAACCTAAGTAAAAAATAATGCAAACAATTGAAACTTACTTAAATTTACAGTAAAACAACCATAGAGCCTTAATCTACAGTAGTAAATGGGTAGCGATGGCTTGCGGCCGTAAAAAGTCTCCCCGTACATTCAATCAGGGCTGTTATATTTTGATCTTCTCAGATCGTTCAGCACGACTTTTATGTCGTGTTTTTGGTACTGTTTAGTTTCTCAACATGACCATTTCGGCCTGGGTGGTTCCAATACTCCCGCTTTCATAGCCTTGGGTATTGTATAATCACCCCTTGGATATGGTGCCTGCTTTTTAATTTTGTCTTTTGACAGTTCCTGTGATACGCAGGCTTCATAGCCTCAGATCCCCTTTCTAAATTCCAGTTTGTTTAGTTCTGCCCATTGTTTTCTCGTTTGGGGCAAACCCTTTACTTTATCTGGGGACCAAACGCCGCTCTTCATGAAATTACACGCCTCTACATGTGTATCATTGAAGGTTCTATGTTCACCGCCGTTTGAATACATCTGCGGATGTCTCTAAATTGCTTTTTGTACTTTTAACATGTTTAAATGTTGAGTTCTGCTCAACCCGGGGCTAGAGGGCGTGGACGGTAGCATGCATTTCCACTACCGTCCATGAACAGACTCAATCAAACCGAGCCCGCAACATTTTCGTTTTTGTCGTGTTGGGCGACCTGTGAAGTTTCCACTTTTCTCTTTTTTAATTTAATGTCATTATTTCTGTAAAGTCTAGAATTTTTACAATGACACTTAGTAATATGTTTGGTATTACATCTTTCTGAAAATAATGCTGAAAAAGTTTCGATATCTGATAGGAAATATTTCTTATAGGAATAAGGTTTACTTAGTAATTCGGTCGAAATTGTGCTTACGTGGTGAAGTTGAAATGAGTCCAGAGTAAATAGATCTAGATCCTAATTTTCCAATTTTTTTTTGCGCAAATTCGTGTAGAACGACTGCTTTAATTAAACATTTTTTCATTGCTAGGATACATTCTGCATGAAATGAGACGGTTTTCATGTATATACTCCAAAGATGGCGAGTTTTGCAGATCGAAGTCGAAAGTAGGGATTTATTGTGATGACAAGAGCAAATATGCCACATTTCAGGGCAGCAGGCCACCACTGACCGGCATTTCAGTAGGAACTATCTAACTCCTTATTTGCCTTTCATTCTTTCGCTGATTTCATGAAAAAATAGGCGAAGAAAAAAAAGATACGTTCTATAAGTTACGTAAATGCTACATGAAATTGTCGTTTTCATAATTATCTTACGAAGAAAGATTTTCAGTACTGACCTTTAACCAATATTAAGTAATCAAACCAGCCCATAATATACTGAATGAAAACAAAATGGGACTAATTTACCGCATCCACCAGTCCCGCATCCATCAATGCGATTGAATAATGTTACATTGACAATATGATACATAGCTCCAAGATCGACTCGCCACCATGGGTTCAGTGCGCCTGTGTGTTGTGTGCCAGGGTCAGTATGAAAGCAAGTATCTTCGTCAAATTCTTGGTTAGCATTGCCATCTACGCCTTTAGCTCCATCGCGACCGTTACTTACGCTTGACATAGCAGTCTGTTTACCTAGGGCAACATTTTTTTTTGAACTGAAATCATGAGTAAAATGTCTGTCAAAAAGAAGAGATTACTTTTCTACGGTATATATTCGATTGCTTTCTAGTATCGAGACGTTACAGAAGCTGATCGCAATGTCTTAAAAAAATTATTTATACGCAAACCTGATTTTCTTTGAATATTCACATTTTATCGCCTTTTCACATTTCATCGCATTTCATCGTATTTCATCGCATTTTCACATTTCGTCGCCTTTTCACATTTCATCGCCTTTTCGGTTTCCATCGCCTTTTTGCATTGCATCAATGGACGAATCATAATTTATATAAATTATCTCTTGGTTGCATGCATCTATTCTAAATGATGCGTTCTATAATTGCTGTTAACGATAGTTTTGCCGTAGTAGATAAATCTATTTGTGGGTGACCTAAACGTTGATGTAAAAGTATTTTTGCCTCACACTTTTTGTTTATCGCTAATTATATTAAGTTTTAAATTGCGGAGGATTACTTTGTTTAAAATTCTACATACAGTTTGGTGCAAATGTACCGGTACCTACTGTTTTATATTCTGGCTGTATTTAACCAAAAAACCTACAGACACGTAAAGCAAAACCTATCTCGGGTTATTCTGCAATAAAACACTCACGTGCAATGACGTCATCCG
Organism: Mercenaria mercenaria; assembly: GCF_021730395.1. Taxonomy (NCBI): domain Eukaryota; kingdom Metazoa; phylum Mollusca; class Bivalvia; order Venerida; family Veneridae; genus Mercenaria; species Mercenaria mercenaria. The sequence goes on from NC_069379.1 coordinate 9,489,273, forward strand.
ATCCAAGTGCAAAAAGTCGTAAAAAGTAGTTTCCATTTTTTTCTAATACTGTTGATACTAGTATGTCGTGTTAGAATCGAAATAATAGGTTCCCAAGTGTGATTTATCGTAGAATTACCCGAGCTTTCGTTCTTATTCGAAACAATATATCACTCAGGCCTACGGCCGCCGTGATATATCATTACGCGTAAAACCTCAAAACGATAAACCGCGCTAAGGAACTTATTATTTCTTAATTAAATAGACAGTCTGCCCCTTTTTTGCTGGTTTGCCTCAGTGAGATGATAACAAATCGGAGTTCACAACACATATGCTAAAACTCTGAATAATCCCGTAAACAGAAAGTGCGTTGCCTTCACATATTTGTTACAAATACGACCGAAAATATAACATATCAGAAATGTGACATATACGTTTGACTACTTTCACCATTCCGTACAAACGTATCTTATTTTCAGAGCTTGCTTATATGATACGTTTTTTTTTACTTCTAGTACAATCTAGTGGCAACATTTTAAGCTATTTTTGCTAGCTTAAATGTACATGTAATGCATTCATGCCAAGCGATTTTTTTTCCCGCCAAGTTTTATCATTGTCCAGATCGAACCGGTTTTTCTAGAGTAAAAGTCCCTGAATTAGCAGGAAATGGCTTCTGATTCATCATACAGTTTTCTTTTTTAAGGTAGTGGACCTGTAATTGTAGTAGGCAATTCCGGTATTTCCGATTACGCACTTTCGATATGTGATATCGCCATTTCCCTGCTGGTTCGAGAAGCCGCGGCGATAAAAGCCGATGAATACCGATGCAGAATTGGAAATTACGTAAATTGCCGAGTGTCATTACAGGTCCATAACCTTAATATAATTTAGTAAAGAATGAGTGACATATAATGCTACTAAATGGATTTTAAATTTTGTCTTTTGTTACCAAACATATGCTTTGAGATTACTTATACGGATGTAGGCAAGTTTTACATTTAAATAGCTTTTACGATATATGTGCAAATGTTTTAAATTCTTACTTGGAAATCCAAACACTTGCACTTCGCAAAGATGCAGGTTTTTTTCTCCTTCAAGTGTCACTTTAACGTATCTTGCTTGTTGACCCTCAAGGAAATGGAAGGTATGAATATCTTCAATCTGATCTGGCACAGTGCCAACAATGTACAATGACTCCAGTGTCATCCCCATACTCAACCTTAAGTCGCTGGCCCGACGATCTGTAAAACATTTAGACCCGAAATGTGTACACAGATTTTGTTCTTTAACAGTTCTTGTTCTACTCACATGTAACTAATAAGTATAAAGTCGTCAACCTGACCTGGCCGACTGCCAACAATGTCCATAAACTCTTCCCAATCACAAACTATTTGACATACTTCTTTACAAACGTGATACAAGGCAGACATACATTGTTATGAATTAACAGAGTAAAACTTACATAAAAGGAAAAACTCAGTTTCCCTAGGTATACCTTATATAGTATTGTTATGACCCTTTCCTAACATTTTAGGTTTTAACAAATCTACCCATGTTGAAAGGACGATCCAAGACCTATCATAAAACGGCAAGAAATATACTTGTTTGAGCAGTAGTTTTGGATACTTGCTTTTTCGTTTTGAAGTCGGTTATCCACAATCCGGCAGTAAACTTTGTTTACGTTTTCATGAAAAGGTTATCTCTGCAAAACGCATATTTATCTCCTGGAATGCTTAATTCTATTTCATTTGGTCTGTTGTCTTTGATGGATTTAATGTAAAAAATATGGCAGTTTTAAAACACACCCGACATATATTACACCAATGATATCAACTACTAAAATTGTTCATACATCTTGGTTCTTCAAAAAAGCAATAATACCCTCCCCCGCCCCCGAAAAGAAAAGAAAAGAAAAGGAGAAAAGAAAACACTGCCAACAAGGCGGTTTATATATTTGTATATGACAGTATTGGAAACTTTGAAAATAATCTGGGCCTCCGTGGCCGAGTGGTTAAGGTCGCTGACTTCAATTCACTTGCCCCTAATCGATGTGTTCGAGCCTCACTCGGGGATTTGAATTCTTCATGTGAGGAAGCCATCCAGCTGGCTTACGGAAGGTCGGTGGTTCTACCCAGGTGCCCGCTCGTGATGAAATAATGCACGGAGGGGCACCTGGGGTCTTCCTCCACCATTAAAGCTGGAAAGTCGCCATATGACCTATCATGTGTCGGTGCGACGTTAAATCCAACCAAAAAAAAATCTGATATGAATCTGCAGGCCTTCAGAACTTCAAAGTAATGTATCATGTATGACTCACTACTATAATTGGAACTTTTCAGACAGGGGCGGCGAAATCTGATTTTTACTTGCTTGTCCGTTTTTGTCATTTGCTATTTTCAATTGTCCGTATGATAGTTATATAGTAAATTCTGGTCAAATTTCACTTGTCCGTACAAGCTTTGGGAAAATCTGGGCAATACGGACAATTGAATTTGCCGCCCCTGAATTTTCTGTGATGTATAACTCTAGAGTTAAGCGATCTAGGACCACCATGGCCTTCTTGTTTGAACTGATAACGTCTAACATGCTTGTCATGCAAAATTCCCATAACGTGTGAAAAGTTAAATTTCTCTTAAAATATCTTTACCATTAACGTTTGATTGTAACACTGTACATTTTTATAAATATCTATGGGAGACTAAATAAAAGTTCCCACCCTTGATGGCGACTCTGTAACGGAATGTTAGGAAAGGTTACTGGCACTAGAACCGCAAATTTAGCTTTGAGTGGCCTATTTTCATAAATATGTGCATTATTTTTCAACTTATAAAGAAATATAAAAGAAATGGGGCCTTCTTATATATTACGTCCCACCCTCTGTTCTTATATTAAAACATGGTAATGAACGGAATCCGACATCGCTCCGTTTCCCCGGTCATAACTTTCCATAGAAATAAGCTATCGCTGATACTCATGTACTGATAGGAAGGTCTTACATTTATTTAACAATGACAACAAGAAATCCCCACCAAATAACGCTATTTTTGCAGAAATCAAGCGAATTTTATCGCTTTCGGAATTATTTACACCTCGATAACCCATCAACTTCCGCTTTTACCCAGTGCGAGCGATCACATTGGACGGAACAAAAAGAGTCAAATGGCGCGATATTTGAATGTAAAAAATCCACACAAACCAGAACAGTATATTTTTCTGTATAACTCCTGGAAAAAGTCATGAATGAGAAAATATCCAAAACGATTTGTCCAACAGAAATAGTACAGCGGTATCCTGAATTTATGAATAAATAAGATAATTTTTCAATTGTATTTGCCCAATCAATTACATCATAATACCATGGCAAATCAAATTGAAAAATTATCTTATTTTATTCATAAAAGCAGAATACAGCTATACTATTTCTGTTGGACAAATCGTTCTGGATATTTTCTCATTCATGACTTTTCCAGAAGGAGTTATACAGAAAAATATACTGTTCTGGTTTGTTTGGATTTTTTACATTCAAATATCGCGCCATTTGACTCTTTTTGTTCCGTCCAATGACGGAAAAAAGCGGAAGTTGATGGGTTATCGAGGTGTAAATTATTCCGAAAGCGATAAAATTCGCTTGATTTCTGCAAAAATAGCGTTATTTGGTGGGGATTTCTTGTTGTCATTGTTAAATAAATGTAAGACCTTCCTATCAGTACATGAGTATCAGCGATAGCTTATTTCTATGGAAAGTTATGACCGGGGAAACGGAGCGATATCGGATTCCGTTCATTACCATGTTTCAATATAAGAACAGAGGGTGGGACGTAATATATAAGAAGGCCCCATTTCTTTTATATTTCTTTATAAATTGAAAAATAATGCACATATTTATAAAAATAGGCCACTCAAAGCTAAATTTGCGGTTTTAGTGCCAGTGGGAAAGGTTACTAGAGCCTCAGATTTGGAAACAACTAATATAAGTTTTTTGTAAATATTTGTAAATATATAATCCACGGAAAGAAACAAAGGGAGCTAACTTACTACATTCGACTCCCTCGCATTCATCACCAATGCGATTGAATAATGTTACATGGAAAATATCGTAAATATCTCCAAGATCCACTCGCCACCATGGGTCTGTTTGTAGTTCAGTATGAAAGCAAGAGTCTTTCCCGAAATATTGGTTAGTATTGCCATCTACGCCTTTTGCACCATCGTGGTCATCGTGTACGCTTGACATGACAGTTTGTTTCCCAAGGGCAACATTTGTCTCTTCAACATAAATTGAAAGTAAAATGTATGTCAGCAAGTAGAGACTTCTATTCTACAGTATATGCTCAACTGCTTTCTAATATCGAGACGTTACAGAAGCTGATCGCCATTTCTTAAAAGAATGCTTTTACGCAAACCTGATATTTCTTTGAATTTTCAAATTTTATAGCCTATTTTACATTTTATCGTATTTCAACGTCTTTTAACATTTCGTCGCCTTTTCGGTTTTCATCACCGTTTTACATTTCATCAATGGGCGAATCATAATTTATATGAATTATCTTTTGGTTGCATGTATCTCTTCTAAATGATATGTTCTAAAGCTGTTGTTAATGATAGATTGCCGTAGAATATCACGCTATTTGTGGGTGACCTAAACATTAATGTAAAAGTATTTCTGATTGACACTGTTTGTATATCGTTAATTTATAAAATTTTATATTCCGCGGAGAATTACTTTGTTAAAACTCACAGTTTGGTACATATGTACCCGCTTTTCTATGATCTGGCGTTACTTATCATACTAAATAGACGGCCTGCTGTTTTTTAAGATAAAAACAACAGCTTCTACGAATTATAGCGTACACCAGGTTCTATTGCTGGATGATAACATATTGGATTTTACTACAAAATTACTAAAACTCTAAATATTTTCGTGAACAGAAAGTGCTTTCACACATTTGTTACAAATACGGCCGAAAATATCACATATCAGAAATGTGACATATACGTTTGACTATTTTCACCATTTCGTACAAACGTACTTTTTTCAGAGATGGGTTATATGATACGGTTTATAATTTTATATTTCTACTTCTGGTAAGCCACTTCTAGCAGCCACGTTTTCAAACTATCTCTGCTAGCCTTTAGTTTAGTTTATACTAATTTGTTTTAGCTCGATTGTGATGAAAGCTTCAAGCTTTTTGGAACCACTCTCGAGCCCGCTTCCTGGAAAAAACAGTACTGGTGTCATATGAGAAGTCATGGTCGTGACCCCAGTGAGGCTCGAACCCACGACTCCTGGGTTGAGCGGCCGACACCTTATCCACTAAACCACCGCTCCCCTTACTTTCACCAAGTTTGATCATTACCCAGATCGAACCGGTTTACCCAGAGTAAAAGTGCCTGAATTAGCAGACGTTTGACCCCCTGCTATTGCATGAAATGGATTCGGGCATGTTAATTTTGAGAAAAAAACAATAATATAAATATATTTGAAATTCCTTAAATAACTGTTAAAGATTTGTAAATATAAATTATTTTGTCCTTGAAATCAGGCCAATCTTTAACTGTTTCATTACAATTTTTATTAGGATGTTGGACAATAGGATTTTAGTTGCATCGTTTGGGTTAACAGTAGCGCACTTTATATGCAATGATATACTGTATATTCTTATGGCGATCTATATTTAGTAACAAGATACCCGTTAGGGAAGTTGGGAGACACCAAATTATTATTTCACGAACCGGAAATTTCCCTTTCTGTTATATATTTAGTAACACGATCCCCGTTCGGGAAGAAGGGAAAAACCAAATAATTATTTCACGAACGGGAAGTTTCACTTCCTCGTGTATATTTAGTAACAAGATGTAACAAGATCCCCGTTCGGGAAGTAGGGAAAAACCAAATAATTATTTCGAGAACGGGTAGTTTTCCTTTCTGTTACTGCCACCAACACATTCACTTATGTTAAATGATATCTTGATTTATTTTCAGCGAATATATGGTTGGCAGAAAATTGCCACCATCATGGTTATTTACTTTTTGTGCATTCATCGACAATCACACTCCATTTTCCGTCAGGCTGACAAACGGCATATTCAGATTCTCTTGGTACCTCATATCCGAAATCACATTTATACTGTATGAGGTCACCAACACCGTTCATGTTTCCTACAATCTTGCCATTTAAAGGTGGTTCATTGAACTTGCATTCTGAAGAAAAAGAGAACAAAAATCACAATTATACTGTATGCGGTCACCAACACGGTTCATGTTTCCTACAATCTTACCATTTAATGGTGGTGTATTGAACTTGCATTCTGAAAAAAAAAGAGAACAAAAATCACATTTATACTGTATGCGGTCACCAACACAGTTCATGTTTCCTACAATCTTACCATTGAATGGTGGTTTATTGAACTTGCATTCTGAAGAAAAAAGGGAACAAAAGTCACATTTATATTGTATGCGGTCACCAACACGGTTCATGTTTCCTACAATCTTACCATTTAATGGTGGTTCATTGTACTTGCATTCTGAAGAAAAAGAGAAAAAAAATCACATTTCTGTTTATGCTGTCACCAAAACCGTTCATGTTTCTTATATTCTTACCGTTTAATTTAGTTAATTTCACATGCATTCTGAATAAAAAGAGAAAATAAATTACATTTATATTGATGCTGTCACAAACATCGTTCATCTTTCCTATAACTTTACCATTTAATGATAGTTCATTGTACATGCATTGTGCAGAAAAAAAATGAAAATTCACTTTCCATGAGAACCTGTATAAACCGACATCGATAGGCACCAAAAGAAGATGTCGACGAAGACACGTTGTCGGATGAAACAAGTTATCAATACGACATCAGTTAAGTTTTTGTTTCATTATCGGTCGACAGTTTTTACTGCGAGATTTACCTGAAGGTCGGAAACTTTTATTCTATTTTTTAGCATTTTCCACTTTTACAATAAAGGTGACTTGTTCGGCGAGTTTGCAAATATAAGACAATGTCCTCTGCCTTGAAAACATGTGTATCAGTCACCTAAGTTTAACGTAGTTTTGTCAGTACGTCGAGAGAAATAGATAATTGAAAAACAAGACCAAAATTTCAATAATTTCAATATCTTATACATGTACAGTTTAAAGCAGCATGCCTCCAGATTTGCCAAAAAAATAATCTTTCTTTCAAATTGAAGTTTGATCATATTATGAACATTAGAATATGAATTTTTCTTTCTAACCTATTATAAAGGTTCCAAATCAAGAAAAATAGATGACCGCATCGGGAATCGAACCCCGGACGCCGCGGCAATAGCGTAACCAATAGCGCTATAACTGAAGTAGTGAATAATGACTTCAAAATATAGATATTTATAATAGAGACCGTTTACCTGGAGTAAAAGCGTGACAAACGCTTCTCTATTTAAACCGTAAAAAGTAGTAAACAGCAAATTCTCAAGTGTTTCCGAAACAGAAAGTTTGTCAGTAATTAAGTTTTAAAGCCTTCTTAAGAAATAAAGCATTTATTTCATGATATCTAAAAAATATATTTTTGTTGTTGTCGAACGATCTGGAGGCATGCTGCTTTAAACACTTCAGAAACGCCGCTTTTCTCTCACAGCTCGTCCCAATGTTGGAGTCAAAGTTAAAAGACTTATACTGATTTTGAAAGACTTTCATCATTTTGAAGGTTCAAAGGAAAATATCACAATACTATACAGGGATTCTTACATCGAAAAAATAGACATATAAACAAGTATATGCTTATTCACCGGAAAGATAGAGTGTTCATAGGACGAAAAAGTAAACTATATACCTGTGTATTTATTACACGTTTGTTCGCTAGAGTCAGGGGTCGTGTCTGCAGTACAAGCGTCACTAGGTTTCTGAGAAAACAAAGAAAAAAGACGCATTCACCAAAACTTTATACTTGCAAGATATGTCCTTAAGTTCAGTACATGTACATAAATCTTGTATAATGATAATAATGATGATGATAATAACAATGTATTGTATGTATTAGAGTTACCAAAGTACAAAACAAATCATTTTTGATTTAAATGTTGTTGTTCCAAATATTTCAATATGAGTCAAATTTTTGATTCGTTGTTTTTATTTTATTTAATAAGTTTCTTTTAATTTTTCTATTTTTGTATTTCTGTATTTCATAAACATATTTTTTTCTTGTTAAACAGTTATTTTGCGTGATTGACAGTCGTCTCCTGTCAATCACCTGCAAAGTGGTCGTCCCTTACAATAAAGAGACCTCTACCGCCAAAACTTTGTTTTTATTGTTTGATATAAGGGTATATTTTGAGTATATCTCCTAGATTTTAGGCTTTTGTTTAGAACAGTGAGTTAATCAGTACATTATAAATCGTTATATTTCAGTAATCTACTGGGAAACATTGAGTCTTTATATAAATCGACGTTCCATAGTTTATACTATTGACTTGTCTGTAAATAACAAAAGTCTGCTGGTCCTTGAAATCTATTTCTGATGTCATGTAATAATCTTGACGTTGGGCAAAAAGTTTTGGTATATTAAACAACAAGCCATCCAGTAAGTATGCAGTCTTTCAGTATTTTGATGTCATTTGATGAATTATCGATCTACTTATATTCTAGATACCGCAAGTGTATTTTAAAGTCAACTCAACTTATATCATAGTTAGAAATGGTTTTCAAAACCTCATACCCTCATGAACAGCAACCTTTTATTAAATGAGCCGCACCATGAGAAAACCAATATAGTGCATTTGCGACCAGCATGGATCCAGACCAAGCTGCGCGGAAAATTACAACCAGTCTGCGCTTTTGTGGTTAGGATCCATGCTGTTCACTTTCAAATCCTATTGCAATTAGAGAAACCGTTGACGGACAGATGCACAGGCTGGATCCATGCTGGTCACAAATGCACTATGTTGGTTTTGCCATGGAGCGGCTCAAATAAAATATATCACAGTAATTTTACCACTTATCTAAGATATTGTTAATTTAAAAAAGAACAACAACAACATTTCTTACAATTGTGAATAATCAATGCTGAAAGTCGGAAATCTATCACAGCATGGCGAGCCTACTTGACTTAGGTATCCTACACATGAGGAAAATCGCTCTTATCGCTCTACGTTGGTTTTATCACGGCGCTGCTCAAATAAAGGTTGCCATAACGTACAGACGTATACACGTACACATTGAGCTTTGAAATTCAATCTGTTAAAATGCTATTATGACTGTTTATATTATTCTTATACATGTACCCTAAAATACTAAAAAGTTACCTCTATAATTTCAATGTCTGATGCCTTGACCTCTACGCAACTCTCTTTACTTCTGTCTCCTTCGTTTTCTTCCGACGAATAAAGATAGCAAGCGTTGTATCGTCTTTTATAATTAAGAGCTCCGCAATTCGGACGCATTCCGCATTCTTTTACACATTCCGGAAGTACAATTCCTGGCCATATGCTAATTCTATCCTTTTCACCACGACACGATTGTTTGAATCTAAAGTTATAGCTCAATTTGACACCATCTTTGCTTGTATAAGTAAATGCAAAACTTTTCTGACAAAGTAGCATTGGCACTAAAAAGGCCGAATTCCAGAACATGTTCATGTCTTTAATCATACGCATCTGGCTTGAACAAGAAATTAAAGAGCTGAAAATTAAAAAAGGAAAGTAACGCTATTTTCGAACAAAATGCCGAAATGATCATTTTTTTCTATTAAGTAAAAATCCAGCTGAAAAAAAAATTGTATGTAAAAAGAGTGGAGAAAATTATAGCTTTGAACCCAATACCCCAAACTCTTCCTGTTACCAGTACGAAATAACTATCCAAATATGACTTTTCTTATTTTGACTGGGACAAAGAAAAGTCAACCTGCACGTAAACATTGCTTACCTTTCACTTCAGAAAACTCTTCCTATAGGTAAGGTAGATCACTGCATAGAAGATTGAAGAAATTATTATTATTTTATTAGCCCGATTTCTTTATTTTTAAAACATTTACTTCAAATACTAATGTGACATTATCGTTAATTTAACACATTTAAATGCATAGCAACCGAAAATTGCTTTTATAAAACATTCACCAAAAACACACTATGTGCAGTAAGATGCGTATAATGCCACTTACATTCAATTTTTTTGAAAAGATCCAAGAACACTTCTCATTTGATTGCACTATTGAAATGCCTTTTATTAATAAAATTAACGTATCCGTGTAATAACGTCACCGTTCTTATATGATTACGTCGGGAAACTGAGATTAAGTAAAAATTTCAACTTTTTCTCTCTATATATAAATTCATGAATGCAATACATCTTGTCTATACCGCAGCAAATGATTTCATTTTAGAATTTCGCAGAAAATGTTTACGAATATGGAGTATAAGTATCACCATTCTTTTGTTAATTTTGCACAGATATCTTATTAATGAGCCGTGCCATGAGAAAACCAACATAGTGGGTTTGCGACCAGCATGGATCCAGACCAGCCTGCGCATCCGCGCAGTCTGGTCAGGATCCATGCTGTTCGCTAACAGATTCTCCAATTCCAATAGGCTTTAAAAGCGAACAGCACGGATCCTGACCAGACTGCGCGGATGCGCAGGCTGGTCTGGATCCATGCTGGTCGCAAACCCACTATGTTGGTTTTCTTATGGCACGGCTTATTTTATTTTATTTTATTGTACATTTTATTCATGCATTCAGCAATTGTCAAGATATAATGTTGCTGTCTATTAATAATTCAATAAGTGTTTTATGTCGAATATTGACTATCAAATGGTAAATGTCAAATTATAAATGCAGATCGTTAATTGTTTAATGTGAAAAACTTAATTCTGTTAAATCCTTATTCAAATAAAGAGATGAACATATCAAAGGCCAAATACATGTTTTGAATGGTGTTTGGCTTTCGTTCCATAACTTTGTCCTTGTTTAAACTTTTTTTAAAACATTTTACGGTAAAATGTAAGGCCCAATATTCCAATGACCGTAAAACAAGCAACTGGTTCAAATCAGACAAATAAAACATTTATTTATATCTTTTCAAGTTACATTCATTACTTAAAGACCTGCTCCAGTCCTACATTTTAACCTTAAATTGTTACCGAAAAAGCATGAAAATGCTGATTATAGGGCCGCCTGTGAAAAATAGTCTATTTTATATAAAATTCTATATAAAATACCTGTGGTTTTTCGTGCTAAAGTATGGCGCGTGGCCGTTAACTGTTACCTATTGTAATCATGATTTGCATACACACAATAGAATTTGAATAGTCGTGGGGCAGGTCTTTAAAGAGATACAGATCATAAAGTATATGCATTAGCATTTATCATTTGGCAATAATGATTAGCTATTTGGCATTTAGAAGTAAGTATAGGCAGTGGAACTAAAAATGTAAACTTCAAGCAGGCACTACCTATTTTAGAAACATAGAAGCAAAAACACTGCTTATTGCAGACCTGTGACGGTTTTCTGCGCATTTCCTTTATACCCCTGTCACACATACGGCGCGGATAGCTACGTCTAGCTACGGATACAAACGTAGTAATCCGTATCGATCCGTACGTGAGCCTTACGGATTGGTACGGACTGATACGGATTACTACTTTAAGGTGTCGGCCCGGTACAATTTCTCCTTCTTTGCTGTATAGTAAAACAAGCACTTTTGGACATGGATTGTGAATTTCACAACAAAATTGCAGCATTGACAGCTCTGTATTTCTGAAGAGTAATACTATCCCAGTCAATATATCACAGAAAAACACCACCATCAACGATGAACTTTTTTGCTACACATCAAAGTATCTAGTCCATGTTTAAATTTCCCACTGACATCTGTCATGGCCACCAGTCTGGTGTAGTTTTTTAATCCTTCCGCACAGAAATGTAATCCTGAAAAACACACATAAAACAACTGTTAAAGACATCAGAAATGACAAAAATGTACACGTATCAATAAATACATTTGGAATATAACATGTCAAAGTCAGGATAGCGTTAAATTGGGAACTTCAAAAATTTCAAAGAACTACTTTCTAGGATACAACGACCCGGAGTACTTCTACACGGGGTGACACCTAAATCTTATCAAAATTTAATTTAGGCCAAATTTTTCCAAAAAATCTTGTAACTTAGCGTTTTGCGAGAAAAGTTACACAAGACATTGTCATCGCAAAGAAAATTTTGTCCCGCAGAAACATTTCAAACATTAGACCTACTTTGCGGAGAAATTGGCTCGGAAACCGGAATTTTGAAGAAAAAAGGCACATTACAAAATTTGCCTTCCTTCTGAAAATTTCAATCAGATTTTCATGAAATCAACTGTGATATCACTAGTTAATGCTTATAGTATGTTTTATGTAACTTTAAGCTTATTTATCTTGAAAAATGATGTATCAAAATGAGTATTTACTTTAAAAATATGCAATTTTTAGTAAAAAAATGCATAATTTACCCACTACAATTGCAGAAAAATGAAACTTTTAATGACTGAAAGACCAAAACCCACAAGCAAAGACCAATATGTGATTATATTTATGACAATTACTGGAAGTAAAACAGATCAATACATCACAGCCTATCTTAAAATGAATTATTTCTTCGGCTAAGCCGAACAATGCCTGAAACGCCAAATGCAAAGCCGATCCGCGCCATCTTGGAAGCAGACAAGTGCGGAAGGTCAAGAACTCCAACTGGAGCCAGACACAGCTCAGGGTACCCCTGAAACTGTCAAGCAGTTACTGACATTTTAGGCTACAGTTCTGACTAAAGACATTAGGACCAGAGGGCAATGCACCAGTGGAACATGTAAATCGCTTACCGAAAACTAGCCGTCATTCTGCGGTGTTACACTGGGAATAACAGCTTCTGCCCGCTCGACTTAATAGGTTGGTCTGGTTTATGGGTAGCTGCTGACTGGTTGTACGATTCTAAATTTCCTTCTGACATATGGAATTCATCGCTGCAAATGACAAAAGAAAAGATTGTGAACCGGTTGTCGGCCTTTCTTGAGAAAACAGCTGAGTGTGTGTGTATAGTTCTAAGTGTGATCAGGAACACCTATAGAAAAAAGTGACATAATATTCACAGATTGGTACCATCTATCATTTCTTTATCATTCTGATATCAACTGGTTCAGGAACTTTACAGGAAGTCTGTCATTAAAACACTGCAACTGAATAATTTTCTACATATATGTTAGCTGAAACAGGGAAAAGAATATTAAAATAACTATTACCAGACAACCTCTTTCAGCACAGACAACAAAGTATCTGAAATGCACATTTAAAAGAATTGAAACACATAAATGCTATGAAAAAACAACATACAGAAAAACATGAATAAAAGTCCCAACAGGAAAAGTCCTATCTAAAGAATGAAGTAGAATGAATCGAGCAAAACTGAAATACAAATACCGTCAAGTTGTGTTTCCAGTCGGTACCAGGACAAATACATATTAAGGAAACTGCACGCGGCCGACCCAGGAAATCAGCCCCGTTAAATATTTTCTTAGTAACACAGACCTGCGTTGTGAACCTGAAAAGCAAATCAGAATAGAAGCATCCCATTCAAGGCAGAATGTATCTGATGACGGCCTGATGCGGGCTGAAGCTGAAAGCTCGGAATATGTTCTAAACTGAAAAAAACAAATGAATAAATAAAATAATACACAAACAACAACAACAACAACTATATTTATCACACTGAAGCAACCTCCATGTAATTCCCTGTGTAATACAACCAATGTCCTGTCAGTGTAAAGAAAAACTTGTTTTTACATTAATAATGCCGACAAATGCACTCGACACACCGGTAAGCAATGTCCTTCAATGCCAAAATGCCAGTAGCACATTGGATTTGACTGAAATGAGAAAAATAATTATTTCGTGTAATATTAGTTATGCGTCTCATACGAAAGGGAACGAACATTCACGCAATTTCTTTATATCATATATGAGACGCCTGCTGACTGGCTTTAACATCAGTGTAATAACACCGTGACCGGTTCGAGATCCAGGCCCGACAAGCAATCAGTCTCTCCGACTCCTGTTACGAAACCGACTATAGCCTCATTTATAAACCCATCCTGTCCAAATGTACAGCTTCCACACATACGACACTGTCATCCACGGTCACTGTGGCACTATGTAACATGTTCACATATATATACTTATAAATTCTTCGGAAAGAGACGCTATGCGAAATAGAATTTTTTTTTAAAAAATTTAGAAATTTAAATTTGTATTTTTTTCTTAAAATTAAAGTGAAAAAACTATGTCTTCTTTTTATATAGCCTTTTTAAAGCTTCCTGCTTGTTCAGTGTCTTTGCACTATAGTAAAAGAATGACAAATCAAGAGAGAGACAACTATTACTCAATTTCAAAGAAAATTCAACTACTGAATTTTTAAAATTTGAATAAAATTAAAATTTCACAAACCTTGGAATATCCTTTTAGCCACTGATTTGTATTGTTATCAGCTACTAGTGTGTGAAGTTTCATGACTGTAAACCCTATGGTTGCTTGAGATATTCCACTTTCTGAATTTGCCATATAGGTGTCGGCCCGGTACAATTTCTCCTTCTTTGCTGTATAGTAAAACAAGCACTTTTGGACATGGATTGTGAATTTCACAACAAAATTGCAGCATTGACAGCTCTGTATTTCTGAAGAGTAATACTATCCCAGTCAATATATCACAGAAAACACCACATCAACGATTGAACTTTTTTGCTACACATCAAAGTATCTAGTCCATGTTTAAATTTCCCACTGACATCTGTCATGGCCACCAGTCTGGTGTAGTTTTTTTATCCTTCCGCACAGAAATGTAATCCTGAAAAACACACATAAAACAACTGTTAAAGACATCAGAAATGACAAAAAATGTACACAGTATCAATAAATACATTTGGAATATAACATGTCAAAGTAGGGATAGCGTTAAATTGGGAACTTCAAAATTTCAAAGAACTACTTTCTAGGATACAACGACCCGGAAGTACTTCTACACCGGGGTGACACCTAAATCTTATCAAAATTTTAATTTAGCCAAATTTTTCCCATAAAATCTTGTAACTTAGCGTTTTGCGAGAAAAGTTACACAAGACATTGTCATCGCAAAGAAAATTTTGTCCCGCAGAAACATTTCAAACATTAGACCTACTTTGCGGAGAAAATTGGCTCGGAAACCGGAATTTTGAAGAAAAAAAGGCACATTACAAAATTTGCCTTCCTTCTGAAAATTTCAATCAGATTTTCATGAAATCAACTGTGATATCACTAGTTAATGCTTATAGTATGTTTTATGTAACTTTAAGCTTATTTATCTTGAAAAATGATGTATCAAAATGAGTATTTACTTTAAAAATATGCAATTTTTAGTAAAAAAATGCATAATTACCCACTACAATTGCAGAAAAATGAAACTTTAATGACTGAAAGACCAAAACCCACAAGCAAAGACCAATATGTGATTATATTTATGACAAATTACTGGAAGTAAAACAGATCAATACATCACAGCCTATCTTAAAATGAATTATTTTCTCGGCTAAGCCGAACAATGCCTGAAACGCCAAAATGCAAGCCGATCCGCGCCATCTTGGAAGCAGACAAGTGCGGAAGGTCAAGAACTCCAACTGGAGCCAGACACAGCTCAGGGTACCCCTGAAACTGTCAAGCAGTTACTGACATTTTAGGCTACAGTTCTGACTAAAGACATTAGGACCAGAGGGCAATGCACCAGTGGAACATGTAAATCGCTTACCGAAAACTAGCCGTCATTCTGCGGTGTTACACTGGGAATAACAGCTTCTGCCCGCTCGACTTAATAGGTTGGTCTGGTTTATGGGTAGCTGCTGACTGGTTGTACGATTCTAAATTTCCTTCTGACATATGGAATTCATCGCCTGCAAATGACAAAAGAAAGATTGTGAACCGGTGTCGGCCTTTCTTGAGAAACAGCTGAGTGTGTGTGTATAGTTCTAAGTGTGATCAGGAACACCTATAGAAAAAAGTGACATAATATTCACAGATTGGTACCATCTATCATTTCTTATCATTCTGATATCAACTGGTTCAGGAACTTTACAGGAAGTCTGTCACTAAAACACTGCAACTGAATAATTTTCTACCATATATGTTAGCTGAAACAGTGAAAATGAAGATTAAAATAACTATTACCAGACAACCTCTTTCAGCACAGACAACAAAGTATCTGAAATGCAACATTTAAAAGAATTGAAACACATAAATGCTATGAAAAAACAACATACAGAAAAACATGAATAAAGTCCCAACAGGAAAAGTCCTATCTAAAGAATGAAGTAGAATGAATCGAGCAAAACTGAAATACAAATACGTCAAGTTGTGTTTCCAGTCGGTACCAGGACAAATACATATTAAGGAAACTGCACGCGGCCGACCCAGGAAATCAGCCCCGTTAAATATTTTCTTAGTAACACAGACTGCGTTTTAAACCTGAAAAGCAAATCAGAATAGAAGCATCCCATTCAAGGCAGAATGTATTGATGACGGCCTGATGCGGGGCTGAAGCTGAAAGCTGGAATATGTTCTAAACTGAAAAAACAAATGAATAAATAAAATAATACACAAACAACAACAACAACAACATTTTATCACACTGAAGCAACCTCCATGTAATTCCCTGTGTAATACAACCAATGTCCTGTCAGTGTAAAGAAAACTTGTTATACATTAATAATGCCGACAAATGCACTCGACACACCGGTAAGCAATGTCCTTCAATGCCAAAATGCCAGTAGCACATTGGATTTGACTGAAATGAGAAAAATAATTATTTCGTGTAATATTAGTTATGCGTCTCATACGAAAGGGAACGAACATTCACGCAATTTCTTTATATCATATATGAGACGCCTGCTGACTGGCTTTAACATCAGTGTAATAACACCGTGACCGGTTCGAGATCCAGGCCCGACAAGCAATCAGTCTCTCCGACTCCTGTTACGAAACCGACTATAGCCTCATTTATAAACCCATCCTGTCCAAAATGTACAGCTTCCACACATACGACACTGTTCATCCACGGTCTACTGTGGCACTATGTAACATGTTCACATATATATACTTATAAATTCTTCGGAAAAGAGACGCTATGCGAAATAGAAATTTTTTTTAAAAAATTTAAGAAATTTAAATTTGTATTTTTTTCTTAAAATTAAAGTGAAAAACTATGTGTCTTCTTTTTATATAGCCTTTTTAAAGCTTCCTGCTTGTTCAGTGTCTTTGCACTATAGTAAAAGACTGACAAATCAAGAGGAGACAACTATTACTCAAATTTCAAAGAAAATTCAACTACTGAATTTTTAAAATTTGAATAAAATTAAAATTTCACAAACCTTGGAAATATCCTTTTAGCCACTGATTTGTATTGTTATCAGCTACTAGTGTGTGAAGTTTCATGACTGTAAACCCTATGGTTGCTGAGATATTCCACTTTCTGAATTTGCCATATAGGTGTCGGCCCGGTACAATCTTCTCCTTCTTTGCTGTATAGTAAAACAAGCACTTTTGGACATGGATTGTGAATTTCACAACAAAATTGCAGCATTGACAGCTCTGTATTTCTGAAGAGTAATACTATCCCAGTCAATATATCACAGAAAAACACCACCATCAACGATGAACTTTTTTGCTACACATCAAAGTATCTAGTCCATGTTTAAATTTCCCACTGACATCTGTCATGGCCACCAGTCTGGTGTAGTTTTTTAATCCTTCCGCACAGAAATGTAATCCTGAAAAACACACATAAAACAACTGTTAAAGACATCAGAAATGACAAAAAATGTACACAGTATCAATAAATACATTTGGAATATAACATGTCAAAGTAGGGATAGCGTTAAATTGGGAACTTCAAAATTTCAAAGAACTACTTTCTAGGATACAACGACCCGGAAGTACTTCTACACCGGGGTGACACCTTAAGGCACGGCTCAGGTACGGATCGATACGGATTACTACGTTTCTAGGCTGAACACCACTAAATCCGGCTGTTTTTTATTTTATATAAAACTCACTCACTTTAAAACGGGGTTTCGACATTTTCTAGCATATCAGATTTTCAGAGACTTATATTCCCATAAAGAACTATATGGCTACTTTAGAAAAACAAAAAGAAAAGGGGGCGTTAACTTTTATATAAGAAAACTACAGTTTGCTAAATACAACCCGCTAAATTTACTCCTTTTCGCTTATTTCAATTTCTCTTTTCAAAAAATTAGATTCTTACACCGCCATTTTTACATAGAATGCGATAGGAACATGCCGATTTCGATAGAATGCAAAATGATACATTCTGAAACGCGGTATGGTAAAAGTAAACACGTTGCTGTTGAAGAAAGGCACTAGGAAAGGAAAAAAAGATTAGTATTATTTATATTTGGACTACTTGTGACTAGACCTGCGGAAGCTTACATTCTATTTGGTAATGATCAGCCTTCTGTCCGTGGCTAGACGTAGCTATCCGCGCTGTATGTGTGACTGGGGTATAAGTGATTATCAGTTGATTGGAGTGCACGGCAAAATACACAGATTATTGCATGTCCGCACGCATTTAGTGTATAATATGTGTAATATACTTACTAAAGGTAAGGATAAGTATTTCTGTGGCTACAAAATATATACATTTAACACATTTTTCATTCATATTGCTTACATCCTGTATATACAGGCACTCCAGGCCAACAGTGAGTCGCAATTGTTAGAATGAAATTTTCCATGGATTGATAGATTAATTAGTGAATATATAATTATGTTATGAATACAAACATTACAAATAGCACATTATGAAAAAACACTATTACAAAACATTCAAGTTTTATCACAGAAATAGCTACTTGTATAACAAGCTGATTTATAGAGGATATTACATGAGTGTCATTTCATATTGAATTTATTAAACGAGTTGAATAAAATAATAAAATGCGAGGCTCTGCCGAGCATTTTATCCATTTTATTCAACGAGTTTAATCAAGACAATTTGACCAACGTCTCCGATACTATAAATGACGTTGACGTCAAAGCTTTATTACACTAGTGTATTATCATTTTTATTTAATGGCTTTATTACACTCCCGCGACGTCAAACATGTGATAAAAAAGAATAATAAACTAACCCTTTTATCATATATAAATTTTGAGACATATATATCACAGGATAACCCATAAAGTATTTCTATTTATTTCCAATGGGGTCCTTATGAAAAATATTCAAGGTACAAAATATTGGCAATTTAAAATGCGAAATTTTGTCCAAGAAGGACAACTCTTACTAGCTTGAATGATAATCTAAACAAGAGTTACTTGTAATTGCCTGTCAAAGAAATCTGGCTAAAATCTAAAATATGTTTGTTTCAATTAACACAAATATCACAGTTACATTCAATTATGATATACATATCAAAGAATAAATTAGGAATATTTGCACACCAAGAATAAAATGATACCATACAACTAAAAAAAAAAATAAAATCCGATTGTTCAGCACTTTCCATACATTCAATGAGCTCCATTTCGACTGTTTTAACAGTATGCATTCTTTTATTTTTAAATTTATATGTTATTAGAAAGGATGATAGCTTGATAATAAAAGGTACATGAAAGCTGTTAACACTATGTCTAAAGCTATAAAAACGTTTCTCAAAGACAAGAGAGAAATTATTATGCAAATAAGATGGAAAACTATTAGAGGCTCTATTTAAATTTTGTGAACATGATTGAGTCTTAATTATATAACTCTATTATCAATATTTACCAAGTATTACAAAAATCTGACACTTTCATAGATCTCTTATAATCATAACCACATATAAGCCTGATAACTTTGCTTTGAGTCACTTGTAATCTATTTTTCAACTGTTTTGCGATACCACTATATCAAGATGACGAAGCATAGTCAAAATGACATTGTATCAAAAAATTACATAAAATCTTTCTCATATCCATGTTTAGACAATTACTTTGCCATCACCTGTACAAAAATTAAATTTTGAATTGACTTCTTTTCTTTTAACAATGTTGTTAATTGTTGATATAGCAGAAAGATCGTTATCTAATACACTTCCAAGATATTTAACAGACTTTTGAGATTCTATGTTATGATCATTACAACATACATTTAACTTGTCCACTTTTGCTGATTTTCTTTAAGAACCAAACAAAATACATTCAGTTTTACCAAGATTTAGTAATTATTTGCTGTCAAATAACCATTTGCTGCAGTTTTTAAGTTCTCTTCCTAGGACATTTTAAATAACATCTGGATCTTTGTGTGAGAATAGGATAGCACTATCATCTGCATATAAAATTAATTCACACGTACTACTAATACTAATACTCATATCATTGACATAGCACAGAAAAAGTAAAGGACCCAAAATACTTCCTTGCGGAACACAGCATGAAATACTCATAGAACCTTATACATGTATAGAATTGTTAACATTAACAGCTTGTTAACAACCAGACAGGCTAGAGTGAAACCACTCAACTGACTCCACACCAATTTCTTTTTAAATTTGTTACAAAGGATTTTATAATCAACTGTTTCGAAAGCTTTCTGGAGATCCAGTATGATTATTCCTGTGTACAAATCTTTGGAATTTTGCTTTTTGATGTAGCCAGATATGTAAAAAAAAAGGCAAGAGTCAGTGGCGCAATTACATATTAAACCACTTTGGAGTTCATATAAAAGACATTGTTTCACAAGATAAGACTCGAGCTGACTATACACAGTTTTTTCTAACATTACAGGATGCTAACAGGTAGATAATTTGATACATCAGACCTACTATTTGTCTTAAACAGAGGTTTAACTTTAGCACATTTAAGGTCACGAGGTACCGTGTTGCTAGAGATGGAGCTATTTACTAAATAGATAATTATGTGTATGTTTAAATAAGGCGCAGCATCTTTCCAAAAACGTGCAGGAGCTTTTAGAGCTGTTAAGCTAACTCAACTCTTTATAGATATAGTCTTCACTGATTGTGTGAAGTTTGAATTTCTTAGACTCAGGGTTTCTGTTCCTATAAAACTGTTTAAAACTGTCAGAATCAACAATAAATAGATTGTAAGGCAAAGGTAATCTTTTCTTTTAACTAAACTAGAAGCGTCACTGGTACAAAATGTATTAAAATACTAGGAGAAAATGTTTTTGTTACTATATCCAAGTGATTTTAAATCTGACCATGTTCTTTAGGATCATTTTTATTTTCTACAAGTTTATAAGACATGTACTCAGACTTGACCCCTTTTCACTTCCCTCTGTACCATGTTTCTATGATAACAATATTTACTACATACATCTCTTTCTGTTTGTATTTTCAACTTATAAAGAAAACAGTCTCTATAACAAATCAGATCTAGAATATAAGAGTTTAGCCATGGTTCACTTCTTTGTTTCAATCTAACTTCCTACACCGGAGCAACGAAGATCTGCTGACCTAGTTTTTGAAAGCAGTTGACCCAGTTTCGAACTTGGCCTAGATATCATCAAGAAGAATATTCAGACCAACTTTCATACAGATCCCATGAAAAATATCACCTCTAGAGATGTCACAAGGTTTTTCTATTATTTGACCTACCGGTCTAGTTTTTGACGGCACGTGACCCAGTTTCAAATTTGAACTAGATATCATCAAAGTGAACATTCTGACCAATTTTCATGAAGATGCATTGAAAAGTATGGACTCTAGAGAGGTCAAAATGTTTTTCTAGTTTTAGACCTACTGACCTAGTTTTTGACCGCACATAACCCAGTTTCAAACTTGAACTAGATTTTATAAAGATGAACGTTCTGACTAAATTTTATGAAGATCCATTGTAAAATATGGCCTCTAGGGAGGTCACAATGTTTTTCTATTTTTAGACCTACTGACATAGTTTTTGATTGCAGTTAATGCAGTTTCAAACTTGACCTAGATATCACCAAGTTGAACATTCTGACCAATTTTCATGAAGATCCGCACATAACCCAGTTTCAAACTTGAACTAGATATTATAAAGATGAACGTTCTGACTAAATTTTATGAAGATCCATTGTAAAATATGGCCTCTAGGGAGGTCACAAGTTTTTTTATTTTTAGACCTACTGACATAGTTTTTGACTGCAGTTAATGCAGTTTCGAACTTGACCTAGATATCACCAAGTTGAACATTCTGACCAATTTTCATGAAGATCCATTGAAAAATATGGCCTCTAGAGAGGTCACAAGGTTTTTCTATTTTTAGACCTACTGACCTTGTTTTTGACCGCACATAACCCAGTTTCAAACTTAACCTAGATATCATCAAGATACATATTCGGACCAACTTTCATACATATCCCATGATAAATATCCCCTCTAGAGAGGTCATAAGGTTTTTCTATTATTTGACCTAATGACCTAGTTTTTAAGGCACGTAACCCAGTTTCAAAGCTGACCTAGATATCATCAAGATAAACATTCTGACCAATTTTCATGAAGATCCATTGAAAAGTATGGACTCTAGAGAGGTCACAAAGTTTTTCTAATTGTTTTAGACCTAATGACCTAGTTTCTGAACGCACCTAGACCAGTTTCGAACATGATTTAGATATCATTAAGGAGGATATTCTGACCAATTTTCATGAAGATCCATTGAAAAATGTGGCCTCTAGGGAGGTCACAAGGTTTTTCTTTTTTTAGACCTACTGACATAGTTTATGATCGCAGTTGACCCAGTTTCAAAGCTGACCTAGATGTCATCGAAGTGAACATTCTGACTAAAGTTCATAAAGATCCATTGAAAAATATGACCTCTAGTGAGGTCACAATGTGTTTCTATTTTTATACCTACTGGCCTAGTTTTTGATTGCAGTTGACCCAGTTTCAAAGTTGACCTAGATGTAATCAAGATAAATATTCAGACCAATTTTTATACGTATCCCATGATAAATATTGCCTCTAGAGAGGTCACATGGTTTTTCTATTATTTGACCTAATGACCTAGTTTTTGAAGGCACGTGACCCAGTTTCAAACTTGACCTAGATATCATTAAGATAAACATTCTGAACAATTTTCTTGAAGATTCATTGAAAAGTGTGGCCTCTAGAGATGTCACAAGGTTTCTCTATTTTTAGACCTACTGACCTAGTGTTTGACCAAACATGACCCAGTTTCAAACTTGACCTAGATATTATCAAGATTAACATTCTGACCAATTTTCATGAAGATCCATTGAAAAATATGGCCTCTAGGGAGGTCACAATGATTTTCTATTTTTAGACCTACTGACCTAGTTTTGGTCCGCACATAACCCAGTTTCGAACTTGACCTAGATATCATCAAGATGAACATTTTAACCAATTTTCATAAAGATCCCATGAAAAATGTGACCTCTAGAGTGGCCACAGGCAAAAGTTTACGGACGGACGGACGGACGCACGCACGGACGACGGAAGACGGACGCTGCGCGTT
The DNA here is from genome assembly GCF_021730395.1 of Mercenaria mercenaria. Lineage (NCBI taxonomy): Eukaryota > Metazoa > Mollusca > Bivalvia > Venerida > Veneridae > Mercenaria > Mercenaria mercenaria. The sequence continues at coordinate 9,512,744 of NC_069379.1, forward strand.
CACAAAAGCTCACCTTGTCACTTTGTGACAGGTGATCAATGTTCTTAAGGTATCCGATCCACAAATAAGTAACATTTTGATGCCATGTTTTTAAAGAGTTGTTTCTGCTGAACAAGAATTGGTAAATAAGATGACCATAAATAATATGCACGGATCACTAAGGTCATGTGTTTTGATTGCGACACTGTAATAACTGGATTTCTGTTGAAGTATCATTAAAAGTTATTAAGTAAAAGATAAAAATTCTATAACATATTTTTTCATGTAATTTATATTTTCTTTTTCAGTAAACAATACATTTTCAAATGATACCAAAATTATATGAGCTTACCAGGCATCAATAGTTGATATATTTTAATAGCACTGTATGGATCTTGCTTATTTGTGGATCGGATACCTTAATATATTTATATGATTATTTCTTGATATAAACCTTATTGTACCTGCTTTCAAATGTTATATCATATTAAGACATACGATGTGACGGAAAGGAGAGAAACAAAATTAGAGGGAAAATACAAGTTTACATCTACTGTACTGATAAAGAATATAGAATTTTTTCACTAATTGTTCATTGATTGGAATCTTTCCATGTTATAGACATAAGGTACATGCATTGGTTTGTTTTGATAATCCCATAAAATGTATCATTAACCTTAGTCAGTGGTAAATATGAGCTAATGTTCGCACTTGTATACCGGTAGTTATCCAGGCGTTCAGACTTTCAAAGTACCATCAATTGTGGTTATAGCATTTGTATTGAAAAAAATGCCCTGCAAGTTACAGAACATTAGTATGTATACTTTGAGATAGACAACTGCGTGCTGACTTCAAATAACACGCTTTTCACCGCAATTTTGTTATATACATCCGTCCGTACACTGGGTTATTGTGTGTTTAGCGCCATTTCTCAACAATATTTTAGTTATTTATCTGCAGGCGGCAGTTAACCAAACCAGTGTGCCAGGATTCTGCACCAGTACAATTCTGTTAGATTTGCAAGTAACTGCAAACTTCCCAACATGAATCAGTGGTGAAGGGCGAAGATTTCAGACACTAAGACTTTTTATAAAATTAATCATCATGAAGAACATGTGCCTCACCCGGGGATCGAACTTACGACTTCGTGATCCGTAGATCTGCGCTCACTCTACTGAGCTTAGTGGGCAGGCTATACACTGGATTTTGATTTGAGTGGAATGTGGCCATTTCCTATTGGATCTGATCATTATCTCCGGAGAAAGATATGTAAAATAAAAAGAAAACATGTAAACAATATATTGCATGTGATTTCTTTTAATGAAATAAATACCATAATATAATGGTACGTGTTTTGATTGTGCTATTGTAACCTCGACTATAGGAAGTATATGGAGAGCTATCCTACTCGCCCCGGAGTCTGCGTCGGCGTCCATCCGCGTCTACACCATTGGTTGAAGTTTTGATGCACTTTCTCTTTTTTCTCTTTATCTCTGTAATTACTTGATGGATTTGCTTCAATTTCTCATCATCACCTACATTATATGGCACAAGGACCGAGCCTCACGCACCAGTAATTTATGAATTATCCTCCTTATTACGTTCAGGTTAAAGTTTTGGTGGATTTTGGCTCTCGGTCTTTTTATAAATGGATTTGATTCATACTTAAAACAGTTGTTCTACAACGTCACTCACATAAAATGACACAAGTTCCGTAACTCTGGCACCAGTTGTTTTATGAATTATGCCCCCTTTTTACTTAGAATGTTAGGGTAGTTTTGATGCATTTACACTGCATCTCACTTATTACAGAAGGTATTTGAGTCAAACGTAAAATAGTTGTTTCACTTCATCATCCACATCATTTTACAAAAAGGCCATAACTCTGGCACCATTATTTCGTGATTTATGCCCCTTTTATCTAGAATGTCATGTTAATGTTTGCTGCACTTTCACTCTGTAACTTATATTACCAAGCAGATTTCATTCAAACTTGAAATAGTTATACCACATCATCATTCACATCATATGACACAAGGGTCATAACTCTTGCGCCAATATTTTATGAATTATGCCCTCTTTTTACTTACAATTTCAGGTTAATGTTGATGCACTTTCACTATATCTCTGTTATTACACATGTTCTTAATGAATTCGATTCAAACTTAAAAATTATTCCACATCATTGTCCTCATCATATGACACAAAGGCCATACAAATATTTTATAAATAACATCCCCTTTTTACTTATTTTTTCAGTTTAATTGTGAGGCTTTTTTTCACCATACCTCTGTTGTTACTCAATGGATTTTATTCAAACTTAAAACATTTGTTACACTTTGTCAATCGCATGAGGTTTATAATAATGGCACCAAAATGCTATGAGTTATGTCCCCTTTTTACTAGAATTTTAGGTTCAAGCTGTGATGCACTTTTGCTGTATCTCAGTTATTACTAAATAGATTTGATTCAAACTTAAAATAGTTGTTCAACATTATAAGTCACATCATATCGCATATAGTGCATTACTTTTGCAGATTTTTACCACGAATTGTGTCCCTTTTATACTTAAATAATGTTTTGATGCACATTATCTCTATCTTCTTTATTACCAAATACATTTGACACAGACTTAAGTTATTGTCTAATATCTTCATCCACATGGGAGTCATTAAATAGTTCAGTGACAGTTCCAGCTTTCTTATTTCTTAGATGTGCCCAGTTATAATTTGTTAAATGTGCCCAGTTTCACGCCCCCCACGCACTCCCCGTTGAAGGCGAATGGATATAGTTTTTGCAAGGTCAGTTTATCTTTCCATCCGTCTGCCTATTCGAAGACATATCATTGCCATGGTTTGGAGAATTTAAATAAAACAATGTATATATATACAGATTATAGAGTGTTATATATTTAGACACACTGATGAGCAATTCACGGCGAAACTAGTTTGTGACTTTTCTGTTAAAATTTAAGAAAATCTAAGCGAGGTTGTGAAGTCATTTTATAATTTTACGATATATATACATACATACATTTGTAGTATTAGCTCGACTTTTCGAAGAAAAATTATAGCTATCAGGGTTTTCCCCAGGATTTTGTTATAGCCTGACTCTGTGGAATTATAATCGATGCAATTTTTAGCGGTTTATCGCAATATTATTCATTTAAGTAAACTGATATAATGAATTATAAGAATGATATGAAACAGCCAATGAAAATGTAACATATATTAAACATATCATTCAAAGGTAGCTTAAGTAAATAAATCATTATTTAATATTTTCTACTTGATACTTGATTTTCTTTGAAGTTGGGTTTAAAAGGAAATATGCATTGTGATTTTTTGTTCTTGCATTAATAAAGTTTTTACAGAAACATAGCAGTTTTGTGAGGAAATAATGTCGATCTATAGTGGTCCTTACTTATTTGGTGCTTCTCAGTTATTTCTACGTTTCGCAATCAGGAAAATTGTGACAGTGTAAACTATATAGATTCAAGTTTAAGGGGATTACTATTGAAATCTTATTTCATTTTTCATTTGCAACAATAATAAAGATGTAAACAAACCAAATATTTGTTAAATCTACTCTAGTAGCATTGAAAACACGGTACGATTACGGTACGGGATTTAGCAGCTTCCAGGAGTGTAATTTATAGTTATTTCCCTTTAACAAATATCGCCATTTGTAAGCTATAATTACCTACAGGTGCAAGGTTTTTCTTTTATAAGTCTATGTAGAAATAACATATGTAGACAATGGATTATTATAGAAAAAAGACATTCTAATTGAACTTAGATGTATAGACACTTGGCATGAGACATTCCTGTCAAAAAAGGTCAGTAACAGACAGGTAGAGCACACACAGTAATTAACAGATCATATATAAATCAATATATCATCTCTAAATTTATATATCAACATATCTTTTAATCAATATATTAGTAAGTAAAATTGTTTTAAAAAAAAATCACAGTCAAATCCGCACCGTAAAACGCACATCCGGGGTTTATTTTTGTTTACACCAGCACATTCGTGAAGATAATTTCAACTTTGAATGCTGCGAATTTTGATTTTGGAGACATATTTTCAAAGAACTATACAAGTGAAGGACTTCAGGATTATAATATACCCCAGAAAATGCAAAAATAAGTCGACAATTCGTTTCTCTGTCTCTTTCAATTCACCGGAAGCATTTTGATGTTGACTGGTACTTTTCCATCAATTATTTTAACAAGCGCCGTAATTGATGCTGACAAAGAGATGCTATTCATTACTAAGAAGCTGCTGATGAAACTGAATGACGATGTTGTAAACCAGTCAATCGTGACCTTCACCTCGGAAAAGAAAGAATAATTTCGACATTATTAATTGAATAAGTTATATTTTGACAAATTTATAGCATTTGAAACTGTTAAACATGCGTATGTGGTTTAATACAGATATGCTAATGCAGTTTATTTTATAAACGCATCATGACAAACATATTTTTTTATCATAAAATGAAAATTTACAGTTTTTTGTTCCATCTCCATCGTTGAAATCTTTGCGGAAATGATTTGCATTAGAAAATAATGGTTAAGAAGTGACCGATATATTGATTAAAAGATGTGTTGATATATGGATTTACAGGTGATATATTGATTTATATATGATCTGTTAATTACTGTGTGTGCTCTACCTGACAGAGTAAGAAATATTTCAACCACTTTTTTTTAGTTTAATTACAAGATAAAAATAATGTTTTTGAACTCTTATATGTGTATGAATAACAAAACAATGTTTTTGAGCATAAAAGTTACTGATAAAGTTTTATTGGGTGTTAAATTCATGTCCTAGATTTTGACACGTGTATATCTACATTTTTCGGGGGGGGGGGGGGGGGGGGGGTGTAGCAAAAGTGACAACAGCTGATCGCATTTTTTTTTCGCCTACATTTTTTAAAATTTATTTTGGTATGACTGATTTATCTATTTCAAAGTAAGATTTCCCTAATTTCTTAAAAGATATTACGCAGCCATTCAGTAAAAAAAATGAAAATGAAATAAAACAGTGCATAATTTCCGATCTCTACACTTACCCGTCTTAAAAATCATACAGTATTTGAAATACACTATGCAACAAAATAAGCTAGGTTAAAAGCGATTGCTAGTATTTACGTTTCTTAAGGTCACATTTTCTGGAAATCGTGAATCGGGTGTTTGCAAGAATTATCTTTCCTGTGGTTATTGCTATAAATTTATAACCAATAGCTTGCAACTTACATTTTTAATTTAATGATTTAAAGCAGTTTTATATAAGAGTAACAATATGCAGTATCAACAACAAGCACACATAGAAGGAAGCAAAATGCTAAGGTGGTACTTAGCATACAAGAAGCTGCGGGTATCAATATTTAAATCATAATGAGCGTAATTTAGTGTAATGGAAGATAGATTGTCTACGTCCCTGTAAAGGGTTAGAGGTTAATGGAAGATAGATCGTTTACATCCTTGTAAAGAGGTAGACAGTAATGGAAGGTAGATTGTTTATGTCCCTCTTAAGGGTAGACAGTAATGAAAGATAAATTTGTTTATTTCCCTAAAAAGGGTTATCTGATATTACTTAATCTAACATTTTTTTCTTTTATTTTTTTTTCTGGACCGATATGCACTATTCAACTGAAAACTATCACATTATCGTCAAATATAAATTATATCTGCATTAAATACATGAAACATTTGGAATATTTACTAAATACATAAAAAAGTAATATCACTTAAAAGCATGTAAAAGATGATATTACATGTAAATTATAACAAAAATAGCTAATATCATATTTTTCATAGTACCGAAAAGCACTCATGTAAAAGAAATTTAATACTAACACTTATCGTAATATATGAAACCAAATTTGCCTAAAATTCATCAAATTCTCTTATTTGTGCAATAATTAAGCGATTCAAAACACTTAAATCCCAATCAGAACATCTCTTTAATATTTTTTTTATATACAAAAAGAGTGCTTTTCGGTGTTTGGTTCTATCCGATGCATTCCGGCGATTCTATGCACCGGTTAAACAGTGATTGAAGATTTCCTAATTTATCACAAGATATATTAATTATACAAAGGAGAGCCCTCCAGCTGACTTACGGAATGTCGGTGGTTCTACCCTGGTGCCGGCTAGTGATGAAATAATGCACGGAGGGGCACATGGGGTCTTCCTCCATCATTAAAGCTGGAAAGTCGCCATATGACCTATAATTGTGTCGGTGCGACGTTAAACCCAACAAAAATAAGGAGAGCAACAACAATAGACAACCACAGTTAAACTAATCAGAACCTGACTGACAATGATTATTATGACGTGCAATATATAAAGGAACTGTCTAACCGTCCGGTAACCGTACACCTAGCCTGCGTTCTAGTCGTCTGGTAACTGAATGCCTAGCCTTTCCTCTAGAGTTTTTTTAGCCATCCGGTAATCAATTTGTTTATGAACAGTGTAATGAATACATTAGATTTATCATTTTCTGTTTGCCTGGGATAAGAATATGTACAAAGTGTACCTGTAAACAAATCCTGGGCTGAACTAATACCTTAATCACGTAACTGTCAACGAGTAACATTTTATAATGGAGAAATTGAAAGAAGAAACAAACTGCCAAAGTTTAAAAACTTTTCTGCCAAGTGAATGTTTTAGCATATATGTAATTTACATTACATTTATACAAGTTTAATAAACCTAAATCGTAGACACAATACGTAATTGTTTAATAATATATATTTTGTTTTAGATGGTTAATGACATTTTAAATTTAGGAAAAAAAAAACAATTTTCTTATGATCATGCTATAAAACTAAGCATGCTAAAAGAGGATTTTCTTAATTTCTCATTTCTACCTGTGCAACATATCCTGCAACGTAACATTTCATCGTTGCCATCGTCTTTGAAACTTCTGTTTGTAAATGTTTCTCTTGGTACAATTACCGTGCACAACAATAACAACAAATTGGATTTTTTTAAACAGCAACAGTTACTTCACACATATAAGGAACAACATTTTTAACACAAATATTGGTCAGATGTAGTTTAGCAACTTACTATGTAAAGAATAATAAAATACTTTATCCTTCATTGAGAAAGATTTAATTCATAAAGAGTTGATAACCAGATGGCTGGAAAAGAGGCTAGGCGTCAGGTTACCATGGTTACCGGAAGGTTAGAATGCAGTGCACTTCCATAAATAAATATACATAAAATCAAATTGATGTGTCAGAAGTGAAGTTTCATGGCCAAAACAATAAATACGATGTATAGATGAAGCAAAGAATTAACAGTTGGTATAGTACCAAGCATAGGAAATGCACCCAATAGTTTAGCCATGCTGCACGACTGGGTCAGTCCCCACAAAAATGTCACCCACCACATCTAGGATACACTGACAAACTAGCCATTGACTGAGAAACAATTTACTGAACTTAAGACATTACAGAGCCAGCAGACATGTGCTCAAAGTTAACTTTATAAACCATCAAAATGCTTGCCTGTATTGTGATAATTAAAATGTACATTAAAAAGTTACATAATTATATACTCGATAGAGATTGTTTATCTGCATTGTGATAATTAAAATGTACATTAAAAAGTTACATAATTATATACTCGATAGAAATTGTTTATCTGCAGTGTTTTATTTTGACTATTCGAAGAATAGTCCGAGTTATTCTACTCACCCTGACGTCGGTATCGGCGTCACACCTTGGTTAAAGTTTTGCATGCAAGTATATATAGCTATCATTTCAGGGCATTTAGCTTTGAAACTTATTTTATTTTTTTCTAGGTCAATACCCAACCTCACAGGATCAAATCCCATAACTCTGAAATATATTTAGGGCAAATTATGCCTCCTTTTGGACTTCGAAAATGCAGTTGCAAGTTACTATCTCGGAAACTAATGCAGATATTGGTTTGAAACATCACATGTGGCTTTTGGGTTATAAATCTAGGCGACAGCAGCAAAAGATAATAGGTAATGATAGACTTCTCGGAAGCATAGAGCACCACAAATACAGCCTCAGAGCCACACATTTGCAAAGTAGGCCCACAACAAAAAGAAGCCGTAACGGAAAACTATTATAGACGGGTTGCTTCAAAAATCCAACAAGTACATTTTAATTTTATGCGAAATATAGAAAAAGGGAGAGGAAGGGGTAGGGGAAGAAAGGGGAGGGAGTGGGGGTGAAGGGGAAAGTGGAACAAGGATGAATGTTCAAACTAATGCAAATATCTAATTTAAACTTCACACCTTTCTTCATATATCAAGAATTTTCGTTCCTGCAAGTGCACATGCAGAATACTAAAGCAAATCATATTATTATTATCATAATCCTTCAGTCCTGAGAAAAACACAAAGTTTGATTAACAGCTTCCATTACACCAACTGTAAGTAATCATATGTATGATTTCTAGTGATTCAAACACTATAAAAAGAAACACCTGCAATACAATTAAAGCAGCGCAAGAAACTGGAGCTAATTTACCCAAAAATATTTTTGTGTTTGACTGAAATCATCTTTCTTGTTTTGGTACCTGATCTTAACCTTGTAGCCTCTTTGCAGATGCCATATTCAATATTCAGATTGATTAACCGACCTCTAGACAGCTCCATATACAGGTTGTCTAGATGTCTGGTTTCTGAACCCATAGAAACTGCCTTAAAATAAAAACATTGCTTTCTGGTCTAGTACTAGATGGTTGCCACAGCTGCCTTGCAAACATCAATGTCAGGGAAGGTAACTGCACGACTAGGCAGTTAATTCCACATTAAAACTGAGTAAGGAAAAAATAAAAATGTTTGGTAATCAGTTTTGACAAGTATTAGCTAGGAACAACCAGTGGACTGATATATTTCCATATTTAACCTTTATCATTTTCTCATACATTATTTGACATGTCAGTAGATGAAACTCACATTGCATAAACTTCAGCTGCAACTGCATCTTAAACTTGTAACTGGTTAGCACTATGTAGTGATATAAAATACTGGTTAACTAGGGGTGCAAATAGGGTCATAAAATCAGTATTTATAAGTTGAACATTTTGCTTGTCTTGTGACTACGAATGGTCTGTGTTTAACTGTATTTGATTAATATTGGTTTATTCTTTCAGATTGTTAGGTGGATACACATATTGAACTGAACATGTCGAAGAGTAGATGACCAGCTTCCATACTGCGCAGTATAGGATAAGATGATATACCTGTTTATTTCACGAACACTGAAGAACGTGTATAACATGAAGATATCTGTTTATCTTAGCAAGATCTGAAACTGGTAGGGTACATGCCTAATCTCAATAATATAAACAAAAACAAGTCATTCTGTAATAGCAAAAAGCACTTTCAGTATGAAGTTCGTATTTAAAGAAAGGCTGTGCACCGCATTGAAAATGAAAGAGACACATATATATTCATTAAGGAGAATATCCGTTCAAGTGTGAGATTTGCATAAACGTCTTTGCATGGAAATCCAAGTTGAATATGCAAATGCATATCGTATTAAGAAATGTCATTCTGTATAAACATATAACTAGCCTTTAGGTCACTCAAGACCTTTACTTGCATCATACAGGAATTTTGTATAAAAATATTTGCAGGAACTATCAGTAATTTGAAATTTTTGAAACCAGATCGTTATTCTACAAAGTTCATGCATGTAAATTATGGAGACAGAAACTGGCTTTAGCGATCGTTATTTTCAGTGTGAAATATGCAAAAGACCTTTCATGAATTCCAGTCAGTTAAAACAGCACATGAACAGTCATACTGGAGAGGATCCGTACGAATGTGAAATATGTAAGGAAACTTGCATGACCCGATCACTTTTAGAGGACCACAAACGTATTCATACTGGAGAAGAACCATTCGAATGTGGAATATGTCAGAAAACGTTTATGGTATCTCAGAGTTTAAAAAGACACATGCGTATACATTCTAGGGTGAATCTGAACAAGTGTGAAATTTGCAGTAGATCTAATGAGCGACAGTTTGTGTGTGACTATGCAAGAAAGTGTTCACTCAGAGAGTTCTTTAAAGAGACACCAACTTGTTCATTCAAACGAACCAGCTTACAAGTGTAAAGAATGTGGTAAACCGTTCAGATATATTGACAATTTGAAGAAACACATGGTTACGCATATTAATGAACGCCTTTTTGAATGTGATGTATGTCGTAAGTCGTTTAGCCTGAAAGAAAGTCTGAAGAGACATAAACGTATTCATACGGGTGAACGCCCATACAAGTGTGAAATGTGCAGTAAATGTTTCAAAGATACCTGGTCATTGAATAATCATAAGCGGATTCACACTGGTGACAAACTATACGAGTGTGAAACATGCCGGAAATGTTTCGTATATTCTAGAAGCTTATGGAGACACAAGCGTATTCATACGGGTGAACGGATGTGAAATTTGTTGTAAATCTTTTCCTTATTCCTGGGAGTTAAATAGGCATAGGCTTGTACATATTAAATGCTTAGAAACCTTATGAGTGTGAAACATGTGGAAAACAAAGTCGGGAATCCCGACGGGATATCTAATGAAACTATGCATATTCATTCTCGAGAACATAAATATGAGTCTGAGATTAGCTAAATGATGAAATATAATTTGATTTTCAAATGTTAAGTTGTTATGCAGGTAGATACAAGTCAGATACTTTCCTAGTGTTAACTAACAACAAAATTCTTCTAAATTATATTAGAAGTCCAATTCGTTTAATGATCTATCTCCTTTGTAATCCCTTACCATGGTTACATATTTAAAGTGGGAAAACTGTAGGAATTTTAGCATAGACAGACCCTTTGAAGACCAAAGGTTAAGAGCAAATTTTCCTGATATTTGAGAAAAGATTTTACATTGAACGTGAAAATACCATTTTTAGCTCACCTGTCACATAGTGACAACGTGAGCTTTTGTGATCACCCTTCGTCCGTCGTCCGTCGTCAGTCCGTCTCGTGCGTGCCCGCGAAATGATGGTTAAGTGACTGCATAACGGTACTTTCTCTTTGATGTCATTCATTCCGTTCTGTTTATGTGACCTTTTTCTTTTTATGTGACTGTTAGAACAATAGAGAGAACAATGGGGGTGTCACTTAAATACCGTTTCGTTAGAACGTCCGTCCGTCCGTGCGTCAACAATTTCTTGTCTCACTGCATGATAGTGGTTTCATTTGTGATTTTATTTTAAGCAAACTTTCACATAACTTGTATCACCATAAGATCTCGATTCCTTTCTTCAACTGGCCAGATCCCATTACAGGTTCCAGAGTTATGGCCCCTGAAAGGGCCAGAATTAGATATTTTGACATTGTCTCCACATTAGCAGCTTCATTTATGATTTGATTTTTACCAAACTGGCACACAACTTGTAGCTCCATATGATCTTGGCTCCTTTCTTGAACAGGCCAGATTCCTTTATGGGTTCCAGAGTGATGGCCCCTGAAAAGGCCAGAATTAGCTATTTTGACCTTGTCTGCACAACAGCAGCTTTATTTATGATTTGAATTTAATCAAACTTGCACAAAACTTGTGTCACCATAAGATCTCGGTTCCTTTCTTGAACCGGCCAGATCCCCGAATGGATTTCAGAGTTATGGCCCCTGAAAGGGCCAGTATTAGCTATTTTGACCTTGTCTGCACAATAGCAGCTTCATTTATGATTTGATTTTAACCAGACTTGCACACAACTTGTATCACCACAAGATCTTGGTTCCTTTCTTGAACTAGCCAGATTCCTTCATGGGTTCCAGAGTTATGGCCCCTTAAAGGTCAAAAATTGGCTATTTTGGCTTTTGCAGCCATATACAAACTTCTAAAATATCTTCAACAACAATAAATCTTGGATTCCATGACAAATCAGATCCATTCGTAGGTTCCAGAATTATTTTATATCTGATTACCTCACCTGATTGTAATCAAAATGGATTTATATCAGTAAGTACTTACAGGACTTATTTGAAATTTCATTATTGTTATTAGTTGGACTGAGACAATCAGGGTAGATAACTATAGACTGATTTTATGTCAAATTACCTCCCTTTATTTTAAGTTAAAATTGTTATATCTCCATAACTAATGAAAATACTGATCTGAAATTACATTTATGTCAACATATTTATTTGGCAGATCCTTCTTTTGTCCACTTACATCTTTTTTATAATTACTTCCCTTTTACGTTACTATAAATAGCTTATTTTAGTAACTTTTTTATTATTGACCATAGGGAAAACACGAGACCAGTTTTCTGTGGTACAACATGGATGATCTGTCCAATTTTTAGGTGTATTTTAACATATCTGTACCTTGTAAGATTATTTTTCTTTTTAGCTCACCTGTCACAGAGTGACAAGGTGAGCTTTTATGATCGCCCGTCGTCAGTCCGTCCGTCCGTCCGTCCGTCAACAATTTCTTGTCTTCACGATAGTGGTTTCATTCATGATTTTATTTTAACCAAACTTGCACACAACTTGTATCACCATAAGATCACGGTTCCTTTCTTGAACTGGCCAGATCCCATTGTGGATTCCAGAGTTATGGCCCCTGAAATGGCCAAAATTAGCTGTTTTGACCTTGTCTGCACAATAGCAGCTTTATTTATGATTTGATTTTTACCAAACTGACAAACAACTTGTATCACCATAAGGTCTTAGTTCCTTTCTTTAACTGGCCAGATTCCATTATGGGTTCGTTCCTGAGTTATGGCCCCTGAAAGGGTCAGAATTAGCTATTTTGACCTTGTCTGCACAATAGCAGCTTCATTTATGATTTTATTTTAACCACACTTGCACACAACTTGTATCACCATAAGATCTTGGTTCCTTTCTTGAACTGTCGAGATTCCTTCATAGGTTCTAGAGTTATGGCCCCTAAAAAGGCCAGAATTAGCTATTTTGACCTTGTCTGCACAACAGCAGCTTCATTTATGATTTGAATTTAATCAAACTTGCACAAAGCTTGTGTCACCATAAGATCTTGATTCCTTAGTTGAACCAGCCAGATCCCATAATGGGTTCCAGAGTTATGGCCCCTGAAAGGGCCAGAATTAGCTATTTTGACCTTGTCTGCACAATAGCAGCTTCATTTATGATTCGATTTAAACCAAACTTGCACACAACTTGTATCACCACAAGATCTTGCTTCCTTTCTTCAACTGGCCAGTTTGCTTGATGGGTTCCAGAGTTATGGCCCCTTAAAGGTCTAAAATTGGCTATTTTGGCTTTGCAGCCATATAGAGACTTTATTTATGGTTTTGTTTGGTACAAACTTCCAAAATAACTTCTACAACAAGAAATCTTGGATTCCATGACAAATCAGATCAAAGCGTAGGTTCAGAGTTATTTTATATCTGATTACCTCCCCTGATTGTTATCAAACTGGATTTATATTAGTAAGTACTTGTAGGACTTATTTGAAATTTCATTATTGTCATTAGTTTGACTGAGCCAATAAGGGTAGGTAACTATGGACTGATTTTATGTCAAATTACCTCCCTTTATTTCAAATTAAAATGTGTATATCTCCGTAACTAATGAAGATACTGATCTGAAATTTCATTTATGTCAACAGATTTATTTTGCAGATCCTTCTTTTGTTCACTTACAATATTTTTTTTTAATTACTTACCTTTTACGTTACTATAAATAGCATATTTTTAGTAACTTTCTTATTATTGGCCGTCGGGAAAAACCGCGACCACTTTTCTGTGGTACAACATGGATGGAACCTCCAATTTTTAGGTGTATTTAGACATATCTTAGGAATACTTATTCCTCATCATCATTATCCACATCATCTGACATAAGGGCCACAACTCTGGCACCAATATTTCATGAATTATCCCCCCTTTTCACTTAGATTTTCAGGTTAAAGTTTTGATGCACTTTCACTTTATCTCTGTTATTACTGAATGGATTTGATTCAAACTTAAAATAGTTGTTCAACATCATCACCCACATCATATGACACAAGGTGTATAACTCTGGCCCCATTTTTTCATGAATTATTCCCTCTTTTTACTTAGAATTTCAGGTTAAAGTTTTGGTGCACTTTCACTCTACCTCTGTTATTACTGAATGGATTTGATTCAAACTTAAAATAGTTGTTCAACATCATCACCCACATCATATGACACAAGATACATAACTCTAACTCTGGCACAATTTTTCATGAATTATTCCCCTTTTTACTTAGAATTTCAGGTTAAAGTTTTATGCACTTTCACTCTATCTCTGTTACTACTGAATGGATCTGATTCAAACTTAAAACAATTGTTCAGCATCATTACCCTTATCATATGACACAAGGTGCATAAATCTGGGACCAATTTTTCATGAATTATTTCCCCTTTTTACTTAGAATTTTATGTTAAAGTTTTGATGCACTTTCACTCTGTCTTTATTATTACTGAATGGATTTGATTCAAACTTAAAATAGTTGTTCAACATCATCACCCGCACCATATAACGCAAGGTGCATAACTCTGGCACCAATTTTTCATTAATTATTCCCCCTTTTTACTTAGAATTTTATGTTAAAGTTTTGATGCATTTTCACTCTGTCTCTGTTATTACTGAATGGATTTGATTCAAACTTAAAAAAGTTGTTCAACATCATCACCTACACCATATGACACAAGCTGCATAACTCTGGCACCAATATTTAATGAATTATGCCCCTTTTTGCTTAGGATATACTTATATAGTGTTTTGATACATTTTATCTTTACCTCTCTTATTAGTTTAAGTTGACATTTTTGACATAGACTCAGGCTATTGTGCAATATCTTCATTCACAATTGGAGTCATTAAACACTCTAGTGACAGCTCTAGTTTCCTCAGATGTGCCCAGTTTCACTATCCAGCATCGAAATAGTTGATCGCGCTATCTCCTGTGACAGCTCTTGTTTCCCTTTGTTGTTACTGTCCTTTGGACTTAGATATTTTTTCTGAGGACCTTCTTGTCCTCAAGTGCAATGATAACAGGTGAGCGATATAGGGCCATCATGGCCCTCTTGTTTTCTTCTTAGACCTCTTATTTTACCATCCACAGCAGGTTGTGACAACATCTAGCCCAGAAGCTTATTAGAACAACCAGTGATTTATACATTGAATAAAGAGGGGTCAGGGCTTTTCATCAGGAAATTGGAAAGAGGTCTTGGCCTTTCAAATTGGGAAATTTATGCGCGATAATTGTGCAACACAATATCAATACCAGACAAACGTACGCTTCCTCTGGCAATACTAAAATGTAAACAAAATTTTAACCATCTGTTGGCATGAATTTGTCAAATCTTACCTTGCATTTTGGGAAATTTCTCTGGCACAGTTGGGGAAAAATAGTATATTTCTGGATTGGGAAGTGGCCTTATACAGGCCTCTATTATATAAGTATGAAAAGCCATGGGCAGTATATTTAATGTTCACTATGAATTCCAGTTTTGGTTTTAAAGTTTATCACTGTTCTTGATATAAAAAATGATTATAATTATCTATAGATGTAAAAAAAAGTGTACATGCTTTCAAATGTACTATCATATTAACTTTTAAGTTTTTCGCTGTTCTTAGTATAAACATTTTTTTTTATCTTTTAAAATGATATACATGTATATATTTATTCATGTAAACCTTATTGGACTTGCTTTCAATGTGATAATTAAGACATACAATGTTGTTGTAAGAAGAGAAACAAAATTAGTTAGAGGAAAAAATCAGGTTTGCATCCCCCGGTGAAAGAATATAAAAAAGATCATTATTTATTGATTGGAATCTATCCATGTTATATACATCATGTACATGAAATTTTGATAATCCCATAAAATGTATCATTAACGTTTGTCAATGGTAAATATGACCTAATGTTCGCACTTGTATTCTGGTAGTTATCCAGGCGTTCAGACTTTCACTTTATTACCATTAATTGTGGTTGTAACATTGTTATTTAAATAAATGTCCTGCAATTTACAGAACTTAGTATGTAAACTTTGAGACAGACAACTGCGAGATGATTTCACATACTCGCTGCATGTTCTTCACCGCTATTTGTTTTATGCATCCATCCGTACATTGGGTTATTGTGTTTTTGTGAGTTTGGATTTTAATGCCATTTTTCAACAGTATTTTAGTTATTTAACGGCAGGCAGTTAACCTAACCAGTGTTCCTGGATTCTGCACCAGTACAGATCTGTTCTCCGTAAGTAACTGCAAACATGAATTTGAGGTAAAGCAAGAAGATTTCGGACAAAAAGGCTTTTTATAAAATTAATGATCATGGAGACTGGGGATCGAACTTACGACTTCGTGATTCGTAGATCTGCGCTCACCCTATTGAGCTTTGCGGGCAGACTATACACTGGATTTTGATTTGAGGGAAATGAGGCCATTCCTATGGATCTGATCATTATCTTCGGAGAAAGAAATGTAAAATAGAAAGAAAACGTGTAAACAATATAATGCATGTGGTTTCCTTTAAAGAAATAAAATCTATGATATAATGGTAATTGTTTTAATTGTGCTAATTGTAACCTCGACTATCGGAAGTATATGGAGAGCTATCCTACTCGCCCTGGTGGCTGCGTCGGCGTCCTTCCGCGTCCGCACCTTGATTAAAGTTTTGATGCACTGTCTCTTTTTAGCCCACCATCATCAGATGGTGGACTATTAAAATCACTCTGCGTCCGTGGTCCGTCCGTCCGTCATTCCGTCCGTCCGTCCGTTAACAATTTCTCGTTATCGCATCTCCTCAGAAACTACTGGGGGGATTTTGACCAAACTTTGTCAGAATGATGTATTTGTACCCTAGTTGTGTCCCCCTGAAAATCAGACTGGTTCAACAATTTATGATTGAGTTATGGCCCTTTGTTTATTTCTATATTTTACATAGATTTATATAGGGAAAAACTTTGAAAACCTTCTTATCCAAAACCACAGAGCCTAGGGCTTTGATATTTGGTTTGAAGCATCATCTAGTGGTCCTCTACCAAGATGATTCAAATTATTTCTCTGGGGTCAAATATGGCCCCGCCCTGGGGGTCACATAGTTTATAATGACTTATATAGGGAAAAACTTTGAATAACCCCTTGTCCAAAACCACAGGGCCTAGGGCTTTGATATTTTGTATGTGACATCATCTGGTGGTCTTCAACTAAGATTGTTCATATTATACCCCTAGGGTCAAATATGGCCCCGCCCTGGGGGTCATATGGTTTACATAGACTTACATAAGGAAAAACTTTGAAAATCTTCTTGTCCAAACCACAAAGCCTAAGGCTTTGATACTTGTAATGTAGCATTATCTAGTGGTTCTCTACCAAGTTTGTTCAAATTATCGCCCTAAGGTCAAAAATGGCCCCGCCCCGGGGGTCACATGTTTCATATAGACTTATATAGGGAAAAGCTTTTAAAATGTTTTTGTCAATTACTACAACATTCAAATTTGGACCACATGTATATTTTTGAGTGGCAAGATGAACCTTGACATGAGTTGACCTTGATTTTGACCTAGTGACCTACTTTCACATTTCTGTAGCTACAGCCTTCAAATTTGGACCACATGTATATTTTTGAGTGGCAAGATGAACCTTGACATGAGTTGACCTTGATTTTGACATAGTGACCTACTTTCACATTTCTGTAGCTACAGCCTTCAAATTTGGACCACATGCATAGTTTTGTGCACTGGAAAAAACTTTGACCTTGATTTTGACCTAGTGACCTACTTTCACATTTTTGAAGGTACAGGCATCAAATTTGGACCATATGCATAGTTCCGTGTTTCAAAATGAAATTTGACATTGATTTTGACCTAGTGACCTACTTTCACATTTCTCAAGCTACAGCCTTTAAATTTTGACCACATGCATAGTTTTGTGTACCGAAATAAAATTTGACCATGATTTTGACCTAGTGACCTACTTTTACATTTCTCAAGCTACAACCTTCAAAGTTGGACCACTTGCATAGTTTTGTGTACCGAAATGAACTTTGACCTTTACATTGACCTAGTGACCTACTTTCACATTTTTAAGGTACAGGCTTTAAATTTGGACCACATGCATAGTTTTGTATTCCGAAATAAAATTTGACCATGATTTTGACCTAGTGACCTACTTTTACATTTCTCAAGCTACAGCCTTCAAAGTTGGACCACTTGCATAGTTTTGTGTACCGAAATGAACTTTGACCTTTACATTGACCTAGTGACCTACTTTCACATTTTTAAGGTACAGGCTTCAAATTTAGACCACATGCATAGTTTTGTATTCCGAAATAAAATTTGACCTTGATTTTGACCTAGTGACCTACTTTTACATTTCTCAAGCTATAGCCTTCAAATTTGGACCACATGCATAGTTTTGTGTACCGAAATGAACTTTGACCTTTACATTGACCTAGTGACCTACTTTCACATTTTTGAAGGTACAGGCTTCAGATTTGGACCTTGTGCATAGTTTTGTATTCCGAAATAGAATTTGACCTTGATTTTGACCTAGTGACCTACTTTTACATTTCTCAAGCTACAGCCTTCAAATTTGGACCACTTGCATAGTTTTGTGTACCGAAATGAACTTTGACCTTAAGATTGACCTAGTGACCTACTTTCACATTTCTGTAGCTGCAGGCTTCAAATTTAGACCACATGCATAGGATTGTGTACCGAAACAAACTTTGACCTTGACATTGACCTAGTGACCTACTTTCACATTTCTTAAGCTACAGCTTTCGAATTTGGACCACATGCACAGTGTTGTGTACGGAAATGAAATTTGACCTTGAGCTAGTCAGTAAGTCTTGAAATTTGGAACACTCAAAAATGGCACATTGGTGGGCGCCAAGATCACTCTGTGATCTCTTGTTTCTCTTTATCTCTGTAATTACTTGATGGATTAACTTAAAATAGTTATTTCTCATCATCACCCACATTGTATGGCACAATGACCGAACCTCTTGCACCAGTATTTTATGAATTATCCTCCTTTTTACTTAGAAGTTCAAGTTAAAGTTTTGGTGCATTTTGGCTGTCAGTCTTTTATAAATGGGTTTGATTCATACTTAAAACAGTTGTTCTACATCATCACTCACATAATATGTCACAAGTTTGTAACTCTGGCACCAGTATTGTATGAATTATGCCCCCTTTTTAGTTAGAATTTTCGGGAAATTTTGATGCATTTTCACTACATCTCACTTTTTACAGAAGGTATTTGAGTCAAACGTAAAATAGTTGTTTCACTTCATCACCCACATCATTTTACAAAAGGGCCATAACTCTGGCACCAATATTTCGTGGTTTGTGCCCCTTTTTATCTAAAAGTTCATGTTAAAGTTTAGATGCACTTTCACTCTGTAACTTATATTACCAAACAGATTTGATTCAAGCTTTAAATAATTATACCACATCATCATTCACATCATATGACACAAGGATCATAACTCTTATGCCAATATTTTATGAATTATGCCCCCTTTTTACTTAGAATTTCAGGTTAATGTTGATGCCCTTTCACTATATCTCTGTTATTACACATGTACTTAATGAACTTGATTCAAACTTAAATATCCTTCTACAACATTGTCCTCATCATATGACACAAGGGCCATACAAATATTTTTGTAAATAACATCCCCTTTCACTTAATTTTTCAGTTTAATTGTGTTGCTTTTTTCACCATAATTCGCTTGTTACTCAATGGATTTTATTCAAACTTAAAGTGGAATTATGCCCATTTTTCAAGTACAGTTCCAGCTGAAATAGATGTGTGTGTAAAAAGGGTGGAGGAAATTAAAGCTTTAAACCCAATATACCAATCTCTTCCGGTTACCAGTACGAAAAACATGTAATAGCTTTCCAGATATGACTTTTATTATTTTGACTGGGGTAGTCTTTTTAAGAAAAGTCAAACTGCACGCAGGAGTTGCTTCCCTTCACCTTCAGAAATCTCTATCTTTAGGTAAGGGAGATCACTGTGTAGAAGATTGAAGAAAGAACTATTATTTTATTAGTCTGATTTCTTTATTTCTAAAGCATCAGCTTCAAGTATTTATGTGGCATTATCGTTACTTTAACACATATAAATGCACAGCAACCGTAAAATAAACATTCACCAAAAACGCACTATGTGCAATAAGATGCGCATAATGTCACTTTAAAACATTTGTTACACTTCGTCACTCGCATCATATGGCACGAGGTTTATAATAATGGCACCAGCATGATATGAGTTATGTCCCCTTTTTATTAAAATTTTTGGTTCAAGCTGTGATGCACTTTTGCTCTCTCTATCTCAGTTATTACTAAAAAGATTTGATTCAAACTTAAGATATAAATCGATTTTTCGAAGAAAAAGTAGAGCTATCTGGGTTCTCCCCAGGATTTTGTTATAGCCGGACTCTGTGGAATTATAGCCGGTGTACTTTTTAGAGGTTTATCGCAATATCATTCATTTAACTAAACTGATATGATGAATTATAAGAATGATGTGAAACAGCTTATGAAATTGTAACATATGTTAACATAATTATCAAAGGTAGCTTAAGTAAATATATCATTATTTAATATTTTCTACTTGATACTTGATTTTCTTTGAAGTTGGTTTTAAAAGAAAATATGCATTTTGATTTTTTTCTTGCATTAGTAAAGTTTTTTACCGAAACATAGCAGTTATGTGAGGAAATTATGTCGATCTATATGGTCCTTACTTATAATTTGGTGCTTCTTAATTATTTCTGCGTTTCGCAATCAAGAAAATTGTGGCGCCGTGAACCATTTATGTAGCAGTGTCATTTTTACACTTGCATTATGTTGAACATTTAATATTTCAACTCATCTCGTATTTCAGATTTGTCAACATCATGGGCCTTTAAACCTTTTATTTATTTATTAGCATAGGGCCTTTAAAGTATAGAAAGGTGAGATGTTGTCACCATTTCCACGAACTGATTATTTTTAGATTGGCTAGTTTCACTTTGTTTCGTCCAATAAGATTGGAGTATTGGTTGTTTTGTGGTCACGTGATCTTGGTTTGCGGTAGAGACCGCCATGTTTAATTTCTGGCTAGCAAGGAAAAGTGGTTTAACAAGTGTTTTACTTTTATAAGTTTGTATGGTCTATATGGATATAGGAATTGGGTTCGTATAATGTTATTACATTGTATCGATTGATTTGTATTGTTTCTAGTTCGGTTGATATTGTTGTATTCGTTCATTTTTCGCATTCTTCCTGTAGCAATAACAAAGGATTTTTTTAAATTATAAAAAAAAATAATAAAATCTAAATATAATCACTATAATATATATTAAAATGAAGTGATAATGTCTATAAACTTGAATGTGTTATAAAAAAAAAATTATACACAAAAATACTTGCAGTTTAAAAAAAAAATTCTGTCAAAGTCTGTGTTATGTGATAAGTGCAAAAATACTGGAAAGGAATGCTGTTTTTTATATTATAAAGTTATTAGGATTAGTTTTAGATGAAATCTAACATAAATAGACAACAAATATTGTTTTAATGCTGTTTTAGATCATTTTTGCGGGGTTTGGATAAAATAGTGTAGTTAAATAATTTTTCATTATTTAAAAATTATCACATATATTCTTTTTCATAAAGAAGAGTTCATTTTTGGATGACAATACTATGGACCATACTGATATTTATATACTGTAAACCGTATTACTGTGTTACATACTCCCATCCCACACATACCCCGAACCTTTATATTAATGAAAATTTTATCTATGATCAAGATATAGATATAGCTCTAACAGTTTGAACAGTAAAGTAATGTTTGTACAGAAAAAATTTTGAATAATAATTAGTTAAAGAAAGTATATGAGGGTAGTGACGGACAAGTGTGATTACAAATGGGATATTTTCTGCACATAATAAATAATCATCATATTTTATCTTTTTACCTTTTAATTAGACAAGGATTTTCAGGTCTCCACTGCTGTAATCGTTCATCAATTCGTATGTGTAAATAGCAGTATCATTTTCAAACTTCACATTGAACCACTTTGGATATCCAGGAACCTGTTAATGAAGAAACACATTATGTTAATGAACAGAAAAATGAAAATATATCATACAAGTGTGTAAAAAGTAAATTTATTCAAATGTTTTTTTTTTATTATTTAAACTAATTATTATAGTTATATCTTACATAATATTATCTTATGTTTCAACTATAGTATTTTAATTTAGAAATATTGCTTTATTTAAAAAATACAAATATTAATTTTATAAAGTAGTATATAATTCATAATTCTATGTGATATTAATCCAAAATCTAACATTCCAATCACCCATATATGTTAAAGATGTTAAAAACATGCACATATTGTATGTTAGTATCATTGTAATATTCCACTTCCATGTTTAGTTAAAGCATATATTGTATGTAAGTTTCATTTAATTACACAACTGCGATATTCCTTCTCCATTTTTAGTCAGAACTGTTGCATAAATTATTCAACATGTGCCATCCAAAGTGAATCCAAATTGTGTGCTGTGCTCCTGCAGTTTGTCTGTACCTTAGATATAACATAGCCTGTGAACCACTTGCTGCCAGTGTCTGTCTCAAACTTCATTGATATATCCATTCCAACCAGTTGTATTATGTCATTGTCTTGCATGGGAGCTGCTAGTGCTTGTCTTATTAAGCACTTAACATTCTCTGCGAGCTCCTCTTCATTCAATGGTATCCTCCTTCCATTAACTGATTTAGTAACACGATATATGTTTTTCAATTCCTCATTTTTGGGACTTTGATGCAGAACATCCTTCCTAAAGTTAAGCTGTGCTTTCAAAGCAGCCATTTTTTCTTTTTTAGTTGTGTATAATGACAGATTGCTGTCCACTTGCTTTTCACTTTGCCATAGTCCCCATTCTATAATGTTTGCAGTATGTTCTTCCAGTTTCTGTACTTTACGTTTCTCTTTTAATTCTAGTTCTAAAAACTTCTCATCTAGAAGTTTTTTCCTCTTCTGTTCTATTTCAGTTCTTCTTTTCTTAAATAGTAACCTTGTTCCCTTCACTTGTTTTCTTGCCTCAGTTAAGATTTGGCTCTTTCTTTTTGGATCCATTTCTGCTATCCACTCTTTTGTTTTATTATGTACAAACATAATGTATGCCTCCTCAGCTATTGTTGAAATATTTGGTTTTTCTCTTAAAAGTCTGTCAATATGACCAAATATGGATTCAGAAAACTTGTTGTGCTTTGGTACAGATTTTGTTTTCTCTTTTAAACATTCATCTGCATTTGTCCATTTCCCATCTTCAATGAAGTCAGCGAACAGACGTTTTAGCGTTACTGAAACTGCTGGTAGAAGTGACTCTAAAATAATAATCACCTTTGCATCATGTTCCCATGACTGGGTAAGACATTTGAAAACTCGATCAGCATTTATTTGGTCTTGACACACATTTTCAAGAAGAACCTTTCCTTCTATGAAAAAAGGTAAATTGACAACACATTTGTCTATATACAAAAGCAAATCTGAATAAAAGTCACAACTGTCCATAATGTGTACATCTTTCCTTTCAATGAAAGACCACAATGGCGAGGTTATCAAATAGGACACAAGTCCTAGTGCTTTCAATCCTGCAACAAATTCAGGAATAAGAATGTCATGCTTGACAGACTTCAGAAGTCTATTTGAATCATCAACACTTAAATATTCTGTGATTTTAATGCTCATAAAGAAGACCTGTGCTGCATTGTCAAACAATATATTAAATCGATTTCCATGAAATCGTTTAATTGGTACACTGTATAGATTGTTCTCCTTTAAAAAGTCTTTTACAAATACATTAAATGCACCATAAGCTCCACATTTTTCGTCTCCACCACAGGAAAATGCTTTACTTGCTGTCCTTATAAGCCTAAGGGTACCTGCCTCACCTGGCCTTTTAAAAGCAGGATCAAATATCGGTGTTGACTGGTCAAAAAAGGCATCTTCAACTACCTTCATACATGTACTTGCACTTGCGGCAATATGCACCAATGCATGCAGTCCACAGAAAAAATTATTTAAATTGCATAAAGATAATTGTTCTGAAAATGTTAATTCATTCCATTGGTCACTCAGTTGTTCCATTAAAATTTCTTTTCTGTAATTTTCCAGTAAGCAATTGAATTTTTGTTGAGTTGCTGCTCTATCTGACATTGTAGAAACTATGTTGATTAAAATCTTTTTACTTTTGTCATTATCACTACACTTACTTACAGAGTCAATATCAGATAAAATATTTTGTAGAACACTTAATGTGTCTTGTCCAGACTTGGTTACCATCTGTCTTGTACCAATTACATAAACATGTCCTTTCTGGTCACTTATATGAAAACCTTCTATTTTTTTCCCAAATTTTGATGTTTCATCACTTAATAAGCATAAATTTTCTTCACTTGGTAAAATGTCTCCTATTTGTTTTTGACACAGAATAAGTCTTTGAATATTCATATTATTTACTGTAGAGACTGATGGAAGTCGGTTTGCTTTCAAACCAGCCAGATTTAAAACAGATTCAATAACCGCAGAAACATTGCTGGTTGTCACATTGTGTCTTAACAGACTGTATACACACTCTTGTGTAGCTGCATTGAAACATTTAAAGTCATTATCATAAAGGATTACATCATCTTTCTCTTGAGTATTATCCAGATATTCATTTTGTTCTTGTAAATTTCTATTTTCCTTTTGCAAAGTTTCTATTTCAGTCTTCATATTATTTATTTGTTCTTTCATTAATGTAATTTGATCAGTCTTTATGCAATTTTTCTTTTCTTCATTATTTTTTTTGTGTGTCAGATATGTTTTGGCAGCTCGTAACTGCTTCAACTGGCGGTTTTTATTTTCAATTACTTTCTGAAGATGTTTAACTTGTTTCTTGTATATTTTTTTTTGTTCAATTTGCTTAGTTAATCTGGTTTTTGTGGAAAGTCTTGATTTTAATTTACTTTTCAAATTGTTATTCTCTTTATCAAATTCTAAATTTGCTTCTTTAGCTGTCTGTAGGTCATTTGCTAAGCCATGAATGACATTTTTTGCTGTGAACATATCCTGAATATTTTCTGATTCCCTTTCCTTTTGTGTTTTTTTTGGTTTAAATACAATACTTCTTGGAAACACATATTTTTCTTTATTAAATTCTTCTATTTTTTTCTGGTATGAAGGCTTTGATTTACTTTTGTTTATCTTTCTGTAATCAGATATTACCTTTGCCAAAGATTGTTCTAATGTATTCAATTTAACATTATCAGGAGCTAATGACATAAGCCATTTCAAGCATTCTGTTTTTCCAATATCCGTGTATTTCTTAACAATATCGTATTTTTCAACTGAAGACATTTTATGAATTTTTGAAAGTGCAAAGAGTCTGAACTGCCACACTATTTCTTTCCCAAAGCACACAGTGTCCTGTATAAATATTATCCAAAGTAAGATGAGATTGTTTTTGAGTAGTTTGGGTTTTTTTATCCTTGACTTTTTCACAGATTTCAGTTTTAGTAAAAACTAATTCACCTGGGGTATCACTGTAAGGCTGAATTGGTATGTCTTCAACAAACAATTCCAAGGTGCTGCTTTCCAGTAAGGTACTTTGAACTTCATCAAGTGTGTCAGAAAGTTGTAGAGACTGTGAATTTATCTCCAATTCCAGTGAATCAATCTAAAAATAAAGCTTAAAATAAATATAATGACACTGTAGGACACAGGGTGAGCCTTCCCACCTATTGGTATATTCAAACATTTATATCATATAATTTTTGAGCTATGTGTGTCACAATGTGAAAATGTACATTTTTTAATATTTCAGGGACCATAATTATGAAAATAGGAGGTGGACCTTTTTTTTTTTTGTTACTTTGAAATCCTTCAAGGTGTTCAAGAGTTACAGAGCTGACACAAATTGCTAACGGACGGATGGACAGACAGGCAGACAGACGGACACTGGTGGTATAACATAATACGTCCCTTTGGGCGTTTAAAAATGCAATAAATAGTTTTAAATTGATAGAGCATACAGGTAAATTCTTAAAATGATGCTTCATATACTACAATGTGTAGAGTACAAAGAACAAATTCTATAAACTGCTCTAAATTAAGGATATTCACCATATATAAATGCAGTACAGGTAGCTGTTATGACATCATGACAGTGCCCTCTTAAAGAAATAAAGAATGGTTCGAAGCGTTCTCAGGACAAACATTTTTCTCAGTTATATTATAGTGTAAAAACAAACATGCCAGACAGCTACAAAGTCATGTTAGTCACATATATTTTCATTTATAAGCAATCATTTTTGCTTGTTTGTTTGTTTTGGGTTTAACGCCACTTTTCAACAGTATTTCAGTCATGTAACGGCGGGCAGTTAACCTAACCAAAATTCATGGATTCTGTACCAGTACAAACCTGTTCTCGGCAAGTAACCGCCAACTTCCCCACATGAATCAGATGTGGAGGACTAATGATTTCAGACACAATGTCGTTTATCAAATAGTCATGGAGATAATACTCCCCGCCCTAGGATCGAACTTGCGACTCCGAGATCCGTAGACCAATGCTTTTACCCATTGAACTAAGCGGGTGGGCTAGCAATCATTTAAATTCGTATCTTTGAGCACTGAAGTTAATGTAATCACTATATAACAGCCTTTTAAAAAGAAGTCATATTAATCATAAATGTTACCACATGAGAAGGAGGTAGTGTGTCATCGTCACTGTGTGGCAATGTAGTAATGTCACTGTCAAGATCTAGATACAACTGAAAAATAAAATATTAACACAGATACATAATGTTACATGGCTGAAAGTTCACTGTTAATTTGTTATGACCAAGATGTGCTTTTGAAACAAAAATGCCCCCATTGGAATAAAAGGAAAGTTTGACCTAGAAAAATATCACAATGAATGTCATGAAAGTTAATGTAAAGGACATGTGGAAATAAATGGAATGTGTTAATATGGAAACTATTGATAAAGAAACAACAGGACCATTATGGTCCTGAATCACTCACCTGTCCCCCCACGAACTAGACATCCTCAAGATAAAAATTATGACAAATTTCATGAACATCCATAGAAAAATATGGTCTATAGAGAGGTCACAATGTTTTTCTATATTTCGAAGTACTGACCTAGTTTTTGACCGCACTTGACCCAGTTTTCAAACTTGACCTAGATATCATCAAGGTGAACATTCTGACCAATTTTTATAAAGATCACGTGAAAAATGTGACCTCTAGAGTGGTCACAAGCAAAAGTTTATGCACGCACGGACGACGGACGCCACACAATCACAAAAGCTCACTTTGTGACAGCTAAGCTAATAAAAAACTTATGTCCAAAATTGGAAAATTTGCTAAATGGTCAAAAATTAATAAGATCACAGTGATGGTCATGGTCACACCTCTATATATCAATTTTAAGGTATTATGACAGGGAGTAATGTGTCCAAGAGATCCATCAATAAATAAATAAATATTATTCACAAAATGTTTTAATGTTACCAGATCTAAAGGATGTTTTGTCTCATCATCACTTGGTGGCAATGTAGTAACGTCACTGTCAAAATCTACATACAACTGAAAAAAAAAATTCATGCACACACATACATGATGATTTAAAATTCAATGTTATTTTTGAATGTAAAATTAACTTAATGTTATTTGTATAAAAAATTTTTTTCTTCTTACAATCCATGTGATAAACAAAGTAAATGAAATGTTAAAGATTATTGCAGTTTTTTTAAATATACACTTAAGGTTATTTATATATATATATATACATGTACATATTATTCACAAATGATTACATTATCAGAAGGAGGCAGAGTCTCGTAGTCACTTGGTGGCAATGTAGTCACATCACTGTCAACATCTACATACAACTGAAAAAAAGTATGAACACACATGCATGATGTTATAATATATGATTTAAAATTTAATGTAGTATCATAATGAAAAACTAAGGTAATGTTATTCATATAAAAATAATTTGTTTCTTCTTACATTCCATGTGATAAAGAAAGTAAATGAAATGTTAAAGATTATTGCACTTTTTTAAATAGACATTTAAGGTTATATATATATATATACATGTACATATTATTCACAAATGATACCTTATCAGAAGGAGGCAGAGTCTCGTTGTCACTTGGTGGCAATGTAGTCACATCACTGTCAACATCCACATACAACTGAAAAAAAAGTATGAACACACCTGCATGATGTTATAATATATGATTTAAAATGTAATGTAATTTTATTATAAAGAACTAAGGTAATATTATTAGTAGAAAACATAATTTGTTTCTTCTTACAATCCATGTGATAAACAAAGTAAATGTTGAAGATTATTGCAGTTTTGTAAATATACACTTAATATATTCTTCACTAATGATACCTTAAGAGCAGGCGGCAGAGTCTCATTGTCACTTGGTGGCAGTGTAGTTGCATCACTGTCTACATATGACTGAAAAATTAAATTTATTAACATATTTCTTTTTCAAATTACATAAATAATAAATTAGCACCATGGTGTAGGAGTAGAGCATCAAAATCCTAGCACGCTGGTTGCCGGTTCGAATCATGATATCATTGATATGTGTGCCTAATTTAATCGCAACCTTCACGATTCCTTCTTTTGGTGCAAGTACTTGTCAGAACACCAGGAAACAGTCATTGAGAGTAGTTAATAATATAAAATACAAGAAATTTATTATATAAACAATCTAAAAATAATAAATTTAAAGTTATATATAAATAGCATGGTGTAGCAGAATGGTAGCATTAAATCGATAAGTCAAAACATTGGGAGATAACTATGGAAATACAAATCAAGTGTGTTACATACCTAGTTGTAATGCATATCATTTTAATAGTGAATAAGTATTATAAGTTTCAAATGAATACATTGCATAGTTATTGAGAAATGGACTGTGACAAAAAAAATTAACTAATGCATAACACAGAGCAATAACAATACTAATTTTAAACTTGACCTTTTTTCCTCAAAAAGTGAAGTTGAAAATTCCAGTTTATAATTTATTCATTAAATTTTTTTATGTTTTTAAATAAAATCTATTTACCTCATCACACGTTTTCTGTCTCTTGAAATGGTGATTATGATCAGCGTCTTCTTCTTCAGACTCTGAACTATGTATGATGATAATACTGTCAGTCCTTAAAAATAAAAATGTCACAACTTTTCTCCATGTACTGAATGAAATAAAAAGTGACAGAATGTAGTGAGAGACAAGTAAGAATTAATAAATTTGTCACAGCATAGGACACGAGAAAGACGGTAAGGCCTCGGGTTCGAGTACCAGTCAGGCAGCACATTTTCTTCACACTGTGATATTTGACCCTGAACATAGGATCATGCAATTAATTTCAGTATCATGTGCTATAGTGTTGCGGTATAGGAATTAATTTATAAACAGGCAAGAAAATGTGTGAGCAGCCTGGCAGTTCACACCATTCACCTTGTAAGCTAAAGGACCCGGGTTAGAGTCCTGGTCATGCTGCATATTTTTCTGATCCTGTGACAAATACATATCCTCACTGACCATGTGACACAAGTACTAAAGTTTGTACAATGTCCACATTGACAGGGGAAAATGTGTGGGTTATATTCCTGCCAAAGCAATTTTTCTAATTTCACATTATTTCACACAAGTGACAACATTTCATACATTGAAACTATACCATAAAACATCATAATCCTAATTTGGCCATGCTATTTAAATATAAAAGGCACATATTTTGCACCCACGAACGGTAAATAGTGGGTGGGGAATGTTGAAAATGTAATGTAAAACGTGTGTTCAAATAACTATAAGGGAATGTCATGCGTAAAGGCATACCACATTTAATAGAAATAATAGTAACGAACTATTCTGTGTATAAAGATAACGTAATATATCCTTTCAATACATGATATTGTGAAATATGTTCCCAAATTTCGTAGTGATTTTTTCCGTGTCGGCTTATAGAGCAGAGAGTAGTAAAGGGGGGCTACTCAAATTGCGGATATTACCGATCATGTACGAATGAACATTCGGTCATGTTCGTCTGGAAACGGTATTTTACGGAAAATGCCGAAATCGCCTGTACACACCATCCCACTTTGGAGGCTGGGCGCTGTAAAGCGCTACCACGCGCAGATGTGAAAATGCTTTTATTTTATTCTTAACACATTGTTCTAATACCCCATCACGATAGACATCAATAGAAACCATTACATTTGGGGGAAAAATCGGATGAATTTAGTCATAATTTATACATGATTTACAAACATTCTATAGGAAATTGTCGATTAAGATTACTATTATGTTACAGTACTGATCAAGATCTTTCATTTGAAACATTACACATATAAATTAATGCTTAATTTATCTGAAGTTTTGTCACTTATGTTTAGAGCTCTCTTTTACGCTTCGAGATGACAACGACGTCACTTTTGATTCATTGCCTTAATACACATACAAAGTAATGGCGGACGATGCAGAATCCGGAGGAGTGAAATTAATTATTTTTATGTTTTGTTACTTGTAAATGTATCTTCAACCTTATGGTGTGTTATTAAGACATTATGTTTCTTATTTGGGATATAAATAATGGAAGTTTAAGGTCATACATGACATTGTGACAGATAAGAACACCGTTAATCGATATTTCATTGATATCGTTACTTCCTGTCATTCTGGAATCCGCGTAAAGTTCTGTAATCGCAGATCTACAACTGCCATTTACTTCTGTTTTAACATTTAGCATGAATATCACACTATTCACATTACAGCACAGTTACAGCTCTTGGCGGTGTTGGTACACAAGCACAGGTGTGAGAAGACAGGAGACTGGAGAGTGTTGTTACATGTAATGTGGATGTTTATTCTACAAATAAGGTATGCTATATTGTGTTTTAGTATGAAGGAATAGAGTGATTGAAGTCAAGATCAGTGCAGTTTGCCAGTTACTTGAAACACTAGGTATTGGCCACTATACAGATCACTGGACCACTAGATAACAATGATGTGATATATGTTTTATATTGTTTTTAAATCATTTATAATCTGTTGTGTAATTAATGTACAACCGATAACTTCTAAATGAACAACAGATAGATTAATGGTTCTACTTACTATCATGTAAATGTTCAAGTAAAGCGGTATGGTTTATAGTATAATTGATATCTATTGTATGTATGATATCTATTTTATGTATGATATATGATTATCTGTATGATATCTGTTTGATATCATACCTATCTTTTACTATTATTGTTATGTATGTTTCAGACCCGGACATGTTACACGTCTTGAGTGGTTTGATGATAAACAGTTATTTATGTGTTCAGAGACATTCAGAGATAATACAGTAATATTCCATTCAGGGATAGTATGTACATGTAAAGTGAAGAGACATTTAAAAAGACTGTACCATAGTTTACATGATGACAGACTGATACATGTGTTATACATATAGAAGAAGATTATATAGATAATTAAAAGAAATTATTAGAAACCAACTACACAAGCCTGTGTAGTTCCGTCTCTACTAGATTTAGATTCAAGTTTAAGGGGATTATTATTGAAATCTTATTTCATTTTTCATTTGCAACAGTAATAACTATGTAAATGTTAAACATACTCTAGTAGTATTACAAATACGATACGAGTACGGTACGGGATTTAGCAGCGTCCTGGAGTGTAATTTATAGTTATTTCCCTTTAACAAATATCGCCATTTGTAAGCTATAATTTGCCTACAGGCTTTAAGCCTAGAAATACATATGTAGACAATGGATTATTATAGAAAAAAAAAGATATTCTAAGTGAACTTAAAAGTAGACGCTTGGCATGAGACATTCCTGTCAAAAAGGGTCAGTAAGAAATGTTTCAATTAGTAACAAGCACCACTCTTTTGTAGTTTTGATTACAGTGCAAAAAATTGTTGCAAGTGTTACACCTTGTATCTGTATCAAATAACGTCATATCTAGATCACACTTCTTATATATTAAATATATTATTGCTTAGTTTGCATAAATTTAACCTGTCTCCAGTTTAAAGCAATACCACATAGATTAAATCTAGTATTTTGTTAAGAAATTACATTTTGGAGCTAATTGTTGTTTCTTGGAAACTTTGCTGCAAGTTTGAAGACTACTGGTTCGAGTTGTAAATTCAGCCACTTTTGGCGTTTTTTCATAAATATTTCTTCCTTTATCCGATTGATTTGTACAAAATTTCTACCATATGTGCTTTAATACAAGCAACATCGATTGTTATCATTAACTGCCGTTTACAGTATGGTAAACAATAAAACCGCGCTTAAAATAATGAACAGGTTTAGCCTCCACATTTTAACTTCTAGAGGTTGTAAATATTCGGCCACTTTTTAGACATAAAGTTGGTTATATTTTCAACATTTTCCAGCATGACGTAGTTTAATTTTTACGTCACTGTTTATCACATTCTAGCATAAAACTGCTGTTCTTGTCACTTTTCGGGGTTTTAACAGGAGATTAAAGAGATTCTCCCGTTCATGGGTTGTTATAAAACCTTTTTATATATGCGCGTTCCGTGGCAAAGCATAAATGTTTTACGGCCCCGAAAAGGATCATTCAAAAGTAAATGATGTCAACGTGAAAAAACAACGTAGACATGGAAATTCAATGCCGTTGAGGGACTATATATTCATTTACTTTGTTTTAAACGCGTTTTATACTAGTTAGCACATGCTCTTTTCGTGTTATAAAGTTTAGATTTGAATTAACCCTTGCCGGGCCGCAGCATAAACGAGCGCGCACGATGACTTCATCCGCGAGACAAAATATTTGCTTTTTAGAGTACACAACTTTAGGGAAGGACAACTTTTTTCTACTCACCTCAACTTGTTGTTTTTTGCCGACTTTGTTGCTAACACAGGTGCTTGTGACGACACAGGTGCGTTCTCAAGCATCTGGCTCGAAAACAAGCTTTAAAGTGGGTGGCCGAATATTTACGACCTGGCCGAATTTACGACTCGAACCAGTACAGTACACTTAATTATATCAGTGATAACACTTAATTATTTTATTGATGTTACATAACATATTTATAATTATTGAAACCAAAACAGTAATATTTACAAGTTAAAGCATAGCAAAAGTTCTTTCTAGGGCACATCTATTTAAATATATAATGATCATCTTGTAAATTTTGGTTACAATTTCTTCTTTAAATATTGGTCATCAGTGTGTGGAACACTAGGATTGGACGCAATGACAAGACCATTCTACCTTATTGGCATTCCATAACCCACGTTTAAGGGCCCCGGGGGCATTACATTTGCACCAAGGGGGCGTTTATATCTGCACCAAAATACAAAAAAAAAAAAAAAAACTAAAATTTTGAAAAAAAGGTCTATGTTGTTTTCTACTGCCTGAAAAAAATGTCAAGTCCGCTGTTTCCACAGTAATTACGCTAAAATAAGTTGTTAAATCCAACAACAAAGTAAATCCGTTACCACTTTTAGTTGAGTAAATACGGCAGTTAAGAAACACTGGCTGTACACGTTGACCCGATTTAAACTCGTAATGTCCACGTGTTATTGGAAAATCGTACAGGCGTGTAGATTTTTTGAGAAGTTTATAGAGATGATATAGCGGACAATTAAAAGTGAATAGTGGATATTTTACGGAACTTGGTGTTTTTTTTCTAACATGTAAAATGGATATTATATGCAAGTGTTTGGTTTTAATCAGTTACTTTTTGAAAAATGTTCATCCCTTCAATAGCTTGTGATGGGATCCTAATTTACTAGTGATTTGGGCCGCCATGATTTGATGCGCTAAAGTCTTTGACCTCGCACACAACAAATTTAGCGATCATTAATCAAGTAATTCATGGCTGTAATTTAGTAGTATCTGTCCTAAACATTCGGGCATTTGATTCATAAATTTGTTGTGCACAATGAGAGGGTCGCAATGGGGTTTGTTTTCACATTATTAAACATGCATTCGAAGGTAACGACGTATGTTAACCTTTGTGACAAATGAGATGTTTGGCTTGTTTCAACAACTCCACGTTTCCATCCCGGGGTTTAGTAATATGTAATCTGCAGAGCGCATTCAGCCAGAGAGTCGCCTCAATTAGGAAAGAATAATTTAAACGTCAGAGGTTATTTCTAAGGTCACGGAGTATGATTGGCCAGCTTGTATTGACAACAGCTTTCAAGGTCAATACTCAGTCAAGTGTGACTTACCCATTCTAAGTGTTCCAACTCAAGAGATGGAACAATGAATAGACATTTATACATTATTTTGTTATTACGTTGCAAGTGTAACAAAGTGTTAAAAACTATGCCGTCATTTTATATAGCAGTAGTGGCAACAAAACATTATATTCTATATGAGCTGCGCCATGAGAAAACCAACATAGTGCATTTACGACCAGCATGGATCCAGAACAGCTTGCGCATCCGCGCAGTCTGGTCAGTATTTATGCTGTTCACTTTCAAAACCTATTGCAATTAGAAAAACTGTTAGCGAACAGTATGGATCCTGACCAGACTGCGCAGATGCGCAGGCTGGTCTGGATCTATCTGGTCGCAAAGGCACAATGTTGGTTTTCTCATGGTGTGGCTCATATAACGAAAAACGTCCTACCTTTATCATTGTTTATGTTAATGATCTCAGTCCTCAATCATGTTGTCTATTAAAAGAGTTGTTTCCATTATCTATCACACTGAACAAAAGATATTAAAACTTCCCAGGCATGGTGACAATAGAAAAATAATGGACAAACATCTTTAAAAAGTGTGAAATTCTGAAAAATAATGAAGACCCTCAGCTATTTTCGATGAAAATATTACTTTAACATGTAATACATTATAACATTTACAAAAAAATGTGTTATTTAAATGATTCAGGTAAAACTTTTCTTCTCAAAATATGTACACGTATTTGAAAAAGGAAGAATTTATTCCATAAAAACTTGCTGATTTCAAAATATTATTAACTAGTTCCAATTCGCCCCTTACATTTTTATAAACTTCAATGTCATAACATATCTTGACAATAGGAACAAATGAGCTGGAATGCGCTTGAAAATTCACCTTTCTGTCACTTTCTGGCTTCATTATTTTTTAAATTGAAAAAATGACCAAAGCTATCCTGTACACCCTAAATCAGTGCATATGTAAACAATGGCATGGAGAGAAAAAAACGCATGAATTTCTATTAAAAGCGAATGTTTTTAGCTCAATACGACAGGGTGGGCTTTTGTGATTGCCATTCGTCCGTCTATTCACAATTTCTAGTGAACATGAAAGAGACCACATTTTGGAACCAATTTTAATCAAACTCGCACACAACTTGTACTGGCTTAATATCACAGTTCCTTTCGAAAACTGGCCAGATCCCAGCATGGGTTCCAGAGTTATGGCCCATTAAAGGATCAAAATTTGCTATTTTTGGTTTGTGAACACGATAGAGACCACATTTTGCAATTGATTTTAATAAAACTTGCACACAACTTGTATTTGCATAATATATCGGTTCCTTTCGAAAACTGGCTAGATCCCATCATGGGTTCCAGAGTTATGGCCCATTAAAGGACCAAAATTTGCTATTTTTGGCTTGTGAACAAGATAGAGACCACATTTTGCAATTGATTTTAATAAAACTTGCACACAACTTGTATTGGCATAATATCTCGGTTCCTTTCGAAAACTGTTCAGATCCCATCATGGGTTCTAGAGTTAAAATTTTCTATTTTGGCCCTTTCAGCCATATAGAGGTTTCATTTATGCTTTGATTTGATACAAACGTGCACAGAGTGTTTATCTTGATGATCTCTATGCCAAGTTTGCAACTGGGTCATATGGGGTCAGAAACTAGGTCATCAGGTCAAATCAAAGGAAAAGTTTGTTAACACCCTATAGGCCACATTTAAGATCCTATCTTCGTGAAACTTGGTAAGAATGTTTATCTTGATGTTTCCTAGGCCAGATTTGAAACTGGGTCATGTCTGGTCAAAAACTAGGTCACCTGCTCAAATCAAAGGAAAAGCTTGTTAACGCTCTAGAGGCCATATTTGTGACCCTATCTTCATGAAACTTGGTAAGAATGTTTATCTTGATGATTCAAAGGGCGAGTTTGAAACTGGGTCATGTGGGGTCAAACACTAGGTCCCCACTCAAATCAAAACAAAAAGCTTGTAAACTCTCTTGATGCCATATTTATGACCCTATCTTCATGAAACTTGGTCAGAATGCTTATCTTGATGATTCCTAGGCCAGGTTTGAAACTAGGTCATGTGGGGTCAAAAACTAGGTCACCCGCTCGCTTGTTGTCACTCTAGAGGCCATGTTTATGACCCTATCTTCAAGAAACTTGATCAGAATGTTTATCGTGATGATTCCAAGGCCACGTTTAACAGGTGGGCGATATAGGGTCATCATGACCCTCTTGTTTAAAAGAATAGCTGCTTTCTGTCTGATATACAGAAAAAACTACTAAATTTCACTTCTTTGAATTTGAATGCAGGACAAATTAGTCAGCTATCCGCTATACCCTAAAGCACTATACAAGATGAAAATAATGTTTTTTATCTCTTATATGGCAGCGATTTTTAGCTCCACTATTCGGAGAATAGCGGCGCTATTCTGCTCGCCCCGGCGTCGGTGTCGGCGTCGGCGTTAGCTTTCTTCGTTAAAGTTTTTCGGCAACCTTTGTTTTTCTTTGTTACTATTGCTTATATCTTACTGTAACTAAAGTGAATCACATTAATATTATTCAGCATGCAAAGAAAGGATATGTGCAGGGGCTGGGCCCATTGTACATAAGGTCAAGGTCACCAAGGTGTTATACTTAGGTTATTTTTATTATATAAGGATAAAGTTTTTCGGCAACCTTCCTTTTTCTGTCATATCTTTGTTACTATTGTTTATATCTTACTGTAACTTCACATAAACATTGTCCAGCATACAAACAACGTATGTGCAGGGGCCGGGCCCATTATACTTAAGGTCAAGGTCACCAAGGTGTTATACTTAGGTTATTTTTAAGGTTAAAGTTTTTCGGCAACCTTTGTTTTTCTGTCATACCTTTTATAGCTTACTGTAACTTCACATAAACATTGTCCAGCATACGAACAAAGTATGTGCAGGGGCTGGGCCCATTATACCCAAAGTCAAGGTCACCAAGGTGTTATACTTGGAATTATTTTCATGTTAAATCTTTTCGAAAGCTTCGTTTATAGACATATATTTGGTACTTAAAAAGATTATGACTTGAAATTAAACATATTTCTTTATAATCATCATCTGCATGTGTGGTTACAATCCCCATAACTCTAATTGTATTTTTGACAGATTTATGCCCCTTTCATACTTGAAGTGTTTTGGCAATCTTTAACCTTTAACCCCTCTGAGTAGTAGGGTCTTTTTATATCTTAATGTACCTTCCTTTTAAAGTAGAGGTCTCTTATTGAGACATAAATTCATTTTACTGTCAAATCACTGAATAGTGGAGCGCGCTGTCTAACGGCCGCTCTTGTTTCTTTTATTTTTCTGGACCGAAATGCGCTATTCAAAAGAAAACTATCACATTATCGTCAAATATAAATTTTCTCTGCATTAAATACATGAAACATTTGGAATTATTACTAAATAAATAAATAAAATTACTTAAAAGCATGTGAAAGATAATATTACATGTAAATTATGACAAAAATAGCTAATATCATATTTTTTTCACAGTACCAGAAAGCACTCGTGTAATAGATACTATCATACTATACAATTATCGACTTTTTCATAGGTTGATAAATACTGATATCAACCTATGAAAATGTCAATAATTGTTTTATTACATGAATAAATGTATAGTCAGTCTTGTTATTACAATAAAAATTATTGTATCTTTAATAAAGAAATAAGGAAATAAATATAAATTTAGACCAAATCAGGTTGATATTGGTTTTCCAAGCAACTACATCGGTCTATTTTTATTTTCTTACTATTTATAACCCAAGATAAGTTGATATGATATGTACTCATTACTTTTCGAACCGTTTTTTTGCCAATCAGAGAAACAATAGAATACAGCCATGTAATAATAATACTTATCGTAATATATGAAACCAAATTTACCTAAAATTCATCAATTTCTCTTATTTGTGCAATAATTAATCGATTCAAAACATTAAAATCCCAATTAAAACATCTCTATTTTGTTTTTTTTTTATAAGAAATTCGAGTGCTTTTCGGTGTTTCGGTGCTATCCGGTGCTTTCCGGTGATTCTATTCACTGGTAAGACAGTAATGGACGATTTCCTAATTAATCACAAGACATATTTATTAAACAAAGGACAGTCCTTTTAGGAGAACAACAAAAACAACAGACAACCACAGTTAAACTAATCAGAACATGACTGACAATGGTTATCATGATTATGACATACAGTATATAAAGGAACTGTCTAACCGACCGGTAACCGTACACCTGTACACATAGCCTGCGTTCTAGCCGTCTTGTAACTGAACGCCTAGCCTTTCCTCTAGAGTTTTTCTAGCCATCCGGTTATCACTTTATTATGAACAGTATAATGAATACATTAAATTTATCATTTTCTGTTTGCCTCGGATAACAATATTTACAAAATGTACCTGTAAACAAATCCTTGGCTGAACTAGTACCATAATCACACGGCCTGTAAACACTGGCTCGTCCTCTTTGAGGAGATGAGTTGAAGAAAGAGCCAATGATACTTCCGAGGAGGCGCTAATGACCGGAACTTTATGCAGAATGTAAACAAAGAAGTAGGGTGAGTAGATTGTTTCCTTTCTCAGATAAATGTAAGGCCCTATTTCAAAAAATAGCCAATGTAGTTCCACTCAGAAATGATTATACTTTTTATATATGCAGGCCATTTTGCAAGGTAAATGCATTCCTTGACGTGAGAACTTTTGAAAGTTGGAAAATGCAGTAAGTCCAAACCAAAAGTAGACATTTTCCCATATATTTCACCCTAATTTACACAAATTTAAGATTTTATAGTCCCTGCATCAACCTTGCTGAAAAGCATATCTTACTACTGCATGACTTACGTGGTTTACTAGCGTGTTTATCCCGTACATGTGCATTTATCACCATGTGGAGGAGCCACAGCCGCAGAGGAGGCGCTAAGAACCGGAGTGGGAGCCAAAGCACTTTGAAATTGAGATTTTTTTAATGTGTCATCAATTCTCACATACCAGAGCTTTATCATGATTTCCTTGGATTGTGACAAACATCTGATGGATGATATTTTAACAACATCCTATTCATTTCCTTAGAATGCATTACGAGATATTTGCACTTCTTTTTTCTTTTGCACTTGTCTAATGATGGGCTATCATGGCGTTATAAGTTGTATAATTATGATATTTTCTGTGAAAGGGACATTTCCTAATGCACAACGGTTTTCATGTCCAACGCATTTTGGATTTTTTAATAGTTAGTGTTAACTTTGTGGTAGTCTTGAAATGCAATTGCAATATGTGCTTCACTAGGTACTTACAAATGCTAAATAAATATAATTGTTTACTTGTAAATTGCTTAATTCGATTACATATATGTATATGAAAATGCTAACACTCAAAATACGTCTCCCAGATGTTCTAACGATAACAAAGAAACTGAAAACGTTAGATATTTATTCCCCTGTCGAACCGCATGTATCATATAGCTTTTGTCTTATCCTTGTCTGTTTGTCAGTCGTCGTTCTGCAGTCAAAGTCATATTAATTAGTTATTATTTAGTACTGGGAGGGTGCCATCTGTTGAGGCAATATTTGATGTCAGATTTGTTTTTAATTAATGCTACGTAGTAAGAATGGGTATTGACCGTTACTGAGCTTACAGTTACAGAATCATAAATACAGTTTTCTAATTTTACTTAAATAACGTTTGTAAGGAAACATGTATGTTGATACTTAATTTCCAGCTAGCGCGATTCATTGATTTGCCGATCCTATTCTGCGGAATATCGAAGAAAAAAATCAATTCTTATATTTACATTATATAGTATCACTGCCTTTCTCGATTTTATTTATGCTTTCAAATATCTCTTAAAAAATTTGTTTCTAAATGAATTAGAAAAGACATAAATATACTGAAAAGATAAAAAAAAACAAATTAGCAAAAATATCGAGGGAGTTTTATAAATAAAGTGTACATTCTAACATGACTAGCAATGCTTAAATCGTCAAAACGATATTGTGTTTACGTCACGTGGACGTTGTATTTAGCGCCATGTATGCACCCAAAAATAGCTGTTCAAAGTTTAATCAAACATTTTACTTAGTTGCAAGTATAAAACCAAATGTCAAATAGCACAACTGTTTTGTTTAATTTACACACATACTAAGCTGATTAATGGTTTGCAGAATAAATCGCCATCATTTCTGCAAGAAGTATTACCATTTTCGGTCCTGGTGTGTATTGTACAAGCGAACGATTGGTGATAATACATTTTTTGTGCAAATGAGATCTGAATGTGGTCACTTTATTGCTGGTGACAATCGCTCTCTTGCGCTTCTTTTTATTTGGGGTGCTCGTGGTTACATTTCTAAACTGTTCGTCTAAATTTGATGTATTTTGCTGTGTTTTATTTTCTTTTCTTTTAAATTTTAATGTTACATCATTCTTTTTGGTTGTCAATGATAACCCTATCCTACGTTTGCCTTTAAACAGACCCATCTGGAAAGAACAAAAGTAATAATATCATACAGAACTGAGCATCCTTTCTTTGCGATTCCTTTCAAACATTTAAAATAAAATTGACCATTTAACATTAAACTTTGTAGCCGTTGCGCTGATACATACACATATATTTTAGCTCGATTTTTCGAAGAAAAAGTAGAGCTATTGCACTCGCACCGGTGTCGGCGTCGGAGTCGGAGTCGGCGTCGCCGTTGGTTATTTTCTTTTATAAAGTCAAATATCTCTGTTACTATCAAAGCTATTGACTTGAAACTTAAAACAGTTATTTGCTATCAAAGTCTACACCAGGAGAAACAATCTCTATAACTCTGATTGAATTTTGACAGAGTAATGCCCCTTTTTAACTGAGAGTTTTAAGTTTTATAAAGTTTTACTGGCAAAGCTCTAATTCAGAGTCAAGTACTGAGAAAAGTCGAGTGGCTGTCTTATGGAAAGCTCTTGTTATTTTAGGTAGATTATGTGCATTTGGGTAGTATAATTCAATTTCAAGCATCAAATTATAAACATTAAAACGGAATAGATATTACATTGCGAGAACGAAAACGCTTTATACGAGTGTTCATCACCCAGGAAATGAACTGGTCAGTGGCTCCGACTCTGGACTTTTGCGCCTCCTCCAAGGCTTTGGCTCCTCCTCTTAGCCAAAATTGAGCATAGAGGGGTAAAACCCGCCGTTAAAACACATAAATAATACATATTTAACATACCATTATGGGAAAAATTGGTACAATGTATGTTTACTCTTATATGTGTAAATTGGGACGAAATATATGGGAAAATCTCCACTTTTGGTTCAAACTTGCCCCATTTTCCAACTTTCAAAAGTTCTCACGCCAAGGAATGCATTTACCTTGCAAAATGGCCTGCATATATAAAAAGTATAATCATTTCTGAGTGGAACTACATTGGCTATTTTTTGAAATAGGGCCTTACATTTATCTGAGAAAGGAAACAATCTACTCACCCTTCTTCTTTGTTTACATTCTGCATAAAGTTCCGGTCATTAGCGCCTCCTCGGAAGTATCATTGGCTCTTTTTTCAACTCATCTCCTTAAAGAGGACGAGCCAGTGTTTACAGGCCGTGAATCACGTAACTGTCAACGAGTAAAAATTCATAATGGAGAAATGAATTAAACGAAAAAAGAAGTTGCCAAAGTTTAAAAAACCTTTCTGCAGTGTACGAAATTCAGATTTGAATCCAATAGCCCGTTCG
The DNA here is from genome assembly GCF_021730395.1 of Mercenaria mercenaria. Classification (NCBI taxonomy): domain Eukaryota; kingdom Metazoa; phylum Mollusca; class Bivalvia; order Venerida; family Veneridae; genus Mercenaria; species Mercenaria mercenaria. The sequence continues at coordinate 9,554,725 of NC_069379.1, forward strand.
GGCTACCAGATTAAAAATTTTCCAAGCCCAACACCAATTTCACTAGCCCGAACTTTAACACCTTAAAATACATAATTTTTGCACCATATAACATTTTGTTTTACAGACATCTCTATGCATGTTTGAAGTAATGAAAAAGACATACAGTGCATGTTTGCCATGTTTTTGAAAAATTTTAACTCGAAATACTCTCATTCCAGATCAGCATCGTCAGAGTCCAAAAGCATCGGACATGACACTCCTTGCCAAAACGAAATCTAAACTGTTATGCCCGATTTTTTAGGATCCGCACTCGCCAATTACTGCAACTCGGACTGTTGACAATTTGTAAGATGTAATACCGAGTGCTGAATACACATTACACACACGCTGATAGCATAATTTAAGCTCCACCTACTGCAGGTACTTGTGAGATTTTCGCGAGAAGTGTGAAAGCTAATCAAATTATCCGTTACGCTAGAGGTGATTGTATTCAGCCAATTAGAGCTGCGGTTACGTCTTTGACACTGTGTTTGATTGCCAACACGTAAGAGTGCAAAAACCAATAATTCCATAAGCCTTTCTCAGTCTGGAAAATCACGATGCAGTACTCGTTTAATTAGCATGTTTTTTTTTAAACAAATGAGGAAAATTCGGTAGCCCAGTCGGGCTTGTACCTGTGGAAAATCGGCAGCCCGAGCTGAAATTTGGTAGCCACGGGCTGTCGGACTACCGTGAATTTCAAACACTGTTTCTGCAATTTGAATGTTTTAGCATATATGTAATTTACATTAGATTTATACAAGTTTGATAAACCTAAATCGTAGACAAAATACGTAATTGTTTAATAATATATATTTTGTTTTAGATGGTTAATGACATTTTAAATTTAAAAAAAAAAACAATTTTCTTATGATCATGCTATAAAACTAAGCATGCTGAAAGGGGATTTTCTTACATTTCTCATTTCTACCTGTGCAACATATCCTGCAACGTAACATTTCATCGTTGCCATCGTCTTTGAAACTTCTGTGTGTAAATGTTTCTCTTGGCATAATTACCGTGCACAACAATAACAACAAATTGGATTTTTTTAAACAGCAACAGTTACTTCACACATACAAGGAACAACATTTTTAACACAATTATTGGTCAGATGTAGTTTAGCAACTTACTATGTAAAGAATAATAAAATACTTAAGCCTTCATTGAAAAATACTTAATTCATTTATAAACAATTGATAACCAGATGGCTGGAAAACAGGCTATAAATATACACCAAATCAAATTGCAGTGCCAGAAGTGAAGTTTCATGGCCAAAAAAATAAATACGATGTATAAATGAAGCAAAGAATTCACAGTTGGTATAGTATCAAGCACGGGAAATGCACCCAATAGTTTAGTCATGCTGCACAACTGGAACAATCTTCCAATATCTCTACCTCATTTGTTCCACACAATCATATCATTTCCTATTATTTTACAGTTTCAATAAATAGTTTATTAATAAGCAGACTTATATAATAAACTATTGATATGTTTTCGTTCAGCGAAGCCGTGTGTGAAATGCATAAATACTAGGTCTAAATATAAAATAAAGCTACATTGACAAGTTCTGTTTCATGTATTCCTTTTTTTAGCTCACCTGTCACGTAGTGACATGGTGAGCTTTTGTGATCACCCTTTGTCCGTCGTCCGTCCGTCCGTCCACAATTTCCTTGTGAACACGATAGAGACCACATTTTTGTATTTGATTTTAATCAAACTTGCACATAACATGTATGAAACTGGCCAGATCCCATCATGGGTTTCAGAGTTATGGCCCCTTAAAGGGTCAAAATTTGCTATTTTTGGCTTGTGAACACGATAGAGACAACATTTTGGAATCAACTTTAATCAAACTTGCAAACAACTTGTATTGACATAATCTCTCGGTTCCTTTCAAAAACTGGCCAGATCCCATCATGGGTTCCCGAGTTATGGACCCTTAAAGGGCAGCGCGACGAAAGTCGTTTCACTTTAAAACGATTGTATTATATTATTTCTACGTAGAAAATATAGTAGGTGCTAATTTCTTATCATCAAACATTCTTCACTGTTCAAAGCAGTAAGCGAGACGTTTTTACCGCCCGTAAACAGCAATCGTCTACTGTTGATTACTATGCTTATAGTATATTGGAAGAAGCACGAGCAACATCGATTCCAAAAAGTACCTCGAATTTTCAACTCGATAGTATATGTACTCGATATCCGTTTACTTTTTCACACGTTTATCCATAATGCGACGGTGTCGGGTTCGTGAATCAAGTATCATATCCTTAATAGATAAACTTCCTTTTCAAAAAGTACATGTATTTAACTGAACTTTTTTTTTTCTTAGCAGATGACAACAAATTATCAACATTTTTTATTTTTGCCATCATGGTTTTGACATATAGATTACACGCAAGTCGTTATGTTTACGACAAGTTAATAACACGTTATTACATACTCGTTTCTATTCCCCGTTAAGTTACACTGGTACCGGAAACGTCAATATTTTTCCGTACACTGACGCCTGAATTTCATATCAGGTGTGTGACGTTATTCAGTGTTGTTGCACTATTTTTTTCTATTTAGTTCAGTATTGTCAATTCTATTCAGGGGATGAAAAATCCCGAGTCGGTACTGTCCGTATTCGTCTTTGTTCTTTGCATATACTGAGGCCATTTTTTGATGATTTCCGGTTCCGTTTTATGTACACGTCGCAGACTGGTTGTCTGAATGAACATCCGAGCACCCCGAATCAGTTTTAGAAATTCGTTAACCGCGCCAACATGATTCTTTTACTCCTTTTTCGTAATGAAAACTGTACATGCAACTGAAAAACACTTTTAAAATATTAAGGAAGTGAAGGCCTAACTAAACTAAAGGCACCAGCGTGGGAGCCATCTGGTCTAGTCGCGTAATGGCTGCCAGGTATTTGAACACTAATTTTTCACTTGGCATGGCAACAGAGGTCTAAATTGAGGCTAGTTTTTGTTTAAATTTCATTGTGGATGTATTGTTGACATTTTGGTAGGAAAAATGGGAGAGCAGGTTGTATTTGGTGAAGTCAAGCTCAATTTTAGTATGAGTAGTACTTCCAGGTCACAGCAGTGTGATTTTGATGTCAGTTTACAGTAAGTAAATGTGACCAGAGAAATCTCTCTTAGAAGATACATGACCCCTACTTTTCTCTTCATTTTATATCAGTTTTATCATAACTCTTTAAAATGGGGTAAGGATTTGTTCTCTGAAATGGGTCTAGCTATGTTTGGTAGCTCTTTGAAAAAGGTCAGTTTTATATAGAATATATAGGGAAACCTATTTAGGCTATTGTGACCTATAAGAAAATGTGGGCAAAAATTGAGATTTGTCCAGATATTGATATAAATGAACTAGTTTGGTCAGATTTTGGTAAAAAATGAGCATTTCATTGAAATTTTGCTGCCAAAATTGATAAAAACCCAAAAAATCACATTTTCACTGTTTTGGGGGTATTTTTTTTAAAAAAATGCAAATTTGCATTCTAAATTATGCCCATCTATACCTTTTAGAGGGGACATTTGCTATATTTCAAAGTGTTAATGTGTAATTTGCTTGCAAATTATGGTGAAAATTTATGAAATAGGGCAAAAACCAGCTCTGGCTAGAAGAACTGGTTAAAAATTATGTCGCGACATCAGTTTTGAAGGAAAATTGGCGCAGGGACCTGCGTTACTGAAAATGCCATAAAACTTGGAAAACTGATTTAATCAAGCTGAAACTTGGTATTTTTCATGCAGATGTGTTACTGGTACTATACAAATGAAATTGAGACTATTACAGAAAAACAGTTTTTCTTATAGGCCTAACTAAACTGAAGGAACCAGCGTGGGAGCCATCTGGTCTAGTCGCGTAATGGCTGCCAGGTATTTGAACACTAATTTTTCACTTGGCATGGCAACAGAGGTCTAAATTGAGGCTAGTTTTTGTTTAAATTTCATTGTGATGTATTGTTGACATTTTGGTAGGAAAAATGGGAGAGCAGGTTGTATTTGGTGAAGTCAAGCTCAATTTTAGTATGAGTAGTACTTCCAGATCACAGCAGTGTGATTTTGATGTCAGTTTACAGTAAGTAAATGTGACCAGAGAAATCTCTCTTAGAAGATACATGACCCCTACTTTTCTCTTCATTTTATATCAGTTTTATCATAACTCTTTAAAATGAGGTAAGGATTTGTACTCTGAAATGGGTCTAGCTATGTTTGGTAGCTCTTTGAAAAAGGTCAGTTTTATACAGAATATATAGGGAAAACTATTTAGGCTATTGTGACCTGTAAAGGCCGTCAAGTTTTTTTGCACGGTAACGGCTTCCCGTAAATTTCGCAAAGTATGATATTAGCTGTAAGAGGTATGATGACACTAAATGTAAACTTGACTGTTAGAGCAAAGTTTCACTTTCTTTTGAGTGTTGAATATTTCTTTGTAAGTGGATATATGAAAGATAAATCCCCATGCTAGGCAGTGCCTAATTCATATTATTTATACGTGCAGACGCGTATGTAATAAAAAAGTTATTATCTTTGCATCGGGGAATATGCATTCGTTCTTCAGCGGAAGAATATTTTCGCTGAAGGACTCGTGCATATATATTTCCCGATAAAAAGCTAATAACCTATAATTATTCAGAATCTACTATATTATACACATTAAGTGGACCCGAAATGACAATCGGCGATTTCCGTTCATTCACGTATTCTCCGAATGTGACTTCGGTATTCTCCGGTTCTTATGAAAACTCATTTTCTAATATGGTCGAAGGATGCCGAAATCGCATTCGGAGGATACGTAGTCGCACGGAGATTGCCGATTGTCATTGTGGGGCCGTTACCTTAAATTACAATTTTGATATATTCTTTTATTCCTAGCAATACCTTTAGATCTTCCAACAACTCGGCGCCATATGATTCCATAACTGTCCATATCCTAGTTGTTTTAAAAAAGTTTTAATATGGTACGTCTAGGCAAGCCGGTATTATTAAATTGATGATTAAAAAATATCAGTCATAACAGATATTTGCTTGATCTATAAAACTCTATCGTACATACACCACATACCTCAGCGTAATATAACAAAACTGGTTTAACAATACGATTGAACAGTGTTAATGCGTCTTAAGGGGGATGAAGAGTGTCGCACTTTCAATAACCTCTCACGAACAGCCTCAGTCAAACAGAGTCTGTTATTTTTATTTGCTTGGCTGCATCCTATGCTTCCAAGGGATCTTCTGAATGAACTTTTAACTACCGCAACAGCAATCCTAAAGTGCCGTGTGACGACAGTAAAAGTCTACCCGTACTTGGATTCAGTGTTGTATTATTTTCTGGTCCTATGAGATCATGGAGTCATTTCATTATCTGTGTAATAGAATTCTGCTGGGGCGTGAGGGTTGTCGCACTTTCCAATACCTCTCAATAACAGACTGAATTAGTTTGCTTGGTTGCATTCTATGCTTTCATAGGATCATCTTAATCGATTTTATTTACATATAAATTAGCCCAGAAAATAGTGAAATTAAACTATTATCAGCTTTAAGAGCTTGGTCAGACAACTCTTTAATAGCTTCAAGTAAAGCTCCTTCACAGTAAAATGTCACACCAAGATACACACAATTGATGTGTGATTAATGTACCATTGATAATTATTATTCTGTCATCTGTTTATTCCTGGTAATAGCAAGAAGAAGTTATTTATAATTAATAAGTCTCATTTTAATTACGTTCACGTTGACAGCCATCGCGCATGCGCACTCATCACTAAAAAGGCACAGCAATACATTTGCCGTACTAACTTGATAGTGATGGCAGCACTTACGTTTGCTCTCGCAGTTTTCATTTACTTTGGTAGATTCAGTGCTGGTCTATCTACCGTGAATTTTAAAATGTTTAGCAGAAATGGCGCATACGATGGGTTGACGTGTCCGGTTTTTGAGGCCATTTTTAGCACAGAAAATATAGTGAGCGATGAACAATGCGTTTTGCTATGCAGCAAAGAATCGGCGTGTGTTGGAGTATTTTACCAAGCGCAAACAAAGCAGTGTTTTGCTTGTAGTTCCTTCACAAAAGACGAGGCCCCGCCACATGATGGCACTCGGTTTTATGGACGAGGTAATTGTTTTATTTTAAATATATCAACATATACGTTAGTTGTTTCAAAAACAAATGATAAATTTTCACGCAGATATTTCTTCATATTTTTGCCGGATGATATGAAAAAAAGATTTTTCGTACGTGTTCCGTAATAAAATCTGTATAGAAGACCTTTGAAAGTAAAGAATGCAATCAAGAAAAACAACATCAGAATCGGTCTGATCTCGCATAATTTAGATTGCAATACAATTTTACGGTGGTATATTTCTGCCACGAGATAACTAGGTAGCTATCATACTTTCCAGGAAATGTAATACAATTTTACGATGGCATATTTCTGTCACGAGATAACTAGGTAGCTATCATACTTTCCAGGAAATGTGTTCATTTTTTTTTTAAAATATTTCAGTAATAAAAAGTAATTTCTAGATATTTTTATTCGTTTCCTGAAAATGTTTTAGCGTTAATGCTTGGAACTGCAACGAGATCACGATATTATTTTAAACTTTCCAGAAAAGTTATGCATTTAAAACATTATCGCAACAAATTACTTTTACGCGAGATGCTCTTTATTTCCACGAAACATTAGGCTTTTGCGATAAACTGTTCAGAAAAATTCGAAATATCAAAATATATTCTGAACGCATCGAGAAAAACAATCCATCTAATAAATGGCAGTTGTGGGCACTTACAAGAAAATAATGTAAACTATCGCAATAATATTTCCAGGAAACCTTCCACTATAGAAAAAATCTTTTCAGAAAACTTCGCTTTATCAAGATAATCTTTTGAAGTATCGCGATAGCTACCTAGCTATATGACACCATACAATGCAGATAAAATTCAATAAATATTTTACTGTTTAAGTTTTCTTTTGTTGTTGTTTTTTTCGCAGCAATCATACGAAAATTGTCATAATTAAGGGCTTCCGTATACTTTTTTTATCTTTTTCTTAGAAAATAACTGATATTTTTAAAAGATGTTTTTGGTGAAACAAATGCTGAAAATGTCGCTATATGTTAATACCGGTTGTTTGGAATTCTACCACGGCCAGTTTGTTTTCCTACTAAACTGAAAAATTGTGACTTTATTATGCGATAAAACCACTTTTATTATGTCATTGTGAATACTTTATATGTAGCCATAGCACTGATTACATATGATATGTTGTACTTCATATAATGTTACAACATCAACGCGCGTCATACATCCGCACAACCTTAATTTCCTAGTTGTTACTGTTTTAAAACATTTAATTGGCTAATGTCGGTTCAATTTAAAGACAGTAAACCCGTAATGTTCTTGGCTGACGTCAACATTTTCCGGTTGTTAAGAATTTGAATTTTCTGTCATGACCGAAGGATGCCGAAATCGTTTACTACGTAATCGTGTTGGGGGCCATTTATAATGTTCTGTCGCGTTTGTGGGGTCGACACACGACAACGCAAAGTGACATAGCGACATTACGAAGTGACACCCGACAATCGCAAACGACGGCGACAATCCCAAACGACAATGTCGCGATATTCACTTTGAGATGTCACCTTTCAAAAGCACGATATATCGCGATGTTACTTCGCGTTGTCGAGCGTTGTATCGCATTGTCGCTATGTCACTTCGTAATGTCGCGATGTCACTTCGCGTTGTCGTGTGTCGAACCTGCAAACGCGACGGTGACATTATCAAACGACATGCGATAATCTCAAACGACGCTCGACAACACGAAGCGACATTTTCCTAATGTCATATCGTATGTCACGTGTCGCGGATTTGGGTGAGGGTGATAAAATCGTGCTTTTGAAAGGCGACATTCCAAAGTGGATACCGTGACATTGTCGTTTGGGATTGTCGCCGTCGTTTGCGATTGTCGGGTATTACTTCTTAATGTCGACCCCACAAACACGACGGCGACATTATAAATGGCCCCAGGATTCCGTAGTTTACGGAGGATAAGTAATCACACAGAAATAGCCGAGTGTCATTTAGGAGTCTATAACCTTAGAATCAAACTTTGGTGTAATTACAAGAACTATTGTTATCATAATCACTGTGGAGAATCACAAGATCAAAATACTCTCTAAACCAAAATAAATTTATGAATAATATGAGATAAAATTGAAGCAACTTTTGCCGTAAATCTAAAATATAGCCTATCATATGGCAACATAGATGTATCCTAAACTACATAAATTTCAATCACTATCACTTTCTGATTATCTATAACACTTCAAGAAACTGATACTTCTTATTTTCCTTAGTGTCTGTAATTACAGGATATCTATCTTTATTGTCAACTAATAATAATTTAACAACTTTCAGTAGTCATATGTTAGGCTTTGTTTAAATTTTATATATTATGCTGGTAGGAAATTTATTCATGTTCTTCAAAATATAACTTTTGTTTAGAGATTATTTTGATCATGTGATTCTCCAAAGTGATCACTACACCATATTACATTACTATCCCTTTTTTAAGTCTATACAGATTGCTACACCAACAGTGCATGGTCCTATCAAGGCAAAACAAACACGACTATCAGTGGGAGGACATGTCAGAGATGGGACTCGCAGGATCCACATACGCACCCCTATACATCTTCAGAAGGCTTTCCTGATACAACACTACAAGAGGTCAACAATTACTGCAGGGATCCACCACCACCACCTATGTACTACATCTATAAGAATACCCCGTGGTGCTATACAATGGATGTAAACAAAACTTGGGAGTGCTGTGACATTACAAAATGTGAATGAATATTTCCAGAACTAAGCATACTTCAAAATGCTTTTTTTTTTATTTAATCTTACATTGCTTACTTTTTATTAACATTTGCAACGTGGAAATGTCAAAATATACATTTAACAAGTGAGAATAGATGTTTTGGAGGATAGTAGACATTGTCGTTTAAATATGACTGAAAAAATGTTGAAAAAGAAAACACTAATTCACGCACAAAACGAAAATGATATACAACAGATCTAGAGGAACGACATGTGTCAGTTATAAATAAGACCCTTTAAATAGATTTAAACAAATTATTCAAGAACTTTAAACGATCGGCATTTGCAAGACAGATACATCTACAATATTATTAGTAAAATTGTTTAGCATAATTGGTTTGTATAAATGTTTTGCATAATTGGTTTGCATTGTAATTTTGCATAGTTGTTTTGCATAATTGGTTTGCATATTAAGTGTTTTGCATAATTGGTTTGCAAATCGTTTGCATTATTATTTTGCATGATTTGTTTGCATATGTAAGAACATTGAGCGATCATTTCGAAAAAGTATAATCTACTAGATATACACTCATCCCGATACGTTGCCATAATTTCCAAGGAAAACCTTTATCACATACCTATATAAATTAAACTAATTGATAGCTTTTTCTCTATCACATGACGATGTTATATAAAGCAGTGTTGTACTGTATGATTTTAAAATGGGATCATGGTGTTTTAAAGTATATACATGTATAACAATTTCCGAAAATTACAGTCGACAATCGCCATTTTTTTTGTACTGTACTAGGGTCTAAAACATCTACTAGTATACTATCAAACTCCAACGCAGTGATCTCCCTTGCCGCTTCGCTCAGTGATCGAAGCGGCAAGGGAGATCACTGCGTTGGAGTTTGCTATACTATTTCAGTGTTGTTCAGGACAACTCTTTCGATTCTTTAATGCAGTTATTCTTTCAACAGTACCTCCCTTGTATAGGGACACCAATCAAATTTAACGACACTGCCATAACCTTATTGTTTGATCGAAGCATGTAAGTGTGAGAACTCAATTTCTTAGTAAGAACAATTCTTATCCGATGATCATTGTTTCGGTTCAAAATTTGATAAAAAAGAAGTTCTTAATTTTATGTGCTTGGTAACGTACACGTCTAACTTTAACCTTTAGCCTGCTGGCGGCAAGTTTTAACCTTTAGCCTGCTGGCGGAAAGTGATTCCGCTTTTGTGACCAGTGCAGACCAAGATCAGCATGCAGGCTGATCATGGTCTGCACTGTTCGCTAATCTGTTAATAAGTTTTCAGTAAACACCCCTTTGAATAATAAATGATATTGCCCAAATTAAATATTAGACCAGTCCATTTAAGAAACTTAACAGGGTAAAGGTTAACCTACCAAATGCAAGTTTGTTTAAAAGTATTTGGAAATGGTCCCAATTGACATTTGAGCCGCGCCATGAGAAAACCAACATAGTGTGTTTGCGACCAGCATGGATCCAGACCAGCTTGCGCATCCGTGCAGTCTGGTCAGGATCCATGCTGTTCGCTAACGGTTTCTCTAATTGCAGTAGGCTTTGAAAGCGAACAGCATGGATCCTGACCAGACAGCGCGGATGCACATGCTGGTCTGGATCCATGCTGGTCGCAAACGCACTATGTTGGTTTTCTCATGGCGCGGCTCATTTAAAATGTGTGAATTTTTGTTGTTGTTTTTTTCTGTCATTTCTTTTCATGGCATTTAATAAAAATGAAATTTAACAGTGTTTAGCACGAAACTGAATTCAATTGGACCTGCCTCGTCCAAACATGGGTACTCTTCCAATAGAATTCATAATTGTACTCAACACTGCTAAATTAAGTCATATTGTTTCATATCCTTTTTAGTCTTGTCTCATATTTTGAACTTTATACGATGTACTTTAGTACTTGTATTGCACTGTGTGTTTGCAATTATTGATAAATGATAAAAAAAATATATTAACCTTTACCTTGCTGGCGGCAAGTGATTATGCCTTTGCGGCCAGTGCAGACCAAGATCAGCCTGTACACCCAGTCAGTAAAGTTTTAGCGAACATCCCTTCAAATAACCTTTAATAGTAAACAAGTATTTAATTTTCAATTCAATAGCTTGGATAGCAACAGAGATCTTGGGCATTATGTAAGAGGTAAAGAAAATTTTAAGTTAAAAAATGGGGCATAACTCTGTCAACACTGAAATCAGAGTTGTGGGGATTGTTTCTCCTTGGGTAGGTTTTGATAGTAGAAAAATATATGAAGTTCTAAGTCAAAAGCTTGATAGCAACAAAGATATTTGACTTTATAAAAAAAATTTAAAAAGGGGCATAAATCTTTCAAAATTCAAATCAAAATTATGAGGATTGTCTCTCCTGGTGCAGACTGTGATAGATAATAACTATATAATTGTAAGTTCTAAGTCAATAGTTTTGATAGTAACAGAGATATTTATTAAAATCTTTAACCAACGGCAGCGCCAACAAGTATGCCAACACTGGTGTGAGTGCAATAGCTCTACATTTTCTTCGAAGAGTCGAGCTAAAAACTATGTGTAGAAACCGAGAAGCTGGCATTAATCTTGGCCTTTCACTGGCCTAAAAACTGCCATAAAACGATTCAGTTACCTAAAAAACTGATAGGCCAAAACAACACTAATGTGTATCTGGTAAAAACGGTTTAAAAAATCAAGTATTATAACAGATCAGATCTGTTGTAAACTGATTAATACCAGCCTCTCGTTAAAACATACTTTTACAGCATTTAATCTTGTAAGATTGCAACAAACATGGTTTAAACAATTTATTGCATTACATATGTAGCTTAACTATAAAAGTGGTATATACATATCACATTATAGATATATTACAGTTAAAATTACCTAACATGAACCACAAAGCAACAAATTAAGATTTAGTGAATAATTGTAGTGTTCAGTGCAAGACCCAATCCCATCCCACTGGCACCAGAGCAGACAGAAAATGCCTCTATACATGTTATACCCTACCCCTAGGTATCATATAAGAACCATGGTCATGAACGGGAAAATATACTTACCCATTTCAATCGCGCCTTTCATACCTAAAACGCACAGCTCAGTAAATGTGTACTGTGGATATTGAACAAGTGGTAATTTATCTTCCATTGTGTACCGGTCACTTTTCTTCAATATTTCTTATCTGAGGGAATTAACGCGTAGTTTACAGTTTTTTCAACGTTACACAAAAAAACTTCGTTGAACTTCCCTAGTGAAGTTCCGGTCTAGATTACAGACACAGCCTGATTGGCTGATGTGAAAATGTATGTCAGTTGCGGTTTAACTACACGTGTTCGCTCATATGTATATATGCAGCATAAATGTGCAATATGAATTAAATAAACAGTACAAATGTATAACAATGTATGACTTCAAATTCAAAATCATATAGAAGATGAACTTCATTCATCATTTCGAGTTTTATTTGTTAACAGTGAATATTTTGCATTCTGTTTTTGTTTGTTTACATTTCGCTTAACATGTGCATACTGCTGTGACCTCTAGACCGGATGTTCATTAGGGGAGTTCACGCAAGTTTTTTCTGTAACGTCAACGAAAGCATAAAATATAGTTAGTACCTCTGCAATATGAATATTGATACAATGTGACTGGTGCAAAATGGAAGATAAATTACCGCTTGTTCAATATATGCTGGGTACCCATTCATCGAACTGCGCGTTTTAGGTGAGAAATTTACGATTGAAATGGGTTAGTGCACTTTCCCGTTCATGACCATGGTTCTTATATGATACCTAGGGGTAGGGTATAACATGTATAGAGGCATTTTCTTTCTGCTCTGTTGCCAGTGTCCCATCCACCAGAGAAAGAACAACACTGCCAAGAATGGCAAAGCCAGCAATGACCGTGCCACGTCAGCCCCTAGCATGACAAACCAAGTCCCACTCTGAACACATACAATCATTTGCTATCCTACATGCAAAATTATAAAGGGCTTTAAATAATTCGCTAGATCACAGTTAATAATTGGATATAGATCTTCAGTAATATAAATTAACATCTACTGATGCTTTATGATGCATTAACTATACAACATGTTGTTTCTGGTTTTTAAAATCATATAACAGGTTTTGGCACTTATTTTTCTTATATGTATGAAATATGGGACAGTCACATGAGTGCATTTGAGAAGGTCATATAATATAACAATTATAGACTTATGTTTCGGTCAATATGTGCTTTTACGGACCTGTAAAAATGATATTGACCTCGGACTGCGTCCTAGGTCAATATCTTTTTTTTAGATCCGTAAAAACACATATTGACCGAAACATAAGTCAATAACTGTATAATGTACAATAAAGTAAAATTGAAAATTTAATATCAAACTAAATGACGCGTCTTTGGTTTTAATACAATCTAATGCCATTATTACGTATTTCACTTTGTATTTTTTGAATGAGTTGTGCTTTCTATGCTTGCTATGTTTTATTCTGTTTGGAAAATAATAATAAAAAATACAGTTGAAATTCGATATATTCAACTCCTGCCTAAGTGAGCACAAAAATATCAACGCTAAATTGAAATCAATGTTAAATTAACTTACATAAACGTTTTTCTACTGATCAATTTCGTCTCAATTTCTTTTTCATCATAAAATATTTAAAGAATTATATTTGTCCAGAATTTGAAGTTGATACAAAGTATTATGAATGTTTCAAAGGAGTTCGATTTATCGAGTTCAGCTGTATTTACCAAAAAAAAAAAAAAAAAAAGAAGAGAAAAATGTATTTTTGTATTTCCATATCCAACAACTTGAAGAATACTCCTTAGACGAATAAGAGTTTCAAATATAAACAAAATAACTAATGAGCGTTCAGATACCTTGCCTTGAGGCTGTATGATGAGAAAAACCTTGAGTCTGCAAAATAAGTGTCTTGCCTTGATTCTACATGTCTTGATTCCCCAAAATGAGTGTCTTGCATTGAATCTGCAAAATAAGTGTTCTGCCTTAAATCTGCAAAAAGAGTATTTTGCCATGATTCTGCAAAATGAGTGTCTTGCCAAGAATCTGTAAAATGAATGTCTTGCCTTGAGTCTGCAAAATGAGTGCCTTGCTTTGAGTCTGCAAAAAGAGTGTCTTGCCCTGAATTGCAAAATAAGTGTCTTGCCTTGAATCTGCAAAATGAGTGTCTCGCCTTGATGCTGCAAAATGAGCGCCTTGCCACGATGCTGCAAAAGAATGCCTTGCTCTGATGCGTCAAATTGAGTGTCTTGCCTTCATACCGTAAAATAAGTTTCTTGCTTTGATGCTGCAGAATGAGTGTCTTACCTTGATGCTGCAAAATGGTTGTCTTGCCTTGATGCTGCAAAATGAATGTCTTACCTAGATTCTGCAAAATGCGTGTCTTGCCTTGATGCTGCAAATGAGTGTCTTGCATTGATGCATCAAAAAATGAGTGACTTGCTTTGATGCTGCAAAATGAGTGTCTTGCTTTGATGCTTCAAAAATGAGTGACTTGCCTTGATGCTGCAAAATGAGTGTCTTGCCATGATGCTACAAAAAGAATGTTTTGCCTTGATGCTGCAAAATATTTGAATTGCTTTGATGCTGCAAAATAAGTGTATTGCTTTGGTGCTGCAAAATGAGTGTCTTGCTTTGATGCTGCAAAAAGAATGTTTTGCCTTGATGCTGCAAAATATTTGAATTGCTTTGATGCTGCAAAATAAGTGTATTGCCCTGATGCCGCAAAAAGAGTGCCTTGCCTTGATGCTGCAAAATTAGTGTCTTGCGTTGATGCTGCAAAGTGAATGCATTGCCTTGATGCTTCAAAATGGTTGTTTTACCTTCATACGGTAAAATGTTGATGCAAAAATAACAGTGGCTCGCCTTGATGCTGCAAAATGAGTGTCTTGCCATGATCCTGCAAAGGTGAGTTTCTTGCCTTGATTTTGCAAAATGAGTGATTGCCTTGATGCTACAAAAAGAGTGCCTTGCCATGATGCTTCAAAATGACTGTCTTGCCTTGATACTGAAAAATGACTGTCTTGCCTTGATGCTGAAAAATGATGTCTTGCCTTGCCTTCATGCTGTAAAATGAGAATATCTTGCCTTGATGCTGCCAAATATGAATGTCTTGTTTCGATGTCATGAAATCAAAATGTTTGTCTTGTTGCCCTTAAAGTCTGATTTCTTTATTTCTAAATCATCAGCTTCAAATACTAATTGTTTTTATAAAACATTAACCAAAAACACGCTATGTACTGTAAAATGTGCATAATGCCACTTTAAGTATCCTAAATTGTATTTAAAAAACTTTTGAGAATGCCGCTTATATCTGTCGCTAATCCACTGTCCATCTTCACATCTGTTGACAGCGTGTACATCTATGATAGCGCAACTTTTCTTGAAGGGTTTATGCCTGATGTATTTGCTTAAAGACAAAACACACAAATCCTTTGGTGTATGTGTGTATTTATTTTACATTCTAACACGACCAGCAAATAACCTATATATTAGGCTACACATAGAAGAAAATCAGTCAACGGTTATTTTGCGATAACCCATGCGCGTGCAGTGACGTCATCTGATCCAGGTGCGTAACATAGTCATAAAAAGTAGTTAAAATTTTCTCTAACACTGTTGTTTTTAGTAGATCTATGTCGTGTTAGAATCGAAACAACAAGTTCCCAAGTGTAATTTATCGTAGAATAACCCGAAATTTTCGTTCAAATTATGCGAAACAACATAACCACTCAGACCTAAGGTCTTCGTGATACATTTTTTTCGCATAAGAATTCAAAACACGGGTTATTCTACGATAAAACACGATTGGGAACTTATTTAAGAAATAATAAGTTCCCAAACGTGGTTTATCGTAGAATAACCCGAGTTTTGAGTTCTTACGCGTAAGAATATATCACGAAGGCCGTAGGCCTGAGTGATATATTGTTTCGCGTAAGAACGAAAAACGAGGGTGACGTCATTGCACGCGAGTGGTTTATTGCAGAATAACCCGAGATAGATTTTGCTCTATATGTATGTAGGTTATTCGCTGATCGTGTTACATGTGTTAGAATATTTCATAATTATTCATTAATTGGAGAAATATTTCAATATACATTGATATTTCCATATGCATTGATATCTTTACCTTAAAACTTTCTCCAGTTTTGGTAGGTACTATCAAAAATAAACCCATAATCTCATCACTGCAACCATGTTTAATCGATCACAATTATTTAAAATGAAGTAAAAAAATCGTTCTCAAATTGCCGATTAACTGTCCTGGACATTTCGTGTCAAACGTCCTCAAAATAAAGAAAAATAATACTGTACATATTTCAATTTCTTGACAGTGGTGCTAGATGTTGGATTTCTTTACATATAAGCCACTTTGATGTCACTTCTTTACATTTAATCCCCTTTGATGCCACTGAAGTGAGTGTTTTTTTTTTTAATTTTATCAGTTCCTGAATTATTTTCTTAAAATATAAAAATTTCAATTTATTTCAGCCTAAACCGGACTTTAATGCTTCATAATCCTAGGTCAAACAGATTCTTAGATGCATGCGAAGCCCTTGAAATAAGTCAATGGCAATAACTCGTGTTTTGCCGTGTTAAATCCTATTTAAAGCAGCAGGTGTACAACTTCAATGTGATGAGTGTAATACTTTTTGACAGTGTGAACCACATAGATTCAAGTTTAAAGGGATTATTATTGAAATCTTATTTAATTTGCAACAACAATAAAAATGTAAATAAACCTAATATATATGTTAAATCTACTCTAGTAGTATTGAAAATACTTCAAGTACGATACGGGATTTAGCAGCTTCCAGGAGTGTAATCTATAGTTATTTCCCTTTAACAAATGTCACCATTTGTAAGCCATAATTTACGCTATGTAAAAATACATATGTAGACAATGGATTACTATAGAAAAAAGACATTCTAAGTGAACTTAAAAGTATACACACTTGGCATAAGTCATTCCTGTCAGAAAAGGTCAGTAAGAAATATTTCAACCGCTTTCTTTGGGTATCTAGTCAACTCGTCCCCCAGTCAACTCGTCCCCAATTTGAATTTAGTCATTTCGTCTCCCAGAATTGGTCATTTCGTCCCCCTTATGATAGAGTTTGGTCAACTCGTCCCCATTTTGGTCAACTCGTTCCTCTTTTGGTCAATTCGTTCCCCTTTTGGTAAGTTTGTCCCTCTTAATATATTGTAGAGCACATGTAGTAATTAACAGATCATATATAAATCAATATATCACCTGTAAATTTATAATTTTATATATCAACATATCTTTTAATCAATATATTAGTAAGTAAAATTGTTTTAAAAAAATTCACAGTCAAATCCGCACCATAAAATGCACATTCGGGGTTTATTTTTGTTTACACCAGCACATTTGTGAAGATAATTTCAACTTTGAACACTGCGAATTTTGCATTGGAGACATATTTTCAAAGAACTATACAAGTGAAGGACTTCAGGATTATAATATAAGAAGTGTCTAGCCGTCCGGTAACTGGACGCCTAGCCTGCGTTCTAGTCGTCCGGTTACCGGACGGCTAGCAAATCCTCAGGGGATGTTCTAGTCGTCCGGTAATTGATTTCCTAATGAATAAGACATGATTTTATATAGTTTTAATGTTATTTACTTGAGATATCGATACTTATCTGTAAACAAAAGTTTGTGTAAATACATACAATAAAAAGTTACAATAAATAACTGCATTATTCAGCTGATAAAATGGAAGTTTGCCGATCTCAATAATGGCGAAATCGACGTGAGGTCACTTATTAAAATCTGTTCATCTTGAGGCTTTTATGGGATCGGAATTTTTAAATTTTAATAACTTTTTCACTGGATTTTCAAAATTAAAACAGTTTTGAAGAACTTTCAATTTTCATATTTTAGTATTCAAATATTTTTTAATGAATTACTGTTTTAAATGACATCTAATTTCAAAAGCGGCCGGGTGATGTTCAAAACTTTGAGAAAAACAGTAGTTAAGCGTTCATAATTAATCCATTTTAATTTGAAATAATCATAGTCAAAATTAATGAATGCATTGCCATTTTTTAAGCTTTCCATTCTTCAAAAAAATATATAGAAATTTGTGTTTTAAAAATTAAAGTTTAGGCCGTTTGAAAAAACATCACTTTTTACAAAATATCATATGGACGTTCGGCGATCAATGTTTTATCATTTCTAAAAATAGAATATCAACGGAT
The DNA here is from genome assembly GCF_021730395.1 of Mercenaria mercenaria. Lineage (NCBI taxonomy): Eukaryota > Metazoa > Mollusca > Bivalvia > Venerida > Veneridae > Mercenaria > Mercenaria mercenaria. The sequence goes on from NC_069379.1 coordinate 9,572,849, forward strand.
TTGTAAACAAACACGATCTCTTGCGTTTAATCGACTGAAAAATCAGATAAGTATTGATATTTTAAGTAAATAACATTTAAAACTATATAAAATCATTACTTAGTCATTAAGAAATAAATTACCGGACGACTAGAAAATTCCCTGAGGATTTGCTAGCCGTCCGGTTACCGGACGACTAGAACGCAGGCTAGTTGTCCGGTTTCCGGATGGCTAGACACTTCCTATAATATACCCCAGAAAATGCAAAAATAAGTCAATTCGTTTCTCTGCCTTTCTTTCAATTCACCGGAAGCATTTTGATGTTGACTGGTACTTTTCCATCATTTATTTTAACAGGGCTATTCATAGCCTCGTTCTGACGACCCTTTCGCTAGCCAATCAGGGCCTAACTTAAAGTAATGCTTAACCACTGAGCTACCGGGACTGAACAACGTGTTCCAATAAAATATACCTAATATTATTTGTTTATGTAAGCTGCTTTACCTATTTTGTTATTGTCCGTAAGCATTGACCTGGCACTCATGAATATTCCGTATATTTCCGTAAATTAATTTTCGGTGACAGAACATAAATAGCGATATAACTAAATATTACATATATAATTCCTAACTGATATATTGTCACATGTGCAGGTAGCTGTGCGGACAAAGCGTTTACCTGTCAATATCAGGATTGTGGGTTCGAGTCCTACGTTTTACCATATCTTTTTTCCCCAAATTTTATATGCAGACTTATTACTCATTTGATCAAACGTTTCATGATATTTATGGTTCATTTATTAAGTGTAATCATAAAAGTGGATTCTAACACGATCCGATTCATTTTCCTATTAAACAAAGACGGCTGGAAACAGTGAATTATTAAACCACAATTCACTGTTCTGACGTCACAACTATTACGTCATAGTGTCAAGCGGCGTAGCGGCGCGCTGGAAAAGAACCCGACTGAAAACGGGCAAATATTTAATGCATGCCGACAAGGGTGTACTTTAAAGTTCTTGATAACGTGTTAGAATCGAAATAATATATCTCATTCAGTGATTTGCTCTTGGATAAATCACTGTTTGTCGTTCAGATGCGTAGCATTATATCACTCGGGCTACGCCCTCGTGATATAATTCCTTCGCATCTGAACTCCAAACAATGATTTATTCAGCGACAAATCACCGATGAGATATATTATTTCTTAAATAAAATTGTTTTAAAAGTATGTTACATAAAAAGACAAACTATCTGTCACCAGCGTTCCAGAAAGAATACAACAAGAAAAAAGAATTAAAATTCATGAAATATGATACATAAAATAATATAAACGATAACAATACAATACATTAAATTGAAGAAAAAAGCTCAATTCAGTAAGTGATTTCGAACCGTGGTAACGTGCGTATAAGTCAGACAACTTACCTCTACACCACCGTGTCATCGGTTAACTTTACATGTTACTTTAGTAATGTAGATACTTTCATGATACTTACATTGCGTGAATTAACGAAAACGCCCGAAAATATTGGCGAAAATTAATGAGTGCCAGGTCAATACTTACGGACAATAGTTCTATAAGTCCAGAAAACATAAACAAACGTGACGTCACTCCGAAGTTATCATACACGGACTGTACCGCTCTAATGAATTCAGTGTTCAATACCATTAGAATAATATCAAATGTCTTCATGCGCGCATACACATGTTACTACTTGGGTATATCCTAGGTCGTCTTGAAAACTGATTTTAATATAAACGCAATATATAATATAAATGCAACAATTGTAATTGGAATATGACATAATGGAGTAAAATCAAAATAGTTTTCTTTCATCTATAATCCAAAATCTTTTGCAGGAAATCGAAAGCATTTTACGTTACATACATAAGTGCATTTTGGCGGGAAACTGCACGTGCCTTTCATGTCACTCCTTCCTGATGATCTTACATTACGCTAATGTATATTTCGTGCTTCTCATATCGATATTATAGTTTCGTGTCAAAGGAAACGTTTTTGATTTAATCCAAGAAATTAAATTGAATAAACTACATAGATATGCTTCCATAGTTGTTATACCGATCTAACTCGGTTCCGGCGACGTTTCTGCGGGTACGTGTTTTAATTATGTGGTAAGGATTTAATAATATTATGCAACTCGTTTATTATTTATTCAAGTAAAATGAACACTGTCATTTTTTCAACTTACTTGATGAAAATACTTCATTGTAACATATTTAAATGAAAAATCACCGAAAATATGAAAATTGGAAACTTGTAAGACAAAATCCTGCCTCCTGATTTATTCGACGGGGTTTTGTTTTATACGAATGTCACACAAGAAGAACATTCCGTATACGAAACAAAAAAGCACACCAAATATGTAAGGAGATATAGAAGCAAAAATGTTTTTTAAAAGTTAATATTTCATCAAGTATGTGAAATAACTCGCTAAATTACTACAAATCCAAAAAATGCAAAACTGTTTCTATGTTGCTATGGTAACGCATATGAAATGAAAGTTTTGGGTTTTAGTTTTAGAAATTTTCTTGATACGAAATAAAACGAAACAGACATAATAGTTGGAGAATAAGCCTAAGTAGATGTATAAAAATGAAAAAGATCTTATTTCTTAAAAGAGTTTTCGGTCGTCCTTACATGAAAGAGTTATCTCCCTTGTTTTCCTTGTTTTTGCACGATCATTCTGTCTTAGAATACAAAATAAAAATTCGTTTCAAGAAGTTTGATCACTGAGTATTGTGACGACATACAATTTATAGGGTTCAGCAATATAAACTAAAATATATTGCAAAATAGTTTTCTATACCCCCATTCTAAATGATCAAATATCTTTTCAGCGTAAGTCTTAGATAGGTGTAATAATCAATTATTTTTGGTTCATTACCGACGTCTGGTCATTATATCTTAGTGGATTTTGAAAAATATAGTTAATTAATCCCCCGCCGTGGCGGAGGGATTATAGGAATGGTCCGCGTCCGTCCGTCCGTAACAAAATCGTGTCCGGTCCATATCACCTAAACCCCTTGAAGGATTTTCATGAAACTTGGGTCAAATGATCACCTCATCAAGACGATGTGCAGAACCCATGAGTCAGCCTTGTCTGTTCAAGGTCAAGGTCACAACTCGAGGTCAAAGGTTTGAGCCTGCCATTTTGTGTCCGCTCTATATCTCATAAACCCCTTGAAGGAATTTTATAAAACTTGGATCAAATGATCACCTCATCAAGACGATGTGCAGAACCCATGAGTCAGCCATGCCGGCTCAACGTCAAGGTCACAGCTTAGGGTCAAAGGTTTTGAGCCTTCCATTTTGTGTCCGCTCTATATCTTCTAAACTCCTTGAAGGATTTTCATGAAACTTGGGTCAAATGATCACCTCATCAAGACGATGTGCAGAACCCATGAGTCAGTCATGCCGGCTCAAGGTCAAGGTCACAACTTAGGGTCAAAGGTTTGAGCCTTCCATTTTGTGTCCGCTCTATATCTTCTAAACTCCTTGAAGGATTTTCATTAAACTTGGGTCAAACGATCACCTCATCAAGGCGATGTGCAGAACTTATGAGTCAGCCATGTCGGCTCAAGGTCAAGGTCACAACTGAAGGTCAAAGGTTTGAGCCTTCCATTTCATGTCCGCTCTATATCTCCTAAACCCCTTGAAGGAATTTTATAAAACTTGGGTAAAATGATTATCTCATCAAAACGATGTGCAGAAATTATGAGTCAACCATGCCAGCTCAAGGTCAAGGTCACAACTAAGGGTCGAAGGTTTGAGCCTTCCATTTTGTGTCCACTCTGTATCTCCTAAACCCCTTGAAGGATTTTCATCAAACTTGGGTCAAATGATCACCTCATCAAGAACTCATGAGTCAGCCATGTCAACTCAAGGTCAAGGTCACAACTCAAGGTCAAAGGTTTCAGCTCTATATCTCCTAAACCCCTTAAAGGATTTTCATGAAACTTGGGTCAAATAATCACCTCATCAAGACGTTGTGCAGAATTCATGAGTCAACCATGTCAGTTCAAGGTCAAGGTCACAGCTAAAATCAAAGGTTTAGCCTTTCACTATCCATAGCAGTGGCGGGGGATTTAGCTGTCTTTCAGACTGCCTTGTTACCAATGGAATGGTATTGTTTTACATGCAACAGCATATTTAGTGGGGGCATTTTGGTCCTTATCATATCCCGTCCTTTCTTAAGAGATATTACGCAGCCATTCAGTAAAAAATGAAAATGAAATTTTAGCCCCATTCAAATACATGGTACTTAACTACTTTCACTTTGGAAAACAGTGCATAATTTCCGATCTCCACACTTACCCGTATTAAAAACCATACAGTATTTGAAATACACTATGCAACAAAATAAGCTAGGTTAAAAGCGATTGCTAGTATTTACGTTTCTTAAGGTCACATTTTTTTGGAAATCGTGAATCGGGTGTTTGCAAGAATTATCTTTCCTGTGGTTATTGCGATTTATAACCAATAGCTTGCAACTTAATTTTTAATTTAATGATTTAAAGCAGTAGTATATAAGAGTAACAATATGCAGTACCAACAACAAGCACACATAGAAGGAAGCAAAAGGCTAAGCCGGTACTTAGCATACAAGAAGCTGCAGGTATCATAATTTAAATCATAATGAGCGTAATTTAGCGTAATGGAAGATAGATTGTCTACGTCCTTTTAAAGGGTTAGAGGTTAATGGAAGATAAATTGTTTACATCTTTGTAAAGGGGTAGACAGTAATTGAAGGTAGATTGCTTATGTCCTTGTAAAGGGGTAGACAGTAATGGAAGGTAGATTGTTTATGTCCTTGTAAAGGGGTAGACAGTAATGGAAGGTAGATTGTTTATGTCCTTGTAAAGGGGTAGTCAGTAATGGAAGGTAGATTGTTTATGTCCTTGTAAAGGGGTAGACAGTAATGGAAGGTAGATTGTTTACGTCCTTGTAAAGGGGTAGACAGTAATTGAAGGTAGATTGTTTACGTCCTTGTAAAGGGGTAGACGGTAATTGAAGGTCGATTGTTTACGTCCTTGTAAAGGGGTAGACGGTAATGGAAGATAGATTGTTTACGTCCTTGTAAAGGGGTAGACAGTAATGGAAGGTAGATTGTTTAGGTCCTTGTAAAGGGGTAGACAGTAATGGAAGGTAGATTGTTTATGTCCTTGTAAAGGAGTAGATTGTTTATGTCCTTGTAAAGGGGTAGACAGTAATGGAAGGTAGATTGTTTATGTCCTTGTAAAGGGGTAGACAGTAATAGAAGGTAGATTGTTTATGTCCTTGTAAAGGGGTAGACAGTAATGGAAGGTAGATTGTTTATGTCCTTGTAAAGGGGTAGACAGTAATAGAAGGTAGATTGTTTATGTCCTTGTAAAGGGGTAGACAGTAATGGAAGGTAGATTGTTTATGTCCTTGTAAAGGCTAAGCCGGTACTTAGCATACAAGAAGCTGCAGTTATCATAATTTAAATCATAATGAGCGTAATTTAGCGTAATGGAAGATAGATTGTCTACGTCCTTTTAAAGGGTTAGAAGTTAATGGAAGATAAATTGTTTACATCTTTGTAAAGGGATAGACAGTAATTGAAGGTAGATTGTTTATGTCCTTGTAAAGGGGTAGACAGTAATTGAAGGTGGATTGTTTACGTCCTTGTAAAGGGGTAGACAGTAATAGAAGGTAGATTGTTTACGTCCTTGTAAAGGGGTAGACAGTAATGGAAGGTAGATTGTTTACATCCTTGTAAAGGGGTAGACAGTAATGGAAGATATAGAGAATCTGTCATTGGTCTTCGGTTAAGATCAGAAAATCCCAACCCGAGGGCGCACCGCTCAAGTCTTAAACGAGGCTGTGCCGAGTTTAAGACTTGAGCGGTGCGCCTGAGGGATGTGATTTCCGATCTTCACCGAACACCAATGATGGATTCTATTTCTCACTTACCACAACAGAAACAATAAAGACAAGCATGAAAATATGAAACTATTTAAAACGTGGGAAATTGACGTCCGTAAGCAGAAGTGACGTCGTGACATTTCATTAACGCACAATAACAAAGTTCCGCTTTAGTTTTATCGTTTGTAGCGTAACGGTACGTTCTAATCATAAAGTAATGAATTTTGAATCGAGAAAAACACTATAAGGAACGGAGAGAAAAGATAAAGGTACCTGATTTTTTAAATTATTTTACATAAATAATATGTATATCAGTGCATGAAGTAGGCCTAGTCCGTCACAGGAGTGTGGGATAACCCATGTGAGATAAGATTTTCCAGCATTTCTAAAAATAGAGATTTTTCTGTCCGATAAGTGAGAAAAATTGTTTATTTCCCTAAAAAGGGTTATCTGATATTACTTAATCTAACATTTTTTCTTTTATTTTTTTTTCTGGACCGAAATGCACTATTCAGCTGAAAACTATCACATTATCGTCAAATATAAATTATATCTGCATTAAATACATGAAACATATGGAATATTTACTAAATACATAAAAAAGTAATATCACTTAAAAGCATGTAAAAGATGATATTACATGTAAATTATAACAAAAATAGCTAATATCATATTTTTCATAGTACCGAAAAACACTCATGTAAAAGAAATTTAATACTAACACTTACCGTAATATATGAAACCAAAATTTGCCTAAAATTCATCAAATTATCTTATTTGTGCAATAATTAATCGATTCAAAACACTTAAATCCCAATCAGAACATCTCTTTAATATTTTTTTTTATATACAAAAAGAGTGCTTTTCGGTGTTTGGTTCTATCCGGTGCATTCCGGCGATTCTATGCACCGGTTAAACAGTGATTGAAGATTTCCTAATTTATCACAAGATATATTAATTATACAAAGGAGATCCATCCAGCTGGCTTACGGAATGTCGGTGGTTCTACCCTGGTGCCGGCTCGTGATGAAATAATGCACGGAGGGGCACATGGGGTCTCCCTCCATCATTTAAGCTGGAAAGTCGCCATATGACCTATAATTGTGTCGGTGCGACGTTAAACCCAACAAAAATAAGGAGGGCAACAACAATAGACAACCACAGTTAAAATAATCAGAACCTGACTGACAATGATTATCATGATTATGACATACAATATATAAAGAAACTGTCTAACCGTCCGGTAACCGTACACCTAGCCTGCGTTCTAGTCGTCTGGTAACTGAACGCCTAGCCTTTCCTCTAGAGTTTGTCTAGCCATCCGGTATTCAATTTGTTTATGAACAGTGTAATGAATACATTAGATTTATCATTTTCTGTTTGCATGGGATAAGAATATGTACAAAGTGTACCTGTAAACAAATCCTGGGCTGAACTAATACCTTAATCACGTAACTGTCAACGAGTAACATTTTATAATGGAGAAATTGAAAGAAGAAACAAGCTGCCAAAGTTTAAAAACTTTTATGCAAAGTGAATGTTTTAGCATATAAGTAATTTACATTACATTTATACAAGTTTAATAAACCTAAATCGTAGACACAATACGTAATTGTTTAATAATATATATTTTGTTTTAGATGGTTAAGGACATTTTAAATTAAGAAAAAAACAATTTTATTTTTATGATATCATAGCATGCTAAAAGAGGATTTTCTTACATTTCTCATTAATACCTGTGCAGCATATCCTGCAACGTAACATTTCATCATTGCCATTGTCTTACCATGCACAGCAATAACAACACAATTGGATTTTTTTTAAACAGCAACAGTTACTTCACAACTATAAGGAACAGCGTTTTTAACACAATTATTGATCAGATGTAAGTTAGAAACTTACTATGTAAAAAATAATAAATTATTTAATCCTTCATTGAAAAAGATTTAATTCATAAACAGTTGATAACCAGATGGCTGGAAAACAGGCTACGCGTCATGTTACCGGAAGGTTAGAATGCTGTACACTTCCATTAATAAATATACATCAAATCAAATTGAAGTGTCAAAAGTGAAGTTTCATGGCCAAAAAAATAAATACGATGTATAGATGAAGCAATGAATTAACAGTTGGTATAGTATCAAGCATAGGAAATGCACCCAATAGTTTAGCCATGCTGCACGACTGGCACCCACCACATCTCGGATACACTCACAAACTAGCCATTGACTGAGAAACAATTTACTGAACTTTAAAAACAAGCATTTAAGACATTACAGAGCCAGCAGACATGTGCTCAAAGTTAACTTTATAAACCATCAAAAATGCTTTCCTGTATTGTGATAATTAAAATGAACATTAAAAAGTTACATAATCATATACGGGATAGAAATTGTTTATCTGCATTGTGATAATTAAAATGTACATTAAGAAGTTACATAATTAAATGCTGGATAGAAATTGTTTATCTACAGTGTATTATTTTGACTATTCGAAGAATAATCCGAGCTATTCTGCTCACCCTGACGTCGGCGTCGGCGTCACACCTTGGTTAAAGTTTTGCATGCAAGTATATATAGCTATCATTTCAAGGCATTTAGTTTTGAAGCTTATTTTTTTCTTTTTCTAGGTCAATACCCAACCTCACAGGATCAAGTCACATAACTCTGACATGTATTTTGGGCAAATTATGCCTCCTTTTGGACTTCGAAAATCCAGTTGCAAGTTACTATCTCGAAAACTAGTGCAGATATTGGTTTGAAACTTCACATGTGGCTTTTGGGTTATAAATCTAGGCGATAGCAGCAAAAGATAATAGGTAATGATAGACTTCTCGGAAGCATAGAGCACCACAAATACAGCCTCAGAGCCACACATTTGCAAAGTAGGCCCACAACAAAAAGAAGCCGTAACGGAAAAATATTATAGACGGGTTGCTTCAAAAATCCAACAAGTACATTTTAATTTTATGCGAAATATAGAAAAAGGGAGAGGAAGGGGTAGGGGAAGAAAGGGGAGGGAGTGGGGGTGAAGGGGAAAGTGGAACAAGGATGAATGTTCAAACTAATGCAAATATCTAATTTAAACTTCACACCTTTTTTCATATATCAAGACTTTTCGTTCCTGCAAGTGCACATGCAGAATACTAAAGCAAATCAATTTGTTTTTGCCCTGTCCGTCCGTCCGTCCGTACGTCACACTTCATTTCCGAGCAATAACTGGAGAACCATTTGACCTAGAACCTTCAAACTTCATAGGGTTGTAGGGCTGCTGGAGTAGACGACCCCTATTGTTTTTGGGGGTCACTCCTCAAAGGTCAAGGTCACAGGGGCCTGAACATTGAAAACCATTTCCGATCAATAACTAGAGAACCACTTGACCTAGAATGTTGAAACTTCATACGATGATTGGTCATGAAGAGTAGATGACCCCTATTGATCTTGGGGTCACTCCGTCAAAGGTCAAGGTCACAGGGGTCTGAACATTGAAAACCATTTCCGATCAATAACTTGAGAACCACTTGACCCAGAATGTTGAAACTTCATAGGATGATTGGTCATGAAGAGTAGATGACCCCTATTGATCTTGGGGTCACTCCGTCAAAGGTCAAGGTCACAGGGGCCTGAACATTGAAAACCATTTCCGATCAATAACTAGAGAACCACTTGACCTAGAATGTTGAAACTTCATAGGATGATTGGTCATGAAGAGTAGATGACCCCTATCGATTTTGGGGTCATTCCATTAAAGGTCAAGGTCACAGGGACCTGAACATTGAAAACCATTTCCGGTCAGTAACTTGAGAACCACTTGACCCAGAATGTTGAAACTTAATAGGATGATTGGTCATGCATAGTAGATGACCCCTAACGATTTTGGGGTCACTGTGAAAGGTCAAGGTCACAGGGGTCTGAACATTGAAAACCATTTCCGGTCAGTAACTTGAGAACCACTTGACCCAGAATGATGAAACTTCATAGGATGATTGGTCATGCAGAGTAGATGACCCCTAACGATTTTAGGGTCACTCTGTTAAAGGTCAAGGCCACAGGGGCCTGAACATGGAAAACCATTTCCAATCAATAACTTGAGAACCTCTCGACCCAGAATGTTGAAACTTCATAGGATGATTGTTCATGCAGAGTAAATGACCCCTATTGTTTTTGGGGTCACTCCGTTAAAGGTCAAGGTCACAGGGGCCTGAACATTGATAACCAGTTCCGATCAATAACTTGAGAACCACTTGACCCAGAATGTTGAAACTTCATAGGATGATTGAACATGCAGAGTAGATGACCCCTATTGATTTTGGTGTCAGTCTATTTAAGGTCAAGGTCACAGTGGCCTGTTCATGTAAAATCATTTTTTGAAAATAACTTGAGAACCACTTGACCTGCAATGTTGAAACTTAATAGGATGATTGGACATGCAGAGTAGATGACCCCTATTTATTTTGAGGTCACTTGATCAAAGGTCAAGGTCACAGGAGCCTGAACAGTGACTTGAGAACCACTAGGCCAAGAGTGTTGAAATTTAGCGGGATGACTGGACATGCCAAGTAGATTATCCCTATTGTAGCCAACCATCAGTGTCTCTTTGACTTTCGCTCCTGACCCCTATTGACTTCTTGCCTATAGGACTTTGCATTGGGGGAGACATGCGCTTTTTTACAAAAGCATTTTCTAGTTATTATCATAATCCTTCAATCCTGAGAAAAACACAAAGTTTGATTAACAGCTTCCATTACACCAACTGTAAGTAATCATATGTATGATTTCTAGTGATTCAAACACTATAAAAAGAAACACCTGCAATACAATTAAAGTAACGCAAGAAACTGGAGCTAATTTACCCAAAAATATTTTTGTGTTTGACTGAAATCATTCTTGTTTTGGTACCTGATCTTAATCTTGTAGCCTCTTTGCAGATGCCATATTCAATATTCAAATTGATTAACATACCTGTAGACAAACCATATACAGGTTGTTTAGATGTCCGGTTTCTGAACCCATAGAAACTGCCTTTAAAATAAAAACATTGCTTTCTGGTCTAGTACTGGATGGTTGCCACAGCTGCCTTGCAAGCATCAAGGTCAGGGAAAGTAACTGCACGACTAGGCAGTTTATTCCACAATAAAACTGAGTAAGGAAAAAATAAAAATGTTTGGTAATCAGTTTTGACAAGTATTAGCTAGGAACAACCAGTGGACTGATATATTTCCATATTTAACCTTTATCATTTTCTCAGACATTATTTGACATGTCAGTAGATGAAACTCACATTGCATAAACTTCAGCTGCAACTGCATCTTAAACTTGTAACTGGTTAGCACTATGTAGTGATATAAAATACTGGTTTACTAGGGGTGCAAATAGGGTCATAAAATCAGTATTTATAAGTTGAACATTTTGCTTGTCTTGTGACTACGAATGGTCTGTGTTTAACTGTATTTGATTAATATTGGTTTATTCTTTCAGATTGTTAGGTGGATACACATATTGAACTGAACATGTCGAAGAGTAGATGACCAGCTTCCATACTGCGCAGTATAGGATAAGATGATATACCTGTTTATTTCACGAACACTGAAGAACGTGTATAATATGGAGATATCTGTTTATCTTAGCAAGATCTGAAACTGGTAGGGTACATGCCTAATCTCAATAATATAAACAAAAACAAGTCATTCTGTAACAGCAAAAAGCACTTTCAGTATGAAGTTCGTATTTAAAGAAAGGCAGTGCACCACATTGAAAATGAAAGAGACACATATATATTCATTAAGGAGAATATCCGTTCAAGTGTGAGATTTGCATAAACGTCTTTGCATGGAAATCCAAGTTGAATATGCATATGCATATCGTATTAAGAAATGACATTCTGTATAAACATATAACTAGCCTTTAGGTCACTCAAGACCTTTACTTGCATCATACAGGAATTTTGTATAAAAATATTTGCAGGAACTATCAGTAATTTGAAATTTTTGAAACCAGATCGTTATTCTACAAAGTTCATGCATGTAAATTATGGAGACAGAAACTGGCTTTAGCGATCGTTATTTTCAGTGTCAAATATGCAAAAGACCTTTCATGAATTCCAGTCAGTTAAAACAGCACATGAACAGTCATACTGGAGAGGATCCGTACGAATGTGAAATATGTAAGGAAACTTGCATGACCCAATCACTTTTAGAGGACCACAAACGTATTCATACTGGAGAAGAACCATTCGAATGTGGAATATGTCAGAAAACGTTTATGGTATCTCAGAGTTTAAAAAGACACATGCGTATACATTCTAGGGTGAATCTGAACAAGTGTGAAATTTGCAGTAGATCTAATGAGCGACAGTTTGTGTGTGACATATGCAAGAAAGTGTTCACTCAGAGAGGTTCTTTAAAGAGACACCAACTTGTTCATTCAAACGAACAAGCTTACAAGTGTAAAGAATGTGGTAAACCGTTCAGATATATTGACAATTTGAAGAAACACATGGTTACGCATATTAATGAACGCCTTTTTGAATGTGATGTATGTCGTAAGTCGTTTAGCCTGAAAGAAAGTCTGAAGAGACATAAACGTATTCATACGGGTGAACGCCCATACAAGTGTGAAATGTGCAGTAAATGTTTCAAAGATACCTGGTCATTAAATAATCATAAGCGGATTCACACTGGTGACAAACTATACGAGTGTGAAACATGCCGGAAGTGTTTCGTGTATTCTAGAAGCTTATGGAGACACAAGCGTATTCATACGTGTGAACGGATGTGAAATTTATTGTAAATCTTTTCCTTATTCCTGGGAGTTAAATAGGCATAGGCTTGAACATAATGCTTAGAAACCTTTAGAGTGTGAAACATGTGGAAAACAAAGTCGGGAATCCCGACGGGATATCTAATGAAACTATGCATATTCATTCTCGAGAACATAGATATGAGTCTGAGATTAGCTAAAAAAAGTATTTTATGATGAAATATAATTTGATTTTCAAATGATAAGTTGTTTCCTAGTGTTAACTAAAACAAAAGTCTTCTAAATTATATTAGAAATCCAATTCGTTTAATGATCTATATCCTTTGTAATCCCTTACCATGGTTACATGATTAAAGTGTGAAAACTGTAGGAATGTTAGCATAGACAGACCCTTTGAAAACCAAAGGTTAAGAGCAAATTTTCCTGATATTTGAGAAAAGATTTTACATTGAACGTGAAAATACCATTTTTAGCTCACCTGTCACATAGTGACAAGGTGAGCTTTTGTGATCACCCTTCGTCCGTCGTCAGTCAGTCCGTCCGTCCGTCCGTCTCGTGCGTCCTTGCGTCAACAATTTCTTGTCTGCACGATAGTGGTTTCATTTATGATTTTATTTTAACCAAACTTGCACACAACTTGTATCACCATAAGATCTCGGTTCCTTTCTTGAACTGGCCAGATCCCGTTACAGGTTCCATAGTTATGGCCCCTGAAAGGGCCAGAATTAGCTATTTTGACCTTGTCTGCACAATAGCAGCTTCATTTATGATTTTATTTTAACCAGACTTGCACACAACTTGTATCACCATACGATCTTGGTTCCTTTCTTGAACTGGCCAGATTCCCTCTTGGGTTCCAGAGTTATTGCCCCTTAAATGTCCAAAATTGGCTATTTTGGCTTTGCAGCCATATAGAGACTTCATTTATGGTTTTATTTGACACAAACTTCCAAAATATCTTCAACAACAATAAATCTTGGATTCCATGAAAAATCAGATCCAATCATATGTTCCAGAGTTATTTTATAACTGATATTACCTCCCCTGATTGTAATCAAAATGGATTTATATCAGTAAGTACTTACAGGACTTATTTGAAGTTTCATTATTGTTATTAGTTGGACTGAGACAATCAGGGTAGATAACTATGGACTGATTTTATGTCAAATTACCTCCCTTTATTTTAAGTTAAAATTGTTATATCTCCATAACTAATGAAGATACTGATCTGAAATTTCATTTATGTCAACAGATTTATTTGGCAGATCCTTCTTTTGACCATTTACATATTTATGTCTCCCCTAGGAGACATATTGTTTTTGCCCTGTCCGTCCGTCCGTACGTCACACTTCATTTCCGAGCAATAACTGGAGAACCATTTGACCTAGAACCTTCAAACTTCATAGGGTTGTAGGGCTGCTGGAGTAGACGACCCCTATTGCTTTTGATGTCACTCCGTCAAAGGTCAAGGTCACAGGGCCCTGAACATTGAAAACCATTTCCGATCAATAACTAGAGAACCACTTGACCCAGAATGTTGAAACTTCATAGGATGATTGGTCATGAAGAGTAGATGACCCCTATTAATTTTGGGGTCACTCCGTCAAAGGTCAAGGTCACGGGTCTGAACATTGAAAACCATTTCCGATCAATAACTAGAGAACCACTTGACCCAGAATGTTGAAACTTCATAGGATGATTGGTCATGAAGAGTAGATGACCCCTATTGATTTTGGGGTCACTCCGTCAAAGGTCAAGGTCACAGGGGCCTGAACATTGAAAACCATTTCCGATCAATAACTAGAGAACCACTTGACCCAGAATGTTGAAACTTCATAGAATGATTGGTCATGAAGAGTAGATGACCCCTATTGATTTTGGGATCACTCCGTCAGAGGTCAAGGTCACAGGGGCCTGAACATTGAAAACCATTTCCGATCAATAACCAGAGAACCACTTGACCCAGAATGTTGAAACTTCATAGGATGATTTGTCATGAAGAGTAGATGTCCCCTATTGATTTTGGGGTCACTCCGTCAAAGGTCAAGGTCACAGGGGCCTGAACATTGAAAACCATTTCCGATCAATAACTAGAGAACCACTTGACGCAGAATGTTAAAACTTCATAGGATGATTGGTCATGAAGAGTAGATGTCCTCTATTGATTTTGGGGTCACTCCGTCAAAGGTCAAGGTCACAGGGGCCTGAACATTGAAAACCATTTCTGGTCAGTAACTTGAGAACCACTTGACCTAGAATGTTGAAACTTAATAGGATGATTGGTCATGCAGAGTAGATGACCCCTAAGGATTTTGGGGTCACTCTGTGAAAGGTCAAGGTCACAGGGGCCTGAACATTGAAAACCATTTCCGGTCAGTAACTTGAGAACCACTTGACCCAGAATGATGAAACTTCATAGGATGATTGGTCATGCAGAGTAGATGACCCCTAACGATTTTAGGGTCACTCTGTTAAAGGTCAAGGCCACAGGGGCCTGAACATGGAAAACCATTTCCAATCAATAACTTGAGAACCTCTCGACCCAGTATGTTGAAACTTCATAGGATGATTGTTCATGCAGAGTAAATGACCCCTATTGTTTTTGGGGTCAGTCTATTAAAGGTCAAGGTCACAGTGGCCTGTTCATGTAAAATCATATTTTGGAAATAACTTCAGAACCACTTGACCTACAATGTTGAAACTTAATAGGATGATTGGACATGCAGAGTAGATGACCCCTATTTATTTTGAGGTCATCTGATCAAAGGTCAAGGTCACAGGAGCCTGAACAGTGACTTGAGAACCACTAGGCCAAGAGTGTTGAAATTTAGCGGGATGACTGGACATGCCAAGTAGATGATCCCTATTGCAGCCAACCATCAGTGTCTCTTTGACTTCCGCTCCTGACCCCTATTGACTTCTTGCCTATAGGACTTTGCATTGGGTGAGACATGCGCTTTTTTACAAAAGCATTTTCTAGTTTTTTTTTTATTTCTTCCCTTTTACTTTACTATAAATAGCTTATTTTAGTAACTTTTTTATTATTGACCGTAGGGAAAACACGAGACCAGTTTTCTGTGGTACAACATGGATGACATCTCCAATTTTTAGGTGTATTTTAACATATCTATACCTTGTAAGATTATTTTTCTTTTTAGTTCACCTGTCACATAGTGACAAGGTGAGCTTTTGTGATCACCCTTCGTCCGTCGTCCGTCGTCAGTCCGTCCGTCCGTCCATCAACAATTTCTTGTCTGCACGATAGTGGTTTCATTTATGATTTTATTTTAACCAAACTTGCACACAAAATGTATCACCATAAGATCACGATACCTTTCTTGAACTGGCCAGATCCCGTTATGGATTCCAGAGTTATGGTCCCTGAAAGGGCCAAAATTAGCTATTTTGACTTTGTCTGCATAATAGCAGCTTTATTTATGATTTGATTTTTACCAAACTGATAAACAACTTGTATCACCATAAGGTCTTGGTTCCTTTCTTTAACTGGCCAGATTCCTTTATGGGTTCCAGAGTTATGGCCCCTGAAAGGGCCAGAATTAGCTATTTTGACCTTGTCTGCACAATAGCAGCTTCATTTATGATTTGAATTTATAATTTTATTTTAAGCAAACTTGCACATAACTTGTATCACCATAAGATCTTGGTTCCTTTCTTGAACTGGCGAGATTCCATGGCCAGAATTAGCTAGTTTGACCTTGTCTGCACAATAGCAGCTTCATTTATGATTTGAATTTAATCAAACTTGCACAAAGCTTGTGTCACCATAAGATCTTGATTCCTTAGTTGAACCAGCCAGATCTCATAATGGGTTCCAGAGTTATGGCCCCTGAAAGGGCCAGAATTAGCTATTTTGACCTTGTCTGCACAATAGCAGCTTCGTTTATGATTTCATTTTAACCAAACTTGCACAAAACTTGTATCACCACAAGATCTTGCTTCCTTTCTTCAACTGGCCAGATTGCATCATGGGTTCCAGAGTTATGGCCCCTTAAAGGTCCAAAATTGGCTATTTTGGCTTTTGCAGCCATATAGAGACTTCATTTATGGTTTTATTTGGTACAAACTTCCAAAATAACTTCAACAACAAGAAATCTTGGATTCCATGACAAGTCAGATCAAAGCATAGGTTCAGAGTTATTTTATATCTGATTACCTCCCCTGATTGTTATCAAACTGGATTTATATTATCAGTAAGTACTTATAGGACTTATTTGAAATTTCATTATTGTCATTAGTTGGACTGAGCCAATAAGGGTAGATAACTATGGACTGATTTTATGTCAAATTACCTCCCTTTGTTTCAAATTAAAATGGGTATATCTCCGTAACTAATGAAGATACTGATCTGAAATTTCATTTATGTCAACAGATTTATTTGGCAGATCCTTCTTTTGTTCACTTACAATATTTTTTTTTAATTACTTCCCTTTTACGTTACTATAAATAGCATATTTTTAGTAACATTTTTATTATTGGCCGTCGGGAAAAACCGCGGCCACTTTTCTGTGGTACAACATGGATGGTACCTTTGTGCTCAGGGTGAGGTATTGTAATCGCTCACCGTCCGGCGTCCGTCCGTCCGTTGTACGTCCGTCCACACTTTCCTTTAAACAACATCTCCTCCTAAACCAACAGGTCAATTTTGATGAAACTTCATAGGGATGTTCCTTGGATGGCCCCCTTTCAAAATTGTTCAAAGAATTGAATTCCATGCAGAACACTGGTTGCCATGGCAACCGAAAGGAAAAACTTGAAAAATCTTCTTCTCAAAAACCAGCAGACCTAGAGCTTAGATATTTGGTGTGAAGCATTGTCTAGTGGACCTCTACCAAGTTTGTTCAAATCATGACCCCGGGGTCAAAATTGACCCCGCCCCAGGGGTCACTTGATTTTACATAAGAAAATCTTAAAAAATCTTCTTCTCAAAAACCAGAAGCCTTAGAGCTTAGATATTTGACATGTAGCATTGCCTAGTGGACCTCTACTAAAATTGTTCAAATCATGACCCAGGGGTCAAAATTGACTCCGCCCCAGGGGTCACTTGATTTTACATAGGAAAATCTTCAAAAAATTTCTAAAAATAAACCAGAAGGCCTAGAGCTTAGATATTTCACATATAGTATTGCCTAGTGGACCTCTACAAAATTTGTTCAAATCATGGCCCCCGGGGTCAAAATTGACCCCGCCCCAGGGGTCACTTGATTTTACATAGGAAAATATTTAAAAAATCTTCTTCTCAAAAACCAGAAGCCCTAGAGCTTAGATATTTGACATGTAGCATTGCCTAGTGGACCTCTACTAAAGTTGTTCAAATTATGACCCGGGGGTCAAAATTGACCCCGCCCTAGGGGTCACTTGACTTTTCATAGGAAAATCTTCAAAAGTTTTCTAAAAATAAACCAGAAGGCCTAGAGCTTAGATATTTCACATGTAGCATTACCTAGTGGACCTCTACAAAATTTGTTCATATCATGACCCCCTGGGTCAAAATTGACCCGGCCCCAGGGGTCACTTGATTTTACATAGGAAAATCTTCATAAATTTGCTAAAAATAAACCAGAAGGCCTAGATCTTAGATATTTGACATGTATCATTGCCTAGTGGACCTCTACAAAATTTGTTCAAACCTTGTCCCCCGGGGTCAAAATTGACTCCGCCCTAGGGGTCACTTGATTTTACATAGAAAAATCTTAAAAAAATTCTAAAAATAAACCAGAAGGCCTAGATCTTAGATATTTGACATGTAGTATTGCCTGTTAGACTTTTACAAATTTATTCAAATCATGCCCTGGGGTCAAATGACCTCCCAGGGTACTTGATTGTACTAGAAATCTTCAAATTTTCTAAAGATACCAGAGATTAGATATTGCATGTGCATTGTATGACACAAAGTTAAATCTTGTTTTATTACTAGAAAATTTCAACTATATTTTTCTTTCTATAATTCTTTTTTGATTGTTATGTTCTTATGATATAGATATTTTTTTGACCTTACTTGTCCTTAAGTTCAAGATAACAGGTGATCGTTTATAGCCATCATGGCCCTCTTGTTAGTTACTTCTTCTTTGACCTTTTAGAATTTTTTACCTTCTTTCTAGTTGTGATAACATTACCTGTATGACTTCTTTGACTTAGTATTTTTTTAGACTTCTTGTTAATCAATGAACAGGTGTCAGGCTTTTATCCGTGTTTTCTTGAAGGTCTTGCCTCTTAATTTCTGATTTAATGCAAAGTTTTAAACAGGATTTATACTTGATAAAGAGGTCAGGGCTTTTCATCAGAATGAAAGAGGTTCAAATTGGAAATTTATGCGGATAATTGTGCATTTTGGGAAAAATAATCAACCAGAAGTAAATACTGAAATTTATCTCCCCTGTAACACGGACTAAAATCCAGGCCATGGAACATAACGGATCAGACTTAATGTAATTGGAATGTGTCACACGTGGTTCTGTGCACTGTTAGGATATAGTGCAACACGATATCAATACCAGACAAACGTACGCTTCCTCTGGCAATACTAAAATGTAAACAAAATTTTAACCATCTGTTGGCATGAATTTGGAAAATCTTACCTTGCATTTTGGGAAATTTCTCTGCCACAGTTGGGGAAAAATAGTATATTTCTGGATTGGGAAGTGGCCTTATACAGGCCTCTATTATATAAGTATGAAAAGCCATGGCCAGTATATTTAATGTTCACTATGAATTCCAGTTTTGGTTTTAAAGTTTATCACTGTTCTTGATATAAAAAATGATTATAATTATCTATAGATGTAAAAAAAATTGTACATGCTTTCAAATGTACTATCATATTAACTTTTAAGTTTTTCGCTGTTCTTAGTATAAACATTTTTTTTTTATCTTTTAAAATGATATACATGTATGTATTTATTCATGTAAACCTTATTGGACTTGCTTTCAATGTGATAATTAAGACATACAATGTTGTTGTAAGAAGAGAAACAAAATTAGTTAGAGGAAAAAATCAGGTTTGCATCCCCCGGTGAAAGAATATAAAAAAAAATCATTATTTATTGGTTGGAATCTATCCATGTTATATATATCATGTACATGAAATTTTGATAATCCCATAAAATGTATCATTAACCTTTGTCAGTGGTAAATATGACCTAATGTTCGCACTTGTATTCTGGTAGTTATCCAGGCGTTCAGACTTTCACTTTATTACCATTAATTGTGGTTGTAACATTGTTATTTAAATAAATGTCCTGCAATTTACAGAACTTAGTATGTAAACTTTGAGACAGACAACTGCGAGATGATTTCACATAGCATGTTCTTCACCGCTATTTGTTTTATGCATCCATCCGTACATTGGGTTATTGTGTTTTTGTGAGTTTTGGTTTTAATGCCATTTTTCAACAGTAGTTTAGTTATTTAACGGCAGGCAGTTAACCTAACCAGTGTTCCTGGATTCTGCACCAGTACAAGTCTGTTCTCCGTAAGTAACTGCAAACATGAATTTGAGGTAAAGCAAGAAGATTTCGGACAAAAAGTCTTTTTATAAAATTAATGATCATGGAGACTTGGGATCGAACTTACGACTTCGTGATCCGTAGATCTGCGCTCACCCTATTGAGCTTTGCGGGCAGACTATACACTGGATTTTGATTTGAGGGAAATGAGGCCATTCCTATGGATCTGATCATTATCTTCGGAGAAAGAAATGTAAAATAGAAAGAAAACGTGTAAACAATATAATGCATGTGGTTTCCTTTAAAAAAATAAAAACTATGATATAATGGTAATTGTTTTAATTGTGCTAATTGTAACCTCGACTATAGGAAGTATATGGAGAGCTATCCTACTCGCCCTGGTGTCTGCGTCGGCGTCCTTCCGCGTCCACACCTTGATTAAAGTTTTGATGCACTGTCTCTTTTTCTCTTTATCTCTGTAATTACTTGATGGATTAACTTAAAAAAGTTATTTCTCATCATCACCCACATTATATGGTACAAGGACCGAACCTCTTGCACCAATATTTTATGAATTATCCTCCTTTTTACTTAGAAGTTCAGGTTAAAGTTTTGGTGCATTTTGGCTCTCAGTCTTTTATAAATGGGTTTGATTCATACTTAAAACAGTTGTTCTACATCATCACTCACATAATATGTCACAAGTTTGTAACTCTGGCACCAGAATTTTATGAATTATGCCCCCTTTTTACTTAGAATTTTCGGGACATTTTGATGCATTTTCACTACATCTCACTTTTTACAGAAGGTATTTGAGTCAAACGTAAAATAGTTGTTTCACTTCATCACCAACATCATTTTACAAAAGGGCCATAACTCTGGCACCAATATTTCGTGGTTTGTGCCCTTTTTATCTAAAAGTTCATGTTAAAGTTTAGATGCACTTTCACTCTGTAACTTATATTACCAAACAGATTTGATTCAAGCTTAAAATAATTATACCACATCATCATTCACATCATATGACACAAGGATCATAACTCTTATGCCAATATTTTATGAATTATGCCCCCTTTTTACTTAGAATGTCAGGTTAATGTTGATGCACTTTCACTATATCTCTGTTGTTACACATGTACTTAATGAACTTGATTCAAACTTAAATATTCTTCCACAACATTGTCCTCATCATATGACCCAAGGGCCATACAAATATTTTTGTAAATAACATCCCCTTTCACTTAATTTTTCAGTTTAATTGTTTTGCTTTTTTCACCATAACTCTGTTGTTACTCAATGGATTTTATTCAAACTTAAAGTGGAATTATGCGCATTTTTCAAGTACAGATCCAGCTGAAATAGATATGTGCGTAAAAAGGGTGGAGGAAATTAAAGCTTTAAACCCAATATACCAATCTCTTCCGGTTACCAGTACGAAATAATAGCTTTCCAGATATGACTTTTCTTATTTTGACTGGGGCAGTCTTCTTAAGAAAAGTCAAACTGCACGCAGGAGTTGCTTCCCTTCACCTTCAGAAATCTCTACCTTTAGGTAAAGGAGATCACTGCGTAGAAGACTGAAGAAAAGAACTATTATTTTATTAGACTGATTTCTTTATTTCTAAAGCATCAACTTCAAGTACTTATGTGGCGTTATCGTTAATTTAACACATATAAATGCACAGCAACCGTAAATTAAACATTCACCAAAAACACACTATGTGCAATAAGATGCGCATAATGTCACTTTAAAACATTTGTTACACTTCGTCACTCGCATCATATGGCACTAGGTTTATAATAATGGCACCAACATGATATGAGTTATGTCCCCTTTTTATTAGAATTTTAGGTTCAATCTGTGATGCACTTTTGCTCTATCTCAGTTATTACTAAATAGATTTGATTCAAACTTAAAATATAAATCGATTTTTCGAAGAAAAAGTAGAGCTATCTGGGTTCTCCCCAGGATTTTGTTATAGCCGGACTCTGTGGAATTATAGCCGGTGTACTTTTTAGAGGTTTATCGCAATATCATTCATTTAAGTAAACTAATATGATGAATTATAAGAATGATGTGAAACAGCTTATGAAAATGTAACATATATTAACATATTTATCAAAGGTAGCTTAAGTAAATATATCATTATTTAATATTTTCTACTTTATACTGGATTTTCTTTGAAGTTGGGTTTAAAAGAAAAAATATGCATTGTGATTTTTTTCTTGCATTAATAAAGTTTTTTACAGAGACATAGCAGTTTTGTGAGGAAAATTATGTCGATCTATAGTGGTCCTTACTTATTTGGTGCTTCTCAGTTATTTCTACGTTTCGCAATCAGGAAAATTGTGACAGTGTGAACCATTTATGTAGCAGTGTCATTTTTACACTTGCATTATGTTGAACATTTAATATTTTAACTCATCCCGTATTTCAGATTTGTCAACATCATGGGCCTTTAAACCTTTTATTTATTTATTAGCATAGGGCGTTTTAAATAGAAAGGTCATTCTGAAATCCGCGTAAAGTTCTGTAATCGCAGGTCTACAACTGCCATTTACTTCTGTTTTAACATCTAGCATGAATATCACATAATTCACATTACAACACAGTTACATCTCTTGTGGGTACTGGTATACAAGCACAGGTGTGAGCAGACAGGAGACTGGAGAGTGTTGTTACATGTAATGTGGATGTTTATTCTACAAATAAGGTATGCTATATTGTGTTTTAGTATGAAGGAATAGAGTGATTGAAGTCAAGATCAGTGCAGTTTGCCAGTTACTTGAAACACTAGGTATTGGCCACTATACAGATCACTGGACCGCTAGATAACAATGATGTGATATATGTTTTATATTGTTTTTAAATCATTTATAATCTGTTGTGTAATTAATGTACAACCGATAACTTCTAAATGAACAACAGATAGATTAATGGTTCTACTTATTATAATGTAAATGTTCAAGTAAAGCGGTATGGTTTATAGAATAATTGATATCTATTGTATGTATGATATCTATAGTATGTATGATATCTATTGTATGTATGATATATGATTATCTGTATGATATCCGTTTGATATCATACCTATCTTTTACTATTGTTGTTATGTATGTTTCAGACCCCGACATGTTACACGTCTTGAGTGGTTTGATGATAAACAGTTATTTATGTGTTCAGAGACATTCAGTAATATTCCATTCAGGGATAGTATGTATATGTAAAGTGAAGATACATTTAAAAAGACTGTACCATAGTTTACATGATGACAGATTGATACATGTGTTATACATATAGAAGAAGATTATATAGATAATTAAAAGAAATTATTAGAAACCAACTACACAAGCCTGTGTAGTTTTGTCTCTACTAGATTTATATTCAAGTTTAAGGGGATTATTATTGAAATTTTATTTCATTTTTCATTTGCAACAGTAATATAGTGATGTTTCACTATACAGGATGCCGAATTACAAGAAATACAATGTTATCTGGCTGCTTAGCTTAACAGATACCAAGGATGGACAGTACAAACACAGAAACCACTACTTACAGCCGATATTCTCGAGGCTGGAGCAGATCGATGAAGAGCAATGCAAAACACGTCTACACAATAGGAATGCTTGGACTCAACTGACGCTGGTTGGCTGGAATCCCCGCGTGCTGCTTCGGTGACGTCACTTCTGCAGGTCGGCGACCCCTTCCATCGCTGATCAAAGGCCACAATTCACTACACTCCTCCCTTTCTTATAAACCAGGTCCCCGGGGTTGAATATTAGTGACTCCCCGGGGGTAAGGCTGATGTCGGGGATTAACCCTGGCTTATAAGTGTGCTACTGTGAAGCACTGTGACCTACTAACCTAGGTGTAGGCAAGAGCCTAGTTAACCAAAAATTCAAGCCAAGTTTGGCTTCCAGGCGAGAATGCATGAAATGCCTCATTAAGAGTAACCCCCGGGGGTATATATTGCCCCGGTGGATAAAGAAGGGTATACCTAAAGTAACCAGCGTCCCAAAGAAAACATAGGTAGAAATCAAATAAAACAACAGGGACAACTCTGCAATTAATCTTTAACAATTGAACGGCGTTAGGTTTCTAGAATACATCATAACTCCAGCATGTTTTAAGTGTTTGACCCAGCCTGCATACGAGAATAAGATAAAGCAACCCCCAGAAGTGTAATGACTTCTTGAACAACATAAATAAAACGGGTGACATAATAATTAAATAACTGAAAGGTAGAGCACCATGATCTGACTTTGTTTGTTTCATTTCAGGAAAACAACCTGTTAGCATTTCCACAGCTTCTAGTTATTAGGGACCCTGGGGGGAACCCCAGGAGGTGTGGCATCAACAACAATGATGCCAAAGGGATGGGACATTAAACAAGTATTCCACAAAGGGCAAACGTGAAAGGTTTGATTCGCACAGTAACGACCCGTAGAATACCCTATAGGCTGGTCATTAGGGATCCTGGGGGGAACCCCAGGAGGTGTGGCATCAACAGCAATGATGCCAAAGGGATAAGACATTAAACAAATATTCCACGACGGGCAAATGTGAAAGGTTTGATTCACACAGTAACGACCCGTGGAATACTCTATAGATTAACCAGTCTAACTGGTCGGTGTCGTAATTTCCTGCCTCATTGTTTACGCTGAAAGAGTGGTACGGGTAAGTATGCAGCCACTGCATGGCTAACGAGATCAGTGGGTCCCTGAAAGCAGTGCAGACAGATATATATTTAGGATATGGGAAATACTAGCTCTTCAGCATATTGCCAGTAGTCTTAATCTGTATTTCATATGTCCCGGGGGGCACCCCGGGCATACAGGACCTAAATTCCCTAGGAGGGTACCATCCAATCCTCCTCGGGAATTTATTAATCCTGGCGAGTTGTCAGAAGCAATCTACACTGCATCATTGTAGAATGCATGGGGCCAAGGTCTGGCACTAAGTTAAAGGGAAAATCATTAGCCCAAATAAACAGGCCAAAGTCTTAGACCTACTTTGCCAATGGAGATGAAGTCCCAGTGTTCTACAGGGCAAATTACTAACCTTGGTCAAAACTGGGTTCTACTGACCCTCACTCATATGGAAAGGTTTCAACTTCAATCTTAAAGTACATCCCTGTACGTCTATGCCAGAGTAAGAAATATTTGGCTTTGACACACTGGAGTACCCCTTTTAGATAGACTGCATATATATTTTATACATAATACATTGGGACAACCAGAGTACCCATTTTATATGTACCAGGGTGATCCCTGATTTATATCAGGATGATCCAAGGTACCAAGGGTAACCATTTTATATATACAAAAATGTATATACGTATCAGGGTGATCCCCGATTTACCTCTTCAGACAGAATGCATTTAATATGTGCACTTGACCATATACATTACATCGGGGGTGATCCCCGACAACCAGTGAAACCATTTTATATATACGTATCAGGGTGATCCCCGATTTACCTTTTAAACAGAATGCAAATAGTATGTCCATTTGTCCGCATACCTTATATCAGGGGTGATCCCCGACAACCAGAGAAACCGCCCCATATATATATATATCAGGGTGATCCCTGACTTCCCCCCACCCAAATGGCTGGTACCAACCCAGCCCTACTTACCAGACGACCGGGACTGGTCTGTAGGTTCTGGTACCCGGTTCTGCCCATCTAGAGTTGTACCAGGCTCCAGTCCTACAGAACACTCCAATATAGCCTCAACAGCTGGAGGCAACCGTAGGTTTGGCCCTACATGATATTGGGGCATGGGTGAGACAAGTGAGGTTTCTTGGCAACCGGGTAGGTCACCCTTGCCGACCAAACCCTGGTTGAGACCCGTATTTGAACCTAAGGGTAAATAACCCGCAATTACTTGATACGAGCGCTGTCGTATCACTTGGCTTTCCATGTCACAGGTCTCCCACATGACCATTATCCGCTTGGGAAACTAGCCTGGCCTGGACAGCTTTGAAGGATGATTCCCCAGATTCCACCAAAGCTGCCGGAGGTATTTTCAATACATTCCCTTCCCTGTGGGTCACAGTTCCACAGAGTGAATCCCCATATGGCCCCACTACCTCTGCCAAAGATGTTGCAGTTATGTTTCCTCCCCTGTCAGCCGCTATTCCAGAGGCCAGTGGCGTCCCCGTAACATTTTCTGAGGGAATGATTGGAATACTCCCCTCCCTGTGGATCATACTTCCACAGGGCAGTTCTAAAGGTGACTCTGCTACATCCGCGGGAAGTATTGCCCCTGTATTCCCTGCTAGAAGTACTGCCCATGATGTAAGTGTTTTCATAACATCTGCTAAAGAAATGGTGATAACATTTCCCTCCCAGCAAGTCACACTTATACAGGGCGATTCTGTCAATAGGGCATTCCCTTCCCTTTGTGTCAAAGTTACACAGGGCGATTCTGTCAATATGGCATTCCCCTCCCTCTGTGTAACGGTTACACAGGGCGATTCTGTCAATAGGGCATTCCCTTCCCTTTGTGTCAAAGTTACACAGGGTGATTCTGTCAATATGGCATTCCCCTCCCTCTGTGTCACGGTTACACAGGGCGATTCTGTCAATAGGGCATTCCCCTCCCTGTGTGTCACAGCTACACAGGGTGATTCTGTCAATAGGAAATTCCCCTCCCTGTGTGTCACAGTTACACAGGGTGATACTGTCAATAGAGCCTTCCCTTCCATGTGTGTCCTTGATTCACAGGGTGATTCTGTCGATAGAATATTCCCCTCCCTATGGGTCACAGTTCCACAGGGTGATTCTATCAGTAGGGCCTTCCCCTCCCTGTGTGTTATTGATTCACAAGGTGGTTCTGTCGATAGAATATTGTCCTCCCTGTGGGTCACATTTCCACAGGGTGATTCTGTTAATTGGGCATTCCCCTCCCTGTGGGTCACAGTACCACAAGGTGCTGTTCGAGTCCCCATAACAACTGCTGAGGAAATGGCCAGACCATATCTCTCTCTGCGGGTCACCGTTATACAGGGTGATTCGGTCAATGGGGCATTCCACTCCCTCTGGGTCACCGTTCTGCAGGGTGATTCTGTCAATGGGTTATTTCCCACCCTGTGGGTCACAGTTCCACAGGGTGATTCTGTCAGCAGAATTTCCCCATCCCTATTGGTTACAGTTTCACTGTGTGATTCTGACAATAAAACTTTCCCCTCCTTGTGTGTCACAGTTCTACAGGGTGATTCCGACAACAGAATATTCCGCACCCTGTGGGTCACAGTTCCACAGGGTGATTCCGTCAGCAGAATATCCCCATCCCTACTGGTCACAGTTTCACAGTGTGATTCTGTGAATAAAGCAAGGTCACCTTGACAATCCGGCCATTTAACAGCACTATCCTCTCCCTTACCTAATTTACAAAGACTTTCTCCACCTTGATTAGGCTGAATATCTGGGCATGTCGTGCTTTCGGAGTAGGTGGTAGGCCCGGTACCCTGTGGTAAATTAAGTTGGGGACTTACTCCACCCCCATTACATGTAGGGTATTATCCTCCCTGTGGGTCACAGTTCCACAGGGTGAACATTCGGGTGATGCATTATTAGCCTCTTGTGAGAGTTCCAGATGTTTCTCATCCAGATACTGAAAAAACTGTTCTAGGTCATCATTCGAAAGAACAGGTTTATCAAGCCGGTAACCATTCCTATCTTGATACTGTTCCTCTTTGCCCTCAGTCTCTCGGGACAGATCTTTGACCAAACTTATCGGGGACTGACCACTGACCACAGTTTTATCAGACTGGCCCTCAGCCTCAGTAATAATTGACTGACCCTCAACAGTATAAAAGGATTCAACTTCGGTTTTATCATACTGGCCCTCCATGTGATTATACAAGGGCTTAACCTCAGTTTTAGTGTACTGACCCTCGACAGTGTACAAGGGCTCAACCTCACTTTTAATGTTCTGGCCCACGCTGTTATACAAGAGCTCTTTCTCACTGTTAACGAACTGAGCCCCAACATAACACGAGGGCTGACCCTTTACCTCTGTATAGGTAGTCTGATCCTTTACCTTAGTACAAGACTGACCCTCGACCTTTGTATTTAGGGACTGACCCTTAGCCTCGTTATGTAGGGTCTGACCTTCAACTTTAGCATTAGGAAACGGGTCAAGGGACTCTGCATTACTGGTCTGACACCTTTCCTTAGTATAGTGGGACCGTTTAGCATTAATTCCCTCAACTTC
Source organism: Mercenaria mercenaria (assembly GCF_021730395.1). Lineage (NCBI taxonomy): Eukaryota > Metazoa > Mollusca > Bivalvia > Venerida > Veneridae > Mercenaria > Mercenaria mercenaria. The sequence goes on from NC_069379.1 coordinate 9,601,178, forward strand.
GGTACGAGCGGATTTGCTCTCGGCCTCTACCTTTTGTGTTTGACATTCAGTATATAAAGCACTTTCTACCAAGGCTTCCAATAAGGAATCTTCAGATTTATCTTGGGACTGATTTTTAATAGGCCTAGGTACAGCATGTTGACCCGGTTCGATAAATACCTTGTGTAAATTATCATAATCTGTCTTGCACAATCTTTTGCTTTGTTTTACAGGGCTTAATGTTTTGGCCAACTTGCTTAACTCATTCTGCCCTAAAGCGTTATCTCCACTTCTACTCTGCTGATATTTATCTTTCAGCCACCTAGGAGGCTGATAAGCTAATCTACCCTGAATACCGAGAGATGTTTTGAGAGATAGCATTGATTTCGTAGTTTTTTTGCTTCGGATATTGTTGTTAATTAGTGACATATGACATCAAATATGTGCTAATAGGTATGGAATTTACACTCTTTGTAAGTAAATTGAAGTAGATACGCAACAAAAGTAATTTCATTCAGCTTTGTAGTACAGTCATTTCAACAGACTGTTGAATTAAAGACACAAAACAAATGACCGTATTCTCTCATCAGATATTGTTTTGGCTAAACAACATTTATAAAATGTTAAATTTTATCATGCACATATTTAAACAACAAATAGGAACAATTCTTATAATAATTTTATAAATACATATTATTGTCATTTTCTAACACTGATTTTACTCATTTATACGCATCCAGGCAAACAAAACGCATCAAAATAAAGTTATTTCTTATAAAAAATAGCGTATGTGTTTAGTATGAAGATGTAATAAAATGAATATTTTAGCTATTTTAGACAGAAACTATTGTGCTGAAAATGAGATTATTTTGGCCTAATTTTCAGAAAACATGTACATGTACCTTATGAATTTGAATTTTGAAAAAAATGTTGTGGAGTTTCTAAAGTATCACAAACAAGCAGTCGAAATAATTGAGTTATCATCAACACTTTATTCTATAGATCAAGAGACAGTCTCGAAGTTTAACAACAAAATAAATAGATGAATAAATAAAAAAAAATAGATAGATACCAACGAAGATATTTTTACTTTTTTATTCACACATGAGCATTGTTATATCGCATAGGTAAGAATTAAAGATCTGGTGTGCATGAGTTGAAGATAGTTTAATCTTACATGTAAAAGAAAATATTTTAGTTCTTTTCTTTTCAATGATATAATCCACAATTCTACCAGATTTGTTCAGGCAGTGTTGTGTGCGTTCACGGTCACGGCGCAAAGATGGGACAATGTTCACGCGGTATGAAAGTGTAAAATAATTCTACGAAATTTTTGTTTTGCATTTCGGTATGATACTCACACGTTATTTTTGTGCGGTAATTATGTACGTCTGTCTTTACTGAAGTGTATTTTTATAACAGTACCCGATCATTTATAATTCAATTTTTTCGCGCTCAAATGTTTAGAATGCCCGCCCGCTTAGCTCAGTAGGTAAGAGCGTTGGTCTAAGGACCGCGGGGTCGCGAGTTCGATCCTCGGGCGGGGCGTATGTTCTCCGTGACTATTTGATAAACGACATTGTGTCTGAAATCATTAGTCCTCCACCTCTGATAATTCATGTGGGGAAGTTGGCAGTTACTTGCGGAGAACAGGTTTGTACTGGTACAGAATCCAGGAACACTGGTTAGGTTAACTGCCCGCCGTTACATGACTGAAATACTGTTGAAAAACGGCGTTAAACCCAAAACAAAACAAACAAACAAATGTTTAGAACCGTAAAGAATATACTCAACGCCTTTTATAGCTCCATAGCTATGTTTTTATATTTATCTCTGTTAACTTTTGACAGATTTAAATGAAATTCTGGCACAATGTTTAATGATAATTTCTATTTTAATAATTGCTGGGAATAGCATTTCTCAAGAGAAGCCTGACGTAGGGGTGGCTTTGTAAAACAACCTGGTGACCTCGGTTGTTGGGGACCATACAAACTATGAGATGGATTGGGGTCCCCAAAATCAGCTACTTCCCCCTGACCCAAAATTAGTTCCCAGACCCAGTCACTGTTCTGCAAAAGCGGTGACGAATTAGACCATGCGGTATCCACAGTCTGGGGTATATATGAATCGGAGTTACTTTGCAAATGGGGGTTTTCCCCACTCTCCTCTGAAATATCACGCAGGCTAGAATTCTGGTCTTGGACTACGTAACTTTGTGAATGGGCGTTGTCCTCATTTCCGGGAGACATAGTCCACCTGAAACTGTTCCTATCTGGGCTTATATGGTTTGGTGTATTGGAGCTGCCCTCAGACCTCGGGTGTAGAATCCCTGTGTGAGGAACCCCGTAAGAATCAAAGCGACGCTGTTTATGAGGGTTATCCTCACACCCAAGTGGCATATACCACCTGGTAGGATCCCAAACCGGACCTGATTGACATGGTGTATGAGGGCTTGGATGGTATTGGTTATCTACATGGGAAGTGACCCCCGGTATCCCGGGGGGTGGCCCCCAGCTAGATTGGTTAACAGGGGGTGCTCCCCCGCTAGCCTGAGTTGCGGGTTGAGGGTACCACGATGTAGGGACAGTGTGTGAGGCCCTATCAGCAGATTGGGTAACAGGAGGTGCTCCCCCGCTAGCCTGAGTTGCGGATGGGGGGTACCAGTTTGGAGTAGCTTCTGTAGGTCTCCGGGTTGTTACCCCTGGGGGTAACCACGTGGGGGGTATGGCCATAGGTGCAGGTTGCTGCATCCTAGACTGGTAGATGGTAAATGTAGCACCCCCAGTTTGGTTTGTTGGGGCCTTAGGTTGCACATAACCGCTGGGTCCCTGATTACCCGGATACAAACTGGGTTGGGCAAACCCAATCTGGCGTGCGGATCCAGGGGTACCGGGTAGGTACTGGGTTGGCCAAACTGAGGCTGATAAGCCCCGATGCTTTCACCGTAGATAGGTGGGGCGTCAGACTTTGGGTCACATTCCCCATACCCCGGTGGGGGTGTAATCGTTATCACCATACTCTCTCTTAAAGCACGAACGTTGAGCAGCCGCTTGTTTTTGGCGTACCGCCAAATGTACCCCAATTCGTTTGGCCTCCTGTTAAGGGTGTAATCCTAGGTGCAATAGACCCTGCCGGACCCTGGTCCTTGACTGCACATTCGTCACAGTCAAATGGACCACCCTTATCGAATAGCCACTTATCCACCTCCCTCTCAATTTCTAACTCCTCCTCCCAATCAATAACTTTTACTAAGTCCAGATTCTCCACAAAAACAATTCTATTAACAATTTTCTCCCTATCTTTTATGTTACGCATATGCATGAATGCGTCATGAGAGATGTTCCCATATTTCTTTCTATACCTGGCAATTGTTATTGCCCCCTCACGGGAAAGACCCGGGATCATCGACCTCATGTGGTATAGTTCGGTAAAATTTATAAAGATCGGGTCGGTACTACCCGACGTTTGAGTGTGATGGTCCATGGTAGATACACAATATACAAAACAAGTCACAAAGCAATTATTTTAGCAATTTAATACAAAAACAAACAGCGAACAATATAATATTGCGGAAGGCGAACGGTAGCTATGAGCAATATGGTTGCGCAAAGAAACCGGAAGCCGGGACCACGCCGCGTCCCGCGCGCAGCTGTTCTGCGCAGCGGTTTCCCTGCCCAAATTTATAGACTTACTTTATACCAAAAAGTCACAAATACAAAATAGAAATATTAAAGAAACCTATTCCAATCTCCCCTATTAAATTCCCCTCACCGGGATGACCTCCCGGGACGCTATAGGTTTATAGCTGGTAGTGCCCCGGGCCCGTAAGGTCCGGGGATAAAATAACCTAAGTGGTCAAAAACACACTAAGTACGACAATTCCTAGGGAAATGGGGATTTTTGGACAATAGCGGCGATGTATTTCGAGCCGCTAATACCCTACTCTCACCCAAAAACTTTGGAAAGTTGACGTATTGCTACATGGGCCCGAAAACCACTCTGACACCAATATATAGTGATTTTTCACTATACAGGATGCCGAATTACAAGAAATACAATCTACATCTACATCTACATCGTTACAACCAACAATCGATTTCCGATTATGACTGGTCGGCGCTGTCAGAGAAACAGTTGTTAAAGAAATTTAGTATATTACAGTATTAAAAGTAAAAGATAAAAGGACAGTATGCTACAGTTAAAATAGGACAGAATGGAAGAATTACATAGTGACAGCCGCTAGCCTCTCTGTAAAGATACTGAGGCTGGGGCTAGCTTTGACTGATGTGGGGAGGGAGTTCCAGAGACGGATGGTTCTAGGGAAATAAGAGTTAGCAAAGTATTGAGTGCTGGAATAAGGGATCAAGTAGTTCAGGTTTCTAATGGGGGACAAGTAACCTTGGTCAATAGCAACGGTCTGGGTCCTTACTTTGTAAAACAAAAGTAATGAACAGTTTAGCCTACGGTACTGGAGAGTTTTCCATTCTAAGGATTTCAACATTTCAGTTACACTGCTTGTATAGTTGTAATCATTCATAACATACCTAGCTGCTGACCTTTGGACTCGTTCAAGTTTATGGGTGAGGGTTTTCTGCCAGGGGTGCCACACAGTTGAACAGTATTCTAGCTGGGGGCGGACATAGGTGGTGTATGCAGCTTCTTTGACCTTTATGTTATCTGTCTTGACATTTCTCTGAATAAATCGAAGGGAAGAGGTTGCCTTAGAAGTTATGTTTTCTATGTGTTGTGACCAGTTCAAATCATTGGAGATAGTTACTCCTAGGTATTTAGCTGTTGAGGTGGACTTTAACTCTGTATTGTGTAACCTGTAGAGATATATAAAGGGATTTCTCTTCCTACTTACTCTAAGGACTTCACATTTGTCGGGGTTAAATTCCATTTGCCAGACTCTTTCCCATGTTTCTAATTTATGGAGATCTTCTTGAAGGGCTATGCTGTCATTATTTGATTTGACAGTGAGGTAAACGATGGTGTCATCTGCAAACATACGGGTTTTACATTTGACTGAGTCAGGCAGGTCATTAATGTATACAAGGAAAAGGCAAGGCCCAAGGACAGACCCCTGTGGAACTCCAGACAGGACTGGAAGTTCGCTGGACAGGTGACCTTCAACTGCGACCTTCTGGGTACGATTAGAGAGGAAGGATTTGACCCAATTAGTTATTTGGGGACTAACACCTAGGGATTGTAACTTGTAAATTAGCCTCAAATGGTCAACTTTGTCAAATGCCTTAGAAAAATCCATTACGATGACGTCAGTTTGTTGGCCCTGTTCTAAATTACTATAAAGTTCCTGGGTAAAATTAATAAGCTGAGTTTCGCAACTATGACCCGACCTGAAACCATGCTGGAACTGGCTGATAATATTGTGTTTGTCAAAGAAGGACATAAGATTTGAAACCACGATGTGCTCAAGGAGTTTGGACGCAATACAGGTCAGAGAGATTGGTCGATAGTTGCTGGGTTTTGATTTGAGACCTTTTTTAAAGACTGGTGCAACTGTTGCCTTTTTCCAGTCTTGAGGGACAATGCCTGTATTTAGGGATAAGTTGAAAATGTGGCAAAGGACGGGGGCGATTTCTTGATGAAGTTCCTTGAGAACACGGGGGGATAATTCGTCTGGCCCCGACGCTTTATGTGGGGATAGGCCAAGAAGGAGTTTGTCAACACCCTCTGGAGTCACATTTATTTGGTCCATTAGGGAGGAAGGGGATGTTAACAGTTTGGAGCACAAATGTTTAAGGCTTAGGGGCTTAGGTGGGAGAAAACTGATTCAAATTGCTTATTAAGGATGTTTGCTTTAGTGACAGGATCAGTATGGGTGAAACCATCTGATTTGAGTGGGGCTATGCCGACATTTTCTTTTTTGTTATGTTTGATGTAGCTATAGAATTTCTTATTTCTACCAGGTTGGGAATCATGGCTAAAGATGACGTTTTCCATGTATGACCAGTAGGAGGCTCTTATTTGCCTTTGTATGTAGGATTTTAGGGACTTCAGTTTCTGGTTCTTAGCTTGATTTGGGGATTTGTTGAGTTTGTGATAGAGTTTATCACGCTTGTGGATAAGCCTGATAATTCTGGGAGTTAACCAAGGCAAGTCGGCACGGGATTTGGATATTTTAGTAGGGATATGCTTGATACAAGATTCATTTAAGCTATCCTTAAATGAGTTCCAAGCCTCATCAGGGTTTGTATAGGCCTTACTAATAAAACTACTACTAAATGAGCGCATGTCAGATCTGATCGCCTCCCAGTTAGTTTTCCGATATTGTTTTATTAGTCTCTTTGGCTGGATGGGTCACCCTCTGTTTATTTTGACCTCATGAAATACTATATCATGGTCAGAGGTTGCAAGGCCGGGAAGTGTCTTGACGAGGTGGACATGGGATGGGTGGGAGGTAAGGAAGAGGTCAAGGGTATTGGACAACCTGGTTGGGACTTTTACCATCTGTTCCAAATTTAGGTGGGACAGTTTTTCCATAAAATCTTCATAGAGACTTCTATTTTTACAATTTGGTTTGAGTGTTTCATTGACCCAGTTGATATCGGGCATGTTGAAGTCTCCGAGGAGCCATATTATGCTATCCTTCGGGATTTTACTTAAGGATGACCACAGTTCAGACAATGATAGTTCGTCAAGTTCATGTGGTTTATAGTATGCTCCAACATAAGTGTTTTTTATACCAGTTAAAGTTATTTTTGACCATGTTATATTACAGTTAGTTTTAAGGTCAGGTTGTTCTTGACTGAGTAACGCTTTAGAGATGGCAATCATCACTCCCCCGCCCTGTCCACCACACCTATCATCCCTACAGACACTATAGTTTAGGGTATCTGGAAAAATTTCAGAAGAACTGACGTCAGGTTTTAACCAGGTTTCAGTGAGACAGATAATATCAGGTTTGACTTGGTCTACCATTAGATGCAAGTCAGGTATTTTATTCTTTATGGACCTACAATTGATGTTGAGAATAGTGAGGCGCTCGGAGTTATTGAGTTTGACTTTAGGTGGCCTTGACTTACTTTTGGGGTTGGGGGTGGATGTTGCTTTTGGGGTTGAAGGAGCGTCTTGAAGAAAAGAGGAGTGGTCTACATTTGTACTGATATTATCATGATCATTATTGAGGGGTGCATAATATGAAGTATCAATAAGACTATTGAGGGAGTCAGTCAACGAAACTGAATAATTAGGAGAACCACATTGACAACAATACCAGCTAAACTTAGAGTCTGATAACCTGTTGTATGTGGAATTACCTACCCCTTCACAAGCTGCGTGATACCATGTTTCACAGTCATCACATAATATGCCCTTCTGGGACCATGAGACATTTTCAGAGCACTTACCACAAGGATACTGGGTGCCACTGCAAGGACCTGGATTTGGTTCGATGTCTGAGATTTGGCTGGCCAGTAGGCAGAACATATAAATCAGGGTTGATTTGCTAGCATTGGGCATTTCTTTATGCTTCTTAAGTGCTATTATGTGTTTGAAAGCATTCATGATAGAAGCACCTGTTAACATTTGTTTTGGGACCAAGCAGTCATCTACTGATGTTTTGGGGTAACATTACACACTAATACCAGTGCAAAAAGGCAGAACAGGGTAATCCTAAGATCCATACTCCCCAGCTCCGACTGCAACAACGATGTCACTTTTATCCGGAACTTCGATGTTATCTGGCTGCTTGGCTTAACAGATACCAAAGATGGACAGTACAAACACAGAAACCACTACTTACAGCCGATATTCTCGAGGCTGGAGCAGATCGATGAAGAGCAATGCAAAACACGTCTACACAATAGGAATGCTTGGACTCAGCTGACGCTGGTTGGCTGGAATCCCCGCGTGCTGCTTCGGTGACGTCACTTCTGCAGGTCGGCGACCCCTTCCAACGCTGATCAAAGGCCACAATTCACTACAGTAATAATTATGTAAATGTTAAACATACTCTAGTAGTATTACAAATACGATACGAGTACGGTACGGGATTTAGCAGCGTCCTGGAGTGTAATTTATAGTTATTTCCCTTTAACAAATATCGCCATTTGTAAGCTATAATTTGCCTACAGGTTTTAAGCCTAGAAATACATATGTAGACAATGGATTATTATAGAAAAAAAAAAGATATTCTAAGTGAACTTAAAAGTAGACACTTGGCATAAGACATTCCTGTCAAAAAGAGGTCAGTAAGAAATATTTCAATTAGCAACAAGCACCACTCTTTTGTAGTTTTGATTATACAGTGCAAAAAATTGTGGCAAGTGTTACACCTTGTATCTGTATCAAATAACGTCATATCTAGATCACACTTCTTATATATTAAATATATTATTGCTCAATTTGCATAAATTTAACCTGTCTCAAGTTTAAAGCAATACCACATAAATTAAATCTAGTATTTTGTTAAGAAATTACATTTTGGAGCTATTTGTTGTTTCTTGGAAACTTTGCTGCAAGTTTGAAGACTACAGTACACTTAATTATATCAGTGATAACACTTAATTATTTTATTGATGTTACATAACATATTTATAATTATTGAAACCAGAACAGTAATATTACATGTTAAAGCATAGCAAAAGTTCCTTCTAGGGCACATCTATTTAAATATATAATGATCATCTTGTAAATTTTTGTTACGATTTCTTCTTTAAATATTGGTCATCAGTGTGTGGAACACTAGGATTGGACGCAATGACAAGACCATTCTACCTTATTGGCATTCCATAACCCCCGTTTAAGCGCCCCGGGGGCGTTACATTTGCACCAAGGGGGCGTTTATATCTGCACCAAAAATACAAAAAAAAAAAAAAACTAAAATTTTGAAAAAAATATCTATGTTGTTTTCTTTTAGTTGAGTAAATACGGCAATTAAGAAACACTGGCTGTAAACGTTGACCCGATTTAAACTCGTAATATCCATGTGTTATTGGAAAATCGTACCTGCATGTAGATTTTTTGAGAAGTTTATAGAGATGATATAGCGGACAATTAAAAGTGAATAGTGGATATTTTACGGAACTTGGTGTTTTTTTTCTAACATGTAAAATGGATATTATACGCAAGTGTTTGGTTTTAATCAGCTACTTTTTGAAAAATGTTCATCCCTTCAATAGCTGGTGATGGGATCCTAATTTACTAGTGATTTGGGCCTCCATGATTTGATGCGCTAACAGTCTTCGACCTCGTACACAACAGATTTAGCGGTCATTAATCAAGTAATTCTTGGCCGTAATTTAGTAGTATCTGTCCTAAACATCCGGGCATTCGATTCATAAATTTGTTGTGCACAATGAGAGGGTCGCAATGGGGTTCGAACGTAACGACGTATGTTAACCTTTGTGACAAATGAGATGTTTGGCCTGTTTCAACAACTGCAAGTTTCCATCCCCGGGTTTAGTGATATGTAATCTGCAGAGCGCGTTCAGCCAGAGAGTCGCCTCAATTAGGAAAGAATAATTTAAACATCAGAGGTTATTTCTAAGGTCACGGAGTATGATTGGCCAGCTTGTAATGACAACAGCTTTCAAGGTCAATACTCGGTCAAGTGTGACTTACCCATTCTAAGTGTTCCATCTCAAGAGATGGAACAATGAATAGACATTTATACATCATTTTGAATAGGACAAGTATATACGTGCTGGGGAAAATATTTCATGATGGACCTGTGAATTCTTTACATGTGGGTGAAACAGGTCTCATAAGCGTAAATACGACTAGCTTCTACTGATTATAAAACATACCGTACGATTTGTTGTGAATTAACTGTTGTTGTACTTTTAGTAGTTCAACTGCCACTCTTGTTTAAGAGCAACATTAAAAAAACACGTTTTCTTTCATCCTCAAGTAATAAGTAAGTAGACTCGCCCAGTTTAATCAATCTAGACGCATACATAGAGCACTTACTTCACCCGATGTAAATTCGGAACATTTTCACGCGTTTCGGGCTTTATCGTATGTTTAACATGGGATTTTTGAACCGTCCAAAGATGTTGGAAATGTTTGTCTCATTGTTTATTTTTTTTTAATAAAAATGTTACTGCTTTCATTTTCTACCTCTTTTTTTCCACCCTTGCCTGAAAAAACAGTAATGAGTTTGTACACTGTTAAGACAATTGTGCTCTGTTGAAATTGAACCAAACACAAATTTACCTGCATAAACAGAAAGCGTGATATGTCACCATGCGCGGATCCATTGGGGGGGGACCGGGGGTCCGGACCCCCTCTGGAAAATCTTTAAAAAAGGAAAGAAGACAAGAAGGAAAGAAAATGTTTTTCGAAAAAGGCAACATTAGGACTGCATGTAAAGTATATGCGCTATACCTGTCCAGTACTGGACATTATAGTAAACGCTTCTTTTCTGCACAAATGACAACTTCTGTCCGGTTTGTACAAATTTCTGGCCGCAATAAACCATTTGACTTGTTATTATGTTGCAAGTGTAACAAAGTGTTAAAAACTATGCCGTCATTTTATATAGCAGTAGTGGCAACAAAACATTATATTCTATATGAGCCGCGCCATGAGAAAACCAACGTAGTGCATTTACAACCAGCATGGATCCAGACCAGTTTGCGCATCTGCACAGTCTGGTCAGGATCTATGCTGTTCACTTTCAAAACCTATTGCAATTAGAAAAACCGTTAGCAAACAGTATGGATCCTGACCAGACTGCGCGGATGCGCAGGCTGGTCTGGATCTATGCTGGTCGCAAAGCCACAGTGTTGGTTTTTAGCTAACCTGTCACATAGTGACAAGGTGAGCTTTTGTGATCACCCTTTGTCCGTCGTCAGTCCGTCCATCCGTGCGTCAACAATTTCTTGTCTGCACGATAGTGGTTTCATTTATGATTTTATTTTAACTTGCACACAACTTGTATCACTATAAGATCTCGGTTCCTTTCTTGAACTGGCCAGATCCCGTTATGGGTTCCAGAGTTATGGCCCCTGAAAGGACCAGAATTAGCTATTTTGACCTTGTCTGCACAATAGCAGCTTCATTTATGATTTGAATTTAATCAAACTTGCACAAAACTTGTGTCACCATAAGATCTTGATTCCTTAATTGAACCAGCCAGGTCCCCTAATGGGTTCCAAAGTTATGGCCGCTGAAAGGGCCAAAATTAGCTATTTGGACCTTGTCTGCACAATAGCAGCTTCATTTATGATTCGATTTTAACCAAACTTGCACACAACTTGTATCACCACAAGATCTTGGTTCCTTTCTTGACCTGGCCAGATTTCTTCATGGATTCAGAGTTATGGCCCCTTAAATGTCCAAAATTGGTTATTTTGGCTTTTGCAGCCATATAGAGACCTCATTTATGGTTTTATTGATACAAACTTTCAAAATAACTTCAACAACAATAATTTTTGGATTCCATGACAAATCAGATCCAAGCGTAGGTTCAGAGTTATTTTATATCTAATTACCTCCCCTGATTGTAATCAAAATGGATTTATATCAGTAAGTACTTATAGTTATTGTCATTAGTTGGACTGAGCCAATCAGGGTAGATAACTATGGACTGATTTTATGTCAAATTACCTCCCTTTATTTCAAATTAAAATGGGTATATCTCCGTAACTAATGAAGATACTGATCTGAAATTCCATTTATGTCAACAGATTTATTTGGCAGATCCTTCTTTTCTTCACTTACAATAATTTTTTTTAATTACTTCCCATTTACGTTACTATAAATAGCTTATTTTTAGTAACTTTTTTATTATTGGCCATAGGGAAAAACCGAGACCACTTTTCTGTGGTACAACATGGATGGTACCTCCAATTTTTAGGTGATTTTTGACATATCTGTACATTGTAAGAATTTTTTTTTCTTTTTGGTTAAATTTCTTCCCTTTGTTGTTACTGTCCTTTTGACTTAGATATTTTTTCTGAGGACCTTCTTGTCCTCAAGTGCAATGATAACAGGTGAGCGATATAGGGCCACCATGGCCCTCTTGTCTCATGGTGTGGCTCATATAACGTAAAACGTCCTACCTTTATCATTGTTTGTGTTAATGATCTCAGTCCTCAATCATTTTGTCTATTAAAAAAGTTGTTTCCATTATCTATCACACTGAACAAAAGATATTAAAACTTCCCAGGCATGGTGACAAGAGAAAAATATCCGTTTAAAAAGTGTGAAATTCTGAAAAATAATGAAAACCCTCAGCTATTTTCGATGAAAATATTACTTTAACATGTAATACATTATAACATTTACAAAAAAGATGTGTTATTTAAATGATTCAGGTAAAACTTTTGTTCTCGAAATATGTATACGTATTTGAAAAACCATAAAAACTTGCTGATTTCAAAATGTTATTAACTAGTTCCATTTCGCCCCTTACATTTTTATAAACTTCAGTGTCATAACATATCTTGACAATAGAAACAAATGAGCTGGAATGCACTTGAAAATTCACCTTTCTGTCACTTTCTGGCTTCATTATTTTTTAAATTGAAAAAATGACCAAAGCTAAATCAGCGCGTATGTAAACAAAGGCATGGAGAGAAAAAACACATGAATTTCTATTAAAAGCGAATGTTTTAAGCTCAATACGACAGGGTGGGCTTTTGTGATCGCCATTCGTCCGTCTATTCACAATTTCTAGTGAACATGAAAGAGACCACATTTTGCAACCGATTTTAATCAAACTCGCGCACAACTTGTATTGGCTTAATATCTCAGTTCCTTTCGAAAACTGGCCAGATCCCAGCATGGGTTCCAGAGTTATGGCCCCTTATAGGATCAAAATTTGCTATTTTTGGTTTGTGAACACGATAGAGACCACATTTTGCAATTGATTTTAATAAAACTTGCACACAACTTGTATTTGCATAATATATCGGTTCGTTTCGAAAACTGGCTAGACCCCATCATGGGTTCCAGAGTTATGGCCCATTAAAGGACCAAAATTTGCTATTTTTGGCTTGTGAACAAGATAGAGACCACATTTTGCAATTGATTTTAATAAAACTTGCACACAACTTGTATTGGCATAATATCTCGGTTCCTTTCGAAAACTGTTTAGATCCCATTATGGGTTCTAGAGTTAAAATTTTCTATTTTGGCCCTTTCAGCCATATAGAGGTTTCATTTATGCTTTGATTTGATACAAACTTGCACAGAATGATTATCTTGATGATCTCTAGGCCAAGTTTGCAACTGGGTCATATGGGGTCGGAAACTAGGTCATCAGGTCAAATCAAAGGAAAAGCTTGTTAACACCCTATAGGCCACATTTAAGATCCTATCTTCGTGAAACTTGGTAAGAATGTTTATCTTGATGTTTCCTAGGCCAAGTTTGAAACTGGGTCATGTCGGGTCAAAAACTAGGTCACCCGCTCAAGTCAAAGGAAAAGCTTGTTAACACTCTAGAGGCCATATTTGTGACCCTATCTTCATGAAACTTAGTAAGAATGTTAATCTTGATGATTCATAGGCCGAGTTTGAAACTGGGTCATGTTGGGTCAAAAACTAGGTCACCACTCAAATCAAAAGAAAAGCTTGTAATCACTCTTGATGCCATATTTATGACCCTATCTTCATGAAACTTGGTCAGAATGCTTATCTTGATGATTCCTAGGCCAGGTTTGAAACTAGGTCATGTTAACACTCTAGAGGCCATATTTGTGACCCTATCTTCATGAAACTTAGTAAGTATGTTTATCTTGATGATTCATAGGCCGAGTTTGAAACTGGGTCATGTTGGGTCAAAAACTAGGTCACCACTCAAATCAAAAGAAAAGCTTGTAAACACTCTTGATGCCATATTTATGACCCGATCTTCATGAAACTTTGTCAGAATGCTTATCTTGATGATTCCTAGGCCAGGTTTGAAACTAGGTCATGTGGGGTCAAAAACTAGGTCACCCGCTCAAATCAAAGTAAAAGCTTGTTGTCACTCTAGTGGCCATGTTTATGACCCTATCTTCAAGAAACTTGATCAGAATGTTTATCGTGATGATTCCAAGGCCACGTTTAACAGGTGGGCTATATAGGGTCATCATAACCCTCTTGTTTAAAAGAATAGCTGTTTTCTGTCTGATATACAGAAAAAAAATTATTAAATTTCACTTCTTTGAATTCGAATGCAGGACAAATTAGTCAGCTATCCGCTATACCCTAAAGCACTATACAAGATGAAAATAATGTTTTTGAACTCTTATATGTCAGCGATTTTTAGCTCCACTATTCGGAGAATAGCGGTGCTATTCTGCTCGCCCCGGCTTCGGTGTCGGCGTCGGCGTGAGCTTTCTTCGTTAAAGTTTTTCGGCAACCTCTGTTTTTCTTTGTTACTATTGCTTATATCTTACTGTAACTTCACATGAATATTGTTCAGCATGCAAACAAAGTATATGTGCAGGGGCTGGGCCCATTGTACATAAGGTCAAGGTCACCAAGGTGTTATACTTAAATTATTTTTATTATATAAGTTTAAAGTTTTTCGGCAACATTTCTTTTTTCTGTCACATCTTTGTTACTATTGTTTATAGCTTACTGTTACTTCACATAAACATTGTCCAGCATACAAACAAAGTATGTGCAGGGGCCGGGCCCATTATACATAAGGTCAAGGTCACCAAGGTGTTATACTTAGGTTATTTTTAAGGTTAAAGTTTTTCGGCAACCTTTGTTTTTCTGCCATATCTTTGTATAGCTTACTGTAACTTCACATAAACATTGTCCAGCATACGAACAAAGTATGTGCAGGGGCTGGGTCCATTATACCCAAGGTCAAGGTCACCAAGGTGTTATACTTGGAATTATTTTCATGTTAAATATTTTCGAAAGCTTCGTTTATAGACATTATCTTTAGTTCTTAAAAAGATAATGACTTGAAATTAAACATATCTTTTTTATAATCATCATCTGCATGTGTGGTTACAATCCCCATAACTCTAATTGTATTTTTGACAGAATTATGCCCCTTTCATACTTGAAGTGTTTTGGCAGTCTTTGACCTTTAACCCCTCTGAGTAGTAGGGTCTTTTTTATCCCCCCGCCAAAGGCGAAGGGGATATTAGAAATGCTCTCCGTCCGTCCGTGCGTGCGTCCGTCCGTCCGTGCGTCCGCAACGATCTTTGTCCGGAGCATAACTCCAAAAGTACTGGAGGGAATTTCTTCAAACTTCATACACTGATAGAACACATTGGGAGGAAATGCAGTGTGCAAGAACAATAACTCTACCTTGCCTATTTTTTTAGTTATTCCCCTTTATCATATTTTTTTTTAAAAAAATTCCGGAGCATAACTCCAAAAGTACTGGAGGGATTTTCTTCAAACTTCATACACCGATAGAACACATTTGAAGGAAGTGCATTGTGCAAGAACAATAACTCTACCCTGCCTATTTTTTGAGTTATTCCCCTTTATCATATTTTCTTTAAAAATTTTGTCCGGAGCATAACTCCAAAAGTACTGGAGGGATTTTCTTCAGTCTTCATACACTGATAGAAACACATTTGGAGGAAGTGCAGTGTGCAAGAACAATAACTCTACCTTGCCTTCTTTTTGAGTTATTCCCCTTTATCATATTTTCTTTAAAAAAAATGTCCGCAGCATATCTTTTTCATGCGTGGAGGGATTTTTATATATCTTGGCACAAATGGTCACCACCACGAGGTGGAGTGTCTTGCGCAAGAACCTGGTCCCTAGTTCTAAGGTCAAGGTCACACTTAGAGGTCAAAGGATACAAGAATGACCACCTTGTCCGGAGCACTTCTTCTTCATGCATAGAGGGATTTTGATATAACTTGGCACAAATGTTCACCACCACAAGACAGAGTGTCATGCGCAAGATCCAGGTCCCTAGGTCTAAGGTCAAGGTCATACTTAGAGGCCAAAGGTCAGATACAAGAATGACTTTGTACGAAGCATTTCTTCTTCATGCATGGAGGGATTTTGATGTAACTTGGCACAATTATACACCATCATGAGACAAAGTGTCATGCGCAGTTCCCTTCTTTAGAATTACTTCCCTTTGTTGTTACTTTGAATAGCTTTTATTGTAACTTTTTCATTACTAGTCGTAGGGAAAAATCGAGACCACTTTTCAGTACAACATGCATGCTACATCCAATTTTGAGGTGTATTCTGACCAATCTCTACCTAGTAAAGGTTTTTGTGTGGACTTACAATTTTTTTTTTGAAAGATTAACTTCCATTAGTTGTTACTATAAATAACTTATGTTGTAACATTTTTATAATTGACCACAGGGAAAAAACCACTTTTCTGTGGTACAACCTGGATGTTACTTTCCAATTTTAGGTGTATTTTAAGACATCTCTACCTGGTAAGGAGTTTTTTTGTGGACTTAGAAAAACAAAAGACTTACAATGATTACTGAACAACCACAAAATATAAAAAATTCCATTTGCAAATACAGCTGCTAGAGTAAAGAAATTTGCTGTGACGGGCATATATTGTGACATTCTGGCACTCTTGTTCCCTGTTAGCTTTCCATTCCTTCTTTTTACAGTAGTCATATAGAAAAACATCATACAGCTATACTGTTCATGAAAATTAATAAAATTTAGCAGTAAACCACCTCACCACTGAATAATTCTTTCTTGCACATCTTTAAAACCCCTGATGTGGACCACAACTAAACGGTTTTTCAAAGCTTCTCCCAAAATGAATACTTTCAGACACTAATTTGCCAGGAACTTTAGCCTTCAATTATAATATGCCCGGCGTGGGGATTGGCCATGTCTAACATGACTCTTGTTATATCTTAATGTACCTTGCTTTTAAAGTAGAGGTCTCTTATTGAGATATAGATTCATTTTACTGTCAAATCGCTGAATAGTGGAGCGCGCTGTCAACTTATTATGAACAGTATAATGAATACACTAAATTTATCATTTTCTGTTTAATTGCCTCGGATAACAATATTTACAAAATGTACCTGTAAACAAATCCTTGGCTGAACTAATACCTTAATCACGTAACTGTCAACGATTAAAAATTCATAATAGAGAAATGAATTAAACGAAGAAAGAAGTTGCCAAAGTTTAAAAAACCTTTCTGCAATTTGAATGTTTTAGCATATATGTAATTTACATTACATTTATACAAGTTTGATAAACCTAAATCGTAGACAAAATACGTAATTGTTAAATAATATGTATTTTGTTTTAGATGGTTAATGACATTTTAAATTTAGGAAAAAAAAACAATTTTCTTATGATCATGCTATAAAACTAAGCATGCTAAAAGAGGATTTTCTTACATTTCTCATTACTACCTGTGCAACATATCCTGCAACGTAACATTTCATCGTTGTCATCGTCTTTGAAACTTCTGTGTGTAAATGTTTCTCTTGGCACAATTACCGTGCACAACAATAACAACAAATTGGATTTTTTTAAACAGCAACAGTTACTTCACACATATAAGGAACAACATTTTTAACACAATTATTGGTCAGATGTAGTTTAGCAACTTACTATGTAAAGAATAATAAAATACTTAAGCCTTCATTGAAAAATACTTAATTCATTTATAAACAATTGATAACCAGATGGCTGGAAAACAGGCTATAAATATACACCAAATCAAATTGCAGTGCCAGAAGTGAAGTTTCATGGCCAAAAAAATAAATACGATGTATAAATGAAGCAAAGAATTCACAGTTGGTATAGTATCAAGCACGGGAAATGCACCCAATAGTTTAGTCATGCTGCACAACTGGGTCAGTCCCCACCAAAAATGCACCCACCACATCCGGGATTCACTAACATACTAGCAATTGATATTTGACATACCAGTAGATGAAATTTGTATTGCTGCTACAGCATCTGAACATTGTAACTAGTTCGCACTACCATGACTATGTAGTGTTATGAAAATACTGGTTTGCAAGGGGCGTAAACAGGGTCATAAAAAGCAGTAATTTATAAGTTGAGCATTTTGCTTGTCTTGCGACTATGAATGGTCTGTGTTTAACTGCATTTGATTAATGTTGTTTTATTCTTTCAGATTGTCTGTGGATACACATATTGGACTGAACATGTCGAACAACAGATGACTAGCTGTCATATTGTGCAGTATAAAATATGATGATATCTGTTTATTTCATGGACACTGAAGAACGTGTATAAGTGCAAGAGTTATATAACAAACAGCCATGTAGATGTCTCTTTATTGCATGAATACTGATGAAAGTGTATAATTGCAAACATGTAGATATCTGTTTATTGCGTGACCATTGAAGACTTGTATTTATAAGTGCAAATGTTATATATCAGACATTTAGATGTCTGTTTATTGCGTGAACACTGAAGAACATTGTATAAATGCGCGAGCTATTTCCAACATGTAGATGTCTGTTAATTGCGTGAAAACTGAAGAACATTGTATAAATGCAAGAGATATTTCCAACATGTAGATGTCTGTTTATTGCGTGAACACTGAAGAACATTGTATAAATGCGCGAGCTATTTCCAACATGTAGATGTCTCTTAATTGCGTGAACACTGAAGAACATTGTATAAATGCAAGAGATATTTCCAACATGTAGATGTCTGTTAATTGCGTGAACACTGAAGAACATTGTATAAATGCGCGAGCTATTTCCAACATGTAGATGTCTGTTAATTGCGTGAACACTGAAGAACATTGTATAAATGCAAGAGATATTTCCAACATGTAGATGTCTGTTAATTGCGTGAACACTGAAGAAAATTGTATAAATGCGCGAGCTATTTCCAACATGTAGATGTCTGTTAATTGCGTGAACACTGAAGAACATTGTATAAATGCAAGAGATATTTCCAACATGTAGATCTCTGTTTATTGCGTGAAAACTGAAGAACATTGTATAAATGCAAGAGATATTTCCAACATGTAGATCTCTGTTTATTGCGTGAAAACTGAAGAACATTGTATAAATGCAAGAGATATTTCCAACATGTAGATCTCTGCTTATTGCATGGACACTGAATAACGTTTCTGTCAGCAAAGGTTATGTCAAACGTGTAGATATCTGTTTACTGCGTAAAAACTGAAGAACATGTATAAATATCTGTTATACAGTGCATCATAATTAGCAAAAAGAAATATCTCTGTGGGAATCCTGTAAAAAATCCTTCTCAACAGTGAAATGACCTGCTATATTACATTTTTAAATATCTGGAAAAAATGTTATTCTACGAAGATCGGACATGTAAATATAGACATAGATATGGCACCTGACACTACTGGATGCCCTTTTGAATGTGAAATGTGTGAGAAAACTTTGTCAGTGTGAAATAGTGTAAAACAGCATTGTTCGTTCATATAGGAAAGGAAACACAAAAGCGTAAATTATGTAAGAAATCTTTCTTTAAAAAAGCAGATTATAAAAAACCCCCACACAAATACATTCGTACTTGTGAATGACTTTACAAATGCGGATTATTTAAAGAAATCTTAGCAAGTTGTGGTATTTGGAAGAGCACATGTCTAATCGCACTAATATTAAGAAAAACAATTGATTCTGTAATAGCAACACACACTTTCAATATGAAGTATGTATTTAAAAGAAATACCCTGTACAACCTGGTAAATTAAAAAGACACGTACATCTATTCAGTAAGTAGAATATCTGTACAAGTTCTCAGATTTGCATAAAAGTCTTTGCATGGAACTGAAAGTTGAATCAGCATGTGAGTGTCTGTATAAACATATAATCTAGTCTTAGGGTCACTTAAGACCTTTACTTGCATCATACAGGGATTTTGTATAAAGATATTTGCAGCAACTATCAATAATTTGAAATTTTTGAAACCAGATCTTTTATTCTACAAAGTCCATGAATGTAAAGTTATGGAGATAGAATCTGGCTACAGCGATCGTTATTTCCAGTGTGAAATATGCAAGAGACCTTTCATGAATTCAAATCAGTTCAAACAACACATGATCAGTCATACTGGAGAACATCCATTCGAGTGTGAAATTTGTAAGAAAACTTACATGAACCAATCATTTTTAGAGGACCACAAACGTACTCATACTGGAGAACGACCTTTTGAATGTGGAATATGTCAGAAAACGTTTATGGTAGCCCAGAGTTTAAAAAGACACATGCGTATTCATTCTAAGGTGAATCCAAACAAATGTGAAATTTGCAGTAGATCTTTCAAGAGTATGGATTATTTTAAGATACATATGTTAATGCATATTAATGGGCGTCCATTTAGATGTGAAATATGTGGAAAGACATTTATTATGAGAGACCATATAAACAAACACAAACTCGTTCATACAGGTGAACGTACTTACAAATGTGAAGTATGTAGTAGATCTTTCATGCATGCTACCGTTTTAAAAAGACATTTGCGTACTCATACTAAAGAGCGACCGTTTAAATGTGACATATGCAAGAAAATGTTCACTCAGAGTGGTGGTTTGAAAAGACACCAACTTGTTCATTCAAACGAACTAGCTTACAAGTGTGAAGAATGTGGTAAACCGTTCAGATATATTGACAATTTGAAGAAACATCTGGTTACGCATACTAAGGAACGTCTTTTTGAATGTGATGTATGTCGTAAGTCGTTTAGCCTGAAAGAAAGTCTGAAGAGACATAAACGTATCCATACGGGTGAACGCCCATACAAGTGTGAAATTTGCAGTAAATGTTTCATAGATGCTGGATCGTTGAATATTCATAAGCGGATTCACACTGGTTACAAACCATATGAGTGTGAAACATGCTGGAAGTGTTTTGTAGATTCCGGAAGCTTAAGGAAACACATGCGTGTCCATACGGGTGATCGTGCATACAAGTGTGAAATATGTAGTAAATCTTTTCTTTATTCCTGGGCATTAAATAGGCATAGACTTGTTCATACTGGTAACAAACCTTATGAGTGTGAAACATGCGGAAAACATTTTACAAAGTCAGGATACCTAAAGAAGCACATGCAAAGTCATTCTGGAGAACATTAAGTTACAGTGCAGGTAGATACAATAGGGTTGTTATAACAGTAGCTTGATCTGGGATGCAGTATTCGGCTCTAGTGGATTTTACCAGATCGGATCTCACGAGGTGCGCAAGCGCCAAGTGTGATCCGACCTTGCAAAATCCACGAGAGCCGAATACAAAGTCCCAGATCCAGCTACTGTTATAATGACCCTTTTATTATATACCTTTACCATTTTGATTCTTGTTTTGTTCTTGAACGAAATCTTCAATATTTATCGATATCAAATGGAACTTAGTGAAGTTTTTATGTGTGCTATTTATAGGAATATGTCGGGTTATGCATATTAATGAAAATAGTTCGGCAGCATACAATACGGAAGGTACAATATGGAATTTAAAAGGTACAACACGGAATTTTGTCTGTCTGTTCATATCAAATTGTAAAATACAAGCCATTTTTTTTACAGAATTTGTATAGGTATATAATAAAAGTCAAATACTTCCCCAGTGTTAACTAAGAACAACTCTTCTAATATCAAACTTCCAAATCTTTTATTGCTTTATCTCCTTTGTAATCCGTTACCATGATTACATGGATAAGTGTGAAATAATGTAGGAGTTTTAACATAGACAGGACATTTGAAGAACCAAAGGTTAAGGACTTACTTTTCCTGAATTTTTTAAGGAAACATTTTACATTGAACAAAAAAATATTAAACTTTTTTTTTTCGTAGACCTTATTTCTTTTACATCCACGGCAGGTTGTGACAACGTATAGCATAGCAGCTTATCTGAAGAACCTGTGATTTATACATTCAACTAAGAGTGATATAGAGGATAATTGTTGGTTTCGGTGTAATATCACGTTATAATTTCACCGAGTGGGCACCAAAAGTGATATTTTCACGAGTGGCGCAGCCACGAGTGAAAATAACAACTTTTGGTGTTCACGAGTGAAATTACCGTGATATTACATCGATACCAACAATTTTTCTGTTTATTTTATGTCTAAAACTCTACTTTTGTTGTGTTTATTTCAATAAAATGTCGAAATTTGCGGGAAATTTTATCAGGAAGCATCGCAAAGATGACGTCATTTTAACGACGTCATCGTCATATTGTTTCCGGCTTTCAGTACGCTCGGTAAACTTTTGACGTTAATCCGGGTATCAGATTTGATAATTTTCACAGAGTGGCCAGTGAGTTTATCAGGATATAATTCACCGTTATATATCGATAAACCACCGAAAAACATAAAATAATATATTTTATAGTCACAATGAATTCCAGCTTTGCTTTTAAAGTTAATCGCTGTACTTAAGGCATCCGATCCACAAATAGGTAACACTTTGGTGGCTGGTGACCCCATGTTTTAAAACGTGTCTGCTGAACAATAATTGGTCCATAATATGACCATAAATAATATGCACGAATCACTACGGTCATGTTTTTGACTGGGAAATGATAAATCTTACAGTGTAATAACTGAATTTCTGTTGAAGTATCATTGAAAACTATAAAGAAAAGATAAAAATTCTATAACATATTTTTGTCATGTAATTTATATTTTCATTTTTAGTAGACAATACACTTTCAAATGATACTAAAATTATATGAGCTTACCAGGCATCAATATTTGATATATTTTAATAGTACTATATAGATCTTGCTTATTTGTGGATCGGATACCTAAATATATTTATATAATTATTTATTAATATAAACCCTATTGTACCTGCTTTCAAATGTGATATCATATTAAGACATACGATGTGACGGAAAGGAGAGAAACAAAATTAGAGAACAAATACAGGTTTATATCTACTGTACTGATGAAAGAATATAGAAGTTTTTCATTAATTGTTCATTGACTGGAATCTTTCCATGTTATAGACATAAGGTACATGCATTGGTTTGTTAGCCCACCATCATCAGATGGTGGGCTATTCAAATCACTCTGCGTCCATTGTCCGTCTTCCTTCCGTCCGTCCGTCCGTTTACAATTTCTTGTTATTGCATCTCCTCAGAAACTACTGGGGGGATTTTGACCAAACTTTGTCAGAGTGATGTATTGGTACCCTAGTTGTGTCCCCCTGAAAATCAGACTGGTTCAACAATTTTTAAGTGAGTTATTCACTTTGTTTATTTTTATATTTTACATAGATTTATATAGGGAAAAACTTTGAAAATCTTCTTGTCCAAAACCACAGAGCCTAGGTCTTTGATATTTGGTATGTAGCATCATCTAGTGGTCCTCTACCAAGATGATTCAAATTATTTCCCTCGGGTCAAGTATGGCCCCACCCCGGGGGTCACATTGTTAATATAGACTTATATAGGGAAAAACTTTGAAAAACCTCTTGTCCAAAACCACAGGGCCTAGGGCTCAATGGTGGACGCCAAGATCACTCTGTGATCTCTTGTTTTGATAGTCCCATAGAATGTATCATTAACCTTAGTCAGTGGTAAATATGAGCTAATGTTCGCACTTGTATACCGGTAGTTATCCAGGTGTTTATATTTTCAATATACCATCATTTTGTATTGAAATAAATGTCCTGCAAGTTATAGAATATTGGTAGTGTTATAGAATCACTGGACTCAAATTCCAAACTTGTGTAAACGAAACTTTCCTGACTTAAAATCTGCAGCATAGGCATGATATACATTCTAACTCATTTACAAATGGTACCAGCACTTAGTGATTTCAGTTAGCAGTGCATCTTAATTGTTTTGAACTTTGTGCAATACAGCTGTCAAACCCATTCGGGTCGCGAAATTACATTACAATCACGAATAATTAATAAACGGATGAAACATTTACCACAATAAACAGACAAGATGTAAAT
The DNA here is from genome assembly GCF_021730395.1 of Mercenaria mercenaria. Lineage (NCBI taxonomy): Eukaryota > Metazoa > Mollusca > Bivalvia > Venerida > Veneridae > Mercenaria > Mercenaria mercenaria. Next base: position 9,624,954 of record NC_069379.1, read on the forward strand.
CTATATCAGTACTTTTACTGCAATTACCCATTTTGGTGTATAATTTTGTAGAAAATACACAATTCGCTGGTGTTTACATTTATAGGAGAAATTTAGCGGAAGCAAGTGCCGTTTCCAGGCAAACGACCAAAAACTACCGTAAGGCAACAAAACTATGTTCAGATACTGTATCGTCTGCTCAATATCGGACTGTAAATCAATTGTGCATTAATTGTATAAATGCAGAACTATCTTATTTTAGCGGAATCCTAAGCGGATCTATCTTTTCTGAAGGCGTAAGAGCCATGACAGGTCTAAGTTTAGCGAAACGTTTTGATTGGTCGATCGTTTCCGCTAACGTTGCTGATTGGACGAGAGTGCATTTGAAAGTTTTACGGCGGGACAATTTCGGTTGTATATTCCAACGCCTGAAAGCTTATAAATACGAGCACAGACGTCAGTTGTCAGCTTTCCATCCGTCAGACACGGACATTAGGTCACGTTGTAGGTCAAAGATGCGCCATCCGCCAGCATCCGCCAAAGCACTAAGCCGCTAAAACAAGACTGCCGCTAAAGAACAGTTAATCCGCCAGTATATTTATTTACATGTGGTATGTGTAAACTCTGGTTATAAAATCCGCCAAAACGAGATCGCCGCTAAAAACTCGAAATCCGCTAAAAGCTTACATTTACATACGTAACACTGTGGGACATTGTGGAAGCTTATACCAAGGGTGACATTATATAATAAGTCTCGTTAAATTAAAGCATTGTTGTATTTTATTTAGTTAATACAATATTAAAGGTATAGAAATACATCTGTCTTTTATATGTGAATATTCTCTGGGTAGTAGCGCATTCGGCCTGTATAAAAATCACTACCGTACCATCTCTATACTAAATAGACCTGACGTCCTGTAACTTAAGCCTGGGCAATAGCAAATATAATAATAATCGTTCTGAAAAATAAGACCCGACGACGACGATTACACGATGTATACTTTGGGATAGACAACTGTATGCTGACCTCAAATAACACGTTTTTCACCGCAACTTGTTATATATATATACATCCGTACACTCGGTTATTGTGTTTGTGTGTTTGGGGCTTAGCGCCATTTCTCAACAGTATTTTATTTATCTTACGGCAGGCAGTTGACCATATCAGTGATCGTGGATTCTGCACCAGTACAAATCTGTTCTCCTCAAGTAATTGCAAACTTCCCAGCATGAATCAATGAAGGACTAATGATTTCAGACACAAAGACTTTTTTACGATTAATCATCATCGAGAACATATGCCATTCTTGGGGATCAAACTTACGACCTCGCGATCCGTAAATCTGCGCTCATCCTGTTGAGCTTAGCGGACAGGCTATAAACTTGATTGTTATTTGTGACGAATGTGACTACACATATTGTATCTTTGGGCTAGTTTTTGTATCTTTGGGCTAGTTTTTGACCATTAAATTTGGGGAAAGAAGTGTAACATAAAAACGTGTAAATAATGTAATGCATGCGATTTTTTTTATCAAATAGATACCGTAATATGATGGTAAGTGTTTTAGCTCACCTGAGCCGAAGGCTCATCCGTCCGTCCTTTTTGTTCACATTTAGTTTGTTAACATTCCAGCATCCCCAATAATGAAGCAATCTTTATCAAACTTGGTCACAATGGTTTTGGTCACAAGATGTCGGACGAGTTCAGTTATGGGCTAGATCGGATCAGTATGTACAGAGATATTTGCCCTTGATTAACAAATTTGATATATTGTACTTTATTTACACTCTAGCATCTTCATTTCTTCACCAATCCTAATCATATTTATATATTTACTACTAAGAACCTATAAGTTGGGTAAATTTACTTAAAACATGAAATAAAAAAATGGTATGTTTCACATGTTAAATAAAAATATCTTTCAGTCATGATGACAAAATCTTTCACTTGTGACTACATCGCTCACGAAAGCATTGCTTCTTGTATTCACTTCTCAAAGACAGTTTTGTCTTACATTGAAGCAAACAAATACATGTACCAAATTATCTGAATAGATTATTAATTTGTTTTTGCGAAGTTTTATTTGACATAATATTTCGGATATACAGACTACTTTAGTTTATCCAGCAAGAGCGTCTTTCTTACAAATACAGTACGTGCAGTCAGCTGAATCCACCAGATAACCACTCGGGCAGTTAGCTTGACACAGTTGCTTAGCAACATCACAGTAGTCAATCGTTGTGACAGTTGTTGTTGGTTTTGGACTGGTTATTGTGGTTGACATGGCAACAGGTGGTGCTGTTGTTGTTGGATATTTCGAAGTGCTTGGTACCCAAGCTTTACTCGTTGATAGTTGCTGAGTTGAAGCTGAAAAATAACATAACATAGACGTTTTGTTGCGATATCTAGTACTTATTAAATGGAGGCTATACTAACAAAATGCACTGTATTAGTTTTATATGCCATTGTAACCGGTTTTATATGCCATTGTAACTGAGACAGACTATCAGTATTCTATAATGATTTAATCCCATATATTTCATTGTCTTAATTGGTTAAAACATGGTTGATCAGTAAGCCGACCACAAATTAGTTTTGGTATCGAAAGTGTCCGAATCATACTGATTTTCGAACGTGCCAGGAGGTCAACTGCATCGTGGAGCTAGTTTGTCATGGTAACGGTTGTAAACAATTTATATTCTGGGAATGAGTTTCTAAAAAAGTTTATTAGCCTACTACACGACCCCTTACTTTTGTAACATATATTGTAACCACATGCTATTTGTTGAATAAAATATTGTTTAAACCAAGTACATGTATTTTATAATTCATTGCAGTCACATGATCTCTTAAACTGTACTATGTTTAGTCTTCGTATAAGTTTCCGACAAACTGGTCTCAGAAGTGTTGATAAAAGAGATTTTGGTGGTTTGTAATACGATAAAATAAATCATAGATCAGTGGCGGTATTCTACAAAGCAGGCTTTTCTCCGTATGCGCTTTCAGCATTCTGAAGCTATTGTTTTTATGGAAAGCAATGTACACGTTTGGTTTTGTTTACGTTTGCCGGACACGTAATCATACGGACTTTGCCGAGTTCCATAACAGGTCCACGATTTAAAGAGCGCTAGTAGTGACTATTCTTACTTCATAACATCCTTACATACAGAAGAGTTAGGGTACGGATGAAGTCAGATTGTAATGTCCTCAACTAAGTAATTGTTCTTATGTTAAATATTAATTGTTACATTTTGGTTTATCAATTAGACAGTACCTGTATAGTATGATTGCCCACAGTTACAACGTAAACAGCCAATATCAACGGCATAATTCATAGAACATCGACAAGGACTTTTAAGAGTAACACACTGGCCCTGTTGGAACTGCATGTTTTTAATGCCATTTCCGCCCTGATGAAGCGGATCGCCGCCGGGGCTCGCTCCGCCCGACCCGTAACCAATGGGACCATTATCTGCAATAGTAATATGCGGCAATGATAATAATACCTTTATTGTAAATAAAAGACGCACGCTCTTATTATTATCATTAATACAAATTGATCTTGGTCTATATTTATAAGGCCTTACAAATTCTTTGTTTCCGGTAACATGCTCAAAAAAATTAGGGTAGGTAGGTAGGATTTTTTTTTTTGAATTTTTTTTATTATGGGAGACTTTTCGGAAATTATTTTTGTGTCAAAAATGAATACAGATAAGGGGGTTATGCCTTTGGAGCTTCAGTAAGTTGATTTCTAACATCACTGGCCATGTTTAAAGCATAAAAAAGTGCAGTTTTGCATTTTTTTTTCTTGGTAAAAAGTTGAAAAAAAAACATTCTCCAAAGCCATAAAACATTTAGGGCCTTGCCAAAAATTTAGGGTAGGCTGGGATACCGGAAACAATTTTTTACGCCTAAATCAAATATTTTAAAGTTTACAAAAATCAACAAATTCTGAAGCAATATCATAAGGCCACAAAAAGTGCATTTACCGAACGACGTTCTATAACAATATATTTGGTTGTATTTCTTCAATTTAATAAATGCACTCAAAGTTTAATATATGGAATGAAAAGCTTTTGATATCATCAGGTGCTTTGTAGTATTTATATAAAAAAAAACTTACTTGAAAAATAACAAACTTTGTGAAAAAAATTTATGTTTACTTTTTACATTTATTTAGCACAGAATTTCAGCACGAAGAGTGTTACTGTAAATTTTTGGACTGATTTATTTTTTCAATGGTATAAAAACGTTCTCCTCTAAACCTACAACGGTAAAAATTCAAAATTGTTTAGCACTATGCATTCGTGGAATAAACAAATTATGGAATAATAACAAAAATTATTTTAATAGTAAATGCAAATTATCATACCCAAAAGATACCGCCTCCATTGAAATTTTCCGTCTATGGCTGGAAACAGTAGAAGAAAATGTTTCACAGCTAGTCATACATTATTCGATAGAAAAAAAATCATCACGCCAATGCAAATAGTTGTACAGTTACTTTTACTCGTATTTTTTTCAAACTCAAGCGACAATATTTTAAATAAACATTGATTTTATTTTTTCTTAACCAGACTTTAAAGCAAATTTAACATTGATGTTAACTTCACACGTACTTATTTTAGAATAAAAAAAGCATTAACTACCAGTATTTTAAAATATTCATTTAAACGTAATGATAGACAATAGACAATATTTTATTAAATTTTGGACTTAAACATAGTTTATCATCCATATAAACATATACACAAAAAAATGATATATAACGACACATGTAATAATAAAAAACAAGAATTTTTACCACCGGCGGCACAAACCACCAATACTATACTCCGGATGTAGAACATGATAGACAGAAAGTACCTCACTGAAAGAAGAGTTCACAAAGACTTAACACAGAAATTATCAGGTAAAATTGTACTGATAATTCAGAATAATCTGGCAGTTAAGTAGATCATGATAAACACAGTCAATTTATCCGCTAGACTCGAAAATACCAACATTTGTGTATATAAAGTGAATAAATTGTAGAAATATCACGCCTGATAATAGGTTCATCAATTTCAAATAAAGGTGTTTAAATTTATCTACTCAGCTGACAGTTTGTCCTAAACAATTAGTAATAGATAACAGCATTACATAGTTAACCTTTAACCTGCTAAATTTCTAAAATGGACTGTCCATCATTTATTTTGGGCCGTATCATTCATTATTTGAAGGGGTGTTCAATGAAACTTTACTTACTAATTAGCGAACAGTGCAGAGCATGATCAGCCTGCATGTCCATGCAAAAGCAAAATCACTTGCCCCCAGCAGGCTAAAGGTTAATAACTATAGCGCATGTCTTGTCTTGGTGCGTATCAGTATGTTGCCTGTTGTCTTTCAATATCTTTTGAAATTGTCGGCACCTGCTTTACACCTTAGGTGATCCAAGATATGCTTATCGATGTGTCCTTTACATTCCGTACTGTAAAACTATATTCAGGGTTATTTTCTGGTCACCTAGTCTATTCAAAATCTTTTTTATAGAGGTCCGCTTAAACCGGTGCTTTTGGGCGTAAGAGGTGTTGCAAATTTCATTACCTCTCATGAACTCAATCAAACAATCTGCTATTATTCCGCTTTGTTGCATTCCTTTGGTTCCAAAGGATTTTTCACAGATTTAATTGTAAATTGTCTTTTATCATTCTGTGCACTTATAACAACCCTTTTCTATGCCTTTAATTATTATTATACCCCCTTACATCATGAACATACTTATTCATCATTAATATCAGATATTATTTCATTAGAACAAAAAACAACATTCTTGTATATTTTTTCTTTACATATTTTCTCTTTTACTGGGGCGAGTAACAATCCTACTTTTAAGACGTGTGAAGGAGGTATTAGGGGATAGTGCTAGGACCGGTCAGCCCGGTGTCAGTATAATGTGACTGGGTGAGATATCATGCCATATGTCTACGGCGTGATATTCCAGACAGGCAGCGCTATAAAGGTGGACATTGTGCTCACTGCTACAGGTAGACACTTTCGTTTATCTGACTGAAGAATTGTTGAAAAAGACGTTAAACCCGAACACACACACACACACACACACACCCGCACGCACGCACGCACGCACACACACACATACTTTACGGCAAAGGAAGTGTTAGAAAAAAACCTGTACCATCTAAGTGTACTTTATATGCTTGGCGTAAAAGTCAAGAGTCTCAGAGTTATTTTGCCCACAATAGGTTAGTCCTCAGGCTGTACCCCACTACTGTTTTTTTCCTGCTTATTTGTGTGTGTATGTCTGCGTGCGTGCGTGCGTGCGTGTATCTTGGGCGGTGCCCCACTATGTTTTTTTTACTTGTCTGTTTGTTTATCGTGCGTGCGTACGTGTATTTTGGGCGTTGCCCCACAATGTTGTTTTTTCTTACTTGTTTATCTGTGTATGTTCTGTGTTTGTTTTGTGTACGTGCGTGTCCACGCTTTAGGAAAGCGACCTTTCCAGTTGACTATTCATCATTGCTTTTATCTACTTTCCCCCACACCCGACCCTTTTATCTTTTTTTTCTTACTCCCATCCCCCTCCCTCATTTTCCTGAGTTTGCGTATATATTAAACTATACTTGTGTTGGAATTTTTTGAAGCAACCTGTCTATAATATGTTTCCGATAAAGCTTCTTTTTGTACGGGACCTACTTTGCGATGAATGGCTCTACTGCTGTGATTAGGAGGGGGAAGGGATGGTTGGGGGGGGGGGGGTACTCTGTACACCCTGGCAATCTATCCTTACCTTTTACCTTTTATCTTTTATGAAACATTGTTATGTTCTACGCTGACAAAGAATCTTATATTTAAGTTATTTTTCAAGTATTTGTTGTTTTGTAAACAATGGAGGGAAACATTTTTTTTCAAATGTCTTTTCCATCTCATAATTGTCAATCGTGTTTACAAATGGCAAATGAATTGATTTGATGTTTATCGCTTAATTATATTTTCAGATACTCTTCTTTTTATCAAAAACATTTGGTATTCGTCATCTGTATTACATAAGCTTCAATTATTATTTATTTCCTGGTTGAAATGGACTTTGTTTTGCATCCAATGCACCGAACAGGTGTCAGAGTTGAGGGCAGCAATAGCATTCCATTCATGATGATGCATACATGTATGTCTCAGCTGAATTAACCAGTCCCTCATTAGCAATATGAGCCGCGCCATGAGAAAACCAACATAGTGGGTTTGCGACCAGCATGGATCCAGACCAGCCTGCGCATCCGCGCAGTCTGGTCAGGATCCGTGCTGTTCGCTTTCAAAGTCTATTGCAATTAGAGAAACCGTTAGTGAACAACATGGATCCTGACCAGACTGCGCGGATGCATGCTGGTCACAAAGCCACTATGTTGGTTTTCCAATGGCACGGCTCATATAATTTATTTATAAAGATATTTTATTTGTTATGTGACAGTTCATGAAAGGTCTCAGTTTATATCAATATTAGGGAATTAAATGTCATTTTTCTAGTACCAGTAAAGAAGAGCGTTTGATGGGAAAGAAAGTCACACAGCACATTGTAGAATAGTTAAAAGTATAAGAAACGGACATACCTCTAAATTGGAATGGGAAGGAAAACCATACTTCGGAGATATGGGACCAGACCAAAGATTAGATTACTTTACTCTCAATATCTATAGTACCAATGTAATGATAATATGAAATGTAAAGATTATAGTGACAGAATGTGTTCGCTAAAATAGTGGAAAATAACGCATAAGCTCGGTTCCTAACACAGACATGAATGGAAAAGAAGATTTTGTTAAAGGCATTGACATTGTTTCCAGCCATATTTTACTGTATGCTTGAAAAGCAACGACGCTTCTAAAAAAAATAAGATATTATTGGTAAAGGTATCGCATTTGCTATACTGGAATGCGTTCGGTCCCCCAAAACTGGGTAAGAAGTCTTGATTTAGCTAAATTTGAAAATACTCCGTTGAAACATCATTCTTGTGTTAGAACTGATATAATCACTTGCAAAAAAAAATAATGGTGATAAAGTTGCAAAATATGAAACACGCTTGGCATAGATAAGTACAGTAAATAAAATTCTGTGCATATTATAATATCGTACACCTCAAGAGTAAAATAAAAACTAGTTATATTCCATCATCATGATAAACAGTTTAATATGGCGGCTGATACTTGCCATTTCAGCGCCGACATGTCAACACGAAAGAACGATAAATTAGTCCGCAATAGTTTTTTTTTTCCGCAATAGTTACAAATGCGCTGCTGTAAAAGCTCGTATTTACACAGGGTAGAGATTTCCTAAATTTTAAATTTTGAGTATGTCCGCGAGGTTTAATAACCGCGAAATTGTAAAAATGATATCCTACTTCCTAATACTAATGGTGAATATTTACGCAAGGATTAATTACCAAGCCACCATACTTCCGGCAGCTGCCATCAAGACAGAGGTTTGAAGAGAATAGATATCTAATATGTAAATGGTTAAAAAGACTATGTATAAGAAAATTACGCCCTTTAAAACCTTGAAGAAATATTTCATTTTTGTTTACGTTATAATTACTTTTAAAAACTAAGATGTTTTGTACAGCAATACATCAAGACAAATGGTTTAAATACAATTTGAATTTATAAACAATCAGAAGTTTATGGTAGAGTGAAAATACTGCGAAACAGTTTGCCTCGTTCGCATCCAACTGGAAAAAGACAAATGGTAACTGTAGAAGCATGTCTTGAACATCACTTATAGGATCATTCAGCGGTCTGTGTGCGTGCTCGGGTTTAACGTAAAGTAAACAAACCCAAGAAGTGATTTTTTTCAGAATCGATTCTTTTCTGCCTTTGCAGGCTTTTATGATGCATTTCGACAGTATTTGCCACATCTGATTTGTACTGAAGGGAAACTTTATCAAACGCTCTGAGGATGAAAACAGGAAGTTATCTAATTCATATACACAAATGAATATCATAATTCAGAATGTCTTTTAAATTATCCGACCGCAGGCCGGTATATATTTCCTCTTTACTTCCTGTTTATATCTGGAGTGAAGGTCATTCAACAGTTGATTACATACATTTTGATAGGTGGATGAAAATGAAAAATTCCACAGGCTTCCGAACGGAATAGAGATTTTCGAAGTTAAGGGATGTGCAGGTGCTCTGAGCTGTATTGTTAGACAGTATAATCCTTTGTAAGGCTCTTGTGGAAAAAGCTTTTAAACCTGAAACCCCTGCAACAGAGCTGAATGCTGCAGAGTTCAACTCTTGCACTCTGATACCGAACGATTTATAGTCCCCTAGTCCCCATTTTGGTCATTTCGTATCACTTGATGATTTCACAAATGCTCATTTCGACCGCCCCCTTCCCATTTTTTTGGCCCCTAGTTTTAAGTATTTTTATCAGAGCTTTCTATCTAGATTATGATTATTATTATTATGATGTATAATATGTGTTCTGTATTATATGTCCTACTTTATAAACTACATTTTTTTTATTTGTGTCGTATGTAAAATGCAGAGAACATGCACGTTTTTGGTTTTAAAATGAACATTGACTAATGCAACTGTGTATCTTTTTTTTAAAAGATATTTCTTGTCTGAATTACGACAGCTCTTGAATGAAATGTGATTGCATATACATGTTTCGATTTATGGAAGGTCGCACACTTTATTGTGTAACAATGGAAAACTATATAGAAACAAAAGATAATTTCTAACCATATTGGTTCACTAAAAATGTTAACTGTTGTACAAAAATTTAAAATAAATTAAACTTTCTTTGAAATTGTTTCCTTGACTCAGATATCTTTTCGACGAAATGTACAGGTGTTTTGACATCATTTTTTTGTAAAATGTGCATTTAAAAGAAACAAATCCCTTAAGTTAAGCGACATGTCAGGAAGGCACTGTAAGGCATATTTCTTGTTACATTATGAAATTCGGAAAAAGCCATATTTTATGTGTATTCATCGATTTTTAGTTTAAATCTTCAAACATGTATAAGAGCTTGAAAAACATGACAGGAAGAGCGATAATTATAATCTTTCCTCAAACGCTCAACTAAATTCTTTGAAAAGTACGATTAACATTCAAGAACGCAGCCTCCCAAAACGAAATCCTGCAGCTGTCTCTGTTTGAATGTATAGATTATTGACAAATATCTCTCAAGCACACTATCAGGTAATTTGGACAGGTAAAACAAAGCGATTTTCGTTTATTTCATTTCTTGTTTGTGGTTTCAACCAATTTCTCCCAGTATACCCGCACAATGCACAACTTTGACGTCACAATGATTACGTTTGAAAACTTGCTATAGATTAAGGACACAAAACATATGAATAAAAGTTTGTCTTTTCTTATGATTATTGCGATAATGAATAGAGGATAATATATGGGAGCATTTTTAATATTGAAGCATTTTATCATTTTTTTAAATGTTTAATAAATTCAGTGTGAGAAGACACAAGTGTAATATTCTTTTTATCACATTTATTTTTTTTTTCAGAAACATAAAAATTTCTTCTATATTTTTCTGTTACACTGTGTGTACCACCAACGTCTCCTATATTTAGACTGACGTCAACATCTAAGATTTGTAAAACTAGTGTGATACAAAATTTATGTGACGCTTTATTTCACTCACTACGACATCACGTGTTAAACATTTGAAATTTTTTAAACTCACTGAGTAAGATTAATAAAATACTAGACAGAGTCTAACATTTTATTGTTTAATCCGACGCGTTTATAAATTCAATATGAAAAGACACTCATGTAATATCCTCTATTCAACTGGTCGTCAATATACCTGTTCTAATCAGTATTTCATTTATATAATAATAAATGTTATGCTATATATTTTATGCTATTATCAATATTTACACGTTCTCTTTGATCATCACAAGCGTTTTATTGTTCATTCAATTAACAATTGCCTCACAAAGACTTTGCCAGAAAAGCTGCTCCCCTTCATTATTCGTTGTGTATTCCAGATAAGTGTTTAACTGAATCCATGCTAACATTTCATTTGACATATGCCTGGCTGGAATGTTTTCATACATCACCACCACCAGACAATTTGATCCGTCACGTGAGTAAATATTGTCCATTCTCGCCATGTTGAATTCGTACATGCACCAGTTACTTTTCACGAAGTCATCTGAAATGATTGCAACTGTTTTCTTACTGTTCCTTATAGCATGTAGAATATTGTCAATAACGTTCCTTCCAGGCATGAAATCTCTACCATGTACACATAGCTTTGCACCATGGTTTTCAAGATATGGAACAAGATTATCTGATACAAACTGGGAATTCTCGTCGGCATATGATATAAATGCATCATATAAGTAATCAGTATTTTCAGCTTCATCTGTAATGTTTCTGTATCCAAAATGTCGTAGTTTAGACAGTCGTATTAGATACCGAAGTTTCCAACGGTTTCGGTAGACAATCCCACCAATCAAAATCGCAAGAAAAGTTGCCAGGGCAACAGAACTGAGAACTATCACCAGAGTATATGATCGGCATTCTTTATCAAGTCTTTTGACCTTTGCTATGAAAACGTCTGCTGATATTCTTTTCCCCGTGCTGTCTTCAAAAATGTAGTCTCGAAAGCTTACCATGTTACTTTTGTATCTAACCATCCACTGCAAGAAATCTTTGTCTTCACACTTGCAAGTTATCGTGTTGTTTCTCAGGTCAATTTTAAATCTTCTCCTGTGCCGTTTCATATTATCTTCCAACTTCGTTCTAAGATAGTCGGGAAGGTTGTGAATGGCATTGAATCTCAAATTTAAGTAGTTCAGATTGTGCAAGTTATTGACATCGGCAGTCCATGTGTCGATATTATTTACACTAAGATCTAACATCTCAAGCTTAGAGAGATTAGAAAAGACATTTGGTGCTAGGTCATTTATGATATTAGATGAAAGATTCAGTACTTTAAGGTTAATCATGCTGTCAAATATATGAGAGCCTTCCTCGACGTCTGATAATATCAATCCAAGGAAATTTTGAAACAGTTGAAAATTTTCAACTGACCCAAGATTCTTGGTTGCTGTGGGTGTCACCTGTATTCCGTAGTTGCGGGACAAATCCAAATATTTCAATTTTGGAAACGGTCCTACAGGTTTAGTCCACGAATACAAGATGTTCCCTGAAAGATCAATGTATTCAAGGTTATTGTTTGGTGGATCGATGAAAATGGTAGTAACATTATAATGAAGAGTGCTGTCGGACATATGAACCTCTTTTAATTGTTTGGGAACTTTAGGAAAATTCTTTTTGAAGTCTATTGGTTTGTTTGGCTCGAAATAAGTACACCCAGCTATAGATTCACTGATGTTACGTAAGAAGTCCTCCTTCATAAAAGGGCAGTCTTCTACATCAGGGTCAAACTTAGGTACTATATTTTCTGGCTGCTGAAAATATAAACTCGGTTTGTGAGCTGAATTCTGTCTATTGGTGTACAACTTGGTTAAGTTTGACATGCAACCTAGCTGCAAAAGATAGGGGGTAAATGTAAATTTGTTATCCTCCATGTGGACTATGTTAAGTGTTTTTGGAAGGAGCAAAAGTGCGTTTGTTTCAAACAGTCTCAGACGATTACTGTTGACAGATAGCTCCCGCAAGGTTGTATTCCAAAGAAAGCAGAAATCTCTTTTCTGAACTTGTGTACCAATCCCAAACGTCGTGTACACTTGCGAATAATTAAGATTTTGTATATCTGTAAACTGAAGGCTGAAAGATACATTTCTCATACACCGAAATCCCAGCTGCATGTTCTTAGACAAGTCTAAGATTTGTAACATTGAAAGTTTCTGAAATGCCCCGGCGTGTATACGTGTAATATTACATGAAGACAGATTTAACTCTCGCAAATATATCAAATTTTCAAAGGTTCTGTTGGTGACAAGAGGCAAGTTGCAGTATCCATTTAGTCCAGACAATTCCAACTGTTTCAAAGTTTTGATGCTACGATAACTTTTCGGAAAAAATGTGTTTTTCAAACCATCGATGTACAACTCTGTTAGTTGATTCAAGTATTGCAGGTTCGGATATGCTTCATTTTCGGTCATGTTGGGCTCAAAGTTTCCGTTAAGCTTCAGTGTTGTCAAGGAAGTTGGAAAAACAGGAATCTGTTCGCCGTCTTCAACGTACACACGCAAATTATTGTGACTAATGTCAAGGACTTCAAGAATTTCGAAATAGCTGAAAGAATAGTTACTTGTTTTACTTATATTGTTTCCGGATAGGAACAAACTGGAGAGTCTTTCACATCTTTCTAGATCTTTTGCCCCAATTACTCTTATGTCATTGTTCTCTACATGTAAGGTGGAAATGTTCTGTTTTGTAATATTACCAATATGTTCACAAATATAACTTAATGGAAGCATTGTCCTTGAACAGTCCATTTCCCCGTTAGAATAACAGAAACATTTTCCATCCGGTCCACATGAGTAACGGCCTTTGGCACTTACATGTATGATAATGAAAAATATCCAAAAATAACCCATTGTTTCTGCCTTGAAGCATTATACGCAAACAACTTTACAGCAACATGTTTTTGCATCACATGAAAATAGTTCACAATTTACTTTTGAATAAGCACATTTGCTATCAAAACTATTTTTTCACACTGAACAGAGAAGGAAATTATAGAGCAAGTATCGTAAAATACCACGAGAATAAATTAAGGGCTTCTGTCAAGATTACTCCAACTCTTAAATGAGCCGCACCATGAGAAAACCAACATAGTACATTTGCGACCAGCATGGATCTGGTCAGGATCCATGATGTTCGCTTTCAAAGCCTATTGCAATTAGAGAAACCGTTAGCAATCAGCATGGATCCTGACCAGACTGCGCGGATGCGTAGGCTTGTCTGGATCCATGCTGGTCGCAAATGCAATGTTGGTTTTCTCATGGTGCGGCTCAAATAAAGTTGTTTTGATTTTTAAAGGACTGATAAAACATAAAGAGGCAAATCAGATAATTTATTTAGAGAAGGATTAAAAAGATTGTAACGTTGCATCGAAACTACGTCTTGTCTAAACAAACAAAATTGTTTCCTCGTTAGATACTTCAAAATTATTTGCTTTTTAAAAAAATTATTACAAATCGAATGAATCTGTTTGCATAGTGATGAATAAATTGATCGACAATATGAACAGTTTCCTTGTTTTGCACGATCATATCTTACAGTAATTACAATTATAACAGATTGGTTAGACGGTATTTTTAAATCAAGTTTAATCACATTTTACAAAATTCTAATAACATAATGTCAATACAAATTATTTATATATAATATGCAAAAATATTTATATTATTTTGTACACAATTCTTAATAGGAGACGAAATGCATTGTAATCGAAAGCAAAATGGTTGGGCCCAAAAGATATTGCAATGTAAGGGGACTGGACCTCCTCCATCTGTTCAAATGTTATAAAACACGGTAGTAAATTTGTCAGTATTTGGCCAAGTTTCATTTTGCTTTAAAGTTATTTTCATCTGTCCAAAAATCCATAAAATGCTGGAACTGTGAAAATGACCAATGGTACAAACTAACTGACGTAACTTTTATCAGAGATCCTAACATATGAGCCATGCCATGAGAAAACCAACATAGTGGCTTTGCGACCAGCATGGACCCATGCTGTTCGGTATCAAAGCCTATTGGAATTAGAGAAACTGTTAGCGAACAACATGGATCCTGACCAGACTGCGCGGATTCCAGTGGTCTGGATCCATGCTGGTCGCAACACATGTTTTTACCAGGCAACGGCTCAAAACAACTGAAAACATCGCATTTCTTTCTGCTGTTTTACCAATGCTCAACTCTCTCATTTAATTTACATTTTAATCCTCCGCCAATGAAATCGCGAGGGGGATATTAAATGGTGTTGTTCATCCGTCAGTGCGTCCGAGCCCACATTTGCATATTTAAGTGGCTATAGGAACAGTAGGTAACTGTACTTTTTCTTTGATGTCATTCATTCCGTAAGGCTTTTATGTGGCTATTTTTCTTTTATGTGGCTAAAAGAACAATAGAGTAGAGTTCACATAAATACCCATATGTAGGAACTTCCGTCCGTGCGTCCGTCTGAAGCCATTTCTCAGTAACTAGCAAATAGAATTTCATGAAACTTGAAACATACATGAACCAACATACTGCAATGATGCCCATCAATTTTTGTTCTGGATTGGTCAGTTTCCCTTAGAGTTATTGCCCTTGATTTAATGAAGAAGGCCCAAAAATGTCCGCCCACAGCCATTTCTAAGTAACTAGCAGGTAGAATTTCATAAAACTTGAAATAGACATGAACCAACATACTGCGATGATGCCCGTCAAATTTTGTTTGGATTGGTAAATTTTTCCGGCTTAGAGTTATTGACCTTGATTAAATGAAAAATCCACGTCTGTAGACATTTCTCTAAAACAGTTGGTAGAATTCATGAAACTTGAAATAAATATAAACCAACATACTAAGATGATGCCCGTCATTTTGTTTTAATTGGTTAATTTTCCTTAGAGTTATTGCCCTTTAACTGTTTAAAAACCTACAGATTTGTACATAGCAAACAAACCAATTGGTAGAATTTTATTAAACTTCTTTCATTATTTTCCATGAACATTTCTTATAAACATGTGAAGTCACCACCTTTCCTTGGTCACATCCCTAATCCTCCTCCTCTCCCCCCCCCCCCACCCCTACTTCCAAAAAAAAAACATCATTTCATTTTTTTATAATTTTTTCAAACCTTTAATGAATATTTATCAACATGCAAAGTTGTACCGATCCCCCACCTCACTCCTCCATCCAGTCATGCCCACCACCCCGATCATGCTTTCCACCCCCCCCCCCTTTTTTTTTCATTTTCACTCATGACTGTGTGTGAGTGACTTTAAATCTTTGTGCTGAAAAGTGAAAATGAATCACAAGATCTATGATAAAAGCTGTGACTTGTTAAATCGTCAATTATATTAAAAAGAAAATGTCATTTTGATCTGCATTTTACACTTTTCACATAGTCAACACTAAAAAACTTAGCGAGCTGTTTTCAAAAAACAATTAAATTTCCCTGTGAAAAAAAGGAAGTCAACAAAATATATTATTCATCCTTTTCGGTTTCATATCAAGAGAGATACACAAAATCTGTAGGAGGCAATGATAGATTCATGCGTGCAACATGGGTACACAACTAATAGGAATGCCTACACCATGGGGATGCAACTAGTAGGTATACGTACACCATGGGAATACAACCAGTTGGCATACATTCACCAAGGGATACAACTAGTAGACATATGTACACCATGGGAAAACAACTAGTCGGCATACATACACAATGGGGATACAACTAGTAGGCATACATACACCATGGGGATACAACTAGTAGGCATACATACACCATGGGGATACAACTCGTCGACATACATACACCATGGGGATACAACTAGTCGACATACGTACACCATGGGGATACAACTAGTAGGCATACAAACACCATGGGGATACAACTCGTCGACATACTTACACCATGGGGATACAACTAGTAGTCATACATACAGTATGGGGATACAACTAGTAGGCAAACGTTCACCATGGGGATACAAATAGTAGGCATACGTACACCATAGGGATATAACTAGTAGGCACACGTACACCATGGGGATACAACTAGTAGGCATACGTACACCATGGGGATACAACTAGTCGGCATACATACACCATAGGGATACAACTAGTCGGCATACGTACATCATGGGGATACAACTAGTAGGCATACGTACATCATGGGGATACAACTAGTCGGCATACGTACACCATGGGGATACAACTAGTCGGCAAACGTACACCATGGGGATACAACTAGTCGGCATACGTTCTCTATGGAGATACAACTAGTAGGCATAAGTACACCATGGGGATACAACTAGTCGGCATACGTACACCATGGGGATACAACTAGTCGGCATACGTACACCATGGGGATACAACTAGTCGGCATACGTACACCATGGGGATACAACTAGTCGGCATACGTTCTCTATGGAGATACAACTAGTAGGCATAAGTACACCATGGGGATACAACTAGTCGGCATACGTACACCATGGGGATACAACTAGTCGGCATACGTTCTCTACGGGGATACAACTAGTAGGCATAAGTACACCATGGGGATACAACTAGTCGGCATACGTTCTCTATGGAGATACAACTAGTAGGCATAAGTACACCATGGGGATACAACTAGTCGGCATACGTTCTCTATGGAGATACAACTAGTAGGCATAAGTACACCATGGGGATACAACTAGTCGGCATACGTACACCATGGGGATACAACTAGTCGGCATACGTTCTCTATGGAGATACAACTAGTAGGCATAAGTACACCATGGGGATACAACTAGTCGGCATACGTACGCCATGGGGATACAACTAGTCGGCATACGTACACCATGGGGATACAACTAGTCGGCATACGTTCTCTATGGGGATACAACTAGTCGGCATACGTACACCATGGGGATACAGCTAGTCGGCATACGTACACCATGGTGATACAACTAGTCGGCATACGTACACCATAGGGATATAACTAGTAGGCACACGTACACCATGGGGATACAACTAGTAGGCATACGTACACCATGGGGATACAACTAGTCGGCAGAGGTACATCATGGGGATACAACTAGTCGGCATACGTACACCATGGGGATACAACTAGTCGGCAAACGTACAACATGGGGATACAACTAGTCGGCATACGTTCTCTATATAGAGATACAACTAGTCGGCATACGTACACCATGGGGATACAACTAGTAGGCATACGTACATCATGGGGATACAACTAGTCGGCATACGTACACCATGGGGATACAACTAGTCGGCAAACGTACACCATGGGGATACAACTAGTTGGCATACGTTCTCTATGGAGATACAACTAGTAGGCATAAGTACACCATGGGGATACAAGTAGTCGGCATACGTACACCATGGGGATACAAATAGTCGGCATACGTACACCATGGGGATACAAATAGTCGGCATACGTACACCATGGGGATACAACTAGTCGGCAAACGTTCTCTATGGAGATACAACTAGTAGGCATAAGTACACCATGGGGATACAACTAGTCGGCATACGTACACCATGGGGATACAACTAGTCGGCATACGTTCTCTATGGGGATACAACTAGTAGGCATAAGTACACCATGGGGATACAACTAGTCGGCATACGTTCTCTATGGAGATACAACTAGTAGGCATAAGTACTCCATTGGGATACAACTAGTCGGCATACGTTCTTTATGGAGATACAACTAGTAGGCATATGTACACCATGGGGATACAACTAGTCGGCATACGTACACCATGGGGATACAACTAGTCGGCATACGTTCTCTATGGAGATACAACTAGTAGGCATAAGTACACCATGGGGATACAACTAGTCGGCACACGTACACCATGGGGATACAACTAGTCGGCATACGTACACCATGGGGATACAACTAGTCGGCATACGTTCTCTATGGAGATACAACTAGTAGGCATAAGTACACCATGGGGATACAACTAGTCGGCATACGTACACCATGGGGATACAACTAGTCGGCATACGTACACCATGGGGATACAAACAGCCGGCATACGTACACCATGGGGATACAACTAGTCGGCATACGTTCTCTATGGAGATACAACTATTAGGCATAAGTACACCATGGGGATACAACTAGTCTGCATACGTACACCATGGGGATACAACTAGTCGGCATACGTACACCATGGGGATACAAACAGTCGGCATATGTGCACCATGGTGATACAGCCAACATAAAAGGCGTACACTATTACGACTAACAGACAGGCTCACAACATATGGATACAACTCAACATTAGGAAACAAACACAACTAGACTAAAAGGAATCCTTACGCTATAGGGAAATGACTAGGAGACAGGCGTACAACATTTCAATACGACTAGCAGACAGACCTGCAACAAGAGAAGATTTGACTCAACATGTGGATACAACTAAGAGGCATACGTACACTATGGGGCTAAGACCAACAGACAGGCGTTAAACATAGAGATACGAGTAACTGGTTTTTATGTGATCGTGTTGTTATTTTCACTTACTACTGTTTAAATATCCACTGACCAGTAAGATTTTTTTCAGCGACAAAATAAGTCATGAAGTATTCAGGACTTACAGTAAGAAACATATAGAAAATACGTAGAAAATTATACGAGGTTTAGTGCCTTAGGAAGTTGATATGGATGATAATTGATCAACTGATGACTCGGACATAGTAATATATTCTTTAGTACTATTCTATTCCAAAGACACTGAATACATGGGTATTAACCCCGAAGTAATATATTTAAAGCCTACCACTCGTTCGATTCTCTAGAGAAATTATTGTTGACGGCAGACTGACATTCAACGGTCCTAAAAGATTACCCAAGGCAGTGAATCCCCGTGTTTTATTAATAACCTTACACAAGGCAGTGAATCCCCGTGTGCTATTAATAACCTTACCCAAGGCAGTGAATCTCCGTGTGTTATTAATAACATTACCCAAGGCAGTGAATCTCCGTGTGTTATTAATAACCTTACACAAAGCAGTGAATCTCCGTGTGTAATAAGTATCATGTTTCATAACACCAAACAGGAGCAGGGTGTTGCACATTACATTTTTCCTCATGAACAAGCTCAGTCAAATAAAGCCTGCTAATATTTGCTTTGTTGTGCTCTTATGCTTCCAAACGATCCTTTTATAAAGTCTATTAACCAACAAAACTAGTATTTTAACATTCCCTCTACTTGGCCTCACGGTTCGTATTATTTCTTGTTCTTTTGGATCATGGACTCGATTCAATGTTATTTTCCGTTTAGTAGGTGCTTTGGGACAAAGGGTTCTTAAGTTTCTTGAACAGACTCAATGCAAACGGCTGCATTTATTTTGAATGCTTGTAGTTTTTGCATCCGAGAGATTTTCTCATAGATCTAATTTTTTAGCTAGTATTTGCTGTGAAATATGCAACAGAGGGGTGTCCTTTTTAAGTTACGTTTTGTCACTTGTCGTGTATCACATGAATGGTAAATTGATATTTATCACAAAGTTTCCAAGTTCTCTTCTTTGTATCAAATGCATTTGATATTCGTCAAGTGTGTTGTTAATTGCAAATTAATTATTCATCACTCAATTATATTTCCTGATTGGGAGGGGACTTTCTTTTGCATCAAATGCACCGAAGAGGTGAACGAGGTCAGGACAGCAATTGCATTCCATTCATGATGATGCATATGTCGCGTAATTTCTCATCGTCTAACATTTAACATATTATTTTGAAATATAAATATTTACTTGCTATGTGAAAATTTACTTAAGGTCCAAATTTAGATCAATATGGAAATGTTATATTCTATAGTAAAGGAGTATTTTACAAGAAAGATAAATTACAAACGACATTGCACAGTCGTAAATGAATGAAACAAACCCTCATCTGAATTTGGCAGATTTAGATAACATTGTTATTACATGTACTGCTGAACAAAGTGTATCTTTTGTCTTTTTGAATTATTTTGTATTGTGGCGTCCTATGTGACTATGGCGGCCGTAAACATCAGCCTCATACTTAGACGTCATGTTGATGTTATTTCTAGTCCATTGGGATAATGGAGTCCATTCATTTGTACTACTAATAAAAATCCTTTTACGTCTATGCTTCCTAAGGAAATATGTTTTGAATTTGTTTAGTAGAGGGCAAAATTCCTATATCCCATACCTTGTGATTTTTTAAATGAAATAAATTATCAGAAAGTGTTCAATTTGCTTATGACATTATTATATTATTTTCTGAGGAATAAATCTTATATTTATTCGATTTACAAAGTCTCAGATCCACAAGCAATGACAAAATAGGGGGCCCATTGATTGTTTACAGAGCCAAAGTAAACTGAAGAACAGTTGCACTTACTTCATGTAAAAAGAAAGAAATACATTGTAGTTACTTAGCCATTATAATCTTTTCATTCCTATCATTTCCTTTTTCTCGTCAGCATAACAACCTAAAAAAATGTATGAAAATGCCTTATATAGCATATTTATGTAGGTATTGGAAATTTTCAAAAACTACAAGACCTCTTCTTACGATCAAACGTATTTTATTTTTTTGGCCAAATGACTGTTAAGTCAAAGGAAGGCTACATCAAATCATCACTGAACTTTTACAAAGACAAAATGTGCAATCGCTTGGGTCAACAAGATATCCTTTGTCACCGCAAGATGAGGCACAGGCCTGTTTCGCAGCCAT
Organism: Mercenaria mercenaria; assembly: GCF_021730395.1. Taxonomy (NCBI): domain Eukaryota; kingdom Metazoa; phylum Mollusca; class Bivalvia; order Venerida; family Veneridae; genus Mercenaria; species Mercenaria mercenaria. The sequence continues at coordinate 9,646,307 of NC_069379.1, forward strand.
ACAATCAACTGAAGTGGTTTGGGACTTCGCCGACGGTCCCTGTGATGTGACATAGGGTACCTGTGACATCGTGGTAGTTCCTGAAATTGATAGTATATTTGATGATTAGTTAAAAACTAAATCTTTTGTTTTTTGTTGAGATTAACGTCATATCGACACATTTATAGGTCATATGGCAATTTTCAAGGTTTGATGGCGGAAGTCCCCATGTGCATTATTTAGTCACCGGCGGGTACCTGGGTAAAACCACCGGCTTCCGTAAGCCAGTTGGATGCCTTTCTTACTTAAAGAATTCAACGCCCCGAGTGAGGCTCGAACCTACATCGGTGAAGGGCAAGTGATCTGAAGTCAGCGACCTTAACTGCACGGCCTCGGAGACCCCTTAAAATTACTGAAATGGATTGCTTGGAAAAGGTAACAGAGTTCATGGAGAGGAAATCTTGCGACGCAAATGTCAACAATTATGAAGTACCATATAAGATTTTCAAATATTTGTATGCATAAAAACTGACAAAATGTCTGTCAAGAATGAAGGATGCGGTAAACTAAATCGGTTTCTTAACCTTTAGCCTGCTGGCGGCAAGTGATTCTGCCTTTGCGACCAGTGCAGACTAAGATCAGCCTGCACATCCATGGTCTGCACTGTTCGCTATTCAGTCAATAAATTTTCATTGAACACCTCTTCAAATGCCCAAATTCAATGATAGATCAGACCATTTTAGAAATTTAGCAGGGTAAAGGTTAAAAGACAAATAAGTTGTTTCTCTTCGAAAAAGGCTAACACTTGTTTATAGAAAACCCTTAAAGAAACGTCAGGCATTACTGTTACAGTAAAAGATGGCAATGTAAATGAAATTAGAAGGTTTGGCTTAGATTTTTTTGCTTGGTGGTTGAAGGAAGTCCTTAGAGGATGTGACGTCGCCATAACTGACATATTAAATGATCCGTTGATTGAAAAGATTCTGATTAAAGAATTGACTTGTTGTCAACCACAAGTTGCTTTCAGGAGCTGAATGGAAAGCAGCTGAATGTTCTGTGCTGCTTAAAAAAGTCAGTCTTACGTCAACTGAAATTTCAAACTTATTTATGGGAGGTAATTTCAAATCATATCGCATCGCCTTCTTTGGAATAATTTTTGTAAAACTGACAAAGCCTTCTTGATTTTAAAAACGGAACAAACTTAGTTTAAATGTCGTTTTAGTTTAGGAATGCAAAAGGTCTCAATTTCATATTATTACAACAAAAGATATACATGATTGCTTAAAGGAATGCTGTTTGTTTGACCAGGTTTAACAAAGCCCATTCTTATGGGAATGTTGTTTACAAAGAAATTGAGTCGTGTCGTTTATACTTTTCAAGCGTATTGTTTAAGTGATAAAATGTTTTATTAAAAAAAGTTGAGCTGACAGATCTGAGACGTTTTCAACGGGATCCGGACATTTGCCCCCCAGGACATTTGCCCCCCAATAAAAAAGTGGACTGCTGGACATTTGCCCCCCAGTTGAAATGGTAGATAGGACATTTACCCCCCAGTGCTTATTTCTGAAACAGACATTTGCCCCCCAATATTTTTGTCCCCTAGTGATATTTTAGGAACTTAGTAGAAGATAATTATCATATTGTAGATAACATTGTCTTTGTTTCTTACATATTTCTAGTAGATAATTGCCAAATTAACAAGTTTGAGTGTTAAAAACATTGCACAAATTAAAAAATTATAACATTGTTATGAGCACTTTTATAACTCAATAATAGGCTATTATTTACCTTAACACCTGAATGTAATTAACATATTCATAAAATTTTTATCAATAAAATAGTTTTTTTTTTACTGAAAATTGCCTTTTAGAGTAATTTTAATAATAAAACAACATAAAACACAGTATATCTACTGGCACATAGGACACAAATATTGGGGGGTAAATGTCCATTCTAAAAATAAGAAGTGGGGGGCAAATGTCCTATCTGCCATTTCAACTGGGGGGCAAATGTCCGGTAATACATTTTTTCATTGGGGGGCAAATGTCCTGGGGGGCAAATGTCCTACAATCGTTTTCAACACATTACAACTGAACGTTATGCTTTCCTTGAAAAGGTGTCATGACTCAATAGCAGACAGTTCTGAAAGGCCACCTCGACTGAACTATGATATGTTGGTGTAACTCTTAATGCTCTGTTTAATTGATATATTGTTCCTTTCGCTCTTGTTGTTTTGATTTGTCTAATATAGTATGTACTCTTGTCTATACGTTTTTATCATATAAATCCTTACGTAAAGTTCTCTGGACTGCGGTATTAGGAAACTGTATTAATTGCATGCTCGATAATTATCTTTGCTCTGTTTGAAGCGAGTTTCGTGTAAAAACGTTTCAACGTGTCATAAAATGTTAAACCGGAAGGATAAACGCGCATGCGCTATCAGACTACTAGAAAGATACATTCCATTAGAATTTCCATAATCTGTCCCTTAACGGCTTTTCAAAAGAGATACAACGTCTAGCAAATAGTAAACAAAACTAGATAATAAGAAGTCGGTCAATTAAAATAAAAGAAATCATTTCTTAATTATTTACGTCCCCGTTTCTCATTATATTGTTTTTGTAGAGTAATGCATTAAGATGGATAATTAATTATATAATATGAATACATAAACAATTAACACTGCATTCCAGAATGATAATACGTTGGTAAATTCCTTAAACGCGTTTTGTTTACAAATTAGGAATACAAAAATACAAAAAAAAGAAAACAAGACTGATATTGGAGACCTTAACCTTTGGCATCAACTGGATCAATAAGCACTGGTCCTATTGTTGTAACTGATGGTAGTGCGCGGTTGCTGCACAAACAGAAATCACATCCGGCTGGACCTTTAACGTATCCATTTACACACTGTAACGTACACGTTTGTTGTGAAGGAATACATGGTGTATAACCGGTGCCACTTCCGGCGCCTGTCATCCCACCGCTGCCACCTAGCGGTGAAATCATTCCTGCACTTCCTGTAATGACAGAACAAAAAATGAAATAGAACAAACATAAAACTGTGATAAATTGTTATATATGTTATTATATGAATATCATATGGCAGCGTGTGTGACATTAATATTGTAAACCCGAGGGTATAATGTCACCCGAGACGAAAGCCGAGTGCTGACATTCTGTTTCGAGGGATGACCATATCATTGTCACACACACTGCCATATAATATTTATTTTATTATATCGAACAAAATTAATTAAATAAAAAAGTTATAAAAATGTTTTTAATTCTTTTGTTTTTCTTTCTATAAATTAAATCCGTCTGAATAGTGGCGTCACTACTACATATGTACAAGGGAGGCAATCATTTGAAATATTGAAGCATTTATTTGCCCTTGTATGACATTATATCAGCGCGGTCACATGACCTGACTGCCACTTTCGCTTGGTCACGTGTAATAAAAGGTTGAAAATATTTTTGATATTCAAAATTTCTATTTCTCCGGTAATGGGTTTATATTATTCTGGACGAAAGTGTGGTATAATAAACGCTAATACTGTTCAGTCACACACAAAAAGTTTGACTGTTTAAAATACAGTTACTGAGAAATCTTTTTTTTTCACGAAGGACTAATGTTCGTGTATTTCGGACAAGAAACGATGCGCGAATTTAAAACAGCGCTATCAATAATCCGTTAAATGCATAAATAGTTTCCCGAATTTATTTCCTTTACGGAATATACGTATATAATTTACGCTCGTGGATTTTAGTCTTTCTCAAAATGTCACAATTTGAAATCTTAATGCGCGAATTTAAGGCCGCGCGAAACGGCCTTTTTTGCCGTTTGCGCGAAATTTCATATCTACAACTTCAAATGATTCCACAGTAATTATTATACAATACATTTATTGTCACATTTTTAGGTAGTGGATCCGTAATGACAATTAACTTGCGATATTTCCTGACTAATATGAATTCAATGCGATTGTAATTGAGTAGGATACGGAAAGGTTATATTATGGAGTGTCATTTTAATCGATTTTCCTAGAAAATGTTAATAATTAATCAAACATATATAACACCAACTTAACTTACGAGATATAGAAATAAAACACACATAGTTATATATATATATATTTTAAGTGCAACCTGTTTTTCCTGATTTTATACTTCCATGTAACTGTCAATTGACAATTTACCCGCAACCCATCCCATTAGAAAAAAGAAATCTTTACAATCACAAATACCTTTGCAGAATGTTGATGAAATGGTTTTAACAGAAATGAATTTACAATTATTATATAATGATCTGATGTTTTGAGTATATATCAGAAGAATCAAGCTAACCAAATGTACATGAATAGATAATTTTTTTTGGATAAAATCAGCATCAGATTTCAGCTGATTCATCCATCCTCACGTAACATTTCTTTGGGCTGTGACTGAAGGAATACTAAGGGAAGTGCGGAAAGTTTGGTATCTCACATTAAATGATTTAAAGAACATAGGTCTGTTATCGAGACATGGTAGCCTGGGGCTGAACTACACGGAAATTAAAATGTGAAATACCTCCTCCTCCAAATGGTGAATTAGGAAACGGATTTTGCTGGGTGTTGTAAATAAAGCGTCTCTGTTTGACAGCACTTGACATTCCTGGAATAAAAGAAATACATTTTGATACCGCTATAAAAACATTTAGTACCATTATCAGGTGTTAAAATTCAAGTTAAAAATGTCAAGTTAAAATTTGTCGATGACAAAACGATTTTTTATTAAACAAAAACAGAATCATTACTTATGTTCAAAGTATGATGAAAACAAATAATTTGTCGACTATTTGCAAATTTCTGTATTTATTTTGTTGGGTTTAACGTCGCACTAGCACAATTATAGCCTATATTGCGACTTTCAAAGCTTTGATGGTGAAGGAAGACCCCAGATGTCCTTCCGTGCATTATTTCATCACGAGCGGGCACCTGGGTAGAACCATCGACCTTCCATCAGCCAGCTGAATGGCTTCTTCACATGAAGAATCCAACGCCCCGAGTGAGGCTTGAACTAACATCGGCGAGGAGCATGTGATTTGTAGTCAGCGACCATTACGAAGCCCCCCCCCCCCCCACCCCTCTCCATGCAATGTTCTGCTATCTATAAACAAAGCAAAAGAGTCATATTGAGCCTGTAAGTTTAAACATCATTTGAAGAAGTTTTTGTATTTGTAGTCTTACCTAGCACCGAAATAAAGAGAAGTTTCCAAAACATATTTGTCGATTTCCTTCGATGTCTTGTAAAAGTTTTTTCTTTCTCTATTGTGTGCACAAACAACTGTTAAGTATGATTCCAATCGTAGTTATGAATGTTTATGAACTAGTATTAACAATAAAAATGGGCCAGATATGGACATGCCGTACACTGCCACAAAGTTCTGACTGTGTCCGGAAATATCTATCACAGACATGACCTAATGAACTGATATGTCACCTTCATGCGAGCAGATAATATACAGGTGCATCGTCAAGGCATGTTGCTACGTGATAACTTTATCAGAAAACCTTCTGATTAAATTCTCATCAAATTTAATATGCCGGAAAAAGGTAAAGATAATAAGAATCATACACATTTGCCTACCGTTTAGTTTAGTGTACACATTGAAAAAATATACCTATTCTAATATGACTAGCAATGATGTCGATGTGATATTTAGCGCCATATACATATCGAGAAATAGCGCTTTAAAATTTTATCAAATATTTTACATGTTTAAAACGAGATGTCACATTGCACAACTGTCTTGATTAATTTACATCCATACTGAGTTGGTTATTTGCTTTGCAGAATATTTCGCCACATTTATCGCCCAAACTGAACTCTTCCGCAAGAAGTGTTACCATTTTCTGTCCTAGTGTGTATAAACAATGGAGCGTGAAAACCTACCATTTGACGCCAGGCATGCACAAAAACAACAGTTTGTTTGTTTGTTTGTTTGTTTTTGGGAAGAGGGGGGGGGGGGATGGGGTTAACGCCGATTTTCAACAGTATTTTAGTCATGTAACGGCGGGCAGTTAACCTAACCAGTGTTCCTGGATTCTGTACCAGTACAAACCTGTTCTCCGCAAGTAACTGCCAACTTCCCCACATGAATCAGAGGTGGAGGACTAATGATTTCAGACACACTGTCGTTTATCAAATAGTCACGGAGAACATACGCCCCGCCCGAGGATCGAACTCAAGACCCCGCGATCCGTAGACCAACGCTCTACCTACTGAGCTAAGCGGGCGGGCCTAAAAAGAAAGAAAGAAAGAAAAAAAAAACCAGCAGTTTTATCATATAGAATCTCAGTTTTACAATAAAAGACATATTACAATCGAAATCATTTATAGCAAAACCGTGTTTGAACACTATTTATACACTCGGGCAGTTATACGTCGTTCGAAATAATTTCACTCGGGATGCGCCCTCGGGAAATTATTACGCCGAACATATAACAGCCCATCGTGTATAAAATGTGTTAAAATACGGTTTTGCTAAAAACATTTCTGGGCCTAATTTGCTGAAATTTGAAAGTAATAGATAATAACATACTGACCGTGAATTAAATTACAGATATCAGAAATAAACATTATTCATTTATCGTTATAAAGCACTAAAGCTACCTCTATCATGTAAGTATATTGGACACATAGGCACAACATTAGTTTAACAGTTGGGAGAAGATATATTGTGACCGTTAAAAGTTATTCGCTGATACTTATAGGGGTAAAAATGAAATCCCATCACATATTGTTAGAATTCATATAAGACGCCGTAAAGTACATGTATGAAATTTCAGACATATGACTGCACAGTACTCATATCCACTCAAAAATAGTTCTTCCATGCGAGTTCCGGTCAAGCCGGTGCTATATATGGGACGCGATGGGTTCTTTACTTCTCATAAACAGACTCGATCAAATCTATTCTCTTACTGGTTTGCATGGTTGTGTTGATCTTCTGATAGGTTTGTTAACAGATAGAATCTATATATTATAAATGTAAGTTTTGACTTATTCATTTTTTTTTCTCAATGGCCGAGTTTATATCAAACTCAGTGCCACGGGAGGATATTCATTATCATTATATAGCTAGGAATTTTCTGTCTGAAATACAGACTGTTTTTCACTAATAAATACAAACCTTTTATGCGGAAACATATTCAATGGTTGGACAATTTTTTTTTAGTTCTGACGTCAGAAATGATGCACTAATGATCTATCGCTGATCCTTGTGTCAAAATGATTTCAAACAAATTTTCAAAGTTACTTGTGTAGAATAAAAGTCAATTTCGACTGATGTAACACTAGAAATAGGTTTTTATAAGCACATTGAGGTATCTAACTCTCGAGCCGAATATATCTACATAATTGCAAATCAGATATTGTTATGATAACCCTATTTCATCATGAACTCTGAATGAGTGGCCTTCATCTTCATTGCGGATACAAATATTGCGGTCGGTTTTGCGTCCTGACTCCTTGTCAGTTCGGGTTCAAATCCTTATTCCGGCCCAAATGATATATTAACCCAGATCATTGCAACAATAAAAACAAAGAAAAAAAAATCAATTAAAATGTCTACACACCTTGAGAAAAGTAGGATGTGTTATGGTTTCAATGTGGTTAAAACTGCTATTAATGTCAGTCTGTTTTCGAAACCGGATACGCTTGTAACGGGTTCTTTTTAAAGTGCTCTCAAAGGAGCGTCAGTTTTGAAGAGCAGATTCACGCCTACCTTGCTCCAAAAGCACATTTTTTATAAACCTACACCAACGTCAAAACATAAAAAAAGAAATACACGTAAACAAGGAGAGGGAGTTTACAAAAAATAAACATCAAAGTCTGAGTTAGTTTACGTTAACGCTAGTTAAGCGTTACGTTATTGATAAAGTGTAAATTTCAAATTGTGTCACTATAACCTATACGGTCACATTTATGTTTGGTTCCGCTATAAATGAAGGCGTTTAAACCGCACACATCCCATTTTAATGACATTTCGGTTTAAACATAAATGTAAGGCGTTGTACTTGTAACATTTGGCATTGATTACTAATATTGAACGTCGCGTTACGTTATTTACGTAAAGTTGGCGGGGGCAGATGTTCTATTAATATCATATATTAGTAATAAAAACAAAAATGTCTGATTGATTGTTTCATGTGTTACGGTCAAATATTTATTAAACCGCACTCTTAGGGAAAAGTGCACGCTTCGATATAAATAAAATCATTAAAAAACTGTAATAAGGGTGTGGTTAAAAATAAACTTTTCTTATTTCAAGCAAGCCCTGTTCACACGATTATTATATAGTGAATAAACTTTGCGTAATAAACTTTACAGTTCAATACAGTCAAGCCTGTTTTAAACAGACAGTCTAGTGAGTTTCACATAATGACTGCTTAAGACAGATACTGCTAAAGGAAAGTGGCTGAATAATACAGGTGGCCGCTAAAGCAGGTTTAATTAGGCCTACATTATATTTTGAACCGAAACTTTATTAGACAGAGCATCTGCAAGTACTGAAATCACTTTCAACCCATACATTCTGATCTGACTGTTCCAGTTTCCAGCTTATTCAATATCCTTGAAGCATCCGCCCGGTATTGTAAATAGCAAAATCTGTTACTGCTCTTCCTACAATCAAGGTTTAACAGGAAATACATCTAAACCAGTCAAGTTATGATAATTCTAGAACGCAATGGCTATATTTTCATATTTAGTAAAACTAATATGAGCCGCACCATGAGAAAACCAAGATAGTGCATTTGCGACCAGCATAGATCCAGACCAGCCTGCTTTCAAAACCTATTGCAACTAGAGAAAACATAAGCGAACAGCATGGATCCTGACCAGACTGCGCGAATGCGCAGGCTGGTCTGGATCCATGCTGCTCGCAAACGCACTATGTTGGTTTTCTCATGTTGTGGTTAAATATGTCTTTAATTTATGCCCAACGTTCCAAATAAAGAATGAAATATATGTATGTGGAATGAATGACCTTTGATTTATTGCCACATTTACACGAACCATTTAACACTGGCGTAGATCATTTTAAAGTATAATTGAGCCGCGCCATGAGAATATCAACATAGTGGCTTTGCGACCAGCATGGATCTAGACCAGCCAGCGCATCCGCGCAGACTGGTCAGGATCCATGCTGTTCGATTTCAAAGCCTATAGCAAAAGAGAAACCATTAGCGAACAGCATTGATCCTGACCAGGCTGCACATCCGCAACAATTTAATGTACGACCTTGACCTTGAACCGTCACTTTTTCATGACGTCTCATCGTAAGAAGCAGTTATGCCAAGCTATTTCAAAATCTGTTTTAAAATAAGGTAGATGGTAAAAGTGTATACAGCGGACATGCTTTTCTTACGGGAATAGGACAGATAAACGGACAGTTGGCCGGACAAAAACATGATATCTTTACAAAACTAGTGCATATTGAATATACATAGTTATACATTATTTAAGGAACACGGCAATACGATGGAGGTCTAAGTCACTTGGAAATAACTCGAGTTACCACGTGAACACGGCCTTGCAAAAACAATAGTCATTTTAGCCATGCGTGAACTTCCTACTACATCATCATTTAAAGCAATACAAACCTAATACACTTAGATCTTACCATTACTTTAAAACCATATTTTCATCCGGTCTCGTAGTTGTCTTTTTCGTGTAGAAACTTTATTTTTGACTTAGAATTTCCAGGTGATGTATTTGACAAACATAAAGCATTCGTTATAGTGAACCAAGGGAATGCAATAGCAAGATACACTAAAAATTATTTGAAAATGGATTAGGAACAAATGAAGCATAACTACGGTGAGTGAAGTTTATTTTATTGTTGGTACATTGAAAGTTTGAAGGGACATTTTAATTTATTAAAATAACTTAACAACCTGTTGTCAAATGTACGTAAATCAGCAGGGAATAGTCATTTGGGTAATAAAAGCATCATTTCGTTCATTAAAGTGTCATTTCTTTCATAAAAACGTCGTTTCTAACATAAAACAGATTATAAAAACGTAATTTCGTTTATGTTTTAAAATGTTGCAACGTTTTGAAGATTTCAAATTAAAAATAAGATTTGTACTGTGCGGGTAACTTTAATTTTATTTAAACTCTTTGTTTTACAAACTGATTGGATTTTACATAATTCTTGTTTCCAGAGCTACCTTTTTTCTTTTTTCTTTTCGGGTTAAACATTAACCATTATGCCAAATACTGTTAAGTATTTGAAGAAAATAGACAATACTTGATTATGTCACTTTGAAGTTTCATTACAATTCATTTCAAATTAAGTTTCTAGTAAAGAGTTAGAATGGATGCAGTCCCTAAATAACAAAATGCAAAACGTTCCAACATCTACACATTATGCAAAAGACTGTTTTAGAGGTTCTTATTGAGGTAATCAGCTAGTGATTGGCAGTCAAGCAAGTGTCTTCAATCAAAACATACATGTATATTTAACTTACATTACGTTTACGGTTGAAATGTCATGCACGAGCTGTTCAAACATCTAAGTAAATTAATTGTTAATTAAATAGTCTACGTTTCAACTTCCGAGCTTTAATCGATTAGACTTGCAAATTAACACTAAACATTTAACGAACAGCGTGTGAGCTTAGTCTTAAAATACTTCAATAAATCAATTAACGATCTGATTAAAGAGCTTGTATATATCAACATAGGCAATGTACCGGTAACTAAGGCCTGAGCAGATATCTCGTAAATACAATGCGCTTGTGATATCATTACCTATAAATGACAAACTGCAATGACACTCGGCAATGTTCCTGTGTCCACTCTTTCTCGTCAGGCAATTTGGCATTCTCCAAAAGCAAATACAGCTCAACGCTTAACTTTCTGTACAAAAACTAGAAAATGCTGAAATCGCGTGCGGAGAAAACGCAATTACCAACAAACGTCTGCTTCGTAAACGACACACCCAATGTTACATTGTCTGAAAGCTTTCGCTGACAAACTTGCTGGTCAGTCTATCAGTGTAGTACATTAAAAAGAAAATTCATATCTCAACACACGTGATGTAAAACGGGCCCCAAAACACACCTAAAATAACACGTTTAGTGAAAAATATGAAACACTCTTTATAATGTAAGTAACAATACAATGAGGGCAAGAGTTGTGTAGATAGTTGATACATCTTCACAAAAAGAATGTTTTAATAGACAAAAAGCATTGCTTTTAAACATCCGCGTAAGAACGTATAAAAATGACACATAAAATATGTAGTATACACATTCACAGACTGCAAATGTTATACATAAAATACTCCATAATTGTGTCATTTTATTTAAGACAAAGTAACATTAATTTTGTGTGTGTAAGAAGAATCCCACACACATTATGTGTTCTGAAACAATACATAAAACGTAATCTTGAAAAATTTAATTTAGTTAAACTGCCTAGTAAAAGTGCAATTTTTCATCAAAATATTAAAATGATCTAGATCGAACGTCTTTTACATATCGCAAATGGAAAAAAAATATACAAATATTCATACTGGTTAACACTTTATGTATTTGCACACTTAGATTAACCAACTCAAACTTCATATACTAGTAGATAACATTCTTTCGCATGGATTGTTAACAGGATATTCTGTTGCAATGACATGAATGAACCAGATCTGTTTTGACTTTCAGTACGACGTAAGTATTATTATCTAAACCTTAATACATCTCTGTGTAAAACAGACTTGAAACTTGTTAGTTGTGACAGATTACTCGATAGGTATATGTAAAGTAAATGACATATCATTTTGTATACAGGTCGCTTAACCAGTACCGCCCAAAATTCGACTTTTCAAAATGAGCATGTCGCCATATCGCCATATGAACAAACAATATTAAAAATTCCTCAAACAGATAACGATGCAAATACTTTATATAGTAATACCTCACGCCTGTCATCGCAAGAATCCCATATAACAAAAAAAAATGTTAGATACTCTTGCTATTTTATTAAACATCCTGTATTTAATTCTGTTGAAACTATTCTCTACATGTTTAGGATATTCACTGTTTAACTCAGACATTTCTATAAAAGTGGCTTATGACATATAGTACAGATTTATGCCATTGTCACAAACGTAGTATATATAGCTTATATTAAATACAGATTATTTCATTTTTATAAACGTAGTGTAATATAATATAGCCTATGATGTTAAGTACAGAGTGTAATGTAGCTTATGACGTTAAATACAGATTAATTCATTTTTTCACAAACGTAGTGTACTATAGCTTATGATGTTAAATACAAATTAATTCATTTTTTTTACAAACGTAGTGTAATGTAGCTTATGGTATTAAATACAGATTAATTCATTTTTACAAACGTAGTGTAACTAAATACAGATTAATTCATTTTTTTTTTTACAAATGTAGTATAATATAGCTTATGATGTTAAATACAGATTAATTCATTTTTTGTTACAAACGTAGTGTAATATAGCTTATGGTATTAAATACAGATTAATTCATTTTTTTACAAACGTAGTGTAATGTAGCTTATGATGTTAAGTACAGATTAATTCATTTTTTTACAAACACTTAGTGTTATCTAGCTTATAATATTCAGTACAAATTGATGCCTTTTTCAAAAACATAGTGTAAGATAGCTGATGATGTTAATTAAGTACAGATTAATTATTTTTTTACAAACGTAGTGTAATATAGCTTATGGTGTTAAATACAGATTAATTAATTTTTTGATACAAACGTAGTGTAATATAGCTTATGGTATTAAATACAGATTAATTCGTTTTTTTACAAACGTAGTGTAATGTAGCTTATGATGTTAAGTACAGATTAATTCATTTTTTTACAAACACTTAGTGTTATCTAGCTTATAATATTCAGTACAAATTGATGCCTTTTTTCAAAAACATAGTGTAAGATAGCTGATGATGTTAATTAAGTACAGATTAATTATTTTTTTACAAACGTAGTGTAATATAGCTTATGGTGTTAAATACAGATTAATTCATTTTTTTACAAACGTAGTAGTGTAGTAGAATATAGCTTATGATTTTTTAAATACAGATTAATTTAAACAATAAGTTTTCGGCAACATTTCAAAATTTCAACAAAAATCAAACAATGGCGTCATATAAATATACTCTTTTTATGACCTCAAAAAGTCTCCCCGTACTTGGATTCAGTGTTGTTATATTTTCTGCTTCTTTGGGATCATGGGGTCCATTCAACATAATTATGTGTAATAGAGTTCCGCTTAAGCCGGTGCTGGAAGTGTGTGTGTGTGTGGGGGGGGGGGGGGGGGGGGGCCCCTTTCATTACCTCTCATGAACAGACTCTATCAAACCGAGTCTGCTATTATTATTCTTGGTTGCATTCTTTGTTTCCATCAGATCATTTTACAGATTTTATTTTTTTCAACTCATTTTTGAAACGTCACAAAAATATATATAAATGTCCAAAATTTGCAAAATAGCAATAAATGCTACTCATGAGACAAAAATAAAATAACGCCGTTGTCTTATTTGAATGGAAACGTTAAATTTGATATATGTATGATATGTAAGCATGTTCTTGTAAAAATATCAGAATAAACCAATCGGTATTCTTATATAATCTTATAGGCGATATTCAGCCATTTTCTGAAAACTCAACATCTGAGTGTATTTTGTGACTCCTTAAAAACTGGGTAGTGGTGGTAAACTCTAATACATGATTTGACGTCGACATTATTGAAATTTTGATATATATATTTATATATATTTTTAAATGTTAATATAGATCTAAATGTATGATTCATTTTGAAATATTACAGACATTAATCTTTAAGATAATGACAAAATGAGCCGTGCCACGAGAAAACCAACATAGTCGGTTTGTGACCAGCATAGATCCAGACCAGCCTGCGCACCCGCGCAGTCTGGTCAGGATCCATGCTGGTCGCTAACAGTTTCTCCAATTCCAACAGGCTTTAAAAGCGAACAGCATGGATCATGACCAGACTGCGCGGATGCGCAGGCTGGTCTGGATCCATGCTGGTCGCAAAGCCACTATGTTGGTTTTCTCATGGCGCGGTTCAAATAGCAAATGGTGGATAAGCTGCTTTGTTCAGTATTCTTACAAAAATTAATTTTTTTATTTATTTTTTTTAATTTAGAGAGAATTGCAATAAATCTTGGGCGTGTTTATTACTAGATGCAAATTTCCTCATCTTTCATGGCGGATAATAATTAATAAATATTGCACAAACTTCAATCTGTAATAATAAAATTCTTAATATATCAAATACCTGCAAGTATATGTGTTTTTATGATTGATCTGGAAAAGAAGAATGACTGCTTCTCTATGAACAATAAACCTTAGAAATTTTATCTAAGTGGTGGATGGAGTTTTGTTACATTCAGTCATTTGGCATTACAGAAAAATTAAACGCACTTTCTAAAACGCAGAAATTATTCACTGTTAAAACATATTTTGCTGTCAATAGTTTAGAGCATTATCATTTATTTATTTATTTATTTATTTGGGTTTAACGGCGCACCAACACAGTGTAGGTTATATGGCGCCAAACAGGACTTCAAATTTTGGTTCTACATCTCATTTACATCGAAATAAAAACATGAGGTATGGAATAAAAATTTGCATACCTGCTGGAATCACAGTTACTGCAAAACCAAGTGTTAAGACCCTATTAGTCGCCTCTTACGATCATGCAAGGGTAAGGCAGTGGTTCCAATTCTTTTCATACATAGATCGTCCCAGAACCACATGGGGCTAGAGCATTATCAAGCATTAAGTCAGCTATTATTTGCTTACAACTGGCTTAAAATCCTCAATGAGCCGTCCCTCCTTTCTATATGTTTGTTTATCTATACCATTCATGCACAGAATTGCAGTTACAGTTTGTGCTGCCGATGGCTCTTGGGAGACGGCTTGTCCTGTTGGATATTTATTATCGCTTCTTTCGTTAACAGGGAGTGCACATTGGATAGCGATTGGCCATTTTTATAAAAAAAAATTTTCACTTCATCAAGCTATTTGACTAAATGTTAACACAAATATGGAAAAATTTAGATCAATCTAACCTACGCGCTGGCACGTAACAGAACACACCGTCGGCGTAAATGCCTGTACAAGGTTAAACTAACTTCAAGACTGATAGTGACTTCCAGTTTAGAGTTGTTTATTTTCGTCTGTAAGTATATTTTAAAAAAAACTGGGCGTGATGCATATTTCATTTAACTTTAGAAGAAGTAGCATTATTTTAACTTTGGTGCTTATATTTCCTTGTAACACGGATGAACGGACATCGGCGATATATGACCATTTTGCGTCGATTCGCCGTAAAACCCAGCTCACTCACACATCTCCTCGGTTGTTTACAAATAAGGGTGTTACTATTCAAAAAAATAATTTGAGAAGAAAAAAAATGTTCGCCTGAAATTTTGTCGATTTGAAGTAAAGCGGAATTATGTACATGTATTTTCTTTTTGGTGAATCAACAATTTACTTCATTATTGAAAGTAAACAGACGGAACGTGTCTTATAGGTAAAAAGCTTTATACAAGCAATTTTGGTTAAATACCGACATTGTTTCCTATAGGCCTTCACTATGTACCTATTTTTGTTCTCTTTTGCGGAAGACCTATACAATAACACATGGAATGTACACTTTTTTCTACTGAATCACAAGAGACACTTTAAAGTTATATCTCCACATTGGATTAACCGATTAATTTGTTTTGAAATTTTTATTCGAAACGTCTTTCAATAGTTTTATATGTTCGTACTGTATACAAAGCCAACCTTTTGTAAATACCTAAATTTCCATGAAATTAATATTTTAATTTGTTATTCTTATGTTTTAATATATTTTACGAAATAATCAAACTGAACATTACAACGGCGCACTTATAGCACGTTGTTTAACTATTTTTAATTACAGAAAGTAGCAGTGGTATTTTTTTTATTTCTGTTTAAAGCAAACTAATTGAGCAAAAACTTTAACATCTGTTAATTAACCGCCGGAAATTTTAACATATTCCTTTTGCCTATGTTTTGTTGCGTGCATTACACGACATTTGCCTTATTTCAGAGAATTCGCAAGCTCATTATAACTGAATGCAAATATTCTCCCTTGCAAAATGATAGATTGTTGCTATTATGTTTAACCTTTAACCTGCTAAATTTCTATAATGAACTTAACCATCATTCAATTTGGGCAGTACCATTTATTAGTCGAAGGGGTGTTCACTGAAAATTTACTGACTGAATAGCGAACAGCGCAGACCATGATCAGCTTGCACGGGTGTGCAGGCTGATCTTGGTCTGCACTGGTCGCAAAGGCAGAATCACTTGCCGCCAGCAGGCTAAAGGTTAAAAACTTGCGCATACCTTTATTAAAAGGTGATCTTGACTTAAGTTGTAAAGTTCTATTTATAAGTTATGAAAAGGAGCATCACGAAACCTACTAAGGAGAACTGTGACCAACTGCTATGTTTTGTTTGTTTGTTTTGGGTTTAACGCCTTTTTTCAACAGTATTTCAGTCATGTAACGGCGAGCACTTAACCTAACCAGTGTTCCTGGATTCTGTACCAGTACTAACCTGTTCTCCGCAAGTAACTGCCAACTTCCCCACATGAATCAGAGGTGGAGGACTAATGATTTCAGACACAATGTCGTTTATCAAATAGTCACGGAGAAAATACACCAACTGCTATGAGTTATTGTTGATTGATTAATTGATTGGTAGATTGGATTGATCGCACTGGTTTATTAAAATATTGTGTCGGTAGAAACTTAGAAATACAACTACTAATCTATTCATAACGAACCAAACAGAACAGAACAAAACATGTATCATATTAGATTTGTACATATAACATCATTAAATCTGTAAAAGCAGTGTTCCTGTTAAGAAAAGCAGTAAATACCGTTTCATGCCGCAGCTTTTTTTTCCGTATGTGATTTCGGCAATCTCTGGCATTGCTCATTTGAGCTACACTGACGCCTCAAAAATGCATAAATAGCAGTCGCTATGAAATCACTAATTGTCCTTATAGGTCAAAGACCGTCAAACGCAAGTTGCCATCCGTCATGATCTGTATCTGTGAATATATTTTATAAAAGCTTTCAATTCTGAACATAACGCAACACTTTAATGTACGATTACATAGCAATTTTATACGAGAGAGATAATTTGCATTCAACTAAAGCATTTATTTTTAAAGAAATATAATTCTTTCGTGAAAATTAAAAATACAATATAGTAACAAACATAGCTTTGTATGTTTACAGAACAGAAAAACTTTGAAAATACAATGAACTTTTGAAAATGTCTACTATGATCAATGAAAATAGACACCCTTCATTATCTTATATTTCCATACATCAGAGACTTTAACAACATTATATCTAAATTAGACTTTTCTAAAACGTAAGGGTATAAATCCAAGAGGGCAAATCACATCCCAAAAGCGTTGCCTCTCTAAACGGCAAGCCTGCATGCGTGTACACTAACAATCTACATACACCCGCACATAAATTAATTATACCGAGGACAAAAGGAACAAATAAGGAAACACAGTGGGGCACCGCCTTAAAACGGTCAGTGGCAAAACCACCACTGGGGAGCTTAAACCGGATTGTGGTGCATCTAATCAGCATGCTCCATAGTCACAGGACAGTGCACAACCACGAACCAAATCATACTGTAACGAAGTATCAAACAACAGTTTTTTATGAACATAAAAACATCGGAATGTTACCACTGTGGGGAATCACATGATCAAAAAAATCTCTAAACCAAAATAAATGCATGAATTATATGAATAATATTGAAGCAACTTTTGTTGTAAATCTAAAAGATAGCCTATCATATAGCAATAAAGATGTATCTTAAAATTACATAGATTTCAATCACAATTCCATTCTGATTATCTTGAACACTTCAAGAAACTGAGACTTCTTATGTTCCTTAGTGTTTTTAACAACAGGATATCTATCATTACTGTCAACTATATACTTATTTAACAATTTTCAGTAGTCTTATGTTAGGATATGTTTATATTCCATATCTTATCATGGAAGGAAATGTATTCATGTTCTTCAAAATAAAACTTTGGTTTAGAGATTATTTTGATCATGTATACTTAACCACAACAGCCTAAAATATGCATTTATGAACATAAAAAAACTGATCTAAAACTACAAATGGAAAAAGCAAATAAAATCTTGACTTTGTGATATGTCAGTATAAAGGCAATGTACAAAATGGAAATGTGTTACATTAAAAGTGTTTTCGTGTAGCATTTGTAACCCCTCCCATCTTAAGTAATCAACTTGCATTACCTAATCAGCTGTCATACATTTTGACAATAATTGCACAAGAAGCCGGCGATAATGGAGGTGAATACAACCAAACTGTGTACTGGAAAGTCAGAAATTTCCTCGAGGGATTTTTTCGTTATATTCGCTAATTGTCCGTCTTCGAGAAAATGAACATTCGCGAATGTTTGTTTGTTTTGGGTTTAACGCCGTTTTTCAACAGTATTTCAGTCATGTAACGGCGTGCAGTTAACCGAACCAGTGTTCCTGGATTCTGTACCAGTACAAACCTGTTCTCCGCAAGTAACTGCCAACTTCCCCACATGAATCAGAGGTTGAGGACTAATGATTTCAGACACAATGTCGTTTATCAAATAGTCACGGAGAACATACACCCCGCCCGAGGATCGAACTCGCGACCCCGCGATCCGTAGACCAACGCTGTTACCTGCTGAGCTAAGCGGGCGGGCTATTCGCGAATGTGGTATTGTTGTTCTATAATTAGTGTCATGTTTTAACAGGTTGAATATTCTTCCATTTTCAAATGTAGCCAACTTTAAGCTTCACGAAAATATCTGAATTCACAGTAACTGGTATACGAACAAAAAAATATCCACATACGCAGAACGCAAGAACGCAGCCATCCATGTAACACACTTATACACATGTATACATACTCTGTGCACATATACATTAGGAATAAATAAATGAATAGAATAAATATAAAACACTGGTAGAAAAATCATAACGAAGACAGAGATGTTTGCTTTTGTGGTTTAACGCCGTTTTTAACACTATTTCAGTTATGTAACGGCGGGCAGTTGACCTTACCAGTGTTCCTGGAGACTGTACCAGTACAAACCTGTTCTCCGCAAGTAACTGCCAACTTCCCCACATGCAACAGATTTGGAGGACGAATTATATCAGACACCCTGTCTTTTATCAGATCGTCACTGGAACACACGCCCTGCCCGGGGATCGAACTCACGACTCCCCGATCTGTAGATCTGTGCTCTCCTTATTGAGCTAAGCAGACGAACCAAAGATACAAATACAGTTTTTTATTCATTAACGTCTGTCCGCTTAACTCAGTAGAAAGAGCGCAGATATGCGGATAGCAAGGGCCGTAAGTTCGATGCATGTTTGAAGCGCATGTTCTCTGTGCCGATTTAATAATGACATACTGTCTGATATAATTCGTCCTCAACCTCTGGCCCATGTGGGGAAGTTGGTAGTTACTTGTAGAGAACAGGTTTGTACTGGTACAGAATCTATGAGTAGTGGTGGTTAACTGCCCGCAGATAAATATCTGAAATACTATTGAAATATGGGGTTAAACCCAAAACAAACAATAATCCATTAACCCTTATCATGCTAAATTTCTATAATAAACTTGTCCATCTTCCAATTTGGAAAGTACCATTAACTATTAAAAAGATGTGCACACTGATTATGATCTACACTGGCCGCAAAGGCAGAATCAGTCGTGTCCAGCATGATAAGGGTTAACGATTATATAATGAACGAATGTGAACTTAATAGGACTTTAAAAGATTTCCGAAAGTTGCGGTTTAAAGTTAATAATCAACCCAATAGATAATTAACGAGTCAAGTTGGTTGATAATTAAGGTAATGAACCAGTAATTAACATTTTGTAACTTACAACACCATCACGTATTCTCCTAATACTCTTTTCGGCATTTTCCGACCGCTGACGGAAACAGCCGGAGAACGCCGAAATTGCATATGGAGAATACGGAATCACACGGAAATTACCGACAGTCATTAATGGGTTCATTACCTGAAAAGCACAAGACTAACATTATAATAAGAGATAGCAGTCACGTGTTAACAAAAACATCAACGAACAATGAATTATATTTTATTGATATAAATTATAATATTACTCCTACATTAATCTTTAAAAGAGATATCATTTTACAAATATTCATTAACATAAAAAAACAGCTAAAGAGGTAATTTAGGTAAGTGATAGCGTAAATATACACATGTGTAAAACGTATCTTTACTTCATCTATGATCCATGTTGTTTTAAAGGAGTACAAGCGGCAACGTAAAGGGAACAGAGAGTTATGATTCAATGAAATTATATCATTAGAAAATGATCAATTTGCAACACTTAATTACAATTCAAGGAAAAGAATTTTGTTGAGTTTAACGTGGCGCCGACATAATTATAGGTCATATGACAACGTTCCAGCTTTGATGGCGGATGAAGACATCTGATGCCCCTTCGTGCATTATTTTGTCACGAGCGGGCACCTGGGTAGAACCACCGACCTTGCGTAAGCCAGCTGGCTGGCTTCCTCGCATGAAGAATTAAACGCCCTGAGTCAGGATCGAACCTACTTCGATGAGGGGCAAGTGATGTCACACTCGGCCACGGAGGCCCCTTCGAGTAAAGAACGATCAAGATTGTGACAAAATATAGTTAAAACATGAAAGGTAGAAAATAAGTTATTTTTATAGTCATTACTTATACGAGCATTATTTAAAAACAAGAAGGGGCCTCCGTGCCCAAGTGGGTAAGGTCCCTGACTTTGAATCACTTGCTATTCATTGAGGTGGGTTTGAGCCTCACTCGAGGCGTTGAATTATTAATGAGGAGGAGCGATCCAGCCAGCTTGCGGAAGGTCAGTGGTTCTATCAAGGTGTCCGCCCGTGATGAAATAATGCACGGAGGTGAACATGAGGTATTTCGCCACCATCAAAGCTGGACGTCGTCATATGCTGTGTGGCGGCCGTAAAAAGTCGCCCCGACTTCATCTCAATGTTGTTATATTATCTGGTCCTTCGGGATCATTGATTTCAACTCATTTAGATTTGAAGATTGAATACTGCTTAGGCCGGTGCTTGGGGCGTGGGCAGTGTTGTATTTTCCATTACTGCTCATGAACAGACTCAATCAACCAGAGTCGGCAATTTTCACTGTTGCCTCGTTCTCGGTGCTTCTGGGAGATCTACTTTTCAGATTTTATTTTAAGTGTGACGGGTTATTTTTTTAATGTTTTTGTCGGGTTTAACGTCGCACCGAAACGATTATAGGTCATATGGCGACATACCATGTACCGGCGTACTAGACTCATTATTTTTTACTTTTTAACTTGGTAAATCGAAAGTATAAACGAACTAGTGTGTAATAAATTTAAGTGCATCAATATAATACATAATCTTTTTCACCCTATCTGCAATTCATATAAGCCTAATACTTAAAATACAAATCGAAATATGGGAGTACAAGCTGTGTCATCATACATCTCCTTTGAAGATATAGCTTTCGATAAAAGTAGTTTTCGATAAAAGTAGTAAGAAATGTGCAATGATCTTGCAAAAGGTTCGGATTTGTGCATTTTGTTCAACGCAGTTATATAAAACTCAGTGATGTGTCATAAAAACAGTAACTATCCGATCAAAGTTGAAAAACAGTTTTCGTCATTCTCAAGGACCAGAAATTTATGAATATTATAACAAAACTCTTAGCTAAAAATACATAAAATCATCAGTTTCAATTAAAAAACAGCAACAGAAATTCAGTTATTACAGTGTAAGTTTTATCATTTCGCAGTCAAAAACGTGACTGTAGAGCTTCATAAATATTATTATAGTCATCTTATTTACTTAAGAAATAATAAGTTCCCAAACGTGGTTTATCGTAGAATAACCCGAGTTTTGAGTTCTTATGCGTAAGAATATATCACGAAGGCCGTAGGCCTGAGTGATATATTGTTTCGCATAAGAACGAAACCCTCGGGTTATTCTATGATAAATCACACTTGAGAACTTATCATTTCGATTCTAACACGACATACTAGTATCAACAGTGTTACAAACATGGTAACTACTTTTTACGACCGTGCTACGCACCTGGATCGGATGACATCATTGCACGCAAGTGGTTTATTGCAGAATTTTTCTCTAAATGTATGTAGGTTATGTTAGAATAATTCTTATTGCGCTGACACAACTCTTTGAAATGATACCAAAAAAAACATGGGGCATCGCTTTGTGGATTAGATACCTTAACTTTTAGCCTGCTGTCGGAAAGGGATTTCGGCTTTGCAAAAAAATCATCCTCATTACCAACTTTTAGTAACATCGATCTATTGGAAAATCGATAAATTTGCCTATATAAACAAAGAAGGAAAAAAATACTTAAACTTAAATAGAAAAAGTTCTATTTGGAAATCAAAAATTCGATACCCCACAAATTAAAGTTTAATTTATTCCGGATATAATGAATATTTTTTTTAAAAAAATATTTTAATATTTGGTTGGTCCTTTTTTACTTTAAACAGACCTCAATTCATATAGACTCTATAGGAAACGGGTAAAAAGAAACTGACTTTTTCAGATATAACAGATAAAATGAGATATTTTCCGCAAAAAATAAAAAATTCGATACCCCTAAAAATGTAGAAAAATTATTTAATTTTCGTTATGTGTAATTTGTTTTAAATTTTATAATGGTTTGTTTGGTCCTTTTTGCATTTTAGTGTGTACAGTGAACATTTCTTAAAATATTCCGGCTTTTTCCGCCATCATTCGTAAGTACTCGGAAGCTGTTACGGAAAATATTGTCGTCTGCTAGTCTGACTTTGTCGGTACAAATTGTTATTGCTCAAAGCCTATAAATTGTAGGCTACTTCACATTGACAAAAAAAAAAAAAAGAAATTGTAATTAGACAATTTAAAACAAATTGATTGTTGAACTCAGAAACGCCGAAACCTAGATCTACTGTCGTTTAAAATAACGTTAGGGAGGATTTAGTATTCAATTCGCATTAAATATACAAATGCTTTTAATTTTCATCGCAAAAAAAAGCAACTAATTATCTTGTCTTTCCGTAAAATATAGTCTGTCAGTAATTGAGTTTCAAAGCATTCTTAAGAAATATAACGACGATTAATTTATTAATTTCCAGTTACCTTTATTATTTTTTGCCGAAGGATCTGGAGACATTTTTATTGCCGCGGCGGTCCGGATCCGATCTCCGACGCAGTCATCATTTTTTCTTCATATAGGATTATATAAGTTGTTTTTTTGTTTTTGTTTTTTTTTTAAAAAATCATTTTCTATTATTCATAATATGACCAAACGTTAATTTGAAAGACAGCCTTGATGAACTGATAATTCTGCTTCTTTCCGAACCTCCATTGTATATATTATTCTGTATTCTTAAATTAATGCATGTTTTTTTGGTACATTTTTTAATCATTCGTTTTAAAAAAATTGCGATATCTATTATTTGATTTAATTGTAACAAATAACTTAAAATTACCCTTTGACTTTTATTGTGTATTACAATATTGCCTAGGGGTAAACAATATCCGGTCAGTGTTGTTTCAAGGCGGGTCATAAAAGATATGTTACCCCCACTTACTATAAGTATTTTATGGTTTTATGGTTTTTGCGTTGTAATATATTTCTGTCTTTATATTTCTGTCTTTTCCCTTTCTTTCATGAAATTTGTTTTTACGATTTTTACCCTTATTTCATGAATCATATGACAGTAGAAAGAATCAACAAATTTAAAATTCACATCGTTAACAGAGCTGTTCCGTAAATATTTACTGAGTAAAGATCCTGGCCCAAATTACACGAAAAATATTATTATTACTTAGGTAAGTCTGCTAAAATTGAGATATTGATGAAGTTATTGTTATTTAATGTTGTAGTAGTATTTGTCAGCAGTACCAATTCAAGTCACGCAAATATGATATTTCTATTTAGACACGATATAAGAAATGTATCCTTACCATGCTAAATTACAATAATGAACTTGTCTATCTTTCAATTTTGACAGTACTATTAAATATGAAAAGGGTGCATACCAAAAACCTTACTGGCTGAATGGCAGACAGTGCAGATCATGATCAGTCTGCACGGATGTGCAGGCTGATCATGATCTACACTGATTACAAAGGAAGAACCAGACGTGTCCAGCATGGTAAGGATTAAGTATTTTCTTTTAAAAGTATAAGTCTTATTTCTGTACTTCTTTTTCTTTAAAGCGACCGGCCTCCAGATCGTTCGACAACAAAAATACTTTTTAGATATCTTGAAAAAAATGCTATATTTCTTATGAAGGCTTCAAAACTTAATTACTGACAAACTTTATGTTATGGAAATACATGAGAATTTGCTGTTTTTACTACCGTTTACGATGAAAATCGAAAAACGTTAGTGGTTTAGAATTTTGAAAATAATTTAGAATCAAAAGCTCATTTTCTAATGTTCATAATATGTGAAAGAAAGCGCGTATAGAGGATGTATATACGCTTTCTAAATAGTTTAGATACCATATTCATATTCTTGAATATTTATTTTATTTACAGACAGTTTCTTGTGCGTAAATATTTCTTTTCTGTACATAGATATACGTTAGCATGATGTTTCATGTATTAAAAAGAAAGTAAATCTATGTGTTCGATGTATAAAATGTAACGATTTCTAAATATTTTACATAACATATTCATAAATATTACTTTTATTTGACAATTAATAATAAAGTGTTATATAAATTTTCGACTTGTTCCGATTTTCACTTTAATAATTATCAAAACTGCATTCAATTCAAATATATCGTTTAACAAACCGCCCGCCTGTAAATGCATCAGTTAATTATCGATTATTCCCCCGTATTACTACAACAACAACAATTAGTACGGAAATCAACGAATCCGTACGGTAGCGATGATATTGGATTATTGGTTTTATTGATTTTTATGATAGGTAGATCTGTCCCGCTTTATCGGTTTCGAGATGTTACTAAAAGTTGGTAATGCTGTGTATTATTGCTATACAATGGGCTCGTAATAGAACTGCTTTAGCTCATTTGTATCTCAAAGATTCTTCGAATGAAATTTTAAGAACGCGTAGATTTATTTAACATCAGCCTGCACATCATGGTCTGCAATGTTCGCTATTCAGTCAGTAAATTTTCAGTGAACACCCCTTTAAATAATAAATGATACTGCAAAAATTAAATGATAGGCCACTTGATTTTAGAAATTTAGCAGGTTAAAGATTAAGATATGTACAGAATTTCGTAGACAATGTAAACGCAAATAGAACGAGGATGAAACCACCAAATAAAGGAACACTGTAGGGCACCGCCATGGGGAGAGGGGAGGGGGATGGGGGCGATCAGTGGCCAGAAAACACTACTGGAGTTTATAAACCAGTTAATAGTGCACCTAACCTCGCTTTTAATCCATCTCATGTCTCAACGGTACATGAACGTGTAGATGAAAGATATCCCCGATAGTTTTTCTTATTGTCATCAATTTATATTTCATGCAATGCACCTTAAGTAATATCGTATTGCCAAAATAGCAATATCGTTTATTAATAAGGTCAAGGTCACTCACCTAACAATTTTGTCCTTCAATAAAACTTTACCCATGATGTACTAATGTCAATAAACACCGTTTTAAAGTCGATATTGCTAATAAAGAATGACTGATAGCGAAATATGTTAACATAGAGGCAATCAGCCATGAATCTGCGGTTAAAACAAAAACAAAAGCCATAGTTTAAGTGTACCTTTGAAAACATTTTGTGCATGAGTTCAAAAGTACAAAGCGGTATATGAAATTTGTTATGCTCCATCAGTTTGATACACATGTATTCGAATGTAGGTAAAGTAATTGTGTTTATCTATTTCCGTTTAAACATATTATGATGTAGTTTGAATATGTCTTTATACAGAAACGTTTATGACCTTGTAAAAATATCTTATATTGGCCTTTTTCGCGGACTGATCCATCTTAAGTGTCATACAAGATAATTGATGCATCTTTTTTAACCCTCCCGCTTAGCTCAATAGGGAGAGCGCCGACCTACGGATCGTGAGGTTTACATATATACATTTACACATGTGTACATCACATTGAATACAAGCAGTAAATCAAATACATACAAAGGGGTTAGGCTAAAAGTTACTCCAACATTATCAAGGGCCATCCGCAGGATCGTGACTCGTACAGAATCCAGGAACCCGCCCGCTTAGCTCATTAGGGAGAGCGTTGGTCTACGGATCGCAGGGTCGCGAGTTCGATCCTCGGGCGGGGCGTATGTTCTCCGTGACGATTTGATGAAAGACATTGTGTCTGAAATCATTCGTCCTCCACCTGTGATAATTCATTTGGTGAAATTGTCAGTTAAACCCAAAACAAACAAACAAACCAGGAAAGGTTAACTATCCGCCTTAAATAACAGAAATACTGTTCAAAACAACGTTAAACCCCAAAACAAACAAAGAGTTAATATTGTCCGTAAGGATTGACCTGGCACTCCTTAATCTTCGCCAATTTTCTTTATTGCTTTGTAGACTCAAATACATTGTTTTAAGTCATTTCATTTTATTTAGGTCAAATGTTTCATACATATTCTGATCTTAACCGGTCTGTTTGTTTGTTTTGGGTTTCAGGAATAAGGTCAGTAATTCGGTCGAAAATGTGCTTCCGTGGTGTAGTCGAAAGAAGTCCATAATAAATAGGTCCGAATTTTCCCATTTTCTGCGCAATTTCGTGTAGAACGAGTGCTTTAATCACACTTTTTCGCTACTAGAATACATTATGCATGAAATGAGACGGTTTTCATGTTCATACAACCCACATGGCAAGTTTTGCAGATCGAAACCGGAAGTAGGTGTTTATTGCGCGGAGGAGAGCAAATATGCGCCATTTTTAGGGTAGCAGACCACAACTGACTGGCATTTCATTAGGAACTATTCAGCCCCCTATTTTCTTTTCATTTTTGCGTTAATTTGTGATAGAACTTTCATGAAAAATTGGTGTAGGATAAAGTGATGTTCTCTAAGTTCTCTAAAGATACGTAAATACGACATGAAGTTGTCGTTTTTTATATGAAAGAAAGAAGGATTTGAATTACTGACGTTTAACCTTAACGCTTTTTTTCAACATTATTTCAGTTATGTCGCCCAACCAGTGTTCCTGATTCTGTGCAATTACAAACTGTTCTCCGTATGTGACTGCAAACTGCAAACTTCTTCTCCACCTGAATCAGAGGTGGAGAACGAATGATTCCAGACATAATGTCTTTTATCAAAATGTCACAGAGAACAATGTCACAGAGAACATACGTCTCGCCCAGCGATCGGACTCACAATCCCGCGATCCGTAGATCTGCGTTCTCCCTGTTAATCTAAGTGGGCGGGATCTAATTTAGATGGTGGCAAAGTCTTTTGCAATAAAACTTTATGTACACAATAAGTGACGCGCGCTTGTACAAATACGTCTAAAATAAATCCGTATGTACATGTATTAATTTTTAAAATACATCTATATACATGTAAACATGTATCTACTATATAAATGGAACGCACTTAAGCAAGTATAACGTTGCTATATAACTAATTAGGGATTCGGTCCACTCATATAAAATCAAGCCGGATGTATTTAGAATTCAAGAAATATTAGCATGTTTTTTTCAGTTAAACCAACTAAATGTCACTGTGTTTTTTCTTCAAATCTTGTAACAAACGTGTTTTTTTAATAACTAGTTATATTCCGTGTTGCTGCTCTTTGATTTAGCTTGTTTTGCAAGCAATAATACATTTCATTTTAATTTATTTTAAAACTATTTCAAGAATTCATGACATTATTTAAAAAGAATTAACATCAAAGAATGACAACTGCATATGTAAATACGTTATGATTATTTCTCGTTTTGATGTATTTAGCCATTACATTATGCAAATTTACGGATTTTAATCATTAAGACATTCGTGCCTTTTCCTTCTATTTCATTGAACGTTGATGGGGATTAAAGTTATTATCTTTGCTAGTAGTGGAACCTAAACTGACGTCAACTATAAATGATTAATTATGTTCATTGAAAACGTAACAACCGTTATATTTTCATTAGGCTATTTGGATTACTGTACAGACCTACTTTCAGTAGGCGGTGTCAAAACCTGAAAACATGAGGATATATCCTGCTATTTATTCATAGTTTAAACCAAGGAATTGTTTTATTCATTAGAGTACGAATTTATAATGCAGGAACTATAGCATTATGCGTGCTATTAAAAACTTTCGTTTGATTTCATGGAGTACTTCCTCAAGCTCTACTTAGTAACATGTAAGTTGTTCTGTAAGCTAAGTATGTGTTTGTGGGGAAGTTGGCAGTTACTTGCGGAGGACAGGTCTGTACTGGTACAAAATCTAGGAACACTAGTTAGATTAACTGCCCGTCGCATAACTGAAATACTGTTGGAAAACGGCGTTAAACCCAAACCAAACAAACAAATATTCAGTACACTTTATCAATTGTATACCTTAATCTGTGTAATTTAAAAGTGGCTCTGCATATTTTAGGAGTATTTCCGTATAATCCATATGAATGTATGTGCTTTTACGAAGTACCTATTTACATTTATAGGTTCCGCTTGGTGTTTATTCAACATAATTATGGACATTTCCTGGACAAGTATACATTTTCGATTTCATTGATTATTGAAGTACTTCATATTATTTTGACATACAAGTGTTCCATATTTTTTCGACATTTAAGTGTTTCATATGATTTCGACATTTAAGTGTTTCATATGATTTCGACATTTAAGTGTTCCATATGATTTTGACATTTAAGTGTTCCATATGATTTCGACTTTTAAGTGTTTTTTTTCCATATGATTTCAACATTTAAGTGTCCCATATGATTTCGACATTTAAGTGTTTCATATGATTTCGGCATTTATGTGTTTCATATAATTTTGACATTTAAGTGTCCCATTTGATTTTGATATTTAAGATTTTCATATGATTTCAACATTTAAGTGTTCCACGTGATTTCGACATTTAAGTGTTCCATATGATTTCGATATTTAAGTATTCCATGCAACTTACTGGTCATTAGACCGATCTGGGCTCTCCTCCTAATTTTTTGTGTACGATTTTAGTACCACATTGTAATCCCATGCGTGCTCAGTATATAAGTGTATGAGAATGTAGGAAAACCGCATTTTTCCGTGTAATAACATCTGCAGAATCCTGAGAGACTGGTTTGAACCTAAGCGTATTCGTGAACTCAGTGTGCTATTCTAGCATAAAACTAGATATGCTATTCTAGCATAAAACTAGATATGCTGTTATAGCATAAAACTAGATATGCTATTCTAGCATAAAACTAGATATGCTGTTGTAGCATAAAACTATATATGCTATTTTAGCATAAAGCTAGATATGCTATTTTAGCATAAAACTAGATATGATATTTTAGCATAAAACTAGCATAAAACTAGATATGCTGTTATAGCATAAAACTAGATATGCTGTTGTAGCATAAAACAAGATATGCTATTTTAGCATAAAACTAGATATACTGTTATAGCATAAAACTAGATATGCTGTTATAGCATAAAAGTAGATATGCTGTTATAGCATAAAACAAGATATGCTGTTATAGCATAAAACTAGATATGCTGTTATAGCATAAAACTAGATATGCTGTTATGACATAAAACTAGATGAGTTATAGCATAAAACAAGATATGCTGTTATAGCATAAAACTATATATGCTGTTGTAGCATAAAACTAAATATGCTGTTGTAGCATAAAACTAGATATGCTGTTATAGCATAAAACTAGATACGCTGTTGTTATAGCATAAAACAAGATATGGTGTTATGACATAAAACTAGATATGCTGTTGTAACATAAAACTAGATATATGCTGTTGTAGCATAAAACTAGATATGCTGTTATGACATAAAACTAGATACGCTGTTGTAGCATAAAACTAGATACGCTGTTGTAGCATAAAACTAGATATGCTGTTGTAGCATGAAGCTAGATATGTTGTTGTAGCATAAAACTAGATATGCTGTTGTAGCATAAAACTAGATATGCTGTTCTGACATAAAACTATATGGATAAAAGCTTAAAAAAGACATATCCTCTATGAACATTATGAAATGTACATGGAATGCGCGGGAATAACCGTTTGATATCTTTTTATTTTTATTTCTTTTTAATTATGGAACACATATAGGCTTTGGAAGATCGGAACAAACATGGTATAAACAAATTGAAACGTAAAACATTTTCAACTTTGAATAGTTTCATTTTTTGTTAAAGACCCACCATGACCTACTTTTTCCTCCCACATGAACTTTGTGCAAATCATTCTGATAATACTGGTATAGTACAGCTATGGGACATGTGGACAACTTAGGCCCTCCCTGCATTAATGTGTTTTCACAACTTCATCTACAAACTTATTCATTCATTCTCTTTTCAATATACTTTTATAAATATAGAATAATAACTACCTAACACTGTAGAAACAAAGTGTGACCTAAACTCACCTTAATGCATCAAGTACCGTGCCTGCTACTGCATTAATTTAATGACATATGTAGACATTAAACACATTGTCTTGGCCTTTTATATATCATTGTCAATTTGTTAGTAGATATTTGTTATTTCTCATTCTCTTCATGCAGAACATGTATAATTACAATCATTGAAATACAAAAGAATACAGTTTTTTTTTGTGGTGTGTCTTTGAACATTTATATTTGTTTAATGGGATTCTTTATCCTTTGAAGTAAACATTGTCACGCCAGATATCCCGTGCAACCTTCAAAGTTCAATTACCTTATCTACAATTAAGTCAAATGTCACAGAGATACTAAAATTTCTAACCTGTTTTATTTCTGAAATTAATTGAGAATTAATAACAATAATAACTCATCTTGTCTGCTGATCATCCGTTCTCTCTGATGCTTGACATTTGCACGTACGTGGGTGAGAAAGCAGTCTCGAAATTCTGGCATAGCAACGCTTTGCAAAAGGCATAATTGTGTCATATCAAATACATCATTTTTCTAAAATGAGCCGCGCCATCAGAAAACCAACATAGTGCATTTGCGACCAGCATGGATCCAGACCAGCCTGCGCATCAGCGCAGTTCCGTCAGGATCCGTGCTGTTCGCTTTCAAAGCCTTTTGCAATTAGAGAAACCGTTAGCGACCAGCATGGATCCTGACCAGACTGCGAGGATGCGTAGGCTGGTCTGGATCCATGCTGGTCGCAAATGCACTATGTAGGTTTTTTTCATTGCGCTGCCCAAAAATGACAGAGAGACACAGCTCATAACTCTGTCAGGAAGCTTTATATCCATAAAAATGTTTATATACTCTAAAATTATAACCTGTTATGATTTAAATGCATTTGAATTAACAGCCATGACCTCTTTTAATATTAGCGTGAATTGATATCCTAGTTTGTTTGGTTGTTTTTTGTTTTTTTTTTGGAACAAAAATAGGTGTATTGTTTTTATTGATATTACCTTTTCACAATGTTTTAGAAAAAAACATATTACAAAACTAAAAGAAAATATTGTTGAATTTTATGTACGAGGAATTTCACAAGTAACTAACTTTACTAAGGTAGTAAATCCTTCAAAGCGAAAGACAATATACTTGCAAGTTTGTATATTCTCGTCTATTATTTCGGCACTCTTCGATTGAAAATCTAGCTCGTGCGTGCAATTATTTCGGCTATAGCCGGAGAATACCGGGGTCACAAAATGATTGATCTTAAATGACAGCAAATGTTTTGCAAAAATGTTAAAATTAATAACACATTTGTCAAGAAGAATCGTTAATTTCATAAACGTGCTCAGAATCATTTGAACGTGCCTCTTGTATTGGCAGATTTGTAAGCTCAAATATTTTTAAAACATTATGAGTAAGTAAAAGTTACGTTGAATATATCTGAAAAGAAAATAGTATAAAAATTGACATGTATACTTGTATCGCCATAAATATACCTTAACATTTACCCAGACCCACTTAAAAAGTAGAAACAAAGAAAACGGATGAAAAAATGTAAAAAAAAGAACAAATGTTGAAAACTTGAAATATTATTTATCAGTGTTGGATAAAAATCCGTATTTGTAGTTACGTATTCTCCGTAATGCGTATTCGGAATCTTTCGGTCATGACAGAAAATTATTTTTCATAACAACCGAAGAGTGCCGAAAACGCATTCGGAGAAAATGTAATCAAACGGAAAATGCCGATGGTTATAACAGGTCCACTACCTTAAAAAGGCTCAAATGGGTTAAACCAAAGATTGATGAGTTGAGCGACGCTAGTCTGACCGTGACTGAATGGTTCAGTATACAATCATTTATAGCATTGAAATAATAGATTGATAGCAAAATGAGACCTTAATAGACCTTTAAAATTGTCTACATATTAAAATTGTACAGTAATAATTCGTCTTTCCGCGTATATATCTCTTGCACACATGAGAGTTTGCAATTAAGATAAAAAAAATAGGGTTTTGACTTTACGGTAGTTGGCTTGTAATTACATTCGAAAATGTCCATGTGTTTACGTTTTCCCGTCAGGCCATTCGGCATACATCGGACGGAAAGTAGTTTAACAATCACATAATGATTAAGTTTCCTTAAAAAAAACCCCGAAAAATATTGATAACGGAGACGAGAAATGCAACAGTGTCATTCCAGCTTGTCTTTTTTTCAATGACATAACGGTGACGTCACGTGATACTACAATATTTATGAAATGGCATTGGCATGTTAGTATATCACATAATATTTGATTACAAAGTGACAGTCCCCCCCCCCCCCCCCACCCACCTCCCCCCCCTCCGAGGAGCAGTTGTAGCGAGCTGTGACTATATCACTGAAATACAAGCTTTAGATGTAGGTCTGCAGCAAAATTGTAGATGATAACAAATTTGCAACTGATTTACCTCTGAAAATAAATCAGATCTGACGAGGCGCATTTATGTTGCACTGAAAGCACAGTAATGATTAATACAGTTTACAATTTTTAAACAATGCGCATGCGTATCTTGAAAAAAATCGGAAAAAATATGACGAATGCGTACAAAAATATTGTTAACATCAAAAAAGACGAAATTAAACACATTGACATTTTATTTGCAATATTAAACATTAGTGTATGCGCAATGATTAATGATTTTATTATGATAAAGATGTATATTAAAAGAAAAGTTTATCCGCCCAGAATAATTGAGCGTAACCAACTGTCAAACAAGAGTTTGATGTCTGTATGTTTGGTAATTATATAACCATTTTGTGAGTGCGTGTCTAACTGTTTTTCGGTGTATGTGGGTACTTGGAGTTTCATGATGGTAAATATGCATTCTATGTACACTTGTGATGCATTGGAATTAATTATCGATTTTTTGAAAACGTTTCTTTGTTTTGGTGACAGTGTGATACTCGAGATTTTTAAAACTTCCATACGTATTTGGAGATATGCCATGCAGCATTTAATGATTGTGCGTTATTTTGCAAGTGTCATTTGATATTTATCAAAATCAACATTTTTTAAACTTTACAAACAGAGAAATTGATGATGTGTGAACATGGCACAAAAACAGCAATATTTATAACCATACAATAACTTTATTTCATTTTTAACACCTAGTCTGATTTTTTTTTAAAAAAAGATTTCAATTTATAGTTTATTTATGTCTCATTCATGTGCAAACATAAAAATTTGCATACAACATAAAACAATTGTAAATGACCGTTCTAAGTAGAACTACAAGAGACAATATATAGACTCTTATTATAAACACACATTTTAACTTACATATTCATATTAAAAAATTGGAACTTGATTCGATCATGAACAAGGGCATCGGTTCGACTGCGCTCCCAGCAAACATATATTGCAAGACATACTAAGGGAAACAGCTTAAGAATCACCACTTCCCTTCATTTGTAGAAAAGTCAATGGGTTGTGTAAATAATCCCAAGACATGTTTTACATGACAAATTAAATGAGCATTTTCGTATGTAGGACAAGTTGTTTTTCACGGGATTTCACTTCTTGTAATAACTTCCAATGCCAGATAGACTGTAAGTACATGTATAGGTTCACCATAGTAACCGAACGTGTGTGTGAATAGCATTAAAAGAGCCAACTTTTATCAACTGGATACAAAGATGCATGCAGATGCAATCTTTATTCAGAAATGTGCTCAGAAGGTTTTTTGTGCGTTCTGGCCATTGAAAAAATACGAGTGCACGAGTTGTGATTTCTTTTTGTGATAAAATCAGATTAAATATCAATATATAGATATTTTATGAGCTATTGTAACTTTAAAAAAAAAAAAAAGAAGAAAGATCTTGAAATGAGTAGAATTGTAAAATAACTATGATTTAGGTTAAAGGACACTAATTCATCCTTTATTGTTTCATACAAAATTGACAATTTTATGTCTTATTTACGTATCTTCTTAGAACATCACAATATTCTACACCTAGTTTTCATGATAGTTCTTTCATAAATTAACGAAACGCGGGATAGAAAATAAAGGGTTGTGTAGTTCCGGATGAAATGCTGACTAATGGTGGTCTGCTACCATTAACATGCGAATATTTACTTTTGTCAGCATGATTATTTTCCTTCGGACATAAGTCGACTAGATCACGTAAGCACACATTTACCGTATTACTGGTCTTGTTCGTCTCGAGATATTGACAAAATAATTGTTCAAACGTACGTCAAATGATAAAATGTACTTCAGGTAACATTAAAAAATAAATGATAAAATAATAAGTTTCACTGGAAGACTTTTCAAGTTTACTGTATTATCAGCCGAGTCTTTCCTATCCTGAACATATTTCTATATGTCGGCGGCAATCGGACATAAACAGATGTTGCTTTGTTTAAACCAGGCAGTAGTTAATCATAGAACACAGAAAATCTAATACTTTTTGCCGGCTAAAGTTTGAATAGAGATTATTTTTTTTCGTAAAAATACATTATGTTTCAATGATGTTATATATTATATAAGTTATATATTCTGACATTCGACATCCGATCCTTGGGCCTAAAAAAAATCTTTGTTTCCGGTAACATGCTAAAAAAATTAGGGTAGGTAGGTCGGAATTTTTTTTTTTTTTTTTTGGATTTTTTTTTTTTAAGGCAGACTTTTCGGAAATTATTTTTTTGTCAAAAAATGATTACAAGTAAGGGGGTTATGCCTTAAGAGCATCAGTAAGTTGATTTCTTACATCACTGGCCATGTTTAAAGCATAAAAAGTGCAGTTTTGCATCTTTTTGTTAAAGAGTTGAAAAAATATTCTCCAAGACCATAAAACCATAATAGGGTCGGGCCAAAAATTTAGGGTAGGTCGGGATACCGGAAACAAACAATTTTTTTACGCCTTGGTACTTTATAACACTAGTATACGTATTATAAAATGTCTAAAGATTTATTTTGTATACGTAATGGGTGCGGATAATGAGTACAGAAAGAGCTGCACTTATTAAGAGAGATAAAGATAACTTTAATGAAATAAAAAAAACTAGATTTTAATTTAATCTAACACTTGTTCTAATTATGTTAATTATTTATTCACTTCACGATTTTACTAACTCGTTTATTAACGAGCCGAGGTTTAAGTAAGGCAGTCAGACAATATTAGTTTTATTTAGCTTCTTAAGAAAAGAAAAATGAAAACATTGGCGATTGTGCATTTTGTTGTTGTTGTTTTTTTTTTCGGCATACATGCTCGTTTTAGAACGTTGAATACTTTTTGAGCCACGAGAACATGTATAAGAAATATACTCATGTGCTTTACACAATTAGATATCATTATCAAAGTAAATATATTCAATATACAAATGTACCGAAGCAAGGTGTACGCTGTGACACATGTTTTCCCTTGTTGAAATGATAGAAATTATACTGCACTGATATGATGATGGTCATGACAGGTGTAACACGCCAAATGAGGTTAAATTCTGGATCAAAATGTCGAGGTCGTCTGGTAAAATTGTAATGGGACGCAAATTCAATTAAATTCAAAAACAATTCGTGTTTAGAATAGCAATAGATGACGTAAATTCCACAAGGAAATTAGTTTATATGTTCAAAATCATATTCAGAACAAAATATAAAGTTCAAACAAAAAGTGGGTAGGACTGAAAATTAAAGAAATGGTCAAACTAAAAAAAGTGTTTAGCTATGTGTATGATTTTAAAATTAGAACCAACGATAGCAATGCTGCATTTATTAATACTTGTCATCTTCATATAATTAAATGTTTTTCTTCTCTCATGTGAACGAAAAAGTCTCCAACAGGGTTGATACGGGTGTTTATTTTTCCTTTTTTGTTTAACGCCGTTTTTCAACAGTAGTTCATTTATGTATCGGCGGGGATAGGGATGCGGGGAACTTTGTGGAAAGGATACACCGTCAAATACCTAAACCGATACAGAATTCCATGACGTTATCGTCTATTCATATTCTTGCAGTATAACAGAAATGTAAGGAACACATTTGAAGAAAAATAATGATAAAACTGACAAAGTTTTGTGTAAATGTATGCAAATATTGAGGGCCCGATTGAAATCTGACTCATTTAAATGAGATCCGTCCGATTAGATATAGCCTTTATTTTATAACAAAGTTGGTAAACGAATTGTTCTTTTCATTCATATATACCAACATCTACAAAACCGAATGAAACACACTACAAATGTATTTAGACGATTGTCTCACTGATATATTCATGAGGATATTCAATTAAAACTGCCCTACTTTGTTTCATTTTAGTATAGCCGAGGGGGACACAAACCAAGAGCGAGAAACAATAACCTGATCCAACTTGATAGCTTACGACGGATGCACCACTAAACACAAAATGAACATGTCAATAGTTACTGAGAATGCAAATGAAACCAGTCTAGTTTTTCAAGCTGGGACTGTGACTGGTACAGGAGACTGGTTATTAAATGTTACAACAACAGTAGACCCCGACAAACATTTGGAAATAGCTAAGCATTTAACAGCAGACGACAAAAGTACTACAACATTATCAAACATAGTAAAACAAATTGTGTTACAGTCTACAACAGAAATTGCTCAAAATCTACAAGATCTTACTACAAGAACATTCGCTTTGGAGAATTATTCTCAACCGGAAGTGACGATTAGAAAACCGGAAGTCTTATCCGAAAGTGATAGTTTTGGAACAGCAGAGAAAGTTGTGGTTGGTGCAGCTGTTATTGTAGCGTGTTTAGCTTTGACTGGAATATTACTAAGACTTTTAGGGCCTTACTTTCGATCTAAAAGTGCAAGTAAAGATAACGAAGAGGAGAAAATAAACCCACCTGATTTATTTATATCAAAATTAAGGTGAGTCATTTCAGTATTTTATCTACATATTTCAACCCAACCCCCATTTCCGACTATCACTGGGCGTGATATCTATTCAAACTGCTGGAATAACAGATATGTGGACTAAAATGTTAGCAGGATATTTTGTTGCAATAGCCGCCGTTAAAATATAAAGTACTACTACTACTACAGTACATATAATCATAATATTTACGATTGTTTTATCTTCACTAACTATTCGCGAATAATATGCCACACGCGAATTCCAAATATTCATGACTATTAATTGGCATCATGTCTTAACCCTTAAATTTCAGTGAAGAAACTTTGAGATACAAATGAACTAAAGCAGTTCGTTTGGTTCTTTCAGGTGCCCAGTGTAAAGCATTGATACACGGGATGAATTTTTAAATTTTAAATTTGCTAAATTTCTATAATTAAATTGTCCATCTTTCGATTTGGACAGTACCATTAACTGTTAAAAAAACGGGGTGCTTACCAAAATATACTGACTGAATGGCGAACAGTGCAGATCATGATCAGACTGCATGGCAAAGGCAGAATCAATCGTGTTTATCATGATAATGGTTGAACCACAAACTGTCATATTTCGCGAATGCTTTACACCGCGAATAAGGCTACATACAGTGAAATTGTTTAGCTTACGAGAAAGGTCAACGATCTACAGTATACTCTAAGCTATTTCTATATTAAGTAAAACCATAGGCAATCACAGCCTAAACATAGCGTCAAGATTACATTCAGTTTATTTATTTACTTAAATGTTGCATAAATTTACCTTGTTATTTAGTGTTTCTTCTATACAGTTACGGAACGAATTTAGTCAATATAACAAAATAATATTAATACAAAACGTACCAACACCGTATTAAGAATTAGAAATGCGCTGCGAAAAGTGTCTAGCGAACACGTATAAGATTTTCAATTTTAAATATCCAAGAGTGTAGTCGAGACTATGACATAACTGCAAGATTATAGATAGTGAAAAAAATATTAGTATAGATTTTTAGAATGTAATTTAGTCAGTATCATTTCGGGTAAATTTTTAATGTCATCCACAGGTGTCTTTTAATTTTATGTATTTACAAAAAGGTAATAAAATCTTAATTTGATTAAGAACATTTGTCGCCTAAAATGCCTTACACCTAAGTTCAAATGCGACTGCTATTTATTTGCGAGATGTGAACGAATTCTATAGATTTTGTTTTTAATCAAAAAGACAGTGCTGTTCTAACGGCTTATGTTATTAAACTGCAAAGTGAACAAAAAACTGATTTAACTTTGCACTGTGTATATGAGCCGTGCCATGAGAAAACCAACATAGTGGGTTTGCGCCCAGCATGGATCCAAACCAGCCTGTGCATCCGCACAGTATGGTCAGGATCAATGCTGTTCACTTTCAAAGCCTATTGGAATTAGAGAAACCGTTAGCGAACAGCATGGATCCTGACCAGGCTGCGCGGAAGCGCAGGCTGGTCTGGATCCATGCTGGTCGCAAAGCCACTATGTTGGTTTTCTCATGGCACGGCTCATATATCATTTTGAAAGCGGTTCATAGACACCTTTCCCACTAAGTCTGACATATGAAGTGTAGCAATCTCAAAAAAGTTGTTTTAAGTCTAACTACAAAAACGTCACGCAAATTAAAAACGGACTTGTGTTCTTTTTGAACAATTATTTTTGCATTAACGCAAAAAAGGATATAGCATTGTTTTTGCAAGATTAGGTGTAAAGATATTTAATGGAGGTCAAAAGACAAGCACGTTGAGTAGAAAGCATTTTTAAAATTTCGGAATTGTTAAAATACTTGTCATTTAAAAATGTTACCAACGTTTCAAGAACATGCTAATCGGGGCAGTTTTAATTTTAAGAATAGTAATTTCTCTCTATTTTTGAGACTGTTGGATGCTAATGGCCTTAACAAACTGTTGCTCCTTTATGAGACTTGATCGGATTATTTCAAGTGTTACAAAAATAAAACAAAATGGAATTGGAATTATGCCCGTTTACGAAATAACTTTTATCATGAAAATGGCGTGCATGCAGAGGGGAGGATGTGGTGGATGGGATAGGGCGGGTAGGGTTTGGATGGTGTGGAGGTGTAGTTAGGGTGCGGGTAGGGTTTGGGTGTAGGATAGAGATCGTCAACCGATGGATTTTCCGATTTCTGTTAATAATTATGTCCAAATATTCTCCTTTTTTCGCCTAGAGGGTTTGCACCTTAAAGATGTCTCTCATCAGTTTAATAATAATCCAATTTCATTCGATTCCTATAAACCAATAAAAGCGCAAATATTTGAAGTGATAAAATCTACACACGCATCCTGTGCAAAAAACAACAACAAAAAAAAACACCAAGAAACAACAAAAACAACAATAAAGACAATGTTAAATCTTCTCACGATGATCGATATATCAACAGAAACATCAAATCATCATTTTGCGCCCTCCTTAGATAAATAAAAAAAATAAGT
Source organism: Mercenaria mercenaria (assembly GCF_021730395.1). Lineage (NCBI taxonomy): Eukaryota > Metazoa > Mollusca > Bivalvia > Venerida > Veneridae > Mercenaria > Mercenaria mercenaria. Next base: position 9,686,345 of record NC_069379.1, read on the forward strand.
ATATACTGTTTTAATGATAAATCCATGATGTAAAATGGCATTACGTAAAATATATAACATACAATAAAACATTGCACAACTAATGAAAATAAAAGAAAGTTTATGACGTTTGAGGAACAAGAACACCAAAAAGTTACACCCTACACCTAATTTGTAATGAAAGTCAGCAGTATCATTTAACTTAAATGTTACCATAAGCTATAAATGTCACTTAGCAACTATTATCGTCTGCAACAAAAAATTCAACACCTGGTGTAAATGACAAGTACTGACGGTTTCTACAAGCTTATGATTATCATACGTACAGGTATTTATGTGGTTTTAGTTTCACTTTATTGGCAAATCAGCATTTATACAATGCCTTTGGCCATTTACAAACACATTACATAAATAAATATGGCATATATACATACAAGAAACAAACAATTACAATACATATTATAAATATTACAAATTTCTAAGAAGCAGCAATAACTGTAAATTTTTCCTTCCTAACTTTCATTGCACTATACACATATTTTGCAAGATTTCTAATGGTTCTAACATTTCTACTAGATACAACATTTGTAAATTTGGTAACAGATGCCCAAGAACTATTTTTGATTATTTTTTGGCGTACTAAGTAAATGGGCAAAAGACGGACAACAAAGTAAGAAATGGTATTCACTTTCAACTTGATTTCTGGTACATATTTTACATATCCTGTTATCTCTGTCAATTCCGTGTAAGTCTACCACTTTCTATTTCCAGACTATGTGAACTAAGCCTAAATCTAGAATATTCTATTCTTACTTTTTTACTTTGTAAAACATCGAGATATTTTTCAAATTTGAAAATCTGTTTTAAATTTTACATAGTACTGTACGCTGCCCCTAAAGTGACATGTTACACACATTTTTTCCAATTAGGTAATGTGAGACTTTTTTTTATTTCGTTTAAACGAAATCATTTCGTTTAAACGAAATAATCATGAAATGATTTCGTTTAAATAACTATTTCGTTTTTCGTTTAAACGAAATAACTTATTTCGTTTAAACGAAATCATTTCGTTTAAACGAAATAAAAAAAGTCTCACATTACCTAATTGGAAAAAAAGTGTGTAACATGTCACTTTAGGGGCACCGTAGTACTGCATCTTTGGCTGGTTACTTAAAATATCGTTCCAATTCTGAACATATTGATCGTATAACTTATTTCGTTTAAACGAATAAGTTATTTCGTTTAAACGAAATCATTTCGTTTAAACGAAATAACTTATTTCGTTTAAACGAAATCATTTCGTTTAAACGAAATAAAAAAAGTCTCACATTACCTAATTGGAAAAAAAGTGTGTAACATGTCACTTTAGGGGCACCGTAGTACTGCATCTTTGGCTGGTTACTTAAAATATCGTTCCAATTCTGAACATATTGATCGTATGTAACACCACCCCTTTAATGTGTACTGTAACAAAAATTGTATAAATATCGTGTCGTTTCCATAAAGATAATGTCCATAATTTGTTTATTGGCGCCAATACAACGGTTTCCCGTATGCAGATGTTAACCCCTTATCATGCTGGACACAATCATTTCTGCCTTTGCACTGTTCGCTATTCAGACATTAAATTTTCAGTGAATATCCCTTCGGATAATAAATGGTATTGCTCAAATTGAATGACGGACAGTTCAAGTTTAGAAATTTAGCAGACTACACCTTAACCAGACTCATTTTTTGGACAGTTTTGGTCCAAGCACACTGCTAGATTTAGCAGCTGAATGTTCACACTTTCTGAAAGAGCGTATAGATTCGGGTTTTTTTTTTCTTCATATTTCCTTAGTATTCACGATTCATGAAAACATGTCTTATTTTGTGAAATTCTATTAAATTATCGCACATATGCATTGTAAATGTAATAGCTCTTCAAATCTTTTTTAATCATAAATTCGAGAATGCCTTCGAATTTTTTGTTTGTTCTGTTTTATTTTAAGCCTATCAAACAAATATTGCAGAAATACCGCGGCGATAATAAGTTACAAAACATTTCTAAAACTAAATTATATAATTATGTTGAAACATTCAGTCTTTGCCAAAATGATCGATGTATCAATGTAGCATTAAATGTTTGTGTATGCATGAAGTATATAAATTAGTCCACATTTTGATGACAATTTATGTAAAATGTCAAATTGAAGACAAAAGATACAAAAATTCCGGACAAATTGCAACCTTAAAATAAATTTTCATTATGTTAAAAGAACAAGTAAACCAAAAGTTACACCCTACACCTAATTTGCATTAAAAATAAAAAACAGCCATATCGTGTAACTGAAATGGTGTTGGCAGCTATTGTCTGCAATGAAATTATCACACACATTCATAAATGACAAATAAAGACGACCCATACACATTTTTTTCATGTACGTAGACATATGAGCCATGCCACGAGAAAACCAAGATAGTGCACTAGCAACCAGCATGGATACAGGCAACATTATATAACCATAGATACAAAAATACCTTATTCGTACGATGGAGGCATATGAGGAGTGTTCTAAATGGAAACATTTTTATGACTGTAAACAAAACTGATGTTAAATTAATAAGTGGGCCGTGCCATGAGAAAACCAACTTAGTGGGTTTGCGACCAGCATGGATCCAGACCAGCCTGCGCATCCGCGCAGTCTGGTCAGGATCCATGCTGTTCGCGTACAGTTTCTCTAATTGCAGTAGGCTTTGAAATCGAACAGCATGGATCCTGACCAGACTGCGCGGATGCGCAGGCTGGTCTGGATCCATGCTGGTCGCAAACCCACTAAGTTGGTTTTCTCATGGCACGGCCCACTTATTAATTTAACATCAGTTTTGTTTACAGTCATAAAAATGTTTCCATTTAGAACACTCCTCATATGCCTCCCGCATACGAATAAGGTATTTTTGTATCTATGGTTATATAATGTTGCCAATGGTTTCTGTATTAAATAGGGCATAATATGAGCCGTGCCATGAAAAAACCAACATAGTGCAAAAGCCTACTGCAATTATAGAAACCGTTATATATTGAGGTCGCCCGCTTAGCTTAAGAAACAAACACACACACCTTAGGAATACCAGGCGTTGCCAAACGTGTCGCCATTTTGTGATCACATGGTTTTATAATCGTCACGTGCTTCGCTTGGTAACAGGGACGATTATTTGAAAATATTCCTGCGAAGAGGTGGCTCATATGGAAGATCATTTGTTGTGATATAGGGGAAAAAAGTAGCTAAATGAGTTAAAAGATACTGAGCTCAATTATAATATCCTAAAATTATATTCTTTTATTCTTCTTGTTAAAATATTATTCACCAAAACTGACTTTTACCCATGAGCACTAGTTATCTGAGATAAATGCTTTAAATTCATTTGTTCTTCTGGTTAAAATATTATTCACCAAAACTGACTTTTACCCATGAGCACTAGTTATCTGAGATAAATGCTTTAAATTCATTTGTTCTTCTTGTTAAAATGTTATTCACCAAAACTGACTTTTACCGATGAGCACTAGTTATCTGAGATAAAATGCTTTAAATTCATTTGTTCTTCTTGTTAAAATGTTATTCACCAAAACTATCAAAAGGAAGAAACATATGATATATATGAAACAGAACTGACCTATATCACAGTATGAATTTGACATATGTGTGAAAAGGGACACAAATAGCAATAAATTATATGCGTTTTAATGTCATATCTAAAGACAGAATCTGCATATTAATCATAATTATGATATAAATTAAAATGGATAGCATTAACATATACCAGACATCTAACGCCCCTCGATATCTTTACCAGTATCTTTCATATTACTACATCAGTATATTGCTTTTTTTCACATATGTAGTAAATACATGTCAAAACGCACAATTTAAAAATCTATCCAAAATCGAAAGATGCAGTAGTATTATTTAATTATTCTACGACACCAACCAAATTTTTAAAACAAAAATAGTTACAATTTACTACAAACGCGCCAATTAAGCATTAAGGCAAGAAAGTTTTGTCAAAAAAAAAAAAGAAATTTTTCTTTATCTCCTCTTATAAATCTATTTTTTTAATATTTGACCTGATATCAGCAAAAAGAAAAAAAATCAGTCCTGCACCCCTATATCATTATATCTGATACTTGCTGGTTTTGTAATAGCACTACTTTCATACGTATTTTTTTGACATTTTTTTGGGGAAAAGAAGGGTAGTTGTCGTAAAATGAATGATATTGTACCTTTGCAAGATTTGATTTTCAAATTTCCTTTATTTGTATATAACATTTGTGTAAATAAGCGGAAAAAACATTTAAATATTCGTTGAAATTTCTGTTTTTTTTTTTTATTTTTTGTATAAAAAGTTGTGTAAATAAGCGAAAATTTTGATAATATATTGCAAAAAAGGTCTAGGGGTGGGGCTTGGGTGGGAAGTGAAGACGGCGGGTGGGTGGGAGACGTTAGCAGTTTCGGTTAGTGTACATGTATAAGGGTGAAAAACGAGACGGTACTAGTATTCACGCAAGTGCATACTGTAAATATATTCTGCTACTAATTCCGGTCCCTTCTGCAATATTATTTTTTAATTAGCCTATACCTGTCTTATTACGCATTTGTTAAAGGTGGTCGATCACATTTAATCAACATTTAATGACATTTTTTACTTTTTGTATATTCTGGTAGAGAATTATTTAAGGAACAAAAAGACCGATTACATAGAGTTAGATTCCTATTTGAAATGTATATTTTATTATTTTTATAAAATTTTGTAATTACTCCCCTTTAATATGAAAGTATATAAAAAGCTGGGTATTTCTTTTTATTTCGATACAATGTCTAGTTTTACATTTGCATTTGATAGACATATCAACTATTGAACAATCTGAACCAAAATGCAAGTTTTAAAGCTGTGTGTAGCTTCTGAATTCATTTATTTCCAATCTATCTTGGTTGCGCAACCAAGATAGGCAAAGGGAGGTAATAATAATTTTTCAAACTTGCGTTTCTAATGAATTCCATCTAAATACATATTTTTTAATGCAAATATTTTACAAATATATTACAATATGTCAAATATTTATACATTTCCTCAGGCAAAGTATGTTTATCAAATTTATACTTATGATAAAATAACTCTATCTTGGTTGGGCAACCAGGATAGGAAAATTAAATTTTAAAAATACCTCCAGTGAAAATCTAATTTGTATTAAGTGTTAAGTGAACATAAATGAGTGTAAATGATCAGATGCTAAAGTTTCGAACAAATCCGTTACATGGCCAAAATCTGATTATCCACCTTTAAAAACACAAGATTTGTTGTTGCCTTTTTCCTTTTATAATGAATTTCCACATTTATACTGCGAATACTTTTTAAATTTTTATATTTGCCTGGACAGATTTAGGGACAAAACATAAACGGATCAAACACATTATGATAAAAGAATATCCAAAAGATTTCTTACATTACAGAAACCATAGTTTTGAAAAACAATCAGTTTTGTTAGTTTTGATTTAAATTTTACCAAACTTTATCTAATCTTTATGCAATCTAAATCACTGTATCTTTAATTTGAATTGAGTTCAAAAGTTCTTAAGGAACAAAATAAATACCTATCATTTCTTTAACGGCACTCTACACCTAAAAGCTAATACATGGTTTTTGTTTTCGCTGAAAAAATCATTTGTTTCTTTTATTCTAACCAGTTACACCAACCTCGGTGCAGACATTGAATCACAGTCAAGCGGAACCGGAAACTCATCAAGTCAAGATTGCTCACAGTCCACCGGAAGTAGTCCCGTGACAGACTGGTCTGAATTATCTAAAAGTTCAACCGGAAGTCGATCTTCTTCCGAGGACTCCGAAGAAAACATGTCGGGAAAACATAAAACAAACGTTAAAAAGTCTGGCAAAATGCGTGGAGGGCATTCGTCTACATCTCTATCTACCACATGTAGCATTGAGGACAGGTAAGTAATTAAATTAGCCGCATCATAAGAAAACCAACATGGTGGCTTTGCGCAGGCTGGTCTGGATCCATGCTTGTCGCAAAGCCATTATGTTGGTTTTCTCATGGCGCGACTCAAATTATCAATCATATAAAAGCCAACAAAAAGTAAGCACGTGTAGACAAAAAGGTTTATTTATTACTTGCGATGTTTCGATCTGCCAATGAATGTATTATTCGGAAATTAATTAATGACATTAACAATAATAATAAACAAAGGTGACTTTATTTAAACAAAATTTTCTAGTTAGGCACGGTCTCGTTTTATAAAGGTAAAGTCTCGCTGGCACATTTTGACAAATCTAAAGTTATTGAAGGATGTATAATGGATTTCATACGTTTTAATGACGGAAGAGGCACACGATTGTTTAATATATAGTAGGACATATGGATAGAACCAAAGACTTTCCGTATGCCATCTGAGTGACTTCCTTCCTCACGTGGAAGTATTCCAAATCCCGACAGAAATTGTAACCAGAAGCGATGACTGCAAGCGATTCGGAGCCAGGGACCTTTAACCACTCGACCCGGAAGCACTCTTGATGTCATAAACTCGATTGATCTATATTTAAATTCAAATTTCATTTTTTGTCTTACAGAAATTCTGCAAAAGGTTCACCAGCTTTACGTAAGAAGCTCACAGATGAACAAATGTCAATAATATCTACACAATCGTAAGTATTCCGTATATTTTCGCTTATTAGAAGCACTCGCTTGTAAGACGCACCCTGAAATCGGACATGCAATCAGGGGTTTCTTTTTCTTTTAATTTTCTTGTAGTACACGCTTATAAGAGGCTCCCCGCTCTTGAACTGGAAAAGTGACTCTTACAGTGCGAAACCATACGGTAATAGCAGTCATCTCCCCATCTCCTTATAATGAATCACCGGAAGCTACAGAAATGGGAGGAGTTTAATCTTTTTAGGTTTTGTCCTGCCCCAATAGCTTTACGTGAATAAGAAGGAACCAAAATAAAGATCTTTTGAAAGACAAAAAATGTCAAAGCTTCATGACATTAAGCATTTCATATGACAGAACAATTACTAGTTCATTAATGTATGCCCTTATTTCTTGGAACAAAGATTAAATATTTTCGGCTTTCTGCTTTTTTTTGCAAGTTAGATAGAGAAATCTCATTTATTTATTGTAATATCAAATTGATTATGGAATGCAAATTAGAAATTAATTTATATTTCAATGCCTCAGATAAACTCAAATGGATACCGTATGTTTTGGTGCTCAAACGTTTTACATTTAGACACTGCGCTTCCCTCTTTGTATCTCAGCAAGGGGAGAACTCCGTAACAGGCGGAGCTGCCTTGTTAGGTATCTTCTGGTCAGTTCCACCGGACCATCAAACGCTGAGTCTAAGTAAGGAATCAGTCGGGCATACCTAGGGAGTTCCGTGTACATTCATCATGATACGAATTCGGTGAAAATAAATGAGCCGTGCCATGGGAAAACCAACATAGTGGTTTGGGACCAGCATGGTTAGGATCCATGCTGTTCGCTAACGGTTTCTCTAATTGCAATAGGCTTTGAAAGCGAACTATGTTGGTTTTCTCATGGCACGGCTCAAATGTACTTGTTTCTTTGCACACAGGTTAGAACCTCTAAGAATGGAGCAGCAATATAGAGACCGTTGGGACGACCAGTTTGATCCCTGTGGCTCCCTACCAAGAGGGTAAGTCAGTTTATTCTAAAACACCTTAATACCTGTAAGATGCATCCCGAAATATTCTTGTTATATTGGCAAAACGGGGTTTCATTAAAGTATATAGAAACATGTTCTTGGCATACTGCTGAAAAAAAAAACATTTAAGAGATACGGATATTTTATGGTTTCAACATTTACTCGGTCTAAAACATCAGCCCCAGATGCTGGAGGTTGACGCGAAATATAGCGCGCAACCCGTTTGTGTTACTCAAATAATCTGATAGGCATTCCATCTTGAACATTGTGCAAGTCTTCAATAGTCTAGCCAGTACATATTTCGTTAAATTTCAGGCCATATGTGTTACGAATAGCCCCCACACAGTCACTTGATTAAATGTTTCTTGCTGCAACATAAGAAACCATTTTATTAGAAACCGGTCGTCTAGTCTGCCTCGTCGGGCCCTTAATGGTGTTTCTCTTGTTGGCCTCCTTTCTGCCAAGGCGTTGATTTCACGCATATGTAATTCTTTACACGTGCTTTTCTAGTTGATTGTTGGTTTGTTTTGGGATTAAGCCGTTTTTCAACAGCATTTCAGTTCTGTAGCGGCGGACAGTCAACTGAATTATGTACCAGTACACACCTGTTCTCCGCATGTTACTGCAAACTTCCCCGCATGCATCAGAGGTGGAGGACGAATGTGTTTTACATTTTGTGCGTTTTGTTCACCTGTCGGGAAAACTTTTATTTACACCTTCCTGTAACTGTGGATCATGGTAGAGGTAGGGTGCGAATTTGTATGCAGTTAAATGTCAAAGCTCCCCCATTTGTGTTTTTCGACACCGACTGTTCGAGGCGTTGCCACACTGTATTGGTTAATTTGTTGTTGTTGTTGTTGTTGTTTTTTTTGTGGTGTGCTTGTTACATATATTGTACATTGTTGCGGGTCTTTGCTCTTGTCCTTTTCCTTTTTATACGCCCGTTTGAAAAAACGGGACGAATTATGGGTACGCCCCTTGCGGGCGGATGGGCGGGCGGGCGGGTTGGCGGCGTCCACAGACCTTGTCTGGAGCATATCTTCTACATGCATGGAGGGATTTTGATGAAACTTGGTGCAGTTGTTCACCATCATGAGACGGAGTGTCATGCGCAAGAACCAGGTCCCTAGGTCTAAGGTCAAGGTCACACATAGAGGTCAAAGGTCAAATTCAAGAATGACTTTGTCCGGAGCATTTCTTCTTCATGCATGGAAGAATTTTGATGTAGCTTGGCGCAATTGTTCACCATTATGAGGCGGAGTGTCATGCGCAAGAACCAGGTCCCTAGGGGTAAGGTCAAGGTCACACTTAGAGGTCAAGGATACAAGAATGAAAACTTTGTCCGGAGCATTTCTTCTTCGTGCATTGAGGGATTTTGATACAACTTGGCACAAATATTCACAAGCATGAGACGGAGTGTCATGTGCAAAAACCAGGTCCCTAGGTCTAAGGTCAAGGTCACACTTAGAGGCCAAAGGTCAGATACAAGAATGACTTTGTCCGGAGCATTTCTTCTTTATGCATGGAGGGATTTTGATGTAACTTGGCACAATTGTACACCAACATGAGACGGAGTGTCATGCACTGGTTCTTTCTTTTGAATTACTTCCCTTTGCTGTTACTATAAATATCTTATATTGTAACTTTTTCATCACAAGTCGTAGGGAAAAATCGAGACCACTTTTCTGTAGTACAACATGCATATTACATCCAATTCTGAGGTGTATTTTGAGCTATCTCTACCTGGTAAGGATTTTTGTATGGACTTGTAATTTTTTTTTCCTCTTTAAAGATTAACCTCCCCTTAGTTGTTACTATAAATAACTTACATTGTAACTTTTTTATAATTGACCATAGGGAAAAACCAAGACGACTTTTCTGTGGTACAACATTGATATTACTTTCAAATTTTGGGTGTATTTTAAGGTATCTCTACCTGGTAAGGATTTTTTTGTGGACTAAGAAAAATAAAAGAATTACAATAATTTCTAAAAAAAACAACAATGTAAACAACTAGAAAATTAAAATTCCATTTGCAAATACAGGTGCTAGTGTTAAGAAATTTGCTGTGACGAGCGTATATTGTGACATTCTGGCACTCTTGTTTTTGTTGTTTTTACAAATATACTGGATTTTTAAAAAATCTGTCAAACTGATATTAGTCTTTTCCCCTCCGCAGCTCAGATATCAGATTTGTTCTTCTTTGTGTGATTTTTATTTTCGTCTCATTCGTATTTGTTTTGTCTTATTTCCTGTCTCTCTTAAACATTCCTGATACAACCTGATACATTTATCTTATCTGAAATGAATGTTATAAAACTGTTTTATCAATTTTCTTTCAAATATGTCTTAATATAAGGATAAAAACGCGGTTATTTCAACGTTTTTCATTAATCAACATGTTTATTTCAAATCTAGAATAGCTAGACTCTCTTTAATGATTTACCATTAATTAATCACTGAACGCAATTAAAGTGTATAGGATATCTGCCGTAAAAGATGTTATGCTACATATACATTTATGTAAGGAACGTGAGCAGATCTGTTTGTGTCTATATACCATATACCCTGCAGAATTACATATTCTCTATATGCGATTTCGGCGTTGTCCGTATGCGATTTCGGCATTCTTCATATGCGATTTCTCCGTATGTGATTTCGGCATTCTCCGTACGCGATTCCGGCATTCTCTGTATGCGACTTCGGCATTCTCCGTATGCGACTTCGGCATTCTCCGTATGCGATTTCGGCATTCTCCTTATGCGATTTCTCTGTATGTGATTTCGGAATTCTCCGTACGCGATTTTGGCATTCTCCGTACGCGATTTTGGCATTCTCCGTACACGATTTTAGCATTCTCCGTATGCGATTGTGGCATTCTCCGGTTTTGTCGACATGCACGTGCGCGTTGCGCTACATTTGAATGTACCAGATAACAGGAACAAGGACAAAGATAAAATAAGAAAAGCCGCGTCCCTGGAACACAACCCTTCTCCTCAAATCAGTACCATGTAGCAAAGAAAGTGTATATACATTTATGACATACACATAAGAATACATTCAGGAAGTTCAACTTACTCATCGTAGGGCTTGGTGCCAGTAAACTAATTTATACTCCCGAGTGATGTTTTTGCCATTGACCGTTCCAAGGCGGTGCCCTAGATATGTAAAATTGTACATATGTGCAGAGTGTCCGAGCACTTGTATACACATTTGTAAACACAAGTGACGTTGAAGTAACAAACAAACATGCACGAAGAAGGAAGAGTAGGGCACCGATCAGGAACAATCAGTATGAGGGAGTTTAGATTACAGGCACCAGACAGCACTATTTAACCACCACTATTTCATATTTCAAGATAGTGTAAATGCAATTTCTCCTAGCCATGTGAACCCTTTACACATGTAACTGTAAGGACAACCACAGGATAATGAATAACACAAATATTTTCATATAAAGAAATATAAATAAAAATCTACGCAATGACTTTACAAAAAACCACAACCTTCACTGTCAGTCCCCACTATGTCCAAAAGGAACAGGACAATGTAAAATGCTACGATTAAACTGGTCAGAAAAATGGCCAAAAATAGAAAAGATAGAATGTTACGATATTCTTATATAGAATAAAGCAAACAAGACACTGGTCATACAGAATACTTCAGGAAAGTGTCAACGCGATTATGAGCAAACAGAAAGGCACATAAAAAGACAAGAAATGGAGCGCTACGATCAATCTGTATTTTAACAAGAAAAATAGAACGATGCTATTGCATTGTATAATATAAAAGGAAAAATAAAACTATTCTATCAGATTGTACAGAGCATAGCCCGTAGGTAATGGAAAATTAGAATGACACGATCAAACTAAAAGAAAATACCCACAGAATAACGGACTGATAGAACGATGTAATTATACGGTGTTCAGATTTATAGCTTAAATAGTGGACAGGCATGAGGAAATTATCAAACAACTCTAATGTTATTGACGATGCAATCATAGAATTAAAGATGTTGATATAACATTTTTGAGATCACGTCTGTAAAATGTATTAGGTGTATATTATTTTTTTTACTCATTGTTATCGCAAAAATTAGCCAAATACAGATACATAAAAATGATAGATAGTTTCTTCATTTATCATATTATTTATCTATACGCCCTATTTTGTGCATTAAGCTATCGATGCGTTAACAAATACGCCCTACTGGTTACTAGCGATCACAGGCCAGATATATCATTTAAGGTTAATAGTTTTCATATATTTGTGGTTTCAGACGCCTTATTTATCTTTGATTGTTTTTACGTTGAAATCACGGGTCAAAGTTCTGGCGATCTGCAGGATAAAAAGCAAAGCAATGACTCAACAGGAATAGCCACGGTTAGAATACAACTTAAAAATATGACAAATATATCAAAACCAGAACTGATATAAGCAAATGTGATAACATGTCTTTAGAACTTTTAATGCTTATGACGCGTTATTTTTCTGTCAGATTAAAAAAAAAATCCCCGTGGTATTAGAAAATGATGTATATTACATGTACCGAAAGTACCCGGTACATCTGTAACCAGTAAAATTTATGTACTTTACTGTCTTGTTATATTATACAGAACATTGTTATATTTTTTGTCCTTTGTGACTATGTAGTACATTAAATATTAATTATAGAACTGCGCTTAAAAAAATCTGTAAAAATGATTCCTTGGAAGCATAGAATAATAGCAGTTTGATTGAGTCTGTTCAGAGTGCTTAGCAAGGGCTTAAGCAGAACTCTATTACAAAGGTATTGAATAGAGTCCATGGTCCCAAAGGACCAGAAAATATAACAGCACAGAATCCAAGTACGGGGAGATATTTTACAGCCGCGACACGGCACTTAAAGCTTGCTGTTCGAGGTTATGTGTTGGTGGGGAGAGAGATGCTGCATATCCCATTACCTCTCATAAACAGACAGTTAAACAATATGCTTAATTGCGTTCTGTGCGTCCAAGAGATGTTTCTAGTATATTTTATTAGCGAGAATGATTTCAAAGTCTTTGGTCTGGTGTTGAATACATTAACCATTGTAAATACCATCCAGTTACATTCTATTTATATATAAGGGTTTTTTGTGTTTAAGGTAGTCTAAAATATGAGTAAACACAATAGAAAAGTGGAAACTTCACAGGTCGCTCATCCCGACAAAACTGAAAATGTCGGTTACTTGCCTTCTGTTGCCTTTGCGTATGTTAGGGTTTTCACCTGGCGGGGATAACTTTTATTTACACTGTCCTGTGACTTTGGAACATGGTGGGGGTAAGAGTGAGGTTAGGAGCTCCATAAACCGGTTTAAGCTCCCCAGTGGTGGTTTTGCCAGTGACCGTTCCAAGGCGGTGCCCACTGTGTTCAAATAAGCTGCGTTCTAAGAACATGGCTTTCCCTGTTGGATATTCTTTTGTTTTTTATTGTGTCTTCTCACCAAGGGTAATTGAAATGCTTGCTACCATCAACGCCCTCTAGCTCCGGATTAAGCAGAACTCAAGATTTAAAATCGTAACAGGTACAAACATTGATTTTAGAGACATCCACAGATGTGTTCATATGGCGAGTTTACTGATGTTTTAAATTTAAAAAAAAAACAAACAAAAAAAAAAAAAAAAAAAAAGGAAAAAAAAAAAAAAAAACAGAAAAACAAAAACACGCAAGGAATTAATCTTAATCTTAATCTTAATCTAAATAAAATACTTAAGTATTTCTGGATTTTAATTCAAACTTTTTAACGCCACGTTATGCAAAACGCATGCGCATGCGTCATAATAAAACTGTTTGATGTATGATTGAATGGAAAATGAACAATGTAACAAAATTTCTCATTTGTTAAACTACTTGTTAAGCATATGAGATAAAAGTAATAACTACAGAAAGAGTCTGTTACTTGGTATTTTTTGTAAGATTGAGTGCCTTTTTTGCATATTAATTTATTAAAAAGCTATATAAAATTAAGTACTATGCCCTTTGTGGTTTTATATTATATATGGTCCTAAAGAGATGTATAATTCAAACTGGAAAAATACTTCAACCGTTTGAAATTGTCTGATATATAATAGTTGTAATCCGACAGATGTTTTTTCTTTCGCGGATTTGTCGGTAATTCATCCGCGGAGGAATATACGCATGCCTGTGACATTCTTCGCGGATCGACTCTCATGCGGCAGGTGCATTTTCACATGAAATTCAGTCAGACCAAATCTGCTGTTACTTTGCATTTGTTGCAGTCTATGCTTCCGCTTTCTCTCTTACACATTTTGAAAAATTATTTATTCAAAAGACACAATAAAAATGTAAATTCATTTATAATTGGTTGCATGTTGCCTGCGTCATACTACAATTATATAAACTGTACAAATATTTGATCACTACGGACCAGTTTTGTCAATAATTGTGCATAAACATTGCTTTTTTGTAGTTTTATCACCAGCTAATTAGAAATACCTATACTGTAGCAATGTAACAGATACAATTCAGAATTTCAAATAAGTAAGTGACCGGCAGCTTACAATGTACGTATTATCCATGAGCGGAGTCGGCATTATCCGGGGTTTTCCTTTTTAAGAGTCACGAGCGCGTTGATTTACTTTACTTCCGAAGAATGCCGAATCGCCTGACGAGAATACGTAGTCACACGGAAAGTGAGGCGTGGCATTATGGGTGCGTCACCTTAATGGTGCTCATATCATTTCATATATATTACCTGATGACCTGGATAATGCGTGAGAGGAACTTAGTGTCTGCGGAACATCTTGTCTTTGTGCAGCCGCTTTCCTGGCGTGCTTTTAACAGTCGCAGAAATGTTAGATATTACACGTGCGTTTTACGGATTTTTTTGTTTGTTTGTTTTTAAGTATTTGATATATATCTAGTTTGTGTCTGACCTCCTGTTAAAATGAACGTTAGTCATGTCTTTAGGCACATGTAATTAACTATTTGACTCATAAAAAAGACAGAAGGGAACTGTTCATGAACGTATATCATGTAGTAATTCATTAATTTTTGCACCGTGTTACCTATAAGGTCCTTTATCATTATTAAACAATACATGCATATATATGTTTGCTTGGTATTCTTCTCGTCCATGGTAAAACTTTTAATCATAATGTCCTCACAATAAATCATAAACAAAACACGTATTACTCGCGATAATTTGTCAGATTTGCAAGAAATACGTATTTTAAGTTTTTCAGTACTTATCGTCGCAGTAGGGAATGCTATTGGTTTTGATTAATGTATCAACTAGCTTTAATTAATTTCGTCGGGATCTTGTTTTATTTCAGAAATCTCAGTTATCACAGTCATCCGTCGGAAAGCCGACTGAGTGTCAGTTCCATGAGTTCCGGCGGTTCATATCCGACATTCCCCATACCATCCAAAGAACTCGTACGACAAATTCACATGGACAAAGAGAGGTAACTGGGTTTGGTGTTTTTTACTTGCTAAACAATGGTACTCACACACTTTGATACTACGTAATTAACCAAATCGAAGTCGTGTGTGATTACGTTTTAGACAAAGGCGTTAAACTAATGTCAAATACGTAGACAATGTGAACTACGTAAAATAAATAAATTGTCTAAATATCTTTTTTTTTATTTAACGTCGCACCGACACCAAATATAGGTCATAAATATCACTTACCTTGTTTATATTAATTGTATTGACACCAGCACTCATCCGCATTCTCGTTTATCAAAGGTTCGTCAAAATCATGAGACGAACAGGGAACCATATAGTAGACCTCTGGTATGCTAAATGTTCATTCGTTGGATCGGACAATAAAGCACACTGGACGCTAAGTCAGTGTTACTTGATTATTCAGAAAAAGAAAATGACCATTTCAAAAGAACACAGTTAAACATAAAGTACACTTGATATTTTTCAGGAGATATCCATCAAATGCGCCGGCGGTAAAGTAAGTATAAAAGTTCCCAAAACCAAATGAATATAAAATTAATGTAATATTTACGTTAATGCAAAATTGATGGAAAGGAATACTTCATTACAAGCAGATATAATCTAAACCAACAATTTCTATTATTTACATTATAAAAACGTTCTAAGAATCGGACCATTAACAAAACAAACACATGTGTGCCGGATTACGGGATAGTTTGACGATCAGACACAAATGCCTTCTTTTTTCTGTATAAAATAACAAACTTCCAAAGGTTGCAGTACATTCCATGACCATTTTTATATACTTAAATGGAACATCTTCTTTCTCTTAAAAGTGTAGAATGCATTCATTTATGCAAAATGTACGTAAAACGGTATTTACTGTTTATTTCTTTGTAGGCCTTCGTTCATAAAATAAATTTCTGTCTTTAATTTGCAGGAAGGAGAAACATGTGCGGCTATCACCACCTTACCGATAAGCCACTGGCTGTACATAATCTGTGAAATGCATAATATTTTTCATGCATAATTGACAGGCTGAATGCTGTGCATATTCGTGAGTCATGACAGCAGTATATGAACCCAAACTTTGAAGGTCAGACAAAAAGGATAGAAACGATCTTTTTTATGCTTTAAATAGCATACATAAAAAACCTAAGTGCAATGTTTGTACAGTATCAATGATTTTTTCTCTTACATATGTCGTTACATGTTACATTTTTAACTTTTTATAATTTAATAAGAAAGTGACTACAATTCCAGTTGTGTTTACTGTAAAAGCAGAAATTTTCGCGAGGGTTTAACTTTCGCTAAATTCGGGAAGCCCTACATCTTCCGAAAATTAATACGCGTGTACATATTCACATTTAGTATAATTCAAATTCAAATATGATACCATTTTTACAAGTTCGCGAATATTTAACCTCGTGAACATACTCAAAATTTCAAATTCGCGAAATTTTGACCCTGCGAAAATATGTGCTTTTCCGCAAACCACAAATTCAGACTTCATAAACAAAATATAACAACAGTCTGCCAGTCTACACAATGAGCGGTTCTCATTTCTTCTGACAAAAATTCGAAAAGAAGAGGACTTTGTATTTGTGCATAGAAGTGAGTCTTATATACCGTTTGTGTTCTCGTGTTCGTAATTTGAAAAAAATATTGATTGTCGTATTAAACAAATGTTAAAGATTTTAAAGTATTTCATACATCATCATTTATGAGTATAACACGGAGTTGTTTTCGAAATTTCGATTTTAGGAAGGGAACAAGGTGTTCAGAAAGTAATTCTTGCATAAAACCTTTGTTTTTTGCCGATTTTGGGCATGCACAAACAGGGAAAAAAACGTGTACAAACAAGGAGATTCTCGTGAGCACGCGCTGTTGGTGAACGTTTTGAATATGCTGTTGTGGGTCCAACGTAAGCAAATTATGGATCCCGAATCAATTTTGGCCGAAGTCGAAAGGTCCGAGATTTATGAAATCTTTTCATCTGCATATTTATTAAAAATATCATTTTTCAACCTAACTTTACTTTAACTTGTAATAAGCGCTACCTCTCTTGATACGCGACTGAATTGACATTCCTTATTATTGTATTATTACGCGTATTAGACTCAAAGTAAGTTTACACGCCGCGATTTAATCCCTGAAAATGATAGGCAAACAACAATTTACAAAAATACCATTTCGTTTTCCAAATTAATTTGAGTCGAGAAAGTTGACATGCTAACTTTAAATCTTACACTAAAACTTTTTAAAATGTTTGTGTCTACTTTACACATCTATGCAGTCTACTGATGCAGTGATGGTGTGTAATGTAAAGCATAAACATGACGAAGCGTAAAGTTTGAAGGATTTTTCCACAGTTAATGAACATTTGATGAACAGAAGGTATTTATTATGTATTTTTCAATTTATTTGTAGATCTCACCAACCATGTTTGAGTTTATAAATCTAATCTAAGTTGATTATATCGATGTTGGAAAAATTCAAATTTTTGTGTTTATGAAAATTTATCAAACTTTGATCGCGATGGGGTGGGGTGCAAAGCAAAATTTTCTAGATGCCGTGTAGGGTTATGAATATGCCCTTTTCTCATAATTCCGAGCCTCTAAAGCTAAAGTTCCTACCGATATATCGGAAAAAGGGGAAGTCATGCTTATTTTACATATATTTAATATTAAAGAAATTACCACAACAAGAATGTCCGTTCGACATGTATAAAATACGCACTGTTTCTGTATGCCCTGGAAATGCATAAATAAAACATGTGTCCAAAACAACCTGAAACGGTCGACTTCGATCGGCTAATGTCAGCTGGATAGTCTTGTTTTTTCGATATTTCCAGCACTTAAGTTGTGTTTTATGCAAGAATAGCGATAACACATGTTTGTTTCGTGAAACAACATCTGCAGAATCCCTCGGGCTATGTTGGTGCACGAGCCCGTAGGGCTCGTGCACCAACCAATCCCTTGGGATTCTGCAGATGTTGTTACACAAAAAAACGTGCGTTAACCCTACAATGTTATGAAAAAATTTCAACTCATCAAGATTCACAGATATCAAAAGAAAAAATCTTTGGTTCAGCGTAAGGCCAAGCTGCCTTTCCCAGTTTGAACACTAGAAATTTAAGGTCTGGTGTTAACGAATGAAAGACTTTAAGTAAAACATATTCCTTGGTTAGATTGATGTAACATTTTTTAGCTTCGTAAGGTATATATTGTACTGTTCTGTTTCAATACCGTGACTAAAACATGTACTGCAATGATGTAATTTACATACAAATGTTCACAGATATTATAATATTGATATAACACCATTATTTGAGGTAGTGTGATAGCTGTAATCAAATGTTCTTACTGATATATAAATGTTGCATTTTACAGTTAAATTATCACTGTCCAGTGCTTTATCACTGTCCAGTGCTTTATCACTGTCCAGTGCTAATTGACTGATGTATAAATGTTGCATTTTACAGTTAAATTATCACTGTCCAGTGCTCTATCACTGTCCAGTGCTAATTGACTGATGTATAAATGTTGCATTTTACAGTTAAATTATCACTGTCCAGTGCTTTATCACTGTCCAGTGCTAATTAACTGATGTATAAATGTTGCATTTAACTGTTAAATTATCACTGTCCAGTGCTAATTGACTGATGTATAAATGTTGCATTTAACAGTAAAATTATCACTGTCCAGTGCTTTATCACTGTCCAGTGCTAATTAACTGATGTATAAATGTTGCATTTAACTGTTAAATTATCACTGTCCAGTGCTAATTGACTGATGTATAAATGTTGCATTTTACAGTTAAATTATCACTGTCCAGTGCTCTATCACTGTCCAGTGCTAATTGACTGATGTATAAATGTTGCATTTTACAGTTAAATTATCACTGTCCAGTGCTTTATCACTGTCCAGTGCTAATTGACTGATGTATAAATGTTGCATTTAACTGTTAAATTATCACTGTCCAGTGCTAATTGACTGATGTATAAATGTTGCATTTTACAGCTAAATTATCACTGTCCAGTGCTAATTGACTGACGTATAAATGTTGCATTTAACTGTTAAATTGTCACTGTTTCTTGCTAATAAACTGATGTATAATTTAAATGATACATTTAACAGATAGATTATCACTGTCTAGTGTTAATTAACTGATGTATAAAAGATACATTTAACAGATAGATTATCACTGTCTAGTGTTAATTAACTGATATTGCATCTGACAGTTTGGTTATCACTATCTATTGCTAATTTACTGATGTACACATGTTGCATTTTACAGTAAAATTATCACTATCCAGTGCTAATTTACTGATGTATAAATGTTGCATTTTACAGTAAAAGTATCACTGTCAGTAAAAGTATCACTGTCTAGTGCTAATTAACTGATGTATAAATGTTGCATTTTACAGTAAAATTATCACTATCCAGTGCTCATTTACTGATGTATAAATGTTGCATTTTACAGTAAAATGATCACAGTCTAGTGCTAATTAACTGATGTATAAATGTTGCATTTTACAGTTAAATTATCACTGTCTAGTGCTAATTTACTGATGTATAAATGTTGCATTTTACAGTAAAATTGTCACAGTCTAGTGCTAATTTACTGATGTATAAATGTTGCATTTTACAGTAAAATTATCACTGTCTAGTGCTAATTAACTGATGTATAAATGTTGCATTTTACAGTAAAATTATCACTGTGTAGTGCTTATTAACGGATGTATAGATGTTGCATTTTACAGTAAAATTATCACTGTGTAGTGCTAATTTACTGATGTATAGATGTTGCATTTTACAGTAAAATTATCATAGTCTATTGCTAATTAACTGATGTATAAATGTTGCATTTTACAGTTAAATTATCACTGTGTAGTGCTAATTTACTGATGTATAAATGCTGCATTTTACAATAAAATTATCACTGTCTGTTGCTGATTAACTGACGTATAACTTTTACTTTTAACAGTTGGATTATCACTATCCAGTGCTAGTAAACTGATGTATAAATGTTGTATTTTACAGTTAGATGATCACTGTCTGTTGCTACTTAACTGATGTATAAATTTTACTTTTAACAGTTAGATTATCACTATCCAGTGCTAGTAAACTGATGGATAAATGTTGAATTTTACAGTTAAGTTATCACTGTCTAGTGCTAATTAACTGATGTATAAATGTTGCATTTTAACAGTTAAATTATCACTGTCTAGTGCTAATTAACAGATGTAAAAATGTTGCATTTTTAACAGTTAAATTATCACTGTGTAGTGCTAATTAACAGATGTAAAAATGTTCCTTTTTTAACAGTTAAATTATCACTGTCTAGTGCTAATTAACTGATGTATAAAGATTACTTTTAACAGTTGAATTATGACTGTCTAAATATCTACTTCCTATTTCGCTGTTAATTTATAATCACATTGCTCAAATTTCGTAATAAAATGATAAAATGCTATGACAGAGTTTTGTTTCTCCACTTGAACCTGCACTATGATACATATAAAAGTAAAGTAAAGTGTGTGAAAGGGCCAGCCGTGTTAGCTTATTAGACACCTACCTATAACAGAATTTGAAGTAGTGAAAAGATGTGTCAAATCGTCAAAGCAAGCATTAGGTCAATAGAAAATAACGAAATAAAACACGAATCGAAATCACCCTAGTAAGAAACTATTTATTCTTTCTAATTTTGATTGACAATAAAATGTTTAAAAATGATATTTTTGTAATTAGTTTAGATACTTTAGAATATTATCGCCAAACATGTATATCTTTTGGTAGTACAACTTATTATCGCCAAACATGTATATCTTTTGGTAGTACAACTTAGCACATCCATCCAATCAAGGACGAGAAAGTTGAATATTCATTTTATTTAAGTTCACCGTAAGACATGATTTAGATATGACATAAAAACTGAGATGTTATGATCAATTTTTCAGTCAATTAAACGATGGTGTTTACTTGTAGCAGTGAGGCCCAGAGTTATAGTGCTGCCTCACTGGAATATCATGCCCTTAGACACGTGACATGATATCCCACCAAGTCACATTATACTGACCAGTCCTAGCAGTCTTCTCTTAATGCGGAGTGTCAAGCAAGAAAGCTACCAGAACAATTTTATACTTCTTTGATAAGACACGGCACTGCAAGGGATCGAACCCACGAATTCTCTCTACCACTAGGCTATAAACCGAGGCGGTTTACTTTGGATGGAATCTAGCCTTAATGTTCCAAATATCATGTTTATACAATGCTGACGGGTATTTGAAGCAACCGGTCTGATACGTTTCTCCGCTTAATTTCTATTTTTGTTGGTCTATTTTGCGATGTCTGGCGCTGGATATGTTTACTGAATCTACCCTTACCTCCTACATTTGTTGAGCACAAAATGTCTCCACGTTTAGGCAAAATCGTACGCAGAGACATGCTATTTAGGTCTTTTGGGAAGACGACCATGTACCTGTAAAATTGACTTCCATATTATTCATACAATCCCGTTTTAATTTTAAGATATTGAAACGTATCTCGGTGCTTAAATGGATAATTCCTAGTATTACATTGTACAAATGTTGTAAATTAAGTTCAGTGACATTTCGACTATCCCTCTGCTCATCCTGAGGTTTTTCTTCACTGCAAAATTTTCAAAATGTAAACTGCCTGAAGATATGCACAAATTGAAAGCGCTTGCAGTGAAGAATTAAAATTATTGAAAAACATCAGAAGTCTGCTGCTGTTATTCCTATATATATATATTCCTGTATATATATAATTCTAACACGATCAGGGAATAACCTACATACATGTAGAGCAAAATCTATCTCTGGTTATTCTGCAATAAACCACTCGCGTGCAATGACGTCATCCGATCCGGGTGTGTAGCACGGTCGTAAAAAGTAGTTACCATTTTTTTTCTAACACTGTTGATACTAGTATGTCGTGTTAGAATCGAAATAACAAGTTCCCAAGTGTGATTTATCGTAGAATAACCCTAGTTTTTCGTTCTTATGCGAAACAATATATCACTCAGGCCTACGGCCTTCGTGATATATTCTTACGCATAAGAACTCAAAACACGGGTTATTTCACGATAAACCACACTTGGGAACTTATTCAAATTACACCTTCTGATAAATTTAATCCATGTTTTTCGAAGGCAAATATAAGCTAAAATATCTGCACTTTACAAAGTAGAGAAAAAGGAGATGCGGGAAAAAAATTAAATGTTTTCGTTGTATAAAAAGTATATATAGTTGTGTGATATTTACCACTTTTTGAGTAAGAAAGTCAACAATAATACCTATGTTTTATTATAAATGATGATCAGTCATTCCTTAAGATCACAAATTCTATTTGCATATGTGATGTTTTACAAATGGGGCGAGGTTGTAAAAAGAATAAATACATTTGTATACCTTTACGCCATTTTGACAATTTGTTTTGAAAATTTAATATATAGTTCTAATTAATATGTATTTGTTGGTATTTTTCAAACATTGGCAAAACAGCATAGCGGTCGGTTAGCTGTTTTGTTCAGTATATGTTACAACACACTAAATAGCTGTTCATCTTTATTCTTTATAAAATTGACATATTTCCAATGGCTGCATCACACATCAGGACACATTTTAAATGTCTGCAATTAACATTTTCTTGAAGAATATTGTCAGTGCTGAATATATTGGCTTGATCGCCCGGGTTCTTTTTGTTTTAGTAGAAGTTGTTATACCGAAAAAGAGTATGCAATGCACTTTGCATTATGTTTAAGTTGGTTTTAATTTTGTCATTTTAGTCCTTGTTTCATAAGAATAAGACACTTAAATTTAGTTATTTAAATGAGCCGCGCATTGAGAAAACCAACATAGTGCATTTGCGACCAGAAGGATCCATACTGTTCGCTTTCAAAGCCTATTGTAAATAGAGAAACCGTTAGCGAACAGTATGGATCCTGCTGGTCGCAAATGCACTATGTTGGTTTCTCTATTTTCAATAGGCTTTGAAAGCGATTAGTATGGATCCTGAATAGACTGCGCGGATGCGCTGGCTGGTCTGGATCCATGCTGGTCGCAAACGCACTATGTTGAAGGCCGCAGGTATATTGGAATGCAACAAGTAGTGAAGCACATGGGGACTGGGTTAATTCACGTGACTTTTTACCGATATACGATTGGCTTATCGCATTTATGGAACGCCGTTTTCGCAATATAGCTGGCACTCTATATAATATTCAGAGAAATGTTTGTAACCTTAATTCCTCATTCATTATTTCATTTTTTTTTAAAATTTCAGCAATGATCGATATTGATACCTTGTTGTGCATAAATGATTTCTTTTGAATTGCTCTTAAATTTCCTGGATCATGGTCCTGTGTTGTCTAGCTCTGTATGTCAACGAAGTCGAAGTGAATGCATGTAGCACTAATAAAGTATTTCAAAAGTCAATTAATGTGACCAACTGAGCTAAAAGTTATGTTATACAGGAAAGGGATATATACTAGTAGTGATTTTGCTCAAAACAATAACTTTCAGAATTAAGAAATACATATTTCATAGATCTACTTTTATATCATTTAGAAATGGAGAATGGAGTAATATTTCCCACATTATAGCGCAATGGTATAATTAAAAAATCAAGCACCTTATTCACTCATAAGTTACTTTTTAGGCTGAGTGGTCACACATGCATCCATAACAATTTATGGTATGTATAACTTCTGGCCGCAGGAAATCTTTCGACTTGTATATTATTTACGTTGACTACGTGCCAAGCAGCCGCATTTTGTCATTAAATTCTAATTAAAAGTAAGAAAATATTGAGTCTCAAGGAATGGTTTTTCAGCTAGTCATCATTTTTAAAAACACCATTTCAGCTGTGCACTAAGCGTAAATGTATTACCTTTCTGAACATTACATACACAATAATGTAGAACGCTTATTGTCAATTAATTATATTTATTAGTGACTGTCATCAAAATCATGTATATGACGTTTTGACCATGGATAAATTAAAGGTACTTCTTCAAATGATGTATGAATAACTGTTTGTTTGTTTTTTAGGTTTAACAAATTTTTCCAACTGTGTTTCAGTTATGTAACCTAATCAGTGATCTTGGATTCTGTACCACAACAAACCTGTTTTCCGCAAGTAACTGCCAACTTCCCCATTTGAATCTGAGGTGGAGGACGAATGATATCAGACACAATGTCTTTTATCAAATCGTAATGGAGAACATACTCCCTGCTCGTGGATCGAACTCACGACCCCGCGATCCATAGATCTGCGCTCGATCCATAGATCTGCGCTCTTCCTATATGTTTAGCTAAGCGGGCAGGCTTATATATGCTTTTACCCCCAACCGCTTTTCTGTTAGTATGTACTTGATAAATGTAAAGGTTATTTCTAGTGATATGTTCTCGAAGAAAATTCAAAAATTCCAATCGTGTGATAAAAAAGTGCCTAAAGAAAAAAATATAATCATTATGTTCTTCACTTTATTTTTATTTTATTTTTTTTGCATTAATTAAAATTTTCTAAATACCAGAAACATATTATGGTCATTTATTTTGAACAGTCCAGTTGAACTTAGATATTATTACGTAAACCAAGAAGAAATGTTTTTCCGGGGCTGGATGGTTCTTATTCTAGCTTCTAGGAAAAGGTCCCTCAGATTCAATTATACTAACAGAAAGGAAACAAAACAACACTCCTGGTGCAATGACAAAACCGACAGTCGAAGAAAGCAGAAGAAATAGTAGAAAGGCATAAAAAGGTGCAACAGAAAACTATACAGTTATAGCCCCTTTGACGTTAACGGCCCCTTTGACGTTAACGGAACCAAATACGAATAAAAGAGTTGGGTTAGACCTGGTGCGAAGTATCAAAATAGACAGCAAGAACAACAGAACATGAAATTCCTCGCCATTGACCACCTTTGCCCATCAGTATTTTATGTTCTAACCAATAGGCCTTACTTCGTAAAAAGGTAATAACAAACGGATTTAGAATCATTGTTTCAAGTACCTTTAGTCGAGTTATTGTTTTGGGCATGTCCTTTTTGTCAGATAATAACTGGACATTAAATACATGCGGCCTACCGTGATTGTAGATCGATCATTATTAGTTATTTTTCCTGATAGATTTTATTGACTTTTTATTTGTTTTTCGCAAAAATATGTGTAGATATTATTGCTCGGGAAAGTGATTCACTTTGGTGCTGGGCATGCGCACAGGTTAATGTGAATTAATCCGCGGTCAATGAAAAAACAACACACCAAGGAAAAGAGAAAAATAATTTTTCTAATTAAATTAAGTAGTACAGAAATTATGGATTTCAATAAATTGGAGTGACGCTAATTACCTTATTTCTTCTGCGTCATTTTACTGGAATTAAAATTTCGGCGGAAACAAATCGTTTTCGGATGTAACGGAAAACGCACTGGTTCGGATAAAGAACTGAATATTTTTTCAGGAATATACGAGACACTTATAGATTACAGAAATATTTCTTTGTAGTGCACATTTCTTCTTTTGGAAGGAAAATGGTATGTTATTTTAAAATCAAATGTAGACATATTTCTACGTCTCTTTGATTAGTGTTTTATTAATATTTATTTTAGTGCTTTTTTATTGCAAAGATTAGCAGTTACCACTTGATTTTATATTGTAGACAAGTGCTAACCGATTTTAATTCAGACTTAAAACCTAAACCGTTGCTGTTTTATGCTGATTAATATTTTTATACCGTTGTTTTTACAAACAGAAATTCAGCCAATAATGTCTGAAATCACTCGTCCTCCATCTCTGTTAATTCATGTGGGGAAGTTGGCAGTTACTTGCGGAGAACAGGTTTGTACTGGTACAGAATCCAGGAACACTGGTTAGGTTAACTGCCCGCCGTTACATAACTGAAATACTGTTGAAAAACGGCGTTAAACCCAAAACAAACAAACAAACAAGCAAAATAAAAAAAAGATAAAAAAAACAAGTCCATGACACAAATATGCAAATTATAAGTTTATGAAATAAAAGGTTCACGAAAATTACATTATATTTTGTCATATTCATTATCTATGCGGTCCAAGTATGGTCAAATTCCAGTATAGCAAAATATCTTTACGGAATCTACCGGAATTATACGATGTTGTTCGACTTTTTTCCCGAACAACTATACATGGACAACTGTCTGATAGACGATCGACAAGTTGTTATTAATTAATCATCGGTCAATTATGACAGTTACAGACAATTAACGTGTAATTAGTTACAATAATACATATGTCATGCTATATACATGATGGCCATAAAACACTTAGAGCTAAAAATAACCTTATAGTTCAGAAATTATAGCGAGTAAGTTCAGCGACAAGGCGATGGCACGAAGACACCAGAGAACACAGAAGTACGAAAAAAGCTGCTTTTTTGTCGTTGCTTCGTGGACGAAGACACAAGGATATGAACCATTTAAGGCGAAGTAACGAAAGTCGCAAACACACGAAATATTCTATTCACAAAATGTCGTACCGGTGGGGGTAAAACGTGGCGTCGTCGCCATTTATTTATTGTGTCTTCGTTTCTTCGCCTCAAGTACACGACGAATCAGCAGTAACACGAGTCCTCATATCTTTGTGTACTCGCTCTGAAGACAAGAAATGGCATTATTCAGTCGCTGTAAAGAACTACATTCTCGCGTTATAAAGGAAGTGCCTGACATTTCACTATCTCATTTTGTTATCAAAATCTGATTAGAAAAAACCAATTTCTCTTTAACCATTAGCCTGTGGCTGTAAGTGCTTCTGCCTTTTGCGACCAGTGCAGACTAATATCAGCCTGTGCGTCTGTGCAGGCTGATCATGGTCTGCACTGTTCACTATCGAGTCAGTATAAGTTTTCAGTGAACACCCCTTGAAATAATAAACGGTATCGCCATAATGGGATCATGGACCAGTCCATTTTAAAATTTAGTAGGAGGATAAAGTTTAAATGAATTAAAATATATGTAAAGTAAAATCAGGTAAGTGAACCACCATTTCCTGCAAATTATAGATTGATATAGCTTTTTTTATACGAAAGGTATCAAATATATACCTTAAGTCTATAACATTGTTACTTATTTTACAGACATACATTTACAAGACACTATTGCTGAGTAGTCTGCTGGTGCAGATTGTCCAATGTCAAGGTTAGTATTAAATAAAGGCGGAGCCACAATAAAGGGAGATAATACAGGTTGAATTCTTGACGAAAGTTCTATATCCTCCAGATTATTCAGGAAATTTAACTTTTCACCTTTAATCGAGAGTCATGGCCGAGACAAAAACATTCTGATTAATTAAGCAATCGTACGTGCGTGATTTTAAAATAAATAAAATATCATAAAATAAAAGTGTTTTCACATGTTTTCGCGATTTTTTTTTCTTTTTTTTTCAAAATCTGCTTTACTGGCAAGATTTCGTTGGAAATAATATTTGTATGTATTATTAATAATACTGAGTAAACAAAACAAATATATAAAATCAATTTTATTAGCGATACCTGTTTTTCTCTTCATCCAGGATAAAATTCATTAGATTGCTTGAACATCTACGATTGCTATACTGACAGTTTCTTTTCTTTTTATCTGAATCAGCGACAAGTAAAGCCGTTCACGAGGTATGTACAACCACATCAGATTGTCCAGCACGCGCCGCGTGCAAGCCCACCTCATGTGACGGTTACACGTGTTTATGTAACGACGGTCATGTTGCATCGGAAGACAGAAAGGAGTGTATTCCAGGTAGGCAATTCATTTTGAAATTGTAACATTTTCTAACTATATAAATAGTAAAAAGGAACAGATATTTCATTGTCTTACATTTCATCAATAATGGAAAGCGGATTGGCTTGTCGTTTTTTTTTTTTTCTTAATTGTATTTTTTTATCATTGATTTGAAAAATATTCTAAGTAACATTAACAAATGAGGTTGTCATAACGTATTAAACATTAAAATATAAAAAAATACTCAGTTTGTACTGCTTTTTTCATGATTATATTTTTATCAAGTGTGTTAAACAGAGGTCAATGTTGATGTTATGTCTTAAATGAGAAAACAGCTATTGCTTTATTTACATTCAAATATTTCTTTAACAGTTTAATTTCTACTCGTTAATTAGTTTAAAAAAAACCCCATAAAAATCTCATAATTAAAAATATATGACACCTTCGGTTCCAGCGGCAAGGATAGGTGACAAATGCGAACAAAACCAGACAAGATGCATCTCTGAGTATGCGCAGTGTGTTTCCGGAATGTGCAGGTGCCTCAATGGTTTCCAAGCAGCAAAAGATGGCCGCTGTAAACTTCCGGGTGTAAATTTTGTCGGCGAGTCCTGCGGGTCGTGTGAATTTCCGGCGCAGTGCATCAGTGGAGTATGCAAATGCGCGGGAGAATTTAGGTCACTGACAACGGAAGAATTCTGGGTGGATCCTATAAGTGTACTACAGTGTAGACCTAAGGACTACAGTCTAGGTATGGATATATTAATAGCACGATCTTTCTGAAACATTTCGTAATTGATATATAAAAAAGAAAAACTGACGCGTAGGAGACTAAGCACACTGTTTTACTAGAAATAGCTAGAAAATTACTGAAATATTTTAGTGAGATATTACTGCAAATCCATACTAAAAGTATCAAATATATTTTTCACAGGTACACGCTTTCTTTCAAGTGCAAACTGTTCTATCAAAAGATTTTTTTTAAAAAAAAGAAAAAAAAATTATGGATAAAAATTAGGTTTCATTCGTGAAGGCCAGTTTTTACATCTTCCGCTCACGTAAATAATAGTCGGTGCTCACTCAGAGAAAGATGTGACATTTTACATTTATTCAGAAGCTAACAAAGATTTCATGAGCGTTAAAATCTGCTTTGGGTGTACAAACCTCCATGTGGAGACAGTATTAAGCTGGATTACGAAAGGCCATTGGTTCTACTGAGGTGCCCACCCTTGCTTAAAACGCAGACAGCTGGAAAAGGCACCATATGACCTAACTTGTGTCGGTTCGACTCTAACCTAAACCCTCTCCACAAGAAAAAAATACTGAGATGATAAAAAAACTTGTTATATTTCAGTTTATTTTGAGAACTATGTAACGTATCAGTTTATTTGTAGCAACGTTTAGCGTTTTCTGTTTAACTGTTTCAATCTATTTTTAGAATTCTGTAATGGAACGTCCATCGTCACCAATACGGGTACAACAGAGCCAATAAACACACAGGCAAACAACTTCTCCCCTTCGGGACTTAACTCAAACGACTGGTCCCTGATCCTGCCAGAAAAATCCATCTATGACAGCTGTAACTCTCATTCTCAGTGTCCAGGTATTGTAAATTAATTGATATGATTTGCTCCCATTCCGAAAGACGCCGAACCGTTATGAAACTCGGTAATTTCCGTTAAATTACGCTTTATTCGTAAATGATTTCGACATTCTCCGTTCGTTACGGAAACTATTGCTCGAATTGAGCTAAATCTACGCCAGAATGATGCCGGAAGCAGACGGGACTTCGAAATTGTTCGGAAATTGCTACGGGTCAATATGTACTGTCGACCCGTCTATACTTAAACAATACATCTGCTGGGCAAAAACTGAGAAAAGATAACTTTGAAATTTATTTCTGTTTTCTCGTAATGAAACGCTTTCTGATTATTTCGTCTGCATATCTGAATGTCTTTAATAACTGAAATTTGAACTGAAGTGTTGAAAAACATGATTTAAGTACACGTGTAATTACAGAATAACAAGAAAAAAGACCAGCTAATGACATTGTCTCGTTATGACAGATGGAAATACACTCCAAAATACCACGGTTACAATTTCATACTCTCCCAACAAAAAAATGAGTAATTTATTACAAATTTGTAAATATAATTATGGTCTATCAACCTCGGTCTTTCTATTTCACACAATTTTTGCAACTATTATTGGCTATTTTTCATTAAGATAAAAATCCGTCCTTTCCTTTTTGTTTTCCATTTAACATCTTTCCTGTTATTTTTTATTCACGATTACTAAACAGTCATCATTCTTTATCGTTTGTAGTGGTACCATGATTTATCGAGATTTATGCACGATTTTTGTAGAGACATTAACATGAAGATATAGTCATTTATCAAGATAGAGCCCCAACCAAACGTCTTATACCTCATTATCTCATTTGCCTTACTCATTTGAGCCGTGCCATGGGAAAACCAACATAGTGGCTTTGCGACCAGCATGGATCCAGACCAGCCTGCGCATCCGCGCAGTCTGGTCAGGATCCATGCTGTTCGCTAACAGTTTCTCCAATTCCAATAGGCTTTAAAAGCGAACAGCATGGAGCCTGACCAGACTGCGCGGATGCGCAGGCTGGTCTGGATCCATGCTGGTCGCAAACCCACTATGTTGGTTTTCTCATGGCACGACTCATTTGTCGTGTTGATGCGCTAGTTTGTCGTATCAGCGTGTTAGCTTGTCGGTGCACCTAAAACACGCCTATACGCCAGAACCAGAAGGCAGGAATCAGCCGTCATACATTACGGATTGACATATACAGTTAACCTTACAAAACTTGAACTTTTTACTTTTCACTTGTGCGTCATATACTTTAAATTTGCAAAATTAACCCTTTACGCCCACTTCCAGTCTATCGGCCCTATTTTACCATTGTAATATGATTTTTTTTCTGTTCAAGCGCCGTAAAAATGTAACAATGTTTGAAAACTTAAACAACTTGAAAGAATTTAAAGATGACTTTAGCCTAAATATTCTATCTAATAGTCCAACATAGCTCGATTTGATTGCCAGTTAAACAAAGCAGAAAGTCAATAGCTTTATATTCTTTAACAAACAACGGTTGACGCGAGGACCAGTAGGAGAGCAATATGACGTCAACTATGATGTCAAATGCCGCTTGAACTCCAGATAAGCACTACTCGGATAAAATTAATGAAACCCAGCATAATCTTTTTCTTATCGTCTTTTTTATCGCAGTTTATCGTTTAGATGCTTAGATATTTCACCTCTCAGGCTATCGCCCTCGTGGTTCGAATTAATTCCTGCGCATCTAAACGTTGAACCTTTGTGAAGCAGACGACAGACCACTCGAAGGCCTTGATTATTTGTTAATTACATAGTTTTAGATTCTAGTAAATTGTTTCAGGTAATGCAAGATGTCGCCCTAATTCTTGTGACGGTTTTGTGTGTTTATGTGACGTCGGATTCGTACAAAGCGAGGACAGACTTCAGTGTTTACCAGGTACTGTGCTTTGTAGGATCACATTTGTAACAGATCACATTTGTAACAGATTTCGTACGTATGCGATCGCATTCGTAACAGGTAAAATGTGTTACGAATGTGTTTGTCCAACATGGGGGTTGACATGAGAAGCACATATGTATCATGTTGAGTTTTATACTGCAAATGTTCAATCAGTCGGTTGCCATCGCAACATCATTAAATGACTGCCATAAACACCATCACAAGTTCGTCGTCATCGACGTCATAAATTATTTGAGCCGCATCATGAGAAAATGGGCCTTCGGGAATCTTCGAGGCTTTGCAACCATTGTGGGCCCAAATCAGGCCCAGATCAGCCTGCACATCCACGCAGTCTAATCACGGGAACACACCGTTCGCTGTTATTTCAAAGAAGGCTTATTCTACCTGAATGTGGAATTTTCTGACCCTAATTCAGATGCATAAATGCACAGGTCAGCCTGAATATAGACCTTCCGGAAATTCACGAAGATGTCCGAATAGCAATTTTCCCATGACGTGGCTCAATTCTTATTATCATTTCTGCATCCACTGCCACTACCATTATAATATGATTACAACTTCAGCTACTTCTACTGTTACCTCGACTAGCTGAAATGTAGACCTACAGCCTCAGGTCACTGGTTCGAACCCGGTGGCGTCAACATGTGTAGCTATCTTTCGTTATCCAGAGCTGTTTCAAGTTGGGTGACACACAGGAAGTTGCTATGTCGTGGGACAAATTATATATAACTTGTCATGGACGGAGTCGTTAGCCTTAAGTCTAGGGGCCGATCTTGTGCTGCGGTCTAATGTCTATGAGATTTGAAGAAATTACACTTTATTTTTTATTACCCTCACCCCACTGAGCCCACCTCAGAGGTAATAGGCCTTCTTTTATTATAATCCCGCCGTGAAATAGCGGAGTTTGTGCGTTCGTGCAGTTATATATAGGTTCTTGTCCTTGGTATAACTTGCCCATGCATAATTAGATTTCAAATTATTTGGTACAAATGATCAGCATGGATAGAAGGTTTGTTGCGATCATGATCCATGTTGCTATATCCAAGATCTAGGTCACAGCTTTGAACTAAGATTTGTTTTGTTATTTTGTTGTAATATTTACGTTTGTGTCCAGATCATAACTCGCTTTAGTCAGATTTCCAAATACTTTGGTACAAATAACCACCATTTAGTGACAATCTGTAGTGATGATATTACACTTATTACTGCAAACGTCTCAAATTTTGGCACCCTGTAGAATGGTTTTGATGAATATTATGTTTGTTTGTTGGATTCAGAGCGCCTGTTTTCAACAGTATTTAGGTAATACAGTTTAGGGCAGTTATAATCTTACCATTGATCCTACAACGGACCAGTCCAAGATGATGATGATGATTATGAAGATGATGATGATGATAATGATAATAAAAATGTCAATAATTTTAAAATCAGTACACAAGTATCTTTGTTAGTAACAGACAACTTCCCAGCTTGAAACAGCACCGATAGGCGAAAATCGCAACAGATACGAGTAGCTTTCACCCGGTCTCGAACGTTCGTCCCTTGACACTCTAGCCGATGGTTAGTTCTTCCCATTAATTTCGATTGAAATTATACCCTGGCTCATATACGAGTTTACACTCGTACGTTCGTTTACGGGTCTGGTAAAACGCACCGATACACGTAAAGTCTTAACTGGGTGGATGAGAAACACAATATCTCTGGAAATTCCGGCCCGAATGCAGACACCAGGCCTGGCAAGAAAACTCTCTTATTAAATATAATCCAATAGAGTTCACGTCGGGGTTTTAAATG
The DNA here is from genome assembly GCF_021730395.1 of Mercenaria mercenaria. Classification (NCBI taxonomy): domain Eukaryota; kingdom Metazoa; phylum Mollusca; class Bivalvia; order Venerida; family Veneridae; genus Mercenaria; species Mercenaria mercenaria. The sequence continues at coordinate 9,719,585 of NC_069379.1, forward strand.
GGACATATTTCATTTGATGTATCAATTGTCGTCAGTTTAAGTTTTTTTTAATTTTTGATGTTTAAAGCAATGCGAATTGACAAAGATAAACAAAACGAAAACGAAAAACCTATCTTGCAGCGAACCCGCGGACGCCGACGACATCAGGATCAGAACAATAGCTATGAGCAGTCTAAGTATAGTCAAGCTAGTCACTATTTTAAAGTATACATAAATGTATATATACCCGGTGTTCTACGAAACAAGCTTTTACAAGACTTCTCTGTTAGCTGAGAATGCCTTGATCTTGATTTTAGTGCATTTTATTTGTTGTTGAGGCGATACAACCACCGATTTACCGATTATAAAAGTTGAACAGGGATTGCAGGTGGTGTGCATCTTCCCCTTTAATCATACATATTAATATGCATTTAGTAAAAATGAAATCTTACAAACCGAAACCGATATGTGAAATTTATAAGTGATATGTACATGTAGTACCATGGTACTATGAACAGACCAGTCATGATAACTGTATTCTTGCCAAGTTTAATTGCCAGATAACAAACCTGTACCAAGATATTAACCTGACCGGAAATACCCCTCTAATCAACAAGAGGGTCGTCATGACCCACTATCGCTCACATGAGTAATACTACATTATACATGTTATTAAATCTGCGATATTTGCCATTTCAGGGGCCCTAACTCTAAGACAAATAGTGTGATGTGGCTACTCTTCGAGGAAAAAACAAGATTTTAATGATATAATATTTCAATGCAAGTTTGGTCAAAATCAAATAACAGATGTGATCTCTGTCATGTTTACAATGCTAAAGTCAGCAAATTTTGTCATTTTAAGGGCCATAACTCCAGGACAAATGGTGCTATATAGCTGGTTTTCCCAAGGAATCGAGATGTTATAGATATATAACTTCTATACAAGTTTGGTCAAAATGAAATAATAAATATGGTCTCTCTCTATTGTCTTCACAAGACTAAAATAAGCAAATTTTGCCATTTCAGCCATAACTCCGAGACGAATGGCGCGATATGGCCGTTATTAAAGGAACTGAGATCGTTCATAAGTTTAATAAAATTAAACAACAAATGTAGTCTCCATTGTGTTGACAAGGATAAAAACAGTATTGTTTTGCCAATTCAGGGGCCGTATTTCCAAGTCAAATGATGCAATGCGGTTGTTTTTGAAAGGAACCGAGATCTTATAGATATATAAGTTGTGTGCAAGTTTAGTCAAAATAAACAAAAAATATGGTCTCTATCGCGTTCACAAGGCTAAAATCAGTAATTATTGCCATCTCTGGGACTATAACTCTAAGACGAATAAGGTGATATGGTTGGTTTTTGAAAGGAACCGAGATATCATAGGTATATATAAGTTTGTGCAAGTTTTGTCAAAATCAAATAATAAATGTTGTCTCTATCGTATTCACAAGAAAAATGTGAACGGACGGACAGTCGGACGACGGACGACGTACAAAAGATGATCACAACAGCTTACTTTGTCACTTCGTACAAGTGAGCTAAAACATGTTACAAATGTGTTTCAGATGTAAAAATGCACTTTTTTGTTCATTTTTCCGATTGAAAATGACATATGACAAATGTGATCAGATGTCACATCAAAAATCGGCATCAATCACATTTGTCTCAAAAATTGTTACAAATGTGCTTGATTTCTGTTACATATGCGATCTCATTCGTAACACCTGTTACATATGCGATCGCATTTGTAACACCTCGATGGGTCAGTGCAACATGGTCGTAACTTGATTTTTTTACCAAATACACTTTTTTACATAATTTGCCTTATTTAACATAAAAACATCACTTGTTAAAATATCTAAATCACATTCTTAAAATTAAAGTGAAAAAAGTAAAATTGTCAAAAGGCTGTATCTCAGGAAGACACTTTCAGTCAGTGCAACATGGTCGTAACTCAACATACGTCTTTGTTGCACAGAGTTAGTATGCCATTTCACTTTGAAATTTCTGTGCAACAAGGTTGTAACTAACATTAAACTGTACAATATTACAATAGTTAAATGATAAATAAGGATGATTTTTGTTTTTAAACAACTTAGAAAATGGTATTTATACTACAAAATTAATATTGTTACCATATTTCATATTTTATCAATGCAAAGTGGTGTTAAGAATTTATTGACCAACATGTTTAGGATTTTACCAAAACACTTATTCTGTTAAAAAAATACTCTGTTAACTATTTCTCAGCAAAACTTCCTCCAAATTCAATATTTTTTAGCATCAGAAGCCCTATTCATAATGTCTCGACTTAATTTTAAGAGGAAAAAAGGCACCTTTTTAGCTCATCTGATTTTTTGAAAAAAAATGATGAGTTATTGTCATCACTTGAGCGGTTGTCGGCGTCGGCGTCGGCGTTGCCTGGTTAAGTTTTATGTTTAGGTCAGCTTTTCTCCTAAACTATCAAAGCTATTGCTTTGAAACTTGGAATAATTGTTCACCATCATAAGCTGACCCTGTATAGCAAGAAGCATAACTCCATCTTGCTTTTTGCAAGATTTATGGCCCCTTTTGTACTTAGAAAATATCAGATTTCTTGGTTAAGTTTTATGTTTAGGTCAACTTTTCTCCTAAACTATCAAAGCTATTGCTTTGAAACTTGGAATACTTGTTTACCATCATAAGCAGACCATGTACATCAAGAAACATAACTCCATCTTTCTTTTTGCAAGAATTATTGCCCCTTTTGGACTTAGAAAATCAGTTTTCTTGGTTAAGTTTTATGTTTAGGTCAGCTTTTATCCTAAACTATCAAAGCTTTTGCTTTAAAACTTGCAACACTTGTTCACCATCATAAGCTGACCCTGTACATCAAGAAACATAACTCCATCCTGCTTTTTGCAAGATTTATGGCCCCTTTTGGACTTAGAAAATATCAGATTTCTTGGTTAAGTTTTATGTTTAGGTGAACTTTTTCTCTTAAACTATCAAAGCTGTTGCTTTGAAACTTGCAACACTTGTTCACCATCATAAGCTGACCCTGTACAGCAAGCAACATAACTCCATCCTGCTTTTTGCAATAATTATTGCCCCTTTTGGACTTAGAAAATCATTTTCTTGGTTGAGTATTATGTTTAAGTATACTTTTCTCATAAACCGTCAAAGCTATTGCTTTAAAACTTGCAACAGTTTTTCACCATCATAAGTGGACACTGTACATCAAGAAACATAACTCTATCCTGCTTTTTGCAAGAATGATGGCCCTTTTTAGACTTAGAAAATCATGGGTTGGACAATATTTCTATTATACAAAAAAAATCAGATGAGCGTCAGCACCCGCAAGGCGGTGCTCTTGTTATACTTGTAATTATTAAATAAACTTTCCTTTATGCAAGTTTCATGTAAAACTGTGAAAGGATAACAATGAAATAACATTTTTCCTTTTTGTATGCATATTTCCATGAATTGGGCAAAATACAAAATGGTATTATTAAAGGTGGAAATTTTTCTGTGCTATAAGTGAAGCATGACTTCTGCTTGTAAAGCTCGTATTCCGATAAGTTTTATTTGGATATACAGAAGATTTTGTTGGGTATATATCGAATATTTGTATAGGTCGTTAAACCACTAAAACATAAATAAATTTACCAGCATTTACATTTAAATTTAATGAATGATTTACTTGATTTTTATGTTGCGAAACACCAACATAAAGGCCTGGCTGATCAAGGGCCATGGCCAAGAGAGCCCGTGCTCCCCCTATACCCCCCAGTGACTTAAACTCATCGAAGTTGCATGCAACTATTTTGGCAAAAAAAATAAAATATTTTCTCAATATATAGACCCAAACCTGCACCAGAGGCCACCATTTCATGCCTGCATTTCAAAATTTCCAGGAGGGGAGATGCTCCCAAGCCCATAACAGGAGGGAAGTATCCCCTCCTATACCTCAACATATAGACCAAAAAATGCACTAGAGGCCATTATTATGTCTCCCACACCACTGTGTGGTGGGAGACATATTGATTTACTCCTGCCTGTCCATCCATCTATCACAAATCTTGTCTACACTCTTAAGTCGAACAGTTCTCATCCGATCTTCACCAAACTTGAAAAAAATGTGTTTGCCAATAATTCCTCAGCCAAGTTTGATAACTAGCCAAATCAGCCCAGGCACTTTGGAAGTATGGCCCTTGAAACATTGCTTTTTGATAAATAAAGCACTGAAAGTCTGATTGGATTGTATATTTGATAATCAAAGCACTATAAGTCTGATTGGGTTGTATCAAAGCTCTGAAAGTCTGATCAACTTGTTTTTGATAATCAAAGCACTGGAAGTCTGATTGGGAATTAAGAATATATAGGGAGTAGGGTTTACGCTTGAACATTTCTCGTCCGATCTTATACTACTATTCTGATGATTTGGCAGTTGTGGGAGACATGCACTTTTCTCAAAAGCAGCTCTAGTTTCATACCTAAAGTTCAAAAACTTCCAGAGGAGACCCTTTCCCCCTCCCCAAATAGGAAGGAGGTATTATACCAAACAGGAAGGAGTTATCCCCTCCTGTACCTCAAAATTTAGACCCAGAAATGCACAAGAGGCAACCATTTCATACCTAAATTACAGAAATTTCCAGGGGAGAGCCCCTCCTCCTCCCCTCACTAACAGGAGGGAGGGCTAACCTCTTGTACCTCAAAATTCAGACCCAAAAATGCACAAGAAGCCAGTATTTCATAACTATATTTAAAACATTTCTAGGGGAAACCCTCTGAACCCCTTCTCTACCTTTATATCATCTTCTCTACCTTAACATCTAAACCCAATTGCACCTGAGGCCACCATTTCATACCTATATTAAAAAAGAAAATCCAGGGAGAGATCCACCTGACCCCCTTAACGGATGGGAGGTATCCCATCAAGTACCTCAAAGTTGTGACCCAAAAAGGCACTAGAGGCGGCTTCCATTTTATACCTATATTCCAGAGGGAGACTCCCCTGACCAACCTAACAGGAGGTGGGGACCCTCTCAATACCTGAAAATTTAGACAAAAAATATGCATCAGAGGCTGCCATTTCATACATATATTACAAAATTTTCCAGGAACAGACTATACTGACATTCAAATTTCACATCAGGTGTATGGCATCATTTTTGATGTTAGTTTCATGTGACTGTGTTGTTGTGTTTATCATGTTCTTTAATTGTGACATTTTAGTTTTACTCAAGCTAAAGAGCAAATTTATACCATTGATAATTGTTTAAGTGTAGATTTTTATGTAATAAAAAGACTTTTAGACTTGTATCAAGAAGCATGCACATGTTCTTTTGCAGAATAGTATTGTGCTCCTGTTGCATACATAATTATTTATGCTGCAGAACAGATGCATAATTCTTGATGAAAATCTAATAACTAAACACAGACATATTCAAATACCTTAGACTTTAAAGGCTCATAATGCCTATATTCTATAAAATATGCAAATATCTTGTACTTTAAAGACACTCAGTGTCTACATACTGTAAAATATTCAAGTACCTTGGACCAGTCAAGCACTTATTGTCCATTTACTGTAAAGTACTGAAATAACTTTGACCATAAAAGCTCTCAGTGCCTATATTCAGTAAAATATGTAAATATTTTGGACCAGTCAAGCTTCTATTGTCCATTTACTGTAAAATAATGAAATAAGTTTGATCATAAAGGCTCCCAGTGCCTATATTCAGTAAAATATTCAAGTTACCTTTGACCAGTCAAGCTCTTATTGTCCATTTACTGTAAAATACTGAAATAACATTGAATACTTAAACTCTCAGCGCCTGCATTCAGTAAAATATGCAAATATCTTGGACCAAGTCAAGCTCTTATTGTCTTTTTACTGTAAAATACTTTTAAATAATTTAAAATGTGTTTTTGTAGTAGTACATTTTTATTTCTACATATTATATGATTTTTTTGACATTTTTGCGAGTAAAACAAGTCAATGAAAGTACAGAAAAAGATAAATGGATATGCTTAAAAATATTGAATTAATAGTCTTTTGAATAAACATCTTTGTTATGAATTATCTCCAATAAATTATTTGAGATCATTTAGTTACGACCTTGTTGCACTAAGTTTTTGACAAAATTTCCACACATTTCAGCGCAACATGGTCGTAACTGGAAAACTTTCAAATAACTCCTCAGTGAACATTTTTTTGACATTTTTTCCCATAGTATTGTAGTTATTACTGTTATTTGATAAAAATAATATAGATTGTATTGTTTTTCATTACATCATTTGAATACAAAAATATTTTTTGCTTCTCCTGTACAGTTTTCAAAAAATGAGTTACGACCGTGTTGCACTGACCCATCGACCTGTTACAAATGCGATCTGTTACGAATGTGGTCCTACAGTGCTTTCTTTCCTTCTTTTTCCTATTATTCAATCTATTATATTTTCATGCCTACGTCTTTCAAAACTCTTTCTTTGCTTTAATCATTGTTTCTTCTCTTTTTAAGTATTTCTTTCTATATTTTTGCCTCATTTGTTTTGATAATAATTGCTTAAACTTCACCAAGTAATTTTGATATTATGTTTTAAATTAACACAACCAACACCAGCACCACTACCAACAACAACAACAAAGTTAACCCGACAAGATCAGTACGTAGATTACATTTAATATAACTCCAAGTGTCGTATATCTTTCGTCGAGTATGAATTACTGTGTTCTATCAAGTGATTCATTGAAGTACATGTTTTTTTTATACATTCCTCATTTCTAACAGTCTAAACTCACCATATATGTCGATGTTAAATGATAATCTCTGATGTATTTTATCACGAATAACATGTATTTAAAAAAAAAACAAACATCTCCTCTTTACAGCGGTGAAAACTGGTGAAGCATGTGACCCAAGGATGGAAACATGTTTATCTCCCTTTGCAACGTGTACTACCGGAATCTGTAAATGTGACCAGTTTATCTCGCCGACAATCGACGGAAGGTGCCGAGTCACAAAAACTCGATACATCGGCGAAAGTTGTCGTGGAAGCGAAGAGTGTGAATATCCGGGTACCTGTGTAAATGGAAAATGCGCATGCGTGGCACCACAAAGGGAGCTAACTTTGAAAGAATTCTGGATCGATCCTTCATTAACTATTCAATGCAGACCAATGGATTATTCTGCATGTAAGAATATTTTTTTATCAGGCTAATACGTCCAAGTTTGTCAACTTGTCGAAATTAAGACAATACTTTAATTAGTTAGTACTCGTAAAATGAAAATGACAAATCAGTGAGGTATTTTTCTGGAATATTATTCATACAGCCTATGTATTGCGTCAGTGGCGCAGTAAAATGTTTTCGAAATTAAGGTGGAATTTATCAACTTAAATACTTATGGTTGCGTTTCCCCTTTATTTTCATTTTACTGACCTTACTAGCTGATTTTTTACTTTTTATTTTTGATGTTCATATGGAGGTGTGTCCCTCTAAATGCCCCTGTATTGTGTGCTTTTACAGACAGTAAAAACAGCATGTAAGTGTACTGCTAACTATAAAGTATGTTAAAACACATTCAATAAATGGCTTGTCGGTCAACAGTCAAAACTATTTGCCCTAGATCCGAAGTGTTTCTCGGTCCAAATAGTTTCGACTACTGGCCAGCAAGCTTGTTAGTGTTTATCACGTGCTATATGACAACAGAAATAAATGTTCACTGATTTTATTTCATGCTTTATTTTAGCTTAGAAAAATGTTTTGAATATTGACCGATCAATAGCGTACACTATGGGCCAGTAATTTATAAAAGTAGTAACATAATGTTTCATTTTCGTATTCAATTCAGGGCGATGTAACGGAACGGTGATTGACGTACCGTCTCAGTTCCAGGCAGATATCCCCATAGACATCGAGATTGAGCTTACATGTGAGTACCGATATAATTGAGCCGCACCATGAGAAAACCAACTTAGTGCGTTTGCGACCAGCATGGATCAAGACCGGTCAGGATCCATACTGTTCGCTTTCAAAGCCGATTGCAATTAGGGAAACCATTAGCAAACATGATTGATCCTGACCAGACTGCGCGGATGTTCAGGCTGGGCTGGATCCATGCTTGTCGCAAGTGCACTTTGTTGGTTTTCTCAATGTGCGGCTCATATAATTCCACTGATTTATGAAAATTATTAGAATGCCATTTATCTGGCAGGGAAGTATAAAAATGGGTATATTTTGCTTAAAAGAATGGAGAAGGCAAAACATTTAACATAAAAGTGTTATACATGTTAATCAAAATATATTTCATACCTAAACATCACAGTTTACATTTTTATGGGGGACATATTAAAATCACATTTTCCGTCCGTCCGTGTGCGTGTGAATCCGTGTAAATTTTTTGTCCGGGCTGTAACTTCAACATTCATAGGGGGATTTGAAAATAATTTGACATAAATATTAACCATATTTAGAAAGTGTGTCACGCTTGTGACCCGGGTCTCTCAAGTCAATATCAAGGTCGCAAGCCCTAACCCAAACCCTAAGCCCTAATCCTAACACAAATGTTCATCTAATCCTAAGGATTGCTTCAGGGGCATTTGACACTAATAGTGACAGCTCTTGTTTCAGTCCGGTGTCCACCCGAAAAATATTACAGTCTTACACCTAAACAAGTATTTAACGTCGCACTGACACATGATAGGTCATATGGCGACTTTCCAGCTTTAATGGTGGAGGAAGACCCCAGGTGCCCCTCCGTGCATTATTTCATCACGAGCGGGCACCTGGGTAGAACCACCGACCTTCCGTAAGCCAGCTGGATGGAAGAATTCAACGCCCCGAGTGAGGCTCGAACCCACATCGATGAGGGGCAAATGATTTGAAGTCAGCGACCTTAACCACTCGGCCACGGAGGCCCCCGTATATATTTCTATGTAGTAGCTTACAAAAATGTAATGGACATAAGACTGATGATGGCATACTTTTTAATTTTCTATTTCCTGTTTCTCACATAACTCGTGATGTTGATATATCACGTCTAACACATCAAAAATTGACATTTATTCATCAAAATTAAAGAAAAATGATATATTTGAAGAAAATATGATTAAAAGCTGCTTTAACAATAAAGTTCAATTTTACTTCTTTATATTTTAATAAATGGAATATATTGGTGTTGAACAGACAAATATATCACGACTGGCAGAGGCGGTTTTCAGTATCATAAAAATCTTCTCAACGCCATTAAAATGAAAACTGGATATAAATTTGACGAAAGGTGCGTTAATGAAGAGATATAATTCCCTATTAAGTTATTGGCTTATTCCATTAAATTCGAATTCGTCATTTATGACGTGAAATAATCATACATTTTTAGAGCGTTCTATCATTTCTATTCTCGTTAAGTAAAGTTATAACCATTGTATAATATTTTAATATGAACATTTCATGCACATTTCCGTTAAAATACGGCAATATTGACATCACGTTGACGTAATTATTATTTGGCGCCATACCGACACGGAGGAAGAGTACTACCATATTTGATCTACTACTTTATATAAAAGACATTATATATCACAACGTAGCCAGTCTAAACACAACAATAATGTACTTATTAAAGACTTACCGTTTTTAACGCTTTTAATTAAAACACTTTTACGCGTTGACGTCACATTGACGTCACCTTTACGTCACATTGACGTACTATATTTGGTGCTATGCAAGCTTCGCTATTGCATCTACTTGTTTACATAAAATACATATTAGAATCGAATAATATATAGCAGAACTATGTTTATACGCCGCGTATATAGTTCACTCGGGCTACATCTCTTGACACATTAACATATCTTAATTGAATACAGAAATAATTGAACATGTGTATAAGAATGATTTTGTTCCGGATATCATTTTTCTTATTGTAATACGAGCTTTTAGGCCGATTAGTTCAGGTCGTTGACGCTTTATCTCTTGTCCCTTACTGTTGCTGGCTCGAAACACTGTTGTGGAAAATAGAATTCTTTCATATTAGAAATTTAAAGAGCTGGCTGGCGGAAAGTCCAGCTGCACGCTGTATCTGAAAAAAAAAAACAAAAAAAAACAACAATTGTTTTTCCCATCATTTAAGTTCGATAGATTCAGTATAATATAAATTATGGTAGCATTTTTGTTAATTGATAAAATAAAACAAAACAAAGAAAAAAAAAAACAAACTCAACGTTCTTTATTTTAGTATTTTGCTATGACACGGCACATACACACATGCACGCGCGTAGATGCATACATACACACACACGCACGCATATTTACATTTACCATACACTTACTATTACAGACAAGAAAGAACACAAGGGACACGACCATGAGGATCATGTTGAAGTTAATCCTACCATAGTTGTCGACGAGCCTAAACAAGGTATGCAATTACATGCATTCAAAAGTATGTATTAAACGTTTGAATTAACCTTTAGCATGCTAGATAAATTGTCGTCTGCTGGAAATGTCGTCTGCTAAAATTGTAAAGTTCGTTCAATTTGCTCCAAAATTGGAAGAAATATTGTCAAAGTAGCAAACAGCTTGGAACCTGATCAGACCTGGTTCCAAGCTGTTTGCAAAGGCTGTTAAATTCGCCTGCAGCAGGCTAAGGGTTAATTAACATAAATACCTTAATTTTAATGAATTAAATATTTCAAGATTCAAAACGAAATTATTCTCTATGAGCCGCACCATGAAAAAAACCAAAATAGTGGCTTTGCGACCAGCATGGATCCAGACCAGCCTGCGCATCCGCGCAGTCTGGTTAGGATCCATGCTGTTCGCTAACGGTTTCTCTAAATGCAATAAGCTTTGAAAGCGAACAGCATGGATCCTGACCAGACTGCGTCCGAAAATATTGGCGAAGATTAATGAGTGCCAGGTCAATACTTACGGACAATACACATAATAGGGGGTTAGACGTTAAAGTAAATAATTCACCCGCGACATGAGAAAATCAATATAGTGGCTTTGCCACTAGCACGGATCCAGATCAGCCTGCGCTTCCGAGCAGTCTGGTCAGGATCAATGCTATTCGGTTTCAAAGTCTGTTGCAATTAGAGAAACCGTTAGCGAACAGCATGGATACTGAGAAGACTGCACGGATGCGCAGGCTGGTTTGGATCCATGTTGGTTGCAAACGCAATATGTTGGATTTCTCACGGCGCGGCTCACTTGATGATAGGCAGGATGAGATTTTGTTCCCAACAAGTGACTTCAATGTTTTCGCAGTCATAAGTTCAATGATCCAAAGACTTTTCCAAGATGTATAGCTTTTAATATTGTCTAAATAAAATTTTAAAAAATGCAAACCTTTGAAAATTCTAGTACCTAAAATTATACAAATCATTATACGTTGTCTTAAAGGGGCCGTTTAGTCCAAAGTTCCTGAAGCTTTTATTTGAACGAATAGTTTGATTAATTTATACTGTCAATGTATTTTTATTACAACTAAGGCACGCATTTTTACGTAATGCGATTCACATCACCGACGACAGTAAAATTTTTGGAACATTTTTTTTAAATTCATCGAGTATCATGGTACAAAATACAGTCAGTTCTGCCACTTGTGTTCTCTAATTATGCATACAGCACGATAATCACCAAACTGTCTTTGCAGATGAGGATTTCTATGTTCCCCTACAGATCGCAGGAATTCTTGTAGCGGCACTTTTTGCTCTCCTGATTGCGTGCATCTTTAAAACCAAGAGGAGGAAGTACGTATCTATTTTAGCTGTTCTATAGGGTTGACAGAACTTTTTCAAGTCCAAGAGGTTTATTTTTAGCTTCCTTGGAATAGCTCTATTTAGGTCACACACCACTAAATAGTATTCCCTGCATATTTTATATAAAAATGACATTTTTAAAGAGCTATCAAACAAAGCTAGACCCTTTCAGAGAGCAAATCTTTACCTCATTTTAAATAGTTATGATAAAACATATAAACTGAAGAGAAAAGTAGGGGTCATGTATCTTCTAAGAGAGATTTCTCTTGTACCATTTGCTTACTATAAATTCACATCAAAGTCACACTGCTGTGACCTGGAAGTACTGCTCATACTAAAATTGAGTTTCACTTCACCAAATACAACCTCCTCTTCCATTTTTTTCCCTACCAAAATGTTAAAAATACATTCACAATGAAATTTAAACAGAAACAACTTTAATTTAGACCTCTTTGGCCATTCCAAGTGAAATATTACTGTTCAAAATACCTGTCCGCTATTACTCTAGACCAGATGGCTCCTACGCTGATTCTTTTACTATAGTTAGGCCTTTAAAAGGCACACGATCGAGGAAAATGTTTGCTGTTGGTAGTTTATACTATTTTAATAAATTATTATTACGGATAAAATAATGATATGTATCACACATTTTCAGGGCAATAAAGAGAGATATTTCTCTGACGAGGACCAATATTCTGGCCAATAAAACAATGATAGCTGCTGAGGAGGAGATGGTCAACAACTTACACTTGAGAATGGAACAAGCCGCCCCCATGACACACAGCTCTGCCTTACCTCAGACTCAAGTTGGACCAGTCCCACATAACCATAGCCCGAGTAACACCATGACAATCCCCAGACCAAATCTGGCAATCTATAATAAAAATGGCTGGCACGAATCATATGCAGATCGCAGTTTCTATGACAACCAGACTGATATTTACCCTGAATCAAATACTACTACACGCAGCACAGGACCTTTCATTGTGGACTCCCCAAAACACGCGCGAGTTCATTCCAATGGAGGTCAATCAACCATGACCCACAGTAACCAGAATGGAGGCGTGGGTATCGTTGCTCCATACACTATCAACACAATGAACAGGAACGGTCCATACATAGTGGACGGCCACACCAATGAAGCATACATCGGGCGTGGCGTATCGGAGCCCCACAGAGTAGGTGGTATTTATGCAAATGAGACTCACGAATGGCACCCAGAATGCTTAAGTGACAATGAGCCAGATCTTGTCATGTTTTAAAGTAAACTTAATTTACATTTTCCACTCAATAACTTTTACTCAAGCGCACGTGTATGGTATGTGCATGTTTTTTTTTTAAAGTTTGAATGAGATTGATTTTTTAATTCATTTATTTTATGACGCAGAACTGTCTCAATTCAATTATAAATTGTGTATGTTACAACGGCATCCGCCCAGTGATTGACAGTTCGGGATGAGTGAAGAGGTGCGGTACAAAAAGGTCAAAAAGATATTCATGTGTCGCTTATTTTATTATTAGCCTGTAGCAGTACTTAACAAACGGGACTCGTTAAGTTGTCATTAATTGCTATCTTTTAAGGTTCCTCCTACTTGAATGAATTAAAACTGGCCCATGTATTAATTAGCTTCCTTTGATTATATCTAATTTTGTTCAAGGTTTTGATATTGTCGTGTTTTGTTCTGTTAATTATTACAATTATATGCGGTTGTGATAATAGAATGTTTGTATGTGTGTTTCTATTATTTTCCATGCTTGTTATATTTCGTACATTTTCTACTTATTATAAATGCCAGCTGTCAATCTTTGGAACTGATATATACACTGTTTGGTCTTCATACGTGCAGTGTTTGAGCCGCGCCATGAGAAAACCAACATAGAGGCTTTGAGACAAGCATGGATCCAGACTAGCCTGCGCATTTGTGCAATCTGGTCAGGATCCATGCTGTTCGCTAACGGTTTATCTAACTGGAATACAATGTAGTCTTTGAAAGCGAACAGCATGGATCCTGATCAGACTGCGCGAATGCGCAGAGGTTGGATCCATGCTGGTTGCAAACGCACTATGTTGGTGTTCTCATGGCGCGGCTCATTTATTTCATTTTTTTAGCTGGCAATTAAGGCAAAGATATTATATTGGTCATGATAAGTTACTTATGCCATCAAGATCGATCTTAAGGCAGTGGTCCCGCAATGGCCATCAGCATGCCGTATTCTTCCTATGCAACTTCGGCATTTTCCGTTCTTTTACGGAAAGTCACGCTTGCGTTGGGGCTATATTGACGTCCGAAGAAAGCAATATTGTACATGTATATACATTTATATGATGGTCAATGAGGCAGTTTGAGTGAAGCTTTATTTGCTTGACTGCACATATGACGTACTGATAAATATTTTTTTGTTCTTTTGTATGTAAACAGTTTGACTGGTATAATATAGTAATAAAAAGAAATAGACTATGTAGTTGTCTTTCAACTACCTGTGAAAAAAAAAACAAAAACGATTTGAATTGTTGCGATTCGGTATGTCACCTAGGTGTGTGGTTTTTTTCATGCATCGACTAAAATTTTCAAAGATGTAAACTCTCACCTTAAAATAAAGTGAAATATTTTTTACAGATTCACAACTTCTCACGTGAGTTCTCGAATAATTTAAACGTTTTCATCACCACAATTTAAGTTTATACCTCATTTATTTTAGCTCGATCGTGTTTAAAGCTTTCAAGCTTACTTGAACCACTCTCTTGTCCACTTCTTAGAAAAAGAAAAAAAACAAAAAAAAAAAAAAAAACAGTACTGGTGTCATATGAGAAGGCTTGGCCGTGACCGCGTTTGGACTCAAATGCATTACCCGGGATGAACGGGTTGAGGGCCACCATTTTTTTGTTTAACATCAATTTCGTGATTGGATAATTAAAATAAATTGACATTAGATCCTGTAACAGAAAATAATTTACATATGATTATCAAACAATTTATAATGGTGCGGAAATGTGTATATTACTTTCAACAGACATATGGTCAAATGCCAACTAGCTTTTGAATTTATTTCCAAAATATGACAGGGCAAAGAATTTATTTTGTTTTCGTCAAACTTTGGTTTCCTTTTAACATAATTTCCTCGTCTAATGGTGATTTTGTTAATTTTTAAAACTTTGTTGAGGTCATAGAATAAATAAAATGATAGCATTGCATAATTGACTTTATTGACAGTTTTATATGTTTTTTTCAAGTCATTTGTTTTAAATATGTGCGAATTTTCAAAAGTGCAGTGTTAGTTATAAGTAAGATATTGACAAAGATATCAAGAGGGCGTTAGAAATTTCTTTAATCCTTACCCCGCTAAATTTCTGTAAAGAACTTGTCAATCTTTCAATTTAGCGTACCTTTAGCACCATTAGCTATAAAAAGGGGGTGCTTACCAAAAAGATACTGAATGAATGGTGAACAGTGCAGATCGTGATCAGATTGCACAAATGTGCAGGCTGATCATGTTCTACACTGGTCGCAAAGGCAGAATCAGTCGTGTCCAGCATGATAAGACTTAAGTGTATTTTAAATGTAACACTTTGTACTGGTCAGGCACACAAACATGTTAATTTCATGTTCACATAGGTACTAAGAAATCCTTGTGCATATTTTCACATATGACTTTGGGCACTCTCTCATAAAACAATAACCAAGCAATATCGGAAGCTGAGTGTTTTATATATTAAACTGTAATTGTATTCCGCACTTCAAAACACGAAAACTCTTCTGACAGGCAGACATAAACAGACAAGACCGACAGGCAGACACAGACAGACAAGACAGAGAGGCAGACATAGACAGACTAGACCGACAGGCAGACATAGACAGACTAGACCGACAGGCAGACATAAACAGACAAGACCGACAGGCAGACACAGACAGACAAGACAGAGAGGCAGACATAAACAGACAAGACCGACAGGCAGACACAGACAGACAAGACAGAGAGGCAGACATAGACAGACAAGACCGACAGGCAGACACAGACAGACAAGACAGAGAGGCAGACATAGACAGACAAGACCGACAGGCTGACATAAACAGACAAGACCGACAGGCAGACACAGACAGACAAGACAGAGAGGCAGACATAGACAGACTAGACCGACAGGAAGATATAGACAGACTAGACCGACAGGCAGATATAAACAGACAAGACCGACAGGCAGACACAGGCAGACAAGACAGGGAGGCAGACATAAACAGACAAGACCGACAGGCAGACACAGACAGACAAGACAGAGAGGCAGACATAGACAGACAAGACCGACAGGCAGACACAGACAGACAAGACAGAGAGGCAGACATAGACAGACAAGACCGACAGGCTGACATAAACAGACAAGACCGACAGGCAGACACAGACAGACAAGACAGAGAGGCAGACATAAACAGACAAGACCGACAGGCAGACACAGACAGACAAGACAGAGAGGCAGACATAGACAGACTAGACCGACAGGCAGACATAGACAGACTAGACCGACAGGCTGACATAGACGGACAAGACCGACAGGCAGACATAGACAGACAAGACAGAGAGGCAGACATAGGCAGACTAGACCGACAGGCAGACATAGACAGGCTAGACCGACAGGCAGACATAAACAGAAAAGACCGACAGGCAGACATAGGCAGACAAGACCGACAGGCAGACATAGACAGGCTAGACCGACAGGCAGACATAGACAGACTAGACCGACAGACAGACATAAACAGACAAGACCGACAGGCAGACACAGACAGACAAGACAGAGAGGCAGACATAGACAGACTAGACCGACAGGCAGACATAGACAGACTAGACCGACAGGCTGACATAGACGGACAAGACCGACAGACAGACATAGACAGACAAGACAGAGAGGCAGACATAGGCAGACTAGACCGACAGGCAGACAAAGACAGGCTAGACCGACAGGCAGACATAAACAGAAAAGAACGACAGGCAGACATAGACAGACTAGACCGACAGGCAGACATAGACAGACTAGACCGACAGGCTGACATAGACGGACAAGACCGACAGACAGACATAGACAGACAAGACAGAGAGGCAGACATAGGCAGACTAGACCGACAGGCAGACATAGACAGGCTAGACCGACAGGCAGACATAAACAGAAAAGACCGACAGGCAGACACAGACAGACCAGACAGAGAGGCAGACATAGACAGACTAGACCGACAGGCAGACATAGACAGACTAGACCGACAGGCAGACATAAACAGAAAAGAACGACAGGCAGACATAGACAGACTAGACCGACAGGCAGACATAGACAGACTAGACCGACAGACAGACATAAACAGACAAGACCGACAGGCAGACACAGACAGACAAGACAGAGAGGCAGACATAGACAGACTAGACCGACAGGCAGACATAGACAGACTAGACCGACAGGCTGACATAGACGGACAAGACCGACAGACAGACATAGACAGACAAGACAGAGAGGCAGACATAGGCAGACTAGACCGACAGACAGACATAGACAGGTTAGACCGACAGGCAGACATAAACAGGAAAGACCGACAGGCAGACATAGGCAGACAAGACCGACAGGCAGACATAGATAGACAAGACAGACAGGCAGACATAGACAGACAAGACAGACAGCAAGACATAAACAGGCTAGATCGGCAGGCAGACATAGGGAGACAGCAAGACATAGACAGGCTAGACCGACAGGCAGACATAGCCAGACATAGACAGGCTAGACCAACAGGCAGACATAGACAGACAAGACAGACAGGCAGACATAGACAGACTAGACCGACAGGCAGACAACATAGGCAGACTAGACCGACTGGCAGACATAGACAGACTAGACCGAGAGGCAGACATAGACATGCTTGATATACAGGCAGACATAGACTGGCTAGACCGACAGGAAGACGGCATAGGCAGACTAGACCGACAGGCAGACATAGACAGACTAGACCGACAGGCAGATATAGACAGACTAGACCGACAGACAGAAATAGACAGACTAGACCGACAGGCAGACATAGACAGACTAGACCGACAGGCAGACATAGATATGCTTGACCGACAGGCAGACATAGACAGACTAGACCGGCAGCCAGACATAGACATGCTTGACCGACAGGCAGACATAGACAGACAAGACAGACTGGCAGACATAGACAGACTAGACAGACATGCAGACATAGGCAGACTAGACCGACAGGCAGACATAGACAGACTAGACCGACAGGCAGACATAGACAGACTAGACCGACAGGCAGACATAGACAGACTAGACCGACAGGCGGACATAAACATGCTTGACCGACAGGCAGACATAGACAGACTAGATCGACAGGCAGACATAGAGATGCTTGACCGACAGGCAGACATAGACAGACAAGACAGACTGGCATACATAGACAGACTAGACAGACATGCAGACATAGGCAGACTAGACCGACAGGCAGACATAGACTGACTAGACCGACAGGCAGAGATAGACAGACTAGACCGACAGGCAGACATAGACAGACTAGACAGACAGGCAGACATAGACAGACTAGACCGACAGGCAGACATAGACGAACTAGACCGACAGGCAGACATAGGCAGACTAGACCGACAGGCAGACATAGACGAACTAGACCGACAGGCAGACATAAGCAGACTAGACCGACAGGCAGACATATACAGACACGAGTTTGTAATTCTTGTTTTTACGCTAAATGAAGAAGTGTAAAATGATAAGTTAAGAGTAAGGTCCATGTTTCGGAGAAAAAAGTTTGAATATCACCAAATTATAGAAAGAAAACATTGTTTACATGAAAATTAAACAGCATATAAAACATGTATATTATTCTGCAAAACCACTGTCAATGTACTCATATATATATATATATATATATATATATATATATATATATATATATATATATATATATATATATATATATATATATATATATATATATATATTGAATTTCGGAAAGGGAATGCATGAAGGGGCGACACATCTGGATAGTTCAGCGCCTTTAAAAACTCACCATTTTTAAAAAGCTGATACATGGCTTAGTTTTGATGCATTTGCAACAATCTACCATTAAACTTAAACTTAACATAACTAGGTAAAACATCCTTTCTGACAAATGTTACATTTATTTCTTTACAGATGGCATTCTTTTTCTAAAGGGTGACAACTCCTTTACTCCTTTAGATTATCTTATTTATCCAATTCTATGGACCAGAACAGTAAAACATGTATTGGACAGATAAATTGTTTGTCAAGATTTGTTTATTTTAGTAATAACTTCTGCTGTTTTGTGATGTACTGCTAAACCTTAATGACATTAAGAATTTGCTTATCAACTAAAAGTAGTTAGATAGGTCTGAACGCCGCTTGATTGCATTATTGTCGCACTAATATGGAACACCGATCTCATTTATACAACTTATATTTTCTGAGTTTATTATCATACCTATATTTTTACACCTGTTTCAAGCCATTTTAACTTTTTATTACATATGAACACGAGTCTCATTTATACAACTAAAATAATCAAAGTTTATTTATTTACCATACCTATATTTTACACCTGTTTCAACCCATTTTATCTTGTTATTACATATGAATACCAGTATCGTTTATACAACTAAAATAATCAAAGTTTATTTATTTACCATACCTATATTTTACACCTGTTTCAAGCCATTTTATCTTGTTATTACATACGAACACCAGTATCGTTTATACAACTAAAATAATCAAAGTTTATTTATTTACCATACCTACATTTTACACCTACTGTGAAATCATTTAAATTCGCTGGCATGAAATTTCGCGCAAACGTGAAAAAGGGACTGTTTCGCGCGGGCTTTAATTCGCTCATTTTCAATTTATAAATGAAAAAATAAATTAAAAAATAATAATAGTGCGGTCTTAAATTCGCGCATCGGTTCTAGCGCGAAATACGCGAAAATTCGCCCTACGTGAATAAAAATGATTTCAAGCCATTTTGTTCTGTATGTATCACACACACACACACACACACACACACACACACACACACACAGAGACACGCGGAAGTATTGAAGCAACAATATTGTAATCATGTCAGCATGAAATTAAATGCTTATGGTGACAATATGCACGAGGAAATTGCTTCTTTCACTGTTTGACAGCAGATATTGCAGAAAGTCAGTCATACGGTAACCTTACGACAGCTATAAATTATCTCACCATTAAAAGGCAATAAAGATGTTGCAACATATGTAAACAAGTTATAAAACATGTTGTTTATGAAAATTTTCAATGATCTAAGAGTGAAATACGTTTGCTTGAATTGTAACATTAACGCCGTCCAACGACTCAAGATAAATCTTTTCCGTGATTTGTTTACATTTAATAATTATGTTATTTCCGGTTTTATTGAATTAAACATTAAAATACATCAGTGGATTTGACAGAAACGCTTCCTAACGTTTTGTCTTGGGTCTCTAACATGAGTTGATTGGGGTAGGGAATGAGGGGGTAGGGACGACAGGGGTTGCTGAATGTAGATCAGCTGGTAGACCAGCTGGAAGAATCAACCAAAACCGGCATTTCAAGTCATACTACATATTACTCTCATTATCGGTCACACTTTACAATTTCCGTTGTATGATTACGTATTTGGCATTCTTCTGAAGTAATGTTGGTCAATACGAAGATAGCTTTCGAATAAAAAAAAAAAAACGGAGACTGTCGAAATCGCGCCGTGATGGATAAAACGTATTTTGCCGATCGTCATTACGAGGTTCACGACCTTATATCAAAAAGATCACATCAACACTACTGTCAGAAGAAATCCGAAAACTAATCTTTACTCTATAAAACTATCAAAGGTGCATCTGTTTTCGGTACGTTAGCGTATTTGCAAGTATCATTATGTAAATTGATCTAACTTACGATGGAGGTAATATAATTCGTGGTTAAAGCGGCTAGGCCAAAGATAATGCGAAAATCAAACTGTTAAGAGGTAGTACAGGACTTGGCATCCCGAGGACAGAGGTACTGCTCCTGTATTCTAAGAATAACAGAAAGCATTTTCTGAGCCAACATTTTCTTACAATGCGCGAGGTGGGGGTGGGGGGAGGGGCTCCATGACCAAGTGAAATATTGCCCCATTTATGATACTGGTTTGTTATCTTTATGCCGAGAAATAAAAACCGTTAAAATCTTACAATGCTGGGGTGGGGAGGGTGGGGGCTCCATGACCAAGTGGTTAAGATCGCTGGTTTCAAAATCACTTGCCCATCATCGATGTGGGTTCGAGCCTCGGGGCATTGAATTCTTCATGTGAGGAAGCCATTCAGCTGGCTTACGGAAGGTCGGTGGTTCTACCCAGTCGGCCGTGATGAAATAATGGACGGAGGGGGTCTTTCTTCATCATCAATGCTGGAAAGTTGCCAATTGACCTTAAGCTGTTTGGGTACGACGTTAAATTAAAAAAAAATGAAAATAAAAAACAAATAATCTCATCACAATTGCTGAGATTTGTTTCGGGTATACCCGCCAGGAAAAAATTAACTTGGCCTCAGATTATGCTGTGCCCCTTGGACTTAAAGGACAAGACAAACCTCTCACTAAACAGTGGCTTATAACTTTCTGGACAGATGGTCTGGCATTGAAGTTGTGAAACCTAGATCGTTGGCGATGGCAAGAGCAAGAAGTGCCCCCCCCCTCCCCCCACCCTCCCTCAACGACTATTGGCCAGTAGTTTTGACAAATGAACTAAACATATTTCTTACCAAATACACCAAATTGTACATAATTGATCCGCGTCAAGAGAAAATTAACATAGTGGCTTTGCGAGACGCATTCGCGCAGACTGGTCAGGATTCATGCTGTTCGCTTTCAATGCCTAATGCAATTAGAGAAACAGTTAGCGAACAGCATGGGTTCTGACCAGACTGGGCGGATGCGCAGGCTGGTCTGGATCCATGCTTGTCGCAAAGCCACTATGTTGGTTTTCCTATGGCACGGCTTACATAATATTGATGATAAAGTTCTTTCACTTGAACACAAGAGCTCAACTAAAACTTGTCACAGACCTTTACTCATGACAAAGAACAGGCTATTACATGTGAAAAGTCGAAAACAGTCACTGTGATTGGTGGAAATGCTGTCTGAACAAGGTAAATTTTCACATAACACATTTTTATTGTTCCATGATCGATTAATTAAATTATTTTCCGTTATATCATATCGGAAAGTGGTGACGTCATACACATGCAACTCTAACACCTTATAAGGTGATTGTTTTGAATACAAGGAATGGAATGTGTTTTCAGAAAGATAACTGAACAATATACATGGGGCAATTCTGCTGTTTACAGTTTTTTATTTATTTATTTATTTATTTATTTTTATGGTTTTTGCTTTTAAATTAAAGATCCACCACGACCTAGTGACCTACTTTTTAGCTCACAAAACCTTCCTGAAAACCATCCTTATAATACAGGCAATATGCAACTATATTACAAGTTTTCATGTGGAATATTTAGGCCCTTCCTGAATAAATGTGTTTTCACAACTTCATCGGTAAACATATTTAGTGAATCTCTTTTCAGCGTAGCTTTAAGAATAAAAATGAATAACTGTCTTAGACTGTAGAAAGAAAATGTATTTAAAACTTGAATAAATAAACTGAATTATGTACGTATGAAATAAAATGTTAAGACATAAAATGCATTGTCTTGGGCTCTTGGCCTAAATAATGTCACTGTCAATTTGAAACTAACTTCTTGTTCATCTCATCTTTTTCTTGCAAATCATATATATATATAATGTTATAATTACCATAATTACATATATAAATACAAATGAACACAGTTATTTAAATACTCTTTTAATACCCTGTGCACAACAGCTTTAAACCGTGAGACAGAAAGAGATGTCGCTGCATTTCTTTCGTCCAATTTGGGGGTTAAAATTAATTTAAAATAGTCGAGTTTACACATTAGCCGTGTATTCAGACATCATTTAATCAATATTGAGTTTATACATGTCAAAATAACAATAGCGAAAGGGTATTTTAGATTTGATAAGGACAAAAGTTAAGTAAAATTTACATAGAATAAGCGTTTAATATTAAAGGAATGATAATTTTATAATATAATAACTGGTATAAGGATGTTTATTTAGAATTTCATAATTAAAAATTACTTCCCTTTATATTAACGCATATGGTAGAAAACACTTGTTTTGTTCGTCGTTTCTCAATAGTATTTCAGTCATGTGACGGTGACCAGTTAACCTATCCAGTGTTCCTTGATTCTGTACCAGTACAAACCTGTTCTCCGCAAGTAAGTGCCAACTTCCCCACATAAAGAAAACACTTACTTTTACAGAACCCATTCCAAATAGAAGCGCATACATAAAACTAGTCATCTTCTGAATCTACGGATGACACTGATATTTGCTGCATTCGTCAAAAATTAAGAGCTTGAAAGTTGCATCTGCTTCACTGTTGTCTCTTTGGCATGCTCTGACACATGAAATGTTTGGATATATCAAGGTTTCTGATCCTCAATCAGGGTTGTAAGAAGAGGTGACTCCTTCTTGTGTCCAAAGTGGACATATGCAGCGGAGTAAATTGTAACCGTGATGAATATTTGGCATTACATTGTACACAGTATAGTCTTTTATTGTGTTAACTATAAAAGGCTTAAAAAATCTGAATGAAGTGTTATTTTAAAACGTTACAAAATTAGTGAATCTAGATACTGATAGGCGTGTGTCAAATTAAAATTGGGACCAAAATATGCACCAGAGACTATCATTTCATACCTTCGTTTAAAGGCGTATGCTAGAATTTCACCATTTTCCCCAATAATGGATTTTGTTCATATTTCATATATTGTTAGTTCATTCTATAGGCCTAAGTAACCAAACAAAAAAAAAAATAAATAAAAAGAAATATGGGGGTTACCGAGTTCGTTTTCATTTTATTTCAGATTATAATGCATGACCCGGCCCCATGTTCACAAAACATTTTTCGGTCTCAGTTGAATTTAAGTTTGAAATTTTGCTATCGATTTTACTATAGCTTCAAGGTTGAATTCCAGTAGAGACTCGCCACCAATACTGAAAAGTCACTTGAAAATTGTTATTAACTTAAAATTTAGTTTTAAACATGCTATTTATATATTAATGACAAATAAAGTTTCATTATCAAACTCAGGTGAGACTGAGTTATGTTTTGTGAACATGGGGCATGGGAACAAGTTTATCTTAGAATCTAGAGCGTATAGTATCTGTTATAGCACATAACATCAAGGAATCAAATAAATGATTCCTGAAGTATAACAGATAGTTAAATCTCATAAGACATGACTACTTCCCTTCAAAATAAAAAGAAACTTTAATTCAAGAAATTCTTGCATGACACGTATGTGTGTTGTTGTTGTTTTCTAGGTCAAAAAAGCATCATAATTATGAAATAGTGTATATTTCCTTCAGCAGTATATATTTTCAAATCTACATAAAGGAAGTTGATTAAACTTGCAAGAATAGCAAAATATAATGTTTTCTTTTAAAATATAAAAAGAAAATAGGTGGTCACCGAATTAGATTTTTCACAATTTCATTTTGAAATATTGCCCCATTTATGATACTGGTCTGTTGTCTTTATGCCGAGAAATAAAAACCGTTTAAATCTTACAATGCTGGGGTGGGATGGGGAGGAAGGTGGTGGTGGTGGTGGGCGGGGGGGGGGGGGGGGGGGGTCCATGACCAAGTGGTTAAGATCGCTGGTTTCAAATCACTAGCCCATCATCGATGTGGGTTCGAGCCTCGGGGCATTGAATTCTTCATGTGAGGAAGCCATTCAGCTGGCTTACGGAAGGTCGGTGGTTCTACCCAGTCGACCGTGATGAAATAATGCACGGAGGGGGCACCTGGGGGTCTTTCTTCATCATCAATGCTGGAAAGTTGCCAATTGACCTAAAGCTGTTTGGGTACGAATTTAAATTAAAAAAAAAATGAAAATAAAAAACAAATAATCTCATCACAATTGCTGAGATTTGTTTCGGGTATACCCGCCAGGAAAAAATTAACTTGGCCTCAGATTATGCTGTGCCCCTTGGACTTAAAGGACAAGACAAACCTCTCACTAAACTGTGGCTTATAACTTTCTGGACAGATGGCCTGGCATTGAAGTTGTGAAACCTAGATCGTTGGTGATGGCAAGAGCAAGAAGTGCCCCCCACCCAACCTCCCTCCCTCAACGACTATTGGTCAGTAGTTTTGGCAAATGAACTAAACAAATTTCTTACCAAATACACCAAATTGTACATAATTGAGCCGTGCCATGAAAAAATTAACATAGTGGCTTTGCGAGACGCATCCGCGCAGACTGGTCAGTATTCATGCTGTTCGCTTTCAATGCCTAATGCAATTAGAGAAACAGTTAGCGAACGGCATGGATTCTGACCAGACTAGGCGGATGCGCAGGCTGGTCTGGATCCATGCTTGTCGCAAAGCCACTATGTCGGTTTTCCTATGGCACGGCTTATATAATATTGATGATAAAGTTCTTTCACTTGAACACACGAGCTCAACTAAAACTTGTCACAGACCTGTACTCATGACAAAGAACAGGCTATTACACGTGAAAAGTCGAAAACAGTCACTGTGATTGGTGGAAATGCTGTCTGGAACAAGGTAAATTTTCACATAACACATTTTTATTGTTCCACAATCGATTAATTAAATTATTTTCCGTTATATCATATCGGAAAGTGGTGACGTCATACATATGCAACTCTAACACCTTATAAGGTGATTGTTTTGAATACAAGGAATGGAATGTGTTTTCAGAAAGATAATTGAACAATATACATGGGGCAATTCTGCTGTTTACAGTTTTTTTTATTTATCTATTTATTTATTTATTTATTAATTTTTATGGTTTTTGCTTTTAAATTAAAGATCCACCACGACCTAGTGACCTACTTTTTAGCTCACAAAACCTTCCTGAAAACCATCTTTATAATACAGGCAATATGCAACTATATTACAAGTTTTCATGTGGAATATTTAGGCCCTTCCTGAATAAATGTGTTTTCACATCTTCATCGGTAAACATATTTAGTGAAACTCTTTTCAGCGTAGCTTTAAGAATAAAAATGAATAACTGTCTTAGACTGTAGAAAGAAAATGTATTTAAAACTTGAATAAATAAACTGAATTATGTACGTATGAAATAAAATGTTAAGACATAAAATGCATTGTCTTGGGCTCTTGGCCTAAAGAATGTCACTGTCAATTTGAAACTAACTTCTTGTTCATCTCATCTTTTTCTTGCAAATCATATAAATATAATTACCATAACTACATACATCAATACAAATGAACACAGTTATTTAAATAATACCCTGTCAGCTTTAACCGTGAGACAGAGAGAGATGTCACTGCATTTCTTTCGCCCAATTTGGGGGGTCAAAAATCAATAAAAATAGTCGGAGCTCACGTTAGCCGTGTAATCTGTCATTATTTAATCAATATTATATTTATACACGTCAACATAACAATAGCGAAAGGGTATTCTAGATTTGATAAAGACAAAAGTTAAGTTAAATATACATAGAATAAGCGTGAAATATAAAAGGAATACTAATTTTATAATATAATAACTGGTATAAGGATGTTTATACAGAATTTTATTATTAAGAATTACTTCCCTTTATATAAACGCATATAGTAGAAAACACTTGTTTGTTCGTCGTTTTTTCAACTATTTCAGTCATGTGACGGTGGGCAGTTTACCTATCCAGTGTTCCTTGATTCTGTACCAGTACAAACCTGTTCTCCGCAAGTAAGTGCCAACTTCCCCACATAAAGAAAACACTTACTGTTACAGAACCCATTCCAAATAGAAGCGCATACATAAAACTAGTCATCTTCTGTATCTACGGATGACACTGATATTTGCTGCATTCGTCAAAAATTCCATCTTTAAGAGCTTGAAAGTTGCATCTGCTTCACTATTGTCTCTTGGGCATGCTCTGACACATGAAATGTTTGGATATATCTAGGTTTCTGATCCTCAATCAGGGTTGTAAGAAGAGGTGACTCCTTCTTGTGTCCAAAGTGGACATATGCAGCGGAGTAAATTGTAACCGTGATGAATATTTGGCATTACATTGTACACAGTATAGATCTAGTCTTTTATTGTGTTAACTATAAAAGGCTTAAAAAATCTGAAGGAAGTGTTATTTTAAAACGTTACAAAATTAGTGAATCTAGATACTGTTAGGCGTGTGTCAAATTAAAATTGGGACCAAAATATGCACCAGAGACTACCATTTCATACCTTCGTTTAAAGGCGTATGCTAGAATTTCACCATTTTTCCCAAATAATGGATTTTGTTCATATTTCATATATTGTTAGTTCATTCTATAAGTAACCAAACAAAAAAAAAAATAAATAAATAAAAAGAAATATGGGGGTTACCGAGTTCGTTTTTATTTTATTTCAGATTATAATGCATGACCCGGCCCCATGTTCACAAAACATTTTTCGGTCTCAGTTGAATTTGAGTTTGAAATTTTGCTATCGATTTTACTATAGCTTCAAGGTTGAATTCCAGTAGAGACTCGCCACCAATACTGAATAGTCACTTGAAAATTGTTATTAACTTAAAATTTAGTTTTAAACATGCTATTTATATATTAATGACAAATAAAGTTTCATTATCAAACTCAGCTGAGACTGAAAATATTTTGTGAACATGGGGCATGGGAACAAGTTTATCCTGGAATCTAGAGCGTATAGTATCTGTTATAGCACATAACATCAAGAAATCAAATAAATGATTCCTGAAGTATAACAGATAGTTAAATCTCATAAGACATGACTACTTCCCTTCAAAATAAAAAGAAACTTTAATTCAAGAAATTCTTGCATGACACGTATGTGTGTTGTTGTTGTTTTCTAGGTCAAAAAAGCATCATAATTATGAAATAGTGTATATTTCCTTCAGCAGTTAATATTTTCAAATCTACATAAAGGAAGTTGATTAAACTTGCAAGAATAGCAGAATATAATGTTTTCTTTTAAAATATAAAAAGAAAATAGGTAGTCACCGAATTAGATTTTTCACAATTTCATTTTGAAATATTGCCCCATTTATGATACTGGTTTGTTATCTTTATGCCGAGAAATAAAAACCGTTAAAATCTTACAATGCTGGGGTGGGATGGGGAGGGAGGTGGTGGTGGTGGTGGGCGGGGGGGGGGGGGTGGCTCCATGACCAAGTGGTTTAGATCGCTGGTTTCAAATCACTAGCCCATCATCGATGTGGGTTCGAGCCTCGGGGCATTGAATTCTTCATGTGAGGAAGCCATTCAGCTGGCTTACGGAAGGTCGGTGGTTCTACCCAGTCGACCGTGATGAAATAATGTACGGAGGGGGCACCTGGGGGTCTTTCTTCATCATCAATGCTGGAAAGTTGCCAACTGACCTAAAGCTGTTTGGGTACGAATTTAAATTAAAAAATGAAAATAAAAAACAAATAATCTCATCACAATTGCTGAGATTTGTTTCGGGTATACCCGCCAGGAAAAAATTAACTTGGCCTCAGATTATGCTGTGCCCCTTGGACTTAAAGGACAAGACAAACCTCTCCTCTCACTAAACAGTGGCTTATAACTTACTGGACAGATGGCCTGGCATTGAAGTTGTGAAACCTAGATCGTTGGTGATGGCAAGAGCAAGAAGTGCCCCCACCCCACCTCCCTCCCTCAACGACTATTGGTCAGTAGTTTTGGCAAATGAACTAAACAAATTTCTTACCAAATACACCAAATTGTACATAATTGAGCCGTGCCATGAAAAAATTAACATAGTGGCTTTGCGAGACGCATCCGCGCAGACTGGTCAGTATTCATGCTGTTCGCTTTCAATGCCTAATGCAATTAGAGAAACAGTTAGCGAACGGCATGGATTCTGACCAGAATAGGCGGATGCGCAGGCTGGTCTGGATCCATGCTTGTCGCAAAGCCACTATGTCGGTTTTCCTATGGCACGGCTTATATAATATTGATGATAAAGTTCTTTCACTTGAACACAAGAGCTCAACTAAAACTTGTCACAGACCTGTACTCATGACAAAGAATAGGCTATTACATGTGAAATGTCGAAAACAGTCACTGTGATTGGTGGAAATGCTGTCTGGAACAAGGTAAATTTTCACATAACACATTTTTATTGTTCCACGATCGATTAATTAAATTATTTCCGTTATATCATATCGGAAAGTGGTGACGTCATACATATGCAACTCTAACACCTTATAAGGTGATTGTTTTGAATACAAGGAATGGAATGTGTTTTCAGAAAGATAATTGAACAATATACATGGGGCAATTCTGCTGTTTACAGTTTTTTATTTATCTATTTATTTATTTATTTATTAATTTTTATGGTTTTTGCTTTTAAATTAAAGATCCAACACGACCTAGTGACCTACTTTTTAGCTCACAAAACCTTCCTGAAAACCATCCTTATAATACAGGCAATATGCAACTATATTACAAGTTTTCATGTGGAATATTTAGGACCTTCCTGAATAAATGTGTTTTCACAACTTCATCGGTAAACATATTGAGTGAATCTCTTTTCAGCGTAGCTTTAAGAATAAAAATGAATAACTGTCTTAGACTGTAGAAAGAAAATGTATTAAAACTTGAATAAATAAACTGAATTATGTACGTATGAAATAAAATGTTAAGACATAAAATGCATTGTCTTGGGCTCTTGGCCTAAATAATGTCACTGTCAATTTGAAACTACACTGACGAGATAAAGAAACGCCTCTTCAAACTCGGTATACAATTTTTCGTTAACCGTGATTCAAAATTAGAA
Organism: Mercenaria mercenaria; assembly: GCF_021730395.1. Classification (NCBI taxonomy): domain Eukaryota; kingdom Metazoa; phylum Mollusca; class Bivalvia; order Venerida; family Veneridae; genus Mercenaria; species Mercenaria mercenaria. The sequence continues at coordinate 9,749,233 of NC_069379.1, forward strand.
AAGAACAATTCCATTCGCAAATTTGATGCTTTACAAGAATTTATGGTCAATAAGAAATCATTTCATTGTGGCATTAAGCTTAAATCTTGAATTTTAATAGCCCGGTCGGAGAAATTGCATTAGAAAAATCAGTAGCGCGTGTGGCCACCTCTGCTAGCAACCACAGCAGCAAGGCGACGCCTCATAGAGCCGCACCAGTTGCGTAACAGATACCGTGGGATTCTGGCCCACTCCTGGTGCAGCGCTGCTACCAGTTCCCGGACGTTTGCTGGCTGGGATTGACGTTGGCGTAACCGCCGTCCGAGATAATCCCACGCGTGTTCAATCGGATTGCAGTCCGGTGAACACGCCGGCCAAGGTAAAACATTAATGTTTCTAGCCTGTAGAAAGTCCCTGGTGACGCGTGCAACGTGAGGTCGCGCGTTGTCGTGCTGATAGACTAATCCTTGACGTTGACGGAATAAAGGGACAACTACATGACGTAATATCTGGTCGATGTAACGCCTGGCTGTGAGATTACCTTGGCAAACGACGAGTTGGGACTTAAACCTATGGTTGATTGCTGCCCACACCATTACTCCACCTCCACCGTAACGATTGTGCTCCAAAACGCAATTGTTTGCGTAGCGTTCATGGCGTCGTCTATAGACACGGATACGTCCGTCGGTGTTCCACAAGTTGAAACGCGACTCGTCACTGAACACTACGTTCTGCCAAAGCTGGTCGTGATGGTTGCGGGCCCAAATAAGACGTTGGTGACGGTGGCGTAACGTTAGAATTAGACCGCGGTAGGGCCTACGACAGGTAATTCCGCGTTCTCTAAGTCGATTTCTCACTGTATGTCGACTAATTGGACGTCCACGGTTACCTACAACTATACGTGACGTAGATTGCGCCGTCACAAATCTGTCACGTGAATGACGTTGACGTATATAATTATCCTGTCGTATTGACGTTACACGCGGTCTACCTGAACGTGGTCTATCGATAGACGTTCCCGTGTCTCTAACACGTCGAATAAGACGCACAATTGTCGAACGAGAGACGTTAAAACGTCTAGCAACTTGTTCCTGCGTTCGCCCACATTCAAGCATAGCCAAAACCTGAGCCCTTTCTTCAGAATTCAGCCTCGGCATTACGAAAACTAATGTTTTTTTTCAGAGAATAGCTGAAAATATGGTTGTGTGTCGTATTACACATGTACATGTGCAAAAATCGTTCAATCAAACCACATGGTTTACATGCACGGACTGCACGAGGAAATCATGACCAGGTACATGAAGTGAACAAATGGCTGAATGAAATCGCGCGAGTTTTTGTTCACTGTGTTTGTCGGTCAGAGTACATGTAGATTTACTACATTTCACAACAATTAAAAGCGTTAGGGAAAAAATAACGCCAAATTTCAATGAGGCGTTTCTTTATCTCGTCAGTATAACTTCTTGTTCATCTCATCTTTTTCTTGCAAATCATATAAATATAATTACCATAACTATATACATAAATACAAATGAACACAGTTATTTAAATAATACCCTGTCAGCTTTAACCGTGAGACAGAGAGAGATGTCACTGCATTTCTTTCGCCCAATTTGGGGGTCAAAAATTAATAAAAATAGTCGGAGCACACGTTAGCCGTGTAATCTGTCAATATTTAATCAATATTATATTTATACACGTCAACATAACAATAGCGAAAGGGTATTCTAGATTATATAAAGACAAAAGTTAAGTATAATATACATAAAATAAGCGTGAAATATAAAAGGAATAATAATTTTATAATATAATAACTGGTATAAGGATGTTTATACAGAATTTTATTATTAAGAATTACTTCCCATTATATAAACGCATATAGTAGAAAACACTTGTTTGTTCGTCGTTTTTTCAACAGTAGAGAGTTTGAGATTTCAACCTTCGCCTTCCCCTTCAACGTCTCTTGCGAAGTTAACGTATGAAGTTGATGTTAGATTAAAATTCCTTGAGATTTCAAACATTAGACCACGATAATCCGTAAATAGCCAATCGCAAAGCAGACTTGTACCCGTCTATATTTCATATACAACAGTAGCGTTGTATATATATCGGGGGAAACTTGGGCAAAAAACGCGTGAATTTCGTGTCAATTTACCATCTAACAATACAGGCTAACGCCGGAGTTAAATGACCTTGCAATATTCTCACCAGTTATCAATGGGATAAAAAATAAGACTGACATGGAGGTAAATTCAGTTGACAACGTCTAAATATTAATATCGTAAAAATGACCCCATGTTATTAGATATCAATAAAATTGAATTACAATAAACTACATATTTGTAGTGTAGAACCAACTGGGTAAAAACGTAATTTACACATTCACTGAAACGTTTCCAGCAGTTGTAACTTTTTATGTTCACTTGTTATAAAAAAGACATGTCAGCACGATCCTCACATTTGCAATCAACTGGATCCAGTTGTTCGAAACTTTTACAGGCGATTGCGTTAACGGTAGTAGATTTCGACAGTTTAGAAAACTTAGAAAATCAAATGTACTTGTTAAGGATTATAAACACTAAAACATCTTTACAGTAAAATTAAAACATCATACTAGTGTTTCCCACCCACCAAGACTAGTATGATAAATAGGAATTTAACAGGCGGTTAGTTTAACAGCTTAATGCAGTGGTCGTGGGTTCGAGCATCATTGGGGTCACGACAATGACTTCTCATATGACCCCAGTACTAGTTTTCATAGGAAACGGACTCGAGAGTGGTTACAATAAGCTTAAACAGTTAAAGCTTTCATCACAATCGAGCTAAAACAAATTAGTATAAAATAAACTAAACTAAATTACAGCCCGTTAAAGTTTCGAACAACTTGGCCCAGTTAGAAAGTAAAACAACTACATCATTCTTACAAGAAGAGCACGATATAGTAAAAGGTATTCGTAGTCCTATTCTAGTCGTAGATTCTATTTGGATGTGAAAATAAAATATTCCACCAAATGATAATCGCGCGTAATTATTTATTTTTCAAGTAAAATGACTGTCATGCCATGTGCCTCCATCCAGATTTCAGTCTTTGATGCCGAGTATGTGGACAGAGTAGATGTAAAAAGAATGAGGTTTCGACTTTCGTGATATCACATCTTCGGACGTTCAAAACTTCACTTCATACGACAAAAAGGCCAATCTGGTATAATCGATACCGCCTGGGGACACAAATAGAAGTTTAAGTTTGAACAAAATCTCAAAGTTTCTCAAAATCAGTTGATAACTTCATACTTCCAGGTTCAGTTCAATGCATTTAGTTAAAATCATTAGCCATACAAAACTTCATTATTCTCATACCTATTGATAGTGTTTCGCATCAAATTTAGTCTAATTATTATATATATGGAGAATCAAATAACTTAATAAGCAGAAATTCTGAAACTAAGCTTTTTATTTCGAATAGAAATAAAGAGAAGTCTTAGGCTTACGTGATATTACATGGAAAACTTTAGTAGCAACGCGAGATATAAATAAACTACACGCATATTGGTGACGTTTCACCCAAAATATATATGAGAGACGTTGAAGGTGAAGGCGAAGTTTGAAATCTCAAACTCTCTACTATTTCAGTCATATGACGGTGGGCAGTTAACCTATCCAGTGTTCCTTGATTCTGTACCAGTACAAACCTGTTCTCCGCAAGTAAGTGCCAACTTCCCCACACAAAGAAAACACTTACTTTTACAGAACCCATTCCAAATAGAAGCGCATACATAAAACTAGTCATCTTCTGAATCTACGGATGACACTGATATTTGCTGCATTCGTCAAACATTAAGAGCTTGAAAGTTGCATCTGCTTCACTATTGTTTCTTGGGCATGCTCTGATACATAAAATGTTTGGATATATCAAGGTTTCTGATCCTCAATCAGGGTTGTAAGAAGAGGTGACTCCTTCTTGTGTCCAAAGTGGACATATGCAGCGGAGTAAATTGTAACCGTGATGAATATTTGGCATTACATTGTAGGGCCTACACAGTATAGTCTTTTATTGTGTTAACTATAAAAGGCTTAAAAAATCTGAATGAAGTGTTATTTTAAAACGTTACAAAATTAGTGAATCTAGATACTGTTAGGCGTGTGTCAAATTAAAATTGGGACCAAAATATGCACCAGAGACTACCATTTCATACCTTCGTTTAAAGGCCTATGCTAGAATTTCACCATTTTTCCCAAATAATGGATTTTGTTCATATTTCATATATTGTTAGTTCATTCTATAAGTAACCAAAAAAATAAATAAATAAATAAATAAAAAGAAATATGGGGGTTACCGAGTTCGTTTTCATTTTATTTCAGATTATAATGCATGACCCGGCCCCATGTTCACAAAACATTTTTCGGTCTCAGTTGAATTTGAGTTTGAAATTTTGCTATCGATTTTACTATAGCTTCAAGGTTGAATTCCAGTAGAGACTCGCCACCAATACTGAATAGTCACTTGAAAATTGTTATTAACTTAAAATTTAGTTTTAAACATGCTATTTATATATTAATGACAAATAAAGTTTCATTATCAAACTCAGCTGAGACTGAAAATATTTTGTGAACATGGGGCCTGGGAACAAGTTTATCTTGGAATCTAGAGCGTATAGTATCTGTTATAGCACATAACATCAAGGAATCAAATAAATGATTCCTGAAGTATAACAGATAGTTAAATCTCATAAGACATGACTACTTCCCTTCAAAATAAAAAGAAACTTTAATTCAAGAAATTCTTGCATGACACGTATGTGTGTTGTTGTTATTTTCTAGGTCAAAAAAGCATCATAATTATGAAATAGTGTATATTTCCTTCAGCAGTTAATATTTTCAAATCTACATAAAGGAAGTTGATTAAACTTGCAAGAATAGCAGAATATAATGTTTTCTTTTAAAATATAAAAAGAAAATAGGTGGTCACCGAATTAGATTTTTCACAATTTCATTTTGAAATATTGCCCCATTTATGATACTGGTTTGCTATCTTTATGCCGAGAAATAAAAACCGTTAAAATCTTACAATGCTGGGGTGGGATAGGGAGGGAGGTGGTGGTGGTGGTGGGCGGGGGGGGGGGTGGCTCCATGACCAAGTGGTTAAGATCGCTGGTTTCAAATCACTTGCCCATCATCGATGTGGGTTCGAGCCTCGGGGCATTGAATTTTTCATGTGAGGAAGCCATTCAGCTGGCTTACGGAAGGTCGGTGGTTCTACCCAGTCGATCGTGATGAAATAATGCACGGAGGGGGCACCTGGGGGTCTTCCTTCATCATCAATGCTGGAAAGTTGCCAATTGACCTAAAGCTGTTTGGGTACGAATTTAAATTAAAAAAATGAAAATAAAAAACAAATAATCTCATGACAATTGCTGAGATTTGTTTCGGGTATACCCGCCAGGAAAAAATTAACTTGGCCTCAGATTATGCTGTGCCCCTTGGACTTAAAGGACAAGACAAACCTCTCACTAAACAGTGGCTTATAACTTTCTGGACAGATGGTCTGGCATTGAAGTTGTGAAACCTAGATCGTTGGTGATGGCAAGAGCAAGAAGTGCCCCCACCCCACCTCCCTCCCTCAACGACTATTGGCCAGTAGTTTTGGCAAATGAACTAAACAAATTTCTTACCAAATACACCAAATTGTACATAATTGAGCCGTGCCATGAAAAAATTAACATAGTGGCTTTGCGAGACGCATCCGCGCAGACTTGTCAGTATTCATGCTGTTCGCTTTCAATGCCTAATGCAATTAGAGAAACAGTTAGCGAACGGCATGGATTCTGACCAGACTAGGCGGATGCGCAGGCTGGTCTGGATCCATGCTTGTCGCAAAGCCACTATGTTGGTTTTCCTATGGCACGGCTTATATAATATTGATGATAAAGTTCTTTCACTTGAACACACGAGCTCAACTAAAACTTGTCACAGACCTGTACTCATGACAAAGAACAGGCTATTACATGTGAAAAGTCGAAAACAGTCACTGTGATTGGTGGAAATGCTGTCTGGAACAAGGTAAATTTTCACATAACACATTTTTATTGTTCCACGATCGATTAATTAAACTATTTTCCGTTATATCATATCGGAAAGTGGTGACGTCATACATATGCAACTCTAACACCTTATAAGGTGATTGTTTTGAATACAAGGAATGGAATGTGTTTTCAGAAAGATAATTGAACAATATACATGGAGCAATTCTGCTGTTTACAGTTTTTTATTTATCTATTTATTTATTTATTTATTAATTTTTATTGTTTTTGCTTTTAAATTAAAGATCCACCACGACCTAGTGACCTACTTTTTAGCTCACAAAACCTTCCTGAAAACCATCCTTATAATACAGGCAATATGCAACTATATTACAAGTTTTCATGTGGAATATTTAGGCCCTTCCTGAATAAATGTGTTTTCACAACTTCATCGGTAAACATATTTAGTGAATCTCTTTTCAGCGTAGCTTTAAGAATAAAAATGAATAACTGTCTTAGACTGTAGAAAGAAAATGTATTTAAAACTTGAATAAATAAACTGAATTATGTACGTATGAAATAAAATGTTAAGACATAAAATGCATTGTCTTGGGCTCTTGGCCTAAATAATGTCACTGTCAATTTGAAACTAACTTCTTGTCATTTTTTCTTGCAAATCATATAAATATAATTACCATAACTACATACATAAATACAAATGAACACAGTTATTTAAATAATACCCTGTCAGCTTTAACCGTGAGACAGAGAGAGATGTCACTGCATTTCTTTCGCCCAATTTGGGGGGTCAAAAATCAATAAAAATAGTCGGAGCTCACGTTAGCCGTGTAATCTGTCATTATTTAATCAATATTGAATTTATACGCGTCAACATAACAATAGCGAAAGGGTATTCTAGATTTGATAAAGACAAAAGTTAAGTAAAATATACATAGAATAAGCGTGAAATATAAAAGGAATAATAATTTTATAATATAATAACTGGTATAAGGATGTTTATACAGAAATTTATTATTAAGAATTACTTCCCTTTATATAAACGCCTATAGTAGAAAACACTTGTTTGTTCGTCGTTTTTTCAACAGTAGTGAGTTTGAGATTTCAACCTTCGCCTTCCCCTTCAACGTCTCTTGCGAAGTTAACGTATGAAGTTGATGTTAGATTAAAATTCCTTGAGATTTCAAACATTAGAATGAACCTTACTTCTTTTAATCCGCCTATTCAATTTATCCGTAATTATGATCGTGGTTTTCGTGCATTTTGATACCAATTGTCCGAAAGGACAGGAATTTTACAAGAGGTTTTAAAAATGAAAAAAAAAAATATGAAAATTAAATAAAAAACATTTCAATTAATATAATCATCGCATGGATATTAGAGCGATTACAAAAAAAAAAAAAAAACAAAAAAAAACACAAAAAAAAAAAAAAAAAATAGATAAAACGATAAAACAATGCGAACAATGTAAAAACTCGTTATTGTTGCTCCAAACATTTAGCTTTTATATAAAATTATGTCAGTATAGTCAGTATACAATGCACGATTGTAAATCATACATGAGAGGAAATAAAAATGATTATTATTTTCCATTGGGTTTCAATGGACCGCGATCGTGCAATATTTTTCCATATCATGATGTTGAACGCTTTCATATCGGACAAGGTCCAAACCGTGACTCTAATTACCTCCCCTGACGGTCCGTCCATTGCGGATCTCGTTTCTTTAGATTTTTGTTGCTATTGTGTGTTTGTTTAATATGTAATTTATGCAACATTTTGTTTACTTTTACACTTTGATTAATCTGACCTATTAGATACTGGCACGTAGTAATTTATCAGACTGAAATGAGTTGGACTAATATAGGACGTGGAATGTTTTCTTAACGTTGTAATGGAAAGAATCGCGTGACGTCCGTGGCGTTCGAGCGCACGTTGCGACAACAAATAGAGGTCATTTTCGCGGAAAATATTAATGCGCGTCAGTTTGATTTGTTTATTGCGTTTTCGGAGATTTTTTTCCGTATTTTTTCCTGTCTTTCGTGACAGAACGATAATTTAGATATAAATTAATCATTTGGTAGTGGATATGTAATAAAAAGGTTATCATCGTTCTTTCGCAGACAATATTGCGCTTCTAAAGTCGCGCAATATTACCGCTGCAGAACTCGTGCATATATCCACATACAAAGTTAATAACCTATAATTATCATATCGACGTGATAATGACACTCTGTATGACTCTGTATAATGCCAAACTCTCAGACAGCACAATATGATTTTAATATACTATTTTATAAGTAAAGCATCTGCGGATCCAGGAATTTGGGTTAGAGGGACACCAACATTAAAGAGGGGGTCACCCATTTCAGGGGGTTGGGGGGGGGGGGGGGGGGGGGGGGGGGGGGGGGGGGTAGGGGTAGGGTCACACCGAGATTCAAGACCGACTTTCTTTGTAAAATGTAAGAATCAAACGGGGGAATTAACCCAGAATTTCCCTCTGCCAGGCTCTGGTTCCGTGCATTTAAAGAATGGAGTTATCCCATACGGCTAACAGGAAACGTCTCTCATCATGATATCACAGACCTGAAATTGTCTGATACTTCAGAAGAAGTTTCCGTCTTACTAGTACCATTTTATGTTTATAATTAAAACGCAATTATTATAGTATTAAGTGTCCGATAGAAACAGAATGATTGTATTTGGATGTGCAAATAAAATATTCCACCAAATGATAATCGCGCGTAATTATTTATTTTTCAAGTAAAATGACTGTCATGCCATGTGCCTCCATCCAGATTTCAGTCTTTGATGCCGAGTATGTGGACAGAGTAGATGTAAAAAGAATGAAGTTTCGACTTTCGTGATAGAAGCTATCACATCTTCGGACGTTCAAAACTTACTTCATACGACAAAAAGGCCAATCTGGTATAATCGATACCGCCTGGGGACACAAATATGCCGTAGAAGTTTAAGTTTGAACAAAATCTCAAAGTTTCTCAAAATCAGTTGATAACTTCATACTTCCAGGTTCAGTTCAATGCATTTAGTTAAAATCATTAGCCATACAAAACTTCATTATTCTTATACCTATTTATAGTGTTTCGCATCAAATTTAGTCCAATTATTATATATATGGAGAATCAAATAACTTAATAAGCAGAAATTCTGAAACTAAGCTTTTTATTTCGAATAGAAATAAAGAGAAGTCTTAGGCTTACGTGATATTACATGGAAAACTTTAGTAGCAACGCGAGATATAAATAAACTACACGCATATTGGTGACGTTTCACCCAAAATATATATGAGAGACGTTGAAGGTGAAGGCGAAGTTTGAAATCTCAAACTCTCTACTATTTCAGTCATGTGACGGTGGGCAGTTAACCTATCCAGTGTTCCTTGATTCTGTACCAGTACAAACCTGTTCTCCGCAAGTAAGTGCCAACTTCCCCACATAAAGAAAACACATACTTTTACAGAACCCATTCCAAATAGAAGCGCATACATAAAACTAGTCATCTTCTGAATCTACGGATGACACTGATATTTGCTGCATTCGTCAAAAATTCCATCTTTAAGAGCTTGAAAGTTGCATCTGCTTCACTATTGTTTCTTGGGCATGCTCTGACACATGAAATGTTTGGATATATCTAGGTTTCTGATCCTCAGTCAGGGTTGTAAGAAGAGGTGACTCCTTGTGTCCAAAGTGGACATGTGCAGCGGAGTAAATTGTAACCGTGATGAATATTTGGCATTACATTGTATACAGTATAGTCTTTTATTGTGTTAACTATAAAAGGCTTAAAAAATCTGAAGGAAGTGTTATATTAAAACGTTACAAAATTAGTGAATCTAGATACTGTTAGGCGTGTGTCAAATTAAAATTGGGACCAAAATATGCACCAGAGACTACCATTTCATACCTTCGTTTAAAGGCCTATGCTAGAATTTCACCATTTTTTCCCAATAATGGATTTTGTTCATATTTCATATATTGTTAGTTCATTCTATAAGTAACCAAACAAAAAAACAAATAAAAAGAAATATAGGGGTTACCGACTTCGTTTTCATTTTATTTCAGATTATAATGCATGACCCGGCCCCATGTTCACAAAACATTTTTCGGTCTCAGTTGAATTTGAGTTTGAAATTTTGCTATTAACTTTACTATAGCTTCAAGGTTGAATTCCAGTAGAGACTCGCCACCAATACTGAATAGTCACTTGAAAATTGTTATTAACTTAAAATTTAGTTTTAAACATGCTATTTATAAAATAATGACAAATAAATCATTATCAAACTCAGCTGAGACTGAAAATATTTTGTGAACATGGGGCCTGGGAACAAGTTTATCCTTTCAAAATAAAAAGAAACTTTAATTCAAGAAATACTTGCATGACACGTGTGTGTGTTGTTGTTGTTTTCTACGTCAAAAAAGCATCATAATTATGAAATAGTGTATATTTCCTTCAGCAGTTAATATTTTCAAATATACTTAAAGGAATTTGATTAAACTTGCAAGAATAGCAGAACATAATGTTTTCTTTTAAAATATAAAAAGAAAATGGGTGGTCACCAAGTTAGATTTTTTACAATTTCATTTTGAAATATTGCCCCTTTACGATACTGATTTGTTATCTTTATGCCGAGAAATAAAAACCGTTAAAATCCAAAATAGTCATAAAATGCTTGTCAGACACGAAAAAATTAAAAATAGATATTCATAAAGAAACGTCAAATGGGATAAGTATAATACATAACTGTAATTAAATAAGAGACTAAAATCTTTAGAAATATGTGAAAAAGGGCGAGGAGATATTTACCTCGACACCGGTTTCAGCCGATGACACTAAAATGACAGTAACAAAAAACAAAACATACGTTCAAAATTATCAGCGAGATAATTATATGCTTTAATGTCAACATTAATTCATTTTCAGACCGGTTATCTTTACAAATACATTCATATCCTTTCCGCAGCCATGGTAAAAGTATAAAAGGCAAACAAACGCAGAAAATGTCTACTTTTCAGTTGAACACAGTGCCGTGAACAACAGAAAACTGATACATTTTTCTGAATATCTCTACTTTTATTGAACTTTTTTTTTTTGAAATTTGGAACATTTGTTCTCTAGTATGACAGAATTTAGTGTGTAAAATTTTGTAATTTTTTATCAAGTAATTACTGCTCTTCTGAAGAAAAGTTTTTGTTGTCTGCTAGAAATTCTAATTTACCTCTACTTGCTAAAGCCAGTCCAAATAAAGGTTATGACCTCCCTTTCAGCCAATAACAGAATAGGGAAGTTTACATTAGACAGATGGCGGGAGATGAAAAAAAAATAACTTCATTCAGCATTTAGATAAAGAAATATAATCTTCTGTTTTTTCTATAAACAATCTAGATTTACTCCATAAATGATAATTCACTTTCAGATTTAACCTTCAAAATGTTGATATCACATTGTTCACATATTCTACATTTGTAGAAAAACGTATTAGCGTCTGATGGCCCTTTCACGCTTCCGTAGAAACAACATTTATTACACGAAACAACTTATTTTGAAAATATTTCTGAAATGTCTAGGTCTGCAGCTCTCAAATACGGTTATATCTTACAGCTAAGGTATATACTGACACTCTCAGATAACATCAAAAATGACTTCTTTTTTTATCCCTTTATATGGAGCAAATTATTAACTTATTTACATTTTCTTTATCATGCTATAAATACGCATGTTAAAAGGTTTAAACTTTTCCATTTTACAATTCTTAAAGCCCTGCTCCCTGGCTATTCAAATTATTTTGTGTGTATGCAGCCCATGATTACAATAGGTAACAGTTAACGGCCACGTGCCACACTTGAGCACGCAAAACCAAAGGTATTTCAGAAAACAAGGTTGAGCGATGGCTTAACTAATACTGGTTTAAGCCTTTCTTAGTGCTAGAGTTGAAAAACTGCCCATATATAAAATAGTCTCTATTTTAACAAGTGTCACTGTTCATAGTCAGGGTTTTCATGCTTTTTCAGTGACAATTCAAGGTTAAAAGGTAGGACGGGAGCAGGGCTTTAAACTACTTTTTCGTTATTGATATTTGAAACCAGAATCAGGATAATCTATTCGACATCACTTCTCCAGTCCGCCAGTGAGTTCACGTCTCGAGAAGGCGCAGGGCATTGACAAAACAAGGTCATTGGCATTTTTCTGTCAATGTCCTGACTAAGTCTGGCGGAAGTGGCCCTAAAGTGGACTGTTTGTGTCAAGGAGCTACGTTCTTTGCTCCCGGCTTTCTGTTCAGACGGCCTGCAGAATTCAGACGGCATGCAGAGAAGCCCCCGAGCTGCTCAAACTCCACGCTCAACGTGGTGGGGGGGGGGGGGGAAGGGGGGCGAGCGAGCAGGGAGGGGCACAACACCCACAGCGGAGGAGCTGCGGAGGATTCCAGAGACAGCGGCTTGCAACACTTACCCCAACCCCACCTTTTAAGGGCACCTCCGAGCAACCACGTCTCTTTACGGGTCTCTGTCGTTTAGGTCTCATTGGCCGTGACAGTGATTCACTTTTGGCATCAAAATTATTTTTCTTTGGCATATACTCTTCGGAAATTGCGTAGAGGTAAATTTTCACCACTTTGGCTTCAAAAACTTATCTTTAACGGCATGCCTGGTGACGTGCTGGGAGTCTATACTCTACATAACTTACATGCTATACTGTGCCTGAAAGGGCGGATGGACCATTATTAAACTTAAAAAGAAGAAGAAGAAAATCTATCCGACATTGGCGGGAAAAAACAAATAAAAAGAACCAAAGTATTTGATGCTCTGTGTGACACAGACGTATACAAGGTCTAAACCCTCTTACTTTTCTCCAGGCGTTGATATAAAAGATCTTTTTTCATGTTAACATAACCTAAATAACGGACCACCCCATTATGAATATCCCTTTAGACGGATGACAACTTTTGAATAAAAGATCATATAAGTCATTTGATAAGCCATATAATAATAAGTTTAATTTAATCATACCTTATTTGTAAACACGTAACATTTATTTTGTATTTTACTACCACCCATTTTTTAAATAAAGGGAAGTAATACTTTTATTTGTTGTTGAACATAATTCGTTCTTATACCTGTTTATATATTATAAATATATTATGCATACCAATATTTAATATCTATTTATATGTACAATATACTTAACTTAAGTCTTTATTAAAACTAGAAAACATTTTTGCAAATGTTATTTTGATGTATATGAATGAAACCTTGAATATATTTTTCAGAAACTCATCGTTTTTCGCAAATACATTTTGATCCCAGGTAAGGGCGGTAATTGTTTAAATCAGACAGTTGATTGGTTAGCGATATCATTTTAATCAAAAAGGTTTTGATTCCAATTAAGGTCGAAATCATTTTGATCAGATAGTTTTTCATCTCAATTTATATGGGCGAAATAATTTTAATCAAATACTTTTTGATCACTGTCATAGGCGAAAGTAGAGAGTATCTCGGTAGTATCACTTGCAGATGGTACATGTATAACCAGACAGACGGAGGTATACCACAAACCATATCAATTTAAAAAAAAAAAAAAAACAAAAAAACCGTCACCAGTGTTAAAGTGTAAACAATAATGTGTCCCACATAATTTATTGTTTAAATATCTCCCTGAGAACACGTTTTTATTCGTAAAAATCAAAATAAATAAGGCGGCAACCGCCTTACTGTAATATGTGTATGACGTCATTACTTATGTATGGTGGCTGATTTCTGCCATTTCGCGTTTTCGCCCCGCGACCCCGCCGAACGAAAACACGAGAATTAACAGGTTAAAATGGCGGGGGCGCGGGGCGAAAACTCGCTATTTAGCGTGGGCGCGGAGCGAAAACTCGCTGTTTAGCGGGGTCGCGGGGCGAGATTTAGTAACTGGTATGTCGGGGGCGAGGGACGAAAACACGATAATCAGCGCTGCTTAAACGTCGAGTTTTCGCACCGCGCCCCGACATCCAGTTACTAAATTTCGCCCCGCGCCCCCGCTAATTATCGTGTTTTCGCTTCGCGACCCCGCTAAATAGCGAGTTTTCGCCTGGCGCCCCCGCCATTTTATTTGTTAATTTTCGTGTTTTCGCTCGGCGGGGTCGCGGAGTGAAAACTCGCTTTTTAGTAGAGGCGCGAAGCGAAAACACGATAATTAGCGGTGTCGAGGGGCGAGATTTAGGAACTGGAATGTCGGGGGTGCGGTGCGAAAACTCGGAGTTAAAGCAGCGCTAATTATCGTGTTTTCGCCACGCGCCCCCGACATACCAGTTACTAACTCTCGCCCCGCGACCCCGCTAATTATCGTGTTTTCGCTCCGCGCCCCCGCTAAATAGCGAGTTTTCGCCCCGCGCCCCCGCCATCTTAACTTGTAAATTCTCATGTTTTCGCTTGGCGGGGTCGCGGGGCGAAAACGCGAAATGGCAGAAATCAGCCACCATACTTATGACATGATGTAAAGAAGTTTTGTTTTTTTTCAAAGTTTTAATTTGACACACGCCTAACAGTATCTATTCACTAATTTTGTAACGTTTTTAACACGTCCTTCAAATAGAGTGTTTTAGCCTTTTATAGTTAATACAATAAAATACTATATTGTATACAATGTACGTAGGCTAATGTCAAATGTTAATGTTACAATAATTTATTATTCCACATGTCCACTTTGAACACAAGGAGTCACCTCTTCTTACAAGCCTGACTGAGGATCAGAAACCTAGATATATCCAAACATTTCATGTATCAGAGCATGCCCAAGAGACAACAGTGAAGCAGATGCAACTTTCCAGCCCCTAAAGATGGAATTTTTGACGAATGCAGCAAATATCAGTGTCATCCGTAGATTCAGAAGATGACTAATTTTATGTATGCGCTTCTATTTGGAATGGGTTCTGTAAAAGTAAGTGTTTTCTTTATGTGGGGAAGTTGGCAGTTATTTGCGAAGAACAGGTTTGTTCTGGTACAGAATCCAGGAACACTGGATAGGTTAACTGCACACCGTCACATACCAATCTACTGTTGAAAAACGACGAACAAACAAGTGTTTCTAGTACGATTTATATAAAGGGAGGTAATTGTTAATTATGAAATTCTATATAAACATTTTTATACAAGTTATTACATTATAAAATTATTATTCATTTAATATTTCACGTTTATTCTATATATATTATACTTAACTTTTGTTTTTATCAAATCTAGAAAACCCCTTCGCCATTGTTATTTTGATGTGTATAAATGAAACATTGAATAAACGATTGACGATTGACAACCCGGCTAATGGGTGTGCTTCGACTATTTGTATTAATTTGTGATCCCAAATTGGGCGATAAAAAGTAACGAAGCGAATAGCTTAATGCTGATTTGCACACGGTTATAAGAGGCACCACAAAATAAGTGTTCTTTTGAATCTTCATGATGGTAATTATATATATATATATGATTTGCAAGAAAAAGATGGGATGAACAAGAATTTAGTTTCAAATTGACAGTGACATTATTTAGGCCAAGAGCCCAAGACAATGCATTTTATGTCTTAACATTTTATTTTATACGTACATAAATCAGTGTACTATTTAAGTTTTACATACATTTTCTTTCTACAGTGTAAGACAGTTATTCATCTGTATTCTTAAGGTTTAGCAGTATATCACAAAACAACAGATTTTTTAACGAATGAACAGCATCTTGACACACAACTTATCTTTCCAATACATGTTTTTCTGTTCTGTCCCACAGAGTTGGATATTTAAAATATCCTTAATGAGTTGTCCTCCTTTAAATAAGAATGCCATTTGTAAAGAAAAAATGTAAACAATTGTCAAAAACGATGTTTTACCTAGTTATGTAAAGTTTAAACACTAGCACGATGTTGCAAATGCATCAAAACGAAGACAAGACGAAGGTATGAAACAGCTTTTAAAAAATGGTGAGTTTTTAAGGCGCTGAATGTCCAGAAGTGTGGCCCCTTCATGCAGTCCCTTTCCGGAATTTAACACAGGCCCCATCTAACGGTATCCTTATGGTATAGCATTTATATAGTAAGAAAAAACAAAAGGTAGGACAGTTCCGAATACCCATATTCTCTTATTCATTAATATATGATCGATTTCAATAGAATAAAATTTAAACGTTAGTTGGAAATATTAAATTTAACAAATATACGACAAAAATGTTCATATTTATGTACTACTTTTGAATCGAGTCCTACATTTGCTTTGCTCCGCTGTTTCCGGATCTACGGTGCGAATATCCTCTGCGATTTCATTGGTTAATTGGTATAGATACCGGGAAGATCGATATACCTCGGCTATATACCTTAATCAACATTATTTAAATAGAACTGAATGAAAAA
Organism: Mercenaria mercenaria; assembly: GCF_021730395.1. Taxonomy (NCBI): domain Eukaryota; kingdom Metazoa; phylum Mollusca; class Bivalvia; order Venerida; family Veneridae; genus Mercenaria; species Mercenaria mercenaria. The sequence continues at coordinate 9,765,638 of NC_069379.1, forward strand.
AAAAAGTCAATTCAGTTAGACGAACTAATGAGCGCTGCTAAGCGTGGCCACAACATTATTATATCGGGCCAAGCCGGTACAGAATATAATTTTTTTAATTTATTTTCACGAAATTTTATACCTTCGATATTGAAGGTTTATTTTTGACCACCGCAATAAGGATTACAAATTCACTCCGTTGCAAACCGGATGTATACAAGCAGGGAAGATGTAGAAATCTGAAGTTTGTGGAAAATCGCTGATTTCTTTAAAAATACTGTAAAGATAAAAGTCAAACTTATGCTGTAGGTTTAATATGAATAACAAAACAACAATAATATTAATTAAGGCACCGCCTAGCGTGGGGATTTATCTTTTATATAACTACTTACAAAGAAATATTCAACACCCAAAAGAAACTAACAGTGAAGTTTACATTTAGTGTCATCATACCTCTTACAGCGAATAAATCCCCTATTACAATAATATCAATGAATTGAGTGTATCGTTCGAACCGTCCGTTCTATATTAGCTTCGAACCAGATTTGGTGTTTCGGAAGTGTCCTACCTTTTCTTTTCTTACTATATAATGCTTTACCATAAGGATACCGTTAAAGGGGGCTATAGAATTCAATATATATATCTGTAAATTGACAATGGTTTTGTAGAATAATATAAATGTTTTATACGCTGTTAAATTTTCAAGTAAAACAATGCTTTCTTTCAGTGATTTGATGACGTTCGAACCTTTTTCTCTGAAAAATGGACCTATACCTTAATGCTATGCTGAAAAGAGATTCACTGAATATGTTTACCGAGGAAGTTGTGAAAACACATTTATTCAGGAAAGGCCTAAATATTCCACCTGAAAGCTTGTAATATAGTTGCATATTGCCTGTATTATAATGATGGTTTTCATGAGGGTTTTGTGAGCTAAAAAGCAGGACACTAGGTCGTGGTGGGTCTTTAATTTAAAAGCATAAACCATACAAATAAATAAATAAATAAATAAATAAATAAATAAATTGTTCAATTATCTTTCTGAAAACACATTCCATTCCTCCTATTCAAAACAATCACCTTATAAGGTGTTAGAGTTGCATGTGTATGACGTCACTACTTTCCGATATGATATAACGGAAAATAATTTAATTAATCGATCGTGGAACAATAAAAATGTGAAAATATACCGGGTTCCAGACAGCATTTCCATCAATCACAGAGACTGTTTTCGACTTTTCACATGTAATAGCCTTTTCTTTGTCATGAGTACAGGTCTGTGACAAGTTTTAGTTGAGCCCTTGTGTTCAAGTGAAAGACCTTTATCATCACTATTATATAAGCCGTGCCATGGGAAAACCAACATAGTGACTTTGCGACAAGCATGGATCAAGACCAGCCTGCGCATCCGCCCAGTCTGGTCAGACTCCATGCTGTTCGCTAACGGTTTCTCTAATTGCATGAGGCATTGAAAGCGAACAGCACGGATCCTTTTTTTTCCTTTTTTTATTTTGACGTCGTACCCAAACAGTTATAGGTCAGTTGGCAACTTTCCAGCATTGATGATGCAGGAAGGCCCCAAATGCCCCTCCATGCATTATTTCATCACGGGCAACTGGGTAGAACCACCGACCTTCCGTCAGCCAGCTGGATGACTTCCTCACATGGAAAATTCAATGCCCCGAGGCTAGACCTAACATCGTTGAGGGGCAAGTGATTTGAAGCCGGCGACCTTAACCACTTGGTCATGGTACCACACTCGACATCTTATCTCGAGCGCACGACATCTTATCTCGAGCGCTCGACTTCTCATTTCATGCGCATTACAACGTATCTTATGCAAACGTCGTCTTATCTCGAACGCTTGACATCGTATCTCATGCGCATGACATTTTATCTTGAGCGCTTGAAATCTTATCTCATGCGCATGACATCTTATTTCGAATTCTTGACTTCTTATCTGATGCGCATGACATCTTATCTTGAGTGCTTGATATCTTATCTCATGCGCATGACATCTTATTTCGAATGCTAGACTTCTTATCTCATGCGCATGACAACTTATCTCGAGCACTCGATGTTTTATCTCATGCGCACGACATATCATCTCAAGCGCACGACATCTTATATATATATATATATATATATATATATATATATATATATATATATATATATATGAAGGTCCTTTGTATGCATACAGAACATCAGTAAAAACATACGACTGGTAACTGCCACTGTTTTTTTGCTTATGATTTGTTTATACTTATGACCGTTTCAAGTGTTTGCAAGGCATAATTCAAATACACAAACTGACAAAAGTTCAGTGATGGCGCAAAGCAATAAATTTAAGTCCTTGACAAAATAAAGATTTTTTATGTAGGCTTCTCCTTAATCCATGCATGCAATTTTATGATTTTTTCTGACAATGTGAGAATTGTTACTATCAGTCGAACTGCTATTTGTGGTTATTCTAACATGCAATAAGTATCATTAATTATGTTCTTTTGATTTTGAAGATAGGATGACAAATTATGTGCATGCTGTCCCAAATGATGTGATAAACTTGAACTTAGGGGAAATTTAGATAACATGTGCATGAATAGGCGGGACACTAATTATCTAGTTATTTGTATGTTTTTACTGATGAACTCAAATTTAGAAAAGATGTTGTGTGCTGAAAATGAGATGTCGTACGAACGAAATAAGATGTCGTGCACATGAGATAAGATGTCGAGCGCAAGAGGTATGATGTCGTGAGCACGAAAAAAGATGTATTCCTCACGAAATATTATGATGAGCGCCCAAAATAAAATGTTGAGCGCTAAATATAAGATGTCGAGCGCTCGAGGCTAGATGTTGTGCGCTCGAAATAAGATGTCATGCACACTAGATAAGATAAGATGTTATATGCTCGAAATAAGACGTTGCGCGCACCAAATAAGATGTCGTGCGCACGAGAAAAGATGTCGTGCGTACAAGATAAGATGTCGTGCGCACTAGATAATTATTTATTTATTTTTTTCAATTGGAATTTTTGGAATTAACAAAAGAATAATATTATGTCTCTTAGTGTGTTGACTAACTTTCAAGTGAGATGAAGGATTTGCGATAAAATCTGCATACATGTCGACTTTGCTCCAAAAAGTCATTTTGCACGTGCAGGCCGTGACTCAAATGGAGTTCATTAAATTTAGAGATGGTACTATGCCCCAACGATAACTTGATATTTACAAACATGACTATAAATAGATTAAAATGGAACATAGGGAATTCAACATTTTCCTAACATGTTACAATCTAAATATTTCTAGATTTTATACCAGTTACGAATTAGCTCAGTGGTAAAGCATACAGTCCATGTTCAACAGATCCTTTGCCGTGTGGGTTCGAAACTCAGCATCGACATTTATTTATTTTTTAAATTTTTATTTCACTTTTGCATAAAAATTAAGATTCCTTCATGAGCTCTGTGACAACACGACAGAGAGGTATCTAAAGGCGACATGGCAGATCAGAATAGTTTATTATATAACAAAGATGATATTGATTAATGCAAATAATGAACATACTATTGTGTTATATAAAGACATATATACAAATACAAGTATGCCCACGGGCAGAATGTCGAGCCCACCAGCACCTTTGACCTCTAAGTGTGACCTTGACCTTGGAGCTAGGGACCTGCTTCTTACGCATGACACTCCGTCTTATAATGGTGAACATTCATGCCAAGTTACATCAAAATCCTATGTATGAAGGAGAAATGCTCCGGACAGACTTCAATTTGACCTTTGAGATAGGAACATGGGTTTGCACATGACACGCCTTCTCATTGAGTTAAATATTAATGCGAAATATAAACAAGATTGGTCTATGCATGTCAAAGTTATGATCCGGACAAAATCGGACGGACGCACGCACGCACATATACCGAAAGTGGCGACCGTATCAGCTCACCGCAAGCGTGCTCGACAACAAACCACCAAAGAAAGAAACAAAAATACGGAAGCAAAAACGAAAACGAATACGAAAACGAATAGGAAAAACAACAAAAAATTCTGGAAAAAAAAACCCCTCAGGATTCGAACCCACAAAACGATCTGCTTACACCCAATTATTGTCTGCATTTTACCCAACTGAGCTATGTTGCCATATACTTAGTGGATATTTAAAATGAAAGAAATACTAATATAATAAATAAATATTTGCTTGTCAAGTAATGTGCAAGCATTATGAATGGTTATTTAATCAGTTATCATGACTTAGACTCGTCCTCGCTTTTCGGCGGGAATCACGTTATCATTGGGGATTAGTAGGTCCTTTTTCAAACAACTTATTAGACAGACAAAATATGACCTACATTTGTTTAAATCTCTTTGTATTCAATATACAATATGCATGCTTTTCTCATGACTTACACTGACAGTTATTTTGTAAGTTGTAGTGAGGACCTGATAGAAAGTTTAGTAATGCATGAAGATTATATAGAATAATGCATATATTCCTTTGAAGAAAATTAACGACATTAAGAAACGTTATTAAGTTTTGATCTTTTAGCCAAAGTTGCTTACTCATTGTTCTCAATGGTGATACATTGGTTTACGCAACATTTATATATCAAAATGTAAAATGTATAATTATATCCAACAATGAGAAATAACAAAAAAAAAAAGTAAAATTGGTAACACAAAAATTTATTGTCATCAAATATAATTACAATGTTTTAAGGTAGTGGTTGTAATTACTACATGTTAAGGTAGCTGACAAATAATGACTCTATGTAATTTATTTTAAGCAATTCTCAATTTAAACATTCTCTGGAGGGAACTAGCACGATCATTTGCTTTCATTGAAACACGAATAAATGCTGAAAAGCATATGGAGATTACTCTATTTGATGATTTTCGTTACAGGTCAACTACCCTAAACAAACTAAAAGGTGTTTTATTTATTGTTGAAAACAAAGTAATCGGATAATTTCAGATATCAACATAAATTTAAAACTTATACTGTTTACACAACTTGAAAAAAGGTTTTTGTTGGGGCCTCTCATTTACAAATATGCTAACAATTATCACCTGAATTGAGTGCGTTCATGAGTGGAAAATATTGATGGAAAAATGGTGTAGGGGTTTGTTTACAATATAGAATCTTTAATAACTTCTTTAAGGTACATTTATTGTATGGATTTGGTAAGCTTATAATAAAGAGCATGTCATTCTCTTTCACTCAGAATTTTTTCAAGCGTTTTAGACTCTTGGCTAGTCTTGGAATTCGACTTTATTTAAAGACAGAAGGAAGTTCAGTATAGGCTCTTTCAAAATGTTGAAAGTAGAGTAAACTTACCTTATACTCTATTGAATTTATTTAGCTGCGGGAGCTTTTGATATAGACTATAATTGGGGAAGTCCTAAAATCTTTGAAAAACGGTCAATAGGGGAGACCGGGGATAGTTGTTACATGGGGTAGGTTGTTACATTGCAAATATTGAAGTGATGACGCATCATATAAAGTCACAGATTATGCGTGTTTGTTAGTTTTAAAAGTCGCCATCTTTTACGGATGCGTTATTTAACTTGGTGACAGATATTTGAAAAATAGAACAAAAAGCTAGATTTTGGGCCACGTAAGTAAATTTTCGAGTTTTTCATACTTTTTTGGTTCATGTGCACACTTGAAATATATATAAAACTTTAAAAATGTTGTTGGACTAAGCAAGGAATTGTGCTAAATATCGTAAAATCTCAAGAGGTTACATGCTTTCTCTGAGTTGTCTACCTTAGATATTGTCACGTGTTGTGGGGTCGGGGCATGTTGTTACAATTAGTGCGGGGCACGTTGGTACATACTACCAGTTGACCCCAAAGAGAAGATTCACAAGAGAATCTTTATTTGAGACTGGAACAACCGTATTAGACCTTCCTGTTTGAGACAGAAGGGAAACCAGAACACTACTTTGTTATAGTAAATGCCCGATTGAACCAAGAAGCTGCATATTGGGATGGACATTGTTGGCTCTATGCTGCAGTTACATTGAATAGCAGAGATGACAACTACCCCATGCGCATACTACTGAAAATGAAGTGAAATGACCATCCAGTTACTATATAGATTTTTTCAAATGGCCAAAATGTAACTGACGATATTAGCTGTAACCTTCATTTCGCTGTGTTAGCTGCCTTGAGCCTCTGCCATCTTAAACCATAAGACTCCTTTGCGATAAAACATTATGAAATTTGTCTATGAAGATGTCGTTTTTCATGGATATATATCATTGTCCTATTGTGTGAATGAAATGAACATTAAGTGGCGTCAATAAAATCTAATATGCATAAAGCAGCGAACAACTACAAAGGCCTGCGTTTTCCAGTTAAGAAATGTCAATTAGAATGACTGCTGGATGGCGAAGATGAAAGACTCTTCTGACAGATAGGCCAAAAGAGTTGCTAACATGTAAAATAGAATTTCACATGACGTGGAAATTTTTAAAAATGAACAAAACAAGTGTCAACACAAAGAAAAAAGCAAAAAACAAAAGAAAAATGGTAACATGTAAACGTTATTTGTCATCATTGATAATGATGGACAATGGAAGATGTTTTGGATTTAACAATTGTATTGGCTATACATGCAAATATGATCATATAAAAATACAAGACAGTTTCATAAATAGTAGGGGCCTAATAGCATTATTCAGTTGCATTATGCTGCAAAAAGTAATGGACTGACGGTTTGAATATCGCAGTTTTGTTTAACTTACAAGGCTCAATGAAATGATCATTGTGAGATGAAAATGCTGTTTTATACATGTTAAAACAGATCAAATATGTATGTTTACTGTTGTGTTGTAAAATTAAATTCTTTGTAAAATTGTAAAAATTGCTTATTTAACAATTTGCCCCAGACGTGTAACTAATTTACCTCAAAGGTGGGGTGTAGTTGTTACATTTCACCAACTGATAACAACTATTATTATGGGATAGAAATATTCTTCGTTTTAGAATTAATAGTACAAATTTGAAAATTGCAATGAATGAGCTTTACAAAGATTATAAGCTGGACAAAATCGGTTAAATAATTCATCCGATACAATATAAAATATGAAAAATGTAACAACTATCCCCGGTCTCCTACAAGAGTTGATCATTTTGCTTCAGATATTTTCAGAGTCATTTTTTAGATATCAAATATTTATATTTTTGACATGGAGAAGAGGAAAACCATAAATATATTTAGAAAATTGGTGCACTTAGCTATCATTTCACTCTGAAAAAAACCTATAAAGATGAATTTGAATTTTTTTGGTACTGTTTCTATTAAATTTGACATTTTTTTACACCAGTATTACACATTATATACACACACGTTCAGTTGGATATATCTTTTAAACTGCATAAACCCGTTTTATTACCCATATATTATATTTATTTTCAAATTGTAAGTAAAGTTTAATTTATTGAATAGTGTTTCATTAATAAAAATTTTAAAGTTAACTTACATATTACCTCCCTTTAATAAATATCTAAGGGCATCCTTTTTAAGCCCCGTCTACATACTGTAAGAAAATCTTGTAGGGCACATAAATCACTAAATAATTTATCTCTTGTACATGCCATTAGTGATTTGCAATCATTTCTTGAACTTGGAACACGCATTAATTTTAAATGGTGGTAAATAAAGAACATTACCGAAATGATACAAAGTGTTTATAAAGATCAAATATTTGGACAATTAAAAACTGAATCATTAGTGAAAACATTGATTGACAAAAATTCTAGTTGAAGTGATGAATATCCAGAACTAAGATACTTAAAATATATTTCAGGATATATGATAAAACAGTCATATTTTGTTAATATGTGACGAGAAACATCATTGATATTGTGAAAATACTTTTTGAGAACACCACACTCGCTCATGTTACTGTTCCACTGGTGCATTAGGTATAATTTTATTACTGAATTATATAAACTTGGCTTTTGAGCATGCCATCCAATTAAAACATCTTTTTTTTTTCTGTCCACACTGACATGTTTATTTCTTAAATTATCAAAGCCTAGTATACAATGATGGTTTTATTAGATCTCAATACACAATTAATGAAAATATCTGAACAAAATAGCATATTGGGCAGGTGCTCCCCATCAAAAACCCTTTTAATATCATCTAGCATTTGATAGCACAACCATCCAAGAAAAATAGCATGTAGACGGGCCTTAAAGCTACAAGATTTTGTAGCCGAAAATTATCTGGAAACTGCCACTCAGAAAGACACTAATGGGGGACACAATGTACTGTCTACACTATACAAGTTGCTGTGATTTATGTCTTGTGCAAGTTTTATTGAATAATGTAGACGAGCCTTTATATACTTTGCATTATCTAAATTATATTTTTCCTCATTATTTTTATCATGTACAAAATATTGGCATATTTATCGTAGGTAATCTGATTGACATGATATAGACTCTACTCGTTAACTAAAGACTTGTTAAAATGCACATTTAAGCATATTTTGAACAAACTTGATCCGACAATATCCATGTCCGCTTTTATTTTTTCGTTTTATATAAAGGGAGGTAATTTTTTTATTTGATGTTGTATGATAGTCTTATACAAGATAATAAGTAATTGATTTATTTTACAAATTATTATTTCATATATGATATATGTGAATAGTATACTTAAATTTCGTCTTCTATAAATATAAACAAACAATTTGCCATTGATATTTAGATGTTTATAAATAAAACATTGAACAGCGTGTTGAGCAATCACAAGTGATCGGAGATATATAGCAATTTATAAAATATTTAAAACCCTGTTATGGGCTTAAAGGGGCACCACAAAATGACTGTATTCTTTAGCGTTTCCATGATGGTAATTTTACATGCTTTGCATGAAGAAAAATGAGAAATAACAAGTATCTAGTTACAAATTGACAGTGACATATATTAGGCCAAGACAATGTGTGTAATATTTTAACATTTTGATTGAATAACTTCATGTGTTAAATTTTATAAATCGATCAACTGTGAAGTCAGTAACTCCCACAATAGTCGTTATTTTATTTAGTCGTGCCAGCAGACAACAATATTTTTTAACATTAATGCGTTTTTTCGAGTGATCAGTCACATATTTCAGATGATAAAAATTAAATCCTTGTGTTTGTACATTTAACAATTTTACTGTAACAATTATATCAATAAATACTGTTAACCAAATTTCACAAAGAAACTCGTTAAAGACTGTCTAGTCCTACCTTTTAACTTAAATTGTCATTGAAAAAGCATGAAAATCCTGACTATGAACAGCCTGTCAAATTAAGTCTAATTTAATATAAATTTTTATATAAAATACCTGAGGTTTTGCGTCTAAGTGTGGCGCGTGGCCCTTAACTGCTGTTAACCCTATTGTAATCATGGGTAGATACACACATAGAATTTGAATAGCGCGGAGCACGCTTAATTACACGCGCACGTGAATTTCGTGCTAAAACGTCTATATTGTGGAACTACTGACCCACGGTTGTTCGACTTTTTTTAATTTACATAATGGTAATTTTACATGCTTTCCATGAAGAAAAATGAGAAATAACAAGTATCTAGTTACAAATTGACAGTGACATATATTAGGCCAAGACAATGTGTGTAATATTTTAACATTTTATTGAATAACTTCATGTGTTAAATTTTATAAATCGATCAACTGTGAAGTCAGTAGTCCCACAATAGTCGTTTATTTTGATTCAGTCGTGCCATGCAGACAACAATATTTTTTAACTTAATGCTGTTTTTCGAGTGAGTCAGTCATCAATATTTCAGATGATAATAAAATTAAATCCTCTGTGTTTGTACATTTAACAATTTACTGTAACAATTATAATTATATCAATAAAATACTGTATAAACCAAAATTTCACAAAGAAACTCGTTAAAGACCTGCTCTAGTCCTACCTTTTAACCTTAAATTGTCATTGAAAAAGCATGAAAATCCTGACTATGAACAGCCGCCTGTCAAATTAGAGTCTAATTTATATAAATTTTTATATAAAATACCTGAGGTTTTGCGTGCTAAGTGTGGCGCGTGGCCGTTAACTGCTGTTAACCCTATTGTAATCATGGGTAGCATACACACAATAGAATTTGAATAGCCGCGGAGCAGCGCTTTAATTACACGCGCACGTGAATTTCGTGCTAAAACGTCTATATTGTGGAACTACTGACCCACAGTTGTTCGATTTTTTTTTAATTTAACACGTGAAGGTCTTCAAGTGTAATGATGCATGAAGAAAATAAGTCTTATTTATAAATTTAAGTTATTTAAAAAAAATACCCCAATAGATGTACTAATAAACTTTGATAATGTGGCAGTTGACCTCAATACAATCGACGCTGTTTATTTTCCAATACAGATGATTATAATATTTGCTTTACAATGGACCTATGACGGATTATCTTTGAACACCACTGGACGTATTGGACTCAACTGCCACATTATCAAAGGTTATTAGTACATCTGGATAGTTTGTTTTGCTGTTCAGTATAAAAAGGTAACAGAGGCAGTAACCGACACCATTCAGCAGTCATCGACACCATTCGGCAGTTATTGAAACCCTAAATAAGTTTTTAAAAAATCAAATAAAGTCTGGCATTTAATTTGTTACTTTTCATTTCTTTTTTTTGAAGACGTTTCTTTTCAATTAGATCTCCTTTTCCTTTTTCTTTTGTTCGCGAATGCCGTACGTATAGGTTGTTAATTGCATGCAACACTAACACCATTGAACTTTTGCTGACTTACCTTCAGTTTATTATGCTAATGATCAACATAACTGACACTAAAAGATCTTTGAAGTACAGTCGCTTTAAATGAAGTCCTGTGTACACATACACAATAAAACATAAAGACACATATAGGAACATGTACTCAAAATGATAGACGCATTGGCACAATGGATATTGAAAAAAAACAACATCTGCACAAAAAGTCACTCAAAGACATAACGGAGACAAATAGATCCAACATTGAACGATAAAAATAGGAAGGACACAACGAGGAGCACATTGACATAACGACGTACACATAGACATAATGAAGAACACATAGACATAACGACGAACACATAATTATAATGAGGAACACATAGAAATAAAGAAGAACACATATACATAATGAGAAACACATAGACATAACGACGAACACATAGACATAATGAGGAACACATAGACATATCGAGGGACGCTTAGACAAAACGAGGAACGCATCGACACAACGAGGAACACAGCCGTACATGAGAACACAAATATACACATAGATGAAACAAGGAACACAGAGACATAACATGGAACACACAAACATAACGATTAACACATGGACGCAACCAGTAACACATAGGCAACTAGGAACACAAATATACAAGGAAGAACGACACAAGAACAAAACGAGGAACCCATAGACACAACGAGAAACATATAGACGTAGCTAGGAACACAGATATACAAGAAGGAACGACGCAACGACACAATGAGGAACACACAGACGCAACGATGAACACAAATGCCAAACGAGGAACAAATACAAAAAATATGGAACACATAAACACAACGAGGATTACAAGGACACAACAATGAACAGATAGACACACATAGACAAAACGAGGTGCACATAGAAACAACGAGGTATACATACACCCAACGAGGTATACATAGACACAACGAGGTACACATAGACACAACGAGGTATACATACACACAGCAAGGTACACATAGACACAACGAGGAACACATATAAGCAGCAATTATGACAAATCAAAGACATGAGGGAACACAACCTAGGACAGGTCAGTCGCCAAAAGAACGCTGCGAATTCTTAAAATGTTTATGCAACAAAATATAATGTTGACTTAAATTAGATTCTTCTTTACAAAATCTATCTGCGCCCGAGAAGCTTTAATATAGAAGACTGTCACGATCTGACTTGTTAATGACGTTAAATTTTGAATATTTGCATACATCAAACTGGTTTCAATAACTTAACATATAAACATGCAGTGATGGCGAATAAACTAATTTTTCTTTTCCCAGTATTTATTTTACAGGTAAGTCACTTTTTTGTGTTATATATGTTTTAACATATACTTTGTATGTTTAATTAAATATGCGGAAACTCCGCACTAAATTATTTAACTTTTGTAAATGCGAAAACAAACTGTACGTTGCTAAAGTGTTCAAGTGTCAAGATTGTTTTATTTTCATCCAGAAGGTCAGAGGACCATATGGCATAAATAACAATATAGAGAATCATGACGGCTTATTTTCGAATAATATAAGAATAAATTTTGTAGGTAGAGCTTCTCTCAGTTATATTAACAGTGAGAGCTCAATACTGGCTTTATTTTAACTGGAGGATATTTTTTAAAATTCGATTTACCCATCCTTTTTTGCTCAGGCAACCAAGATAGAAGTATAAATTTAAATAAATATACGGTGCCTAAAATTCTAACACTTTTAAGATTTTCTTTCATAGCAACAAAAAAGGATTTTACTGTGTATTGTCTTGTCGATTAGAACACGTTTCGCAAAATGACCTACTTTTGGCAGTTCCGGTTTACTCCAACCCTCGTATTTTAAACCGCATTTAATTCCAGATTAATACCACATCTTTAGTGTAATTCGAATGTGTTAGAATGGAATTAGAGTTTAGTTTTGCGTGCTCTGTTGGCAAACAAAACGGCTCTCTTCGTGCAGATGCGTCGTCATTAATCACGAAGGCCGATTACTACGCATCTGAACTCAAATCCGTTATTTGCCAACATAAAGCTTAAATTTGTTTTCCAAATTATATAAAAAAAAAGAAACATTGTTTTGTTGTATTACATTTTCCAACTCTTAAAATTGACAAATTTAGCTGAAATTCATTAGAAATGCAATATTAAAATTTTTAAAATTTGATTTAACTGTCCAGGTTACCTTACCAAGAAAGACTTATTTTAGCAAAAGTATAAATTTGATAAACATTCTTTGCATAAAGGATGACATTCAAGAACTACTTTATTACATTTTTCAAATATTTGCATTGACATTTATATATAGCTGAAATTTATTAGAAACGCATGTTTGTATAAATTACATTAAAACAAAAAATCCACACACTCAGGTATCTATATACGTTCATATAAAAGGGAGTTATTACAAAATTTCAAAATTACAAAATAGTAAAACATACATTTCTATTACGGATCTACCTCCTCCATGACAGGGAACATTTTGTTCCTTAACTATGTCTTAAATAGGGTATACGAACAATGGAAAATGTCATAAAATGTTGCCTAGATGTGAATGATCACCTTAAAGTACATATGAGCCGTGTCATGACAAAAACCAACATAGTGTGTTTACGACCAGCATGGATCAACACCAGCCTGCGCATCCATGCAGTCAGGTCATGATCCAGGCTGTCCGCTTTCAAAGCCTAATGTAATTAAAGAAAACTTTAGCGAACAGCATGGATCCTGACCAGACTGCGCGGATACGCAGGCTGGTCTGGATCCATGCTGGTCACAAACGTACTATGGTGGTTTTCTCTTGGCGCGGCTTATATATTTCCGTATATTTGTGATTTTACTGACTTGCTATATACGTACTTTGCACAGATATGGCTCGAGATTTAAGTCAATTTTGTTACAATTTGGAAAATGAATATCTTTAAAATAAATGTGAGTTAGATAATTCAAAATATGAAGAATAAATATCTCCAAAGAGTTAGTCGCGCAGAAAATATATGGTCCAAAACAGAAAGAAAACTGAAGCATGTTTTAAGACATAAATTCATGCACTCTCATGTCAGTAAATATTTAATGCGTAGTGATACTTTTTGAGAGAAAAAAATCAAACAGCACCTAATTGTAGAAAGAAAAGGTTGTTTCACATGAAAATTGAACAGCATATAAAATGTATATTACTCTACAAAAGAATAGCCGGTTCACTGATATTATGAATTTCGGAAGGGGCTACACATTCGGACAGTTTTGTTTGTTTGTTTTGGGTTTAACGCCGTTTTTCAACAGTATTTCAGTATAGTAACGGCGGGCAGTTAACCTAACCAGTGTTCCTTGATTCTGTACCGGTACAAACCTGTTCTCCGCAAGTAACTGCCAACTTCCCCACATGAATCAGAGGTGGAGGACTAATGATTTCAGACACGGTGTCGTTTATCAAACAGTCACGGAGAACATACGCCCCGCCCACATTCGGACAGTTAAACGATTTTAAAACTTCCATGTTCAAAGAACTGTTATATAGTTTCAATTTGATGCATTTGCAATAATGACCCAGTGTTGAAATTTTACATAACTAGGTGGAACGTAGTTTTCGGTAACTGGTTATCTTTTATTTCCATACAAAAGGCATTAACCTTAATGTGGCGTATAATGAGTTGTACACGCTAAAACACTAAAAGTGTTGTATTGTTTAACTATATTTAGAAATTATATGAATTCATACATTACTGGAAATGCCTTTATTAATAAATCTTAGAACAGATAGGAAAGCTCTTATTATGAGTTTTCGACTTAAAAAACGTACGTCACAAATTAATATGAAATTTTATTTTAACATGACTGACACTAAGGGGTACTCCACCCGCCTCTCAATTCAAAACGGTTTGCCGCATTTTAAAGTGGTACAGAGGATAGAAGGTTTCAGCTAATTAAATGAACTTTGATAAAACGCTATTCTTTGTAATTTCAGTAATGAGAACCGATATGTTCTTTCACTGACCTTTCTCCGTACACGATTCCGGCATTTTCCGATTTTCAACGGAACTATTCCCCGCGTAAGCCACCTTTACGGCCCAATAATGCCGAAATAGCAGACGATGATACGAAATCGCACGGAAATTGCCGAACTACGCTACGGGTCCATAACCTTAAGGTAGTGGACACGTTATGACACTCGATAATTCTCGTGCAATTACGTATTCACGTTAACAAATTCAGCATTGTATGGTTGTAACACATGACTTGCCGTAAAATTCGAACAATTTCCAAACAGCGTACGGAGTTCACGTAGATTGCCGATTTTTTTTTTAATGGTCCACCACTTTTTCACACTGAACTGTTGATGCTTACCTGGGAACAGGCGACAGCCATATTAAGATTATATATACATGTATTAATTTAGACAGTGGACCCATATAGACAATCGGGAATATCTGTGCGCTTACGTATTAAGCTGTTTCGGCATCTTTCGGTCATAACAGAAAATTACATTTTCATAACAACTGAATAATCCCGGAGGGAAATGTAATCCAACGGAAAATTCCAACTGTCATTATGGGTCCATTGATTATCTATTATCATTACACTTAGGTATTCCCCGACGTACTGAAACACATTTATAATTAAACAGGTTCTACAGCTTTGGACGAGACTCACAGAATGTATTCCAGCAGTTCCAAGTCAGGCAGAAACAGCAAACTCCAGGTGAATTAATACAAAGTATTCTTCTAATATAAAAGAAAATTACTGCAGTCAGTCCTGTCTGTAAAGACTAAAAGACTACCATTGGGAAATGAAAACCGTGGTCTCTGTTGACAGATCGCCTCTCAATTCGTTTCTCAATACAGATACTTTAAGTTTTACACTATTTGTAGTTGATAAAGGGAAATAAATCATTTGCTTATGTATGCAAAGGTGGTTTTACGTACAGGTTTGACTGTACGCTTTTTTGCTTGAACTGGAATGTACGTCGTCTTTCAAAGGTATTTATAGCCATGCATCTGTCATCCTGTCACGCGCTTTCTACCTGTTACTCGCGCTTTCTACCTGTTACTCACTTTTCTACCTGTTACTCAGTTTACTGTCCTGTTTCTAGGAACTTACATCCTACTGAGTTTTTAGATCCTGTTACTTAGTTTTTCTATTTATTACTCAGGCTGTCTATGCTATTACTCAGTTTTTTTTCTACCTATAACCCCGGTTTTCTTTCAATTACTCAGGTTTCTCTTTACACAACATTACTCAGTTTACTGTTCTACTTGGTTTTTCATATTATTCAGTTTGTACAGCAGTAACTCGGTATCAGAAAGAAGCTGGCAAGTTCTATGTGCATATTGGAATTAATTGTTTTGTGTTACAATTCGATTTCACGATTTTTGGTTTATTTGTTTTGGATTTAGTGTCGTTGTTTGGAGTCTTTTAGTTATCAAACGGCGGGCATTTAGCCTCGCCAGAGCTCCTGTATTCTGAACCCGCACTTCTTAAGTAAATGCCAACTTCTTCCAAAAACAAATTGGAGGACGAATGACTTCAGATATAACGTCTTTTATTCAACCGTAACAAAGAATATAAGCCTCGCCCGAGGATCGAACTAGCGACCCTGCAATCCGTAGATTTGTGATGTTCCTACTAAGCAAAGCTGGCGGGCTTATATGAGAATCAACAAACGTCATGTTTAATTTAAGAATTTAAGATTAAGATATGGTTATAAACGTATTATTAACATTAAATGTCATAGAGCGTTAAAAAACAACAATAATCAAATAATTTTTAACGTTTATCATAGTTTTTTTCCATACATTTTTGTTTTGCGTATTTATTGCAGAATGCATAGTCTTATGGCACCTAATGTTGGTTCTCGGCAATGGTTTCATGCGGACAGCCGCAGCAGTAACCCGCACATACAGTTATTCAAATCTAATGAATCCGGATTGCCATCGAACGCTAAGGATATGTTAAAAGGACGAATGCCTACTTCACAGTCTGGCGAAAGACGAATCTATACAACTTGGTCATCGAAAGATTCTACTCCCAACAACGATGTCGGGGGCAGTCTTTCAAGACCTGCATTTCTTCAGACTCGTATTAATGTTGGTGCACCAAATATTGGAAACGGTGTTTATAAAACTTGGTCATCCGAGAATCCAAGTTTTCAAGCAAACGGGGCAATAACAAAATCAAGTGATTCACCTTCAAAGGTTCTATTTAAGAAGCATGTGGCAGAGCCTGACATATCATTGTTCAAATCACTGTCTACTAACAGTCCAGATCTAAGCAATGTCCAAAACGTTTGGTTTTCTGGTCCTTCAAACGGTCCAGATTCAATGAAAGGAGAAAACGGATGGTTGCCGGCTTCCTCAAATGTCCCAGATTCAAGAAACAGGAAAAGTGTATGGTTGTCTGGAAATATTAACAAATCTACAGAGCCCATGTTACAGAACTTGCTAGGGTTTCCGGAAATAAACAATGTATCTGATGGTAGAACATCGGTATTTAGAACCTGGTCGTCGGGACATCCTTTTTCAAACGAAATATCTCATTCAATACCGAGTCAAGTCTTTTATAAAGTCAACAATGGCAACGTAACTAAAGTAGATAAACAAACCTTGTCACCATGGTCGTCAAAAGACTCATATACAAGACCAAATTTCGAAAATCCTCATTTTGGAAACTTACATCATACAGATGAACTTAATAAAGCTACGAAAGCCAAATTCGGACTAAAAGGAAATAATAATAAAAATACTGACGAGAGAATTGAAACTCTTCAACCATTCCCTTACATTGGATACCAAACTGATTCGCTGTTAAATGATACAGCTTCTGAGAATTTTCATACGATGTTTGATAAGTTGATGACACCTACGTCTATTCCATCTTCTAGTGAACATTTCATAAATTTACCTGAAAGTATACGAAAACGTATCGAAGCACAACGATCACGACTGTCTACAAGTTCCGCAAATCACCCGGCAGAGATTTCGTATCGATTTCCGCCAGTCTCATCTGTGCACAATAATAAAAGAAAAACTACCGATAATGGAAGAAAAAAAGGAAGCGACATTGATCGAATTTTCAAACGACTTCCTTTGCCGGAGTTTAAAAGAAATCATTTGAAATTATCTAGTCTCGAGATACAGGATAAACTAAAGAACGTGGTAAGCGACTGGATTGGAAATCATAGCGCTGTAGGACAACAAAAGAAAAACTTGTCAGATACAACCAAAGAAAATCAGGAGTCTACCAAAGTAAAGAATGTCAACATAAATGCAAACAGTACTAGAATTCCGGCAAGTACCGAAACAGGTAAAGGGACATCTGAAAAAAATTCAAGACATTTTACTTTGTTCCCTCCGATTGACCTTTTTGGAAGAACTGTAATACCAAATAGAAAGGAAACAAATGATGGTAAATTACTAGAAAGCGGACATAACCGGTTCAAAAATGGTTCGCCATCACCAGAGAATGCAATATCAGAAAGAAAAAAGAAAAATGGCGACAAAACATTAAGTCCATCCGGGAAGAATGTTAGCGAAAACATTTTGAAAAGTCCGATCACAGTATTTAAACAACAGGACAATAAAAATCCAAACACTGATTCACATAAAAAGAGAAAATTAAAAGATGAAAAGATGAAAAAAGTTTCGACGATCAAAACCAAAATCCCTGAAAATGAACAAGTTAGATATTATTCTGATCAATCTTCAGAATCCTTAATAAATAGAAGAGGGCAGCCTCGGCAATCAAAAACTAAAAAACAAGTACTAAAACCAAAACAAAATGAAAAGAATATGAACGAAGTTTTACTGAGTCCTTTGTTAGAAAGGAAGACTGTCAAAAATGATGTTAGTGCTCTAAGATTGTTGCTGGGACCACAAATAAACGAGACATTAAATGCAGACGACAAAAACGCTACGTTAAGTACACATCTGGTAGGAAATTATCAAAATCGTAGAGACATTACAAAGTCTACTGCTAAGAATAAGCAAAATCAAAAGAAACGAAGTTCAAAACCTAAAACAAAATCCAAAGAATATCCGAAAAACAAGAAGAATCTCAAGACAGAATCTCCGCAAGACCAAAGAAATACAGGAAACAATTCAAAAAGTCTTACCAAAGAAACTCCTGGAAATAATAAAGTTATCCAACTACAAAAGTCATTTCCTACAGACAAAAGAACGCAAGAAGTGGTTCCGAAAACTTTGCAAGACGGAAGCCAAAAACTGCATTTATTCAACAATTCTACAGCAAACAAAGAGAGGCATCGAAACCTGACAAAATTAACAACAATTAAAGCAACGAATAAGGAAACCCGTATAAACCAGACACAAAACACTCCTGAAAATACAATCAAACTGCCAAAGGGAGCAAAAATAAAAGGCAACAGAACTCTTAAATCAAATATATCAACACCATACTTACCAATGTCCGAAAACACCCCAAAACTTTTGCCTAAACAAGCAAACGATGTCGGTCGCAGGGAACACAAATCCAACCCAGTAATGACACTGAAAATAAATCGTCTGAACACGACAAGTTTGACAAAATTGAAAACGCGGGAGAAAGATGATCAGAACCAGACACTAAGTACTTTCATAACAACAAACTCAACTACTAAGAATACGACCAACCTGATATCTGACGCAAAAGTAAAAGGCAACACTACTCTTAAATCAAATGTATCTATAACAACTGCAGACATAATTGTAAATACTACAAATCTTTTGCCTGAACAAGCAAATGAGATGGATTATCGGGAAGGGAATTTTACTCCGATTACAACAACAAAGAAAATTCATCGAAACACGACAAACTTAGTTAGAGTCAAAGTGCATAATATAGATCACATGAACAAAACACTAAACACTTCTATAATAACTACATTAACTACTATAAACAGAACCGACCTGATAACGCTTACAAACGAAAATGGCAATCAAACTCTTCTTTCTAATATATCTACAACAAACATAGAAGTTACTAAAAACACTACACACGTTTTGCCTGAACAAGAAAATGATATGAATCACAAGGAAGGAAACTCAACAACGACAGCGGCAACTAAGGAGAAAAATCAAAACGTTACGCGTGTGATTACAGTGAAAACGCATAATACTTCTATAACAACAACTACTACTTTAAATTCAACAATAAAAGAAAATAACAACATAACTCTTACATCGAATAGATCTACATCAGCCACAGAAAATTTAAGAAACAAAACAAAACGTTTGCAAGAGAATGCAAACGGTGTTGATAGAAATGAGCAAACATCCACCGCGCCAACAACTGTAGAAGAAAAACTTTCGAAAACGACCGTATTGTTACCCCTTTTAGCCTCCAGAAAAAGCTATAAGAGCAATGATTCCGAATCAAAAAATGACGTTCTATTATCACATTTGTCTAAGGTCACAGCTAAGGAAAGTATCCCAAAATCATCAGAAAAATTAATAGAATCGTTATCATATACTCATACTCCTTTATCGGAGATGAAAGTTGTTTCCAAATACTCTGAGACACAAAAATATGTACCGACAGAAATACCTACCATTCGCGATTCTTTAAAACTAAACGTTGAAATAAAAAACGAAAAAGGAAACAAAGACAAAACAATAGATTTATCTATAGCGAAACAACTACCAAACAATCTAAAAAAGTTAAAGCAAAGGAATAAAGAAAATGGGCAGCATATATATGATTCATCGAAGGAAATCTATGCTAAATATGCCAAGGTAAAACGACGAAATGAAACTATTGCATCACTTGATTTAGAAAAAATGAAAACTCTCAATCCTATAAACTACAGTGTACTTAGCAAACATGAAAACACATCGGGCGAGATGAATAATTCTGCTAACTATAAAACTTCTGATAACACTCTTAGTCATTTTTTAGCTCAACCCTCAGACATAGAGCAGAAGATTAACACGTTGGGCACTGAAAGAAAGGAATTACGTATGGATAATTTGTTAGCAAATTATAACACTGACACTAGTCTAAGACCAGAAGTAACGAACGAAATGGCATATACAGGCTACACAACTATTCCTACCGTAACATCTGTCTTTAAGGACCCCTCACATGTAAGTAGGGAAACTACTGAAAGTACCAATACAAATAAAGCTATAGCTCAAAACACTACACCAATATTACCAGTCGCTCGGCAGACTGATTTTATTGTGAATAGCACAAAGCATAAAAATTATATCTTTACAAAAGCTGGAATGAAAGATTCTGCAACAAACAATATCGATTTGCCATCGCCACCTATATTTGTCAAAAAGAACAAGGAATCTCTTCCTCCTATAGCTGAATCTGCAGCAAAGAATATCGAATTACCACCGCCACCTATAACTCTAAAGAAGAACATAG
Organism: Mercenaria mercenaria; assembly: GCF_021730395.1. Taxonomy (NCBI): domain Eukaryota; kingdom Metazoa; phylum Mollusca; class Bivalvia; order Venerida; family Veneridae; genus Mercenaria; species Mercenaria mercenaria. The sequence goes on from NC_069379.1 coordinate 9,786,768, forward strand.
AAACTTTTCCGCCTATAGATAAATCTGCAGCAAAGAATATCGAATTACCACCGCCACCTATAACTCTAAAGAAGAACATAGAAACTCTTCCGCCTATAGATGAATCTGCAGCAAAGAATATTGAATTACCACCGCCACCTATAACTCTAAAGAAGAACATAGAAACTCTTCCGCCTATAGATGAATATGCAGCAAAGAGTATCGAATTGCCGCCGTCACCTATAACTCTAAAGAAGAACATAGAAACTCTTCCGCCTATAGATGAATATGCAGCAAAGAGTATCGAATTGCCGCCGTCACCTATAACTCTAAAGAAGAACATAGAAACTCTTCCGCCTATAGATGAATATGCAGCAAAGAATATCGAATTGCCGCCGTCACCTATAACTCTAAAGAAGAACATAGAAACTCTTCCGCCTATAGATGAATCTGCAGCAAAGAATATCGAATTACCACCGCCACCTATAACTCTAAAGAAGAACATAGAAACTCTTCCGCCTATAGATGAATATGCAGCAAAGAATATCGAATTGCCGCCGTCACCTATAACTCTAAAGAAGAACATAGAAACTCTTCCGCCTATAGATGAATATGCAGCAAAGAATATCGAATTGCCGCCGTCACCTATAACTCTAAAGAAGAACATAGAAACTCTTCCGCCTATAGATGAATATGCAGCAAAGAATATCGAATTGCCGCCGTCACCTATAACTCTAAAGAAGAACATAGAAACTCTTCCGCCTATAGATGAATATGCAGCAAAGAATATCGAATTGCCGCCGTCACCTATAACTCTAAAGAAGAACATAGAAACTCTTCCGCCTATAGATGAATATGCAGCAAAGAATATCGAATTGCCGCCGTCACCTATAGTTGTAAGAAAGAACAAGGAATCCCTTCCGCCTATAGATGAATCTGCACCAAAGAATATCGAATTACCACCGCCACCTATAATTGTAAAAAAGAACATAGAATCTTTTCCGTCTATCGATACATCTTCATTATATGTATTTCCAGAACTCAAACAAAGCCAGAGAAATTTGAAACACTTGGAAATGGGCACAAATGCCCACATAAATTCACTTGAACCTGCAAATAATAAGCAGCATCTGTATACAACTTTACGGAAAGAACCACAGCATATAGCAGGTAGAAGGGAACATGTCAATGACGTGAAATTAGACGACCAAGGTAGTAAAACGAGCAAAATAAAACAGATATCACACAGGAACGAAATTAATAGAGAGGTACAAACATCAGTTAAAGAAAGTCGTACTTCAAAAAAATATGTTGAAGAAAGACAACAAAAGTTACAAAGTCCGGTCCAGCCCTTAGCACCATCACAACGTGATCTAAAAACAGATGTAGTTAAAGCAAATGTGTATGACGTATATGAAGTTGCTTCGTCACCTAAAAATGTTCGTCATCCAAATATACTTACTATTAATCAAAAACCTACCTCAAAAGTTTCTTCGGCTAAACTGTTGGAAAAGGTACTGACTGAAAATACCGGAAACACCATTGAGTTGTTTAGTTTACCTAAATTAAAAGAACGGACACGACATGTAAGTACACCAAATAGGCCGGATAATTTTGCTAAAAGCAGTAGTTATACCGTAAACAATTATAGTTCGAATATTAAAGAACCGTATGGAAAACAAGACAAGAAATCAATATCCATATCTATTCTAGAACTGGTTTATAACAACCTTCCTAAAATAAGAAAGGATTTGGTACCAAGAAAACCGAAACTAAGAAACACGAATGTGCCCAAAAAGAGTATTGTAAACTTTGCGCCGTATAAAGAATTAACTAAAGGTTATGCGACGACATCGAAAATTCTGGTACCAAAGGCGAAGACACCACAACGTAACAAAAAAGTAAAGAACAGTTTGCCCCAAAGGTTAGTTTATCCTTATACAAAAGATAAAAGAAATACTTTTGAATTATTGCAAAACGAACCAAAGTCAGAGGTGAAAGAGACAGATGCTAGCAATTATTTCCAGAAGTCACAAACAAGCATAAAAAGTCCACCGTATGAACCGAATGAAGTGGGTAATATAGGACATGAAACAAGAAATGGGATACATATCTTAAATTCATTACTATCAGGCGGCATCAGACGAGGCAATAAGGCCCAGTTGTTCCATGTTTCTCCGCGTGCTGACCAGCAAAAAGCTTCTAATGTACATTTAAGACGTGGAGCTATTTCAGTAAACGAAAAACCGTCTTTTTCAAAAATAATTAACATACCGAAGAAAAAACTTATAAACACTGATTTAGATACAACAAAAACAAACTACCTTATACGGGACATGAATGTTGACCAACTACGAAGCAGACATAACAGCAGGTCAACTCCGCTGAGCTCGTTCGATAACCGAAATACACATACAAATAAATTGACTGGTGTTAATTCTCAAGGAAGAGCAGATTCAAATGTGAACAATATACACAGGAATGCTAACAGATCACCTAATGACTGGATTAAATATTTCAATATCATGTCACAACAGAGTCCGTTAGCGAACAAAATTGTTTTAAACAGACAATTATTGGATACTACTGCTTCAAAAGAGCAACATCAGATGTTTGTTGATGCCGCAGGTAAACGAAAGAGAAATAATAAAATAAATACATTAGAAAATTTTAAAAATGCACAAATGCTTGAACCGATTTTGCGAAAGTATGAAAAAACGGACAGCGAAACTCCGAAAGAAAATTCCATTCAGTCTTCTCACTCAGCGTATAAGGTACGTCAAAACATACATCATGTTAACGAAAAAAGACAAAATGATGCATTACCAACGAAGGATGCATATCTACATGACACAAGGAAAGCAAGAAAAACACGTGTAATAAGTTTGTGGGACCCTGCCGCACTTTTAAAACGATTATCAGCTTCGGAATATAACACTGCAGTTGAAAATTTAAAGCTACCACAGTGAATGCAACTGTCACGGCTATAAGTGATGCTCCTAAAACATCTGATCATAGATTTCTAACTAACATTCCAAAAACAAGTTCTATAAAAACATTGCTATTTCCTCCGTCGTTTCGATAATGAACAGATCAACTAAGCTGAAGTCAGTCAGTCAAGTCAGTCAGCAAGTTTCTGTATGACATTAAGGTCTGTTTACGGCAATTTGATAGTGCCGTATCATTGACCAGAAATAAAGCTATTTCCAACTGTGCGTTCTTCATTTAGATATTCTGGTGTTTATGACATTGTAGCATAAAAGGGAAGTAATCAACCCGTATTGCCATCGACAAATTGTTCATATAAAAGGATGATAATACTGTAGAAAGACAACTGGCTTTATATGTATTTTATGCGGATGAATGTTAGATGTTCCATAAGGCACTATTTTATGTTAAAATAGATGAAATAGCTGTCCAAATAGATGTTATGCATAATAACATGGTAAGACAAGCGCTATTTTTAATACATGTACTGTACATAAAAAACTTTTACATATAGTGTCATAAAGGGAGGTAACCTAGACAATAGATGCAATAGTTCTGTGTACTATGTTCATATCCAAATCTTTGACAAATGTTAGAGAAAACAATTAACATAATCGGATCTAACAAGAAATTAACATATTTTATGTTCATAACAGAAAATGTGACAGCCGCATTATTTAATGACGACGTTGATATGTTTTTAGATAATTTTGACACTGAAACCGATCGAGAACCCATGTACGAAGAGTTAGATGTTCCAATAACGGAAACGGAAATTAGAAAGGCTGTAAAAAACTTAAATAGAAACAAAGCCACAGGCATCGATAACCTATTAAATGAGTATTTTATAGAAGGTGTTGATGTGCTCATTAAACCACTAATCGTACTTTTTAACAGGATACTAAACACTGGAAAATTTCCACGTCAGTGGTCGAAGGGAGTAATAGTTCCGGTTCTTAAAAAGCAACCATCGAGTGACGTAAATAATTATCGTGGAATTACTTTGATTAGTTGTTTGGGGAAGTTATTTACAAATGTATTGAATGAAAGGTTAAAGTCATGGACACGAAAATACGAAAAATTGTCTGATGCCCAGTTTGGCTTCAAAGCTGGCCACAGCACAACGGACGCTATATTTATATTGCATAATATTATAAAAACATATCTAGATCAACGTAAAAGAGTTTACGCAGCATTTGTCGATTACCGAAAGTGTTTTGACCTAATATACAGAAATGGCCTCTGGTATAAGCTAATACGGGAAGGAATCGACGGAAAGGTGTTGAAATTATTAAGATCCATGTATAACGAGGTAAAATCATGCGTGAAACACAATACATTATCAGAGTTTTTCAACTGCGACGTCGGATTATTTCAGGGGGAGATAACCTCACCGATTTTGTTTTGTCACTTTATAAATGACAGAAAATTGCTTACAGCAAAACATTTTCTCGGGATTTACTTTAGACCAGTTGTCAATATACCTTATTATGTTTGCCGATGACTGTGTACTGCTAAGCGAAACAGCCGAGGGGTTACAAATGCACTTAAATCAATTAGAAACATATTGCAAAAAGTGGAGTTTAAGTGTCAATATAGATAAAACGAAAATAATGGTGTTCCGTAAAGGCGGTCGTTTAGCCAGAAATGAGGAATGGACATATAACGGTCAGAAAATAGATATAGTAGATAGTTTTAATTACCTAGGATTTGTACTCAGCACAGGTGGTTCTTTTCGCAAGGGACTAGAGACTTTAGCTGCTAAATCACTTAAAGCAATGTTTTCTCTAAGAAATCTGACTAAAGATATGGCTTTGCCACTGAAAATTACATTTGATTTAGTTGACACATATGTCGCATCCATACTCAGTTACTGTTCGGTGCTATGGGGATTTTTACAAGCAGAAAATATTGAAAGGGTCCACAGAAAATTCTTAAAACGAACTCTTAATGTTAAAATGTCTACGAATTGCCTAGCATTATACGGAGATACTGGAAGGTATCCGTTCATTATTAATAGGAAAGTCCATATTGTGAAATATTGGTTTAAACTTATGAATAGCTTTAACACCAATTGTATTTTATATGCTGTATATAATAATATGCTTTATAGGTGTGAAAACAATAAAACTTCCTGGTTAACAAACGTTAAATTGCTACTACAAGAGACTGGTTTTAATGACATTTGGATATATCATGATTCTGTCATAAATGTTAAAATGTTTTTATCAGTATTTAAGGTACGTCTAAAGGACATTTATATTTCACAATGGAGAGAAAGTGTTCGAGTTTCTAGCTCGCTATCGTTGTTTCGTGAGATCCAACCAAACTTTGAATTATCGGACTACTTAAGTGTTTTAGACAATAGTAAACATAGATACGCCTTATCAAAACTACGTTTGTCGTCGCATAGACTTAATATTGAACTTGGAAGGCACCAAAACATACCACGTGAACAACGGAAATGTGAACTTTGTCAAAAGAACGACATAGAAGACGAATTCCACTTTGTTCTTATATGTGAATCTTATAAAGACGTGAGAAAACAATATATACCTACATATTATACACGAAGACCTAGTATGATTAAATTTATAGAACTATTAAGCAGCAAAAATAAAAGTTATTGTACCGTTTGGCAAATTACACCATCAAGGCATTACAACTTCGGAACAGTATGATCAATGTTATATCGTGATAAGACTTCTTGGTATTGACGTGAGCTATTGACGTTTCTTTGTATATATATATATATATATATATATATATATATATATATATATATATATATATATATATATATATATATTAGGGTATAAAGACTACCCTCTCAGATATCACCTTTTATTAATATGCAATCCCTGCCATTTGCATGCTTGTGTAATATTGTAATATGTATGTTTTATTGATGATAAGCTGTACATGCTTAAATCAAAATAAACATATGTTCTGTTAAAAAAAAATTATTGGAAGAAGTTAAAGCAGTGATCGAAAATGTGTTTACGCTTACACGTAAATGTTTATGCCCTAGATAATTGTCTGTGTTACAATGTTGCATAGAGACTTCCGATTATTTTATGATTTCATGTCAAACTGTTCGGTTCAATTAATATTAATAAGCCGAACATTAATCTTGATCCTTGTGTTTCGCAAATCCCTAACGTTTGTTTTTTCGCACAGCGGCACTCATAGACTTTGAAATGTATTGTTCATACAACTGTAATTTCAATTTTACAGAATGAAAGGTTCAATAATCCTTCTGCCTGTTACAGTATGTAATATTTACAAGATTTTCTAAAAACGCAAAACAATGAAAAGTGCCTGTTTCATCGTAAATAGTGTGAATGTCATCTTTAACTTTTAATACTCTAAGAGATAAGCTTCTGTTTTGTTCTTTAAAAGAAAAATCTGTTTCACGTTTTATTCTCTTGTATTGTATCTTGAGGTGAGTAACATTTACGCAGTCTTAATTTGTTCATTTGATTGATTTTCCTGTGATCCTTCCATGACCGAATGGTTAAGGTCGCTGACTTTGGTTTACCTACCCGTTACTGTTATGGGTGCGATAAAGATTTTTTTTGATTTAAGGGCTTACGCATGGTACTAGTAAGTGTTTCTGCCAAGGTGCTTGCCCGGAGAGACAGGCACCTTAGTTATTTTCTGCACCACCAAGAAGCTGGAAGCCCTGTATATGACTTAAAAAATGTGTCAATGTGACGTTAAACCTAACAAAAACATCAAGTACATGGGGTAACAACATATTACAGGTTTGACAATGTTTATTTGTTTTGTACTGCATTCTTTTGCATTGAACTGCGTTTGTCAAGGGCACTGGATATTACTTTTTGTATTATTTTTAGAATATTGTACATGTGTATACACATTATCACAGCTTTATATATATTTTAAGTTTGTTGATGAAACCTTCCAGACATTTTTATTGTGACATATAAAATATTTATCTGTATTCGGACCTTTAAACTGAGTTGTCGCCTGTGACATTTGCACTGAGACTGTTTATTAAGGTCACAGATTCGTAACTACAATGCGGGTTATTTGAATATTCAGGAAGTTCCAACAAGTGAAACTGTATTCTATTCATAAAACATTAACAGAGCTCCGAACATGCGAAATTAGGGCTGTCATTGATTGGGTCTTTTGCATATCGACGATACCGATATATCGGAAGACAAATATCGACGATACATCGATATATCGATTATTAAGTTAGATTAACAATCTCTTTGTTTATGGGCATGCTATATACCTTCTTGTTAATGTTATGTCTTCTTTTTTTTGCCTACTTTTTATATTACTGTTCGATTGTGTTGCATTTGTATCTATGAAATAAATAAAATAAATGAAAATTAATGAAATCTTTTATAGATCTTCATTGTGCCTTCACTCCTCTTTGCATTTATCCTACTTTACAACCTAGTAAACTATAATACCAGGCACTGGAGTTGGGTTTCAAACAGCTAAAATTCTGCATTTCTCTTCCACAGATATCTATTTATTTATCAAATTAATTAATTTATTTATTTACAATGTTTTTATTTATTTTTAGCCTGTTTCATACCCTGTCTTAATTTTTACCTTGCACAAGTTTACATTCGGATTAGGTACTGGCACCGCGTGTTTTGTTTTTTTTTTGTTTTTTTTCTTTTTTCTTTTTTAACTTCTGCCCAAGTTTTCAATGGGCCTCAGATTTGTAGTGTTTGACTGTTTGTTTGTTGTACTGAAAGGCATGTTTAAGCAACACCCTGTGTTTCTACGAACCCAAACAAAGCTTTTCCTTCCGTCTTTTGACTGTTTTTCCACTATTTAAGCCGGCGACGGCTTCCTCTTCGGCCATCTTTGATTGTTATTGTTACGGGCACTAGCTAAATTCTGTACCTTTTACTGAGTGATCAGCTATACGCGAACAAGTAAAAAGCCGAGATTGACGTAGAAACAGTATATATACTCTATGTTTTTACATGCACAAACAACGAAGCGACCTTTCAAGACAGGACAACGTAACTTTTTGCAAATAGATTCTGAAGTTGAGCCCTTTTTACTTCTACCCATATAGGTAGTGCCGGCTAGTGGGAAAAGACTGCTACGGTACAAGTTTAGACATGACCTTTTTTGACAACTTCCGTTACTTTCGGCACATTTTTGCAGGCAGAAAAAGTTGTTTTAGAGGGTCTGAGTGTTTATCTAGACAGTTGTTTTTTCTCTCTGTAAAATATCGATTTTTGAAAATGGGAATCGATAATCGATCGACCAAAAAATATCGTTGATACATCGATATCGTTTCTATCGATGACAGCCCTATGCGAAATTATGTAATTTCAATCACGAAGGAAGCCGGATAGTTAAATCTACCATTCTTGTGCGATAATTGGTAATATAATTGAAAACCATTGGTGTTTCAAAAACTTAGATATCATAAAATATCACCATAACAGTTACCCATCAAATCCGGATATTCCTATCTGCACCTATAACCAGTAACAGATTATTCTGCTCCTTTGTTACCATGGAGACCATTCAACGTTTACAGATAATAGAGATTCACTGAAGCTGATGTTAAGGTGCAGGACATATCATGACAGAATCTTTCAAACCGAATCTGCTATTGTAGTTTTGTTTTTTTTCCTTGGTTGCGTTCTATGCCTTCCAAAAAAGTCTACTAATTGATTTTATTAATTGTTTGTTTTGTTGAACTGGAGCTAAACTAAATTAACTTAATATAAGTGTCTGAAAACCTAAAGAAAATAATTTCACACTGTAAAAAAAACCTTGGAATGTTAAAATGTATTAACAAGACCAAATGGAAATAACTTAGATACCGCAGTCTAATGTTCATTGCACTATTTATAAGCTCTCATCAGAGCCATGTACTGACCTCTTTTCTCAGAATCATCAAGATTCAACACCAACCGAACGTTATGAGCCGATTGGAACAAGAGCAATACGCTGGGTATAGAACTTGCGGCGACAGCGTTTAGTGCTGAATCGCTTGTGAAACATGTTCCATCACACACCCTTCACTAAACAGTGTTGCTTATAGAACGTTCACAGCCGATATTATGGCTACCATTACTTGCACAATCACTTTCTCTTGGAGCAGGGGATAGGGGCGGTTGATATTGTACAGTAGTAGCGTCAAAGTTACAAATATTACAAAATAAAACCTCAGTTGCCCTCTACCAAACACTACTGGCCACGATTTCATGAAAATACTTAAGTTTGTTCATTGACTTAAGTATGTTAATTTGCTTAAAAACGTAAAAACGTAAGCAAAAAAACGTACTTAAGTCAATTAAAAAAATTAAGTATTTTCATGAAATCGGGGCCTGGTTACATGAAAGTATTTTCTCATCATTTCAGAAGCCGCTTTTTTTGCTGTGTGCTTTGCCAAAGCATATAAATGTTTGTGTTATCAAAGAAATAGAATGAATCTTCTCTCCTTATGGCTTCAAACTGTAAACAAAGTTTTATGAAGACATTTTAATTGTTGTAATAAGATGGAGATTTTCTGCACGAAGCAACCCTGAAGTGCAGTCTCACCGCTAAACTTAATTTAGAAAATTAAAAAGAGAAAAAACTATGACACATGTGTTTTTAATGTAACATAAAAGTTTGAACTAAGCCTAAACATTATTATAGAATATGCAACCTATAGACCCTGTTCGAACATGTCAAAAATCAAACCTATTCCGCGAGAAGCTGACTCCATGCCTCTTTCCTCAACGAGGATGTTACCAACACCTGACAGCGAACTCTTTCATGAGTGCCAACGCCTTTAACCGCAGCAAGGCCATCGTCAATTCTGTGGCCATAGATGTGTTTGGCAATTGTTAAATCGAACCATTACAAAAGTTATCGCATAAAAACAAGGAGACAGCTCGACTAGGTCAAAATACGGAAATATATTAAACAATAACTTTCGTAAATTTCGTATTGGAAAGAACATATTCTATTTAGGAAGATCCAGTTTTCGCAAGAATTCCATAGCTAACATAGTGCATTTGTGACCAGCATGGATCCAGACCAGACCGCGCAGTCTGGTCAGGATCCATGCTATCCGCTTACGATTTCTCTAATTGCAATAGGCTTTGGAAGCGAATGCAAATGCACTATGTTGGTTTTCTCATGATGCGGCTTAGTACAATCGTGCACTTTTGTAATGACTTTGTTTTATTTTTATCTTATACTTCATTAAATATAGATTTACTATTTTCGAGATATACATATATTTGGACTCTGCCGTCCGAAAAAACAGATATTGAACTCGGCTCGTCTAATATATTTTTCGGATGAGTACTATTCAAAATATATAGCCATAGTATGTAGCTACGAAATATACGTCTCCAATACAACATGTGTTTTACATACGAATAAAAAAAACTTGTATTCAACTTCCATTGGATACGGAAAAATATTAAATCAGCAAAGACGTCTTCTCGACGTTCCACAAGTGAACAGTTCATCGTTTCAATTGTTTTTAGTCTTATGTATCGAAAATCAAAACAGAACCCTGACTCCATAGCCTTCACCTTCTCTAGGTCATTCAGACAAAGGTCCAGCTTAACCTGTTCAATAAACACACACTAGAAAAAATAACTTCATGGTTCATTATTTTAGGAATACGTATTTTAATATGAAATAGTTAACTGTTTAATTGGTCTGACTCTGTATATTAAATAAAATATCATTTATAATAAGCAAGCACAGAAATTCATACAAATTTATTGTATGTATTCGGCTCTCATTGACTTTGTCAGGCCGAATCACACACAAGGTACTGCTGTAAAAACACTGTTTTATTGTAAAAATCAATGGAAAATACTCTTTTGCTTATTGTGTGCATTAAAGTCTAACAGATTAAACCCAATGAACATTCAAAGGATGTTCACTTAGTTGTTAAGCAATTTGTTAAGTATCCAGGAACAACAAAGCTGAAATTAATTTACGGAGATAACTTTTTTTTTATAATCTCTCAGAATCTATGTTCAGACTTTTCAGGAATTCAATCGAGCATGTGATATTTATATTTAAAAGTATAAATAATAGATTAATAAAAAATTACCTCTTTGTTAAACATATTCACATTTCCAGCACTGCATCAACGGAAACGTTTCAATTCGAATCTGACAATAGGAGGAAATTAAATGCATTAGACTGTGAAATTCTATGAAATCTAATACTAATGTGAAATCATTTAAATTCGCTGGCATGAAATTTCGCGCAAACGTAAAGAAGGACTGTTTCGCGCGGGCTTTAATTCGCGCATTTTCAATTTTAGCAATGAAAATTATAATAAAAAAATTACAATAGCGCGGTCTTAAATTAGCGCATCGGTCCTAGCGCGAAATACGCGAAAATTCGTCCTACGCGAATAAAAATGATTTCACAGCACTTCTACTGTTTAAAGCTGACATACCTTTTTATTTCATGAAAATTAATTCAATTATAAAGTCAATGATTCAATCAACGTAAAAAGTAAATTCTTTTGTCAAGAAGGGACAGTGGTGGCATTATCTACTTAAATTGCAACGAGATAGAACTTGTTGCATAAAAGTCAACAAAAAGCAAATTTATTTAACACGAACAGGAACTGTTACAGAAATATAAACATTTTCGACATTCGGGGTTTGCAACAGGACCTGTTTAGGTTGTTATTTCTTGATCGATCACGATGTTTGACAGACTTATTTTCATTATAATAACTTTGTGTGGAAATATTTACACAGAAGGTGCAGAAGCTACATGCTCAGCATTTAAATTAAAAAACGAATACTTCAATAAACAGCTTGTTGGTCATATGATAGCTGAAACAACTGCATTTTCTCATCATGAATGTGCTAAGGAATGTTTGTCCATGTCAGTTTGTAAATCCATTGACTACTACAAACTGGAAAACGTTTGTAAACTAAACGATGTGGACAGCCTTTCTGTTTACGAATTTGAGTTTGAGACCAAAACAGGAGTAATTTTCTCAGACATCGGAGACTGGCCAAACGTATGTATTTTTTCAAACATTATGATTTTTTTTTAAATTTATATATCATTTCTAATTGTGCTTGAAAACAAAGGAAGAACATTTAAACGGATTTATAATATAATGATCTATGATATTATATATCATATATATAATATAATAAACATACGAAGAAAATTTAAATTGATTTATAATATAATGATCTATAATATTTTTACATTTAGAAATTGAATAATTTGTTGTAAACATCTCCAGGCACAAAAACGATGTTGAATATTTTCTAAATGAGCCATGCCATGAAAAAAAACCAACATAGTGGGTTTGCGACCAGCATGGATTCAGACCAGCCTGCGCATCCCATCATAGTCAAGACCAGCTTTTTCGCTAACAATTATCTATAATTGCAATTAGAAAATTGAAAGCGAACAGCAATGGATCCTACCAGAAAGCGGGGGATGCGCAGCTGTACTGGATCTATGCTGGTCGCAAACTCACTATGTTGGTTTTCTCATGGCACGGCTCAAATGTAACTGATTTCTGCTTTATATTCTGACGACTTTAGCCGTAACAAATCAAAGAGGATAGCATCTTATGACAAAAATCCCAACTGCCGGTGGGGAGATTCGAACCCGGGTCACTTGGGTGCTACTCCAAAGCTATAACCACTGAGCCAAAGAATCGACATCCTGACGCAGTTGTCAGAGAATTGCCTCTAAACTTGCAGGCTATATGCGTAAGCGATCGTAACACTTCCCCTCTTCGACTTCCCCTCTTCAAAGAAGTCATCATTTCCGATGACGTGTAAGCCATCATGGCAAAGAAAGTGCCGTTTTCGGCACGAAATATAGTCAGTATCCGGACGAGTTACGCGTAACAGGAATTAAAGAGAATAGCATTTTATGCCGAAAAATCTCAACTGCCTATTTCATGTTTCGAACCCGGGTCACTCGGGTTCAAGTCCAATGCTCTAACATAGAACCAAAGTGTTGACTCCCTGACGCAGTGTTGTAAGCGATTTGCTTTAAACGTGCAGGCTAAGTGACCGTAACAATATAAAAAGCTGAAGACATTTCGGGTGTGCAATATCAAGTGACCTAAATCAAGGGTCTTTGCTCCCGCAGGTAACATCACATTACATAGCTACAGGGTCTCCAGTTGTACAATATAAAGGTATATTACCCGTGTCATAATATATATAATTATATATTTATTTCTTATTTAGACAATGTTTGGAAGTTGCAGTTCACGCCCATGTTTATCAAATCAAAGATGTTTCCCTACCAAAGATGCACATGTATGCATGGATATAAGTAAGTTGTACAAATAAACCGTAATGAAACATGTCTGAAGCCATTTTGAATATATTTATGGATGCGAACTCGAAACCGGGCAAAACTCTTCCGGGAAATAACCCTCACGCTTTTTTTTTGATGAAGCGGACACAATCCCCTCGCTGCTTTAGCAGAACGGACAAATCAACTAACAGATTTAAGGCGACTAAAAATCCACAACAAATAAAACAACTCTCATTACTTTGAACAGGGATAGATTTAAGATAGATTTATTGACACATGCGCTTCGCGAAGTATCCACCATGTTAATGGGGCCGTCACACCATGACGTTCTGGTCAGCGTTCTATGACGTTTGAGGAAACGTTGGTAGTCACCCATGGTCGCTGGGATAGCGCCAGAAGAGCGTTGTGTGAACGCTAGTGAACGTCGGTGATCGCCGGGAATCGGCGGAGAACGCTGGTCCGGAAAAAATGTTTTGAACATGCACAAAAGTTCTCACAGAGACCAGCGTTCTTCAACGTTTAATTTTAAACGCTGAAGAACGTTTAAGAACGTTCGTGGAACGTTTTACTAACGTTCGCCGAGCGTTGCACGCGTTCGGTTATCGTTAGTCAGTCGTTACTCTAGCGTTACTTGGTTGTTACTAATCGTTTGCTTTGCAGTGAACGACTCACTGGCGACCTGTCAACGACCGCTGAACGGTCCCCTAGCGCACGCAGCGTGTGACTAAAGTCAAACGAACGTCCCTTGGCGTCCATTGAGCGTCATTCGAGCGTTTCCCGAACGTCCATGCATATGGGTATATAAACCGATGCTTTGTTAGCAAGGTTCATTTGATTTTGGGCTACCGTAGAGAGCACCTACTATGGAAGATCCAGAAAGACTAAGGAGGCAGTTCTGTGGCCTTGACCTCGAGTATCCGTTGCCTCTTCGCCTTGTTCCTGTAATCTGTCTTCTGTGAGTTCCACAGCAGTTCGTTTTCGCGGAAAAACTCCACCAGACTATCCTCAACCGCCCGGTCGAGGATCCTGCAATCCTTTCTCTGCTTCTGCCCTCTCTTTGCTATGGTCGGACCGTCCTCATTGGGGTTTTCAGGGTGCTTAGGGTCTTCAGGGGGTGTCACATGGTGCGTTACTTCTCGGATGTGCTCTTCCTCCTGGTGTTCTTCTTCGTCCGAAGACATTGCTAGTGAAAGAGGCTTTGCATTCTTCTTACTTGCAGCGCTAGTAGCAGAAGCCCCCATCCCACCCTTTTTTTCGTCTTGGCGGCATGATGCTGACTGTTCAAACTCACAAGAACAACTGAATTCACTATGAAATTTCCAGCGTTTTGTACCCGTTCGACCGTAAAAATCACACGCCAGTAAAACGCTATTCTGTCGTTATTCACACGTTAGTCACACGCTCAACACACTCGTCTAACGTTGACAAATCGTTCTTCGCACGCCAGTGGCACGTTAGCACACGCTGATGGTTTTCAGGGGAATCTTACTTGGTCGCTGTTACACGCTTCTCGTGCGTTAGACACACGCTAGTCATGCGTTAGGCACACGTTAATCACACGCCAGATGTGTCATCCTCATTCTAGAACGCTCAAAAATTGAACGATTGAAACGTTCAGAGAACGTTGATCAGAACGTCATGGTGTGACGGCCCCATAAGAAACATACATGGCAGACATAATTTTTTTTTAAAGCAATGTTTCATTTCAACCGTGAACACGTAGCTAAAACATTAGAAACTTACTAAACGAAGTAGAACCATTGAAAGATCGTAGGTCAATAGTTTTATAATTGATCGACAAAGCATTAAATAAGAGTTTTGTTACATAATACATGTTATAATAATCATTACCACAAAAATCCAGTCAACGAACGTTTATGTCGTGAAATGGATTTAATTTAAATCTGACCCCCAGATTTTGGCTAAAAAATGGTCTTTCTTTCAAATTGAAGTGCGGTCATATTGTGAGCATTAGAATATGAGTTTTTGTTTCTAAACTATTTTAAAAATGCCAAATCAAGAAAATAAATGACCGCGTCGGGAATCGAACCCGGACCGCCGCGGCCATAAAACAGTTTTCCGCTGCTGGTACATATAGCGCTATGTAGGACTTAGTGTTCAATGCGCGTTGAATATAGATATTTATAATCGAGACAGTTTACCTCGAGAACGCTTTTCGATGTTCGTCGTAAAAAATAGTAAAAACAACTAATACCCGTGTGGTTCCGTAACATATAGTCTGTCAGTAATTAAGTTTCAAACATTCTTAAGAAATATAGCATTAATTTCCAGATATCTAAAAAAAAATTGTTGTTGTTGTCGAACGATCTGGAGGCGGCCAGCCCCTTTAATAAAGGACTGTTTCATGTACGTTATATAAAATCTCTTCGTATTTATTGCGTTTAACATGTGATAAAATTGCTAAATCCATCAGATAAAAATAAGCTCTTTTAAAACGATATTGTATAAAGTAATATCATCTACGTGTTAATAAGTCTTTTAGTGTTCTTTGTATATTTCGGATACATAATAGTTAAAATTTAATAGTCTACCGATATTAAAAACAACATAACATCGGTTCATTTACAGTACATATCATTCGGCATATGTTGGAGTGAAACAAGATTTCTTTGCATGTGAACCTAATATTTAAATATTCGAACCTAATATTTAAATATTTAAATATTCGAAATATTTAAATATTCGGACCTAATATTTAAATATTCGAACCTAATATAATATTCGAACCTAATATTTAAATATTCGAACCTAATATTTAAATATTCAGTAATGATTTGAATATTGAAAACAAGAAGAAGACGATTAGTTTTAAAACATTGCTAGGGCTACTTTTCACCAACTTCGAAAATGATTCTTCTATATTTTTGTAGCATGTGACAGCAATCCATCGATAGAAAACGGGAACATTGTGCTTGTTGGGCCTGATAAAAACAAATTCCTTGACAGCGCTACTGTGGAATGTGATACTGGGTTTGTTCCAAGTCTGACAGAAGTGAAGTGTCAGGCCTTAGGAGAATGGGAACAAGCAACATGCGAACAATGTAAGACCACATATTTCCCGACCAGAACGATATGAGCCGCATCATGAGAAAACCAACATAGTGGGTTTGCGACCAGCATGGATCCAGCGCAGTCTGGTCAGGATCCATGCTGTTCGCTAACAGTTTCTCCGATTACAATAAACTTTAAAAGCGAACAGCATGGATCCTGACCAGACTGCGCGGATGCGCAGGCTGGTCTGGATCCATGCTGGTCGCAAACCCACTATGTTTGTTTTCTCATGACACGGCTCAATTATCATCTAACAAAAACTTTTTTCAGTACTCCGAATGTGTACTAATATTTCTAATATTGGTAACAAGTGATAGGTTCACTTGTTTAACTTGTTGAGGGTATTAAACATTTAAACTTGTATGTGTTAATAATTACTTATAGAAAAACTGATCAAATTCGGTAAGTTCAAGAACAAAAGAAAAGTCATGCATTCAAAAATATTATCCTTTACGTTTTAACAGAAAAATTATGCCAGGTCTTATTCTGATCTAATCGAGGAAATTGTCAAGTTAGTGCTTGAACCGAGGAACAAATGTAATGCTAACTGGCTGCCATACTGATGAAAAATGACGCTTACAGTAAATTAAAAAGTGTTGAGAAAGCACATCTTTTGCTAAAGGATGTTTTACCCAGCCCCCCTTTTTATTTGTACTCAAGATTAAGTAAATAACATAAATATACTTACATGAAAAGAAAATGAAATGAGCCGTGCCATGGGAAAACCAACATAGTGACTTTGCGACCAGCATGGATCCAGACCAGCCTGCGCATCCGCGCAGTCTGGTCAGGATCCATGCTGTTCGCTTTCAAAGCCTATTGGTATTAGAGATACTGTTAGCGAACAGCATGGATCCTGACCAGACTGCGCGGATGCGCAGGCTGGTCTGGATCCATGCTGGTCGCAAAGCCACTTTGTTGGTGTTCTCATGGCACGGCTCAAATTGTGTTCATATTTTGCCTTTAGCATTTACCGACTGCAAAGAAATTATCGAGACTATCCCCGATGCATTGAGTGGTGTATATGATATTAGGTTGTGGCAATCTGGACAAAAAATAACAGTTTACTGTGACATGGAAACCGAGGGTGGAGGTTGGACGGTAGGTCAACAAATATAGTATAAAGATTATAGCTGTTACTGTTGTTTGTATGAAGTTGCATTCGTACGAATATTGATGGTACATTGTAGCATGGGTATTGATTGCGGAGATTAACGGTAGGCCTAATGAAGTGTAACAATTGTCGTTTTCATTGTAATTAGTCATGTTTCATGTTTTTAGATTACAGTGACACAATTAAGGTCATGTTGCGCCTTTCAATGTGTTTATTAATTAACCGAGTTGTCCTCAAGTCATTATTGCAGACAAAGCTGAGCATATTGGATGGCAAGAGAATCAGCGATTTATTGTAATCGATCTTTTACTCACTGAATCCTCATCCTAGAACTATGAACTATCACATGAAAGAAGAGAACTAAATGATTTGTCCAAATGGATGATGTTGATTGATCCTACATTTCTGTAATACAATAAATTCTGTAAAAAGATCCTTTGGAAGCAAATCCAAGTACGGGGAGACGTTTTACGGCCGCCACACGGCACTTCAATATTGCTGTTGTGATAGTTAATAAAATCCAATAAAAAGGTTCTTTGGAAGAATAGAATGCAACCAAGCAAAATAATAGCAGACTCGGTCTGACTGTTTGACTGACTGTTCATGAGAAGTAATGGAAAGAGCTACACCTCTCACGCCTCTAGCATCGGCTTAAGAGGAATTTTATTACATAGATAACGAAAAGACTCCATGATCCCAGAGGATCAGAAAATATTACAACACTGAATCCAAGTACGGGGAGATTTCTAACGGCTTCGCACGGCACTTAAAGATTGTTGTTGTGATAGTTAATGAAATATGTAAAACGATCCTTTGGAAGCACAGATTGCAACCAAGCAAAATAAAAGCAGACTTGGTATGGTTGAGTCTCTTCAATAGAGGTAATGGAAAGTGCTGCACCTATCACGCCCCCTAGCACCGGTTTAAGCGGAATATTATACAGTCATTGTATGCAGGTTCCATAAAGTAAGATACCCTGTCTAAAACCAAGTCTGTTTAGTTCTACCCAAAGTTTCTTCGATTAGAATAAAAAAACAAGGATGAATATCCAACAGGGAAATCCACGTTCTAAAAACGCAGCCTTCCTAAACGTAAACCCAGCATGCGAACGCGCACACGACAGACACACACACGCACACACGCACGCACACACACACATACAAAGTAAACATACAAGGACAAAACAACCAAATAAAGGAACACAGTGGGGCATCGCCTTGGAACGTTTTGTCGTGTTGGAAGTTTCCCATTTTCTTTTCTTAATTTTTCAGAAACTGGTATATTTTATAGAGATGTATCACACAACTATATCCTAATTTGATACAAGTTCTAGCCAACGTATTTTAATGTATTAGTTAAAATGATATAATATACGTGAAGGCTAAAATAGAAACAAACTATTTTTAAATGCACATATTGTAAATTGAAACAATACATGTCTTTTTTTTGAACTTGGCATTTCCTGTTTGATAGTCAGCCTTGATTTGTTTTCTGGTTCAAGTAGAACTAAACTCTTTGTGCTTGGTATTAAATTTGAATTGTGCCTCCATCGTTTTAATAATATGCTTTTATTTTTATTGATTACTCAAACAAGTTCGGTTTCGTTTCTTTTGATGTTATAATGCGCCCCCAGGGAGAGATGAGTGCTTAACGTAATTGTATTTGACCAACTGATTGACATAATTCTCGTTTTAGTAGCATTCATTTACTACCATAACTATATACAGAATAAAATGGCATTGTTAAATAATTTTATAGAAATAATGCTAGCACTTGTCAATAGTTAAGTACATAGCCTTATATATGGAAGTGTTTGTCAATAGTTGCGTACATAAGTGAATCCTTTAGAACAAGCTTTTATTATTTTTCAAAAAAGAACACTAGAAACTTTATAATTTATATTTAGACTCCAGACTCGAACCGACTATCTCAGAGTTGCAAGTATTGTTCCAATAAGGCAGTATCAGATTGTTTAGGCGTGAATTGTAAACACATATATAAATATCATAAAAAAGTACTACAAACTTAAGCCATTAATTCCTTCATCTATCCCTTACTAACAGCTATGCAAATTATATCACAGTACTTGCATTGTCTCCACAAAGATATACATAATTAGAAAGTCATATAAAATGTTCAAATTAATTGCTACACCTAATATTAAGGTGACAATTGTCTTACATTGCGCTTTGTGTATGATTCGCAAAATGACACTCATTCTACATTTGACCTATACATTTTAGGCCACTCGTTGAGAAAATGTTTTCTAGAAATATGCAAATCTATCAAAATGATTCTCTACTACATATTAGGTATTCCAGAGACGGTATGATGGTTCAGTTGACTTTTACCACTCCTTCACAGAATATGAGACTGGTTTTGGTACAGCAGATGGAGAGTTCTGGTTAGGTAAATAACAAAAGAAGAAGAAGAAAAAAAAAACTGAAATAATACCCGATATTTGTCTAGTATTTGTGTACAGAAAAATACACTTAAGCTCTGTTGTGTTATCGTTATTTAAATATTTACTCTTTAATTGAATTCGGCATTTGTGCAGTGGTGTCTCCCTGCCTGCCTGCCTGACTGCCTACCTACCTACCTACCAACCTATCTACCTGTCTTAGATCTTAAATAAAGTAATCAAGTTTGGCATTGGTCCCATTGTAGAGTGACATACGTAGGTGCTTTAATCAAACTCGACACTTTTGCAGTGAAATTACTTGTTGAATTCTTGTTATTCTGTCGATAAATACTGGCATCTCTGTAAATCGCACGAACGACAACTACTGTCAACTGTTTTACATATTTTTACTTACTGAGTATATAAACATCGCATGTGTTTACACAGGTTTGAAATATATACAAGAATTAACAGAGCAAGGACCAACAGAACTTAGAACAGACATGTCAAAGGCAGACGGAACTGAGGCTTACGAAACATTTCAAGACTTTGGTCTTTCTGGGTCTGGCTATATACTCCAGCTTGGTTCACGCATAGGTACAACAGGTAATGCTTGATATATTTAAACATTTCGAGACTTTAGTCTTTCTGGGTCTGGTTATGTACTTCAGATGGTTCACGCATAGATACAACAGGTAATGCTTGATTTCGAGACTTTAGTCTTTCTGGGTCTGGTTATGTACTTCAGATGGTTCACGCATAGATACAACAGGTAATGCTTGATTTCGAGACTTTAGTCTTTCTGGGTCTGGCTATATACTCCAGATTGGTTCACGCATAGGTACAACAGGTAATGCTTGACATATTTAAATATTTCAAAACTTTAGTGTTTCTGGGTCTGGCTATATACTCCAGACTGGTTCACGCATAGGTACAACACGTAATGCTTGATATATTTAAATATTTCAAGACTTTAGTCTTTCTTGGTCTGGCTATATACTCCAGATTGGTTCACGCACAGGTACAACAGGCAATGCTTGTGATTTTTAAAAATTTCAAGACTGGTCTTTCTGGGCCTGGCTATATACTCCAGATTGGTTCACGCATAGGTACAACAGGTAATTCTTGTGATATAGTTTTATGCATTCAATTCGTTTAATTACTATATTACCCAATCATGTTAAAGCTTTGCCTAGTTGTGGAGATGTTTAAGAGGAAGTTTTACAGTGTACTCTTTAACAGTTTATATTACGGATAAGCGTCGGTTGTATTGTTTTATTCAGGTTTAAGTCCAGTAGAATTTTTTTTTTCAAGTGACTGATGGGACCCCTAATTTTCACAATTTTATAGAATTCATATTAATGTGTTACAGAATAGTGTCCCGTTCATTTTGTTTACAAATCATGTTTTAAGGTATAGCCTAACATTTACAAAAGAAATGGACCAGGGTCTGTGTACCTGGTCTTACCTTTAGTTTGAACAATCATTCCTGTGTTTATAATTGTACTTGTATATTGCCATAGAAATTATATGAGCCGTGCCATGGGAAAACCAACATAGTGGGTATGCGACCAGCATGGATCCAGACCAGCCTGCGCATTCGCGCAGTCTGGTCAGGATCCATGCTGTTCACTAACTGTTTCTCTAATTGTAATAGACTTTGAAAGCGAACAGCATGGATCCTGACCAGACTGTGCGGATGCGCAGGCTGGTCTGGATCCTTGCTGGTCGCAAACCCACTATGTTGGTTTTCTCATGGCACGGCTCAAATATCAATATTATGTTCGTAACGAAATGTTTACAACAGGTTTTTATTAACCATAATGATACAGTAACTCTTGTACACATTAACTCTCTTTTGAATGCATTACATTCTTTTCATTTTGTTCTCAAGTAAAGTTTTTTCTTTTGTTAAATCATAAATTTGATATTTGTTGCAACCACCCACATATGTAGGACTCGAAATTATGCAATTGTCATTCATTGTGTCGTTAAACTACCTTGCTATCTTAACGTTGTACTGCTAAAATCGTGTTTTCACACACAAAAGATAAAAGGTGATGGTAGTTTTTCCGGAAGCACAGAGCACCCGAAACACAGCCATAGAGCTATGCATCGCAAAGTAAGTCCACAACAAAAAGAACCAACAATTACATCATAATTTTATGCAAAATACAGAAAAATGGGGGTTGGGCTTTAAGGCATATTTAAGCGTAAAATATTTACTAACTAGATTATTCTGAATTCCAATTTGCATGTATTGATTTACTTTTCTGTTTGATGTGTTAATTTCTATCTAATATTTGAGCATTCAGACAGGGTAAGTAGTTTAAATTGAATTATATAAAATAAGTTCTACATACGCGGAGTGTACGAGGCGTAAAGGGTACTGCATGTTTTATTACACGTAAACAGCTACGCTGCCTATTCTTCTAACATAATAATATTCGTTGAAATTTGAATATTATTTAATTAATTTGAATAGATTAGAAATACATGTGCTATGCTTATTTAGGATCAGCTACTCCTGCTATGCTTCCAGTACATATTCTTATTAACTTGAATATATTACAAATACATGTGGTTTGCTAATTTTAGGATTCACTATTGCTGCCTGTGCTTCAAATACATATGTGTATAAATATGAATATATGAAGACATGTGCTATACTATGCTTATTTTAGGTGCTGCTACATCCGGTTTACAATACAACAAGGGTTATTCTTTCACTGCCAGGGATAGTTCTAATTCTGGCTGTGCTGTTAGTCGTCTTGGAGGGTGGTGGTACTACGCTTGCACGTGGGTCAATCTGAATGGCAAGTACTACACACCGGGTTCTCAGCACAGCGATATGAGTGCGCTTTCTCATTATGGATTTGCGGGATACGAGTCAATGAAGACGTCGAAAATGATGCTAAGGAGAGTTTAACATAGCAAAGAATAAAGGATGTGGTTGATTAACCTTCAAAGCAATGTGGCATTTTCTAACCGATGTAACTCATTGCAGACTTGGAGCGGTCTTCTGCGCATGCCCGAAAGTGATTATCAATTGTAGCGCACGGCAAAAATATGCATATTTTTGCATGTCCGCATGCATTAAGTGTACAATATGCATAAAATACTGACTAAAGGTTAGGGTTAGTATCACCATGGTTACAAAATATATACATTTAAGATATTTTCGTTCAAATTTAGTTAATCCGGTATGTACCGGAGTCTGTAATTTATACCGGCGCTCCAAGTCTGCATTGAGTCACAGTCTTTTCTAACAATGGCATAAACATTCGGCATGATATATGTGTGACATAATATAGATATTTATTTTAAAAATTACCCGATACCTGTGAACAATATTGTACAAGTTTATTTGTAATGATCATGTACATTTTATTTGTGTGTGAACAAATATGTAATTTTGTTGATATTCTTTAGGTCTAAAATAATGTTTGTTTCCGGTATCCCGACCTACTATACCCTAAAACTTTGCCACGACTCTAAATGTTTTTATGGCGTTGGAAAGAAAATTTGATAATTTCGTTTTTATACTTTTGGTTTTGTCTACCCTCTGGCACAAGACCGGAAAGAAAATACCTCTGTACATGTTATATCCTACCCCTAGGTATTCTATAAGAACCATGGTCATGAACGGGAAAGAGCACTAACCCATTTCAATCGTACATTTCTTACCTAAAACGCGCAGTTCGGTGAATGGGTAACCATAAGATTGAAAAGCGTTAATTTTTCTTCCATCGTGCACCAGTCACGTTGTCTCAATATTTCATATGCAGAGATACACCACATATTCTATGCTTTCGTTAACGTTAAAGGAAAAACTTGCGTGAACTTCCCTAATTTACATGGTATTACGGTCTAGAAGTCACAGCAGTGTGCACATGTTAAGCTTAATGTAAACAAACAAAAACAGAATGCAACATATTCACAGTAAAATTCAAAATGATGAATGAAATTCATCTTAGATATAATTTTTAATTCGAAGTCATACATTGGTATAACTGTACTGTTCAGTTTATTCATATTGCACATTTATGCTGCATATACACATTTTAGCGTACACGTGTAGTTAAACGACGACTGACACCCCAGCCAGCATTCTATATCGGCCCGATATCAAACCGACGTCGTTGTTTATAATGGCCCGATATCGGCTTCAATTTCGGCTGCAAATAGGAATGATGTCGGCCCGATGTCGGCAGACGGTATCGAACCAACATCATAATGACACTGGTTCGGTATTGGCAAACGATATTTGGCCAACATCAAAATGACATCGGCCCGATATTGGCAGATCATATCGTGGTCGCGAAATAGTATGATACGCAGTGCTTTATCAAAGTTTTCTTAAAATATACTATTACACTTTATACATTCTCAGAGTAATTTTCTTGAGAACTCATGTGTTTCGCATCAAGTGTATGATGCTTATTTGATTTCGAAACAACTATATACTGCATGTTTTATACAGTTACGTAAGCTTTCTGTATAGTCTTAACACTATAAGTTTCAGTTGATAGGAAAAGTTCCGGCGAAAATCTGTTAAACAAGGTACATGTATACGTTTTTTTCGGTTTCCTCGTAAGTACTTGTTTTCACTTAAAACCTTTTTTTCTGGTACGTCGACATTTTGCAAATATTTGAGTCTTTTTGAAAATTAGGTGATCACTCAAGAATCGGTTTTAAAAATACTGTGTTTAAATAATATTTCTTTGTCCTAAATGTATGAAATTGTTTTATCTGCAGAATGTGATACCGTATTGAGTTATTTAGTGTGTTAACCAAGTGTCATTTATATATTTTGTATATATCTTATTGTTTTGTCACTAATAGTATAGATTTTCTTAGCTGGGATATATGTAATTGATACTGAGTTTGCATAAAGACAAGGATGAGGTATACACCAGTTTAAACGTCCTGTTTCCGTCAACGTCTTTTGATTAGTCTATTCATGGCAAAGCCCCAAATTTCAGCTGGTCTCTAGTTCGTAGTAGGCAAGCATGCCTGTCTTGTTACCCCTATAGGTAGATGACGAACAACTATCGATTAAACGTAAACGCCATTTTTGTATGTTTATTTCCTTACCAAAAATCGAATATTCATTTTTAATTGACATAGAAATAAAAGCTCCCAAATGTTGGTCTTTAAAAGGTAGGTTGGTTTTACTGTAGTTTTCGAATTTTATTGTAAATCTGCCACATTGTATGATAACAATGTTTTTAAAAGATAAAGTATTGTTGTAATGAATTAATCACGATAAAGAAGTTGTACATTCTACGGAACAACATCACGATAGCATAGCCCGAATAAATCATTCCTGGTTACATATAAAAATACAACCTGTCTTATACTAGTATGTAAAATAGTTGATTGAATAATGTAGCACTCTTTCGTTGTCGGTACAAGTAGATTAGATTATGAAACGTCCTTAAACATAATCTTGTTTGACATGGTAAAATCAATTTTAATTTTATAATTTACACTGCTTGATGGTGACAGGATACGGGGTATAATCTGTCGTGGAAACCCATATCAGACGAGAGCATAGCTTAATTTTATCTTGCCGGTGTAATGAAGTATTTCGACCCCCATAGAATAATGAACCCCCGGTCATAATTCTATAGAAAAAGTGACCCCCGGTCATAGTATTATGACCTCCAGATCATAGTACTATGACCCCCCCCCCCACGTGAAGTAAACTGAACCTCACGAAGAATATTGACTCCCATAAAAAAAACGACCCCCGGTCATTTGGTCATATGTAGTGATAATTTATGTATATAAGGCGTAACTGCTGCATTTTATGCCCCCACTCGGGGGAGGGGGCATATAGATTTGCCCTTTCCGTCCGTCCGTCCGTCAGTCCGTGCGTCCTTCCGTTTGACTATTAGCCCCAGATACCATCGCTTGACACAGAAATCAGAGCATTCCGCAACGGGAAAAGGGATTCTATTTCTAGACGCTGTATCTTGGTGTATACATTTTTTTTCAGGAAAATAACAATTCACAATACGTTCACAAAACACACCAGTGTCAATAATCCCTGCAAACTTCGGTATGAAGTGATTCTTCAGAAAAAAATGCACAAGAAACTGCTAGCATAGAACTTAGTATTTAATAGAAGTTGTAATACTTAGCTGTGGCAGTAAAGTACGGTAGCGGCAACAATAGAAAGTACTAGTATTAGTAGTAGTATTAGTAGTAGTGGCAGTGGTAGTGGCAGCTACAGTAGTGGCAGCAGCAGCAGCAGAGGAATAAGTGACAGCAACAACAGCAGCAGGAGAAGAAGAGGTAGATGTATAAGACGTATTAGTGGAAGCAGGTATAGTAGTATCAGTAGAAGCAGTTGTAGTAGTAGTAGTAGTAGTAGTAGTAGTAGTAGAAGTAGTAGTAGTAGTAGAAGAAAGAAGAAGAAGTACATGTAGTAATAGCAATAGACATGGTCAGCTTTTAACGAGAATTTTCAAGAATTCTCTCCCTTAATTATTGACTGTGTTAAAGCAATTCCCTTCATATTGGATTGTCTCCCTTACATTAGCTTAAGTCATGACCTAAGTCAATAATTCTTTGTCATGGATTTTGCATTGATCTAAAATTTTGCTTTGGGTTATACATGGAAATTAATGTCGCATGTTACTCCATAGAAAGCTACAAAACATGTAGCCAGTTTTGATAAATCATGTTGTTTATAGATTCATATAAAAACATTATTCTTGTAAAGATATAAAACATTTCTGTAAAAAAAGAAACTATTATGTTAGCTTATGATATCGCGAAATTCGTGTTTCATGTAATAGAAAATGAAAACATTAAATAATTTCTTTTCTTTTCTTTTCTTTTGAAACGTTGAATGTCGTTAAACATTGAAATCAGAGAATTATTTCGTAAACGAGCTTTCCCACAAAAACTTGCATACTAGTTTTTCCTCGAGAAAAACGAAACTTGTGTGAAGATACATGTACATGTATTCCGATTTTGTTTGAATGTTCTTGTCCATATAATGGTACTTTTGTTTAACTTTCACGCCTAAAAGTTTACTCTTAAAACGTGGTAAAATAAAGTAATAATGTATTTGACAGGCAATGGCAAAAAAAAATAAAATAAAAAAAAACCGAGCAATTTAACAAACTTAGAAAACACGCACACACATGTTTTATTAACTGACCTTGATCCTAGGTTTTCCACAGAAGTCAAGGAAAGAATGAATCTATTAATTATGATTCAAATTTCTGATTTTTCTTATGAGCATTGGTGTATGTGTATCACTGAGATCCGAACTCATCTTTTTTAAAATTAGCTCTGATTCACCTTGTCTACTTATCTATAGTGTCTAAGTTACCGTCTTGTATAATCATTGATATACATAAATCAAATATGACATTCAGATATGTGTTTGTATATACTATACAATGCAATCATGAAATCAAATCTATCCGTGTAAACTAAAGCCTTCAGCTGTAAAGGCGACTATTTTGCATGCTTTCCACGAACAAACCGCGACAAGCACGCTATTGTAATTTTTTTTCTTCTTTTTTTCAAGCTTGGATTTCATTTCTAAAATAGAAATGATATTGCGAGTCTGTTAATTTCACCCTTTCTTTGCAAAGCGTGGAAACCATTCTGTGTCTTTTGTTTAAATAAATGCACACATTCTCTCCCCCCCCCCCCCCCCCCTCCTCTCTCACCAGCTTTCAAGGAGCGCCTAACTTGCAAACTACACCATTTCATAAGAAAACTATTCCTTGGCGTAGTTTTTCTCCTGTCGTCGAATGTTTCAATATTCCGAAGATTTTAGCTTTCAGTCAGAAAACTGTAATTTATGTTGATTCGTATTGTTCTCATAAACAGTTTGGTGAAAAATCAAAGCTCTGTTCTATTTTTTTTTTTCTTCTTTTTTTTCTATTTTTTTTTTACTATGAGACAATTATGAACATTATTATTTCAAAAGACTATATTGAATCGTACGTCAGTTGTTTGTGTATGCAGTTCCGTAAATCGTTACATCGTTTAAGTTACAGCAGAATTTTAATAGATCAAAAGGATTTAAAATTACCAAGACAACACATTCTTTACTAGTTTCGACCTTTATGTCTTCGTCAGTTTTTATTTCTTGATACACTTTGAAGTTAAATGGAAGCAAGAAGCCTTTACCCTATTACACTTTTAATTATACTATTGTATTGTTTATAAAGTCACGAATACCTACATATGTGATAATAAATTGTCATGCTTTTGAAAATATAATTTATTTGCCTCTAAAGTAAAAGAAATTGAAAAATTTAGTGATTTTCACTATATGTATCACATATATCACATCAAAGTGAAGAGAAGAAATTGATGTATACTGTCATATCTGGTAAAATATTCACAAACCAAAACACATATTTGAAATTAATCATTGAAAATAAATTTCCTATATAATCTATTGCTCAAAGTAATATCAGCACGGAAACCAATATTGAGTATCGGATAATTTTCAAGGGGGACAACCTACTACGATAAGCCAGTCAAATATAATAAAAGCTGGGGATGAGTTGCGGCACCAGTAGTAGTAGTACAATAAAAATGTTAACTATTGGCAAAGGAGGGTATTAGAGTTGTAGACCTAGTAAAATTTTCCGTTAGGTTTGGTGGGAATCACTTTTTAATAGATATTATCGTCGAAAGTCTTTTTAGGAGCCGGTGTTTTACACGGAAAGAGTAACTTTTTAAAATTGAATAATGTCCTGGAATCGATATTGTATGAGAGTTCGAATGTAGTTACTTACATGGAAGGAGTCACTTTTTCTATAGAATAATAACCGAGGGCGTTATTCTATGAGACTCGAAGGGAGTCATCTTTAGGGAGTCAGTATTTTACTTGGAGGGGTCAGTTTTTCTATAGAATAATGACCGGGGGTCGTTATTCTATAGAGATTTTAAAGGGAGTCAGTTTTTTATAAGGGGAGTCAATATTTTACAGGAAAGGAGTCACATTTTCTATAGAATAATGACCGGGGGGTCGTTATTCTATGGGGGTCGAAATACTTCATTACACCGACTACCCTGCCTTTACATCCATATTTTCTGAGTTTGCATATTACTAATGAACAAAATCCTTATATTGCCTTCTACTCCACAATTTTTGCTGAGTAAAATGTAATTAGACAATCGAACGGGAAGTGGTCATTAAATGACACAGGTTAAATACCATCAAACAGAATCGACATATTTTGTAAATATACAATGCTACTAACAGTGTACACTGGAATCCTGCAATCATTTTTGTTTGTTTATGACATCGTATTTTGGTCATAGTTGATAAACACAAGTCATAAAACACACAATGAACTATATTTTGACTATAAATCGTGAATTTTGACAGCGTATTGTAGGTTGACATTCATACAGTTATAAAACTTGTTAGTTTCTTTTTACCCCTAGCCTACGGCGGCAAATGATTAGGCCTTTGCGACCAGTGCAGACCAAGCTTAAGATACGTCAGTACATCCCTGCAGTCTGATCATGGCCTGCACTATTCGATATTCAGTCAGTAAATTTTCCGTGAACACCCCTTCAAATAATAAATGATATTGCTCAAATTGAGTAATGGACCAATCCATTTCAGAAATTTAGCAGTCTATTGGTACATAATAACTTAATTACGCCGGTGTTATGTATCTCAACCGTCCCATTAAAATTTCAAGTAATGAACAATAAAAATTCAGTTATGGATTTGTTTACATTAACGTTAGTAAAGATAGCATGATATTTTAATAGTTCTCTTGTTCAGGTTTATTTCAGAACACAAAAATTCGTATTTACCAGATAAACAACATTTTATTAAGTTTGCATTCAACTATATCTCTATATTTCTTTTAATAACTTCAATAAACAATACTTAAGTCTTTAGACTTTGTTTGCTTAGAATACTGAAAACAGTATGAACATCTATGCCAAGTATCTGGCAGGATGCGCATCCTTATCTAAGGCATCATAAATTGTGGTTAATGTCGAACCACGGATTTATTTAATCTTTCAAACTTCGCTGACTTTTAGCAATTCTTTGTTACTTGCAAATCCTTTGTACCACTTAAATCAAGACACAGGTGACTGAACATTGTTAGTGGGCAATACTCACTTAGTTCAAACGTTGTTTATTTCCACCTCCCTCGTCTACAAAGTGACGCCATATTTTGGGTGTATATCGCAATGATGTTGCGCTGCACTTTGCCATAGGCATATTTTCAGTTAAACAAGTGAAACATTAGCGGTCGAATTCAAATTACGACAGATGAAAAAGCGACTGCGCCGGTTATACGAAGTCATGGTAATTAAAACATTCTTCAGATGTCAACAAAATGTTACAAAAGATGTGTGACCGAATTACACAAAAATTGCGAATTACAATCGGATATCTCGCATCAAACTATACTCAAGCGGCGGCTTTGACATCAAAAGTCAACGGGTTTTGTAGCAGCCCCCGTACGTGTATACAAACAAACACATGATAACTTAATTACGCCGGTGTTATGTATCTCAACCGTCCCATTAAAAATTCAAGTAATGAACAATAAAAATTCAGTTATAGATTTGTTTACATTAACGTTAGTAAAGATAGCATGATGTTTTAATAGTTCTCTTGTTCATGTTTATTTTAGAACACACAGACAAAATTCGTATTTATCAGATAAACAACATTTTATTATTTGAAAAAAAGAAGTTTAAATTCAGTGTACGTTCTACCGTTTTTTTATATAGATCAATTCACTTGACGTCATCGAGAAGATTTTATTAAGTTTGCATTCAACTATATCTGTATATTTCTTTTAATAACTTCAATAAACAATACTTAAGTCTTTAGACTTTGTTTGCTTAGAATACTGAAAACAGTATGAACATCTATGCCAAGTATCTGGCAGGGTGCGCTTCCTTATCTAAGGCATCATGAATTGTGGTTAATGTCGAACCACGGATTTATTTAATCTTTCAAACTTCGCTGCCTTTTAGCAATTCTTTGTTACTTGCAAATCGTTTGTACCACTTGAATCAAGACACAGGTGACTGAACATTGTTAGTGGGCAATACTCACTTAGTTCAAACGTTGTTAATTTCCACCTCCCTCGTCTACAAAGTGACGCCATATTTTGGGTGTATGTCGCAATGATGTTGCGCTGCACTTTGCCATAGGCATATTTTCAGTTAAACAAGTGAAACATTAGCGGTCGAATTCAAATTACGACAGATGAAAAAGCGACTGCGCCGGTTATACGAAGTCATGGTAATTAAAACGTTCTTCGCATATCAACAAAATGTTACAAAAGATGTGTGACCGAATTACAAAAAAAATGCGAAATAATATGGGATATCTCACATCAAACTATACACAACCGGCGGCTTTGACATCAAAAGTCAACGGGTTATTAAGCAGCCCCCGTACGTGTATACAATCAAACACAAACATCTACAGTCCATAAAGTAAACAAACGTATTTATAAACGTGGATGGTTCTAAATGAAAGGGAAAGTAGCATATTAAAGAAATAGTTCGATAGATATGACTTTTAAACAGATACTCTAAGCAAATGAAGTAGAAGAACCCAGTGGTCTAGAGGTAGTAATACTTGACTAGTTAATACTTGACTAGTAAACCGGAAGTTCCAGGATCGAGTCCAGGTCGGAGTTAATCTTTTCTTTATTCAATTATTTACTTCTTTCGCATTTTCCTTGTCGACATCAGTGCTCCATTCTTCTATCCTTATCATTATCAGATATATTTTTTATGTTTTATCTTTTCATTTAAATTTCATTTTAATGTTGGATGCACATTCAAAAAGCAAGTATAAATACATTGTTCCTGGTGCCGTGTCTTCTCTGATCCTGGATCCGTGTCTGTCTCTGTGCCAGGCGCAGTGTCAGTAGACTCATCCGCTGAATCAGTAGCCTCAGTGTCAGTTCCGGTCAGTGCGATCAACACCGGAGTCTGTGCCTTCTCAGATGGAGCTATGTTCTCCCGCCAGAGCCGTGCCTCTATATCTGTCACGTGCCTGCAGCAGTTCGCCCATGTTGCCCTTGAAATTGATTGTAATCCCCACTGGACGAGGCGTTTCACGTCAGTCAACTTGAAGCTTAAGTTTCGCCTGGCAATATAACCTAAAAAGGACAAAACATAGCGTAGAAAGAAGCAAATATATGCTAGACACTTTTACAGACTACACTAATACCCATACTTCAATCATTTTATGAAATACCTTTCAGAGTAGCCCAGATGAGTTCTATTGGATTTAGATCTGGATGAAACTGTGGCAACCGTATCACAGAGTGTCTATATCTAACCAAGATCTGATCTACTGAGAAGATGTGTTTCGCCGGCTGGTGAGTTTTGCAGAGATCGATCAGCTGTCGTTTTTTCAGATCATTGGAGTATTGCACACCTCTCCGTTGCAGCCACTGCTGGATGTGTGCAATTGTCGTAGCCATTGTCGGTAATTGATCCTCTTGTACACTGTGGTACGGGGCGTTGTCACTGACCAATACCGATGCTGGTGGTGCGTTTGGTATAAACTGTGTCTCCAGCCGCTTTGTAAAGTTCTCCTTGTTCATCTCATCACGGTAGTCCCCGGTTTTCGATTTGGCCTTAAACACGAGTTTGCAGTCATCGAGGAACACGTTCTCGTTTCCGAAATGTAGGACAATTATCCGTTCTCCTGAAAATATATTTCTAAAAAAATCAATAAGTCATTGCAATGGAGAATTTCGCACTGTTGACTACTTTTAGATTCGGCATACGCCGACCGTAGCCAATATATAACCAAACGTCTTTTTATTACATTTCGAGCGTGTCATTACATTATTTCAATTCCGATAACTTATGCAATACCTTTTGACACTGGCACGTGTAACGAAGCCTCGGAGCTCTGCCAGCATTTTATCACAGCATGACAGCTGTGGACAAAGGTTTCGTCACAGTAAAAGATGGGATGCCCTTCTTCCCGCGCCTTCCTTATCTTCTTCAGATAACTGATACGATACGTGCTATGACAACATCCTTTCTCTCCATCAGTACCTGTCTACTAGATTTACATCTACAGTAGGTGAACCCCAACTCATGTAAAAGTCCACAAAGGTGTCCCTTACTGCCATCGTACCCTATTGCAGCCTTTAATTCCTTCTGTATGTTGCTCAAAGGTGGGGAGCCTTCTCTTCATGCTGTACAAAGACGTTACTGTACGACGCACAACTGCCTTGTCGAAGTCATCCAGTTGGTACTTCTTCTTGGAGCCTCCTCGGCGTTTCGGTGGTTGCATGTGATCAGTATTTTCCTGAGAAACTCTCCTGATGGTGGATCATTCAGCCCAGTCATAGTGTAGGTCCTTTTCAAAGGCGCTTTCAGAGATATTTTTATTCCATTTTCTTTGTCTTCATCGCAAAATTTTTTGATGTTTCGAATGATTTTTTTGCGTCTTCACTGAGACTTGACATCTTCGCGCAATGCTTCTCATTCAAAAAATGATTAGAAAGGTTTATAATATTATCGTTGTAACACGTTAATGTACTCGAAATTCTCCGATTCAACCATGACATCATTGTGTAAAGTAAAATGTACAATCAGCATATATTTACAACACATATATATATATATGAGATACCGGTTGAAATAATACATATAATGTTATGTTTTTTAGTCAGTTAGAAAGAAATTATTTTATAATTTTCATATTGTCCCAGTGAAAATCTTTTTTTTATAAAAATATGACTTATAAAAATGTTTGACTTCTCTTAGGATCGAACAAGTAACCTCACGGCAAAAGTCTATGTTATATATATACGAACGCCTTATCCTTACACCACCGTTCACTGCTCGAAAATAATGACAAAATACAGTACATATCGCACAACCGTAGCCCTGACCAACCTATAAATCGGGCCAGTCTATTTCATAAGTACAACACCGCTGCTGACCCAGTTAAACGTAATACACTTCCCCAAAACAAAACAATACCCGAGAAAACTACCCGCAAAGTTTAATACGACAATAATTGACATATCAAAAGGCCGTTAATAAGAGTAGCGGTTACAGAACACGTGGTCATGTTATAAATAAAACGCAGCAATGCTAAATGGTACAAATACTGGCATATCATAAGCGAGCATATAAGATGATAGTTTGATTTATTTCTGTTGATCTAAGATTTTAATCTCTTGTTGTAATCTGAATTAAGTGCACGATCTTCTGTATATCTATGCGTGTAGCGGTCATAGGAGATATCTTTAATCAGAATGACAGAGATGAAATAAAAATATGTTTGTTTGTTTAATAATTCTAATAGAGAAAAGACAATTAATGCATTAACGTAAACTTTGATACAAAATATTTGTATGACGGCATGGGGTGGGAGGGGTTTC
Organism: Mercenaria mercenaria; assembly: GCF_021730395.1. NCBI lineage: Eukaryota > Metazoa > Mollusca > Bivalvia > Venerida > Veneridae > Mercenaria > Mercenaria mercenaria. The sequence continues at coordinate 9,821,005 of NC_069379.1, forward strand.
ACAAATGGTTTTGAAAGAAAAATCATGTCCTACAAAAGATTAAATTTTCTGTTACAATAAATATTGTGGATCTTATTGCACTTATAATTTTCAGGTATGGTTCATTTCGCAGCAGCTGATCATTCTTTTATAGGATACTATTTTCAAATTAAAGGGTAATCACGAACCAAATTTGAACATAATTACCCAGTGCATAAACATAATGTTCAACCTTGGTAATCACTACATAACGTACCATTCTCTCTAAGGTAGTCATGTTTTCGCTCAGGAAAATATTCGCATGATTAAAATAACATACATAAACTTTAAAACCAAGGACTTTGTGATACCTTCACCTCATAAAAATTGCCGTTTACCTTTAAACCTGTTACAACGATAAACATGTATAACAGCTTGGTATAAATCTAGGTCGTGTAAACATTGAATATACTCTGAAACACTCGAGTGATTCCCAAATATATTTTAAGGGTGAATTCAACTGAAAAAAAAATATAAACGACTCAATTATTAAGGGCTTAACTGCATTACTATTTCTAAAGTTTTACTGATTATATCGATGGTGCAAAATAAAAAGAAGAATAAATATTATGGCCTCTAATTATGATTGATTTAAGGTCCTTAAATACTGAAAAATACTTACTTGCGCCAACGTAACCTGACTGTTATTTGATAATATATAATTCAATTTTCTTTCCAATCTTCAAATTACTATCATTTAACATTCTTTTTCTTCTTCCGGTGATATACATAAATCCGACTCTGGGGCATTGTCGTACAGTGTGATATGTACAAGGCTGTGTTAGGCGCGCAAGTATGTACAAGTGCAGGTAAAACCGATTAAAAAACCCGCGGTCCCGTGACTACGGCATGGCATCCAAACATCTTTTGGAGGCCTCGACGCTGTCGACCATGGTGGACTTGTTCGGGAAGCTGGTTCCACAGTCTGGTGGCGGATGGGAAGAAGGATTGGAAGAAGACGTCAGTGCGGCAGAAAGGGGAGAAGAAATCTTACGGAGTTACCTTTTGTGTTGATGGAAGCAGAACTTCTCTGCAGTGATGCCGACGAGTCCGTGGGACATACGGTAGAAAATCACGAGCTAGGCATTGGAGCGGCGACGTCCAAGGGGCTGCCAGCCAATGTCAGCAATCAGCTGACTGGTGCTGCTTCTTGTGCGGTAGATCCCCTTGATGAATCTTGCAGCGCGGCGCTGAACTGTCTCCAGTTCTTCATATTTGGATCCCAGGCGGCGCTGGTGTACTCTATGATGTGCCTGACAAGGATCTGATAACACTGTGCCTTGATGTCTTGCGGGCTGGTCGGCATGTTCCTCCTGAGGAAGGCGAGGCTGTTGTTTGCCTTCTTTGTAGTGGATGCGATGTTGGCATTCATGGACAGCTTTTCGTTGATGCCGGCTCCAAGGTACTTCCCACCTTTCATTGTCATTGCAATTCACGGCCATGTGTGCGATAGGTGTTCTTAATCGGGTTCCGACATAGCATTTGCTTGGATTGAAGGACATAAGCCAGTCTGTTTCCCATTCATTGTAATCTTTAGACCATATAATTTGAATAAAAATTCCGAATAGAATATTTTGCATTTCAATAATATATCACTATCCTATTTGTTTGAGAGAGGAGATGCATCTTATTACCCGGTCAGTACTAATAATTTTAGAATGCTGTAACAAATGTTTTGTATACCTGCAAGTCTTTGGATAGAACAAACGGCCAAATGACTAGACTGAGGTTCAGCTCTATATACCTTTAAACAAAAGTAAAAACATACAATTGTAGAGGAGATAGTAAACAACTACATGTATTGAGAATTTATCGTTACACTGAGTACTTCCTATTCAATGTTTGCGCTTGCTAGCGGGGACTTGTGAATGATAAATAGGAATTTATTAAAATATACACGTAAACGTGTTAAATCATGTATAATAAATTGCAGTAATTCTTTAAATATATACTATACATTGTATCGAGTTTATATTTCAAACTCGTCATAGAATGTTGACTTTAGACAGACATTTATTGAACGATTAAAATATATCTATATATATATAATATATATACATAAGTGGTCACATGCTGATTCGCAATCATATTGTAACACGTAAGGTTAATAAACTCAGTTCAAATAAGGCGAAATCATGGTCCAGACACACATACCTTATTGACGTAGCAGTAAATTATATATTCTGGAATTTGGTTGGTGAAAGGTACTTCCTTATACAATTTTTAGCTGTTGATTGCTGTCTCCCACGGTGGGAAAACGTAACAGTAGGACATGACATTGTGTAGGTAAATGTATGAATAAACCTAAGGCTAGGAGTACTTTCGTATTTTTATTTACATCTGCTTCCTTGTTTCTCTAACACTTTCCAAGAAAGTATATGTGTTTTCGTCATCACTGAAGAGGTTTATGAGAGAGAGAGAGAGAGAGAGAGAGAGAGAGAGAGAGAGAGAAATGGATTCATGTGGAAATGAAATTTTGTAAAGGAACAGCATCAGTGATGTGTGGCAGCTGTAAAATGTCTTCCCGTACTAGAACTCAGTGTTGTTATATTTTCCGGTCCTTTGTGATAACGAAGAACTTTCAGTTTTATTATAATAGAATTCCGCTTAAGCAGGGACTTGAGGAAGTTAGGGAAGTTACACATTTCATCAACTATTGTGAACAGTCAAATCGAGTTACTACAATATTGCTTGATTTTGTTCTATGTATCCAGTATATTATCTAGAATGATGAAATGAGGGGGAAATATAACATACATGTATCTGGTAACAGAAACATAAATATATAGTTTAGAGAGATTAAGTTTGAAAATAACACAATGAGCAATATTTTCGGGACTATTTCTTAAATTATCAAACTGTGACTGGAATTCTATTTGATAAATATCATTTGAATTATATCTAATTGCAACAATGTACGAGTCAGAACTACGTTTCATTAGTTTGAATAGCTGGCCTTTTACTCACTCAGTGCCATAAGACTTTGTGTTGTTTTGTACGGAAATAGTTGCAAAACAGTTACAGTACCGCCATAGCAGGTCGATGTTTTTAAAATGTCATTTTGACATAACTATATTTCTTATGACATTCTTTATTTCCTAATGGCGGTCTATCGTAAACTTTGTGTATATTGTATGAAGGTAAGGCATACAAAATAAGCCCTGTGTATAAACGGATACCGAAACGCCATTAAGGATATCATATTTCATTAGTCAGTCAAGTTAGAAGATAAAATAGAACATTCGACATGCTTTAATTGTGCTTGCTTAAAATGTGATATACTAACTTTATTGCTAAAATAATCCCAATGACGCTTTAGAAGAATGTGTTGGACTTTATGTAGAATCAGTGAGTTTAGGGGAATCTCCTTGGACTACGACTGTGCTAAAGAGGTAATTAATGTTGCATTTATATCAATATACATTGTCATAAATTTTTTAATTGGCACCTTGTTCCGTTTGAATTTTAAGTTAATCGGATTTTAGCTCACCTGAATCAAGGTTAAGGATGAGATATTAGAGAGTTTGAGATTTCAACCTTCGCCTTCCCCCTTCAACGTCTCTTGCGAAGTAAACGTATGAAGTTGAAGTTCGATAAAAATTCCTTGAGATTTCAAACTTTAGAATGAACCTTACTTCTTTTAATCCGCCCATTCAATTTATTCGTAATTATGATCGGTTTTTTTTCGTGCATTTTGATATCAATTGTCCGAATGGGCAGGACTTTTACAAGAGGTTTTAAATAAGAGAATTAGATAAAAACATTTCAATTAATATAATCATGGCATGGATACAAGAGCTATTACGATAAAATAAAAACGAAACAATGTGAATAATGTAAAAACTCGTTGGTGTTGCTCCGAACATTTAGGTTTTATGTGAAATGATGTAAGTATACAATGCACGATTGTAAATCATACATGAGAGGAAATAAAATGAATGATAATCATATCAACGTATTCTACTGTTGATGGTGTTTCTGAAAGAAAATACAGTTAACAATTTTAAACAAAAACATGAGGCACCAACTATTACAATTTCATTTCTCGATATACTTTGAAGTTAAGTTAAATGTATGCGATAAAGCAAACACAAAAGGCATGATCATAAATATAAAGGACAGATTCATCCGTCATGCTGTTGACTAGAATTTCATAGTTTTTCTTAAAAGTTTTCTTACTTTGAATTGGTACTTTGTAAATCGAATTGCTTAAAAGACGCGTTTTAATTGTAGACTCTCATAAACAATGTACCTGATGCAAATCTAACCTTTTAAAAGATATGTTGATAACATGAGCCATTATACACAGTTTATGGATACATTTAACAAGCGATTTGAAACAAATGTAAGATACTTTCGTGATATCATACGTTTTGGCATCATGGCACTCTGTATGACTCTGTATAATGCAAAAGAAATGTTAGGTGGGGACGAAAATTGTCGCACAAAATAACATGTGGGCATATACACGCATTTGTTTGAATATATTATTTCATAAGTAAAGCATATGCAGATCCATGAATTTTGGTGAGAGGGACACCAATTTTAAAAAGGGGGTCACCCATTTCAGTGGTGGGGAGGGGGGGGGGGGGGGGGTTGGGGGGAGGGTCACACCGAGTTTCAAAACCGATTTTCTTTGTAAAATGTAAGAATCAAAGGGAGGATGTTGACCCACAATGCCCCTCTACCATGCTCTGGGTCCGTGCAGATAAAGAATGGAGTTATCCCATATGGCTAACAGGAAACTTCTCGCATCATGACATCATTTATCTGAAATTGCCTGATACTTCAGAAGAATTGTCCGTCTTACTAGTACCATTTTATGTTTATAATTAAAAATTATTGTCGTATTAAGTGCCCGTAAAAAACCGGATTGATTTAATTTGGAAGTGAAAATAAAATGTTTCACCAAATTATAATCGCGCGTTATTATTCATTTTTCAAGTAAAATGACTGTCATTCCATTTGCCTCAATCCAGATTTTAGTCTTTGATGCCGAGTATGTTGACAGAGTAGATGTAAAAATACTGAAGTTTTGACTTTCGTGATATCACATCTTCGGACGTTCAAAACTTCACTTCATACGTCAAAAAAAAAAGGCCCATCTGGTATCGATACCGCCTGGGGACACAAGTATGCCGTAGATGTTAAAGTTTGAACAAATCTCAAAGTTTCTCAAAATCAGTTCATAACTTTATACTTCCAGGTACAATTTAATGTATTAAGTTAAAATCATTAGCCATACAAAACTTCATTATTCTTCTACTTATTGATAGTGTTTCGCATCAAATTTAGTCTAATTAAACATATGGATAATCGATTAACTTTATAAACAGAAATCCTGAAGCTAAACTTTTTATTTCACATGGTAATAAATAGAAGTCTTAGGCGTACTTGATATTACATGGGAAACTTTAGTAGCAACGTCTGATGTAAAAAATACACGTATATCGGTGACGTTTTACTCCAAATATATATAAAAGACGTTGAAGAGGAAGGCGAAGGTTGAAATCTCAAACTCTCTAATAGCATAGATGGGTGGTGCGGCGTCCATCGTCCGTTGACTATCGTCCGGAATTTACATAAAAGCTTCCTCCTATGAAATTGCTGGTCAGAACTACACAAACTTTAGTCGTGAGTAGTGTAAAAACAGGATTTGATTTTCGCGGCCATTTTGAACCACCTGAACCACCAAAAGCCAAGATGGCGACTCGCGACCATTTTGAACCACCTAAACCACCAAAATCCAAGATGGCGACTCGCGGCCATTTTGAACCACCTGAACAACCAAGATGGTGACTCGCGATCATTTTGAAAATTGAAGAAGTCCCTATGCGGATAGAGTGTCAGATCAAGTTTCACCAGGTTAAAAAGTTATCAGCGTAGTCATCTATCAACCATTGAATTTGTCAATATATTTTAAAGGACTTTACTCTTTTTTGTTTTAAAATTTGAAAAGCCACAACGGCCAATTTTGAATTAAGCGGCACAGGTGTATTGATTACACTAGTGCGCTGTTTTTTTTTAAATTGAAATATGACCTATATTAGGTTAACAATAACCTATCACTTATGCTAGTATTCTTTTTGTTTGCATTTTTACAACGATTATTTAAGGATAAACATTAGAAATATGAATTTTATACATACACTGAACACTGCGGGTAATGGATTTGAATATTATGAAAATAGACTGGAAACCTTTCATACATATGCAAAGCAGTTACTATCCGACAAATACCAGTTAGCAAGAGCTTGATTTTACTATACCAAAGAGGCAGATACTGTAATTTGTTTCCGTTGTAGTGTTAGAATTACTTCGTGGGATAGGTATGACGATGCATGGAGGGAACATTTAAAGTGGTCACCTAACTGTGAACATCTTAAAGTGGTAGGTGTGGAAAAACCACCACCACGCCCGCCAGCTGGCTTCGGGGCTGGATTTGGAGGCTTTGTTTCAAGTGTTACAAGTGCACAGTGAAACATTCATTTTTTTGTCTTGTGTTTAGATAGTTTAACTTTTTTTTTACAAAACGGATTTGAGATCATATGATCCATATGACAGGATGTTTGATTCTTTTTTTGACGAAGAAGGGAATAGATTGCCTTGGGTGCGAGATGATGATGAAGTATTAAGCATATATTGGTGGGCTTATGAAAGCCATAGATTTATGTTGGGTATGTTACAAAGTTATCCAAATAGGTATACAACAGTAGCAAGAAGGTATTCAAGAGACACACACTGGCATGATGAACACTGTTTGTTTGTACCTTTCCTTATGAGCAAACAATATAATGACTCAGAAGACTATATTCCAAGACAGTAATCAGAATACTCAGTTGGACTTATGACTTTTGAAACAAAATTTTATGATAAAATCTGGTTTTCTTTAAAATATTGTTACACTTGTTCTTTAACAACGACTCATCATTTAATCACTAGATCATATTTTGGAACAGAACCACATTTTGATACGGGCTGGCAATGTATGAACTGTGAACACTTTTTATGGAATGAACATCCTCAGTACAATCTGTAAACGTATTTCTTTACTTTTAATATTTTGTGAAGGAGTAACCTGTTATGAACCGATCTAAAGTGGTTCAAGAGTTAAACTATCTGATAACCTTGGGATATTCAAATGGACGAATTCAACGCCAACTAATTCAAAATCTAAGTTCGAGACAAATAGATGCCATCACTGAAATCATGAGAAGACTATATAGACAATCTATCATTATCTTACAACGAGACTTTTTTTATATTTGAAGACCATAGACAGGTCATTAGGACTTTAGCTTTCAATCGAGTCAACACACGAAGGAAAAAGCATCTTATAATAAGGTATCACTCATTGCTTATAAGAATACTTAGAGATCATTATATTTATCAAACTATAGCAGCAGAAATAAGGGACTACATTACACAGACAGGGGAGGAATAAAGTAAAATATAAACTCATAACAAACTTTTTAAAATCAACCAAAATAGAGGGAAAAGTATGGCTCAAGCATAATTGCTTTTAACAGAAGACTCTTTATCCTATTTAAGAGAGTGTGGCTTTCAAACTGTGAACTGGTCTCCATTATCAAAACCGGTTTTTTTGTCAACTAGATGACACACATTTTCTTACTATTAAAAGAAAACGGAATAAAACTTTGATTCTTCTGGGAAAAGGTAAATCTCAGATAACATTAACTTTAAATCAGTTCAATTCCTTATACGATTTAAAGGAAAGTGTTTCACTATTGACTTCGTTTTTAGAAGGACAGTCAACATAATGGATTATACTGGACTAGGTCTGGAGTTTCAATGACCAGAGCTGAAATTTTATGAAAACAGACTAAATACATTCGAATCCTGGTCTCAGCAAATTCAGCCCAACAAGCACCAGTTGGCATCTGCAGGAATTTATTATACAGGAAAAGCGGATATAGTAGAGCGTTTTTCCTGTTGACTTAGACTAAATAAATGGAAACCAGAAGACGATCCAATGAAAGAACACAGATTGCGTTCACAATCATTTTTTTTTAAAAATGGTTGGACCGCCAAATCAATATGAAAATTCTTCTGCTTTTGACGGGGATCTGAGATGGAGTCCATGGAATTTGTCTACAGCCCGGACGTAATTGTTCTGAAAATTTGAAATAACCATTAAACTGTTTATACAATGAGTGTCTTACATTGATAATATATTCGTCGGACACGTCCTACGTTAAAAATGAGTACCTTTAGCAACATTGTACTTCATATAATAGAGTATTTATCAAAGGAGGAAAACAAAGTTCAAGTATGTCTTCAGAAACATCAGTCAGAAGGTTGTTAAGTCCTTTTGAAAAGATGTCCAGAGTAATATCGGGATTAGTGTCATTAGAAGCATGTCATAGAACATCAGATGAAACTGGACAGAAGACCATTATTTGGAAACTTTCATGTTTGATGACTGCAGACATTGAATCTCTCCAGTGGTTGTGTCATAATCACAACTGTGAGATTGAGGATATTGATTTGAACCGTTACATTAAAGATAAAATAGAAGACCTATATTTGTTAATGGCCGTTGTTGATAAACATAAACATGGCGGGAAGTGTTTCTGATTTTAAAAGATGGAAATATTGTTCTACAACTGATGCAAAAATAAATAAATAAAATAACTAGATAAAGTATTTTATTTTCTTTTGCATTTTTCTTACAAAGTTGTGACTACACTTTTTCATCATTTTGAAAGTGATTGCACGTTTTTTCACCATTTCAAAAGAATAATGACTTCATTTAACTCATTTGAAAAGTATGTTTCCTCATTTTGTTTTCCAACAAAAGAGGTGCATCCTCACTTATATTTTAGTAAAATGAGGAAGATCTCAATTAGCCTCAATTAGATTGTTGGTAAAACTTTTACTGTTAAAGGAGTGTGTTAATTTCCACTTTTACCTTTTCAAATCATGTTATTTTACATAATTAAGTATCAGTTTCTTAAATTCTTCTACCTATGTGTGGTTATTTTTGCAGGTTCACTTTTTAAAGATATATTACTTTTTATTAATTCAAAATAGTAATGACTCCATTTAACTTGTTTTAAAAATATGTTTTCTCATTTTGTTTTACAACAAAAGAGGTGCTACCTCAGTTATATTTCAGTAAAAATGAGGAAGACCTCAATTAGATTGCTGTCCTCATTTTCGGTGTTATTATTCTTTACATCATTTCTAAAGTATGCGCACACTTTTACCAATTTGTTTAGGGTCATGTTAAATTGTCCTTAACTTATGAGAAGACTGATAATATCAGATGACCTGTCAAACCACGGATAGCAATTGTTAGCCAGCAATAACAGTTTAACGCGCGTGACCTTTCTTCGGCTCATTTATAGTGGTTTTACATTTGTACAACAAAAACATTTATTAGGTGTCTATACACAGTTTAAGAAAATTGATTATCATAATTGTATGCATGATCAGGTAGCTCAGTGAAATTTTAGCGCTGTCTTGAAACCTAGACGGCGGGAAGAAGATATATTTTGGTGGAATAATTTATTACCTTTGCAGTCTAAAGCCAATGTTTAAATGTTTCGCTATATATGACAAAAATCTCTCTTTTTGTAAATTTTGATCTAATTCATTTTCTAATACAATGCTAGATTTTACACATTTTAATTCAAAATATGTTAAAAGGTTAGAAAAGTTGGTGTTTTGCGCTATGCGAGAAGTTTTCCAAATTATTTCAAAAGTAGAGTGCAATTAAGTCACATTAAAGAAGCATGGAGCAGTACATTTATGCCCAAGACAACGAAAGCAACCACATTTGTAAAGAAAACAAACCATACAACTTTAAAGTACAACTAAAACGTTCATTTATTTTTGAAGGATATTGGAAAGTAGCTTTCACCTGGAGGGAATTACTTTTATTTACACTGTCCCATGTCTTTGGAACATGGTGGGGGTAAGAGTGAGGTTGGGTGCGCGCCATAAACCGGTTTAAGCTCCACAGTGGTGTTTTTGCCACTGACCGTTCCAAGGCGGTGCCCCACTGTGTTCCTTTGTTTGTTCGTTTTGTCCTTGTGTGTTGACTTTGTGTGCGCGCGTGTGTGTATGCTTATTGTTCGTCTTGTCCTTGTTTGATGGCTTTGAGTGTGTGTGTGTGTGTTGTTCGTTTTGTCCTGATGTGTAAGCTTTGAGTGTGTGTGTGGTGCACGCGTTTGCGTGCTGAGGGGGGGGGGGGGGGGGGGGGGGTTCGTTTTGAGAAGGCTGCGCTTTTGGTGCGTGGCAATCCCTGTTTCATATTTTTCTTTGTTTTTATGTGAAATTAGTTTCAAAAGAGATTCAAAAAGTCGAAAAAAAGACGATACATTATTTATATATTCAAATGTATGCAAAGAAAGTGTTGTGAACGGAGGGGAGCATGCACTTTTACGGAGAATTGAAAGCAAGTCCAGAAATGGATGGCAGTATATATTCAATACTCCATTCTATTTACCTCTAAAAGGAACAGAAATTCAAGAACTCGAATTTGTCATATAAACAGTTAGTGGTGAATTGGCTTCATTTATAAGTTCACCACTGTACTTAACACTTCATTTCAAACGATATCCATTTTATTCCAACTATGAGTCGCTCTAATTGATATGTGCCAGATCCACAAATAGGATGATATTTAAGTCACAAGAAAAAAATAGGATTTATCATACCTAACACAGTTCTTGTCTTGAAAGTGAACTCGATCAGGTCAATATTTATACAAAAGAATTTCTGTCTTTACTTTATTAAAGACACCAAAGTGCAAAGGAGACGGACCTGTTATTTTGTGAAGAAAAAACTTAAATAGTGTCAATTTAAATTCATTGCTTTTTCTTTCTCAAGATGGTGTTTAAATGTAATATTTGTGGAAAGGAGTACAGTCGTCGTGACAATATGCTTAGACACAAGAACGCATCCCATGAAGACATTAATGATGACAACGACTCGAATATATCAGATGAGGAGGATAATCAAATAGACCCGTTAGAGCGCATAGTCGATGCAGCTGTTGATCAAGTCCAGCCAGAATATGAAGATAGAGTCTTAGCTTTAATGAACCAGGAAAACATCTCTGAATATGACGCTCGAGAAAGAACGTATAAAAGTATGAGAAGTATATATAGGAAAGCATTAACTGGCATCTTCACAGACAACGTACTGTGGATTCAAGCATTGAAAGATAATGATGTTTTTCAATCGATCAAGAAAACAGCTGATCTAGCTATGGAAAATGACGATTTTAATAGAGAAGAAGCATGGAAATATGCTTGTAATAAAAGAAAATTTCTGTTTGAGACAGTTCTGGATGATTACAATCCTCCACTGCTTACACACGAGGGACAACAAACTGCATGTTACACTTTCAAGAATGACTGAAAAAGACTGATATACCTTTGCTTTTTTATTTATATTTGCAAAAACAAAATTTAAAGATACCTTTGTTATGCATATGTGATTTACTGAACTGGACTTGTAAAATAAAAATTAAAAAAATCGTATAGTTCTCATAATTTTGCACCTGGTTAACAATTTAATACAGGTTAAAAGTAGCCTTTGCAAATACCCATGAAGCATAGAACAGTTTCAATTTACATGTATCGTGTAGCTTTTATTGATCTACAGTTCATCAAAGCGGAGGACAAGGTATGAAAATAATAGTATCACTTTTCATGTTTACATTTTCAAACGCAGAGTAGTACGCGTGCTGAGGTCATAAAAGAAATGATCAAAAATGTCGCCGTTAATATTATATTTTGAAACATGGTCTTACTCGTACAGATTTGTAAATTTTGAGGAAGACGTTCTTTAATCAACATATTAAAATAGCTCAAGGATATTCTTCTCTGGTTTAACTTGTTTACACACTTATTTAAATTAGACTTAAAGATATCCAGAAGTCATGTTTCACAAAAATATTTCACCTTTAGATATTAACTTCAAAACCTCATCAAATGAAGTTTACTTTACTAAATATTTAAATTAAGTAGCATACAGAGCTTCATTCATAATTAAAAGTCTTGATGTAACAACAGAGTGTTAAAAAACAGCTAGCTTTTTAGTGGTAGTATACATTTATATTGTTTTTACCTATTCATACATACGATGTGTATTATTTAATAAACCTAATGCATAGTCAGTACAAACAAACTTGTTAATTTCATGTTTACATAAACTATATGAAGTAAATGTTCATGTTTCTAAACACAAACTGAGCTTGTGGTCACTCAATGTCTGTATTACAAATTTTGTATTACTTTAGCATTTGAATGAAGCGATAAAATCTCAAAATAAGAAACACAAATGTGTCTCATATTAAAACATGTACATCTTTTAAAAATGAAGAGCGTGTTAAATAATACTGCATGAACAAAAATATACATTAGGAGTATTCGTACACACTACAGGATTGAATAAAGGATCGCTGACTGTATAAACATGATTTATAGCTTTAAAACAAAGGATCAAATAAACAGAGAGGGGTGGGGTGGGGGGGGGGGGGGGGGGGTAGATGGAGAAAATGATACCGCACTGACCGTTCAATGAATTCAGTGTTGGTATCTCTTATAGTCAAACGAGATAATTGGTACTTGTCAAAATAAATTTACTAATGTATTCTGTCGTATCTGAGCTAGTCCATAAAGTTTAGACATTCTTTTTGTAATTTTACAAATTTGATAAGAAAAAAGATAACAGAGAAGATTTGTACAAAGCTGAAGTGTCTATTAAATTTCAGTTTAAGGCTCAAAATTTGTAAGCATGATCCATTTGTACTTTGATCAAATTTCTTATACAGCTTGTAAGATTTGACTTTTGTACTTGCTGTGCTTTTTAAATAGTGATATTTTCCTACAATTTTTGTTGGAAAGGTGAAATAACCGTTTAGGAAAAAAAACTTTAAGGTAGTTTTGTACTTTTACAAAAGCAAGATTAAAAGGGTGTATGTTCTCCATGACGATTTGATAAAAGACATTGAGTCGTAAATCATTTGCCCTTCTTCTCTGATAATTCATGTGGGAGAGCTGGTGGTTTCATGAGGAGAACAGGTTTGTACTGGTAAAGAATCCAGGAACACTTGTTAGGTTTACTGTCCACCTTTACATGACTGAAATACTGCTGAAAAACGATGTTAAACCCGAAACAAACTTTGTATCAATAGATGTGGTAATGATGACAATAAAAATATACTTGTAACGTGTTATGCGGAAGTATTTAAAAACATAAGGTTTGTCACATTAGCAACACGGTCTGTCAAAAATTTTATATTCATAACAGCACTGTTATACAGAGTCATAAATTTGGCTGTCTGATAGTTTCATCAAGTATTGGTATATCCGATCACAGCAAATATAGGTATTTACAAGCATTGTATATAAAAATAATGAAGTCAAGTAATACGTTGGAATAATATTGAAACATATTCTCTAAACTAGGTGATACTTCATCACATTGTGTTTACAAAGGTAAAATTTGATCATTACCTTAATCAAGAATTTGATTGCATACTCAATATGGGTAAGGGACAAAATATAACGTCTTGATCTTTTCATTGATAAACATTTTATCAGTTTAAAAAATCTCAACTTGGAGTTTAATAGCAGATAAACATTCCATTGAAACGACGGGCACACATGTATAATCGATACACCTGTCCTGTTAAATTTTAAATTATCGCTGTGATAGTTTTCAAAATTGTTCACTAAAGTTTTGTTAAGATTTTTATACATGCTTTGCATTTTACATGGAGATATTTCCACACAACTTATGTGGGAATTGATAAAATAACCTGAAAATGGTATCGCATTTTTTATGAAACAAAGATAAACAATTTCTCTAAATATTACATATGTGTTTTTGTGTGCAGCACGCAACAGTTTATGAATAAGTATGTATAAAATAACACGAATTCATACAAAGCCCATATGGTAACTGTAACAAGTATTAGCATGGTAAATCACAGCATACGTTGGTGGTGTAAATGAATCGTTAGCATTACATTATATATATAATGATGTAAAGAGTCAAAACTCTAGCAAGATTAAAACTTACAACCTATAGGACAATAGTCTAAAGCTCTTTATATTACAGAGGTAATAAAATGTTTCAAAGTTCAATGGAATGTCACCATCTAAGGTTTTCAATAGTAATCAAAGCGTGAATAGCGTGAAATGGGGTCATGTTTTTAAAATAGTAATCAAAGCTCTGAAAGTCTGGAAAGGTTGATGTATATATATTAATGTAATTATGCAGTGCAACGTTTTCCTGTCATGTAAAAGGTTGTTTCTATGTCAAATATAAGCTTTATTATTACTTAATTGTTAAGCGGACCATTTACTGATATTTAAAGTTATGTTATATGTTTCAAAAAGTCATTCGAAGCTGTTTGATAAAAATGAAAGGAAAAGTGAATCGCCATCTTGGATTAAATGGTTTTAATGATTTTACTGCTTAGGTGGTTCAAAATTGTTATAAGCTGTCACCTTAGTCGTTCAGGTGGTTCAAAATGGCCGCGAGTCGCCATCTTGGATTTTGGTGGTTTAGGTGGTTCAAAATGGCCGCGAGTCGCCATCTTGGATTTTGGTGGTTCAGGTGGTTCAAAATGGCCGCGAAAATCCTGTTTTTACACTACTGTCGTGGCATCATGGCAAGGTCCTCTCTCAAATGTTATCAAATGCTTTGCTTGGATCCTTTTAGGGACTGCAAGAGATAAGAAACGAAAATCTCTAAAACTTTGTCTGAAGCATCCTTATACGGTCCTTGTCCCCTCCAATTTTTTAATTGGGTCATTAAGCTCCTTTTATTGGCCACTTTGGCTTGAAATAGAAATATAGCTGAAACTCGGTACACGTACCTTTAAATGAATTATTATGCTAAACTGTATTATGCATCTCCGTCAAACGTTGTAAGTACCATCATTTATAAATTGCCTGTAAGGGAATCTCCCTTTTTGTGACCGCTGGTGCTAAAATTAGAAAAAACCGCTTGGTGGATCTCAGTCAAGCTCGATATATAGCATTAGTGTCTTGTCCTCTTTTGACCCTTTAAGGGCTCACTAGAGCCTAAAATAAATTCAAGAAAACAATTTAAAATGACTTCCACTCATTCATGAATCACTTGATGGATCTTCACCAAGAATTATCTGTAGCATCACTCTAAGGGCCTCTCCCAATTCGTTCAAATGTTGAGAAGTAGTCCTTTTATAGAAATACATTACCTGAAAACGACTGTCTTCCATGAAATGCCTAATGAAATTTCATCATACGTGGTCTGTAGCATCATTATAATGCCTTCTCCCAGTTGAGATGGGGGTTCGTGACCCATTTCATGGGTCGCTAGAACTAAAAATATACAAACATTTTTACGACTTCCTTCCATGGGCTGTATGATGGATTTTAATCACAGTGGGTCCGTAGCGTCATTATAAGGTCCTCTCTCAAATTTGATCAGATGGGGCACTCGATCTCTTGAAGGATTTGCTAGAGCTAAAAACTAGAAAACTTCGCATGAGCTGCTTGGTGATCTTTGTCAAAGCTAGTCTGAAGCATCATTATAAGGTCGTCTCCGAAACTGATTTGGCCAATTTTAGGGACTGATAGAGCTTACGGTAGAAACACTTTTTAACGACTTAACAATTTAAAATGACTTCCACTCACTCATGAATCACTTGATGGATCTTCACCAAGAATTATCTGTAGCATCACACTAAGGGCCTTTCCCAATTTGTTCGAATGTTGGGAAGTAGTCCTTTTATAGAAATACATTACCTGAAAACGACTTCCTTCCATGAAATGCCTAATGAAATTCCATCATACGTGGTCTGTAGCATCATTATAATGCCTTCTCCCAGTTGAGATGGGGGTTCGTGACCCATTTCATGGGTCGCTAGAACAAAAAATATATAAACATTTTTACGACTTCCTTCCATGGGCTGTATGATGGATTTTAATCACAGTGGGTCCGTAGCGTCATTATAAGGTCCTCTCTCAAATTTGATCAGATGGGGCACTCGACCTTTTGAAGGATTTGCTAGAGCTAAAAGCTAGAAAACTTCGCATGAGCTGCTTGGTGATCTTCGTCAAAGCTAGTCTGAAGCATCATTATAAGGTCTTCTCCGAAACTGATTTGGCCCATTTTAGGGACTGGTAGAGCTTAAGGTAGAACTGTAATGTAATGAACCGGAATGTACATAAATTTTTTGTTTAAAATCTTTGTAAGTAAATCTTCATCAAACATGGTGTGTAACATTCTTAGCCACTATAATCCTCTGTTTTTATTAATTTAAAGAATGAATTAGTTTCTTTTGTACAAACAAAACAAACAAACATATTATACCGGATGAATTCATTTATTATATTTTTGCGTCTATCGAGTTTTTAACATCATTGACTTATTATGGGTACTGAAAAGTGACTAGCTGGTCCGGTAGGGGATATTCAAAAATTTCTGGACTCTTCAAAACTCCTTAGAATACACCGTCTACTGAAAGCAACGATTGTCATTACGGGTCCAATACCTGGGCTCAATATCACGAGAAAACTTAAGTAATTGCTTAGCTTTGGATATTGAGGATAAATACCACTTTGTTTGTATATGTAGATGTTACACTGATATTAGAAAGAAATATTTAAAAGCTTTTTATTATAAACATCCATCAGTATATAAATTTATACAACTTTTAAATACAACTAATAAAGCAGAACTTATTCACTTATCCAGATATGTTAAAGAAGCTCTTACTATTAGAAATGCACTTTTAAATGTTGAAGTCTAAATTTTCATGTTCATTCTCCATCAGATTATCATTATATTTGTTTAATTATATTTATTTTGTATCTATTGTTTGTAACTTGTCCTTTAGTTCATGTATATTTTCACGTTGACAGTATATATGTGAACTATGTGAATTAGGCGATGTACTACGTACAAGTCTAAATAAAATATCTGTTCTGTTCTGTTCTTATTACACTTGGTATTCTTACTGCGGAAGTAGACTGAATTTGATATCTCGGGATACTTTCAAAATAATTCGCTTTTATGATTATAAGTCAAATTACAAGATCATAAGGTTACATTAAAACCAAATCTGAATCGTTTAATTATTATGACTAAAACTATTTGCCTTATATTGATATATTTTCATTTAAAAGAAATATTGAATAAATTCGAAATTATACTAAATCTTTTACAACGAAGTAATGCTTTCGCAAAAAGAAATCTTATTGCATGATAGTAAACATTATTTCATAAAAACGAAATACTTATATATAAATGAGATGATGTTTGTAGTATCTGGTATTGATACGTGATATAATTTATAAACTTGGTGATATATAATATTATAGAAAATTCAAATTTTAGTATAGACAGGCTGAGTTGGAGTATAGTATTGATTTAAAATAAAAAATTTCAGCCATATCTGAAAATAGCAAAATATTTGCCGATTTCTTGTTTACATATCGCCAATCTGTCTCATTTAGAAGCTCTCGGGCGTGAAGTATAAGTTAGGATAAAATGTCTCAAGATTTTGATGATTAAGACGTTATTAAGACGTTATAAACATTTTGAACATTTCAACCGATTTTTACAATAAACAAATATTTGTGTGTGTTGCGGACAACTGATTTTGATATTTCTCTAGTGGTATTATCACAAATAAACAAATTGCAAGTTAAAAAAATAAAATTTCTATAAAAATGCAAAGAAAAGTATATTCATTACACTGCCAATGAGTTTATTATGACATTTAAAATCAGTTCATTACGCACATGGAATACAAGAAACTTGTTAAACCTTATTAAACTCCGGATATAATACATTTGTTTTGCAAGTCCCTAGGAAGTCCACTCTGATTGAAAATTTCTACAGTCGTTTGAAGATTTCGGTGATGCTGCCTATTTTACGGAATGGTTCTTGTACGGATCCAGAACTAAATTTAACATATGTATGAAACTTCAACGCTTCGCAGGTATTAGAGATTTTCAATTTAATTCGACGCGGACTACGGACAGCGGACTGCGTACTTACAGTAGGGGTTTTCTAAACCAGTGACCAGTAGGCATAGGACACTTCCAAGGTCAAATTCCGATCTTCATGCATACACATTAATTAATGATACTATAAGAACCGTAGTCATCATCGGGAAAATACACTAACTCATTTCAGTTCCGCATTTCTCACCTAAAACGTACAGTTCGATGACTGGTACCAAGCATTTTGAACAAACGGTTATTTATCTTCCACCGTGCAGTAGTATAATTGTCTCTATATTTCGCATTGCAGATAATTCAACATAGTAACGCAACAGAAAAAGAGCTGCTTGATCTTTCCTTATGAACATCCGGTCTTGAAGTCACATCAGTATGAGCATGTTAGGCGAAATGTGAACAAACTAAAACGGGGTGCAGCAAATTCACAGTTATAAAATAAAACTAGAAATGATGAATAAAATTTATCTGAGAAGTGATTTTGAATTTGAAGTCATGAATTGGTACACACTTGTATTGTTCATTTAATTGACATTGCACATTTACGCATGATCCATGCGGTTCGCTTATGGTTTCTCGAATGGCAATTATCGTTGGAAGCGAACGACATGGATCCTGACCAGACTGCCTAAATGCACTATATTGGTTCTCTCATGGAGCGGCTCATTTAGCTTTAAATGGGGAAGTTCTAATCCGAATATCTTTCAAAATTACATCATTCATAAACATTGTAAAAAAACAACATATATTGGAACCAATAGTGCATATCTATTTTGTGTGTTTTTCCAATTAAATCAAAAATAAAATCATTTGTCTACCATGTCTGATAATGGTTTTCGGTTTATAATAGAGAGTTTGAGATTTCAAACTTCGCCTTCCCCTTCAACGTCTCTCATATATATTTTGGGTAAAACGTCACCGATATGCGTGTATTTTATTTATATCACACGTTGCTACTAAAGTTTTCCATGTAATATCACGTAAGCCTAAGACTTCTCTTTATTACTATGCGAAATAAAAAGCTTAGTTTCAGGATTTCTGCTTATTAAGTTATTTGATTATCCATATATATAATTAGACTAAATTTGATGCGAAACACCATCAATAGTTATAAGAATAATGAAGTTTTGTATGGCTAATGATTTTAACTAAATACATTGAATTGAACCTGGAAGTATGAAGTTATCAACTGATTTTGAGAAACTTTGAGATTTTGTTCAAACTTTAACTTCTACGGCGTATTTGTGTCCCCAGACGGTATCGATCATACCAGATAGGCCTTTTTGTCGTATAAAGTGAAGTTTTGAACGTCCGAAGGTGTGATATCACGAAAGTCGAAACTTCATTCTTTTTACATCTACTCTGTCCACATACTCATCAAAGACTGAAATCGTGGTGGAGGCACATGGCATGAAAGTCATTTTACTTGAAAAATAAATAATTACGCGCGATTATCATTTAGTGGAACATTTTATTTTCACATCCAAATAAAATCAATCTGTTTCTGTCGGACACTTAATACGACAATTGCTTTTTAATCATAAACATAAAATGGTACTAGTAAGACGGAAATTCTTCTGAAGTATCGGACAATTTCAGATCTATGATATCATGATTCGGGAAGTTTCCTGTTAGCCGTATAGGATAACTCCATTCTTAAAATGCACGGAACCAGAGCCTGGCAGAGGGGCATTGTGGGTTAATTCCCTTTTGTTTTTTAAATTTTACAAAGAAAGTCGGTCTTGAAACTCGGTGTGACTCTACCCTACCCTACCCCCATCCCCCTTAAATTGGGTGACCCCCTCTTTAATGTTGGTGTCCCTCTAACCAAAATTCCTGGATCCGCAGATGCTTTACTTATAAAATAGTATATTAAAATCATATTGTGCTGTCTGAGAGTTTGGCATTATACAGAGTCATACAGAGTGTCATTATCACGATCATTATAGGTTATTAACTTTGTATGTGGATAAATGCACGAGTTCTGCAGCGGTAATATTGCGCGAATTTAGGAGCGCAAAATTGTCTGCGAACGAACGAGTGCATATATCCACATACAAAGTTGATAACCTTTTTATTACATATCCACTATCAAATGATTAATTTATATTTAAATTATCGTTCTGTCACGAAAGACAAAAAAAATCTCCGAAAACGCAATTAACTAATCGAACTGACGCGCATTAATATTTTCCGCGAAAATGACGTCAACTTGTTGTCGCAACGTGCGCGTGGACGCCATGGACATCACGCGATCCTTTCCATTACAACGTTAAGAAACCATTCCACGTCCTATATTAATCCAACTCATGACGTAATTATAACTTTCATTTCATTTCAATCTGATAAATTACTACATGCTAGTATCTAATAGGTCAGATTAATCAAAGTGTAAAAGTAAACAAAATGTTGCATAAATTACAAATTTAACAAACACACAATACCAACAAAAAATCTAAAGAAACGAGATCCGCAATGGACGCACCGTCAGGGGAGGTAACTAGGGTCACGGATTGGGACTAGTCCGATATGAAAGCGTTCAACGCCATGATATGGAAAAATATTGCACGAACGCGGTCCATTGAAACCCAATAGAAAATAATTTTAGGTATGTAATAATCATTTTCATTTCATCTCATGTATGATTTACAATCGTGCATTGTATACTGACTATACTGACATAATTTTATATAAAACCTAAATGTTTGGAGCAACACTAACGATTTTTTACATTGTTCACATTGTTTTATCGTCTGATTTCTTTTTCTTTTTGGTAATCGCTCTTATATCCATGATTATATTAATTGAAATGTTTTTTATTTAATTTTCATTTTTTCACTTCTAAAGCCGCTTGTAAAATTCCTACTCTTTCGGACAATTGGTATCAAAATGCACGAAAAAAAAACAATCATAATTACCGACAAATTGAATGGGCGGATTAAAAGAAGTAAGGTTCATTCTAATGTTTGAAATCTCAAGGAATTTTAATCGAACTTCAACTTTATACGTTAACTTCTCAAGAGACGTTGAAGGGGAAGGCGAAGGTTGAAATCTCAAACTCTCTAATAAAAGGGGGTACCCGGCCTTTAGCGAGCACCTTGCAAACATCAGGTGATAGTAAGAAAATGATAATCAATAGAGCGTACAAGTATAGGTATCGCGTAGTGTAATGCCGTTTTGAAATTTTAACTAAATGAAACAATAATATAAAATAAAGTCAGCACACTATTGTTCTTAGCATGCACGGATCTAGGCAATTTTCTCAGAGGAGGTCCGACAGAACTCTCACTATGACAAACATGTGTCTTTATACACTAAATAATTTGATTTCACTTGTGCGGATGCTAGCTGTTTACAAGTAAAAGGGTTGTCAATAAGTTTTTGTTGAACAGGCAGAAATAGAAAAGTAGCCGAACAGCTACAGGGTCTGGGGACATGCCTCCTCTCCCAAATCCCCGAAAAAAATTGAAATTCAGCGCTTCATTTACTGCATTATTAGGCATTTTAGAAGCATTTAAGAACACATTTTCCACTGCAATTTTATAAAAGAATACCCCTTATTTTCACGTTTTTAAGAACTCACCAGTTAAATTTGGGGAAAATGATACAATTAAGTTATCTAAAAGGTAAATTCTTTGTTTCTTTGAAATAATTAATATTAATATGATATATGTCAAGGTCGTATGTAGCAGCAGCCACATACACTTTGAATGCAGTCCTGTTCTTGCCTTTTCGAAGAACCGTTTTCATACCTTCTTCTCTTCTTTTCTTTTAGTCTTTTTGGGTTGTCTTCCTTGGATCCGCGCCTGTTAGTATTGACCTAGAAGGGGTGAGGGAACCAAATCCTTTCCGCCCATATCTGCCGAGCCTGAAAACATTGATATCAAAAGACAGTTGTATGTTATTCTATTTATCATGAAACACATACCTAGAACAATATATGTCCTCGTCTCGTCGTAAAGATTGACTTCTGACGCAGAAATTGATAAATTCATATTACACAGATTTGAACATTGATCCGCCCCTGAAACACTTGAACGAAACAATACTTCAGCCATACAGTACTTCGACAATCATAACCGAAATATGAAAAATCTAAGGTTTCATGAACTATCTTTAAAAGGTCTATCATATTTTGTTGGATTCCCAGTCATGTTGGTATTCATAGAAACCAGGATGCTGATATTGCAGTAAAGAAATCCCTGTTATTATCACAATCTAAATTGAAGTTACCACATACCGATTTTAGGCCCAGTATGATGATTTTTGTCCGATTGATATTGTTTAATATAAGGTTGCATTTATGTATCAAGAAATGCATAGAGTACATATGAAATTTAATTGACAATAAAAAGAAAATATTGTTAAGGCGGTCATTTTGAGTTTAAGATAACCGCCAATAATATGATGATACAAAATGTTGCAAATAGATTTTTAGAGACTGATTGTTTAAACTTTCGTAAAATATTGCAAAAGGTCTCAAACTCATAATTTGGATACTTCCTGCCCAATGTTGCTGCCTTTGTATGTAAAGTACATATAGTGCATGTCAATTTGTGGGAATATGGGCCGCCGTGAGAAAAATATTGAGAAATATAGAGACCTATACCACATTGTAGATTGAAGTGAGTTATCGTAATTTCCCATGTATCTCTTTCCAGACACGCGACTGGAAAAAGTTATGACGTCATAAATATGGCGGCTTAAGAGAAAATAAAAAAAAACGTAGGCTGCTGAATAATTACAGGTGACAACGTCTTTGAAAACTATGTTATGATTGCAAAATTGATATATTTAGTGAAGGTAATGTTATTCTAGCAGATAAAAAACACTTTTATGGAAAAGGATGGAATTCATTATGCTTAAAAAGAAAAACAATATTCATAAATATCAAAAATGACGAAAACGACTGAAAAACGATATTAAGTGAGCAAATGTCTATTTAATGGCGCAGTATGTTCGATTTAAAATAGAAATAGTCTGATAATCTATCACTACAATAGTCGATTAGCATAATTATATGTATCTATATACCCTTGTTATCTGTATGAGTGTGTCAGATCAGCTTAATGCCCCGACACTGTGGTCAGAACTCAAAATCAATAGAAAAAATATCTGTTTCAATTTTAAGAATGCTTTTTCTAATGCATTTACAGCTTGTTGTAAACTATTTTGTAGTGCAGATTCTCCTATTGAAATTGATAAATCCAATCAATTACTAATACTTCCCAGTAAAACTAAGTTAAAGACATCTACGAAAGGAATCATCAGAAGATTCCTCTAAGAATGTTTTTGTCTAGCATACTAGTGGTCTATGATGTCATCGTCGTTTAGCGCTACAGTATATTTACGTTTTACAGAAGAAAATTTATAATACTAAAAACTACACCTTAAGTCCTTTCAATGAACAGGATTTGGTCACTAATCACATCCCTTCATTTTGTATTTTCAAGCAAAGCTCGCATATATGATCAGCAATGTTATTTTCGATTCCTTAATTGCATATACAATTAGATTATGCTCGTTTCCTAGATAATTTAACCTCTAATACATGTACCACTTCTAATTTATTAAATCGTATAACTTCATGTCGAACTGATATTTACCTCATGTGAAAAAAAATATTGCGACAAAGTATATGCAGATTCTGAAAAAAAAATTCCCAGAAAAACTAAAATCCAGCAATTACATGGTGTGCTGTTCCGTCGTTTTATATGATTCCTTTACTCTTTATACCTACTTAACAAATAATCCAATGAATTACAAAGGAACTGCTTTAATTAAACGCCCTTTCTTGTGTATTTAATTTCAGTTAAGCCTTTTTCTGCTTGTAACATTGCTAAAAATAATTTCCATGTGAACCTGTGAGGCAGTTTGTCAAAGCATCTCCTTATTAAACGATGTCCGGTAAGGGAATGTAGTTTTTCGAGAGATAATAAGTAATCCATGAGAACTACTTCTGCCTAGATTGTCGTATGATTTAGAAAACGTTAAACACAGTTATGTGTGGCTACGATATGAAAAATAATTCACGCATTCTTGATGAAGTTTTCAAATACAAACAATCAGTTGTTGCTCGAACAGTTGTCATTTTTTATGTCAGGGAGGTGTAGTTATTAAATGAAACTAACAATTCAAAGACTACAATACTGCATCGCTTGGGATTGATATATCTCCATATCTCAAGTTAATTTACTGGATTTTTTCTCTATTCAGATGGGGATGTTCCCCATACAATCTTCTGCAATATATCAGCTTAGATAGCTATCTATTACTAGATACGTAGTTTGTCACAATCAGCTGTAGGTCATGTTGTTTGCCGGTTATATGCGACGTTTAATAAATACACTTTCCTTAGCTTTTATATAATCTTCATATATTTGCAAGAGCGTCTTTCAAGAATTCAATGAACGTTATCAATATGTCCTTTTACAGATATACTGCTATAATAATAACTATCAAGTGCAAAAATATTCTACTAAATTTCAAGATTGTAATTCAGACTTGTGTGGGTTATTTTTTTAAAGTTTAATAGCAATTTAAAAACACATCTGTTACTAAGTGTATCAAAACAGTAGTTATTTATCAATTTCAATGAAAAGTTTCACAAATGATGAAATGTTTTATCATATGCGGTTCTGACCCTCTTATTTGGAGATATGTTGCATATTCGGTCAGCTGGATGCTACACTTTCCTCTTTGATCGTGACCAACGAAAAAGTTGGACCACGCCATGATTGGTAGTTCTTAAAGGCCATTGGGACTGAGCCCTGTGATATATTTCTACTTTCCTGATTTGCCGGATCCTTAATAATGTTCTGCTGGTATTCTGCTTTCTGTAACGGTATGGAGAACGTGCGCAAATGATTTGTTAAAAGCTTTAAGAAGATTCCTTGAAAGTATAGAACGCAAATAATCAATGACAGTAAAGTTGGTAGGCAGTTGGTAGTTGGTAGTTGAACATTCGAATAACCAACTACTTACTAGTTGCCAGTTGGTTATTCAAAATGTATAAGCAAGTCTGATTACCTTTTAAAACATAATGATAAAAAATCATTCTTATCCATGTTTTGTTCTTTAATATTAATCTTCATTTCTTAAAATGCATTCAGCAGTCTCAAAAAGTACCTGGAGAGCCAGTTGCCAATTCGCGATATAATTCAGAAAAGCTTCTTTTTTCAGTCACAAATGGATAAAATCATTCAATATGACATTTTATATGGTCTTTCATATCACTATCTGACACTTTCAATGTAAAGATCAGTCTTGGAAACACTCAGGAGGCCAGTTCCCAAATTTCGCGTGTGAATAAACCAACTGCCTACTGGTAGGCATTTGGGTTTATTCGACATTTTACATACAGTCAGTGTTTTGGTAGAACATGATAAAAAAATATTCTAACCCTTGTTTTTATTTAAAATGAAAATTTAGTTATTTCTTTCAATGCATTCAGCATCTCAAAAGCCAACCAGGAGACCCATTTGCCAATTCGCGATATGTTTCAGAAAAAGCCGATTTTTCAGATACATTAATAAAATAGTTCAATTTACATATATTTTGTTCTTTGTATCAATACCCGACAATTTCAACGTATAGGTCCGTCTTGGAAACCCTCAGGAGAGCCAGTTGCCAATTCGCGTGCGAATAACCAACTGCCTTCTGGTAGGCAGTTGGTTATTCTACATTTTACAGACAGTCATAGTTTTGGTCGAAAATGATAAGAAAATAAATGTAGTCCTTGTTTCGTTCTTTAATGTTAATATTTATTCCTTTCAATGCATTCAACAGTCTCAAAATGCACCAGGAGAGCCAGTTGCCAATTCGCGATATGTTTCAGAAAAGTCGATTTTTCAGACACATATGCATAAAATAATTCAATTTTACATATATTTTATTCTTTCATATCAATATCAGACACTTCCAACGTATAGGTCAGTCTTGGAAACACTCAGGAGAGCCAGTTGCCAATTCGCGTGCGAATAACCAACTGCCTACTGTTAGGCAGTTGGTTATTCGACATTTTACTGACAGTCATTGTTTTGGTAGAACATGATAAAAAAATCATTCTAACCCTTTGTTTTGTTGTTTTATGTTAGTATTTATTCTTTTAAATGTATTCAACAGTCGCAAAACGCACCAGATGCGCCAGTTGCCAATTCGCGATATGTTTCAGAAAAGCCGATTTTTCAGACACAAATGAATAAAATAGTTCAATTTTACATATAGTTTGCTCTTTCTTACCCAATTATCCGGACACTTTCAACGTATGGGTCAGTCTGGAAACACTCAGGAGAGCCAGTTGCCAATTCGTGTGCGAATAACCAACGGGCCTACTGGTGGGCAGTTGGCTTTTCCCGCATTTTTAAAAGACAGTCATTGTTTAGGTCGATAATAATAAAAATATCAAGCTAGTCCTTGTTTCATTTTTAATGTTATTATTTATTTCTTTCAACGGATTCAAAGTCTCAAAATGCACCAGGGGACCCAGTTGCCAATTCGTGATATGTTTCAGAAAAGCCGATTTTTCAGACACATATGCATAAAATAATTCAATTTTACATATATTTTGTTCTTTCTTATCAATATCCGACACTTCCCACGTATAGGTCAGTCTTGGAAACACTCAGGAGAGCCAGTTGCCAATTCGCGTGCGAATAACCAGCTGCCTACTGGTAGGCAGTTGGTTATTCGACATTTTACAGAAAGCCATTGTTTTGGTAGAACATGATAAAAAAATTCATTCTAACCCTTGTTTTGTTATTTTATGTTAGTATTTATTCTTTTAAATGCATTCAACAGTCTCAAAATGCACCAGGTGAGCCAGTTGCCAATTCGCGATTTGTTTCAGAAAAGCCGATTTTTCAGACACATAAGAATAAAATAATTCAATTTTACATATATTTGGTTCTTTCGTATCAATATCCGACACTTTCAACGTATAGGTCAGTCTTGGAAACACTCAGGAGAGCCAGTTGCAAATTCGCATGCGGATAACCAACTGCCTACTCGTAGGCAGTTGGTTATTCGACATTTTACAGACAGTCGAAATTCGACATTTTACAGATTTGGTCGAAAATGATAAGAAAATGAATCTAGTCCTTATTTCGTTCTTTAATGTTAATATTTTTTCCTTTCAATGCATCAACAGTCTAAAAAACCCACCAGGAGAGCCTGTTGCCAATTCGCGATTTATTTCAGAAAAGCCAATTTTTCAGACACATATGCAAAAAATTTAATTCAGTTTTACATATATTTTGTTCTTTCATATCAATATCCGACACTGTCAACGATAGGTCATCTTGGAAAACACCAGGAGAGCCAGTTGCCAATCGCGTGCGAATAACCAACTGCCTACGGGGTAGGCAGTTGGTTATTCGACATTTTACAGACAGTCGGTGTTTAGGTCGAAATGATAAATAATTCATTCTTATTCTTGGTTGTTTTAATGTAATTTTTATTCCTTTAAATGAAATTCAAAGCTGAAAATGCACCAGGAGAGCCAGTTGCCAATTCGCGATATGTTCAGAAAAGCCTTTTTCAGACACATATGAATAAAATAATTCAATTTACATATATTTTGTTCTTTCGTATCAATATCCGACACTTCCAACGTATAGGTCAATCTTGAAGCACTCAGGAGGGGCCAGTTGCCAATTCGCGTGCGAATAACCAACTCCCTACTGGTAGGCAGTTGGTTATTCGACATTTTTACTGACAGTCATTCTTTTGGTAGAACATGATAAAAAAATTCATTCTAACCCTTGTTTTGTTGTTTTATGTTAGTATTTAGTCTTTTAAATGCATTCAACAGTCTCAAAATGCACCAGGAGAGCCAGTTGCCAATTCAAGATATGTTTCAGAAAAGCCGATTTTTCAGACACATGTGCATAAAATAATTCAATTTTACATATATTTTGTTCTTTCAGTATCAAATATTTTCCACAAGTAGATACATCTAGGGAACACCATTGTATGTCAGTTGTCAATTCGCTTGTGAATTACCAAATGCCTACTGGTAGAAAGTTAGTAAATCGATATTTTCAAGAAAGTCCATTTTAGTCTAAAAATGAAAAAAAATGTCGTTTTTGAAGCATTTTTTTTTTTTTATTAAAATCTATGCATTCAGTAGTTCTTCGAAGGCATGGAGGGATCCAGTTGCCAATTCGCAACATTTTTCAGAAAATCTGTTTTTACACACATAAACCATACAGTAATGTTTTAATTATAATAATTGTTATTATCTTTTTTTTATCAATATCAAACATTTTCACCAAGTAGACCAGTCTTGGGAACATTAAGGAGAGTCAGTTGCTAATTCGCGTGCGCAGTTGGTTATTCGACATCTCGTAAATGAAATTAACATTAGCTTCAAATTCAACGATTTGAAATTTGAATTTTGAACTGACTAACTACAAGAAACCAATTAGGGGTCATGCCTACTTTTGAAACAATTAACTTATCACCATAGCAGTAAAATTCCAGACCCCTGTAGAGTTATGGGGTCACAGGAGTCACAATTATGTATTGTGATGTTTTTGTATCTGGGTGATTTTGATCTGAACCCCGATTGTTAACAGTAGAATGTGTTTCGGGTAATGTCGCAGATGAAAGGTAAGTGTTTATATATATATATATATATATATATATATATATATATATATATATATATATATATATATATATATATAAAAAAAAAAAAAAAAAAAAAAAAAAAAAAAAAAAAACGGTCCCTAATTCCTCATACGATATATATAATATCTTATGCGTTTTGTATTTTCTAATTAAACACTGATATTTGATACTATTTATTATCTGAAATATATATAGTACTATTTGAATGTACTTTCAGATTCTATTTTGTCATAATAAACTGCAAAACCAAGATTAAATACATAGTGAAAAATGCATTTTTCCTGTTTGCAGCCTTTTAAAAAACTTGCTTTCTTTAATTTTATTTCTTATTGGCATTTTAAATATGATACTAATGCACAGACAATAGAATTAATATATTTTGATAATATTGAGATAAGATTCAAGAGCATTAACATTGTTATAATGTGGCAATATTTATGTTGTTAGATAAATATATTGGCATGTGGATTTTATTTTTTTGGAGGGGCAGGGGGGGGTCTGAATTTTGGGTTTATTTAGTGTAATATACAAGGGGAAAATTTTCTCGTGACTGTTTTGCTCGGTCCCTTCCTTTGTTATAACTATGCAATACTAAATGTAGACATGCCTAGCGAAGGGAGCGGGAAATTTCACACTTTAAGCTTAAATCTCCCAAACCACCAATAACGATTATGTTACGTGTGCGGAAATTTTTGTTTTTCGCCAAGAGATGACCTAAGAGGGTTTAAATTTTTTTAATGGATTTTGCGCGCGGAACGAACAAAAATTCAAACTTGTGGCTTTTTATCAGCTTTCATTTTCATATACCAATTGAGTTCGTTCAAATACCATTACATAAATTAAGTACTTCTTTATTTAAAGCGGATATTTTTAAAAAAAACAACAAAAAAAAAAAAAAAAAAACGGTCCCTAAATCCTCATACGAAGTTTGCGCTGCCGTATAATAGGGTCGTTATTAGTTTAAATATGAAGAGGATATTTGATAATATATTCATTAGTCATTATGCGTATGGATTGTTCATTATATAGAGTAGTTTGCCTTTGTAAAATAGGTCAAAGCGGAAGTGCATTTACTACATCATATATCAGGTCCTAGATTGCTAAGACGATGCATGTCATTAACATTACCCCCAAAGTAAATAAATGGACATTAACACTCAGCAGCGGGACTATAGTTTACGGCGTGGTCAACTTGGTAATTACACTGGACAGTTTTGTGAAATAATTAAAAGGGAAATTTGTGTAAAACAAAAATTGTTATATGAGCTGCACCATGAGAAAACCAACATAGTGTGTTTGCGACCAGCATGGATCCAGACCAGCCTGCGCATCTGCACAGTCTGGTCAGGATCCAAGCTAGCTGTTCACTTTCAAAGTCTATTGAAATTTAGAGAAACCGTTAGCGAACAGCATGGACCCTGACCAGACTGCGCGGATGCGCAGGCTGGTCGGGAAATCCATGCGGGTTTCGCATACCCACTATTTGTTTTTCGCATGGCGCGGCTCATTATGATATAGTAGAATTATATAAATCATAAATTTTAAAAACCCCTCAACTCGACTATTACTTATTGAAAATCAAAGCAATAACCAAAATTTGTGAATTAAATTACATTTAAATTATAATTAAAAATGAAACGACGTACAGAAAGGTAAATGAGTGTTGCATATCAGATTTGTTTACAAATACTATACTACAACAAAAGCACTGATTCTCTTAATAATCAATGAAAATATATAACTCTTTTTCTCTTTTGTAGTCTATATATTGCTGGTATTAGCAATAGTGACTACAATTTCACTAACAGTTTGTTTTTCGGCATTTTTAAAGAAGACCAGTGTTTTGTTTATTTATCCTTTTTTTTTTGTCTTTTTTCGTTTTCAACATTTTGTTCCGATTTGGAAGGTTAATTTTCTCGGGGGTTAGCAACTGGTTTGATCGGCCTTTAACTGAAAATCTTTCAATTTTACAATGGCCTCTAAACCCTGTCCTGAAATGAACTTAGGTTTTTTTTAACCCCAGTCAGATGTTCAGCCCGATGAACTCTGCACTGTTTAAATTCCGATGCGTAATATCCCATTAGCACAACCGATTTATGACCTAAGATTCCTCGTCCAGCTTGATTTATGACTTGAAACGTCTTGAAACTCGATCTCTTAAACGGTGTTATTGAACTTGCAGCTTTGTTTTCCCGAGGATTTTCATTGGTGACTTGCTGCCGTGTGAATATATTTAATGGTATGCAGTTGGTTATTTTACATTTGTCAAAAATTCACTATTTTGGTCGAAAGTCATAGAAGTATTCAATATTAATAGATATATCCATTTAAACATTTAGTTTGTACTTACAAATCAAATCTGGACACTTTCATTTGGAAACATTCAGGAGAGCCCTTGGCGTGCAAAAGAACAACTACCTACTTGTAGTCGGCATTAAATCTCACGCATTGAGTTTACGGATACATTGAATGTACACTAGTAAAACCTATGTTAAACCTAACCCGAACCTTTAGTCAGTATATAGAACACAATAGAACAAACAATACGGCGTATATTAAATAGGGCAAATTTAATGTTGACGCGTACATGTAGCAGTAAGATTGTTGATGCCATTTTCAGAAAGTCATTTTTTTCAGTCGAAAATTAAATAAAATATTAATCGGTTCAAATAACATTCCTAGTCTTTCCAAGACCCGGAGAGCAAGTGTCGTTTCATAAAACCCTTTTTTTTTCAGACATAAGGCGTTTAAAAAAATTTTTTTTTAATGCATTTAAAGGAAAAAATTACATTCAAAAACAAACAAGGATAAGAATGAATTATTATCATTTTCGACCTAAACACTGACTGTATGTAAAATGTCGAATAACCAATGCCTACCAGTAGGCCCGTTGGTTATTCGCACGCGTAAGCAACTGGCTCTCCTGATGTTTCCAAGACTGATCTATACGTTGAAAGTGTCGGATATTGATATGAAAGAACAAAATATATGTAAAATTGAATTATTTTATGCATATGTGTCTGAAAAATTGGCTTTTCTGAAATATATCGCGAATTGGCAACTGGCTCTACTGGTGCATTTTGAGAATGTTGAATGCATTGAAAGGAATAAATATTAACATTAAAGAACGAAACAAGGACTAGATTCATTTTCTTATCATTTTCGACCCCAAAACTTGACCCGTCTGTAAAATGTCGAATAACCAACTGCCTACCAGTAGGCAGTTGGTTATCCGCATGCGAATTGGCAACTGGCTCTCCTGAGTGTTTTCCAAGACTGACCTATACGTTGAAAGTGTCGGATATGATACAAAGAACCAAATATATGTAAAATTGAATTATTTTATGCACATGTGTCTGAAAAATCGTCTTTTCTGAAACAAATCGCGAATTGGCAACTGGTTCACCTGGTGCATTTTGGGACTGTTGAATGCATTTAAAAGAACAAATACTAACATAAAATAACAAAACAAGGGTTAGAATGAATTTTTTTATCATGATCTACCAAAACAATGGCTTTCTGTAAAATGTCGAATAACCAACTGCCTACAAGTAGGCAGTTGGTTATTCGCACGCGAATTGGCAACTGGCTCTCCTGAGTGTTTTCAAGACTGACCTATACGTTGAAAGTGTCGGATATTGATACGAAAGAACAAAAGATATGTAAAATTGAATTATTTTATTTATATGTGTCTGAAATATCGGCTTTTCTGAAACATATCGCAAATTGGCAACTGGCTCTCTTGGCTCATTTTGAGACTGTTGAATGCATTTAAAAGAACAAATAGAATGATTTTTTATCATGTTCTATCAAAACAATGACTATCTGTAAAATGTCGAATAACCAACTGCCTACCAGTAGGCAGTTGGTTATTCACACGCGAATTGGCAACTGGCTCTCCTGAGTGTTTCCAAGACTGACCTATAGGTTGGAAGTGACGGATATTGATACGAAAGAACAAAATACATGTAAAATTGAATTATTTTATGCGTATGTGTCTGAAAAATCGGCTTTTCTGAAACATATCGCGAATTGGCAACTGGCTCTCCTGGTGCATTTTGAGACTATCGAATGCATTTAAAGGAATAAATATTAACATTAAAGAACGAAACAAGGACTAGATTGATTTTTTTTACTATTTTCGACCAAAACTATGACTGTCTGTAAAATATCGAATAACCAACTGCCTACCAGTAGGCAGTTGGTTATTCGCACGCGAATTGGCAACTGGCTCTCCTGAGTGTTTCCAAGACTGACCTATACGTTGAAAGTGTCGGATATTGATACGAAAGAACAAAATATATGTAAAATTGAATTATTTTATGCATATGTGTCTGAAAAATCGGCTTTTCTGAAACATATCGTGAATTGGCAACTGGCTATCCTGGTGCATTTTGAGACTTTTGAATGCATTGAAAGGAATAAATATTAACATTAAAGAACGAAACAAGGACTAGATTGATATTTTTATCATTTTCGACCAAAACTATGACTGTCTGTAAAATGCCGGATAACCAAATGCCCACAAGTAGGCAGTTGGTTATTCGCACGCGAATTGGCAACTGGCTCTCCTGAGTGTTTCCAAGACTGACCCATACGTTGAAAGTGTCCCGGGTATTGGTACGAAAGAACAAAAGATAATGTAAAATTGAATTATTTTTTTTATATGTGTCTGAAATATCGGCTTTCTGAAACATATCGCGATTGGCAACTGGCTCTTTGGTTTATTTTTAGACTGTTGAATGCATTTAAAATAATAAATACTAACACTAAAGAACAAAACAAGGGTTAGAATGATTTTTTTATCATGTTCTATCAAAACAATGACTGTCTGTAAAATGTCGAATAACCAACTGCTTACCAGTAGGCAGTTGGTTATTCGCACGCGAATTGGCAACTGGCTCTCCTGAGTGTTTTCAAGACTGACCTATACGTTGAAAGTGTCGGATATTGATACGAAAGAACAAAAGATATGTAAAATTGAATTATTTTATTTATATGTGTCTGAAATATTGGCTTTTCTGAAACATATCGCAAATTGGCAACTGGCTCTCTTGGCTCATTTTGAGACTGTTGAATGCATTTAAAAGAACAAATAGAATGATTTTTTATCATGTTCTATCAAAACAATGACTATCTGTAAAATGTCGAATAACCAACTGCCTACCAGTAGGCAGTTGGTTATTCACACGCGAATTGGCAACTGGCTCTCCTGAGTGTTTCCAAGACTGACCTATAGGTTGGAAGTGACGGATATTGATACGAAAGAACAAAATACATGTAAAATTGAATTATTTTATGCGTATGTGTCTGAAAAATCGGCTTTTCTGAAACATATCGCGAATTGGCAACTGGCTCTCCTGGTGCATTTTGAGACTATCGAATGCATTTAAAGGAATAAATATTAACATTAAAGAACGAAACAAGGACTAGATTGATTTTTTTTACTATTTTCGACCAAAATTATGACTGTCTGTAAAATATCGAATAACCAACTGCCTACCAGTAGGCAGTTGGTTATTCGCACGCGAATTGGCAACTGGCTCTCCTGAGTGTTTCCAAGACGGACCTATACGTTGAAAGTGTCGGATATTGATACGAAAGAACAAAATATATGTAAAATTGAATTATTTTATGCATATGTGTCTGAAAAATCGGCTTTTCTGAAACATATCGTGAATTGGCAACTGGCTATCCTGGTGCATTTTGAGACTTTTGAATGCATTGAAAGGAATAAAATATTAACATTAAAGAACGAAACAAGGACTAGATTGATATTTTTATCATTTTCGACACAAAACAATGACTGTCTGTAAAATGCCGAATAACCAACTGCCTACAAGTAGGCAGTTGTTATTCGCACGCGAATTGGCAACTGGCTCTCCTGAGGTTTCCAAGACTGACCTATACGTTGAAAGTGTCGGATATTTTGGGACGAAAGAACAAAAGATATGTAAAATTGAATTATTTTATTTATATGTGTCTGAAATATCGGCTTTTCTGAAACATATCGCGAATTGGCAACTGGCTCTCTTGGTTCATTTGAGACTGTTGAATGCATTTTAAAAGAATAAATACTAACATTAAAGAACAAAACAAGGGTTAGAATGTTTTTTTATTTATGTTTTTATCAAAACATAAATGTCTGTAAAATGTCGAAAACCAACTGCTTACCAGTAGGCAGTTGGTTATTCGCACGCGAAAATTGCAACTGGCTCTCCTGAGTGTTTCCAAGACTGACCTATACGTTGGAAGTGACGGATATTGATAAGTAGAACAAAATATATGTAAAATTTAATTATTTTTGCGTATGTGTCTGAAAAATCGGCTTTTCTGAAACATATCGCGAATTGGAAACTGGCTCCCCTGGTGCATTTTCAGACTTTTGAATGCATTTAAAGGAATAAAAATTAACATTAAAGAACAAAACAAGGATAAGAATAAATTATTGATCATTTTCGAAGAAAATATGTGTAAAATTGAATTATTTTATGCGTATGTGTCTGAAAAATCGGCTTTTCTGAAAGATATCGCGATTTGGCAACTGGGGTCCCTGGTGCATTTTGAGATTATCGAATGATTTAAAAGGGGAAAAAATATTAACATAAAAAACGAAAAAAAGGACTAGATTGTTTTTTTTTTATTTTTTTCGACCTAAACTATGACTGTCTGTAAATACCGAATAACCAACTGCCTACCAGTAGGCAGTTGGTTATCGCACGCGAATTGGCAACTGGCTCTCCTTTAGTGTTCCTAGACTGACCAATACGTTGAAATTTTGGATATTTATTACAAAAGAACAAAATATATGTAAAATTGAATTATTTTCTTCATATGTGTTTGAGAAATCGGCTTTTCTGAAAACATATTTGCGAATTGGCAACTGGCTCTCCTGGGGGCATTTTGAGAATGTGAAAGCATTTAAAAAAATAAATACTAACATAAAACAACAACAAAACAAGGGTTAGAATGAATTTTTAATCATGTTCTACCAAAACAATGACTGTCAGTAAAATGTTGAATAACCAACTGCCTACCAGTAGGCAGTTGGTTATTCGCACGCGAATTGGCAACTGGCTTTCCTGAGTGTTTCCAAGACTGATCTATACGTTGAAAGTGTCCAATATTGATATGAAAGAACAAAATTTATGTAAAATTGAACTATTTTATGCATATGTGTCTGAAAAATCGTCTTTTCTGAAACATATCGCGAATTGGCAACTGGCTCTCCTGGTGCATTTTCAGACTTTTGAATGCATTTAAAAAAGGAAATAAAAATTAACATTAAAGAACAAAACAAGGATAAGAATGAATTATTTATCATGTTCTACCAAAACAATGAATGTCAGTAAAATGTTGAATGACTAACTGCCTACGAGTAGGCAGTTGTTTATTCGCACGTGAATTGGCAACTGGCTCTCCTGAGTGTTTCCAAGACTGACCTATACGTTGAAAGTGTCGGATATTGATACGAAAGAACAAAATATATGTAAAATTGAATTATTTTATGCATATGTGTCTGAAAAATCGTCTTTTCTGAAACATATCGCGAATTGGCAAATGGCTCTCTTGGTTCATTTTGAGACTGTTGAATGCATTTAAAAGAATTAATACTAACATAAAAAAAACAACAAAACAAGGGTTAGAATGAATTTTTAATCATGTTCTACCAAAACAATGACTGTCAGTAAAATGTGGGAAAAACCAACTGCCTACCAGTAGGGAGTGGTTATTCGCAAAGCGAATTGGCAACTGGCTCTCCCGAGTGTTTCCAAGACTGATCTATACGTTGAAAGTTTTCGGATATTGATATGAAAGAACAAAATTTATGTAAAATTGAAACTATTTTATGCATATTGTCTAAAAAATCGTCCTTTCTGAAACATATCGCGAATTGGCAACTGGCTCCCCTGGTGCATTTTCAGACTTTTGAATGCATTTAAAGGAATAGAAATTAACATTAAAGAACAAAACAAGGATAAGAATGAATTATTTATCATGTTCTACCAAAACAATGAATGTCAGTAAAATGTTGAATGACCAACTGCCTACGAGTAGGCAGTTGGTTATTCGCACGTGAATTGGCAACTGGCTCTCCTGAGTGTTTCCAAGACTGACCTATACGTTGAAAGTGTCGGATATTGATACGAAAGAAACAAAATATATGTAAAATTGAATTATTTTATGCATATGTGTCTGAAAAATCGTCTTTTCTGAAACATATCGCGAATTGGCAACTGGCTCTCTGGTGCATTTTGAGACTCTTGAATGCATTGAAAGGAATAAATATTAAAAATTAAAGAAAGAAACAAGGATAGATTGATATTTTTATCATTTTCGACCAAAACTGTGACTGTCTGTAAAATGCCGAATAACCAACTGCCTACCAGTAGGCAGTTGGTTATTCGCACGCGAATTGGCAACTGGCTCTCCCTAGTGTTTCCAAGACTGATCTTTATGTTGAAAGTGTCAGATATTGATATAAAAAACCATATAAAATGTCATATTGAATGATTTTATCCATTTGTGACTGAAAAAAAGCTTTTCTGAAACGTTGCAAGTGTCGGATATTGGTACGAAAGAACAAAAGATATGTAAAATTGAATTATTTCATTTATATGTGTCTGAAAAATCGGCTTTTCTGAAATATATCGCGAATTGGCAACTGGCTCTCCTGGTGCATTTTGAGACTCTTGAATGCATTTAGAAGAATAAATACTAACATAAAACAACAACAAAACAAGAGTTAGAATGAATTTTTAATCATGTTCTACCAAAACAATGACTGTCAGTAAAATGTTGAATAACCAACTGCCTACCAGTAGGCAGTTGGTTATTCGCACGCGAATTGGCAACTGGCTCTCCCTAGTGTTTCCCAAAACGATCTTTATGTTGAAAGTGTCAGATATTGATATAAAAAACCATATAAAAGTCATATGAATGATTTAATCCATTTGTGGACGGAAAAAAGCTTTTCTGAAACATACGGTCTCAAGGTACTTTTGAGACGCTGAATGCATTTTAAAAAATAAAAATAATCATTAATATTTAAAAAACAAAACATGGATTAGAATTATTTTTTATCATTATGTTTTAATAGGTAATCAGACTGCTTATACATTTTGAAAACCAACTGGCAACTAGTAAGTAGTTGGTTATTCGAATGTTCAACTACCAACTACCAACTGCCTACCAACTTTACTGTCATAAATAATCAAGAAAATAGAAGACTTGGTTTGACTAAGTTTGTTCCTTAGAGGTTTAGAAAGGTGAAAAAAATCTCATGCCCTTTAGCACCAGCTTAAGCTGAATTATAATATAATGATATTTAACGAACTTCCTAATACTAAAGGACAAGAGGCTATTTACATAATAATTAATGTAGATATTTACTCGATCATTTTTGTGTTTCAATTAATAGTGCCCTCAGTTTCCCTTGCGTGAATAAGGCACTCAGCAGTCGGGGCATTAAGTTTACGTATAATGTTCTATAACACTGGAATATGGTGGAGATATAGAGTGTGAGCATTATTGCCAAACTTCTGTTTAAGCACACCAGCATTGTTTTGCAACTGACAGTTCCAAGGCTTTGCCGCACTACGTTCGAAAGAATGATGAAAGAAAGAAAATGAAATGATTATCCCCTGCCCCTGATGCCCCTCCTCCTGCAATTAGCTAAACATAATTACGGAAAGCCAATAATAAACGTTTAAATGCAGGTTTGATAAATAATATTGTTTATAGATACTTTTGTTATTGCGGAGCTGAAGACGAATTAAGTAAAACGCTTTCAGTGTTGATGCCAAATTTGAATGCATATGATTAACCAGTAATTCTGAGTAATTAAGTCGACTATTATGAATCTAACTTTAAGAAAATATCTGTTAAATTTCCACCGGCATAGTCGTCTTGATCGTACTTAAATCTTGTTTATATGAAATTGCAAACAATGCAATGTAATATGCACATGTTCTAATAATAACAGCATAGACAATTACTTGTGCCGACATTGATTTGTATTGCATTTTCGACAAAATACTTTCCTTCTAGGTACTGATTAAAACCAGATATTAATAATGTATTTTCCCTTATTGTATGTTATATTTCTTGTAACGTTTCGAAATAATCTTAGTTCAGATTCAACGCCATAAGATTAGTCGAAAATATTTTATTTCAAGAGGTAGAAGCGACATGTAAAAATGCATTGTAAATTAGGTCGGTGGGGTACAAAATAAACAATTAAAATAACTTAAACAAACTTTCTACTGAGAAAGTGCAAATATAATATATTTGATATGTCCAATTGGCTTGTTTATTAACATCATATCCGATGATGAGCAATTTTACTAATATTTTCAATCATTATTCAGCAGTATTATTTTCGTAAACGGTCGCCATATTGATGACGTCATTTCCGGATCCAGTCGCGGTCGCCAGAAGAGATACATACATATTATTTTTGTCTTGGACCAAGGAATAATTTGGTATACGTGGCTATATTTCTCAACTACTTTCGAGCGGGATTACGAATGGCCGTGGACTAATATGATCGTGTGTTTCATGGGTGAATATAAATCTGGTATCATAATGAAAATGAGCTGCACATTTTACACAACGCAGAAATAGAAATAATTAATCCAGTGTATAATGTTACACGCATCTCCTCTGTTTGTTTAAAGAAGACCTAAAGACAAAGACGGGGCCGTGGTCTTAGAACGTGGCTCTTCATACTTGCTCTTTACTTTGCTAGGTTCTTTTGTACCTTTTGTGTTACATCAATAATATACTATAATCTCTTACATCTGTATTAAGGAGGTAAGTTACCTTGTTACCAGGGTAAATTCAAATTAGTTGAACCGCAGTAATTTTTTGTATTTCGTGTGATATGATGATTTTACTGCTACAATCTCAAGTTCGTTTATCTCTGTCCCTTCAAGTTCAATCTTTTACCAGGTCTGAAGAACATGACCCTCCAAAGATATTTTATATTGAAAGAAGAAGGAAAATACAGACATTTAACACTTTTCATTGTATTTATGTTTCATTGATTTCCGTAGAAGTGTGCATAATTGATAATTTTACTAGTATGCGCGTTAGCTTTCTAATAAACACTTAAAATGTATATGTCGCGAGGCTCGTGTTTCCATGGTAACGCATTTTCTCTCATTTTTAAACAACTATTATAAAAACAGGTTTTTTCGACGGCTTCAGTGTCATTCTGTTAATGACCAACATGGATTATTTGGGTAATACTATTAGCAAAATACCACGCACTTGACATGGTACCCTATTTTTCTTAGAGTTTAAAGTAACCATGGCAACAGAGATGTTTAAAATAGCTTCTAT
Organism: Mercenaria mercenaria; assembly: GCF_021730395.1. Classification (NCBI taxonomy): domain Eukaryota; kingdom Metazoa; phylum Mollusca; class Bivalvia; order Venerida; family Veneridae; genus Mercenaria; species Mercenaria mercenaria. Next base: position 9,860,997 of record NC_069379.1, read on the forward strand.
CTTGTTTTTTGACGTAATTTCTTATAAAAAATATTGAATAAAGTTATCTTTCTTGTTAATGTAGCTTCAAAACATTATTTCTAACGTAAGTTATATTTTCGTGTTATTTGCATTTATTCAAACAAATTTCACAGCTTTAGATACTAACAGCAGTATCCTTCGTCTGGCATTTTTCATGGAAAAATCGTTCGGCATGCTGCTATTATTCTCATGGATATTGTTGAAATGAAAATAAAAAGACCAGAGTTAACGCTTTTGAATTTTACATTTAGATAGGTCATGGACTTCGTTTCCATGGTAACATCAATTCAATTCAAGAAACCACAATTTTCTGCTGAAATTTGAACAATTTTAGATCTTAGTTTTAGTATATTAGGAAACAAATTATCGACGGAAATTGAAAAACAGGTATTACAAATCAAACAGGTAATTTTTTATATGAAAATGGCCGTAACAAGTAACCTTTCACCTAACAATATTCCAAATAATATTGATTACCATCATCCATTTTCTTACATTCCGCCAAACATTTCAATATAACTACATAAAAGAAGCAAATTATTGATTAGTATTCAGAGCAAAAGACTCATAAAAATATTTCAGCAAATAATGGTTATTTGAAAATAGTTCAAATAAAGAAAATGCACAGAATTACCTACTTTTAAAATAAAAGCTAATATTTTTGCGCGGTAACTGACACGTAACGTCATGACGTCAGTGACGTCATTTTAAGGCAACATTGTTTTGGAGCGTTTCTTCGGCAATTTATTCATTATTTCTGCATTATTAAACCATAAAGCATCAGATCTGAGACAGGTTCATGATTTATTTTCAGAAGAATGGATATACAAACACATTTAGTATGTCGTAAACGTCGTCGTAAATCGCCACGCTAGCTCCCGGTTGGACATGTGCACATACAAATATTAAGGTAACCTACCTCCTAAAATGGTATAGTATTAAACCTTAACATTTAGATTTGTTTCCTTCTTTTCGTCTTTCAGACAAAAAAGTGTTCTTAAACATATGATTTTACTAAACAAACATTTTTGCACTTATCCTCTTATAGCTCACATAAAATACAGATAATAATTACACTACAGTAATCTACAGTAATTATGCACTTATTTGCTAATCAACAATAATATGTGTTTATAAATTTATTCAACAGATTGGGGTAATAGTTGTCTTGTTTGATTTGAAGTGGAATAAATATGGCAACTGGACATACACAGAGAAATCGGCTCTACCTTTTCCGTCTTCGAAAGCTTCTCGTAGATGGTGGACTTTTAGTACTAAGACATATTTTAGACCGGAAGCTTCAAGTGCGAAACATCTTGTTCAGCGATTGTTTGAGTCAAGAAAAGCATAGGATCATTCGACTGAAAGAACAGAACACAATTACACAGGTCCAATATGATTTGTTGTATCCGCCACATAGCAAACCTCCATCGACATCAGACTTAGACATTACGCTTGTGATATGTCTACTAAGAAATCTTGCAAGTTTTGGCTTGAACCAAAACTTTGATTGGGAGGTCGCACCACACAGAAAAGATGCCTCTATCGAAGCAGATATGTGCCGATTGGAACATATTACAAATGAGGTAAAAGCACCAAATCTTTGACATTAAAATTTTGTCAATTATATGCATTCCTCAGTTAATAACAAGTAACTTCTAGGATAAAATTTGAATGACAAATTATGATTTTCTGTTCTGCAATATCGCTTATTGTTGGTATATTACACCGAGAGTTTCAATTACAGGTTGCTGAAATATCGACAACAACCGGAATGAAACTGGCAGATTTTCGTTTTAGATGGACAGAAATTGAACAGGTGATATAATTTAGTTTCAATGAGGGGATTTTTCAGTACAATAAATTATTAGTTCATTATATCGGGACAAAGACATGTAGGTTCAGTAATTGTTTTCTTTATATTACGGTTTATTCTCGAAAATATATAGGTCGTGCTATAAGAAAACCTATATTAGTGACATAATATCAATATTTGCTTTATAACAGTTTAAACACTGTTAAATCATTGTTTTTCTTATGTTCATGCAGAAACTAGAAACTATTGTATCGTGATTAAGTTATCTTATGCAAATCAAAATCTATCATATACTACAAATAAATGTTATTTTTGTTGTGATGGGAACCGAAATTTCAAAACACACATGTACCACAATGACACAGAGGTGTAATTAAAAGGCCCGTGATGAAAGCAAAAGTATGATAAATTTATTTTTCAGTAAATTTCAAAATAAACAAATGTATTATAATAATTTACTTTATCATATTAATGACATGAAAATTACACGCAATGTATGGCGACGTCATGCCACATTCATGACGTTCTTAACGTCACGTCTCTAAATGTCTTCGGCGACTTTCTTAAAAGTATTGTAAGTTTTAAAATAGTGCAGATATTATCTTTAAGTTTTCAGATTTGGGATGTTGTTCTTGAATTTTTTGTTATCTTAATTTTGGTTTTGTCACCAAATGGCCTATAATTATATTCTCAAGACCGTCTAAATATTTTGATCACGATCATTGTCTATACTAAGATACGTCCATTTTAATCTAATATTCTACTGGAAGTAAATGTTTTCATTTCAACATACATATATTTTATCGATTTCGTAGTCAGATCTCATTAGATCTATGCTACCTCAAAACTGGTAGTCTGACAAAAATCATACCTAGATACAAAAATGTACATATGTTCCATCTACAAAGTCTAATAATGGCAAAGGTTTCTATTAAACACATGGTTTATGAACGGACCCCAAAACTTTCAAATGCATAACTATTTAATCATCGGAAGGTTACTGTTCAATTTCGTAAGTGACTCATAATTCACCAGCTGGGTATACGTAGGCATACTGCACCACAGATGCATAAAAATATATAAGAAGGACGACCCAAAACTTGTTTGTTTGCTTGTGATGTAACATTGGACAATTAACATAACCAGCGTTCCTGAACATTGTACCAGTACCAATCTGTTGTGTGCTTCCCCAAATGAGCCGTGCCATGAGAAAACCAACATAGTGGGTTTGCGACCAGCATGGATCCAGACCAGCCTGCGCATCCGCGCAGTCTGGTCAGGATCCATGCTGTTCGCTAACAGTTTCTCCAATTCCAATAGGCTTTAAAAGCGAACAGCATGGAGCCTGACCAGACTGCGCGGATGCGCAGGCTGGTCTGGATCCATGCTGGTCGCAAACCCACTGTGTTGGTTTTCTCATGGCACGGCTCAAATGAATTAGAGGCGGATGACGAATGACCCTAGACACAATGTACTTTATCAAATCATCTCAGAAAAACACGCCTACTCACGACACAGCGGTCCGAAGATCAACGCTCTCTCTATTGAGATAAGCGGACGGACTTAAAGCAGCATGCCTCCAGATTTGGCTAAAATAATCTTTCTTTCAAATTGAAGTTTGGTAATACTATGAACATTAAAATATGAATTTTTGTTTCTAAAATATTTTAAAAGTTCCAAATCAAGAAAAAAATTATGGCCGCGCCCGGAATCGAACCCCGGACCGCCGCGGCAATAAAGACATTTTCCCGTCGTCGTAACCAGTAGCGCTATTGTTGAAGTACTGAATAATGACTTCAAAATAAAGATATTTATAAACGAGACAGTTTTCCCGGAGTAAAAGCGCGACAAAGTCTTTTCGATTTTCATCGTAAAAAAACAGCAAATTTTCATGTGTTTCCTTATCATAAAGTTTGTCAGTACTTTTAAGGCCTTCTTAAGACATAATATGGCATTTAGTTCAAGGTATCGAAAAAAAATGTTGTCGAACGGTCTGGAGGCATGCTGCTTTAAATACGAAGTAGTTAAATTAATGAAAAGAATTGTAATATAATGTAAATACCATATCAATACCAATACTTTTATTCGTAGATTCTCCTAAGACTGAACACTGCAGTTTCTTATCGAATTCCAAACCTGCAGCAGATATTTGATGATTTTAAAACAAGTAATCTTGATCAAGAAGCAGAGGAAATAATAGATCAGATACTAAAGGAGTTGAGGGAAATGGAAACTACTCTTGAAACCAATCAGCAATCTTGTAAAACACAAACAGAGGTACAAAAGGTGGATACGTCAGAGTTTGAACAGCAAAGGTCAGAACATACAGAGCTCTACAGGCCTACACGAAGGACAGTCGCATATCATGAAAGTCAAATATCAAAGCACAATGAGGATGAATTTCGACAGAAACAAAATGGTACAACGTTCTTGAATTTGCATCTTTCTGTATACAATAACAAACAAAACGGCTCTTACATAAACACGAAATCATGCCGCTTCAGTTTCAAACTACATTGTTTATCATGTCCCATTATTTCATAGATGACTTCTGTAAGCTTAGGCAATACATTGTTGTTTATTTTGTCACTCTGTCTTTTCAGTTGAAGGGGTTGCAGGATCATCTCCCGATCAAGAATTAATCACAGTTAGGGCTGTTATACGCAAAGGTTGGAATAAGCTTATAGATTACATGATTCCAGATCCTATATTAGATTGTGCTACAGAGTTCCATTTGTTACGTTTCCGAGATATTCGAGATATAAAGGTAGGTATATTAATTCACAGTTTCATTTTAAATGAACCGTATGATCTGGTCAGCAGGGTTTTGGGGAATGGAACGATTTCTGTTTAGTTCATTAGAGGCTTCCTTGAAATATTGAGATAAAACAGAAGCAAGTCTCAGATGTGACTTATGTTGACTGATAGAATCACTTTTACTATGCCAGATTGTTAGTTTACTCTTCCAGTGTTGCTGTTTGATAATGATGAACTAAAAACCGAACAAAGTTTTTTTTAAAGATATTACACTTTCGTACCGAAGTAGTGTGTAAACTTTAAAGTATGTGTACACAGTTTAAAGAGATAAAATGACGCAAAAAATAGGTAAGTAAAACAGGGCAAGGTTATAGTGACCTTGCAATTCAAATGTTTGTGTGTGGCGGGGTCGGGGGTCTGTATATCTCAACACACCTGACTGTTAAAGTACTATTAAAGCAAAATGTACGCAAAATATACTGAATCTTAACCTACGATTTCAGTTACATTTTTCCTCGATTCCGTGACCAGCATTCCAGGATAACTGCGAAAGCTTTTGTGTAGCCACAAAGACATGTATGTTCCAAAAAGTGTGTAGCAGGTTTATAGCTACGTGTTCTTTCTCTAGCAGGTTTTCAAAACAAAGAACAATATTCATTATAATATTTATTTCTTAAGAAGGTATTAAGATTTTGTCACTGACAGATTATATGTTGCGGAAACACAAGAAAAAATGATTTAACTATATTGAAAAGCGTTTGAAATGGAGTACCGGAAGTAAATTGTCTTAACTCATTCAGGCCTGATAAGAGTCTAAAGGTTTATCTATAGCTGGAGTCTACAACAAAAGTGATAAACTGATAAATCCTTTACAAGGATTTTGAACAACATGCACATGCCATGCAAAAATGGTTGTAACTGGGGCATTATGAAATACAGACTCACCAAACTTCATATGCATACCGGTCATACTAGTACCTTTCTTGTGATGTGAGTTAATTCAATATATTAAGGCTTCAATACACACAAAACACTGAAATTCCCTGATTTCACAGCCTTTACATTTATTTTCTATTTATTTTCATTGAATAACACACTTTCAAGGAAGCTGGCAATTCTTTTGTTACATTTATATAGAAAATTTGTAAAAGGACTATATGTATGTACATTATTTACTTTAAAGATCTGGGCATGTTGTCAAAATAAAATCATTTCACTTATATACAGTTATGTACAATATATATGTGCTTTTTTGTTTCCTTTTTTGGAGTGAGTGGGGTACTTTAATTTTTAATTTCCTACCGTCTCCTTGATGTTCACAATATTGATTTTCCTTTGCGTTTTATATTCCTGTATTTTCCGCAAATCGAATAAAGAATTATGCACAAAATTTCACTTTCACTTTTCACATAACTACGCGACACTGCATTGGCTCAATAAACACACATTTTTAATTTTGCACACTTTCAAGAAGGCCAGTAATCATTTTGAATTATTTGAAATGTAGAAATGTTAAATAAATGATAGACTTTATAATAAAAAGTATTTACAACAAATGTCATTCTTGTTGCATGACAGGTAATAAATGATACTATATATGAGACGCGCAGTCTGGTCTGGATACATGCTGGTCGCAAACGCACTATGTTGGTTTTCTCATGTTGCGGCTCATATATACACGGATGCATTGTAAATAGAGAAGTTAGTGCAGTAAATGTATAGATGTTATACTTATATCCACTTTATTTAATATTTTGTTGATGAATTATAAGCCCTATAAATGTTCAGAAATCTAATTTATTTACACACTGATTTTTCAAAGTGGTACGGCTTATAACACTCAACACAAAGATTAACTCCGCATCCTTCACAACCATACTGTGTTTCACGACGCTTTCCATTTTACGAAAACATCTTACAGGTTAGCCTTTTTCCCAAATTAATTGGCCGGCATATCCTGCCTTGTAGTTAAATATTTTCCTTCAGCACGTCGCACTTCCTTTTCCGCATATAGTCCCCAATTAGCTGCTTCGCGAGTTTCTTCCGAAAATCGAGTTGTGTCAGTGGCTTATGTTTTCCCGATCTTGTCTTCTGCTGATTTGGTGATCCCTTCATCAATATATAGACTCCAACTATGGCGAAATCAACTAAGAACCAGAAAAGATATTTCCATCACTTGACTGACTTGCGCGCGAGACTGTACATTGCCCGTAGCTGATTCGCATGGTCAACAACGTTCATATACTTCGTGTAATTTTGTACGATCTCCGGGCAAGAAACATCTTTCTGGCTTCCGTCTTTCTGCCGCCGTTGAACTGTTGTCCTAGGCGTTGTGGGATCGAAGTTTGTAGGTATAGCGAATACGGTTTTCTTGTCCCTCCAAGCTGCCGCAACCATGTTTCCTGTCTGCATTACGATAGATGTACCTTGTTCCTTCAGCTTCTGCTGTTTTATTTCGCCCGGAAGTCCTCGTCTGTTGGATCTAAATGTTCCACACGCGTAAGTTCCTTGCTGTTGTAATTCCTCGAATAGCTTTACCGTAGTGAAGTAATTGTCACAATACACATGATGTCCGCGAGATGTCAAGATTGGTGTCACTAAATCCATCACAAATCGTTCCCCTGAACCCTTGTATCCGTCAAGGTTCTCATTACCTAAATACACTTGAATGTTATTTACATATCCATCGTGAAGGTCCGCCCTTACCCACACTCCCACGTTTACTCGGCTTCAGTGCCACATCCTGTTTGAATCCTAAGCGAACGGTATACCAAATCATAAACTCATCAACTGTCGTTTCACGGTGCGGCTTAAGATCGGCCATCACATTTGCACACACGGCTTCAAGAATTGGTCGAACATGTGAAATTTTGTCATGGCCTAGTTGTCCGCGGGCCGAATTGCATGGTGTGTCAGCTACGTGGAAGTAATTACTGATTTTATCATACCGATCGCGTGTCATCATCTCTTTTATTCCACATGGACTAAACATAGGATCACTACTTCAGTACATATCCAGATTAGGTGATGCAATAATCGCCATAACAATTTGATATCCAAGATAGGCTCTTATTTCACTAAATGTAACGTTCCTTAATTTATCATCATCTGGTTTCTCCAGCTGATTTTTTGTTGCATACTTGTTGGTCTCATCCACGCTTTGTTGAATCATTTGCGGCGTGAGTTATAAATTTAAGAAATCCGTTTCAGTTTTATTTACATTCATAATCACGGAAGGTCCCGGATTTCCACTGATAATGTTAACATTTAACGGTCGATAATTTTGTACTTCATTTCTGTACCCTACCCACTTCCTCGTCACGTCGATTTACATTTTGTCGCTGAATTAAGTCATCTTAAGGCATATCGTCATCAGAGTCATCGTCACTAGATATAGAAATATCCGAATCATTACCGGTTTCATTAAATTCCATCATATAGTCCGTCATATACTTATATACGTCTATCTATATTCGAAAAATCATCGCCATGAAAGCTCGCAATGTTTACAATTTTTGTTTATCTTTCGTTTTGAAACTCCCGCATTTACATAAGAATAAAACAGGTTATACTTGTCCAATCAACATATTTTTACAACATAAGTTTAAGCTTTTATCTGATTGGCTTAATATTTGGGGAAGCCTTTTTGTTTATAATTTTAAACCAACCAAACGTTTTTAACAAGGAGTTGATCACGCATAAATCCGGGACCCCACTTACGCTATATCGTTATCACCAAACATTTATGAGGGATCCGACTTGGAGCGCTTATCTCTTATCACGGATTTTCAAGGGACTAGGCCTGAATGAGTTAATTGCAATTCCGTATATTTAACAGTCGTTTGGTACGTATTCCTCAGGGGTGTACTGGTGAAGAATGGAGGAATTTTTTTGTCAGCTCGGCGCGTACCTGTGCTTTTCTTGATTTGGTATTTTAAGATAGTTTAGAATAAAAAGAGACTCTTGTTTTACTTTGCACAAGATGACAAAATTCAGTTTTAAAGGAAGATCATGTTTAGCCAGAATCTGGAGGTCAGTGCCTTTAACGATTAATATGTTGCTGTTTTTTTTAATAAATAACGATAACAATTAGACTTGTGTTTATTAACAAGGAAGTAATAGCAGACCTGATTTTATCAAATTTGTTCATGAGAGGTAACGAAATGTAAAGCCTATCACTAGCTTAAGCAGATTTCTGTTACAGTAAAACATAATAGACTCAATGAGACAAAGGGCCAGAAAATAAAACTACACATGATCAGACTGCTTGCACAGTCGCATCACCCGACACTGCTCCTTATCATGTGTTTGAATCTTAATGTTGTAAACAAACATTTAAAAGCCAACGTTTAATTTCAATAAAAGAATGGTAAACGTAAAATAAGCTATTTCGTTTGACATATGGTCTGGAACTATTTTAAACAGGAAGAAAAGAACACATCTGATAAGAACAGGAGCATATTGAGAAAAGTCATATCTAATGGTGAAGTAGGATTTAACAACTTAAAGAAGTGCCTGGAGAAGACAAACCAGACAAAGTTGGTCACCATACTGAATTGTATAGAAAAAGGTGAAGATACTAGAGTTTTGGCGGACCAACTTCATTCTGAGATGGTCAGTACGAGGCATAAAGTATCCAAAGGTTTGTTGCATTTATTCATTTCATATACTTGTTATTTGTTGTATACATAAGAATCTTAACACCACTTAAAATAATTATACCAATAATCAATTGATCTTTTGCTTTGTTCAACAACACAGTTAACGTAAAAAGAGAATACAAAAGAATCTGAGTACTTGTCCATGTCAAACTACTTAAAAAATTCATATACCATTTAATATGGTAAGATTGTTTTAGGTGAAACAACTATAGACGTCTGCTAAGCTGGCAGATTGTTTAAATTAGGTGGGCAAATACAGTCAATAATAGCGGCTATAAATTGTTATTTTACAATGTTTTATATCTTAAACATCTGTTGGTCATAAAAATTTCCAACTTAAGGCTAAAGCTCACAAGTGGTCCCGTATAAAAATTCAAATGTCAGACTGAATTTAGAACTGTACGCACCTGAAGTTTTGTACATTTGAAATAGCTTTGCTTGCAATTAATTCATTCAGATTTTCGAAGTAAATGTTTTCGCTATATATTTCATTATGTAAATGTGCTTTTCAGGATTCATCAAATATTACTGCCTGATAACGCTAGACAATCAAATGCAAATTCTTTCTGAAAGTCCTGGGGAAATATTTTACTCAAAAACGTAAACTATGCGGAATATACTTGCAATAAGAAAATGTGAATAGTTGTTTAAAATAGTGTCACCCCTATTGAAAGGGCCCAAATTGGCTAATGAGACACTTTATTGTGCGTACCAATTACCTACCAAATCCTACCACTATGCCAGGCGCCAGACTGTAAAGACTAAATTGCGAAGTGTAAACATACTTTTAAACCTAATAAGCGTAATAATACGAATTAAGAGAGTAAATAAAATCTGGAAATTAGATCCCTCGGAAGCATCAAGAACAAGGCAAACAATGAAAATTGCAGACTCGGTTTGATTGAGTCTGTTCATGAGCAGTAATGGAAAATGCAACACTGTCCACGCCCCCTTGCACCGGCTTCAGCAGTATTTAATCTTCAAATCTAAATAAGTTGATATCAATGATCCCGAAGAACCAGAAAATGTAACAACACAGAGATGAAGTCGAAAACAGCACGCGCTCTCAAGAATCTCCTTCTACACCCCACCCCCTCCGTTTGTACTTTCCCCAAATCAGCATTAAACAATGACACAAAAATGATGATCCTTCACCTGATTAAAACTCAGGGTACTAATTTTAGATGGAGTCCAATATTTTTAGATGTATATGCGTTATAACTCAATTATTGTTACATATAATTAAAATTGATTGATTAAAACAAAACTATCACATATACTATGCGCATATTTTACGTAATTATGTTAGCAGGAGATAGCATCTTTAAATATAAAAAAAGGCTGATTCAACTTAACTAAATATTCGACAAGCTAGTCATGTAAACAGTCAGTTGTTAAAAGCAGCCAGTTCTGTTCAGTGTACCTTGTAAATATCCATTCTTTGACAAGTGTTATATATATTGTGTACTACTTTTAGTCTGTCGCATAAGACTGTTTATACATATTAACTTGTTTATTTCGCGTTTACTCTGTTTGCTTATGCTGTATAGTAATTATTCTTATTTCTTTCTAATTTGGGTGTAAGAATCCTTTAAAATAGTTGTTTTTATCACTACCCACATTCTACTGACTAAGTTAAAAACTGTACTATTATTATGCCCTTTGAGATTATCTTAAAAAGTGTTAATTATCACCAGCATTAATTATAAATTACATATTTTTTAAATTGCCGATGCATTAATACAACGCGTTAGATATTACCAGTTTCCCTGTAACCTTCCTCTGAAAAACAAAACGTATGTTGAGTGTAAGGTTCTTGTTAAGAAATAATTGTGCAAATGTACTTAACAATTTAGTTTTTTTTTTGCTACACTCACGAACGGTTTTATTTTTTACATTCTAGAATTGAAGGAAGATTTAATAGCTCTCTACAGACAACAATACAGTACTCTTCCTCTATCGCCTTTATTGGAAGAACCAGATACACATTTACTTAGATTTTACGTCAAACCGGATATAAGCTCAGTAGAAATTGAGAGATCTTTTGGTGGTGGAAGTGAAATTAAGTCACCGGTTGCCTCGTTGCGTCCTATGTTTTACAAGAAAGGCAAATTGTGTCGTGCAATTTATCTATCAGCAAATACTGGATTAGGAAAAACTGCATTTTGTAAGCGACTTGTTTTGACATGGTGTCAAGCCCACGACTGTGTTGAAAGTGAAGAAAAATACTTTGAAAAGGACGATATTGTTGTTTTGTCCAAGTTCGAGTTTGTTTTTTTCTTGTCATTACGAGATTGTTCCAAGGAATGCAGCATTGATGAGATGATCATGAAGAATATAACTCCGCGGCTTGCACACACTTCTTCTGTAACTTTAAGCAACCTAGAAAATATTCTATCCAAAGAAAAATGTCTGTTGATTTTAGATGGGTTAGACGAGTGGACACATCCAGTATCTTCCTGTACGCTAGGACCAAGTGACCTCCCTCACAGGAAGGCTAGGGAATGTACAATCCTTACAACTACTAGGCCGTGGAAACTAAGCGATATCAATCTTAGTTTCAGTGAAATAGACCAAAAGTTAGAACTTGTCGGACTTAACGGAGAATCATCAGATGAATTAAAAAGAAGGGTGATCTCACTATTATGTAACAAAAATGATGAAATACTTGAGAAAAATATTCGATACTTTAATTCAGCTGTCAATGAAAAAAATATGTCAAATTTAGAGCCCAGTCCGCTTTTATTGATGTATTTACTGTGTTTATGGTGTGATGGAACACAATTAGGACGATCTAAATGTGAGCTATACTGTCAAATTATTGAACTGCTCCTAAAACGAACTTTTAGAAAATGTCCTCATATACTGCCTGCACAAGCCCATTTCAATGGTTCTGTTCCACAATGCTTTAATAAGCTGGAAAATTGCAAAAGATACTTGAAATTTCTGAAAGATTTAGGGAGGTTAGCTTTTGAAACATTATTCAGTAAGACGGGAGAAAATGTTCTTGCATTCAACAGCCGAATTGCTGAAGAATGCCTGAGTGAAGAGATTTTGGATTTAAGCCGTCTTTCAGGGATACTTACACAAGATAAAGAACGGACAAATGTTACAAGGCAAACACAGAAAACATCATTTGTACACAAAACAGTACATGAGTTTTTTGCGGCACTTTATATCAGTATCAGCTGTAATCGAGACAAAAGAATGAAAACCGTTTTGTCATTCTGCAAATCTGTAATGAATATTCTGGATATGTCCAATGTGTTCATTTTTATTAGCGGAATAGATGCAAAATGTTTTTCCTTCCTCTCGGAAGGATTAATGAACGTAATAAACAAAGACAAGATAACGAAGACATATAGATCTATGTCGCGGCTCTATGACTACAGAACGTACATTCAACCTCTGAAAGACATACAGGACATATACATATCTTGCATCAATGAAAACCCGAAAAACAATGATCTCAAACTTTGTCTGCAAGATTTACTTATAGACAGAGACTGTCACCAAGAATCATATTATGAAAATCTACAACGTCTGGCAATACATAACAAAGACAATATGAAGTCGCTTTGTATAAAGATAGGAATTCATAGTGTACAGGAAGTACTATATACCTTAGCACCTTTTGATATGGGCAGTGTTGATAAAATTTACTATGAAGGTGAATGTAAAGAAAGTGATCTGATTCTTCTACTACCAGCGTCAGTAAAATGTATAACTGTTATATCAAGTATATGGCAAAATGATAACTTCTTAGGTGACTATAGTTCATGGTCTTCTAAATTGTCTCAGATGTTTCTGAACATGCATCAGTTAGAAGCAATAAACATAGACTGTTTCAAAATGAGCCACGATGAACTAGGGGAGTTTCTGAATCATCTTAGAAATAGAAAATCAATGAAGGAGATTTTGTTGTACTGCTTATTTTGCAAAGACCATGGAGCTTCATGCGATGGGTTTAATCTGGACCTCTCGCATCATTCAGATCTGAGAACATTAGCATTGAACGATATACCTCTGTCAAGTTTGAAAATCAATCCGTCGGCGTTGGAAGATTGTGATGTTGGCCTTTTATCGAAACCCGGTCTTCTATCATCCTATCTCGAACACCTTCCGAGAGCTAGAAAATTACATTCATTTGCGTGTGGTCAATTTGAATCGTCTTCTGACATTGAAACAATGCTTGCAACTTTACCATTGCTGGATCAAGTAAAGGAATTTAGGTTTTCTGATATCAATTTAGGTGAAAGACCTTTTTCACTGTTATCTGCAACGAAATGTATACAAAATATTCAATTAGATAAGGTGACAATGTCTGGCTCATCTTTAAGTGCTCTAGTTAAGGCTGTAGAAAAGCTCCCACAGACTGTGATAGTAGGAATAAGAGATTGTAATATAAAGCCGAAAGAAAAACTTGATGAAGTTAAAACATATATACAGAGATCAAACCATTTCGAAGTAACCTTTGATGGATATAATCAGTACAATACGTACTCGTTTGTGTTTGAAAGTTCGTACAACAGATCAATAACCTAAGAATGTCTGTTCAGATCATTTAATTAACAGCGCTCCAAAAGAAGCTTAAACGCACGTAACGGTGAAGTTGTATCAACGTCAGTACCAAACTAATTGTGAAATTTAAATGAATTGTTCTGGTAGTTTTATGCATGGATAATTGTGGATGTTTTGTTAACTAGATACGTATCGCATTGATAATAAAATGATGATTATTTGCCTGCAAATAATAGATGAAACTAAAGAGATAGCAATCTTACTTCTTGAAAGGCACCAAATGGACTTGTGCTCTTACCAATATCTTCATATTCAGTTCGTTGTTGTTAGATGAAAACACGTGCATTAACCCTGTAATGTCGCGAAAACACAGATTGAGTTCTTTTCGCAATCTGATGAAAACCGCACATTCGAATCGTCGTTTGAAAGGCTGACCGAGTAATTGAGTAATTTGAGTATTAAAATTGCTATTCATTGTCTCCTGTTTTTTTTATATATATATAAAAGTTCAATTTGTAAGGAATAAACAGCAGCAGACTTCTGTGTTTTACAATTATTTTAATTCTTCACTGCAAGCGCTTTCAATACACATATCTTCAGGCAGTTTACATTTTGAAACAATGTACAATGACGTCACGTCATAACAAAAATTACGGGCAACGTCGTAAACAGACGTTGCGTCAAACTTCAATAAAAATGTATTATACACTCAAGAATACCCTGTGTATGTATGCACACAAAACTTGAAACAGATATATTGTACCGTTTAAAAGGGAGTTAATAACTGTACTTAAAACATATTTATGCTCGATATATCAGTTAAGAAATAATATCAAGATGATTACTGAAAAAGTAATAATAGCTTAAAAATCAATTATGGATACAGTAAAGAGAAAGAATTGCTCAAAATACCCTCACGTTCTTTATGACAAAAGTGGTATATAACCAATTATAGAAATAGCATCAAAAATTAAAGGGAGGTAATAAAATTTAAAGCTAAAACTGTATTTCAGGAAAGAAAAGAGATAAAATTTAAAAACAAAGCAATATAGTACGTTAAATGTACACAGCTGATGATACTAATTTCTAAACAATTATGACCAGTACTATTTCACGTGTAAAGATAGATAGCAAGCATATATAAAGAGGAGATTCTAGTTACACTGCACATAAACTATGAAATTAAGGAGCTCGCCATGCTCATGGGCCCTAAGAACTAATAACAAACGCTGTTAAGTTCTGGTTTCAAAACGTTTATAAAGTAAAGTTCCTTCTCATCTCTGAAACTGTCACTATTAATCAGATTTTTGTTAAGAGAGAATATTTCAAATTTCCCACCAGAGCATTTATGGATATGTTTATTTACTTTCAGGATACGTAGTTCATCATTATTAGTTTGTTGTCTATGTAGTGTCATTCGTCGGCACAGTTCATTCTTTGTTTGACCGGTGAAAAATTGTTTGCAATTCGCGCAGATGATATTTGCTAACAAAACAGACAGGCGAATGTTACTTTTAAAGTAATTTTTCGATCAAAATAATGTTACATTTTCTTTTTTGTTTCTAGCATTTCAAGTGTTAAAAGTTGAGTAGATTGATTGACTCAACTGATGTAATTTTTTATCAAACCAAGTAAATGCTGTTATCTTGTTTTGCATTTATATATGCTTCCATAGGGTTTCTGTTAGCGAAATTCTGTAATAATAAAAAATCAGTTAATAAACAGAAATAGCAAAGACATGAAGGCTTATCAAAACCGTTTGGAAGCATACACAATAACTAAACGAAATAAGAATATGCTAAGTTTTTTTCTTTACAAACCTTTGATAGAGTTTGACTGTAACCACTATTATAATTTGAAAATTATCTTAACAACAACAGCTGGAATTAATTTATATCTTACAGAAATGCTATCTAGACGACTCAACACTTGAATATTTAAGTCCCCTAGATTTGTAAAAATCATATTGCTGGTTAAAATGATTTGATTTCTGATCAGAGTTATTTCCCTTTAAGACAAATTAAGTAAATTTTAGATTCTGCTGCACGTTTGTCAATAAACATGTTATCTAAGAGATACTGGATTTTGGCTTATATTATAATATTTGTTGGGTGAGTCATTCTCTCTTAACAAGTGAGCATAATAGAGTATTGTATCGTTTTACATGGAGAATATTTAATCTCCACGACCGATTCTACTGATAAACAGATCATTAGGTGTAGACACTCAATTGGAAAATGGCGCTTAGTAGCGATTTCAAATAACTCTCAGTTGTTGTTGTTTTCTGTATAGCGCTATTTTCCTTTTTTCCTTTGCAGCTTTTTGCTGAAATCGCATCGCAGATCTATGCATGACATTTATATAGTAATATGAAATACGGCATTGCCTCAATCGGGAATCGGTCAGACATTTATATATAGTGTTAGTTACAGTCATTTATGTGTGTACTTATATGTATTATAGCCAATGGAAGTTTCTCAGTCTTATATAGAATAAAGAAGACTAGTAATTTAGTGCGTTTTTGCGATTGCTAAAACAACTAGGTTTTAAATTATGTTGAAGTGAGAATTTATCATATATTTATTACATTGTTAGTGGTTTTACTGGACATTAATAACATCGTTTGTTTTAAAAGTCAAAACATAGAAACTGTGACATCGAACATTTCTTAAAATTTATTTTTCAATCTTCATACATTTACATGATGGCATGAACATTTTTTAACAATTGAAATAGAACATATATTTAATGGTCATCTAAACAAACATCATTTGTAGTATTAGATGTCAAAGAAGATTTTTAAGTGAAGATTTAGAAATAAAAAACGTTTAATGTAAGAGAAAACAATAAAAAAGTAGATTATGGGATGTTTAGACCGTCTCCAAGTTTATATAATTATCTAAAATTGTAATGGTTATTTCTGCTACAATCGTTGTAAAAACATTGTACGCATACTTTCTAAAAACTGTTATTTTGTTATGTAGATAAAGAGTAAAATATGTAAGACATTCACGCCCCAAAACCAGTCCATTTGATATTATGTTGGTTTATTTTGTCATTTGATAAATAAATGCAGTTTCTTTTTCTATGACATCGAACTTGGGACCTACAAATTTTTAAAAATAATTTCTGTAGGTACTAGTTATGCATGGTTAAACATATTGCAACATTTGGTTAAGATGCACGGCGTGCTTTGCTCCATTCTAAAAAAACAACAACAAAAAAACCCCAAAAAAACCCATGAATCCCATAATACTTCTACAAATATTACTTTAAATGTATTCAAGTGTTCCACCCAACGTTTTAGTTTCTGTAAATTTTGCATGCTCGTATATATTATTGTTTTACTAATTTTATGATTGCGAGTGAGCTTACATAATTAAGGACATATATTTTGCTTATATCGAAATATTGTTATAATTCGAGAATTGGTGTATTTACAGTATAAAATGTTGAAATATATAAATGAATGTCTTTTAAAATTTCTGACTTGAGCTATTATTTTACGTTTAGACCATACGCTATTTTAATCCTAATTCTTCTTGACTTTATACCATGCTATAAGGACAAGATACAGTAGCTGATTCTGATATCGAATCTCTAATTTTTCATTAAAACTTGACATATGATTTATAATTTTGTTATTAAAAGTATGATTAAGGTGCTGTATCTGATTCAGTTTTTTCCCCCTCAATTATGACCGAAGGCATTTAAAATTCTTTGACCTTGCTATGTAATTACGGCTCCAGAATTATAAAATTCTTACGAAGTTGCTATGGTATCAAGATGATGTGTCCAATTCTGTCTTTGCAGAGGGCCTCCGTGGCCGAGTGGGTAAAGTCGCTGACACCAATCACTTGCCCCTCATCGATATGGGTTCGAGCCTCACTCGGGGCGTTGAATTCTTCATGTGAGGAAGCCATCCAGCTGGCTTACGGAAGGTCGGTGGTTCTGTCCAGGTGCTCGCTCGTGATGAAATAATGCACGCAAGGGCACCTGGGGTCTTCCTCCACGATAAAAGCTGGAAAGTCGCCATATGACCTATAATTGTGTCGGTGCGACGTTTAACCCAACAAAATAAATAAATAATCTATCTTTGCAATTTCAAAAGAAGTCAATAAATTGCCATATTGCAGCCATGAACAGAAAACATTTTGTCAATGAGTTAAAAGTTTTGGCCGTCATTGAAAGAACAATAGCGGCGTTTGGTTTTGTAATCTTAAATACGTCTGGCATCATAAAAGCAGACTACTGTGACCACTTACCGTCCGTCATTTGTGCGTTATTTGCTTGACGGTGTAAAGAATTCCTCAAAATGACATTCTATAAAAATGTTTAGTTGAAATTAATTCAACTTGAAATGAATAGTCCTCTCCTCTCTGAAGGGTGTTTAAAAATATCACAGAATTAAGTTCAATGCAAAACATAGCAATCGAAAGTAAAATTATTCTAAAACATCTTGATAGAAAAAACATATTTGATCAAATCCAGTATTTAAGCATTTCTATTTCGTACGAAACCATTGCAACAGATGTCTTTGGTAATTATTACAAAACGATAACGCATCTCTTTATCGTTACTTGTTACTGAAGATACCACTTATGGCATTTTGTGTAAGAAACGCTCAGTATATCCACTATAACATTATCTGTCTCCTCATCTCCACCACGATTCGAAAAAAGATATCGATCTAATACAAGGGAGTCTGTCTCTCAAAAACAAATGGGCTAATTTTCGACCACGCTCTTTGTTATGTTTCGTAAATAACTGATTTTGACCTAATGTCATCTTATGTATTGTTTCTTTGCCGGGTTGTCACTACCAGTTTTTCAAACACCGGTGAGGTACAATGCCCGTCATCATTAATGGAACTTTTGAGTGGTCTATGACTATATTAAATGAAATACTTCCATATACTAAAGGGGTTTCCAAATAGCATCAGTGAGGGACTAGCGTTTCGAAATAAGCGACTTATGTAATTGCAAGCGACTTATGTAATTGCTTAGACCGGCTAAGTTTGAGGCAATTTTTCCCGAAATAATTTAAACAACCTAAACTCGACTACTTCAATCTAGCAGATGTATCATGTGTGCTTATTACTTCAAAACCCGCCCGCTTAGCTAAGTAGGTAGAGCGTCGGTCTACGGATCGCGGGGTCGCGAGTTCGATCCTCGGGCGGGGCGTATGTTCTCCGTGACTATTTGATAAACGACATTGTGTCTGAAATAATTAGTTCTCCACCTCTGATTCATGCGGGGAAGTTGGCAGTTACTTGCGGAGAACAGGTTTGTACTGGTACAGAATCCAGGAACACTGGTTAGGTTAACTGCCCGCCGTTATATGACTGAAATACTGTTGAAAAACGGCGTTAAACCCAAAAAACAAAAACAAAACAAACATCTAAATAGGCTTTTCCCTTTATTTACTGTTCTTTTTTTGTAAAAACAAATACAGATTTGGAACAAATCGGTTCCAGGTAAAGGTCATAGCCAAAATCCTTAACATAATGTACGTTTACAGCTGTTTCTGTTCAGTATTTGATATAATTGTTTTCACCTATACGTTAAATAACTTTAAAACTACTAATTCGCGTTTGGTAGGATTATTTTCTATCTTCTTTGTACCTAAAATTATTCATATTTTCCTTGGATCTGTGTCACGTTTATAAATTTGCTGTTTACGATGTGTTAGACTACAGGTAAGGTATTCCTTTAATTTCCTTTTGCCTGGAATTTGGACAGTATAAATAATCATGTTTGACAACAACAAGATTGGTAACAGTAAAGTTTTGTAAATTAACTTATACAATAAAGCAGAAGATTACTCGGTTATTCAACTTAAAGTGATAATGATATCATCGCCATTAACATTTACAGAATAAGGTTATGTAATGCTTAACTGCAAGACTTTTTACCTGTACAAAGAGATCATGTTTTTTTCTAATTGACTTCTGTTTGCATTCTTTCGGGGACACGCTAACCATTCTTAAAATATTCAGTTAGATGTGTGTAAGTATTCTTCATACATAATAAATGCACGAACCATTATTAAGCGGTTTTCTTCAAGGAAATAGAACAATATTTTATAATGAAATAGAATTAGTGAGAAATAGTATGAAAATGAAAATAAAGACAACTAAAGTTTTGCTTGAAATTTCTTATTTACACTTTGCTCTGCATCTCTAAATTGTACATGAAAAACTTAAGGTATCAAATCCACATATAGGTAACATATTGATGCCTGGTGACCCCATAGTTTATTTTTGGCATCATTTGAAAGAGTTGTGTCTGCTGAACAAGAATTAGCAAATAAGATGACCACGAATAAATGATATTCAGCAATTAATTATAACAGTCATTTTTTTGACTGCGAAATGAAAAAAAAAAACACTGTAATAACACGATTTCTGTCGAAGTAGCACTGAAGATAATAAAGTAAAAAAAATAAAAATGCATATCATATTTTTGTCATGTAATATATATTTTCTTATTCATATTCAGTAAACGATATACTTTCAAATTTTACCAAAGTAATATGAGCTTACCAGGCATCAACATTTTAATAGCACTGTTATATAGAACTTGCATATTGTTTATTTTTTTTATTTTGTTGGGTTTAACGTCGCACCGACACAATTTTAGGTCATATGGCGACTTTCCAGCTTTAATGGTGGAGGAAGACCCCAGGTGCCCCTCCGTACATCATTTCATCACGAGCGGGCACCTGGGTAGAACCACCGACCTTCCGTAAGCCAGCTGGATGGCTTCCTCACGTGAAGAATTCTACGCCTCTAATGAGGTTTCGAACCCACATCGATGAGGGGCAAGTGGTTTGAAGTCAACGACTCTAACCACTCGGCCACGGAGGCCCCACTTGCATATTGTGGATCGGATAAAAGTATTGCATTGTTAGTAGAATCTGAAGGATAATTTCGAACATGTTGATTCTGTAACAAATCATTTTTAATAATCGAGACATATACTCAGTGTGTGTTTAAAAGACTAAAACTATTGGCTGACATTTCAAAAGGGTGGAGAGGAGGGGATGGACCTCTAAGAGTCTGTGTATTAACACTGTAATGCCTTAATGCGTTCATTTAATATATAATTTACTCCTATACGTTGAAGAGCATAACAAGAATAAATACTACCCGTTTTTTTTCATATGATTTTTAATTTCTCGAGAATATCCTTGCAAGAATGGAGTCTTAATTTTAAAATAAATGAATAACGTTACTATTACTGCAAAGCGAAGATATAAAACTTGAATATTTAGCTTTTCGAGCCGTGCACGACTCGCAGTCCCCGATAATTTCGAAATATTGCTTTTTTCCAGTATTACAATTAACTAGCCGGATAGCGTCTCTCCGAGGTGGTGAAATGCATGTACCAACAAGTGGGTTGCTATCGTTATAAATCTCATACAGCTTTCAGATGAAAAATTATACGGTACGAAAACAACAAAATGATACATAATATATTAGTAATATTTTGCAAAGTTTCATTAGAAATTATATAATTAATACATCATAATTATATTAAGACAAATTAACACATTATATCGCATTTGTATAATTCTTAATTAATTGTCGCAAGATTAATCATGGTTAACTTTTTCTTATGTTGTATATATTCTGCAATTAAATAAACCTATAAGAAACAAATATGATATTCAAATTATTTACAATAATATAGTATTCATTCATTCGCAAGACAAACGACAGATTTTTTTAATCATGAGAACAAACATAATTTAATGTGAACAATAGATTGAACGAATGGGAGTTAGATGAAACATCAGTTTATTTCTATAAACTGTATCAAACCATGTAAACTGTTCCGAATGATTGGGTCAATTCTAAAAAATCTGAAATATATATCTCTGGAACACCTCACTGGGACTGTCAAATAGGCCTTATTTTCATTTCTGTTGCCTTAAGAGGAGCATAGTCACCTTTCCAATGTTGCCAAACAGGACCTTTCGCGAATGCTTTGTTGCCATAATCCCCGTTTAGATTAACATCATGACATTGGGTGTACCACCAAGCGCCGATGTACTCCTGAGCACAGTTTGTTTTTCCGGTTTTATCGTTATTCCTATCTTTTGTTGAAAACATTTTGTTTTTGTGCCTTCTTAAACTGTCTCCAACATTCCCAGAGTAACTACCAAATGATAGCGTGTAATTGGACTTTGCATCACCGAGCGAAAAAGACTCGTACTCTGCATATGCTGTCTCATTTTCCATACTGGTCAAGTCCACACGTAGTTTGTATTTGCCTTGAGAAGTAATCATGTGTATTGCTCGGTTTCCAAGCCAATAGTTTTCGTTTACATCTCCGAAGCCAGATTTGTATTCATCCCAAGTTTTGTAGAAATCATTCGCTGACACTCTACGTTGTATGACGGTCCATCCTCGTCAGTAAATATCTAGGCAAAAAGATCTATTGTTATGTATCATTTGTTAAATATCAATTTGCGATGAGCATTTTTGTGTTTAATTAATCCAATGCCAAAACATATTAATTCATTTAATATGTTTACTCTAGAAAGAATAAATATTAGGTCGACTTACTGAAGTCACTTTATTGTTTTTGCTATAACTAAAGTAACTAGATATTAACATTTCTTGTTAATGCTTGTTAAAACACGTTATCGACATCCCTCATTTTTCTTATTTGTAAAAAACGCATTCTCTTCTACCAAAACTTAACTTGAATAATTCTTCTTTTTCTGTTTTTAATTGATAAAAGCACATAAACTGTCTACATGAAAAAAAATGAAGATTTATCACGTTTGTAATACTGTTGATTTAAAACACGCTTACTTTTTCGTGTTTAATTAATGTGTCCTAACTCCTATTAAAACTATAAAAAAACAGTATGTGTATGCCGATAGATTTATTCTTTCTTTCCACTAAACATAATAAGCGGCTGTATAACTATGAGATAGTTAAATATCGAAGTATAGATGTTGTGTGTGTCACTCATATATTTTCTCTGATTTTATAAATGTCCCTAAATTTATTTGTTTCGGCGTGCGCCTTCTAAGAACGAATGCATGTCACGTGACTAAAGTACTTGATAACGCATTATAGATAATTTATCAAAATTTTAATAGATATAGAAGTGTCTTCCAGACCACTGCTGTCGTATAAAAAAAGAAACAAAATTGCACCCCTACGAAACCTTTGTGAAAATTTAAAAGAGAACCATTCAAATTGTTAAAGTATCGTGTTTAGTTTTGCTATTTGCAAAATGTTAGATAGATGATAGAATAACACAAAATTGATTATATGAAAACCTCATCAACTTCTTGTCTAATTACAATTCGCAGACCATCCTTTTAAAAGATATTTCTGTTAAAAGTAAAATGGCAACAGGCATTATAAAAATCGCGAGTAAAAACAGTGAGCTTCTTTACATACATATATTAATTTACCAAATCAATGTCAAAATGTGCAATATCGTTATCAAAATTCAAGAGTTAAAGACGAGAGTTTATACATAAACGGAGACTTAATTTGGCAACGTAGGGTAATTATTGTCGCATTCTTTACTTTTTCCTATTTAGTTCCACTGTTTCTAGTTATTGTTCTTTATAATATCTCAATTTCGTTTGCAATGTTCCGAACCAGTAGGAAGTCTTGTATTGCTCTGCAATACTTCTCTCGTTTGTACCCATCGTAAGCAGTTTAATTGTCCTTATGACAGTTTTCTAAACATGTGACTGCCTCTCGGTATATTAATATGATCTTTTTTTTTTCTATAAAAAATTACTTATTTATATGCAAGTCTATATTAAGGTCGATGACTCAACTTGGTTTTAAGAATTGTTTCTGGAACCATGGCGGGGGCCAAGCATAAGGATACAAACGCAGCATAAACGGTTTATATTTACCAATGCCACAGACTGTGCCCGATTGTGTTATTTGTCTTTGTTGTCTATAAGCTTTACTTCGTCTATATTTTGTCAGATTCCCAGGTAAGAATTAAGGTCTGTTTGTCTCACCAATTGTGATATCCCCAATGAAGCAAACACTATGTGTTTTTCACCAGCTATAGTCTTAATATCCTAACACTACCTTTCTCAAGTTAATTAAGATGATTCCTCTCAAAATTACACTATGCTCGCCTTAGTTTGATACGGATACAGGTTTCCCACACAGTTATTTAGTGTTTTGTAGTGGCCAGCCTTTCTATACTTTCAGTACTTTGATTTACCTCGCAATGAAGACAAGATGCAATAACTGATTGTGATATCGAAACTCAGCCATTCTTCATTAAAACTTGACATAAAACAGGATTTTTAAGTTAATTATTGAAAGTTCGACTGAGGTGCTGTGTCTGATTCAGTTTTTTTTCTCTCAGTTATGACTAAAGACATTTAAAGTTCTTTGACCTTTCTATTTAATCAACAGGCAGAGTTTGATTATGATATTGGCAGTATGGGGATGAGAAAATAACCATTTACTACGACCTCACAATAAAATGAATTTTAAATTTGATTCTGCCATTGATATCATGGTTCCAGAGATTAAAACTTCTTACGAAGTTGCTATGGTATCAAGACGATGTGTTCGATTCTAGCCTAGTGGTAGAGCTTCCGCTTCGAGTGCGTGCGGTCGTGGGTACGATCCCCAGCCGCGTCATACCAAAAACGTAAAAAATGGTACTAGCAGCTTCCTCGCTTAGCGCTCAGCATTAAGGGGATAGTGCTAGGACTGGTCAGCCCGGTGTCAGTATAATGTGACTGGGTGGGGTATCATGTCACGTGTCTACGGCGTGATATTCCAGTGAGGCAGCACTACAAAGTTGGGCATTGTGCTTACTGCTACAAGTAGACACCGTCGTTTATATGACTGAAAAATTGTTGAAAAAGACGTTAATCCCGAACACACACACACACACACGCACACGCACACGCACACGCACACGCACACACACACACACACACACACACACACACATCAATGAAAGAACAATTGCAGCGTTTGGTTTTGTAACTTAAAACACGTCTGACATCATAAACACTTCCTGTAACACAGAGCTACTGTGACCACTAACCGTCCGTTATCTGTCCGCCATTCGTTTGACGGCGTCAAGATTTTCTCCAAACCACATCCTCCAAAAATTTTCAGTTGAAATTAATTGAACTTGAAATGGATGATCCTCCCACAAGGGTGTTAACAGAAATAAGTTCCATGCAGAACATAGCAAACGAAAGTAAAAATATTCTAAAGCATCTTGATAGAAACGGTTACCGTTGGCCAGATTTCAAAATAATATCATATAAATGTTTCTGGGGTGATCATCGTTAAAGAAACACATAGTGGTGACAAAAAGTGTTTGCAAATATTTGATTTACCTCCACAAGATTAATACAATTAACATCAAATATATACTGTAACATTTTAGTACAAGTAGTGGTTAAAGGCTCTGATTGTTTTCTGGAACCCTTTACATCATTACTAACAAATGAATTCGAAATATTTAAGTAGCTTCTTGATCTGTAAATAGTAAATTTAAAGTTAGTTAAGAAGAAACCTAACAGCGGTCAACATGGTGGCGCGTTAATATATCAATTGCTGGTGTAATAGTCTTTGAACAAGTTTGAATTTATTTTAAGTCTCCTTATCTCCACCACGATTCGAAAAAAGATATTGGAATGATGACCTAACACAAGCCTGTCTGTCTTTCAAAAAACAAATGGGCTATTTTTCGACCACGCTTCTTGTTATTTAACCTAAATAAACTGATTTTGACCTAATTTCATCTTACGTTTTGTTTCTTTTGCTGAATTTGGTCACTACCAGTTGTTCTAACACTGGTGAGGTACAATGCCGTTCATCATTAATGGAACGTTTGATTGTTTATTTTGTTGGATTTAATGCCGTTTTTTCAACAGTATTTTTGGAACGTTTGAATGCTGTCTCAAATGAAATACTTCCGTATACTAAAGGGGTTTCCAAACAGCATCAGTGAGGGACTAGTGTTTTGAAATAAGCGACTTTATGCACTTGCTTAGACTGGCTAAGTTTCAGGCAAGGGGAGGGTGCAACCTATCAAACACAACCCTAATTTTCCCGAAATAATTTAAACAACCTGAAATCGACTACTTCAATCTAACAGATATATCATGTGTACTTACTACTTAAAAATACATCTAAAAAGGCTTCTTCCCTTTATTTACTGTTCTTTTGTTGGGGGTAAAAATAAATACAGATTATGGAACAAAATGTTCGGGGTGAAAGCATATGTTAGCTCCCACTTTCAAAGTGGGACGGGACGGCCCCGACTGTTCCTATGTCTTTTACTTAAAAGGTCTTTCATTCCATTAGATCTATATGTAGAAATTTCCAAACGGTAAAATCTGTTCGAGGTCAAAATCATGGCCAAAAGCCTTTACATAAAGTACGCCTGTAGATGTTTCTGTTCTGTATTAGATATAATTGTTTTCACCTTTTTTGTACGTTAAATATCTTTAAACCTACTACTTTCCGTTTGGTAGGGCTCATTTTTATTCTTCTTTGTACCTAATTATTCATATTTTCCTTGGATCTGTGTCGCTATTTACTACGTGTTAGACTACAGGTAAGTTATTTCTTTAATTTGCTTTTTGCCTGGAATTTGGACAGTATAAATGATCGTCTTTGGTGACAAGAACATTGGTAACAGTAAAGTTTTGTAAATTAACTTATACAGTAAAACGGAGTATTGCTCGGTTATTCAACTTTAAATGATAATAACATCATCGACATTAACAGTTACAGAATAAGGTTATGTAATGCTTAACTGCAAGTTTTTCTTACCTGTGCAAGAGATCGTTTTTCTAACTGATTTCTGTTTGCATTCTTTCGGGGACATTCTAACCATTCAACGGATTTCTTAATACTTTTGGTTAAATGTGTGTAAGTATTCTTCAAGTATAATAAATGCACGAACCATTATTAAACTATTTTCTTCAAAGGGATAGAACAATATATTTTATAATGGAATATGATTAGTTAAAGATAGTATGAAAAGGGAAATAAAGATAAAGTTTTGTTTGAAGATAGGCTTGCTTGGATTTAAATACAAAGTTATACTAGTTAATTTAAAAAGCATATGTGTGAGGCCAGGGGCGTACCTAGGCATTCGCCGATACGCCTGTGCGTACAATTAAATAAGACACCGGGAAAATGAAAAAGCTTAATGTGAAAAAATGCAATAAATTGTTAAGCCTAAAGGGAGTTAGGCGGCTATTTCAAGTTCTTCGTTTAACAATATCATCTGCATGAGATTTATCAAATTCGTTTTTGAAATAGATTTATTTGTTCTTGTAATTATCTAGTAAATGGTAAGGGTAGATTCCTTGCAAGCATAAGGCACGGGTAGGCTAGCCTTAAATAGAAACACAAACGCACACATTTGTCTTCATTCTAAATCATATATTGTTTACAAAGAAACAATTTTATTGATAAAAGCTGGTCCTATTGACAATATTTCATTTAGTGTTTTTTTCCCAGGTGCTCCTCCTTGCATTATTTTATCACGGGCATACACCCGGGTAGAACCAACGACCTTCCTTAAGCCAGCTGGATGGTTTCTTCATATGAAGAATTCAACGCCCCGAGTGAGGCTCGAACCCACATCGTTGAGGTGCAAGTGATTCAAAGTTAGCGACCTTAACCAATCGGCCATAGAGGGACCAAGTAAAACACTGGTATTCAAGCATGCAAACGGAGAACAAAAATACTTGAGTCATCCGTGGTATCAAGGTAAAAAAGCTTGCGCTTAATATAACATTTAACGTCAATATCGATGTGCAATTCAGTCTATCAATCTACATCCAGAGCAAATTACGCAGTTTGAATTTTCGTTTGCAAAAAATTGATGTTGTTTACGTTTTCTAGAAAATGTTTACATTCGTGTGAGAAAGATATATCAATGATTATTTGATAAAACCTGCAATGTATGAGTAGACGCATTTATCAAAAACTATTCAAAATGCGGATGTAGAATTCATGCATGAAATTTAAACATTACGATGATTTCAAAAACGATAACAACAAAAATAGAATATCCTTACACAATCCAATTGAGACTCTCTCTCTCTCACACACCTACCCTATACTCGCAGCATCGCTGTTTGGCTCATAGTTATGCTGCTCGTCTATCTGGCGTACAGTTCAAAATCATCAAAGTACGCCCCTGGAGGCACCTTTTACCTTTAAGTTATAATTCTGTCGAAATTAGGTCTTTGAGAAACGAGTCCGTGAAGAAAACTTAAACTTGCATAATGGTTTGATGCTAATAATTGAAATTTCTTATTTTCACTTTGCTCTGCATAAGTACTTTCAGTCTCTACATTGTACATGAAAAACTAAAAAAAATATTGAAGGAAGATATGTTTTGTTACAAAATCCATATGTTTCAAAAATTAGCATTTACTATCAATGCAATAAAAAGTATTGCATTGATAGTAGAAACTGAATGGTATTTTTTTAAAAACATGTTGGTTCTGTAACAAAACATATTTAATAATCGAGACATATGCCCGTTCCTGGCCGCATTATTTTCAGTTGTTTTGTACACGTTCAATAAAGCATATGAATCATCATCCGTTTTAGTTATACCTATCACCAAAACACATTGTTTATGCCTTACTGCGCGCATTTTAATAGATACTTTTCCTTTTCCTATACGTTGAAGAGCATAAAAATAAATACTACTATTTTATGAATATAATTTTTAATTTCGCAACAATACCTTTTATTTACAGCAAGAATGTAGTCTTATTTTCCAAATAAATGGAAAAAGAACGTAGCGAAACAGCGAAGATATAAAACCTGAACATTTAGCTTTTCGAGCTGTGCACGACTCGCAGTCCCCGGTAATTTCGAAATATTGTTGGTTTCTTTCTCCTGTATTACATTTAACTTGCCAGATAGTGTCTCTTCGAGGATATTAAATACGTGTACCAATTGGTGGGTTGCTGTCGTTGTAAATTTCATACAGCGTTTTCTTTGCAGAAAAATAGTTTACTTCACTATTCATGTGCATTTTTCTCTTCAAGTGATACCGAAATCACTAGCAAAACCTCCCAAAATAGTTCGGAGAAAATAGTGAAAAAGTAGACGGTAGGTTTCACTGCAGTGAGAAAACAATGAAATTATGCACTATGTTTCATCAATATTTCTTAATGTTTCATTAGAAAGTATATAATAAATACATCATATTTAGACACATTAACAGAATATATACAACATAAGAAAACGTTAACCATGATTAATCTTGCGATAATTAATCATGGAGTATACCAACGCGATATAATGTACAATCACATTAATCTTAAGAAACAAATATGATATTCAAATTCCTTACAATAATATAGTATTCACTCAATCGCTAATCTAACGACGTTTTATTTTGGTCATGAGAACAAACATAATCTAATGTGAACAGAGGGTAGAACGAATAAGCGTTAGATGACAGATGCATCAAATCATGTAAACTGTTCCGAAAGTTTGGATAAATCCTAATAAAAGAATCTGGAATATATCTCCGGTATACCATAGGGAAGCACCGGTCCGTAACTAACCAATACAAAGAGAGAAGATACATATTACAGTATTTTTATAAAAGGTTAATGATCAAGCATATTTACAACGTGACAATATTTGTGCGTCTAGGAGAAAATAATATAAATGAAATTTTTAAAAATGAAATCAGCTCAGCTCACCAGCTTTTTTGTAACGCAACTAACTTATTTTAAAAAGTGCATTGCTCTATAATTTGAAAAAAAAATACTGGTTTCAAATAGTTTCAAATAATAGTTAATTTCCTTAAGGTATACCGAAGTTAGACGTCTCGTCGAAAAGGAAATACAAGAAGGCAATTTGGAAATTATATGAATAGGTATAGTGTAATGTATCCTTTGATTATAATAAATGAGTATGTTTGAAATGGTTTTATATCACAACAAAATTTTCTAATTTTAATATATTATTTTTTACTTTGATTAAATAAAAATCAATGAACTATTTACTTTAATAAAAGTTAAATAACATCTTAGGAAAAAATGTTTAGTATATATATTCAAAGCTTTTTCGCATTGCTTTGTTGCAGTTCAAATTATCTGATGAAATAACACATTCATCCTAGATGTAAATTATAAGATTAAGCGATGCTTGATAAAATCTTGCAATATTTAATAAAATTAAAACTCAGTTGTGACTTAATTTACAAGAAATACGAGTCGAAATAAGTACAGTTATATAGGAATTCAAAAACAAATTCAATTTCAAAACAAAGATTTCTTTTAGACACTACCGTTAAAGAAAATAATAGCAACGCGTTTACTGTCAAATTATTTTGACTGAAACTAACCATTTTTAACCTACACATATCTATTAGAATACAGAGCTAGTTTGAGAAGCTGAAACACTAACAAAAATAAAACAATGGATCCTGTCAAATACATCATTTCAAACTGAAACAAAATACCATTTAATATATTGATCCTTTACATTAATATTAATAACGTGACATTTGAAAAAATAAACTGACAAAGGTCAAATTGTTTCGTTTCTTTAACAATGTTACATTTGACTAAAATCGTTCACTTAAGTCGTCCATATCATTCCGTTACATCGGCCTTATTTTCATTTCTGTTGCCTTAAGAGGAGCATAGTCACCTTTCCAAAGTTCCCAAACAGGCCTTTTTCCGAATGCTTTATTGCCGTAATCCCCGTTCAGATTAGCGTCATGACATTGTGTATACCACCAAGCGCCTATGTACTCCTGAGCACAGTTTCGACTTCCGTCTTCGTCATTATTCCTATCTTTTGTTGTAAACATTTTGTTGTTGTGCCTTCTTAAACTGTCTCCAGCATTCCCAGTGTAGCTGCCAAATGATATCCTGTAATTGGACTGTGCATCTATGAGCAAAAACGACTCGTATTCTGCATATGCCGTCTCGTTTTCCATACTGGTCAAGTCTACACGTAACTTGTATTTACCTTGAGAAGAAATCATATGTATTGCTTGGTTTCCGAGCCAGTAGTTTTCGCTCACATCACCGAAGCCAGATTTGTATTCATCCCAAGTTTTGTAGAAATCACTCGCCGACACTCTGCGTTGTATGACGGTCCATCCACCGGTCGTTGTGTCCATGTCACACCTAACTTTAAAGTCTTTAACACCAGGTTTGGGGTAAATAGTATAAACGTCAGTTCTCGTCTATCCGAGGTTTTGGACTTCATTGCAGTCCCGAGATCTCGCGTTTCCGTCTATTGACCTCAAGATCTGATCCAGTTTAGCTTCACAGATGTCCAACTTTACCGTTACATTTTCTATCTTATCCTCCAAGGTTTAGTTTTTATAATACCATCCAACATATAACATACACCAATAACTGATTAAGGTTACGGAAGTCACTTTCACATCCTATCCTATTTTACAGTTGTTTCAAGTTAATACATAGGATACAGTTTTATCCTCAACATTGAAGTTAAAATTTAAGATAGTAGACTCGCAACGATAACCGGCAAATTACATAATTATTCTTCGTAAGTGATTTTGGCATACTTCGTCTTTTTTTTACTGAAAACGATGCGGGTATAGAACTTTACTTACGTTCGAGTGCCTATTGCCTAATAAGAATACGTCGTCACACGGATACTGTTAAGTGTCAGTCTGTATCAACTGCCTTAAGGACAATTTATTTTAGTAAGGAATGAAAAAAAAAATCCCAAAGTAGGGTTTATAGCTATTATTTGACTGTTTACAACCAGAACACACACATTTAGTTACCGTTGTAAGATACATTTTTACATTATATTTTAAAACTTATGCAAATAATCAATAAATTTACAAGTAAAACTTAAAAGGTGTTTGTACCAGGAACATTGGTGTATTAAGACAAATTAAACATTTCAAAGAACTTGGATATATCTTCTCATTGGTCAATTTGAACTGTAACTAAGTTGCACATTAATATTTTAATCAAAGAAATTTGTTTTTGTTAAAAGAGTATTTCAGTTGCAAAAAACATGACCTTTTTACCAGAAATGTTCATCAATTGGCGCTTTGAGTGCAGACAGTAGCGCAGTTTACTTTTTTCTAATTTCCATAAAAATGAAAACATTGTAAATGGTTGCCCTCCCTTTCACGAACCCATCCACTTAGCGGTCGAAATGGCAAATTCTTTTCTAAGCCCTTAATTACTCACACGGCAACCGCCTGGTAAATTTCATAATCGAGACCACACTGGTTCGAAGTAAATAGTATACAAACTGACGCTAAGTAAAGCAACCGAACATTTCGACATTAAGTTTATATATACGTTCCTTCTAAAATGTTGATATGCCAATTCAGCAAACAACAAAAACGATTTGTTCTGGTAATAATTTCTTAAACACTCACTTCAGCTCCGTTAATTTCCAATGTCGCATCGGCTGCGAAGCACAGGCTTTGACATAATGACGTAGACAGTTATTTTCTATCCACTGTTGTGTAAGCTGTCAACAAATAACAGTCATATCATACAATATGTTATATGTTGATACAGTCAAACCTGTATTAAGGAGCCAACCATGGGGGCAACACGATCATGCTGCATAAGGCAGGTGGTTGCTTAAAAGAAGTGAAGAAAAGAAATACAAGTTTATGAGATAGCTGACCGACTGCGTAACGTTAATAGTTGTTTTATATAGGTGGCCGCTAAGGCTTATAATGTAAGTGTTTAGAAATGAATGTTTTATAACTTTTCAAACATATCAAAACGGGTTGCTTTAAGAATCTAAGTGCTCTTTTGATTTGAACATTTCTTCATTCTGCTTGCAATAAATGAGCAAGTTCAACTGTTTACCGATACACCGATAGTCAAAGGGAATTTTCGACAACATAAAACATTGCAATCTGGATGACACGGAGGGTGACCTTGTTGCTGATAAACAAACTGAAAAAAGCATAATAACGAGAACATCGTTTAGTTGACAAAAAACGTAAACTAACTGAAAGTTCACGTCAAGTATTTTTCATTTTAGGAAAGGACAGTTTTTGTTTCACCAAGAGTAAAGTAAAACTTAGTGTTTGATCAAACATTTATGGAACAACAGTGTTCTGAAGATTAAATATGCAAGGACGAATTTGAATCAAAACTCAGTTTTATAGAAAAGATGTATTGTAGCAGGAATGTTAATTTTGAAGATATTTTTAAAAACTTTAGTTCTATTTTTAAAAACGTACTTTCATAGAAAATGCCTTTGTGTTATAGTTTCAAAAAAAAAAAAACAACAACATTTTATTCCAAAAATATAAGAGAACTTTACGCAAAATGTGGCTTTTGGGCTAAATTTTATGAATTGAAGGTCTAATTTTCAAAATGATAGAAATTTAAAGTGGACATGTTTACATCTTGAATAACCGAATTATGTTCCTACTAACCGCCCAATATAAGATAAATGTACAATATCAGTATTTTCATCAGATATGTAAACAAAATTAATGAAAAACTATGTTACAGATCAAATAGATGAAACAGTTGTTAGTAATTTTTACAGATATTTTTTCCTTGTATGAGGGTGACTTAATGAATATTATATATACATGCACTAACAAAATGAAAAGTACCCCCATCCATATGCTGCAAAAAGAACCTCTAACAGCTTGTATGCAAAAGGTTCTGAATTATGGTTTCGACTTTTCCTGCGTCGTTGATTTTTATGTTGCTTAAAGCACGATCGTTACTATTGTTTACATGGAGCTTGAACTGTAAAGCGTGCATTTACATATACCGGCTGATTTTACATATTAAAGTCAATGGCTCTCATCTAAGTTCTTTACAATTGTCCCATATTCCTGATATTAAACACTATGATCAAAATTATCAACTATGCAATTCTTGTAAAAAGTATGCTATCGGCAAACCGCATGTTGATAAGCGATTCATGTGGGGAAGTTGACAGTTACTTGTGGAGAACAGAATCCAGGAACACTGGTTAGGTTAAAAGCGCGCCGTTACATAACTGAAATACTGTTGAAAAACGGCGTTAAGCCCAAAACAAAAACAAAACAATAAGCGCGATAAGATCAATGTTGATAAATAAAAGACAACGATAGTAAACAGGAAAGGTCTACGTATCATGTGTTCGACGTGTAACAACACTTTGCCAACGTTAAATTTACGTTAACGTCATTAAATCAAGCATTTGCAAATTAAAAAGCAACTAATCTTTGATAACTGAATTTCTGATTACTTAGATTTTTATTTGACACTAACATTACTTGCATGGATATTCGATTTTTGTAAACCACGGCCGAATATATGTAAAGCTAATCCGAATACGGCTTTTATGAGCGATAGTAACGCTATACGAAGCGCTAAAATACCAACCTAATACTCTTATTCATTTTAATGTGTGATCAATATACATATAAAGCAAATTTTCCAGGAACGCATCCTTTCAATTCTATAGATTAGCTATTTTCAAATTACTTCAGTACGTTCAGTGCTAAAATCCTTGATTATGCAACAACATTTTCTAAGGTTTACTTTCGGTCTGACAGCTTCATTTCGATGCATTGAATTCAATATACAAAAAGCGATTGTTTTCTAAACATATCTGAGCTATAAGATGAAAATTGCAAAAATATCAACGACAACAAGTTTGATAAACAATAGGTAGATCTGGGATTCCGTATTCTACTCTCGTGGATTTTGCAAAGTCGGATTACACTCGACGCTTGCTTATTTACCCGATAGACACAAACTACCGAAATACACCATTTACGTCCTTCCCCCCTGCTCTGTAATGCTTTGATCAAAAGTGACTTCTGAATCGCTTTCCTGGAAAAACCTTTTCCCCATAAATTCTTTGGATTGTCAAGATTATGGCACTTCGTATTTATTTTTATACTGATATTCATTTCCGAAAAGTACAATTAATAGGTAATAATATTGAAATTTACATACATTAAGTATGTTTCGTTTCAAAACATAACGTATTGTTAATGTAAATATGCCATCAGATCATGGCTTTCGTTGATTGTCAGATTTTGATGGTCGGCACAATTTGTTACCAACAATTGCGTTAGTAGTTTGCGCTGCCTGACAATGGCTAATCTTTCGATTCGGAACTAGTACTTTATTGTTCACTTATTTTTTACGTGTACTTTAGTTTAGTTTTTAAATACATGCTTTTACTGTATATACATGTGCTTTAATATGGTGACGTACTATTTACACCTAATTGAAATATAGACAACGCGCATTCTTACCATGAACACAAATTAATTTGCACGACTTTCCGGCAACCTTTATCACATATACGCAGGTATTTTATGATGAACAGAATACTGCAAGTATTTCAATACTTAAAGTGGCAGGGGCCAGTTACACATTTGGCCCGGGTATGTTTTTAATAAAATAGATACTTTAAAGGCATATATATTCAACTGGCTATTATGTTTATAGAACTACGGATTCCTGCATACGAGTAATTATTGTGTAAAATTAATATATGCTTGAATCGATTTTCCTAGCTCCGTGTAAACGGCTGGGTCTAAAATCTTGCCTGTGGTAACGGACGTGAGACGAAATGGAAACGGTCATCAATCCATCCAGATTCAGCTCAAATTTGCAAAAAGTAAACGGTTATGAGACACTTTTCTTCCCACCATTATTTTCGTCTGGTCACATACTTTAAAATATGTTTGTGTTTTAGGTCAGTCATTTGCAGATAATACGGTACAGTCGCGCAAGGTTTGCATTTTAGACCAGTTTTGCCTCAAAATTTAGTGTCATGAAACCTGCGTTTTTCTCGTTTTTATCACAGAAACAACAGAATCGGTAGGCTGAAAATGTCACATAATGAAGTGCAAGGTATATGCAATACATCCGCACAAAATCTGCCTGAATTTTGTCAAAATTGATTTTTTTGTGATTTTTTTCGCACTAGTATCGGCTCAGATTTCTGGAATTTTCAAATCTCCTGTCCCTTGCCCCCATATGCTCGGTTTACACAAACTTCAATCAAGAACAACTGAAAACAACTAAAAACCAGAAAACGTTCGAAACATTTCACAACCAACAGCAGAATATAAATTCATACACCCCTAAAATGCAAAAGAGCTTATCAATCCAAAATGCAAATGATCAACCAAACCACAACAAATTCACCTAATTAGCCAATAATTTCAACCACAGCAACAACAAAAATATTCGCTGAACAAAACATTTACTTCAAACAATGAAATGCACGCCACAACTATTCAAGAAACTAATCTTTAATTCAGTCATCGAGCCGCAAATTGAGTTCAGTTGCATGTTAAAATGAATTATTAGCACTTTCGGTTTACGACCCAGTTTCCACGCTCTCTGTATTAGTCTAGTCCAGATTTCAATAAATGTGAGAGGTACAGGCATTTTGTTAGTATTTGGTCCCATATACTTTTTTAGTATAATTTGGGTATGCTGAATTCAAAAATATATGTTGGCCATCTGACAAATGATTTTTTGTAGGTCAAAATGGCGAAAAACAAAATGGCCGCCAAATTAAGATATTTCTAATATAAATATGTAATAGTATTACAATTATCCAAAAATATGTGGGGTTTTTTTTTATCAAAGTTATGTGTAACATAGTAACAGATTAAATTAAGAACACTTTTTTCAAAGATAAATGACTTTTAATTCAAATGTGTGCTCTGTTAGGAGAAAAAAGCAATTAAAAACCCACTCAAACTTGCATATTTCGCCCAAAAGATGATTATCAAATAACTCACGTTGGTTATAATTGCAAAACTATTGCTGAATACAGTACACTAATTTCATATTTGGAATCACTTTAAAGGACAGAAGCTAAATCCATAAACTGTTTATCATATAATAGTTTCAAAATAATATTGAAATATTTGCTTTATTTCATGTTAATTAACTGCCTTGAGTTCATACAGCTGGTAATGCTTTTATCGCATATACATTATCTATATCTGTGCATAAGAGCCCAGTCTTTTTACATTCATATCTGAGGGTCCTACATCCAGATGTACACTTGCAAGCAATGAACTCAATACAAGCTTGAGGAATTGGATCACGGGTAATAAGAACTGGCTTTAGTGTGTCATCTGCCACTTTCCATCCTATGTCGGAAGGTGCGGGCAATTCTGAATTGAGAACAGTTGATTTGTTCCATACCAAGGCTTGATAATGAGCTCT
The DNA here is from genome assembly GCF_021730395.1 of Mercenaria mercenaria. Lineage (NCBI taxonomy): Eukaryota > Metazoa > Mollusca > Bivalvia > Venerida > Veneridae > Mercenaria > Mercenaria mercenaria. Next base: position 9,897,972 of record NC_069379.1, read on the forward strand.
TCTAATGTGAAATGAGCAAGCATCACTGGTTGGGGTATGTGTTCAGGACTTGTAGACCTGCCAAACATTTTGAGCACTGTCAATACTACAGCATCTTGGCCATACACTTTGCAGATAAAATATTCATAGTTTTTCTTTACTTCATCAGACAGTTGTCCATATCCAAGACCTTCTATAAGTTTTGCACTGGCTGTAAACGGTTTAAATACAGATCTTTAGAGATTCCACAGAAATTTGATGTTGTGTCACAGCCAGTGAGTGCATGAAAGGCAAGTAGATTTCTACGCAACTCTTATTGAGGATTTATTTAACACTGTGTTGACTTGAATGTATTTTCATTTTTTCACTGTTCCAGCCATCATCCATACTGTTGCATTTATTACCTGCAAGTGGCATAGTAAGAGCAAATACATCAATATCTCTGGCAGAAACAACAACAGTGACACAATTTGATCGTTTACTGCTGTGAACAGCATGGAGAATGGTTCTTGTGTCAGCTTCCTCGTGTTTAGCCTTTAATTCATCCAAATTAAGTTTTCAACAGTTTCTTCATCCTAAAAGCCGACGCCAACAACCAATGTCTTTTCTGTAGGTGATTGCATGATCGGCTTCTGATAAAAATGTACTACGTCAATTTTATTTGCTGGAAGTGCCAAAACGTTACACCAGATTTCAAATAATTCATTGATACTTGCAATCCACCCATTCTGGGGCACTGCCCATTTCAAATCCACAAGCTTAAAGTAAAGAGCCTGATCAACAGTTATAGCTGAATGTGACTGTCCCAGTCTTCCTGATATATGCATACACTTCTGAACAATAGTGTTAAATGTCTCGATATCTCATTCTAAGTAAGATTCAGCGGAAAAACATGACCAGTTTCAGAATCCATTGATTTCAGGTTTTGTTTTTCAGCTAAAGATGTGTCTACTAGTATGTCACTGTAGCTCAATCTGTGTCCTGCACTATGAAATAGGTTAACTAAATGTTTTAACCTAGTCATCTAGTGCTATGTACTTGCAAGTCCTGTTTAGGGGTCCATTTTTTTTTACCAACACTCACTCCATAAACAATATCTTGTGCTACACTTAATAATTTTGTTTGCAGATCGAATTCAGATCTTTATGGTCAAATTCTTCATCTAGAAGCTCTTTGCCACCATACGTTGAATTCAGAAACATAAACAGACACTCCAGAACAGAATTTTCAGTCACAACCAGTCCAGAATGTCCTTCCAGAGAGAACATATCAGCCCTTAATTTTAGTGCTACGTATCCAGTTGTCAAGAAGTCGTCTCTGGAATTATATTTCTGTATTGTCAGCCGTTCAACACTATTACCAGTAGTATTATAATGGGCATCTTTAAGCACTGACGCAAAACATTCATATGGAACAAGAAGTATATTCCTTTCATCGGAATATATAAATAGTGGAGTTACAAACTAAAACTGGTTTCTCAGTTTACGTTGTAGGGCTTCTTAGAATTAAATGAATGACAAAGAATTGATGAAGAAGTCTCTTCAGTACGTATGCGGTATCTGTTGCAACTGTCTGAAAGCTGCAGTATTTGCGATTTCATTGCAGCATACCCACGTCCATGTAAAAGAAAGATCATGGCAAGACCCATATTTGAGTTGTCTGACTTGGTTTTGCGAACTCTGTATCTAAAAGAATTAAAGGTTTTTTTTTATGATATTTGCCCTCCGTTGACATCAGAGAGTCATAATCGCATTGTGTCGTCATGTTTAGCATCCTTTAAAATACTATCACTGACTAGTTATGTTAAAGAGTTTTTCATGTTTCTTTTTTTTCTTGACAGAACATACACATTTCTTAATTTAGTAGGAGTATATGATAAGTTTGATGAGGATGCAGCTTAATCTGATGTTTGTTCTATATTAAACTTAGCTTTGACTGAAAAGTATGTATTAGTTCTTTGTGGACAAAATCAAAATAACACTTTCAACATTTTTTGTCATTTTCATCTATTTTTTCAATTCTACTAATGGCCAGTGCTAATGGCTTCATATTTAGAAAAAAATCTCTAAACAAGTCTTGTTTCAGCACACTCTTTTAGAGATGTTATGCCTTGAGGTTGTTTAGTTTAAAGCTTTGTCAGATTTTGCCTCCTGACAAATGATGCACTTTTCTGTGCTATCTTGAAATGGTCTCTTGAGATGCAAAGTCTTATCCATTCTTACTTTGGAATATTATAAAACCTATTAAACAAAATAATATTTATTACTTATTATTCACAAGCAATTATAGTATATATAAAGCTAGCTTTAACAGATTCTTATAAATGAACTTATCACAGATACTGAAAATTAAAATAAATACAATTTCACCAAATCTTAAAATATAACAAAGTATATAAAGCGAAGCATCTCTAAAAAAGTTTAGAAATAAAATATACATGTAGAGTTGGTCTACCTGTAAAAACAACTTCTAAAAGTCCTGATTCCATGAAGTATTCATGACATCTCTAAAACCTTAATGATCATGAGAGTGTGTGCTTGTCAGAGTTAATGTACATTAAATAACTCCAAAGAGTTTAGATAAAGACTTTAAAAACATGATTTGACTCAAATTGTTATTGTGATAGAGACCTGGATTGTTTATACTAATTAAGTTCACATTAGCCTTAATCTTAATCCCTGTCACACTTAATTTTCATCAATTATTATGATTCTAAGGTATTAAAAAGTTGATTATTAAATAGAATGATCTTACCAGGATAAAATACGTTCTACACGGTATTCGGTTCATTACAAACAATGTCATGTTAATTAAGTTTTAACTTCCCCATTGTTTATTTTTTCTTAAATGACTATTTTAGAACTGCAAAACCATTTCATCAAAATATTTTCTTTTTTGACATAAAATTCCGGCGGAAGTTTTCAATCATATACTTATTTTCATTTTTCTATTCTATAAATGATGTTGGATATATTTTTTTTTAAATTGTCTTCAAATTCCCCTTTTTGAACCCCGTAAAGTTCACATTTTTAACTTGTGATATATTTTATTGATAAATATTTACTCAGTTAAACTAATAACATGAAATAATTTGTTGAAACATATCTAAAGATAAAGGTTTGTATCATAAAGTAATATTGATGGAAAAGTTTTTGTTAAAAGCAGTGGTCATTTTTGCCCCCATTTTTAACCCTTTCAGAGGCATTTCCCAGATGGCCAACATATATTTTTGGATTCAGCATACCCAAATTATGTTAAAAAAGTATGTTGGACCAAATACTAACAAAATGCTTGTAACTTCTTAAATAAGCTTATATCTGCAAAATCGGACTAGACTATATCTACTACAGTGGTTATTTTATCTCCGAGGTTTAACCAGCTGTATGTAAATATAGATAAACTCTGTTACCATGCAGTACATTATTTACAAAATATGGTTTAGAAGCGTTTTGATAAAGCAACAAAGAATTATTCTGATATCGAAAGAACGCGGTATTTGTAGGATAGTGTTTTAAATGATAAGCAAGAAGATTTATTTCTTCAAACGGCCGGTGTAACATTAAATTTTGACCCCGCTGAATTTTTCAACGGATTGATGATCAATTTTCAACGTTGAAAATTGACCCTTTCCGTTATTTAATGATCCACCCACGCGTAAAAATTTGACCCTCGTTGAAAAATGATCAACTATAGGCAGGTCATATTTCAACGTTTAAAACAGATCCCAATAATCTTACGCAATATGCCTTTTACCATACAGATGAAAGATTAATATTTCTGTATTTTTCAGAACTTGTAAGTAATAAATGTTTAATTATACATTCTAGCGCTCCACAAGCTAATAATACATTAGGCCCTATTCATCGGCAATAACTCTGACTCTGCAGATACTGGTCAGAAATAGAAGTTAAAATGCAGCTACACATCTTTGGAAAATTATTAACGAACTGATCAACTAGAGCATCCTTGGGCGTTTATTCCCTGGATTAAATTGAGTCGAGTTGGATCACGTAGCTCGAGCAAAACGGTCTAACACTGGGAACCAGACCTTGTTTACGGCACTTGTTTACATTATCGACGGGGGTAAACCAATATTTCTACAAAAGTAGTTTAATTTCTTCATTCAAATAATATCTTATTTGGTCATAAATTTATCTTATGGGTATTTCGCGACAATGTTTCTTTGACATTGAAGTTGTATCTTTTCATTCCGCAATATTGTTCTCGCATTGTTCGCGGTCCTCCCGATTAGGAGGTGGTATGAAATTTTGACCCGAGAACGATGTTCTTGGGTCTTGTTCGTGTCATTAGAGCGATTCTATCTCGGGTCGGACACAGAAGAACAAAAAGAACGAAGCGCCCAAAGACGCCACTACAGTCTGGTCATATCTCAATGTTAAATAAAAACAATTCTCATCGATTTTGGGTCGTTGGTTCGAATGACAGTACTTACCGGATTATTTATTACATAACTGTATCACTTGTGTATCAGACAAAAAGAAAGTAATAATATTTGTTTTCGTATTTAAAGACAGAAATTGCCTAGCGTAAAATAAGACACTATTTCAGTTTTGGGTAGCAATTTGGCAAAATATTTAAAAAATAAAAAAATATTGTAAGCAAACAAAAGAAGGATCTGCCAAATAAAAACAAGAGCACTGCAATGCAACGCAAATGCAGAGCAATATTCACACAAGAGGGCCATGATGGCCCTATATCGCTCACCTGTTATCATTGCACTTGCGGACAAGAAGGTCCTCAGAAAAAATCCAAAGGCCAGGAACATCGAAGGGAAGAAAATAAACCAAAAAGAAAACAATTCTTACAAGGTACAGATATGTCAAAAAACACCTAAGAAGTGGAGGTACCATCCATGTTGTACCACAGAAAAGTGGTCTCGATTTTGCCCTACGGCCAATAATAAAACAGTTACTATAAATAAGCTATTTATAGTAACGTACAAGGGAAATAATAAAAAAAAATGATTGTAAGTGAACAAAAGAAGGATCTGCCAAATAAATCTGTTGACATGAATAAAATTTCAGATCAGCATCTTCATTAGTTACGGAGATATTCCAATTTTAATTTTAAATAAAGGGAGGTAATTTGACATAAAATCAGTCCATAGTTATCTACCCTCATTGGCTCAGTAAAACTAATGACAATAATGAAATTTCAAATAAGTCCTATAAGTACTTACTGATATAAATCCATTTTGATTACAATCAGGGGAGGTAATCAGATATAAGATAAAATAACTCTGGAACCTACGAATGGATCTGATTTGTCATGGAATCCAAGATTTAGTATTGTTGAAGATATTTTGGAAGTTTGTATCAAATAAAACCATAAATGAAGTCTCGATATGGCTGCAAAAGCCATAATAGCCAATTTTGAACCTTTCAGGGGCCATAACTCTGGAAACCAGAACCAGTTCAAGAAAGGAGCCAAGATCTTATGATGATACAAGTTGTGTGCCAGTTTGGTAAAAATCAAATCATAAATAAAGCTGCTATTTTGCAGACAAGGTTAAAATAGCTAATTTTGGCCCTTTCAGGGGCCATAACTCTGGAACCTATAATGGGAACTGGCCAGTTCAAGAAAGGAACCGAGATCTTATGGTGATACAAGTTGTGTGCAAGTTTGGTTAAAATAAAATCATAAATGAAACCACTATCGTGCATACAAGTAATTGCTGACGCACGGACGCACGGACGGACGCATGGACGGACTGACGACGGACGAAGGGTGATCACAAAAGCTCACCTTGTCACTATGTGACAGGTGAGCTAAAAAGCCTTCTCAGAATTTTTCAGATTATGAAGAAATTATCCGACCGGGCTCCTTCATACATAACATTACAGACCAATGAAAGTCTACATGTATTGAAAAAAGAATGTCATATCCAACTGGGCACTGTTACAATCCTGATATATTAATCAGAGAGACCTCCGTGGCCGAGTGGTTAAGATCAATGACATCAAATAATTTGCCCCTCATCGATGTTAATTCGAGCCTCATTCGGGACGTTGAATTCTTCCACCTGGATTACGGAAGGTTTGTGGTTCTTCCCAGTGAGAATCAGACGAGAATTCGACCTTCATCAAAACATATTCCGTAAATGTCTAGCTGACACGGAGCCCCAAACTGAGAGGGGATTGGTCATGGGATCCGCCCCACCGACACACTCGACTTGATTGTACAGATATATGTTAAAAATCTCCAATCACATTGAAAATGACTCATCACCAGACACCTTGAAGATAATGAACTCTATCCAGGTGCGTAGGTAGGCTTCACCAAATAGGCGAGGGTTATGGAGACGTTATCGTCAAAGGCAGATCCCTGGTAGGGTGGTAGGGGAGCCAGGCGAGCGAAGCCCCCGCCACCCCCCGCGCCCCCCCCCCCTCAACCTCGGCGAAAAAAAAAAGGTTTGCAGAAAATTATGTTATATTTCAAACTCTTATTGTTGATAGTATTGATCAAAATTTTACAATTTATGGTAACTGAAAAAACCTTATACAAAGTTAAAGCTATATAATTATTGGCTAATTTTAGACCATAATTTTAAAAATTTGGAGACAAATCTTTGCATCTATTTTACATTTCGTCAAAGATGGTCACTGGTTTTTACTAAATCCTTTTCAGATATGATCTTAGCATAAAATTTTACAGATACGGTATTTTGACATAAATAAAAGTCAGAAATCTGAGTCTTTGTGTTTTCGTTTTCGGCAAAGGCCGACTCTAATTTTATCAAATTTTACCAATTTTATCAAACTTTATTCAATTTCAAAAAATTTTAACGGTATAAACTTTAATCTAAATAAAACTAATAGAAATGGCCTCAAGAAAACTTTATAGAGGACACATCAAAAACATTCCAAAATAAACATTTAAAGTTAGGCCAGCATTCTTTTATGTATGTGTTAGGTACCTATGGTGGCATGCAGCGCAGGTATATGAAAAGACCACCATAAGAAAGTTCAGTAGTGATGATGTACAGTACAAAACCAGACGACGGCAGGAAGAACGTAAATAAAGTAAAGCGAAATAGGTAATCAAAACACCGCGAAATTTAAGCGTTACGTACACAAGGAAACGCGCGTAGTGCATTCATCATGTAATATTACAACCTGAAATTTTCAGCACTGCTAGAAGATAAACATAGCTCGAATTTCTTTAGCAATTTTAATACGATAATATCAGATTTTTAAGCAAAACTATATGAAAAAAACGACATTATTATTTTACGTATTCAACAAGGAAACGCGCTGTTTCCCTTCCTGATACACTCAAAACATCCAAGGGAACAACTGCCACTTCCACGTACTGTCTATACTCTGCTTTATATTACTAAAACAACATAATAAGATTAAGAACAAAGATTTATTTGAAATTTATAAACTTTAAACGCTTCTTTCGATAAGTACAATGCAGCTATATGTAATTACAGAAATTATTTTTGTTTGACAACACTGCTTACTCTATGTCTTTAAAATGCTACCGTTTTATAGTTATTAAAATGTTCTGTTCTGTTTATGATATGTTCTGAAAGTCTGGATTTTATGCTTGTAATATTTCACATTTATTAACGATTAAAACGAAATAGCTATTTGCGATCGCGCTGTTTGAAATATATCAGGTAATTTCACGAAAAAAATCGGTTGTTTTTATATAGTTTTGCTTAGAATTCTGATATTATCATATCAGAATTGCTATAGAATTCGAGTTATGTTTTTTTTTCTAGCGGTGATTACTTTTTATTTTAGTTTAAATAATAAAATTGCATATGATTTGAAACCAAGGCATAACAGGCCCGGATCCAGAAATGTTTGACCGGGGGTTGGGAGAGGGGGAGGGGGTCATCGCCTCGGCGCATATATCGAAATATTGGGGGTGGTGCCTTTGCCTACGTTTGGGGAGATGAGATCAGGAGTCTTCCCCTGGAAATTATTTTTTGAAATACTGGTATTAAATGGTGTCCTCATGTGCATTTATAGATGGATGTACTCCTCTCATGTAAGGGGGATCAGGGGATCTCCCCCTGGATTTTTTTAAATACAGGCATGAAATGGTGGCCTCTGGTGCATTTAGTTTAAGCAATATTTTATTAATCACAATTCATTTAGAATATGTACTTATATCAAAAATGCATACAGGACTGAGTAGGAAGCTGAAAGCTTATTTGAAACTCTCTCCTTCTCTGGTGCATTTTTAGGTCAAAATTTTGTGGTAATGGAGGGGTTCTCCCCTCTGATTGGGGGTGGTCAGGGGCTCTTCCCCTAGACAATTTTGAAATACAGGTGAGAAATGGTGGCCTCTGGTGCGTTTCTAGGTCTAAGTTTTGAGAAAAAATTATTCCTTTGCCAAAATAATAGGGTGCCTCTTTGACGAGTAATGGTCACTTCTCAGCCAAGTGGGGGAGGGGTGGGGCGGGGGGCGGGGGATGCATGGCCCCCCTCGGCCCGGTCCTGGAACCGGACCTGCATAAATTAAAACACACAACTAATTATTTGTTGGCCTAAAAGAGTAACTGTGACGTATACATTGCGGCAATATCAAAGTATCGGTGTTTTTGTTTGAAGTTGTTCATGAAAGAAGCATCAAACGGGAATGATCTTCTTAACGGGTACAGGTCGCTTTTTAGTAATTTATACACACCATATAAAACTATTAAACCATGCTGTCATTCTATTACTTAATAGAATTACAAAAGACTTATCTAAAAGCTATATCTGTACAATTTATAAATGAATTAAACCAGTAGATTACACAAAATCGTTAAATGAAATCCTACTTTTTCGAACCTGGCATTAGCACGCATAAAGACATACCTTTACAAAGTAAAAAATATATCTCTTTGTGTTACAAAGATATCACTATAATTCACAAACATATCCCTTATAGATATCTTGTTACGATCGGAAAAAGTGCTCCCTTCGTGGAAGTCTCGCTGTGCCCACACCCACCCACCTGTCGAAATTGTGTTACACTTTCGTTAACAGTGCCCTGTCCAACATATATATGATCTCGCCTACCTCGGCAAAGTTGTCAGTTTGAGTCCGGACTCGACCTTTTGAAATTATTCTTAAAGAAGCTAACCAGCATGCCTGCGATAGTTTCTGGTTCTTTCGAGTGTGTTTCTCTACTACAAACAGACGATCTCCGACGTTTAACTTAAATTTAACTAACCGTTGATAAATGACCCCATTACTGATCAAAATTTAACAACTGATCAGGTCTCAACGACTTTTTGATTAAAATTTAATGTTGAAATGTTGGCAGGGTCAATTCTCAACGTTGTAAAATGACCCATGGGGTCAATTTTCAACGGGGTCAAAATTTAATGTTACACCGGAACATTCGCAATCTTTTTATGCTGCTTGACATATTATGATAACTGATGAAAAAGACTTCAGTAATAACATATTTAAATCAGCTCGTTCTCATGCGAATTAAAAAGCCGACAAATAGTTAGTAATTTAGACAGTTCCAATTATGATTTGTCTAAATGTGTCGTGTTTTGTATTGTTTTGTATTAACTCATTAACACCTGCAGCCATATCGCCGCTTAATTACTGGTATCAATTTTCAGATACATTCCTGAGCCTCTTATCAATTTATCTGCTTTGTATGCCTGTGGATTTTCACTGATAATCAATAATCGATAAGATCTAGGCATCATTTGATCAATTTTAGGGACAAACATCTGTTTAGAACAGATGAATAAAACCGAAATTTTCACATCAGATACTACAATTTATGATCTAATTCAATAATTTAAAATTTACTATTATTTTAATTTGCAAAAATTGTTTCACAGGCCTACTGAAATAACATGAATATGGAAAACAGCAATATTCAATAAAGATTTGACATAGAAAAACAGCCATTATTTGATTATTTTATATTTATTCAAAAATCATTTATTGCTAAACTTTAAAGCAAATGACATTATTAAAGAAAAGAATTATGTTTTAATTAATAAAATAAAAATACTGAATCAAAAAGAAAGACTCTGCAGTATAATAGAATGAGAAGATAAAACAGGCAATGCCTAGAAATAACTTTCTAGTTTCGATATTTAGTGATGAGTATATTGAAAATACATGCTTAAGTAATAAATATTTTGATTGTCTGATCGCTTCCGGGTTTTATAAATCTTTAGTGTAAAATATTTCTTTGGTTGACTTTGACAGCAGTCCAATCGTTAGTACTCTTGCAAACGTAAAATCACGTCACGCGGCATACAGTACTATCAGGCAGATAGCGCATTTATGCGATCCTCGGCATACACGCCTGTTATCTTTTGACGGATAAATACGACATGCGGTACTCGATAAGAGTTAATATGAACGCATAAATGCGATCTGCGTCCTTAATGAGTTAAGCTGTTATGCGTTACATAATTACATGCCGAAATGTTGATTTTACATCAAGGATATGGTTATTAAGACTTAATTTGATACTTTAATATATACATCACATTGAAGTATAATTGTCCAATATTATAAAAAGACAACAACAATAATTGAAATCCATATGAAATATAATCGTTAACTGTAACGTCTTTATTGACGTTCTCCGATAATAGGCTAGTACACAGGTTGTACCCCTACCAGCCGTTTATAACTTCATTAGTCTATCGTATAGTGGATTTTCTTTAGTACATAAAATAAGGTATATTGTTCTTTAAATGTAATTTATTAATTCCAACAAGAAGAATGATGCATCCCTATCCGCCGTTTATAACTTAATTGGTTGATCGTGCAGTGGATTGTCCTTAGAAACAAAGAAAAATATCAAACAGGGAGTGCCACGCACCAAAAGCGCAGCCTCCCCAAAACGAACCCCCAGCACGCAAACGCGTGCACCACACACACACTCAAAGCTTACACATCAGGACAAAACGAACAACACACACACACACACACACACACACACACACACACACACACACACACACACACTCAAAGCCAACACATAAGGACAAGACGAACAATAAGCATACACACACGCGCGCACACAAAGTCAACACACAAGGACAAAACGAACAAACAAAGGAACACAGTGGGGCACCGCCTTGGAACGGTCAGTGGCAAAAACACCACTGGGGAGCTTAAACCGGTTTATGGTGCGCACCCAACCTCACTCTTACCCCCACCATGTTCCAAAGACATGGGACAGTGTAAATAAAAGCAATCCCCTCCAGGTGAATCTCTAACACACGTAATGGAAACAAAAAGGCATGGCATGTAAAACACAAAAATGCTCGTGTATAAATATATAAAAAGCAAACCTTAGGAACCAAAAACGTATGTACTCAATGCCTTTTCAGAAGACAGAGCAATAAGAGAAACACCCTTAAGGGCCCGACGAAACAGGCCAGAAGACAAATATCAAAACAGTTCAGTCCTGGTAGGATTTAAAAACTGTTCATCATAGAGTCCTCCCCCTCTTCCGTCAGACGCAATCAAAGGCCTTAAAGAAATTCTCTGTTTCCGGTAACATGCTCAAAATCATTAGGGAAGGTAGGTCGGACTTTTTTTTTTTTTTTTGAATATATTTTATTAAAAAAGAGACTTTTCGGAAATTATTTTTGTGTCAAAAAATGAATACAAATAAGGGGGTTATGCCTTTAGAGCATCAGTAAGTTGATATCTAACATCACTAGCCATGTTTAAAGCATAAAAAGTGCAGTTTTGCAACTTTTTGTTAAAAATTTGAAAAAATATTCTCCAAGGCCATAAAAACATTTAGGGTCGGGCCAAAAATTTAGGGTAGGTCGGGATACCGTAAAACAAACAAGCTTTTTACGCCTTAGTACATAAAACATCAGGTGCAATGTTCTTTAAATATAAAGTATTAATTCCAAAGCTCGGAATTATCCTGCATTGATTAATACATAAAATTTACTCTCTAGATGCACAGTTAAAAAGAATAATTTATCTTTCCCAATTTAACTGGTCCATAGTTCTGGATAGTCTTTCAGAAATGAAATAAATTTAATAATAATTTAGATTCGTAAATGCCAAAATAGAGACAAACATTATTTTACAGCTTTGTCCGGATGTTATGGCACTCTGCAGCTAAAATGCTGCCTAGCTAAGGTGTTCACCGGTCTGTCAAAGATAGCAGGGTTATATAGCAAAGTCGTGAAGGATGATGTGTCAGCTGCTGACAATGTTTCATTACATTTTAGTGGAATTAGTATATACTATATTTAAATAAGATATATTTAAGGAAAACTATCCAGTTACAATAAATATCAGCACAATGGATCGATAAAACTGTGACATTTCTAATACTTTATCAAAGTTGCTGACCCCTAAATATTAGTCTCGCCTATCATTTCGAATTGAGAAAGTAGCTGCAAGCATCCCCAAGTATTTTATTCGGCTAATACGTCCCTGTTCAAAATCAATTTTAACTTGAACAGAAAAGTTTATTTCTCTGTTTATATTTGTCGTTGTTAGCCGGGTCGTGAACTCAAAATGAAAGCAGTTAGATGTGCAAATATATTTATATTTATACACCAATATTTGAAAAACGGAAGGCATTATGTGACTGCGCGTACGTCCGTCTATCCGTCCGTCCTAATTCATGTCCGGAGTTCAACTTTATAACAATTAAAGGTATTTACTTTAAACTTGTAAGTAGGTGGTGAGGAGACGATATCTAAGTACATGAACCGGGTCTGTAGGTTTAAGGTCAAGTTCACAAGTTGAGATCAACTGTCAAATTTGTATGTCTTATTTCATGTCCGGAGAATAACATTTTAACCAGCTGTACTACACTAATAAAACACAAACAACACCATATGCATGACCAGACGTGAGTGTTTATTAAGGCAATGTAAGCAGCCGGATAATTACAATACATCACAAAATGAAACATTTTTTTTTTTGGTCACACAGATAATACCATACGTCTCTTGCCTTCAAAACTGGATGAAGAAACAAAACTAGTGCGTAAAAATCATAGCCAATATCTGATTTAATCCGAAGGCACGCTGTCGCGAACTGACTCGCCCAGGAAAAACAGAGAGATCAAATCATTTTTTTTTTGAAATTTCTCTGAGAAACCTGTGTCCTTTTGTCAAATGTCAGATCACTGAATGTTGGACCCCATTCATAATGCGTATGTAGACGTATGATATCATAATAATATTATAAATCAGTTAAAGTGAGATTTTACATCATTTGCTCAAATACTGAATTTATAGAATACTAGTAAAACAAAATAATAAATGTCAAAATGACTTCATGTATTAATATTTACTTCGTCATTAGATGACCTTGGAATAAGCAAACATGTCTTTGAAACGTATTTCATATTTGTAAAAATTTACACAATGCATTGAATATGAAAACTGAAACTGAATATAGATCAAAATGTTAAATATCAAGAAGACTTAATATACACATATTTTGACTTCGCTATTTAATAGATGACGTTGGAGTGTACAAAAATGTCTTTTGAAATGTACTTCGTATTTGAAAAGAAAGAAAAAATCACAATACATTGAATATGAAAACTGAAACTTAATATAGATCAAATCAAACAAAGTCATATTTTCTTTGCAAAGTACATAAGCCTTTATTCTACGGAAAATGATGTTTTAAAAAAAATGCAAAAATTTTGCCTAACATAACTAACATTAGATCTTCCCCCTTAAATTTTTGAAACAAATTTAACTTGTTCGGAGTCGTCTGTTAGAATGACCAGTATCTGATTACACATCTATTTATATGTACATACATGTACGCTTCACTGAAAAACCCCGTGCAAAATCCATACTGACCAATATCAATTATCACCCTTTGTAAAGCGTTCCGCGTTCAGACAAATATTTCACGCTATACTTCGAAACGCGTGAAATAAAAATTCTAAGCATTGACTTCAAACTTGGCATGAGACAGTGTGCTGAGAACCTGAAACTGGGCTGTAGGTTTAAGTTTAAGGTCACTGCAAGGTCAAATGTGCCTTTCATATTTGTGTTCAGAGCATAACTTAAAGATATATTAAACTTACTGACTTGAAACTTGGGATATAGGCAGGTAGTGGTGAGACGATGTACCGACTGCAACAATCTACATTACAACCCAACCCTATCCCATCAACCCATCAACCCGTCTCCCCAAAATAAATAAAGAAATAAGTTTGTTGTTAAAAATCCCCTCCCACACATACCCTGCTCCACTACCCCCTCTGACAACTCAAATATTTTTTTTTCATATTTTGCTTTTTCTTTACATTTTGCTTCTGTCCTCCTCTTATATAACCCTTCGGGCGTATATTGTCCCACTTTGCGAAGCTCTCGTTTAATCTTATGATTGGTGCAGGTGCAATGTTAACACCGCGAATTGTGTTAGTTTCAAGCTTGAATATTAAGTCTATGAAAACTGTTCGCTACAAGAATGTGTATATATTTCACTATTTTAGAAACATATATACTATAAATCTGACTAACCAAAATATATTTTTAAATAATAAAATACCGGGTCACAAATCGCCAGCGAAATAGCAAAAACACAGTAAATTTGAAACATTATCATTTTTTGCAGTAGAAACTGGCAAAGATACGAAAGCACAGATAAACAAAACTTCATTCAACACGATATCTATCTAATCACCATTACCTGTAGATATTTGATTATGCAAAACTACGGCGCAGTAAACAGTATCAAATAAATCAAGAAACGAAGTACTACGCTGTTAATTTTCAGTTCATTCCTCTTGAAATGATATTCACGTCAGGTTTTCGTTTGCTTTAGAGTATTGAAATAAAATCATGGAATTGAAAGACCTTACACTAGTTCTTGCAATTCTATGTGTTACTACAGACGCTATTGATCATTATACTGTTGTCAATATTCATAACGGATACAACAAGAGGAAAGCCATTGAAAAGGATTATACCACTACGATAATTCAAGGAAATCATCCTTTTGACTTAATTGGTAACTTAACGTCAAATTTGGATGCATATGAAACACGATTTGAAAACCTGGTGGATAAGCTAGAAAATGTAACGGTAAAATTGGACATCTGTGAAGCTAAACTGGATCAGATATTGAGGTCAATAGACGGAAACGCGAGACCTCGGGACTGCAATGAAGTTCAAAACCTCGGATACACAAGAACTGGCGTTTATACAGTACCTGGCTCGCGGATTTTTCAAAGTCCGCGCTTCCCCGCGATTGGACCCTAGCGCGGACAATTTCCTGAGCCGCGGGGATGCGCGTTTTTCATGCATCTCCGCAATACATTTAACAGCGTCCGCCGCGACCAAATGCAATAAAATCGATTGCGGTGTTCCGCGATGATGGTCGCGGCGCATCGCGATGAAGTGCCGGTGGTTCGCGGTGAATTGCGATGAATCGCCGCGATTTACAGGTAAATGCAGTGGCTTGTTGTTATGTATACAGTTAATTTAAAATTTCAACACTATGATGGGATAAGAAATGAAGAAATTAAACAATGTTTTATATTTTTTAATCATTTATTTCTTCTTACTTTTCTATTTCAGATATTATTTCCATTAACTCATATAATCTAATAAATGCAAGGATTATATTTTTAAAACATCAGGGTTATGAAATTTAATACTATTATGTCTTTGAACTTGTATAATACATGTATATATACGTGTACTACTGTATAATTTGTTAATTTATTTAGACAAGATGAAAATAAATAGTATTTTGTATCTTGCAAACATTTATATCTTCTAACTATTCTATTTCAAGTTCCATTTCCATTAAATTCTGTAATTTCATCAATGCACAAAAGACTGTCATTGCTTTTAAAATTCTGGCGTTATGTAATTTCATTGACATTGAACTCGTATACTATAATTAGCTAATTCATTTTAACCAGATGATTTTGGTTTTGAATAATACTGCAACAATATTTAATAAAACACTATGTATGTTGAAGTAATTGATGTTGATGACTGAGCTGCGAAAATTCATCACACATCGAAAATTCGATTTCATTCATCAAGGTATTGTGGTCGATAGATGCCCCAAGTTCAATGATGCCCATTAGTTTTAATTCCGAGATATGAATTTAATTATAGTTGATTACTCATTTGAGTATTTCATGCCATGTTCCAAATTTTCCACTGATCAGTTCGTTATCCAATAAAAATGTTACTAGTCAAGCATTAAGTACACGTGAAAATTAAAGACTTGAAAACAGTCATTGTTCAACATAGTTGTGATATTGTTTATAGAATTACGCTAGAATTAAAAAGTAACCTATAATGGCACTTCGTCAACGGACGAATTAAATTTCGCATTTTCTTGTAAAATACGTGTGTAACGACAAGAAACAGATCAGGAATTAAAGGACTTATTAGAACTAACGATGAGGTAATTGAAGATTTCACCTCGTTATCTTATATCTTATTATTTTCTGGGAGTTTTGCATAATATGAGCCGCGCCTTGAGAAAACCAACAAAGTAGGTTTGCGACCAGCGTGGATCCTGACCAGCCTGCGCATCCATATGTTGATTTTCTCATGGCGCGGCTCAATTATATAGTGATTTTTTTCAGATATTATCAGATTACGAGTTTAAAAATCATATATTTACAGCTTTCTGTAATATTTTAGTGATCAAGTCTGCTACATGTAAATAAGGCGTTGAAGATGTTACATAGTGAAATTAAAAATGTCGAAAATGATTTTATAATGTACATAAAGTATATGCATTTAAACCCGATAATGTTCATGAAAAAAATTGCAATAATAATGATTGATTTAATAAAAACTAGCAATAGATATCATGATAACAGATAAATTTTCCATGGATGCAAAATGATTATCATAAAAATATTTTTAAGTCAGTGCTTTAAACTCCAACAGAAATACGTATGTTTTCATTATATAAACTAACTTTTTTATGAAATTAGAAAAATGCGATCCATCTTTCCATTTTATTGGCCCCGAACTGCCACTAAATAAGGAGCGTTAAAACAACACAGAGATATACAACACTGATAAGCTTTGAATATAATTATAATGCCATTTAACTTTTTCGCATCATTGTTTTGTTATATTTATTTTGGAAACAGTTTGGTGAAATTTGTTACGTTACGCAAAAAAAAAAAAAAAGAAAGACTGCCACTGCTCATGAACTAAAGTGTATGCACTACTTCTTTATTTACTAACTTTAAAACATTTAAAATATATTAAAACTTTAAAAACACATTGATAACAACAATGTATTTAGGTCCGATACCTTCCATTCACAGGTTTATTTTTAGATTACACGCCACGTCTCTATGTCATATCGATAAATATGTTACTCCATGTACTTACTATTCGCATTATGGTTAACAATTTCGCTTTACTGTATGTTTTTAAATTGACGGCATTTTTTTATTATTAAAGATTTTTTAATTCTGCTTTTTGCCTTTTCTAGCCGAAAGCCCAAATATAATATCCGCATTAATTTCAATTTATTTACTCTTAAGACATTATAGCTATTTACGACCGCGCGGTATGAAATTTTACCGGTAATTTTATTGAAAATCGGCCGTTTTTATGTAATTTTGTTTAGTTTAATGTTTATATCTTAATGAAAATGCCCTGACAATCTAGCTGTATCTATCCTTTAACGATGTGGAAAGTTTGAAGCAAATCTATTGGATAATAAAAGCTTTACACGCATTTCCTGTGTACGGGACACCTCAATTTTGCGGTATAATTCTTAGCTAAAATTTACCTGTTTACCTGTTGCCTGCTTTCGGTTGCCTGTCGTCGTCTGCTTGTTTACTGTACTTCCTCACTACTGGATTTTCCTATGGTGACTTCTTTCTTATACCTATTACCCTGCTCTGTATGTTGTTTATGCAACCATAGGTCCCTAACATCTATCTACAAATGCTGGCCTAACTTTACTTTAAATAATATTTACTGCCTGTGATTCCTACTGAATTTCTTAAAGTTATTTCTTATTAAAGTTTTATTACCTTTGTTTCTATTCTATGTAAAACATGTAAAAATTGTGTAAAATTTGGTTAAAACTGTTAAAACTAGCTAAAATTGGATAAAATAAGACGGCCTTTGCCGAAAACGAAAACACAAAGACTCTTAATTCTGATTTTATTGTGCCTAAAGATTTAATAAAGTTTTTTTATAAAATTATATTTAAAACTAATTTGGTGAAAACAGGTGACCATCCTCACCGAAATGTAAAGAGGTTTACTTAGAAAGTACTTAAACAACGATTTCTTTATATATTTTATATAATATTCTATAAAAAATAATGCCTGATATAATGTCTGTTGATAATACATATCACATTGTGCAACTGCTTCTTTACAAAAATAGAAACGTTTCAAGTGTCAAGTACGTGTATCATACAGTATTTGACTATGCTCAAAATATTGATGACAATAAACAGTATGAAAAGTGACACTTCCTGCATGTGTGAAACGGGTCAATTTTTGTTTCTCCAACCTCGGTACTCCACAATGACATGAGACAGTTTTTGTAAAATGCTATATATTACTTATATTTCTGTTTTATTTTGCGAATGAATATAAACATTTATCCTCTAAAGGAAATCATTAAATTTCAACTTAAAACTACAAAATTGCGACGCCAAGCCCTAGGTGTAAATTTTGAAATTTATCCAAAAGGTAAGATAGGAATAAATTTTAATTTGTTAAATACTATAGATAAATTATGAAACTAATGGAATGACTACATATCAACATTGATTTTATTTTAAATTATTTGTTCTTAAACCCTATTATTTGTCCATTTTAGCAGAAAAAAAAACTAATGCAATTATACATGTAACAACAGTAGAGAGTTTATATGTATTTAACCTATAAAATTTACCTGGATTTCGCGGTGATTGCCGGTGGTTCACCGCGACCCATCGCAATTCACCGCGACCCGCTGAGATTATTCCTCGTGACTCGCCGCGGGCATTTAGTGATACTTTTATTGCGGTGTATTATATAATCATCGCGATTTTTCGCTCTTGTCAAGGGCCGTTCAATGTGAAAAAATCATCGCAATTTTCCACTCAAGGCAAATATTTATGCCGGTGGTAACGCGGAAAAAGCAAAATCCGCGAGCCAGGGACTGTACTATCTACCCAAAACCTGGTGTTAAAGGCTTTCAAGTTAGGTGTGACATGGATACAACGACTGGTGGATGGACCGTGATACAACGCAGAGTATCGCCGAGTAATTTCTTTAGAACTTGGGATGAATACAAATCTGGCTTTGGGGATGCGAACGAAAATTATTGGCTCGGAAACCAAGCAATACACATGATTACTTTTCAAGGCAAATACAAACTACGTGTGGACTTGACCAGTTTTGAAAATGAGACGGCATATGCAGAGTATGGGTCATTTTCTGTAGGTGATTCCAAATCAAATTACACGCTCGTTGTTGGTGGGTACACCGGAAATGCAGGAGACAGCCTCAGTGAACTAAACCATAGAATGTTTTCCACGAAAGACAGGGATAATGACAAATGGGCCAACAATTGTGCTCAGTCATTTACCGGCGCCTGGTGGTACAAAGACTGTCATTTGTCCAATCTGAATGGAGATTACGGCAATAAAAATTTTGGTAAAGGTATTAACTGGTACACATGGAAAGGACATTACACTTCTCTCAAAATAACCGAAATGAAAATCCTTCCCACCAACGAGTAAGAGTATAAACTGACAGCTTCAAGAAGTGTTCCTGCGTTCCTCTGAAAATATGACCCTGAACGGAAATAAAACTCTCTCCAACATTATACTACTGGCTGCTGAAACAAAACGAAATTTCTATATATAATTGTGAGAAAACAAACATTTTAGTATACACTATATATCATGTTATATTTTTTTTTGGAAGCTTTACTATTTTTATGATTTAATTAAATTTCTTTGTATGACGTTTACTTCATTTAATACCGTATAGAATTGTTTTTTTTAAAAGGACGTCTATATTGAACGTATGTTTTTTATTTTATGTTTATTTATTTATTTTTGTTATTTTTTATTTTTTTTTGCTTTTATAATCTCATCAAACATAGAACTAGTCCGATAACTAATTAAGGTTACGGAAGCCATTATAACTACCTGGACTTGTTTATTATTAATCAAAGTTAATATATGAAATACAGTTTTAGCCTCCAGATTGAAGTTAAAATTAAGGTGATGGACTCGGAACGATAATCCCCAAACTACATAATTATTCTCCGTATGTGATTTCGGCACGAAAAACGATGTGGGTATAGAACTCTATTTACGTTAAAATGCCTATTACCTAACAAGAATACGTAGTTACATGGATACTGTCGTTTGTCATTCTGTATCAACTACATTAATGACAATGGCCTCCAAAGAACACGACAACAAAAAAGGAACAAACATAGGTATCATTAAATTATTGTTATATTTCTTAAGATAGCTTTGAAACTTAATTACTGACAGACGATATCTTATGGAAACAGATGTTAAGTACGTTGTTTTTACTATTTTTTACACTGAAAATCGCAAAGCTTTTCTAACGTTTTACTTGTGGTAAACCATCTATACGCAATATACATATATTCCTCCGTGGCGGGATTAGCAGACAGCGGAAAGTTTTTATTGCCGCGGGGCCAGGATTCGAATTTTTGTCTGTATTTGGCATTTTTAAGATAATTTAGAAACAAAAACTCAGATTCTAATGTTCATGATATGGCCAAACTTCAGTTTTGAAGAAAGATTATTTTAGCAAAAGTCTGGGCCTTTGAGTCACAACTGCTCAACGACAGTTTTAAATTACGATAAATATATTTGTGTTAAGGCATATTTTAATCCAAAGACACATTCAATTGTTTGGTGTAATCTTGTGTATAAATTTGCAATCTTTTATTCATGTAACCTTATATTTACCGATCATTTTCCTTCTAAGATAAGACATTTAATAAGCGTGGTTGATATTTCTCTTATAGCCTGGAAATATCGTTTTTATGCTTGATGATTGCACTTATTAAGGGATCCCTAGAGTCACAACTCAATATCAGTTCATACTTTCAGGCCGAGTATGATTTTGTTTTTGAAAATTGCAATAAAGCTTTAACACTTGGTCAAATCATCATTAACATAGAAGCAAATGATGATTTATAGTACATAAACCAAGCCGGTTGTAAAATGAGTCACTCTAGTTTAGACCGAAAGTTTACCCCAAAATACTGAAATCTTACGTGCAGTCAAACTCCATTTTAACACATATTACAAAGACAAAATTTTAGTTCTGTTTAAAGTACAATATGTATACTATAAACACTTATAGATTTTTGTCTCAATTGTTCCTGGTCATTACATTAGACAAGACAACCCAATGAAAATTTAATTTAAATGTTGTTTGTACATGCATTACTTACCAAAGCTACCTATACAGGTAAATCAGTACACATCAATGGTTTAACGCAACACCACGCTAACTATATTGATTTATATAAGGAGATAACATAGCTTTTCATTGAACAATCGACCTATAATATTAACTTGTTTATATAGATGTAAATTATGTGTGAACAGTTAAAACAGATTTGATATATTGATGGTGTTGTTTGTTTTTGGTGAATAATTTAGTAACCAGGTAAAATTTCCCTATATTATTCTTCATGGTCTGCTTTAGAAGTCGCGGTTGGCCGGTGATCTAGTGGTAACACGTTTAACTGTCAATCCAGAGGTCCGGGATTTGAATCCCGGTCCAGGCACTGGAAATTTCTGTGAAGCTCTTGAGTATCCAGTATCAAATCCTATAAAAATAAATAGCTAGGAAGTGTAGCAGGTCCAGGTTGGGCAGTAATTATAGTGAGTGCAGCAAGTATTATAAGTGCAGCAAGTCGAGGTACCAAAGTAAATCCAGGAACCACAATTATATTAGTACATTGCTTGGAAGATACCTGATATATTGTCACCTTTGATAGTAAACCCAAAACCATTTGACAGTCGACTTGTTTTGACGTCACCAAAATTGATCTTGCTGGTCAATTTGCATATGAGTCAATACGACTCTGTTATCTTTAATCATGTATCTCAGTTAAACCTTTTAAAATGGACTTTGAATATATATCTAATAATAATGAAGATAATACTTTTCGCGTTGCCATGTAGATACAATGTAATGCACCAATAACCCTAACTTCTTTAGTTAATTTGAAAGCATAAAGGAGGTAGGTTGCCTAAATAGTTTTATGTGCGCATGTCCAACCGGTAGCTAACGATTTACGACGACGTTTACGACAAACTAAATTTGTTTGTATATTCATTATTCTGCAAAACAATCATGAACCTGCCTCCGATCTGAAGCTTAATGGTTTAATAATACAGAAATAATGGATAAATTGCAGTAGAAACGCTTCATAACAACGTTGCCTTAAAATGACGTCACTGACCTCATGACGTTACGTGTCAGTTACCACGCAAAATTGATAGCTTTTATTTTGAATTTTCTTTATTTGAAGTATTTTTAAACAACCATTATTTGTTGAAATATTTTTATGAGTCTTTCGGTCTGAATAATGATCAATGGTTTGCTTCTTTTAAGTAATTATATTGAAATGTTATGCGGAATATAAAAAAATGAATGATGGTAACTGATTATTTACATTTAAACAATATCCATGAGAATAAAAGCAGCATACAGAACGATTTGTCTACGGCTGTAATTATTCAAAGCTGTCAAATTTGTTTAAATAAATGCAAATAGCACAAAAATATTACTTACGTTAGAAACAACATGTTTAAAAGCAACATCAACAAAGATAATTTTTATTTAATACCTTAAAGAAGAAATCAAGATAAAAAGCAAGATATAAGCTATTTTAAAGTTCTCTGTTGCCATGGTTACTTTTAACTTTACGGAAAATAGAGTAACACGTAAAGTGTTTGGTATTCTGCTAATTATATTATCCAAATACTCCATGTTGGGCATTAACAGAATGGCACTAAAGCCGTCGAAAAACCTGTTTTCATACATAGTTGTTCAAAGATGAGAGAAAATGCGTTACCATGGAAAAACGAGCCCCGTAACATCTACATTTTAAGCTTATATTAGAAAGCTACCACGCAGCCTAGTAAAAATATCAACTATGCATATTTCTACGGATAACAATGATACTCAAATACACTGAAAAGTGCACTGCAAATCAAATACTGAGAAAACATGCGACATCAAATCATCTGATATTTTTGTCAAGATACGAAATATATAATAAGCTGAGCGCCAGACCTTGCTAAGATGACTATGTCTTAGATTAGTTGAAAAACAATGTTGAATGTTCTTTGTTAAATCATAGGGCCATTGAGATCTATATATATGTATCTCATATATTAGATTTTCCTCTTGCTTTTTTACCTGTATTATTCGTGTATTATTCGTGTACCAATGCTTTTCAAATGATTAAAATGTCACTTCTTTTCTTTTGTTGTTTGTGTTTTGTGTATCTTTTCCAAGTATCTGAAATGAATTTTAAACTTATTTGAAATTATAGTCACTTTTAACGTGAAAAAAAAAACACATGGCGCTGATGTTGTATGACTATCACAGCACTCAAGTTTACAATTTCAGATTTTTTTATATGTGATAAGCATCACAATCAGCCTCTCCAGTCTTCTTCATCTTCATCATCATTTAGCAACAATATCATCATCATTATTCATCACATACCAGTAAACATCATCATTATTATTTATTACAACCATGACTCTTTACAATCATAATTCATTTGTTATATAGTATCATTATTATAATAATCATGCAGGTATCACCATTGTCATCACTATAAATCAGAAATACCCCTGCCATTTATAATCGTCATTAACAACATTATTGTTCATCATCATTCAACATTATCATCAGCATTCATTTTTTCATCAGTAGCATTACTCAGCATCACCATCAACACTCATAATCATCCATTCATCATTATCATTTATGATATAGTTATCATCATTACTCAATATCATTTTCATCACCAATTAATTTAGTAATTAATCATCATCAATCATCATTATCGATATCTTTGTCATGATTACAATGCTTCGCATATGTACGAAACTGGCATAAAATCAGATGATAAATCAGCTGTTGACTGGGCATATACTATAGTTATGATGACTTCGAATGTGATAAAACACGTGTTGACTTGTGGGTCATACATGTAATGTATGATTTAATATTCAATCTGTTTAGATTTTCTCGAAGTATGCAGCCAGACGTTATCGCGGTATTTAGTACTGCTTTTGTCTGAGTAATATTTTGATACGGATATTCGGTTTCAATACTATTCACACCAAGGAGCTCTACTAAAATAAAGCTAACACTTCTGATACAACTGAAGTTAAGAGAGACCTTCATACTGAATAAGGTTTCTGATTAAAAGCTGAAGAATGCATTAGCTAGTGCTCGTTAAGCTTTACAGGACAGTAGCCTTTGGTCAGTAGAAAACCTGCAATGTTTGGGCCTTAGTAGGTTGAGATGGCATTGACTTTCAGACTGAAAACGTTGTTGTTTTTTTTTGCTATTTTAGTAAAGAATGCCTTAGTCTTTTGCTGTCAACCATAATACGCTAATTCACTGCGGCTAGTAGATGAACTCTTTTGATTTGGGGTCAGTTGCACAAAGGTCAACTTCACACTTATCTTAACACTGAAACCAACCGGTCTCCACCTTTGAACAATTTGACAAACAGTCTTAAATTTCATAGGATGATTGGTCAGTAGATTACCGCATTTAATTGTCGTAAGAGTGCTTAAGCCTACGGCTTAAAACATTTAAGGATGACTGACTTGGTTCGTAAATTACCTTAAGTTTGTAGTTTTGAGGTCAGTTTGTCAAATGTCAAGGCCAACTGTGAGACTGGAAAAGGTTTTCATTCAATAGCTAAAGTATACCTGGATACCTAAAGTCTTAAACTATATAGGGTGGTTACCTATGGTCAGGAGATGACCCATATAATTTTGGAGTCAATAGGTTAATTTCAAAGGTCATTATGACCTAGAGACTGAAAACAGTATCCAGTCTGTGACTATAGAACTCATTGGCTTACAGTCGTCGTAAAATTTGAAATGATTTCCTAGTATCGGGGCGGGTAGGTCAAATTACATTTGACTGAAAAAGTGTTAACAGTCAATTATAATGTAGGCCGTACAGTCTTCAAAGAACGATTGCCTATGTGTACCTTTGCCTATGGTGATTGTTGCCTTGATACTAAAAACAGTTTCAAAATCTAGAAAACGCTCTTGTCTACAGTTGCAAACCTTCATAGTGCGACTTTGATGGTTGACGCCAATTGGTTTGGGATATGTATCACAAAGGTCATAGTCAGAATGATATTAAGATTGAAAGCGATTTCTTTTCACTAAATAGAGCATGCATATGTGATTGCCTATGGCCAATAGATAAATCGCAGGTCAGCAAGCCAAATGTCTAGGTCACAGTGACAATGATTATTACAGTAAAATTAATTTTCCTTGCATAATTCAGTGTTCTAAAATATCTAATGTCATTTGAGTATATCTAAGGATGCTGTTGTATAAAATATAAGGTGATCTTCCCCATCCCCACCCCCACACTCCCCTCCCCCCTACGACCTTTACTTATTTTACTTCTTACAGTCACCTCCTGACAGTGATGTCATATGTGCCTAATACTGCTAAACGCTTTAACATATATGCAGTGGCAATACCTATTGGTGCTTATTTTATTACCAGTTTGAAATCCAAAAAAAAAATCTTCATGTCTGAGAGATTAGGACGTTCACTTGGATCATTCAGATGTGTTATTTTTCTAAAACTAGGAGGCAAGGACCCAGAAAATACAAATTTTGTCAGCTCTACCCTACGCCGTTCAAAACAACAAAGGACAAGGTCCTGAGAGGAAGGACGGGGAAGTGGTATGACAAATTATCCAATCAGATTTGAAAAAAACCTATTATTTGTAATTGTCACGTGTTTAGTGATAAGAGTATATTGCACTTAGATGGAACGTATTGCTGAAGTCGGCTATGTATGAGGCGCCGTTTAACTATTTTCTAGGCATTTCTTGATATCAAGAAATCATTGTTGATATCAAAATTGCGATTTCATGATATCAAGAATTAGTTTTTGATATAAAAAGTCGTTTTTTTGATATCAGGAATTCATTTTTTGATATCAAGAAATGCTGTCAATTTTTTTGATATCAGGAAATGAACTTTTGATATCAAAAAATCGATTTCTTGATATCAGGAATTCGATTTCTTGAAATCAGAAAATCATTTCTTGATATCAAAAAATTAGTTATATTTTTTGACCCGCCTTTCTAAAAATAGACATGCAATTAGGGATAACCCCTTATTAATCTATTCAGTGCGTGGTTTGGAACGCCTAGACTGTCTTGACATAATTATTATCAGTTTGTCATGTGCTTTTTTCCAATATATTCGGTACAAATCATAATCTTTCTTGTAGATAAAGCAGTTTGCTATGTACATTTACTAGTTTGTCCGGTACATTTCTTAGTTTATGTTGTGCATTCCTAGTTTGTGCTGTCCAACTAATATTCGTTATGTGCTTTTCTCAATATGTTCGGTACAAATCATAATTTGTTGTGTAGATAAAACAGTTTATTATGTACATTTACTAGTTTGTCCGGTACATTTCTTTATTTGTGTTGTGCATTCGCCAGTTTGTGCTGTACAATTGATAGTTCGCTATGTGCTTTTCTTAATAGAATTTTTAAAAAATAGAATTTTTGATATCAGGAAATCGATTTCTTGATATCAGAAAATGAATTACATGTATTGATATCAAGAAATCCATTTTCTGATATAAAAAAATTGTGACTGATTTTTAATATCAAGAAATGATTTTCTGATATCAAGAAATGGAATTCTTGATATCAAGAAATCGAATTTTTGATATCAAGAAATGAGTTTTTGAAATCAAAAATAGTAAAACGGCGCCCCATAGGCTATGCTACGTCAGACAATGTGACAATAATCGCGAGATCGTTAAGTTTGATCTCTTTACTTGAGGATTTATAACTTGACCTAGAGTCTTGTCATGAGGAAGAATTGACCTCATGACCGATATTGCAGAAAATCGATATCAGGGGAGACAACAGCTATATGGTATTGGTAACAGGTGACCGGTATTGCGATGTCGAATCTATTGCCTCCGGGTATTGTCACCTGGATGTTTATTTCAATATCAAGTGTAATAAAAGAGAAGGTTTTTCATAAGATAATTAAACAAGCTTAATTTAAATGTCACTGGAGTTACAAACTATGGAAAAGGGATTTTCATTAGAAATAAAACAAGTCATTTTTATCGAAAGAATGGTTATTATGTAATTTTATGAAGCATAGCATTTTAAACATGTTATTTTTTAATAAATAAATTAATTTTTATATCAATATAACATTTCTATCAGCAATAAAAACCATAATTTCATATAAAAATTATATTTTCTTACATATTCTTATATAAGAAGAATGCATATTTTAACATGTTTTCGAAAAACAATGTAACAAATCGGGTGAACATTTCAGTCTGTAAACCATTTACATTCAAGTTAAAGGCAAATATCGATGAAGTCGTTTTTTTTTGTTGTTTTTTTTTTATTTTCAACCAAATCTGAAATGTAAATGACCCTTAATCTCTAGAAAAAAGGAGGTTCGTACACTTCCTTTTATATTTATATAACACTAGCATTTATATTTTTACGGCGTCTCCCATCTATAAAATATGCTGTCGTTGAAAAATAAAATCTGACATATATATTTAAGAAATATGAACTGATTTTACATTTGTTTTAAATAACGCTGTCTTTAAGTATAATATGTCTAAAAGACCTAAGTCTAAAACAAAAACAACAGCTGTTTACAATTTATAATAACACAGGTGTAGGTTTTGATTTTTTATTCTGAAATGGTTGAACATCATACGTATATCAATTCAGTAATTCTTAACATATTGGCAAAATAGGAAGTTTAATGAATCGAAAATTATGGTATGTTTGGTAAATTAAAAAAGAAAAGATAGTGGCAATCAGCGTGGTACAGGTATTTTGCCGTATTCAAGCAGACATTACTCATTTTAATATAACTGCACATATTCCACCAATATATGAAAACTGTTTGCAAAATAAAAAATATGCGAAATATTAAAATCGCATGATAATTATACCTTGTAATTACAAAAAGAAAATACCCGTAACTCAAAACGCAATTATAGCCTGATCAGTGTTATAAACGTCTATGTTGTTTTAACGTTACTTATTTAGAGGTAATTGGCAAGTTTTATTACAGGTCCAATAAAAAAGATTTATGCGTGATGCATACAACATTTTATTACTTCTATAAACTATCATTCAATAGGATTACAGTACAGAAATTGGTTTCATGTAAAATTATCTTGAATTGAACATATACAATAAATTATGAAAGTAAGTTAATCACGACGACATTTATGATAACTGAAAAGATCATGAAACCAGGTAAAATTTTCACGAAAACAAAAATATATCATTAAGCTACTGAAGTAAAATTCAAATTCTGTTTTAAATGCAGATATTATTTACATTGCAAAAACATTCTTTTACACAGAAATACTCCGGACATATTTTCCACCTTTAATTTGATCAAAGCGGACCTTGAATTTATTTACTAAAATTTATTAAGTAAAATATATACAAATAATTCTATATTTTACCTATTTGTACTGTAACTGAGTAGAAAAATAGCGACAGTTTGCATCTGTGATCCAAGGGCCGATAGAAAAGCTATCTCTTTTAATGTTTAATTGACATAATTGGCATAATTGACACTGATATTTAAACGTATACGAAATAAGGTGAGAACAACAACATAACAAGAATTGCGTATCTCTTTCTTTTTAGCATCAAAATATTAATTGCAATATTTAATTGCATTTCTTACATTGTTAATGTGTGTTATTAACATAAAATGACTCGCGAAGTAAAATTACATTAAATGATTAAATCATTACTTTAACCTTTTGATCACAATACCGTATGTTCACGCGGCATAATAATATCGTCTGCTTATGACGCTACAACAACAACTTCGTGCTGAAGTTAATTTTTCTTCCAAATTAGTGGAAATAAACCGTCTGAGAACGAATCAAATTTTTATTTCACAAAAATGAAATAAATATCATTCAAAAGATAAATTCAATGAGGGTAGGAAATTTCTTGCACCTAAGCTTTCATATCAATGGTTTTATACAAAAAAAATGCTTTACAGAAACGCATGTATGAGATTTTTGCACATTTTATATGGAAAAAAGAAGGGGAAAAAATGACGAAATGATGGCATTAAACTTCATGCGAAGAACGAATCAAAAATTAAGATAAAATTTAATTTAAAAAAACCTTGTGATGAATCAAATATTGAACTTTGGTAATCTTTTTGCACCTAAGGTTTCTTATTTTTAGTAATTTTGTTATTAAGTAAAATGTGTACATGCCCTTCTTATTTCTATATAGAAAATCTGACCGCTATCGATTAGTGGCCGGAGGAATATTCTTCGGTATGTTAGAGACAATGCTGGGATCGAATTTTAAAAAATAAATAAAAAAGCAGACTTTAAGGTGTAATTAGAAAGTGTTTTAAGCAGTGATAATATGGGAAAATAACACGTGCCTGGAGGTAGTAGAGCCTTGATAAAAAAATATCGCGTTAGTATTTAATGTTCCATGAAGCTAACATATCAATATAAAATCTGAAAGAAGATCGTTTGGAAGCAAAGTATGCAACCAAGCAAAATAATAGGAGATCTCGGCTAATCTACAGTTTTAGATTAAGGGCATATTAGAATCGAAATGATTTATAGCAAAAGAGAGTTTTAACAAGCTCGAGCGGTAATACGTCGTACAAAAAAATTCACGACGGCGCGGCCCGACGTATAACCGCCAATCGTGCATAAATAGTGTGGCACACTCTTTTCCTATAAAATATTTCTTAAATAGCTTGTTTTTTCGACTTTTGATCTCTAGGATAAAACGGCCCATTTTTTGCACATGCTGCTGGTAAAGACCACACGTAGCTTGTTTCCTCCCTGAATAGAAGTCATGTATATTGCTTTTGTTCCTCGCCAGTAATTCATTCCGGTATCACAACAGCAGTCTTGAAATGCTTTGTCATGCTTGTAAGATAACAACCCTTACTGGTCTTTTGAGAAGAAAATTCATTTTAACTGGAATAGACTTCCGCTAAAGCCGGTGCTAGGGATCATGGTCGCAGAGACAGAATCACTTGCCGCCAGAAAGCTAAAGATTAATTAATGTGATTTCTTCTTCTCAACTCGGTGTCTAGAGCATTATGACCGTTTTTTATTTGGCTAACTGTATGTATTGTAGGCATAGGAAATAGAGATCAATATAATTGCACCTTTACTAATCCTACCAGGTGTTTTGTATTACAAAAGTGCTTCTATTGTGCCATTTGATACAAGCAAAGCTGTATTATGTGCACAATTAATTGCTTAGTGGTACTTCATTTTATTATTACTTGTTAAAAGTTAATTATTTACATTATGTAAGTTGACAGTTTCATAGGAACTATGTTTTGAGGGGTAAATCAAACACAAATGAATAAATCCTAAATGCTTTTGTTGTGCTCAAAAAAAAAAAAAGAATGATATTGTGTCTAAAACAGTTTTCATTTACATTCAACTGTGTAACTGGAAGGGAAGTAAACTAATAGATATCTCTGCATGTAAGTACTAGTCCAAGGCAAGAGTTGTCATTCTTTGCGTATCACAACTTTAAATTAAAAATTAAAAATTCTGTTATTGATATTAACAACACTATCAAAAACTTCACATTTGTGAAATCATTTTTGGTTATTTCAAGGACTTGGAAATCAATTTCTAGACTTTATTTAATTTATTACTATCATTGAAAATCTTAGGATCTATCTCTATGTATTGGATTAAAACTGCACATTAGGCTTCCCAGTAATTAGCCCTAATTAATTACACAAGTTAGACAACTTATAATCTTAATTAATTTAATGCATTTAAAATTCGATCCTTTTTATACTGCCTCTTTTAAGTCTAACGTTCTGTTGCAGTTTTATTTCAACAAATTATCAAGCTGTGTATCTGTGAAACATTTACATCTGTTACTTATCGCTCATGATATGGCGGCTTATATCACCATCAACACCATTTTAGACTGTAAAACCCTACAGCAGGACCTTCAGCAATTGGTAAAAATGCATGAGAAGAATTGTGTAACATTGAGTTTATCCCTAGCAAATATAAGGGTTTAGATAGTTCTAGAAACCATAAAGCAGTGACAATAGTTATTAAAGAAAGATAAACTCTCTTCAGTTGAAACGACAATGGGCTAATATAAGAACATTTTTATAAAGTCATACTATCTTTTTATGTTCAATACATATTTAATAGAAATCCGCTAAAGTCAGTGTTAGGGCCGCTAGGGGTGTCCCACATTCCATTACTTCATAAGACTCATTCAAACCGACTCTGCTGTCATTTTGCTTAGTTGCATTCTATGCTTCCAAGGATCATCTTTCAGATTTTATTTACTGCCAGAATAGCCATGTAACAGCCGTATAAAGTCCTTATGTATTTTAGTGTTGTAATATTTCCTGGTCATTTGGGATCATGGAGTCTATTCAATAAATACGCTTTAAAATTCCGCTTAAGTAGTTACTATTATGCGTGTTACGCTTTCCATTACCTCTCATAAAATAGACTCAATAAAGCCGAGTCTGCTATTATGTTGCTTGGTTGCATACTTTGCTTCCAAAGGATCTTCTTTCAGATTTTGTATTGATGTGTTAGCTTCATGGAGCACTAAATACTAAAAAAATATTTTTAATCAAGGCTCTAGGCACATGTTTTCCGCCATATTATCCAAACACTGCTTAAAATCTTTTTTTTACTACACCTTAAAGTTTGCTTTTATTATTTATTGATAATTCGGATCCCAGCATTGCCTCTAAAAAGACTCTATGCAAAGTAATAAATCCTCAAGTAAAAGGATCAAACTTAACGATATCGAGATTATTGTCACATTTTCTGACAAGGAAATCCGACTTAGGCAATTGGTTAATATCAATCTGAATATGATCTTAGTGATACACAAACCAATAGGCGTCAGCTATCAAAGTCGCTCTATGAAGCATTACAACTGTAGACAAACTCGTTTTCTAGATATTGAGCGGAAACTGTTTTCAGTATTAAGGTCACAGTGGCCGTAGGGAAAGGTAAATATAGGCAATCGTCCTTTGAGGACCGTACGGGCAATACCTACATTATAATTGACTTTAAACACTGTTTTAAGTCAATAGTAGTTTTAACTACCCGCCCCAAAAACTATAAAATCATACAATAACCACAGGAAATCATTCTGAAGTTTGACGACGACTGTAAACCTATGAGTTCTATAGTTACAGAGTGGATATTGTTTCAGTCTCTAGGTCATAATGACCTTTGCATTCTGCGGACCGTAAGTAACCACTCTATATAGTATAACACTGTACATCCAGGTTTACTTTTGCTATGGAATGAAAACCTTTTCCAGACTCACAGTTGGCCTTGACCTTTGACAAACTGACCTCAAAACTACAAACATAACGTAATCAACGGATCACAGGCAGTCTTCCTAATATGTTTGAAGCCATAAGCTAAAGCATTCTTACGACAGCCAAAAATTGAGGTAAGCTACTGACCAATCACCCTATGAAATGTAAGACTGTTGGTCAAATTGTTCAAAGGTGGAAACCGTTTCGCTGTAACGATAAGTGTGAAAGTTATCTTTGTGCTACTGACCCTGAAACAAAAGAATTTAATTACTAGTACTAACCACAGTGAATTAGCGTATCAAGGTTGACAGCTTAAGACTGAGTTATCTTTTACTTACATAGCAACAAAAATCAAAGGCCTGAAGGGCCTGAGAGTCGGCTAATGATTGATGTACAGTATAGTCGGTAGTATAGTCTTCCAGTTACAGTTTATTTTTAGTTTTTTCCCCCAACTAAACAGAGATTTTGTTACAATAAATGAAATGAACATTCAGTCGATGCCTAGTAAAACTTTGATTGATATTATACAAGTATTTAAACCCAATATATTTCTCTAAAATTGAAGAGTTATTCGCAGAAATAAAAATGTTGAAAGTACAAACTACAATTTGACAGCTGACACTAAGATACTGCCTATTACTATATATTTTTTTCCAGTAAACATTAGCCTCCGGCATTGCCAAAAGAGGCAATTATCGGCTGGTATATATTCGCACATGAGAAAATTTGAATATGACAATTTATATATTAAATTTTACAGCGCGGATTGCCACATACAATTTGTAAAGGATGGACGAATGAACTGTTCAGATATTTAACAGGTAATGGGCCTGGCGATAACCTTGTCATGTATTAGGTATTGTTCAGTCATATTATAAGTGATGTCAATTTAAAGTATACTTACTTTTGCATTTAGAGATATGTAAATGTTGATGAGTGTCAATATATAGTGTCACCGATATTAATAAATGCAGTTCTTTTTTCAGTTAGAACCATCATTTATTCTATTTCAGACCTGTTAACCCCTTCAAAACCATGTCTGTAATCCCGAAGTCCATGCAAGACAGACAGGCCCAGACTGGGCTGAACAATGTTTGTGCCATTTTTACGTGGTCGGTAGCAGGGTGGGTGTGAGGAGAGGTGTTTCTTCCCGCTTTAAATTGCAGTCAGATTTTGAAATGGGCATTGTGGCAGGTGGTGAAAGGGCAAATGTATCAAACTGTAAAGTGGCAATATGGCGGGAGGGTGTGGGGGGATACCCCCTCCTGCAAGTAGGGTTTGGGGTATCACCACAAGAAATTTTTGAATATGTAGACCCTTGATACAGCCTTTGGTGCGATTTCTAACTGAAGATTTTATGTTTCAATTTATAAATATTAACTAGATTCTTTTTACTTTCAGATCATGTCTCCGAACTAGAATATGAGTCTGATACAGATTCTATGTAGTTGTTATAAAAATAAATTCTAGAATCATTTCTGTTACAATAATATCTGTCATGTCTGCTACTTGAATGTTAAAACTTCATAACACAGCTCGATATTTACCCAAAATATTATATCCGGATACGATAACACTTTTCTTAATCTTAGTTTCAACAATTTGTTTTACAAATTGTGATGACACGAAGCCATTTAGCAGCAACTGGCAGTATCTGACATTGAAGTTTACGGTTAAATTACCTCTTATTTAAATCATTTCATAAAAAGTTATTTCGTTTCGTCAAAGCAGCCAAACATAGACGATCTACTTTCGATTTCAAAAACTACAAGAAAATACAATTTAGTGTTTCGCCGATTTGTTTATTTCTCGAAAAATAAGAACTAAAATCATTTTTGATATCAGAAGTAATTAAACAAACCAGTAAGAGCTTCTTCTTCCGATAATTTATCCGCTTACTGACTGCAAAATTCAACCCACGCAAAGTCGTAGAAGCGTTGTTATATTATAAACAGGTCACGCGTTTTCGCCGACAAGTGTCCAGAATGTAGTTAGGATTCAACCGCGAAGTCTCGCGGAAGAATTAACGTACTGCACATAACTTATTCGGGTCATTTAAAATGAAGCCGTAATAATTTAATTTCATCGATGTGGTAAACTCTTTGATAAGAGACATTCCAATGCTTTCAGAGGTACCCGACTCAACAAAATACTAGCAGTATGTTCTGGAACTAAATTTTGTCTTTCGTTGGATGTTACGCAAGTTTGGTAAGCCTGTGCAATTCATAAAATCCACAGTGCAATAAATTTGTTATTTGCGCAATGATTTTAAAAATAGATAGATTATATTTTGAAGCGGACAGGGAAACAAATGGATAGTTTGGCTAATAAGTTAATATGCAGTTTTTATTTGAATTTGTGAACATCCTATTTGCTATTTCTGTGATAAAAGGGCATAAATTTCGTCACCATAATCATACGCGCAAATGTATTACCAAATCCCGCAGAATCGTTATGCGTGTTTATGCTTAATGAGTTACCGCGGAAGTAAATACGTGGCTTTATTCGAGTATTGCACAATTACAAGTCATAAATTTGACAGATTACATCGTATATTGGTCATAGCAAATGGGATTGACATAACTGAACTTTATCCGATCAATGATCTCTTTGAAATTAGAGACACTCTAATGGAACTACATCACTTCGCTGTTTTGTGAGGCCATTTAATAAGAATGAGAAATCGGGCGATAGCAAGGACTCGTCAAACGCTTGAAAGCGTTTAGCCGACTCAAAAAGTTTCAGTCTGAAGGTCAACCTACTAAGCCCGAAACATTGCAGGTATTCAACTGACCAAAAGC
This sequence comes from Mercenaria mercenaria, assembly GCF_021730395.1. Taxonomy (NCBI): domain Eukaryota; kingdom Metazoa; phylum Mollusca; class Bivalvia; order Venerida; family Veneridae; genus Mercenaria; species Mercenaria mercenaria. Next base: position 9,933,339 of record NC_069379.1, read on the forward strand.
CACTGTCCTGTAAAGTTTGACGAGCACAAGCTGATACATTCTACATCTTTTAATCAGACAACTTTTTCAGTATCAAGGTCATTGTTATCTTGTTCTTTTACTTACTTACCCAAAGAACAATCGGGATCACCAACTTACAATTGACAAACCACCATCCTTTAACGCTTGAAAACTGCATTATTTAAGGGGTCTTAAGTTATCAATCGGAAAACGATTCTAGCTCAATGCCATTTTAACCTTAACCTTATGACCGTCAAAACAATAAATGTCACTTACTGACCTCAGGCGGCTATCCTCTGAAGCTGTGGACGATGGCAGACTCAAGCGTTATTAAGTATTCAAACGGAAACCGACGGACTGACAGACGAACGGGACAGCCCATTACTATATGCCCCTCCTTAGTTTTCAGGGGTGTGGAAAATAGAAAATGAATAATATCGCTGTCTGACAATGATTTTAATTACAAAAGAAGCACAACAAACATATGAATAATATGCCGTCTTACAATAATTTGTGTAAACAGTTATTTTTCTTAAAAGTCAAAAGAAAAAGCAACAAAATAATGGAGTCATTTATATTTTGCTGAAAATAAAATATTATAAGAGGTTCTGTCATATAAAATATTGCTTTGAGAGTAGATTTATGAAACATTTCTTGAAAATCATGAAACCCATATGAGGTTAAGAATATCAAAAATATTTACGAAATATATCAACCAAGGAAGTGGCATAAGACATTATATGTATAGATAACGATATACGAGGGGTGTTCCAAAAATAATGTCATTTGTGTTTTATTTCGCGGAAATCGTGTCATGTGTACACAAAACCACCTCGTGTCGATAGAACGATCACTGAATCGTAACATAGGTAAATATCGCGCTCACACGTTCACTGACTTTGGTACAGTGTACATTGCTTTATAACGTATTCATTACACTTTACACAAAATGACTGGGAAAAGAGCTGAAAATGTGCTTGAAATTAGGGCCTACATAAAGGTAGGTCGCTACTCGGCATGAAGCTTGTAGATATTCACCGTGAGGTGTGCGACATTTATGGGGAAGGTCAAATGTCTCATAGTACTATTTGTAGGTGGGTAGCTACATTTAGGACCGGACAGCAGCAACTCAAAGATGCTGCTCGCACAGATCGTCCTGCAACAACTACGTCGAAAGGTAACATCGAAAAAATCCTCAATTTGCTAAAAAAAAAAAAAAAATGCCCGATTCACCGTAAGGCAATTGGCCTGACTGACAAAACTTGTCGTTAGCACGAGTTCATGGAATTTTGAAGAAACACCTAAAACTTAGAAAAATAAATGCAAGATGGATACCCCATTTGTTAACAGATGAACAAAAGAGGACCCGTGTAACAATGGCAAAAAAACTTCTGAACGTGTACCTAAAATACAGCAAAAAGGTTTTTGATAATATAGTTACTGGTAATGGAACCTGGGTTTATTATTTTGAACCAAAGCGGAAGTATTCCAACCGAATTTGGGTCACCAAAAATGCGAGACGCCCAAGTATTGCCAAACGAATACGAACGGTGAAGAAGGTTTTGTATGTATTTTTTTCACTCATAAGGGTCCAATCATTCAAATTCCGGTACCAAAAGGCAGTACGGTCAAAGGAAAATTCTATAAAAAAAGTTGTTCTAAGAAAATTGAAGAACTACTACAAAAGTCGCCGCCCCAAAACAGGACTTAAGTACCTCCGATTTTTGCATGATAATGAGACCGCTCACAAGGCACGCATTGTGACCGAGTTTTTTGAGTCAGAGGTTACCGTCCTTCCACGCCCTCCGTTTTCGCCAGACCTGGCCACCTGCGACACTTTTCTGTTTCCCAAACTTAAATATCATCTGTCTGGAAAGAGATACAAATCGAGAAATGCCTTTGGATCTGCAGTTTATCGGTATCTGATGGGTGTTCCCATAGAAGAGTATGAACAATGCTTCCAAAAGAGGATTGACCGGCTCAAAAGGTGTATTCAGGCTGACGGAGAGTATTTTGAAGGGCAGAGCAAGTTAAAATGATCAGAACATTTGCAGTATAGGAGAACCGATGCAAGTGACATTACTTCTGGAACACCCCTCGTACATCTTATAGGTAATAGTAACTTTTAAAAAAGGAGTGTCAAAATCTCACAATATACACACTGTTATAGCAAATTTCTTTACACTAGTACCTGTTTCTGCATATGGATTTTTGGCCGATTTTTAAAAAGTTACAATGTAAGCTATTTATAGTAACAAGATAGAGAAATTAATGTTGAAAAAAAATCTATATATCAACATAAGTCCACACAAAACTCCTAACCAGGAGTGTCATCGAGGCTGTTTTTGTGTGCAAAATGCATGTTACATCCCATTTGTAGGTGTAATTTGACATATCTTTACCTGGTAAGGAATTTGTGAGGACTTTAGAAATTTTCAAGATTAACTTCCCTTTGTTGTTACTATAAATAACTTATATTGTAATATTTTTATGATTTGCCGTATGGAAAACAAAACCCACTTTTCTATGGTACAGCATAGATGTAACTTCCAGTTTTTGTTTGTTATTTAAGTTATCTCTACAGGTTAAGGATTTTTTGTTGACTAAGTAAATAAAAAATTTATTTCTTGTGGACTTACTTCCCTTTGTTGCTACTATAAATACCTCATCCTTTAAAGTTTTTGACCTGGTTGTTAGAATTGGATATGTCATTGTTTCGGCTTACTGTCTATCTAACTTATGCGGAATATTTTTTACTATAACATCTACGTCAGGTCCGATAAGTATAGTTACTTTGAACCAGTGTTTTTACAGTATTTTGAGTTATTGAAAATAGTCGAATTTAAATGACAGTATTTCTTTCTAAATCAACCATTTTGAAATTATGGTCACAAGAATTACAATACAACCACATAATAGAAATTCTATTTTCAAGTACAGCTGGAAAAATTTGCTATGACTGGCGTATATTGTGACGTTCTGCCATTCTTTTTCTAAAATAAAAACACACATAGATGGTCATAAAATCAGTGAAATAAAGTGACATATGTTTTATCAAAACTAAACTTATACAAAGATTCTATATGCAATTGTTCATTTCATTAATTAAAGACTGGGATTCCGTCCAAGATTGTTTACGCTTAAGTTCATATAAACTTCTGAGGTGTCTATACTTCTTATGTACGCTTTTGAATATATTATGTTTAAAATCTAGAGGAGCCAAAAAGTCGTATTTCGTATGACATTGACTACGAAAAAGGAAAAAGGAATCTCATTCTTCATTGTTGTTAAAATTTAGAGTGAGCGTTTATTTGGGGTTATTTTTGTGAAAATTCATATGAATGTATCGAGATGTGGGAGGTGTGTTTGTGTGTTCGGGTTTAACGTCTTTTTTCAACAATTTTTCAGTCATATAAACGACAGTGTTTACATGTAGCAGTGAGCACAATGCCCAACTTTAGACTGCCACCTCACTGGAATATCACGCCGTAGAAATGAGGCATGATACCCCACCCAGTCACATTATATTGACCGCGGGCCGACCAATCCTAGCTCTATCCTCTTAATGGTGTGCGCCAAGCGAGAAAGCTACAAGTACAATTGTAAGTATTAATCAAATAATTAATTAATGTTAAAACTTAAATTAGTTAAAAGACTAAATGCAGGAATTTCTTTAACATTTTATCAACAAGAGGGCCATGATGGCCCTATATCGCTCACCTGTTATCATTGCACTTGAGGAGAAGAAGGTCCTCAGAAAAAATATCCAAAGGACAGTAACAACAAAGGGAAGAAATTTAACCAAAAAGAAAAAAAAATCTTACATTCTTACATGGTACAGATATGTCAAAATACACCTAAAAACTGGAGGTACCATCCATGTTGTACCACAGAAAAGTGGCCGCGGTTTTTCCCTACGGCCAATAATAAAAAAGTTACTAAAAATAAGCTATTTATAGTAACGTAAAAGGGAAGTAATTAAAAACAAAATATTGTAAGTGAACAAAAGAAGGATCAGCCAAATAAATCTGTTGATATAAATGAAATTTCAGATCAGTATCTTCATTAGTTACGGAGATATACCCATTTTAATTTGAAATAAAGGGAGGTAATTTGACATAAAATCAGTCCATAGTTATCTACCCTCATTGGCTCAGTCCAACTAATGACAATAATGAAATTTCAAAATAAGTCCTACAAGTACTTACTGATATAAATCCATTTTGATTACAATTAGGGGAGGTAATCAGATATAAAATAACTCTGGAACCTATGATTGGATCTGATTTGTCATGGAATCCAAGATTTATTGTTGTTGAAGATATTTTGAAGTTTGTTTCAAATAAAACCATAAACGAAGCCTCTATATGTCTGCAAAAGCCAAAAAAGAAAATTTTGGACCTTTAAGGGGCCATTACTCTGGAACCCATGAAGGAATCTGGCCAGTTCAAGAAAGGAACCAAGATCTTGTGGTAATACAAGTTGTGTGCAAATTGGTTAAAATCAAATCATAAATAAAGCTGCTATTGTGCAGACAATGTCAAAATAGCTAATTTTGGCTCTTTCAGGGGCCATAACTCCAGAACCCATTAAGGGATCTGGCCGGTTTAAAAAAGGAACCGAGATCTTATAGTGACACAAGTTTTGTGCAAATTTGATTAAATTCAAATCATAAATGAAGCTGCTATGTGCAGACAAGGTCAAAATAGCTAATTCTGGCCCTTTTAGGGACCATAACTCTGGAACCCATAACAGAATTTTGCTAGTTGAAGAAAGGAACCAAGATCTTATGGTGTTACAAGTTGTGTACAGGTTTGGTTAACATAAAATCATAAATGAAGCTGCTATTGTGCAGACAAGGCCAAAATAGCTAATTTTGGCCCTTTCAGGGGCCATAACTCTGGAACCCATAATGGAATGTGGCCAGTTCAAGAAAGGAACCAAGATTTAATGGTGATACAAGTTGTATGCCACTTTGGTAAAAATCAAATTAAAAATAAAGCTGCTTTTATGCAGACAAGGTCAAAATACATGTAGCTAATTTTGGCCCTTTCAGGGGCCATAACTCTGGAACCCATAATATGATCTGGCCAGTTCAAGACTGGAACCGAGATCTTATAGTGATACAAGTTGTGTGCAAGTTTGGTTAAAATAAAATCATAAATGAAACCACTATCGTGCAGACAAGAAATTGTTGACGCACGCACGCACGGACGGACTGACAACGGACGACGGACGAAGGGTGTTCACAAAAGCTTACCTTGTCACTATGTGACAGGTGAGCTAAAAATAAATTGCGTTCCGGACAGTCAATGATATTTTGAGGCCACTAGTACAACGTGATCGCTTTTAATGCCCAATTTCACTACTCAAACACTATATAACTATATATGTATATGGTTTGTCACGTTTATTTTAGTGCGTTTTTATTAATGTAAAACATGTTTTAACTGGTACGAAATGAACATGATGATACGGACTACGTTAACTTAATTATATACAAACCACTTGGCTTAAATGCCACAGAGTTGAAACACACATATCACGAACACAACATGTTAGGTGTTGTGAATCCTTTTACCGAACTGTTTGCTATTCCCAGACACGACTGTTGTTTTCATTTTGATTTCAGTCTAAATACCTATAAACAGACGTTTCCATGCAATCTACGCAATACCATAAATCATGGTAACAAATATATGTATGGGATAATAAAAACAACTTCACAATATGTTAATGAATATAAATAAATAGACAAAAGCATTTGAAAACAGATAAAATTGAGTTCAATTTCACCTCAGCAAATATTTCACTGATAATTAACATTCCTTCCTCAAAATGACAAAGACTTCTGTAATATACAACATTACAGCTATTTTGCACATGACGTAATGTTAAGATCTGCGTCTCCAATCTAGTCTACCAAAACTTGATTACTGTTGCAATAATATTGCAAGGAATGAGATGCAATTGCATTTTTCACTACCTAGTTTTTCGCTTATAAGACGCTGTATCAAAAGTCTAAGACTGGGGAGCAATTTATAAGCGTGTACTTCCAGGAAATTAAGAGAAAAACAAACTCCAGATTGCTTTTCAGATTTCGGGGTGCGTCTCATATGCGAGTGCAACTTGTAAGCGAAACATATACGGTAGTCCCATCCTTCTTGGAATAATCGAATATTTCAATGTTTTCAATACTGTAACTGTACTTATATCGTCTTCAGTTCAGAGAAAATATTTCTTGGTTATCAAAGTCATATATATAAACGATAAAATGGCTCATGCTAGACTAATTGAACAAGGGAACGACTTGGCAATACATCTTAACAAATTATGTTCAGTGAGTACTCATGCACAAATTTTATAAAACCAAGGAAGGTCCAACCTGGAGCAGTTTAGAACAAATGACTACCATACAAGTACGACTTGAAACCGAGTTACTTATGACATTTCTTTCAGAAACTTTTCTTTATTTTGTAAATAACAGACATATTTTTATCTTAAAACAGCTTAATCGGAATTCAAAATTAAAAGGTAAATACAACATAACATGTAAAGAAAAATACTACAGACATCATTTTTTGTTGAAAAGAAAACAGCGAGTGTTCGTCTATATTTCAGCAGAGCTTGTTGTAAATCTGAGCTTGTGAATGTAGCTTAGATAATCGGATAGTTGATATCTGTAAATACTGATGTATCTCCAATTAGAAAAGTCATATTTAAGTTTCAGTGTTCCTACTTTTTTGTCTTCAACTAGCATCTGAAATGCACACACATAAACATAACGACATCAGAGAGAGAGAGAGAGAGAGAGAGAGGTAGAGAGGGAGAGAGAGAGAGAGAGAGAGGGAGAGAGAGAGAAGGGCACTATACATTAGAAAATATTCAAATTTCTGTTATTATTATTTCAAGGAATAATTGTTCTCTAAATATAAAGGCAATATCGTCGCCCTAAGGATATATGTTTTTCAAACATCTCTTAATTATGATTGGGTCTGTCTATAGAGAGCAGATGGTAATGACATCTGAGAAAAAGTGAACATTGCTACAAATATATGATAGTTGTTTGTCCGAATAAATTCAATTTAAATCCTGTTAGTAGAATTATGAAAGACAGTTTAGTTCAGTTAGTTCAGCGATAGATTTGTTCAAATGTATTGCATCTCGTTATTCATATTTATTAATGGGCTATAGTACTAGAAAGATTTACACTGCAGTTATATTTTAAGATTTGATTTTCGTATTCTGCTTTTATAGTTATTGAAGCATGTTCATAGGAAATATAATTTTGGAATATTAATATTATTACTTCTCTTTTCATGTTTTCGTTGATAAATGAGTTTGGAACCTACGCACATATTTAGACCTTGCGTTTTGTTCAGATTGTTGAAACAGATTTATGAAACATCCTATTACATGACACATGTTAATGTTAAAATAGAAATTATACTGCAAGCAATAGAAATACCCAGCCTTTACAATTTCCTCATAGTAAAGGTGGTAGATACAAGTTGTGCTTGCTATTGGTCTTAACACCTTTCTTCAACAAAATGCTAGTGATATAACCTGACCACTATTTCTGTTGTTGTTTTTCGGTACAAGTACAGATATGTCCTCCGCAAGTAACTGCAAACTACCCACATGAATCAGAGGCGGACGAAGCATAATTTCAGAATATCTTTTGTCAAATCGTCACGGAGACCATACGCCTCACCCGGGGATCGAACTAAAAACATTGCAATAACTTTGCGTTCTCCCTACTAAGCAAAGCAGGTTGGTTTTAAAATGAAAAAAAAACAAAACAAACAAATACACATTTCTAATTGCATTCTAACTCTATCTAACGTTTTTCGTTCCTCGAGGTAGAATTTTCCAAAAATATTAAAATACTGAAATGTCAAAAAGGTGCGTAAATGCAATGGACATCCTTTACGCCTATGTATGAACTAAATCCAATTTCTATACTTACTACCACCGAGTTAGCCTCAAGCTGGAGAGAAATTTTGTAGATTTTTGTTGACATCAATAGATCGCCACTGCTCTCTATTCTACCTAGCCCAATATCTTGATCACCTTCCGTTAAACCTATCTTTGTTTTAGAAACCCTAGAGGAGAAAAAGTTGACGTAGGTATTAAGATTTCAACAGCAACATCGGACTTTACTAACATATGTAAAGTATATAGATTAAACGGGAATCTGTAACGGTATGTCTTCTTGTAATCAAAGATAATATAACGTTAATGTAAAATATTATATTACTTAGTCTATAAATATAGACAATTCATTTAAATGGCCGGTCAAAGCGCATATTTATTTTTGCAGATTCAGGTTTTTATTGTACTTCACATAATATTCCTTGTCTAAATCGAACAAATGAATTAAGACATTCCTGTCGGTTGATTATCACTTCCTACCATATCACTTTTATATTGTTAAATGTTAATGGTATTAACACTAACAAAATTAATGTAAGAAATATATCTCAGAATTAATCAAGTTATAACTTAAAAAAACAACCACTACTTAATGGTATAAATACGTAATCTGATTATACATTTTTTTTTCTCAAATAATTTTAGGTTTATTCTTTTGTTTGCCTTTTTCATAACGACGTCGTCTTGTTTTGAAACCAACTACTAAATACATATTTATGCAACGAAGAGTCTGCAACCTAGAGCTTTCACAAAGGATTTCAAATTTCTTACTTAAGGAGGTAGGTTACCTTCATATTTGTATGTGCGCATGTCCAACCGGAAGCTAACATGATGATTTACGACGACGTTTACGACAAACTAAATGTGTTTGTATATTCATTCTTCTGAAAACAAATCATGAACCTGTCTTCGATCTGATGCTTAATGGTTTAATAATGCAGAAATAATTGATAAATTGCCACAGAAACGCTTCAAAACATGGTTGCTTTAAAATGACATCATTGACGTCATGACGTTACGTGTCAGTTACCGCGCAAAATTAATAGCTTTATTTTGAAAGTACGTAATTCTGTGCATTTTCTTTATTTGAACTATTTCTAAACAGCCATTATTTACTGAAATATGTGTGTCTTTCGCTCTGAATAATAATCAATATTTTGCTTCTTTTATATAGTTATATTGAAATGTTATGCGGAATGTAAGAAAATGGATGATGGTAACCAATGTTATTGGGAATACAGCTGGGTGAAAGGTTACATAATACGGCCATTTTCAAATAAAAATTGGACAGTTTGATTTGTTATACCCATTTTTTAGTTTCCATTGATAATTTGCTATTTATATATTAAAACTAAGTTCTAAAATTGTTCAGATTTCACTAGAAAATTGTGGTTTCTTGAAAACAAATTGATGTTACCATGGAAACGAAGCCTGTGACCTATATATCTAAATGTAAAATTCAAAAGCGTTGACACTGGTCTATTTAAGGAACACAGCTTCGGCATTTTATTTTCATTTCAACAATATCCATAATAATAAAAGCAGCATGCAGAACGATTTTTCCAGGAAAAATGTCAGACGAGGGGTACTGCTGTAAGTATTTTAAGTTGTGAACTTTGTTTAAAACAATGCAAATAACACGAAAATATTATTAGAATTAAAATGTTTTAAAGCTACATTAACAAGAAAGATTATCTTATTTAGTATTTTTTGTAAGAAATTATTATAAAAAGCAAGATATAAGCTATTTTAAACATCCCTGTTGCCATGGTTACTTTAAACTTTAAGACAAATAGGGTACCATGTAAAGTGCTTGGTATTTTGCTAATAATATTACACAAATATTCCATGTTGGTCATTAACAGAATGACACTAAAGCCTTCGAAAAACCCGTTTTCAGACATAGTTGTTTAAAAATGAGAGAAAATGCGTTACCATGGAAACACGAGCCCCACAACATATATATTTTAAGCTTATATTAGAGAGCTAACGCGCATACTAGTAAAATTATTAGTTATACAGACCTCTACGGATATCAATGAAACTAAAATGCACTGAAAACTGTTAAATATACGTATTTTCCTTCTTCTTTCTATATAAAATACTTTTAAAGGGCCATGTTTTTCAAACCTGTATAAAAACTGAACTTGAAGGGTCAGAGATAAAAGAAATTGAGATTGTAGCAGTCAAAACATTAAATTACACGAAATACAAAAAATTGCTGCGGTTAAACTAATTTGAATTTTCACTGGTAACAAGGTAACCTACCTCCTGAAATCAACGAATTTTCCATTTGGAAAGGAATGTTACTGGATCCGTTGTCGAGGAAACGAGTATCTACTTTTTACTTTCAAATGACATTATGGCTTGTCGATAAATTTATCCCAGGTCTTACGATTGCTACTGAAGAACCATTATCCGACTAACTAAACTTCGGATAAAACTTCACTTGGCAACAAATTCAAATTATTTGATCATGTTTAGCAGTATACACAAAGTAAGGCCCTCTTTTATTCCTCCAATGCTACGGACTATTAAGAGCTATTTCAAATTACTCGATATTATTATTTTCTTTTTCTTTTTAGTACCTAATAAATCTAAATCTATAACACAGTTACCCGGTATTTACTCTCTGTGTGTCTGTCTGTCTCTCTGCCTAAATATGTCTGTCTGTCTGTTGTCTGTCTGTCTGTCTGTCTGTCTGTCTTTCTCTCTCTTTCCAACAGTATCTCATTTAAAAGTTTCAAATAAGCTTCGCCTATTAGTTCATCAGTATATACCAAATGGCATATCTTTTCTAAAGATAAAACATTCAATTAAAACGTTTGACATGTTAAAATAAATGTTAAAAGTACCTCATCTCAACCCAGCCGCCTCGTTGTGATAGAGTCTTTTCGTCTACTTTTAAATTAAACAACGTCACACCCAGGACCCACCTACAAATAAAATGCAGAAAGTATACGCTAGGAAACGAATTCATTCCAAGTTTATAGTATAAACAAAATGATCCTTAGTAAACAATTTGGTAGAAGGTCGTTGTTTACGCGTAAAGATATCCCTTCGTCTGGCTGTTCTTGACTCAACAATACACACAGAGTCCATCAATCTACAAACGTAAACAAAAAACCCTGATTTTTTTTTGTACTATTTCGTCGGAATGAAACTCATTCAGTTATCCTTTGTCTTTTGTCTCCTTTCGTTAAAGGTTAACTGTTTAGTTTTGTTCTGTTTTTTAGTCACATATCATCTTTGTTATTTTATTATATGTGTTACATAATTATATGTATGTATATGTAAAATTGTGAGTGTAATTTTCTTCGTAATCTTTTAATTATATATTGATATGATGCAACATGCATATCTGTATATATAGATGTAATATGTGCTTGTTATTGTTTTCATGTATGTAAATGTATCTATTATATACCGATAACAATTTCTAAATTTTACACTCTTTACACTGTCGGTATTTTGATAATGTCAGAAATATCTAAGAGTATCTTTTTTTTTTTTTTTTTTTTTTTTTTTTTTTTTTTTTTTTTTTTTTAAATGAAGGTCAGGTAAAACAAACACTTTTGGAGTAGTTACTGCCACGAGTCCCAAATTGTTTAACAATTTACAGTAATTTTTTTTGTTTTTGTTTTTTGCATTATTTTCAGTAGTAAAAAGGTTACAGGACAGCTTTTTTTCTCATAGCTATTTCTGACCTTCTCCGGAACAGAATTTTTTAAATTCCAATTAAAAAAAAGAAAAATCGCAAAGTGTGATGTTCACCACTGTTTTGCTATATCATGGGTTTTTGTAGCCTATATGAAAGTAATAAAGTTATCTATCTATCTCATATATCATAATGCAAAGAAAATCTACACTGAGAAACGATATTTCAAGAAAGTAGTATAAACAAGAAGGTCCCAGATCGATCTTCTTAGTGAACAGTTTTGTAAAAGGTCATATATGGAAAATATTTGCGAAATTATTTTGAAATTGGGCTAGTGTTTTCTGACAGGAAGATTCCTGTATGCACAAGACAAATACATAAAGTTTGGAGTTTTCACTAGTTTTGGACCTCAGTCACCTAATTTTCAATCTGACATGAATTTTATATATATAGACAAACATTCTAACAAACATATCTTTTCTTTTCCGAACAATAAAACATGGCAAGTTGATTCTTTAAAAGGATATATGTTCATACAAAAGAAAGAATAATGTTTAAATTACATAATCAAAATATCTTTAATTTCTAAATGACATAATGACAATGTTTATGATGGCCAAGCAGGAAAAGAGGCACCCAGAGCGTAAACAAGGCTTTTTTCTATGATTTGACCTAGTGCCATAGTTTAATATCTCAGATAACCAAGTTTTTAAACTTTAACCAAGTTTCACAGAAAATGCGGCCTCTAGAATGCAAACAAGGCTTTCCTATTATTTACCCTAGTGCACTAATGGCCTAATTTCCAAAATCAGGTAACGTAAAAAGTGTGATTTGAGGAATTAAAGCGTTATTACAACAGAGCTGACGTAATTTCGTTCTGTTTCTTAACGGTCTTTAAATAGATCGTAAGAAATTCGTTTGCTTCTAGTACTACTTATATTGACAATATACATTAAGCAGGAGAGGAAAAGCACAATCATTGATATTTAATATTTGAAAAGAAAGACATTTACAATCTGATATCTACAAATAAGTTAATCAAACGCATTGATTTTCAAAAGACAGGTGCCACAATTTACATTTAATTTACAGAACTACATTTGTATATCTTTAAAAGAAAAGTGTCTTCATCTTTACTTTTTAAAGGTTCTGTGAAAGCAAAAAAATTAAATTTCGACAAACTTAATGTTAACCCTTAAGGATAAAACGATTTTATATTGTCTAGTCAAGAATTTGTAAAGACAATGTTATTTTGTTACTTTGTAAGCTTCTAAAGTAGACATGTTCATGTTTTGTATACGATAGCGTACTAAAGTCAACCAATTCCGGTATAAGCTGCACTGGACAGCCCTATGCACTGCATTGGTACAACATAATTATACTAATACTTACTTCCGCACATCATCGGGCCATGTTGGAATTGAAAGAAAAGTGTCTATTTGGACTCCAGCTTTGACCGTTACAGGAATCTCCCAACGCTGCTCGTAAATTGTAATCTTTAGCTAAAATGTAATGACAAAAAGTGTTGCGGTATGAATCAAGATTAGCACTTATCAAAACGAATAAAACATAACACATTTTATGCATATGTACACAGAAGAAATATCAATGTTTCGACTACTGACAAAAGTAGTTTGCTTGAACGTCTAAACAAATACAACTTTGACAATGTGTTCTATTGGAAGACTGGTGTCAAAAAATATTTGTTTATCCAGTAATGTTTTAACAATATAAGATACTCAGGTTTATTTTCACTAAAACATAGCAACGTTGAGGTCATGTTGACAAAATAAAACATCTAATATAAAATGATGACAAAAATTGATCGATCAAAACCTTGGTAGAATGATTTCGAAGGTAGAGATCAATTTGTTGTGATGACAAACCACTTTATAAACGATTCTAAGATTAAACAATCCTATTTTCCCTGGAAAAATATATCATTTACTATCAGGAAAAGCAATAACGCAAATAACGGCAATTAGTAAAGGGTTAGCTTTTTTTTATTTAACGTCGCATAGACACATGGTAGGTCATATGGCGACTTTTCAGTTTTTAATGGTGGAGGAAGACCCCAGGTGCCCCTCCGTGCCACGAGCGGGCACCTGGGTAGAGTAGAACCACCGACCTTTCGTAAGCCTGCTGGATGGCTTCCTCACATGAAGTATTCAACGCTCCGATTTAGGCTCGAACCCACATCGATGAGGGATGAGTGATTTGAAGTCAGCGAACTTAACCACTCGGAGGCCCCTTAAAGTGTAAGCAGCAACAAAGTTCACAGTGTAGTAAGTTTAAAGGATGCAGGAAGAAGAAGAAAATAGTGAAGCTATTTTAAGAAGTTTAGGAGGTCTGGAGAGCACAGCAAGTCAAGAGGTTGCGAAAGTAGTGCACCAAGTCGTGAGAGTGTGCATGACGAGGAGGTGCAGCAAGTCCAAGACATTAAGCATGTCAAAAGACCGCAGAAGACCCAGATAGTGTTACGTCGTGGTGGTGCACCTCTCCAAAGACGTTTAGTAAATCAATCGAGGGCAGTACATTTGAAGAGTGCGACATGTTGAGGTAGTGCAGCCATTCAAATAAGTTAAACAAGGTCAGGGAGTGCAACAAATAGGGAGCGCAGCAAATCCGAGAGGATTCAGCACTTCAGGGAACTGCACACCTATTCTAAGACGTTTCGTAAGTCCAGGGAGCGCAGGTAGCCAAGACAGGACGACATGTCGATTTATGCAGCTATTACACGACGTTTAGTAAGTCCAGGGAACCCAGCGTAACCGAAAGGGTGCGACACGTCGAGATAATGCAGCTATTCAACAAAGTTTAGAGAGAATAGGGAGCGCAGTAATCCTAGAGAGTGCGACACGTTGAGGTAGTGCAGCTATTCGAATAGATTAAGTAAGAACCGGGAGGGAGCGCAGCAAATCCGATACATTCGACACGTCAAGGAACAACACACCTATTCTAAGACGTCAAGTAAGTCTAGAGAGCGCTGGTAGTCGAGAGTGCGCGACATGTCAATGTATGCAACCATTCCATGAGGTTAGTAAATCCAGAGACCCAAGCAAGTCCGAGAGGGTGCGACACGTCGAGGAAATGCACCTATTCTACGAAGTTTAGTACGTCCAGGGTGCGCAGGGTAAGCCTAGAGTGTGAGACACATTAAAGTATTGCAGCTATTCCAGGTAGTTTAGTAAGACCAGGTAACGCAGTAGATTCAGACTGTTTGACAAGTTTCGAGGTAGTGCATCTATTTAGAAATATAACAAGTTGGTGGAACGAACTAGATCTAGCGAGGTTAGACAGATATTCCTTTCAGCTTAGCAAGGAAGGAAATTATTCTCAGACGTTTATCAAGCAGAAAGAGTTGTGAGTGAAGAAATGCATTTAATAGCAGCTATCCGGATGAGTTAAACATTGCCAAGTTGCAAAGCAATTATGAATACATAAAATATGTATTTGTCGCAAGTTAAAATTGTTATTTGCATGTCATTCCCCTTTATGCTTTACTTTCTTTTAAATCGATGACAAAGCCTGACTTAGTTTTTTACATCATGAATGTCAATAACTTAGTTATATAGAGTGTTCAAGAATGTTCTACCACAAATATTGATAAAAGGGTGTTGATATTATTTAAAAGTCATACTTTTTCCAGAATCTTCTTTTTTATTCTTGGTGATACATGAAAGTTCTTCAACTCTCTAGGATGCTTGAAATAGGGAGATGTTTAGGGTCAGGTAGAGTCTAAGTAGGATATTATTGGAAATCTTTCCTGCATTTTCAATAGTAAAATATTACAACTTTGGACAGGTAACAGTTCAAGGATTTACATTAGTATTTTGGACTTAAAATATAACTTAAAAGATACGATTTATAGTCATTGGATGTATATAAATTTAGATTGGAGTTTGTGAGGAATTTGGAATTATTCTTGATTTGATTTAGGTTTAACCACAACAGTATTTTGCCTATTCTAGCATATTAGAACTGAACTTTACAGCTAGTTTACATTTTTAAGGCAGCTGATATTTTTTCTAATTTAATAATGTTATTGCTAATAGTTGCTGGCTTGTTTTTCTCCTACTGTAATGTTAATAAAGTTAAAATACGTGTATTATAAACAGACAAATGGTGTTTCACAAACAGACAGAAAATCAGATAACAGTAATGTATATTGAATGTTATAGAAGTATCTTTTAATACTAAATTTAAAGCTGTGTTTTTGCTTCCAACAAATAAATACCACACAAATTTGAGCAATACAATTTAGTTTCATTCTGATATCAAACGAAAACATACACACAAATGCGCGCGCACCCATTTACGCACGTTCAAACGCACACACACACGCACGCACACACATATTTTTGAATATATCGTATTATACAAGCGGGAAAGGGCACAATAGCCTGGATATGCTCTCAATTTCCTATGAGTTCTGCTGCACTCCTAAATTAAAAGATACAAATCATAAATTTCGTGAAATTGCTTATATGTGTGTCTTTTCTTTCTATTTTGAAGTTTAAGAAGATCTGTATTAAATGAAGTACAATGTATATATTGTTGCTTTAAATTATGAATTAGATAAGATACTGTACCGGCGGTTGGAAGGTCGTTTGAACTGACACCTTCAAAGCATACGCATACCCTTCCTCTGTGCCCTGAGACTCCCAGGAAGGCAGTAAGCCCTGGCATTTGCCTGTCTTTATAGACACGCGACAACCAACATATCCGTTCTAAGAGATATTTTAAAATACTTTAGAAATGTTATGAAATATCAAACATGTCAAAACTATAAAGTTATAAAGTTCATTGGAAATTATAGCTAAATATATTATAATGATAATCCTCATTTTAATTTTTAAAAATAAATGGTATTTACTGAAATTATGAATGCGTACAAATAGTTACATTTTACAAACATTTTGTTTTTAATCAAATTATTATTCATCAAAGAGTGAAAACTTACATTTGTACTATTTAGTGTCTTATGTAGAAATATCTACAAATTATTGGTAATATTTTTTTCAACTTTACCATTCAACATCTTACCTGAAATAAATATGTTTCTGTGCATTTCTTTAACTGCGGGTGTTGGTGCAACATTTTGTAGTTCGCAGTTTGTATTTCCCTGCCATATTCACTGAATGCTGATGGCAGACCGGTTGAAACAAAAAAAATCGCAAATATCCCGCCAAGTGTTATTTCCTTGATATGCATTGTGTCGTAGTCTCCTTCGAATCCCACTAAAATAATGCAGCACAGTATTAATCCAAGGAACAATACACAGAAACACACGTTAAAAATATAAGGTAATAGATTTTCCCGAAAGCACAGAGCACCCCAAACAAAGCAAATAGCCATGTATCGCAAAATAGAACCGCAACAGAATGAAACTATAAGGGGAATATATAGCAGACGGGTTGCTTCACAAATCCAACAAGAAT
Organism: Mercenaria mercenaria; assembly: GCF_021730395.1. Lineage (NCBI taxonomy): Eukaryota > Metazoa > Mollusca > Bivalvia > Venerida > Veneridae > Mercenaria > Mercenaria mercenaria. Next base: position 9,950,373 of record NC_069379.1, read on the forward strand.
ATTTTAGACTATATACAAAATACAAAAAAATGTGTAAGGGATAGATTATATGGTTTGAGTCTTGGGGAAAATGGAAAAAAAAACAAGTATAAATATTCAGTCATGCTCCAAAATCTCAGTCTCCAGATACCACAACCCACAAGAGCGCAAACAAGCACGCACACAAAACAAGCACACATACGCAAACAACTAAAATGCACAGACAAATATATACTCACACGCATGCTGAGCAAACAAACAGACAAGCAAAAAAAAAAAAAAACGAAACAAAAAACAAAAAAAAAAACACTTTAATTAATATACATAAAGTATGGCTATGGCTGGCACCTTACCTCATTCATAGTAAAAGAAAAGGAGACGTAAATGCAAGGGGTGACAGGATAAAAGAGGAAAGAAACAGAAACAACAAACAATTAAATTAAGACAAAATGCCTATCATAAATTACGAAACAGATAAAAAAAAAGTTGAAAACACGGACACTTCTTAGGAAGGTCAGTATCTTGTATAAAAGAAACTTGGGGGTTTAAACACGTTAAGGGCTTGTCAGCCGCCAGTTACTGTCCCTGTTTACAACAAGTTAGACAAGACAGTGTAAATAAATTAACTCACCGCTGAGAAAGGCTTAAACATTAGTTACAAAATATCAGATTTTATAAAGCAAAATATAAATATGGTCAATTTAAAGTATAATTGCACCAATGTGTTTAGCAAGTGGTCTGAAGTTTGAGTACCAAGAGCCTAATTTTAAAAGGCACACTAAGCAAGCTCCGAGACAAAATTCCACTCTCTCCGTCCGTTTTTGTAAAGTTTAGGAGAAAAACATCAAGGAGTCTTACACATTTTTGTCATTGCACATTCAACCCACTGTAGAGGGTTCAATCACCAGAAATACACTGTGGCCTACGATTTTTATATTGTATCATCTTTTGATAAAACATTTTACTAATATTTGAACAAAATAAGCATTATGTTTAATTTTCCGAAATATAAAAACTGTATCCCCATAGCATGCATGGTGTATAAGACAAAGTTTTAAAAGTGTTTTTAATGTTTGTGATAAGGTTTGTGAAATATTTCTTTCAAAGTTTTGACAATCTGTAGTTTATGATATCGGTAACCCTGTTGTAATATCTTTTTTGTAATATAAAAGATTTCTATCATTAAAATAGTCTGACTATGAGCAAGTTTTGTAAAACGAATAAGTTGTGAAATATAGACACCGTACGATGTCGCTCGAGGGACATACCTATGAAAGTGGGGAAAGTTGACAATATTATTTTCTGTTTCTAAATCACCCATTCATTCCGAATTATAAAGGTGTAAAGCAACCATTTTTTATTTAGACTTGAAGGGCATGAAATTCACAAGATATCAGTGTAGGTATTTTATTCTTCAATATTTATGTCACCATTATATTTTCTGAGCACTTGAGATTAAACAATGCAATTGAACAGAAATCAGAGAGAAAATAATTACACAGAATCTTCCCCCAGTGACATCACAGTTTAACGTGTTAACTCTTTAGGCACATATCTCGTCACGAAACCAAAATGAATAATAAAATCTCGCAGAACACTGCAGTAACCTAGAGAAAAGATGTCCGTTACAGCAAGAAAATGTAATATACAATACATGTAAAGATATTCTTGAAAAATATGCCAAGTTTGCGTTTTTAATTCCAGGACAGTTTCCAAATGCCTCGAAAGAACTGATGGCGACACCTCCTACTAACGTAAATGATATTATTCAATTTCAAGATACAGAAAATTGTTCGACATTCGAACATGAATGCTTATTTCCGCCTCACATACAAGCAGTACTCTCGAAAATTTCTGATAAATGTCAGTAATTTCCTATAGTTTTGACATTCCTATCTTTAGCGAAGATCGTGACTTGTTACATTAGCTACCATTATATCATTTACCAGTGTATGCCCGGATTCCAGTCAAGCAACATGTCAGTTTTCCAGATATTACCTTTTTGATAGCCCCAATAGCATTTATTTAGACGATAAATTCATAGTTTCCTGTTCATTTCACAACATTTTTAACATGGTATTTTATGTCCGATCAGAAAATAACTGTCTATGGCGCGGATTCAGGTCGAACAAAGCTTACATCTTGAATATCAGAAAAAGAAGCATTCAGGGAAACTAAAATAAATGAATATTCTGGTAATAATACTATTACGCTCGGACCCCTACGACGGATCAGCATAGTAAGACATTTGAAAATATACCAAAACTTCAAACGGATAGCTTGAAATTAAATATGGATGTAAAATTATAAACCAAACTATACAATGTAATATGAAATAAGGCAATGTTTCAATCGGGAATCGTTAGAGGCATTCAGCTTGGCATGCCCAGAAATATGCGTAGAGTTTGGAATAAAAACAATACTGGTCATATTTGTACTGATGTGCAAGACGTTGCGGTTCGGTCAAGTGTGTGAATGCTTATCACGCACAAGGAAAAAGCGTATTTTTACACAAATGGCGAAGTCAGACGCTCTGTGCACGTGCCGGATGAGCACATTTTTTAATTTGATAGTATATTTCATTCGGTATATATCGCATGTTACCGTAGAGGGATCGATCTCGATTTTCGTCGATTTCCTAATGCATTCAATTAATGACATTTCCTGACATCCGTGACACCTGTTCCAGAACCCTCTACATTTTACTGTCCCTGATGATATATTTCTTTGGGATCGTGATGATCTTTAAGAAACAAAGAACATTTTTACTTGGGTGTTTTCTTTATTCAACAGGTCAATGATAAAGAAATGACATCTTTTAACCAGGAAGATACCATATGTACCTGCTGAAACAAATTACAATTTAACTAAGAAATTATATTGAGATTTCTGTGCATTAGTTAATGTTTTCTTTTTTCATGTTTTCGTCCACAATAAAAAACAAGAATTACTTATTAAGTTGTTTTATGAATAACAAATATACTTTTTAAAAGTAAAATAAATTTCTTACATAAGTAATACTTAAGTAAATAATCAATTTCTTATACTTATACTTAAGATACATTATGAATACGGCCCAGGCGCGAATGCCATTCTCTGTACATATATTGATAGAAAGCATATTTCAACCTCTGCTTGTATAAACTTGAAGCCGTTATTGATTTGGAAATATGAGAGGTTTCAAAACACCATCACCGTCTGTGGTGTTTGATTTCATAAGTTTACAGCATACTATTATACCTTATTTTCACAATTCCACATGCCAAGGTCCCTTTTCATTCCCTTTCAAATCCTTAAACTATGGCATATACATAATATGAGCCGCGTCATGAGTAAATACAACATATTTACTTGAACCATATGATCCCCAGCGCGCAATGCGCAGTCTGTCAATCATTGATAGGCATATTTCACTCTAGCTTGTATAGGCATTGAATGGAACATATGAGATCCTACCATGACGTCGTGGATGTTGCAAGGCAGCTCTTTGATACCATGCTTTTCCAATTCACACCAAGTCCCTTTTCATTCTTTCATCCGCTTGCATATCATATATTAAATAGATACTTGAGATACCTTGAATTAATTTGAATTTTGCAGCTACTGTCAACTTACATGTATTTTAATCAATCTATTTATATCATCTAAACAGGTCTTGAAACTATTAACGTACATGAATACGTATACATATGGTGAAGGTATACGAGGGGCGTTCAATATGTAATGTTACTCCGAATGTAGTTCCGTAACCATTGGCTATTTTTAGAAGCGGTTTTTTGGCACATTATAGAGGAATTTATTGGGAACACAATGCTATATAAATTATAAAAATCGTCAGGTTCAAAGTAAAAATATAATCAATATTTTAGTGAGGTGTACTCAGGTATACTGGACCGTAATTATAATTTATGTTTGTCCTGGGCATCCAGAGTCTCAGAAAAATAGAATAACTTGTAAAATCACAAAATTCTATCATTTATCTACGAGGTACAGTAATTTGTGATGAGTTTGCGATTGTTTTAAACTATTTATTGCATTTTAAATTTTACAACACAACTAAAAAATCTAAACTCGAGGTTGATTCCATCTGGAATGGGTGTTGAGAGCGATTAATCAAAGTTGTAAGAACTAGTTTCGCAATCAAGAATGAATATACTAGTATCAACTTAAAATATAAGAATTTTGTAAACGATGATTATCGCGCCTAACAAAATTGCAGAGGCTTATTGTACCCACCATATCATTTTTCGGGTTAAAATATACACACTCAATTTAAAACTGTTATAATCCTTTTTTATTTTAGTTTTCACATGTTTTTGTGAGGATCATGATTTGTTTTATCTGTTTAAACTGAAAATTGAACTATAGTTCTAGTTGTTGAATAGTAGAATCAAGGAACTGCGTATTACAATCTCGATATTTTGGACGTAAAATTGTCCAGTATACCCGAGTACACCTCACTCAAATGATTATATTTTTACTTTAAATCTACCGATTTTTATAATTGATATAGCATTGTGTTGCCAATAAATTGCTCTATAATGTGCCAAAACCCCCATCTAAAAATAGCCAACGGTTACGGAACTACATACGGAGTAACATTACATATTGAATGTCCCTCGTAATTGTTATATAATTGCTGGTTTAAGAGTATATGGAAAGATGCATTTAACGCATAAATTGATTCCCTTCCTTATAATTATGTATATACATACTAGTAATCATAGGAAAGGTATTCTGCCATCTGCACCAATAAATTATACATTCCCTGAACCTATAGTGACATGCAACTGCATGAGGTATATAATACATAGTCTGTAGCCCCTTTGACACAGATAAATTTTGTTTTAAAACCTCCTTGATCATTTTTGAAACCAAACAGATGAATCAATTAAGTGCATATAAAAAGCTAATATGATGTCTCTGTATAAATTTGATTCAGTGACATATATGATTTAAGATTAAGCACTCATTTTCTCACAAATACATCAGAATAATTAAAACAATGCGCATTTTTTATTGAAAAACATTTTCTAGAATATTTACCCTCATAACATTTCTTCTGTCATTTTGAACTTGGCTATCAAAACAAAATTATATTGTATTTTTGTTGTTGTTTTTTTTTTTAAATATATGGGTCATACAGTGACAGTTTATTGATGGAGGATGAAAGCTCTAGGTGCCCTTATTCATCACGGGCGGGCATCTCTGTAGAACCACCAACCTTCCTTCTCTTCCGTAAATTTCGAAAAGTGCAACTCCGTGGTCGCTCAACACGACAAAAATGAAAACGTTGCAAGCTCGGTTTGACTGAGCAAACTCATGAAGAATTCAACGTCAGAAGTGAGGCTCAAACAAACCTGATGTGTGATGATAACATATCTAAATATGTTGATTTTATACTTAAGCCTCATATGCAGTCCGTGCTTTCTTACATTAAGGGTACTAATGATTTCCTACTTAAAATTAAAGAGTGTAAATTAGGTTCTAAGAAGACTTATCTGGTTACTCTTGATGTTAGTTCCCTTCATACTAACATTCCACATGATGAAGGTATTCAGGCTTGTAAATATTTTCTTGAGAAAAAATAACCATATTGGTAAACTGTCTATTGAGTGTCTGTTGTTTAATTGAAACTGTATTGAAAAACAACCTTTTTCAATTTGATTATCGTTACTATTTGCAAAAGATGGGTACTGCAATGGGTAGTCCTGCTTATGCCTCATTATTCATGGGGAATGTGAAAATGATTTCCTTAGTTCATGTAGTTTGTATCCTGATCTGTGGTATCGCCTCCTGGATGACATCTTTTTGATCTGGACTCATTCTTTGGATAGATTACATGAATTTCTAGAAAATATCAACAATATTCATTCTCATATTAAGGTACTTATAATATTTCTGAAACATGTGTTTCATTTTTGGATGTTAATGTTACTATTGATAACCAAAATCATCCTAAAACCAGTGTTCATGTAAAACTGTTCACAAATGTTCACCAACATGTAAATTGTAATTCATGTCATCCTAAACCATGCAATGGCAATTTTCCATACAGCCAGGCTAAGAGATACAGACGTATTTTTTCTGATGATAATGAATTCAAGGAATCTGTTAGGGAACTTCAGTATTTTTTCCTTGACAGAAATTATCGTAAAAGGGTTGTTGATAAAGCACTGAATGAGATAATGTGTGAAACACAAAGTGATGCTTTTATCAAAAATAAGAGAGACTACAATAAAGGTATACCTTTTGTTATAGAGTACAATCCTTCATTACCTAATATTGGTAACATAATTGATAAGTACTGGGATTTGTTACGTCTATCTAGTAACCCCGCTGTTCAATAACTGTATAAATGTAAGCCAGTTATGGCATGCAGACGTCCTAAAACTCTTAAAGATACATTAGTTAAAACAAAATGTTTGTCTACTAATACATATCCACATTTTAGGTCTAGTAAATGTAATAGACCTAGATATTCAACTATTTGTGAAAGTGACAGTTTTAGTACTACTTACAAATACGAAACATAATGTAGTTTGTACTAGTAACAATGTCATATATTTGATAACAAGTAGAAAATGTGATGTACAGTATATAGGTGAAACTAGCAAGCAAGCTTCTCATCGTATGAATAGCCATAGATTTGACATTAACAATTTTGTTGATCCAGATTTTTCAACTAATGTATTCGTTTCAATAGTGCTGGCCAAAGTATTTTCTGATTTTAGTTATATGCCTATTGACTGTGTTAATAATAAAATGAACAGGCTGCTGAAGGAAACGTTTTGGATGCACAAATTAGGTAATTCAAAGACCATGTATAATATACAGTAACTCATTTGACATTGTATTATTTACTCCAAATAATCATTTGAGCTGTTTAATGCCTATGTTACAGGCATTTCAGTTATTACTGGTACCTTTATATTGTTTGCTTTTAATGGCAGTCCTTATCAGTAGTATTATATTAGGTCATTTAACATTGTTCTGTACAATACGGAGATATATTTGGACGAGTTCCCAGCTGAGAAAACCATATTGGACGAGCAGCTAGGCGAGTTCAATATGGGTTTCTCAGCTGGGTACGAGTCCAAATATATCTCGTATTGTACAGTACAATGTTAAATAACCTTTTAATTCTATATCTATTTTATCTTACTATAATAATAGTTTAAATTAAAAATGTTTCACTGAATATTGTATTCCTGCCTTGTATGAGTGCAAATATATATTATACAGAACAATGGTAGGCCTTGAATAACCTTTTTATTCTATATTTATTTCACTTCATACGAAATATACGTAATTCATTGAATGTTATTTTTTCTGCGAATCATTATTAAAAAGGTATATGGTGCGACCTCCCTACAATAGCCATTTGACGATTTGGGTGGTAATAATACTTGGCTGAGATATTATGCCCACAAACATTGTCAGCAAGTTTGGTGAAGATCGGATTAAAACTGTTCGACTTAAGAGAGCGGACAAGGCTAAATTCCCCGTTTTTCGAGTAATTCAAGGACTATAACAAAGAGTGCCTGGTACAATGTGGCTGGTTATCGAAATTGGCCGAGATGTTATGCCCACAAACATTGTCAGCAAGTTTGGTGAAGATCCGATGAAAACTGAATTAGAGAGCAGACATGTTTTGGATGCTGACCACCCGTCCACTGCCATTCATAATCTTCTCCATTTTGTTTCTTCACCGTTAAATAAAAACTGCTGAGGTAGCTATTCAGACAGTCAGCTGATATCTTCCAATTTCAAGGTTTCGTACGGAACGGCTTCTTTTAGCGACTTTTCAAATATTCCAACATCTGATGATCTTTGTTTACTGTATTTTTAAGTTTTTCATTATTAACAAATGTTTTGATATCTAAATCAGATATCATTGCTATCACTTGAATCGTTTTTGTGTGTACTCAAATTAAATCGAGATTTCAAGACGCATAATCAAGCTCTATACATAGATCGCCTACTTTATCCGATTTACATTCGGAACATTTTCGCGTGTTTCGGGCTTTATCATATGTTTAACATGGGACGGTTGAACCGTCCAAATACAGAAAATACAGGATTTTATGTACGCGCGTGCGTCCAAATACAGAAAATACGGGATTTTTGTACGCACGTGCATCCAAATACCGTAATATAGTGTACGGTCACGTGTTGCAAATGAACGTTCGCGATTGGATAGATAAAATAGATATAGAATAATGAATCTTACTGATCCTGACTTGCTGTTATAGACATACTTTTGTGCATACTATTTAATTATTGATTTGTTTATACGTTTTCTTTTTCACTGTGAAATTAGATTATTTATTTATTTATTTATTTATTCATTTTTATTTATTATTTATATTTTTATTTTATTTTTTAATAAAAATACATAAAATTATATACATGTATATAGTGCTTATTTACATAAATATTGTTCTTAAAACTATATGTTCTGTTGCTGTTTTTCTGCACTATATAATTATATAATTCAAATAGTGCGCCAAATTTAACGTCATATCTTGACGTTATGATGTCATTTTAACATTATGTTTGTATACATTGACACATTGTATGTTTGCCTGAAGAAGTATCTTAATACGAAACGCATAGCGAACTTGAGTTGTCTTCTTTCTTTAACCATATAATGATAAGAATAGTAATATGAAATAATGTAATGCCTCAATCGGAAGTCGTTACAGTCCATCAGCTTGCCCATAAATATGCGTTTGTATCAATTTAAAGGTAGATTTTGGAATAAAAAACAATACTGCCCATATTTGTATTGATGTGCAAGACATTGCGGTTCGGACAAGTTACGAGGACGCTTATTACGCACAAGGAAGCGAATTCTTCCAAAAAATCTGAATTCAGAAACTCTGTGCACGTGCGGGAAGACCACAATTTTTAATTTGATAGTATATCTCATTCGGTATATACCGCATGTTACCGAAGAGGGATCGATTCCGAATTTCGTCGCGAAGGATCGATTCCCTATAAAGATATGAAATAATTTTATGACCAGCAAGTGTAGCTCACTTTTCAATTTTATAGTTGGACAGTCAAAGACGAGAGTCAAGACCTATAATAGAGTTCTTCAGTCCATCCTGATTTTCACACAGCCGTATGTAAACGTGAATTTAAGTGAAACTTTTCACACATGAGTATACCTAATTTATGATATTGATTTAATATGGCATTTTCCGTAAATTTTATGTAAACTTCCTATATCTAAATATAATATTGCCTTAATGTAAAGTCACTTTTTCTGTTAATTTAACATGGAAGTCAAATAGTAATTTGTTTTCAATTAAATTGCGTCTGTGGAATAGAGATTTATCATAAACCCTGTCCAATGTTCTACATAATTTCAAACGTTATTTCAAGCTTGAAATTTTGGTACTATGAAGAAGTAATCGATCGATGTGGACATCACAGTCATTCTGCTTACAGTCCTTACCTCGTTCTGTTTCTTACTTCCATATATTTATTGTATTTAAGAATTAATGTATAGAAAAACCGTGTTTTAACGTGATTAATACGCGGAAAGAGGTTATACGTCCGCGGAAAAATTTCAATAAACAAAATCATTGACGACATCGCACGTTAACGTGACGTCATTTTAGCGTAAACGTGTTTAACAGAAACAAGCAAATTAGAAACTTTGTCACATAAAATAAGGCAGCAGAAATTGTTCTGTTATTTAATCAAAACGATTATTTCACATGTGACATTTTATTAAAGATCACCTGTTCGTCCTATAGAAAATGTCACAATGGTGATTTACACCATCACCATTTCCTCAATACAAGTCTTGATTTGACCATACACAACTGTTTCTATTCTCTGTTAAAACAAATATTGGATATACTTTTCCCATGCTCGAGGTAAAAATGCGTTGTTATAGGAAATTATAATTGCCTAATGATATTTTGTCGTCTAAGCCTACAATGATGTTTTAGGGCATTTGTCTTCATTCTCCACAAAATAAGCTACATTTTTAAAACAAAATAATTCTTATTTATCAAAAAACGACATGTGTACGGCTTCTTGTCACATAATATAAGGCAGCAGAATTTTTTCTGTGATTTGTTTTTAGATTTTATTGAAGATCATCTGTTCTGATAAAGAGTCAAATTAGTTTTTCATATCTGTAAGTACAATATTGGATAGCAATATACGATTCAATGGTATCTCAAAACAGTGTATCCTTTTTAGGATATCAACAATTCATTTAATGCAGTGTTAAATTGGACTGAATATGTCTAAATATCGTTTATTGTATTGATTTCAAGTTGGCATTGATTTGTTAAAGTTTCTGTTTCTAACTCTGAATAATTGATATATGTCTCTACTGTTTGCCTGTTTGATTTCTCCAACAACTCGTCTCAGAAACTTGCAAAATGTTTAAATCTTTCATAAGCGTTTGTTTTGAAGTCTGCAGCACTAATTAAGTCTCCTTGACAGACATAACAAATACACTATTGACAAATATACGTTATGTCTTACGATTCGAGCATGAAGAGGACGATTACTGAGACATCTTTTGTAGTCATGTTTTGTCATATATGCACGACTCAAGTCAGGAAAACAGTTAATAAAACGTATTTTAATAATCTCATATGGTAAAGACATGTCGTGACTGTTTAGGATGACATAAAACCAACACTAAATATAATGGCTACAGTGGGCAAAATGATCATGATTATAAGTTATGTGAGCCGCGCCATGAGAAAACCAAAATAGTGGCTTTGCTAACAGCATGGACCCATACCAGCCTGCGCATCCGCGCAGTCCTTTACCTTTACCTTTTCCAGTACTTTTATGTCAGATTCTTGTGTTTCAAGCAAGAAAGTGAAGTGAATTGTCAAGCTTTCATCTTGCAGTATACCTTTATTATCAAAATGGTAGTTTATGTAAGCGAGAAAAGTAGGTCAATAGGATGTGGTCAGTCTTTAAGTTTTTGGGGTTTAGAAACAAATATTTTCTGGCCTACAAATATTAAAAAACGTATTGTCCATCTAACAGCATAATCATACTGTCATTATTTCTATTGACATATAACGTGAGGCTTGTTTTAAGAAATAAAAATATTATGGATGTGTCGACTTTGCAAAAAGGCAAAGTAAATATTCAAGCAAACATTTATGATACATGGAAGCTCAATATGGCTGTGCTTGTTTGTGATCAGGCCGTAAAGTATTGGGTTGATGGGGATAGTTACGCTGCGTTTCGTAGCAGATGTTCCTTGTTAATTTATTGACCATTACATGGGTCAGATATGAACAAATCGGTTAAAGGAGTGATGAAAAGGTACAGAGCAAATGTTAAAAAGACACTCAGTGTCAACCATAATAAATATGATCACCATAGCACAGTTTTGGGTTGCGGGTTTATCCTGCTACCAAAGATACAGGTGTATTTCTGACAATCATATAGCATCTTTATTTCATTCCAAATCACAGCCAAAGGATGTGCATGTGCTACACAAAATAGTTCCATTCATGAACAATAATCAAGCAGTTCTGATTCAACCTGTATCCATTCACACTGACCATTTAGATTATATAAAATCTATCAATGATAAGGTTTTCCAGCCCATGTTAACATCACAAGCTATGTCAGGCAGAGTTCATCTTAGGTATGAGGCACATTTGTATTTGCTTCTCATTCATGTATACTCAGCGTCACTGAAAAGTTACCACCCTAATGGCCCTTATATTTAAAAACTCGCATTGGACTGTGTTAAAAGCATAACTCGACTACATTTTTGACGCAACTGAGACGTCACTGGTGTAGAAATTTGTCAAATTCCATGAACTCCATTTGAGGCACGAGCTGCACGTGCAAAATGACTTTTTCGAGCAATGTTGACATGTACGAAAATTCTATCGCAAATCATTTATCGCACTTGAAAGTTATTCGACAGGCTAAAAGGAATAGGTTAAAAGAACAGAATATCTTGTCTAAGAATGCCACGTTTAAGGCACGACCAACGTCATAAGACCATTTGCATGGTTGACGCCGAACTTTCATGTCGTGAAATTGCACGCCGTGTGTGCTGTTTTCACCTGGCAGTCATGAAATGGGCTAGGAGACATGATCAGACAGGGTCTATGAGTAATAGACCGCGCACAGGCCATGAAAAAGTGACGTCGAAATTGTATAAAAAAGAGGTATATATTAAGTGGTAACTTTTCAGTGATGCCCAGTATAAATTTATAGATTTGCATTTAAACAGAAAATAAATCTACCAAAACCCACAACCACCAGACATTTGGAATCTGTGTTAACTTATTTTCTAGGCTTTTAGCAATCAATATTTCTAATATTTTCATTATTATTATTTTACCAGATTGTGTTTCTCTTGCTTCTAAATTGTATCCTAATAGAGTTCTTTTGTTACCTCCAGTTACCTCCAAAGTCCCTTTCTCGGTCAAATTTATGTAAAAAAAAACTTAGTTATATAAATCAGGGCCATCGCCGGCTTCCAAAAAGTGGTTCGGACTTCGGCGTTCCGCGAGTGCCTAAGGCAGGAAAGGGAAAAAGCTCGACAGGGGACTCTCTCTCTCTCTCTCTCTCTCTCTCTCTTAGAGATAAGTAAGTGTCAGACTCCCGAAAAAAGATTTGAGTTGCCACAGTAAATGTGTTTTCCTTGCATCTTGAAAGAATGAAAAATTTTATGATATTTTTCAAAGATAAATATCCAAAATTTGGCCAGTTTTAGCTATAATTGTTGATGTATTTTCAGAGAAAATATTTACGTCGGCATTTTGTTTAATTGAAAGCAATTTTTAAGTTAAAAAAATCATATATTTAAGATAAAAACCAAATAATCAGTAGAAATTAGCCTTCGGTTAGTTTTGTTTTATTACACCGCACGCGATTGTTTCCATTTTTAACATACGTCATGTTTTCTTATTTAAACAATTATTCAAACAATTATGATAGATCATAAAAGAAATCGTCCTTTTAATTCATACCAGATTAAAGATTTATCAGATTATCTTTGCCTACTTATGATTCATCCAGTCAAGCACGGTTAGATACGTTTGACACTAACTATCGTCCGGAATTTACATAAACATCTCCTCCTATAAAATTGCTGGTCAGAACCACACCAACTTTAATCGTGGCATCATGGCAAGGTCCTCTCTCAAATGTTATCAAATGCTTTGCTTGGATCCTTTTAGGGACTGCCAGAGAAAAACAATGAAAAGCAATAAAATACTTCTACTCAGGATTGATCTCTAAAACTTGGTCTGAAGCATCTTATACGGTCCTCTTCCCCTCCAATTTTTTAATCGGGTCACTAAGCTCCTTTTATTGGCCACTTGGGCTTGAAATAGAAATATAGTTGAAACTCGGTACACGTACCTTTAAATGAATTATTATCCTAAACTGTATTATGCATCTCCGTCAAACGTTGTATGTAACACCATTTATAAATTGCCTGGAGAGGGAACTCCCTTTTTGTGCCCGATGGTGCTAAAAATAGAAAAAACCGCTTGGTGGATCTCAGTCAAGCTCGATATGTAGCATAAGTGTCTTGTTCTCTTTTGACCATTTTAGAGCTCACTAGAGCCTAAAATAAATCAAGAAAACAATTTAAAATGACTTCCACTCACTCATGAATCACTTGATGGGTCTTCAGCAAGAATTATCGGTAGCATCACTCTAAGGGCCTTTCCCTATTTGTTCAAATGTTGAGAAGTAGTCCCTTTATAGAAATACATTACCTGAAAACGACTTCCTTCCATGAAATGCCTGATGAAATGCCTGATGAAATTCCATCACACGTGGTCTGTAGCATCATTATAATGTCTTCTCCCAGTTCTATTCAGCTGGGGGCTCGTGACCCCTTTTATGGGTCGCTAGAGACATTTTTATGACTTCCTTCCATGGGACATTTTATGGAATTTGATCACAGTTGGCCTGTAGCGCCATTGTAAGGTCATCTCTCAAATTTGTATAGATGGGGCACTCGACCTCTTCAAGGACTAGCTAGAGCTAAAAACTAGAATATCTTTAGATGTTGTTTCGCATGAGCTGCTTGATGGTCTTCATCAAAGCTGAGCACCATTATGAGGTCTTAGTCGAAAATGATTTGGTACATTTTAGGGGCTGCTAGATAGTAACCCCTTTTGACAACTTCTTCTCATAAACCGGGATATACATAGTTTTAACATATTTATTTCCAAAATAGAGAACGTATATTGGTACATATGTCATACTATGGTGAAAGCAAAACAGGAAAGTATAAGAATGAAAGACAAATCTTATAGAATTCTTCTCCTTAAAATTGTTCTTTAGAATCGGCGTAAGTAAATTTTCATTAATCATGGTGTGTAACATTCTTAGCCACTAAAGCCCTCTTTTTTTATCAATTTAAAGACTGAATTAGTGTCTTTTGCACAAACAAAATAAACAAACTTATTATATCGGATGAATTCATTTATTATGGATTTGCGTCTATCGAGTTTCTGACATCATTGACTTGATAAGGGTACTGAAAATTGACCAGCAGGTCCGGTAGGGGAATTTCAATATTTTCTGGACTGTTCAAAACTCCTTCAGGTGATAGAATCATCTTCTGTTGAAATACGGTCGACTACCTGAAAATCATTCGCATTAATGATTATAAGTCAAATTACAACACCGAATGGTTATATTAAAACTAATTCTGAACCATTTAATTATTATGACAAAATCGAATTACCTTATATTGATATATTTTTATTTAAAAGAAATATTAAATAAATTCGAAATAACAAATACTAAAAAATCTTATTGCATGGTAGTGAATATTATTTGGTAAAAACGAAATACTTATTGGTAGCAACCATACCATAATTTGTTTAAACGAAATTATGCCGGAATTCCCTTTTTAACCTTTAGCCTGCTGGTGGCAAGTGATTCTGCCTTTGCGATCAGTGCAGGCTGATCATGGTCTGCACTGTTCGCTATTCAGTCAGTAAATTTTCAGTGAACACCCCTTCAAGTAATAAATGGTACTGCCTAAATTGAATGATGGACCAGTCCATTTCAGAAATTTAGCAGGGTAAAGGTTAAACGCTTCAAAGGACTTCTATGAAACTATCTTTATATGATGAGCATTACCAGAAAGTAATGCACGCGAGAATAATGTCTGTACCTCCTTGAATATCAAACCTTAACAAAAGGAGTCCTTAGATACGATTCTTTATTACGACTAAAGATTTCAGTGGAAAGAAATAAGATTATGTTTCTAGTGTTTGGTATTGATGCACGATATAAGCTTAATCTTGGTGACAATAATATTGTAGAAATTTCAAATGTTAGTATAGACACACTGGAGTGTAGTGTAGCATTGATTTAAGTTTCATAAAAAGTGCAAAATATATCGGCGACATTAAATTTTGAATATAGCAAAATATTTGCCGGTGTCGTGTTTACATATAGCCAATCCATCCCATTTAGAAGCTTCCGGGCGTGAAATACAATTTAGGATAAAATGTCTCAAGATTTTGCTGATAAATTTAACATTTTAAACATTTTGAACATTTCATACAGATTTTTACAATAAACAAATATCTGTGTGTTTTGCGGACGCGTCATTTTGATAGCATGATTTTGATATTTCTCTAGTGGTATTATCACAAAATAAACAATCAAATTGCAAAATAAAAAATCAGATTGAGGGTTACTCACTGAATTTCTATAAAAATGCAAAGAAAGGTATATTTAGTATACTGTCAAAGAGTTTATTATGGCATTTAAAATCAGTTCGGTACGCACATGGAATACAAGAAACTTGTTACACTCCTAACAATCTCCGGATATAATAGACTTGTTTTTTAGCTCACCTGTCACATAGTGACAAGGTGAGCTTTTGTGATCACGCAGCGTCCGTCGTCCGTCGTCCGTGCGTGCGTCCGTCCGTGCGTAAACTTTTCCTTGTGACATCTCTAGAGGTCACATTTTTTGTGGGATCTTTATGAAAGTTGGTCAGAGTGTTCAACTTGATGATATCTAGGTCAAGTTCGAAACTGGGTCACGTGCCATCAAAAACTAGGTCAGTAGGTCTAAAAATAGAAAAACCTTTTGACCTCTCTAGAGGCCATATATTTCACAAGATCTTCATGAAAATTGGTCAGAATGTTCACCTTGATGATATCTAGATCAAGTTCGAAACTGGGTTATGTGGAGTCAAAAACTAGGTCAGTAGGTCTAAAAATAGAAAAACCTTGTGACCTCTCTAGAGGCCATATTTTTCATGAAATCTTCATGAATATTGGTCAGAATGTTCACCTGATGATATCTAGGTCAAGTTTGAAACTGGGTCATGTGGGGTCAAAAACTAGGGCAGTAGGTCTAAAAATGGAAAAACCTTGTGATCTCTCTAGATGCCATATTTCTCAATGGATCTTCATGAAAATTGGTCAGAATGTTTACCTTGATGATATCTAGGTCAAGTTCGAAACTGGGTCACGTGCGGTCAAAAACTAGGTCAGTAGGTCTAAAAATAGAAAAACCTTGTGACCTCCCTAGAGGCCACATTTTCCAATGGATCTTCATGAAAATTGGTCAGAATATTTACCATGGTGATATCTAGGTCAAGTTCGAAACTGGGTCATGTGGGGTTAAAAACTAGGTCAGTAGATCTAAAAATAGAAAAACCTTGTGACCTCTCTAGAGGCCATATTTTTCATGAGATCTTCATGAATATTGGTCAGAATGTTCACCTTGATGATATCTAGGTCAAGTTCGAAACTGGGTCACGTGGGGTCAAAAACTAGGTCAGTAGGTCTAAAAATTGTATTTTAGTCTACTCTGATCGAAATTTTTTTACAGTGGAAGACAGTTGTATAAAAGTTTCGGTGATGCTGCCTGTTTGTCGGACTGGTTCTTGCACGGAACCAGAACCTAATTTTTCATATGTGTGAATATACTGGAACTTCAACGCTTCACTGTTATTATTTGACACGCTAAACTTTACTATAGTCTGTCCCACCTAATTTTGGACCTCCGATAATTTATTTATACTGCATGTAAAATAGTAAAAAATTGCATCGTTGATACCAGAAGGTTAATATTTCTAGGCACCCTTTTTTTGAATTGATTGATTGATTGATTGATTGATTTAATTTAGTAAAAGTGTACACATATCAAACATAAAATATGGCAATAAAACAGATGCATGATATATAACAACAATATGGTGGCAAGCAGACTTATACAATCATACATATATTCTAAAACATGAAATGCACACCAATACCAGGGATAACACAAAAAGAGAAATAAAAGTTCCCCTTATTTCCATTGTGGTCCCTGTTATTGGCGGCATGACACAGTAAGTCATGTATTTGTTTTAACAATAAATTGCATATTAAATCTTGAAATCAAATGTATCACAAATAATTTAGTTTTAAGTATTATCACAGTATTTAATGTCACATATTACTATCACAGTATTTTAGTATTAGACACCTAGAGGTCTGTATTAAAAAAAACCCCAGAAATATATCATGCACAACATAAAAGTGACTAGATAAAAAGGAAATAAGAAAGTATTAAAACTAACTGGCTATTAATTGGATTTTGATGGCATGTTTGAATTTTGAAGGACAAGTAATATATCTAAGATCCTGGGGAATGTGATTCCACAAAGCAATACCATTGAAGGCAAATGTCTTTTTGCCAAAGCTTCCGACCTTAGGCAATGATAATCGCCCAGTATCAGTGTACAAATAACCAACACTGGAATCCTGACTAGGGAAAGCAGTTACTCTAGACCTTGTGCATCGATCATGTATGGAGCTAAGAGGTACAAATTTATCATTTAGGTACTCAAGGGCTTTACCCATCTTTATTTTATGTACATGACAGAGACTTAACTGTTCAACCCTTTTAACCACTGGTAAGCAGTTCAAGGACCTAAACTGCTCAGGACCAACATGAGACATACTATCAAGACCAAGGACAAACCGAATAAGCTTGTTTTGCGTAATTTGGAGCCTGTTTTTCCAGTATTTAGTCAAACTGAAATACCAGAAAGAACAAACATGATCAAAGTGGCATTGAATTAGAGCCATGACCAACAATTTCTTGGTGTGAAGAGTCAGAAATTTACTCTTGCGATACAAAAACTTCAGACGGGTATTTGCTTTAGAAACCACAGATCTTGCAATTTCATCACAAGATAGAGTCTGGTCCAAGATTGCACCAAGGTACTTCACTGAATTTGTAGCTTTAATACTTGTACCATAAACTTTCATGGAGTGAACATTGCAAGTGCTAAGAACACTTCTATTAAAATCTCCTAAAATGATACATTCACTAAATATAAAATCCTGATGGAGTGAGCAAAATGACTCTAACACATTGTAAAAGTTAAGCTACTTTAGTGGCTTGTATATTAAAAGCGTTTTCGTTTATTGTCACTGCAACCTCGGATGCCTGTACAAAAAAGTGGGTGTGGTATTGTTCTCTACACATTTCCCATGAATAAAAGTCACTTGTTCGCTTGAAGACGAAGAATAGCAGTATAAATAAGCGTAGTTGATCCATTTCTAATGTATACAGTATTTAAATGTTAAAATAGTTGATGTAAAAGCTGTTAAAATTGTTTTCAATTAAAATTTTCAAAACGTAAACAAAAAACATGACTTAGGTGTCACACCACCAAGCTCTATGACAAACACTTGAAAAAATCTAAACGAAGTTAAATATCAAGATTTTATATTTTTCCCATAGACTTGCGTCGTAAAATGACGTTACGTCCATTCCAAAATGGCGGCGTCCATACAAACGTCATTTGGGGGTTTGCTCACAGTTCGCGACGTCTGTTAAATGTATTGTTGAGAGACATGGAAAACAAAGTTTGTCCAGAACTTGTACGGAAGGCCCTGAATTAGCATTTTACTTCAAATTAAGCAGTTATTTCCGCTTCAGGTTTTCAGTTTTGTTTCTGAAAATGTTTTCGTACTTACTCGTTAGCATTGACGTAAAATAATAAAAGAAACATGTCTCATGTCAAGTGCGTATCATTGTTTCAGCCATATATATATATATCATGATAGAGGTGTGGACAGCAGAGATGCGCGGAACACATTTAACTCATTTTCATTATGGGTTACTGTTGTTTACAATCGTATCAAAGGTTGTTTTTAAATATCATGAATAAATGTTTGTGTACTGACTGGTGCTTTCTGTTACCTATGTGCTTACTATTTTCATGGACAGTTCGATCTAGGTAAAACATTATTCCTCAATGCAATTAATGATTCAAACATATATATATTTTTTAAGACAACGGCCTACGAGGGGTGTTCCAAAAGTAATGTCACTTGCATCGGTTCTCCTATACTGCAAATGTTCTGATCATTTTAACTTGCTCTGCCCTTCAAAATACTCTCCGTCAGCCTGAATACACCTTTTGAGACGGTCAGTCCTCTTTTGGAAGCATTGTTCATACTCTTCTATGTGAACACCCATCAGATACTGATAAACGGCAGATCCAAGGGCATTTCTCGATTTGTATCTCTTTCCAGACAGATGATATTTAGGTTTGGGAAACAGAAAAAAGTCGCAGGGGGCCAGGTCTGCCGAAAACGGAGGGTGTGGAAGAACGGTAAACTTCTCTGACTCCAAAAACTCGGTCACAATGCGTGCCTTGTGAGCGGGTGCATTATCATGCAAAAGTCGGAGGTACTTGTCCTGTTTTGGGGCGGCGACTTTTGTAGTAGTTCTTCAATTTTCTTAGAACAACTTTTTTTATAGAATTTTCCTACTGCCTTTTGGTACCGGAATTTCAATGATTGGACCCTTATGAGTGAAAAAAATACATACAATACCTTCTTCACCGTTCGTATTCGTTTGGCAATACTTGGACGTCTCGCATTTTTGGTGACCCAAATTCGGTTGGAATACTTCCGCTTTGGTTCAAAATAATAAACCCAGGTTTCATTACCAGTAACTATATTATCAAAAACCTTTTTGCTGTATTTTGGGTACATGTTCAGAAGTTTTTTTGCCATTGTTACACGGGTCCTCTTTTGTTCTTCTGTTAACAAATGGGGTATCCATCTTGCATTTATTGTACCCCCCGACAACAAAGTTGTAAGGGGGGGGGGGTTTACTGGTTTCAGGTTGTCTGTCTGTCTGTCCGTCTGTCCGTCTGTCTGTCCGTCTGTCCGTAGACGCAATCTTGTGCGCACCATCTCTCCTTATCCCCTTGACAGAATTAAATGAAACTTCACACAAGTGATCAGTACCAACAGTAGTTGTGCATGGGGCATGTTAGGTTCTTTTAGAAAAAAAATTTGCAGAGTTATGGGACTTTGTTTTTTTGTTACTATACTATATACATAGACACAATCTTGTGCGCACCATCTCTCCTCATCCCCTTGACACAATTTAATGAAACTTCACACAAGTGATCAGTACCAACAGTAGTTGTGCATGGGGCATGTTAGGTTCTTTTAGAAAAAAAATTTGCAGAGTTATGGGACTTTGTTTTTTTTTTTGTTACTATACTATATACATAGACACAATCTTGTGCGCACCATCTTTCCTCATCCCCTTGACACAATTTAATGAAACTTCACACAAGTGATCAGTAACAATTGTAGTTGTGCATGGGGCATGTTAGGTTCTTTCAGAAAAAAAATTTGCAGGGTTATGAAGTCTTTGTTTTTTTGTTACTGTACTATATACATAGACACAATCTTGTGCGCACCATCTCTCCTTATCCCCTTGACAGAATTAAATGAAACTTCACACAAGTGATCAGTACCAACAGTAGTTGTGCATGGGGCATGTTAGGTTCTTTTAAAAAAAAAATTTGCAGAGTTATGGGACTTTGTTTTTTTGTTACTATACTATATACATAGACACAATCTTGTGCGCACCATCTCTCCTCATCCCCTTGACACAATTTAATGAAACTTCACACAAGTGATCAGTACCAACAGTAGTTGTGCATGGGGCATGTTAGGTTCTTTTAGAAAAAAAATTTGCAGAGTTATGGGACTTTTTTTTTTTTGTTACTATACTATATACATAGACACAATCTTGTGCGCACCATCTTTCCTCATCCCCTTGACACAATTTAATGAAACTTCACACAAGTGATCAGTAACAATTGTAGTTGTGCATGGGGCATGTTAGGTTCTTTCAGAAAAAAAATTTGCAGGGTTATGGGACTTTGTTTTTTTGTTACTGTACTATATACATAGACACAATATTGTGCGCACCATCTCTCCTCATCCCCTTGACTCAATTTAATGAAACTTCACACAAGTGATCAGTAGCAACAGTAGTTGTGCATGGGGCATGTTAGGTTCTTTCAGCGACAAAAAATGCAGAGTTATGGGACTTTGTTTCTTGTTAACATACTATATACATACAGTCTGCATATGCAATCTTGTCTGCGTATGCAATCTTGTGCGTGCCTAATCTACCAAACCCTTGCACACAATTTAATGAAACTTCACACAAGTGATCAGTACCAACCCTAGTTGTGCATGGTGCATGTTACATTCTTTTAGATAAATATTCTGCATAGTTATGGGACTTTGTTGTTTGTTACTATACTGTATACATACAGTCTGTATACATACAGTCCACATAATTATGTAATCTTGTGTGCATCAAATTGCAATGTACTGTGTCAGTGCATGCGGGGGGTACATTCATCACCTTTAGTGATAGCTCTAGTTTTTCTAAGTTTTAGGTGTTTCTTCAAAATTCCATGAACTCGTGCTAACGACAAGTTTGGCAGCCGGGCCAATTGCCTTACGGTGAATCGGGCATCCTTTTTTAGCAGATTGAGGATTTTTTCGATGTTACCTTTCGACGTAGTTGTTGCAGGACGATCTGTGCGAGCAGCATCTTTGAGTTGCTGCTGTCCGGTCCTAAATTTAGCTACCCACCTACAAATAGTCCTGTGAGACATTTGACCCTCCCCATAAATGTCGTACACCTCACGGTGAATATCTACAAGCTTCATGCCGAGTAGCGACCTACCTTTTATGTAGGCCCTAATTTCAAGCACATTTTCAGCTCTTTTCCCAGTCATTTTGTGTAAAGTGTAATGAATACGCTATAAAGCAATGTATATTGTACCAAAGTCGGTGAACGTGTGAGCGAGATATTTACCTATGTTACGATTCAGTGATCATTCTATCGACACGAGGTGGTTTTGTGTACACATGACACGATTTCCGCGAAATAAAACACAAATGACATTATTTTTGGAACACCCCTCGTATATAAGGTACTACGTTAAACAATTCATAATTGCCCTAATTCTTTATAATAACATAATATCTATTTTATGAGTTCTATTCTCGCGTATTTATTTCTCATGTTCGGCCGTTTGGTGAAATCCAAAGTAAAGTGGAGGCATGTTAAAAGATTTCTGTGCTATTGATAGACCGGATCAAGGCATGGTAGATCTATAAACAAAATAAAAATATGACCTTTTGAAGGAGTATTTTGTTCTTCAGCATATTCAAACGCGTCAGCTGCTTTCATTTTCACATTTTTTTTACTGTTTTTCTCGCCAAAAAGTACGTATGCGAAACATTTAATTCCATTACAAACGGGGCTTTCGTTAAAAACGAGTTGTAGCAATACAAACTTTATATTCAGTCGAAAATTTCGTAGTTGCAGGAACTTTACCGTACTGTGTATAACTAGCTTATTAAATACATCTAGAATCTACCCATTCCATTACAAAAATATACTCTGGCAAAAATGATGGTTATGGGTATCAATTGCCACAATTTTTTACTAATGCAACATATACTGTGAAATCATTATTATTCGTAGGGGATTAATTTTCGTGGATTTCGTGGTTCAGCTCAACCACGAAATTAAGTCCCAACGAATAAATTATGCTCACGATAATGTATATAGTACTAAAAGACACCATAGCCGTCCGATCTGATCCGTAGTTAAGTTGTGTGCATGCAGCAGTACTGACCTGCAGCTTTCGTGTAGTTTATGGAGGCTTCATCAACGATCAACATAGGTATGCGTCGGAACAAAACCGACTATTTCATTCAGACATTTACCCGAGGATTGTTTACGACATGCTTGTCAAAGTAAAAGTAGATACTAAAAATAGAAGTTTGACGTAGCGTCACGTGCCAACCGCACTATGGTGCGGCTGTTATTTGATTTTTTCGGCCCCGCTCTGCTGTTTATATTTACTGACATGTAGTAAACTACTACTACTTTGGGACGATTAAATATTATAAACTATTTGCTAGATTTGCGCCCAATGCATTATAACTCAATTCACATTACATGTCCATCGGCAGAAAATAACACATGCAAAAGTTCAACAGCTTATAATTTTAGATGCAGACGCGCAATCAACAACATGCGTGTACAGAACTATTTTTTCATGATTCTAAACCATTAATATTTTTTTCAATCGTGTGCAAAAACACATTTTTAGCAACATAAAATCGGTAAATCTATAATAGATTTTTTTGAGTCGGCTAAAGGCTGAAAGCCTTTTGACGAGTCCTTGCTGTTAAGCGATTCTCTAAATGGACCGAATAACACGTGAAGGGATGTAGTTCCATTAGATTTCTCAAACTTCAAACAGTTCACTGCATGAATGAAGTTAAGTTGTGTCAATTCCCTTTGCTATGACAAATATACGATGTAATCTGTCATATTTATGACTTGTAATTGTGCAATACTCGAATGTAACTCATTAAGCATAAATGTGCATTTTAAGAATTGCGCAGGCTTACAAAGCTTGGGTAACATCCAGCGAAAGACAAAAAATAGTTCCACAGGGCTCCAGATAAGATGCGTATTAGCGTAAATTACGTATAGAAATAATGCAAATACGCATGTCTAATAATTTCTAAGCGCATAAAAACGTATATAAAATTACAGAAACGCACACAATGCTTTTTAAAAAACAAAATCTGAATCGTCTGGATGCGTTAGGTAACATAGCCGATGAGCCTTAATTCTCCCATATTGAACGTAAACACGCATCGTATGATTTCTATAAACTTTGCGTGGGTTGAATTTTGCAGTCAGTAAACGGATAAATTATCGGAAGAAGAAGCTCTTACTGGTTTGTTTAGTTACTTCTGATATCAAAAATGATTTTAATTCTTATTTTTCGAGAAATAAACAAATCGGCGAAACATTAAATTGTATTTTCTTGTATTTTTTGAAATCGAAAGTAGATCGTCTATGTTTGGCTGCTTTCACGAAACGAAACAACTTTTTATGAAAAGATTTAAATAAGAGGTAATTTAACCGTAAACTTCAATGTCAGATACTGCCAATTGCTGTTAATGTCTTCGTATCATCACAATTTGTAAAATATATTGTTGAAACTGGAGAAAAGTGTAATCGTATCCGGATATAATATTTTGGGTAAATATCGAGCTGTGTTATGAAATCTTAAGAAAAAAACTAAAAACAAACTGAAACTGGTAGACTATACTGTAAGTACATCAATCATTAGCCGACTCAGGCCCTTCAGGCCTTTGTTTTAATTTGCAAAACAAAAACTAGTTCTTGTTTGAAACCCGAACAAATGATCAATGTGATGAACATTATATTTGTTTCCATTATGAATGCTAATTGTGCAAGACTATATCCAAAGTGCTACGGTTTTGACACTTTTTAATTGGCACGGACTTTTCTTATTGAATATTTCACAGTTTCATTAAGTTTTGCAAATTAGGGGTCATATAATTATAGATAACGCAGTCGGCACATGATCACTCGCTAATCTCCCGCGACGTAGATTGCAAATTCGGTAACCGCGGTAGCGCTGTTTGACACGTGTAGGTTTCCATGTTAGAACAAAACGATATACTAGATCTATTCCTGCGGAAATTATGAAAGAAAAAATTCAAAAATTGAAAATCCACGAATTTACGTCCCCACGAAACAGCCGTTTTAGCCAAAACCACGAAATTTCGTGCCGACGAAATTAAATGATTGTTTATGCCGTGATATTTTGATGGCGGAATAAGAACGGGCATTATTTCACCACGGACGAGAACCAAAGTGGATCTACAGACCTTCCGATGGCTGGATGGCTTCCTAACATGAAAAATTCTACATACTAAATTATAAATAAAGGATGTTTCGAGCCACCGGCGTTTAGGGGCAAGTGATTCGTAGTAAGCAGCCTCAACCACATGACCGAGAAGCCACCTTAACGGCGGCCAATTGAAATACACTCCAAAAACTGTTAAAATTCTAAATTAAAAGCATATAAATCTTACTGTCGCTTTATTTATAAGACATCCTTAATGCGACTACGCGTGTCATTTAAAATATTTGATGAAATTTCAATAACCTTCGAAAATAAAGTTTGAATTGATTTGTACATGTGATAAATGTTTATATTTTTCAATTGATAAATTTTTGTGAGATAGATCTACAGCTATTTAATATACAGAACATTTTGTACGCCTGTTATTCTTGAATTTTCTGTGTAACATTTATTTGTCCAGTTGAATAAGATCTGTGTACATGAACTGAATGTAAGCCAACGTTTATCTTTTGATGATCTTCGACAGTCCTCAAGAATCATCTCTACTTTTCAGATAAAAAGTCAAAATTTCAAATTTATGAATATAACACACCTTCCGTAACCGGTAACGCGAAGGTAGTTTGTTTTTGTCGGTGATGGAAAAATCCCTTTTTACTCGTTTTCTTTTAAAGGTTGTTTGTTTTTGTCGGTGATAGAAAAATCCCTTTCTAGACAGTTTCTTTTAAATAAGCTTTATCGATATGTTATAAAGGAAACTTCTTACTTTTTATCTCAGATTTATGTCTGGGCTCAAACTTAAAACACGCTGAAACATTCCCGCCTTTGACTTAAATTTTATCCACGTAATCAGACTGGCACGGTCGACAGCTGATTTAATTAACCCTCTTTAAATTTGGGAATCAGTTAGCTTCAATATTTACTAAATGTTTTGTCGTTGGGGTTGGGGTAGCTATGCGCAAAAGAGCTCACATATCGTGCCGCCTATGCACTTGATCGCTCGAGATATTTAGTGACGTCATATATTGTATGACATAATTACACTAATAGCGTTTGAAAAGTTAGTGTGTCATGGCGAGCTTGTTTAAATGTGTGGAAGGCTATTTCTAAATTCTAAGAAGGCTGAAGCAGTTGACTTTGTATCGTACAGGTTCTTCCTAGATTATGCATTTGAAAAATACTGTGATTAAAGATATTGTTTCAAATGCATAGTTCAGTTACTTGCCTGAAATTCTTCGAAACATTGCCGCAGATTGACTGGATCAATTTTCGGATGATGGATTTTCTGGGAAAACCCAATCTGTTTTTACGGGAGGAGAAATAGCTTTTTTAGTGTAAAAAATAAGTGTGAAACGTCCCCGAGGAA
Organism: Mercenaria mercenaria; assembly: GCF_021730395.1. Classification (NCBI taxonomy): domain Eukaryota; kingdom Metazoa; phylum Mollusca; class Bivalvia; order Venerida; family Veneridae; genus Mercenaria; species Mercenaria mercenaria. The sequence goes on from NC_069379.1 coordinate 9,976,754, forward strand.
TAACACGTGAAATTTCCCGAAAATCTCCAAAATAAAGAATATTTGGCAATGGCGACCAGAAATAAACAAAAGTGATTTTCCATAGAGAAAATGAAATTCAGTCGCACGGGAAAACCAGATGATTGGTGCAAAAATCCTTGAAATTCCCAAGGGTGACTTTTTTAATTCACAAAAACATATTTTATGTTCTTTGATCCAATACCATTTCTTCATATCAGTCCAAAGTTGAGGTCCTAAATTAGGCGGGACAGACTAAAATAGTCTTGAACTTCAGATTTTTGTTTCACAACGTTGTGTGCTTCTATCGACTGGGCAATTAGAGCAATTATTTGTTGATTTGCAAGTATGCTGGAATCCCATAACACATAGTCTTAAACTTCATTCAAGTGGTAATTTGAATTATCTGATATTCAATGCACAGGGTAAATAACACTATTTAGCTAGTATTGTAAAGTATTGTACCTTTGCTGATAACTCTGAATCACTAGTAGAAATGGAATAAAACTTTACAGACTTGCACTGTTTTATCATTTGACATGCAATACACGCGTTCCACTATTCTCTTTCCTTTACGAGTATAAATATATGTACCCCTACCATTTTGACTGAAATATTGGTTGTGAACATGTATTTCAGTGACCGCTAGTAAAAACTGATTGTCACCACAGACATGTTTACTGCAATGATTTGATAGGCATCTACACGTTCAATAACTGTTAGTTTTCTTTGAAAGATATAGGCCTACCCTTTATGACTGGCCGAATGCTCGTACACAAGTTGGCACATGCATAATCTGTTACTCCTCACAGGAATGGATTGACACTTCACATACTTATTCACTGTACTGACTTGAATGCAATGGTACTTGTAACATGTGTACGTGTTGAGTTCTGTTCAGGCGTGGTCGGTAGATTGCATTTCCATTACCGTCCATGAACAGACTCAATCAAATCCACCGTGCAACACTTTCATTTACGTTGTGTTGTTTTTCTTTTCCACTGTTTCTATTCATAACTCGTTATTTGTACAAAAAAATCCCCCTTAGAAAGGTTAATTTTATGTAGCCCTAAACACTGGCACCAGACCAGAAAGAAAATGCCAATGTACATTTTATACCCTACCCCTAAGTATACTATAAGAACCGTGGTCATAAACGAGAAAATGCACTAACTCATTTCAGTCGTGCATTTCTCACCTAAAACGCGCAGTTCGATGATGGGTACCAAGCATTTTGAACAAGCAGTTATTCATCTTCCACCGTGCATCTGTCAAATTTTCTCAATATTTCACATTGCAGAGATATTCAACATAGTAACGCTACAGAAAAAGCTGCTTGATCTTTCCTAATGAACATCCGGTCTTGAAGTCACATCAGTGTGCACATGTTAGGCGATATGTGAACAAACTAAAACGGGGTGCAACAAATTCACAGTTATACAATAAAACTCGAAATGATGAATAAAATTTATCTGAGAAGTGATTTTGAATTTGAAGTCGTGAATTGGTACACATTTGCATTGTTCATTTAATTCACATTGCACATTTATGAAGGATCCATGCTGTTCGCTCACGGTTTCTCTAATGGCAATACGCGTTGGAAGCGAAGAACATGGACCCTGACCAGACTGCCCAAATGCACTATATTGGTTTTCTCATGGTGCGGCTCATTTATCTTTAAATGTGGAAGTTCTAATCCGAATATCTTTCAAAATTACACATTTGTTTTCATTACATCATTCATAAACGGTGTAGAAACATCAACATATACTGGAACCAATAGTGCATATCTATTTTGTGTGTTTTCCTAATAAATCAAAAATAAAAACATTCGTCTACCATTTCTGATAAGGGTTTTCCGGTTTATAATAAAACGGAGTCCCCGGTCTTCAGCGAGCACCTTGCAAACATCAGGTGATAGTGAGTACATGATAATCAATAGAGCCTACAAGTATAGGTATCGCGTAGTGTAATGCCGTTTTGAAATTTTAACTAAATAAAACAATAATATAAAATAAAGTCAGCACACTATTGTTCTTAGCATGCGCGGATCCAGCCAATTTTCTCAGAGGGAATCCGACAGAACTCTCACTTTGACAAACATGTGTCTTTATACAGTAAATAATTTGATTTCACTTGTGCGGATGCTAGCCGTTTACAAGTAAAAGGGTTGCCAATAAGTTTTTGTTGAACAGGCAGAAATAGAAAAGTACCCGAACAGCTACAGGGTCCGGGGACATGCCCCCTCCCCCCCAAACTCCCGGAAAATTTTAAAATTCAGCGCTTCATTTACTGCATTATGAGGCATTTTAGAACACATTTTCCACTGCAATTTTATAAAAAAATACCCCTTATTTTCACGTTTTTAAGAACTCACCAGTTAAATTTGGGAAAAATGATACGATTAAGTTATCTTAAAGGTAAAATTCTTTGTTTCTTTGAGATAATTAACATTAATATGAATTATGTCACGGTCGTATGTAACAGCAGCCACATACACTTTGAATGCGGTCCTATTGTTGCCTTTTCGAAGAACCATTTTCTTACCTTCTTCTCTTCTTTTCTTTTATTCTTTTTGGGTTTTCCAGGGGTGTCTTCCTTGGATCCGCGCCTGCTTAGTATTGACCTGGAAGGGGTGAGGGAACCGAATCCTTTCCGCCCATATCTGCCGAGCCTCATAACATTGATATCAAAAGACAGTTGTATGTTATTCTATTTATCATGAAACACATAAAACCTACCTAGAACAGCATATGTCCTCGTCTCTTATTTTGTAAAGGTTGACTTCTGAAGCAGAAATTAATAAATTCATATTTTACAGATTTGAACATTAATTCGCCCCTGAAACACTTGAACGAAACAATACGTCAGCCATACAGTACTTCGACAAACATAACCGAAATATGGAAAATCCATTCATTGAAAATATCTTCTCAGGTGTCATGAACTATCTTTGAAAAAATCTACCATATTTTGTTGTATCCCCAGTCATGTTGGTATTCATAGAAACGAGGATGCATATATTGCAGTAAAGAAATCCCTTTTATTATCACAATTTAATTTGAAATCACCACGTACCGATTTTAGGCCCAATATGATGATTTTGTCCCATTGATATTGTTTAATATAAGGTTGCATTTATATAACAAGAAATGCATAGAGTACATTTGTATAAAATTTAATTGACAATAAAAGGAAAATAGTGTTAAGGCGGTCATTTTGAGTTTAAGATAACCGCCAATAATATGATGATACAAAATGTTGCAAATAGATTTTTAGAGACTGGTTGTTTAAACTTTCGTAAAATATTGCAAAATGTCTCAAACTCATAATTTGGATACTTCCTGCCTTTGTATGTAAAGTACCTATGATCGTGGAAATAGACTTACAAACAATACTTTTAGAATGCATTATTGCTTAAAATGTGAAATTGTTCCAGTCCCTTTTTTTCGGTTTTAGAAAGCTCCTCATCTTTGTGCTATTAAATGAAAAGCGATGCATCTTATTCACATGTAAGCTATTGCCACCTGCTGTGTAAATGGTATGCAAGCTGAGTTGATCAAGAGTAGGGCCGTTTAAAATGAAAAAAGCGGCTTAGACGTTACAGGCGTGGAAAGGATATACATACAAAATATAAATTCAATCCATGCAAGCATTCTCTTTTAAATGAACAGAAACCAATGTGTCTATAGACGGAAAGACGGATTCCAAAATAACGGACTGACGGACGGACAACTGCAAGGCTTAATGCTCCGTCGCCATACATGGCGTGGGCATAATAAACATACTTGTATATTTTGGAATTGTCTAAAACAGTAAAGGTACTTGGGCATCTTATTTTGTTCATACATGTTTTAGTGTTGAAAGTACCCAATACTGTGTTGGTACAGGCACCAATATCCCTCTTCAACCTCCACACAGACGTATGCAGGAGTATAAACTCATCCTCTTTAACCCAGACCATTCATTATGTTTACACTTCATTGAAAGGAGAGTAACGGAATGGATAGGCCAAATAGAACAAGTGAAATCAAGAAATCATGAAATCGCGCAGTTTAATTGTGAAATCGTGAATTCAAGAAGTGGAAATCGTGAAATCATGATATCGTGAAATCAAGAAATCGTGAAGTTTTTTTTCGTGAAATCGTGAATTCATAAAATCGTGAATTCGTGAAGTGGAAATCATGAATTCAGGAAGCAGAAATCGTGAATTCATGAAGTGGAAATCGTGAAGTTTTTTCGTGAAATCGTGAATTCAGGAAGCAGAAATCGTGAAATCGTGAATTCATGAAGTGGAAATCGTGAAATCAAGAAATCATGAAATCGTGGAATCAAGAAATCGTGAAGTTTTTTCGTGAAATCGTGAATTCATGAAGTGGAAATCGTGAAATCGTGAATTCATGAAGTGGAAATAGTGAAATCAGGAAGCAGAAATCGTGAATTCGTGAATTCATGAAGTGGAAATCGTGAAATCATGAAGCAGAAATCGTGAAATAATGAAGTTTGAATGTCACCACGGGTCTTTCGTAGATAGGAGCAGATGTTGAATTCTTCAAGTATTTATAATTGGCAAAAGCATGATATCAAATGTTGTGATATCATACATCTATATGTACTTAACTCATTTTACAAAATAAAATGTTCAGCAAAAACGGTAAAACGATTCCGGTATTTTAGTACAAAGTACATTGTCATTAGATAACCGACATATATGGTACTATTTGGTTCTATTTGAAGTTCTTGGAGGATACGCTCTAATGTGTTTACAAATCACCTTGCTGTTCGGACACCACAGGTGAGCCTTTATTGTTGTAGGGATAATACACGTTTTTTTGTGTATTAACGTCTGCAGAAGCCCCCGGGATTGTTTGTGACCGAGACGAAGGCTGGTCTGGATCCATGTTGGACGCAAACCCACTATGTTGGTTTTCTCGTGGTGCGGCTCAATTATGAATGTAGTTACATTGTAAGAAGTTCACTGTTTATTTTCAGAGTAAGATACCGCGTCAGATGTGTATGTTTTCTGTTTTATTTCTTGTCACAAATTGCTTAAACACGTATATTGTGTTCATTTATCAAATTTAAACAAGAAAACATTATTATATATGTAAGGGCAGACATACATATTTTGTATCGTCATGAGTACCTGTTATACTTCTTTGATGGATTGGTTTGTATTTCTCTTTACGTTTCGTACGCTCTGCCAGTTAGTGTGAAAGGTTTATCGTATTTTTTTTACTGCTTACGATATTTTATATAACTCAAAATGGCGTGACAAAAACTGTTTAACATTTCATAATTATTTATATTGACCAGGATTTAGTTTAATGTCAAAATAATTTATGTTGTGGGCAACAGCTGTCTCCACTTTAATAACTTCCAGGATATAAGTTTAAAAAATCATAATTATAAACAATAGGATTCATATTCAACTTTCAGAATATTACTTGAAATAAATAAAAAAAATATCTTCATAATTGTAAACAAAACCAGGACAAAAGTCTGATTCAAAGATCAGAGATTTTTTTTCTAATTTTTTGTTTGTGGGTGTGTGTGGGGGGAGAGGGGGGTGTGGTTAGCGCCGCACCGACACAATTATTGTTCATATGACGAGTTCGCAGCTTTGATAGTGGAGGAGTACCCCAGGCACACATTTGTTCATTATTCCATCACGGGCCGGTACCTTGGTAGAGCTACCGATCTTCCGTAAGTCAGTTTGATGGCTTCCTCGCATGAAGAATGCAACGCCCCGAGTGAGGCTCGGACCTACATCGGTGAGGGGCAAGTGATTCAAAGTCAGATACCATAACCACTCTGCCACGAAGGCCAAGCACATTTACACATAGACACACACTAATACAAATGTTATACCATAGAAGTATAACAAATGTTACTTTTCAAAATATTTTTAGTTAGGCATATGAAATAAATACATCTGGAAATATATATAAAAAAAATTATATTAGGTTCTTGAAGAACTTTTTATGGAATATCTGAATCAAACTATACATTTTTCACCCAAATGATTGTATAATGTATAACTTAAAAGTAAATTGCGTGTGCGTGTGCACTCATTCATAGATAACTAAAACCAAGAAAAGCGTCTCCACTGAAGTAATCATACACGTGATTTCGAGCAATGATGACTACAACTGAGCAAAGTGTCTCCACATATGTTGTAGAACAATGTATATTTGTATAGTTTTGTTGTTTATGTATAATCTTCGAGACAGACATAAATAAATAGTGACTGGTTCTCGTCATTGAATGAAAAAAAAAACGTTATAGTTTCTTTTTCTTGGTGATACATGAAAGTGCTGAAACCTTCCATGATGCTTCATATAGGAAGCTAACTACGATCTCATGAAAAACCTTTCCTGTATTTCGTAACAGCAAAATATTACCGGTTTGGACATTTAACATTTAATGGATAAAAAATCATCTTTAAATATAGGATTTATGTTCTTAAATTTGGAATTAATACAGACTCAGGACAGAATTTGGACTATGATTGCATATTAGATTGGACTTTATCTCTAGTTAACGATATTTAGGGTTTTTTTAATTATTACTTTTCATATTAAAATTTATATTGTTAATAGTGCTTGATTTATTTTCTGTTACTTTTTTATTTTATTTTATTTATTTTTTGGATTTAACATCGCACCCACACATGATAGGTCATATGGCGACTTTCCAGCTTTAATGGTGGAGGAAGACCCCAGGTGCCCCTCCGTGCATTATTTCATCACGAGCGGGCACCTGGGTAGAACCACCGACCTTCCGTAAGCCAGCTGGATGGCTTCCTCACATGAAAAATTCAACGCCCCGAGTGAGACTCGGACCCACATCGATGAGGGGCAAGTGATTGAAGTCAGCGACCTTAACCATTCGGCCACGGAGGCCCCTTATTTTCTGTTACCTTAAGTACCTTAAGTAGTAAGCAATTACTACACCTAGACGTAAAATATAAATTCAGTTCAATAGTTTGACCGGCTAAATCAGAAACTGTTGAGTATCGTTATTTCAAGCTTAGTTTTTCAGTAACATCATTCATAATCCATTATATGTAATACAATGCTTATACTACAGGTCATACAACAAGACAAAAATGGCTCGTATTTATTCAATCATTGACCAAAATAAATTGTGCGTAAGTATATGTGACATGGCTAAAATCATTTGTTGATAAAATATGACACATAAATATATTGTACTGATTTATGCATTCTTACCACTTGCGTCAAACAAATAAAGATATCAACTCGCAATGTTAACAGACCGATACAAAGAAATAGTCCGCCCGCTTAGCTCAGTAGGTAAGAGCGTTGGTCTACGGATCGCGGGGTCGCGAGTTCGATCCTCGGGCGGGGCGTATGTTCTCCGTGACTATTTGATAAACGACATTGTGTCTGAAATCATTAGTCCTCCACCTCTGATAATTCATGTGGGGAAGTTGGCAGTTACTTGCGGAGAACAGGTTTGTACTGGTACAGAACCCAGGAACACTGGTTAGGTTAACTGCCCGCCGTTACATGACTGAAATACTGTTGAAAAACGGCGTTAAACCCAAAACAAACAAACAAACAAACAAAGAAATAACATGAACAGCGCATCAATAAAAGTGATTTTGGTTTTAAATAGACTGAACTTCATGAGCTGTATCATAAACGTCTGTGTCAGTGTGGTGTCTATAAGAAATGAACTTTCTTAGTAAGCTACCGCATATTTCTTATTATTATAAGTCTACCATGAAGCTAGCTTTCCGAAGACTTCAATCACTTGTTTTCTGTACTTTCTATTATTTAGGTAAATCAGTCAGTACTAGAAACAAGTCATTTTTGGTTAGCCACACACATATCAATTTTTAGACTTTTCAACTACCTCAATTGGAAGTCTGTTATTTTGAAAAATCCTATAAGGCACGAATCTGTTCGTTCAACCGCTTGGCTTTCATGTACAGATGTGTTTGCCGCATTATATGCCTGGAAGATGCCTGGTGGAGTTCTACAGGTTTACAGTCTTAGAGTCTTTTGAAAGCACTTCTTCAGAAAAAGAACTTATAATGTTTAACATGTATAAAAATGACGTAGCGTCCATATGATAATGGCTAAACTGAACGAGACGTAAAATGGGGACTCGTTATGTCTCATGTGAAATAGGTCATATATATATAATATTGATCACTTTCAACGACGCAAAATTTCAGTAAACATTACTTATTATAACATTTCATTTTTATTCTCCATTAAATTTAAAAGGAACCTGAAACGTCAATATATTTCCATATTATGTCTGAATTTCAGATTGGGCGTGTGTCGTCAGTTTTGACATCGTTTCAGTGTGTAACCTCACGTTAAAACGTTTTACGGCAATATGTAATACGAAATGTAGATAGTTATGTAATAAAAAAGATTATTTGCTTTGCATCGAGCGAATAATACTGCGCTCCTAAAACGCTAGGAAACTCGTATATATTTTCAATACAAAGCGTATAACCTATGATAAACATTCCAAACTCTGGAGTTCGGAGTAATGCCCCGCCCACGGAACTGAAAGACTCTACAACGAGAAACATTTCTAATATTATGTAATGTAAAAGACGTAACACGTCTATCCAATCATTTAGATTGTCAGCAGGTAGAAGTTTAAATATGTTTATCATAAGGAACTGGTTTTGAAATATCTCCAGTCCATTTAAGGAATGGATTAAAGTATCGTTTGTTCAAAAACTCATCAATCATTATAAGACTAAGCAAGACTCTGTCGAAATCTTTGCCTAAAAGTTGAGCAGTAACGGGAACAAAAATATCAGATTATACTAACATCATTTCTGCTTGAGATTATTGCCTATTCCCCAATGCACAGAAATCGTAAAATGAATGTCCTACTCACTTCAAACTCAGAGATAATGACCATATAAATGCAAAATAACAATTATGTTGTCCAAAAGCATTCACTTGTCTCTTGTATACTTGGCCACAGTACAAACCGTGTTGAAATCAACTTGAAGAGCTAGTGTTAACATAGACCCACTAGTATTTATATGCCTCCCAACTGTTTAAATATTTTTTAGATGGAACGAGTCTTTGCAAGACGTTCACCTTTAATATATGAAAACTAACAAAATGTTTTATTTGAGACAACTTTTATTTATCAACGATAAAATTATGTCATTATCAGAGATGTACATATATTACTTTTTCTTCACTTTTTTTCCAAACTATGACATTTCTCTGTTTTATCTGTTTTTATTTTTCTCTTTTTAAGATAAAGCATCAATATTTTATCGTCACAATCTTGTTATTCCATGCTGTTCATGCTGTTTTCCGGGAATTTGTCTTCAGTCAATAGAAAATTGTGAAAAATACACATGATAGAAGAATAAATTTACTGATTCTGTATATCGGACCACTGTTTCCGCCTTGTCCATTTTGTTGGCCTGATTTATTCCCCCCTTGTTCATTTGTAGTACCAATGGAACTAGAATTTCCGCTTCCGCCATTATCATTACCTAAAATATAAAACATATGTTATCGTCTAAAAAGGTTTATTATTTTAACTCGAACAAATCTGTATTTCTATTAATATATGGTCAATTAACAATTTATTTTTACGTTAATTTGTTTGTCTAAAGTACACAACTGGGATTTGATAGTTTATATATACTCAGCGTCTGTCAGACACACAAAAAACATAATACTTGAACTTATTATGCTTTTGATTAATTGGGTTACCTATCGAAATATTTCACAATAGGTATTCAACTACCCTTTTTCAGTCTAAAGGTGTAATTGTATAATCTGGCACAAAGTGTCAAGTTTTGCCATGTGAAGAGATCGTATGCAGATCATGCTTTTTATTCGTAAAACGATGGTCTTATTTACTGGAATAAAAGTGTGAGACAGTTTTATTTAGTTTGCAATTTGTGTATAATTTAATATTGTAAGTTTCGTTATCGATAAACTTTACTTATAGTCGTGACTTCAGTTGGGCATGCGCATCCGTACTGTATTAAAAAGTCTTCGCATATGCCAGTTGAGTTGTTGTAGGGATGACAAATCAGTCCTTTGGTAATATTGCATGTAGCGAAGAAATGACTTGCACTGTCATTCTTATAGCCAGTGAATCCTTCTCCTTTTGAGTCTTTACACCTGGCGGCAATCACTTGCCCGTTGGTACAAATAGAACTTAAAGTCTGTGTTGATGGTTGCTCGTATTCAGATCTGAAAATATTTACATACAAAATCATACATAGGTTTGATATGGTTTGCACACTGGCCTTCCAATCCTGGGGTCGGGGTTCGATCCCCGGCAGCTACTCGGGAATTTTCAGAAACGCTTTTCAGTGTTTCCACCCAGCTAGAGGTGTACTGGTCAGGAACCCAGGCAATCCTTGCGTGTATCAGTGCTATACACTGGGCACGTTAAAGAACCAGGCTGTCTATTCGCAACGAGCTAGGCTAAGTTAGCCGGATAAGCCTGTATCTGATTTCTGATCTCTCTGTCGTGAGGGCTTTGTCTCACTCTGTCCCTCTGGTCAGATCGGTCTGTGTCTGTACTAGTAGAGGATGAATTATGCGCCCTGTGTGGCTGCATTTGAACTATGTAAAGCGCCTTTGAACGTGAAATTGATCATGAAAAGGGCGAAAAATTATAAGCCCTCTTGATGTTCAGAAATTTAATTTATTTACACACTGATTTTTCAAAGTGGTACGGCTTATAACACTCAACACAAAGATTAACTCCGCATCCTTCACAACTATACTGTGTTTCACGTCACTTTCCACTTTACGAACACATCTTACAGTATAGCCCTTTTTCCAAATAAACTGGCCGGCATATCCTGCCTTGTAGCTAAATATTTTCCTTCAGCACGTTGCGCTTCCTTTTCCGCATAAAGTCCCCAATTAGCTGCTTCGCGAGTTTCTTCCGAAGATGCAGTTGTGTCAAAGGCTTAGATTTTCCCGATCTTGTCTTCAGCTGATTTGGTGATCCCTTCATCAATATATAGCCTCCAACTATGGCGAAATCAGCTAAGAACCAGAAAAGATATTTCCATCACTTGACTGACTTGCGCGCGAGACTGTACATTGCCCATAGCTGATCCGCATGGTCAGTAACGTTCATATACTTCGTGTAATTTTGTACTGTCTCCGGGCATGAAACATCGTTCTGGCTTCCGTCATTCTGCCTTCGTTGAACTGTTGTTCTCGGCGTTGTTAGATCGGAGTTTGTAGGTTAAGCGAATACGGTCTTCTTGTCCCTCCAAGCTGTCGCTGTTTCCTTTCTGCATTACGATAGATGTACCTTGTTCCTTGAGCTTCTGCTGTTTTATTTCGTCCGGAAGTCCTCGTCTGTTGGATTTAAATGTTCCACACGCGTAAGTTCCTTGCTGTTGTAATTCCTTGAATAGTTTTACCGTAGTGAAGTAATTGCCACAATACACATGATGTCCGCGATTCAAGATTGGTGTCACTGAATCCATCACAAATCGTTTCCCTGAACCCTTGTCTCCGTCACGGTTCTTCTTACCTAAATAAACTTGAATGTCGTTTACATATCCATCGTGAGGGTCCGCCTTTACTAACACTTTGATCCCGCCCGCCCGCTTAGCTCAATAGGTAAGAGCGTTGGTCTACGGATCGCGGGGTCGCCAGTTCGATCCTCGGGCCGGGCGTATGTTCTCCGTGACTATTTGATAAACGACATTGTGCCTGAAATCATTAGTCCTCCACCTCTGATAATCCATGTTGGGAAGTTGGCAGTTACTTGCGGAGAACAGGTTTGTACTGGTACAGAATCCAGGAACACTAGTTAGGTTAACTGCCCGCCGTCATATGACTGAAATACTGATGAAAAACGGCGTTAAACCCAAAACAAACAAACAAACAAAACACTTTGATCCCACGTTTACTCGGCTTCAGTGCCACATCCTGTTTGAATCCTAAGCGACCGGTATATCCAATCATAGCCTCATCAACTGTCGTTTCACGGTGCGGCTTATGATTGGCCATCACATTTGCACACACGGCTTCAAAAATTGGTCAAACATGTGAAATTTTGTCATAGCCTGGTTGTCCGCGTGCCGAATTGCATCATGTGTCAGCTACGTGGAAGTATTTACTGATTTTATAATACCGATTGCGTGTCAGTGTCTCTTTTATTCCACATGGAATAAACATAGGATCACTACTCCAGAGTATATACAGATTAGGTGATACAATAATCGCCATAACAATTTGATATCCAAGACAGGCTCTTATTTCACTAAATGTAACGTTCCTTAATTTATCATCAGGTTTCTCCAGTTGCTTTTTTGTTGCATACTTGTTGGTCTCATCCACGATTTGTTGAATCATTTGCGGCGTGAATGATAAATTTAAGAAATCCGTTTCAGTTTTATTTACATTCATAATCACGGAAGGTCCCGGATTTCCACTGAAAACTTTAACATTTATCGGTCGAAGTTTTTAACTCAATTTCTGTACTCCATCCACTTCCTCGTCACGTTGATTTACATTTTGTCGTTGAATTAAGTCAACTTAAGGCATGTCGTCGTCAGAGTCATCGTCACTAGACATAGAAATATCCGAATCATTCACGGTTTCATTAAATCCCATCATATAGTCCGTCATATACTTATATAAGTCGTCTATATTCGAAAATTCATCGCCATGAAAGCTCGCCATGTTTACAATGTTTGTTTTTCTTTCGTTTTGAAACTCCCGCATTTACATAAGAATAAAACAGGTTATACTGGTCCAGTCAAAATACTTTTTACAACATTGCAAAGATTAAGCTTTTATCTGATTGGCTAAATATTTTGGGAAGCCTTTTGTGTTTATAAGTTTAAACCAACCAAACGATTTTTAACAAGGAGTTGATCACGCATAAATCCGGGACCCCACTTACGCTATATCGTTATCGCCACACATTTATGAGGGATCCGACTTGGAGCGCTTATCTCTTATCACGGACTTTCAAGGGACTAGGCCTGAATTAGTTAATTGCAATTCCGTATATTTAACAGTCGTTTGGTACGTATTCCTCAGGGGTGTATTGGTAAAGAATGGATGAATTTTTTTGTTAGTTCGGCGCGTACCTGTGCTTTTCTTGATTTGGCATTTTTAGATAGTTTAGAATAAAAAGAGACTCTTGTTTTACTTTGCATAAGATGACAAAATTCAGTTTTAAAGGAAGATCATTTTAGGGGAAGAGTTACGCATCTTTGAAAATATTGAGTTACATGCTGTGAAAGTTCTCTATTTTGCTTTTACTCTTAGATTATATATTGTGGAAGAAAATTAGGTAGGTTTTACCTCTGCCCCAAGGTTATTTTTAAATGAATTAAGCAAAATTCAGAACAGAAACACAGCATTCGACCTTAATTTTTCAATGCTGAAATATGAATTCTGTCTCATTATATCAGTTTACTTGAGGCACCATAGAAAAAATGATATTGACATTTTTATTTTTTGTTTTGTAATTGTTTACCAATTGTCTGATGTTTCTTTTATTAAAATAAATGGTAAAATGAGTTCTCTACAAACGTTTTGGATAGTGGCCATCACCTTTGAAACTTGACTGTACTGGAGCTTGAGGAGATACCATACAAAATTTATAAAAAAAACGCCACGGTAAAAGTTGTTTAAAAATTGCTAAATAGTGCGAAACACGGGTACCTTTCAGAATATACGAAGCAAAGGCCATTTTGAAAACATTACTATTAGTGATCTAATACCTTAATTTCAATAAAAGAATAGTGGTAAACGTAAAATGTGCTATTTCTTTTGACATATGGTCTGGAACTATTTTAAACAGGAAGAAAAGAACACATCTGATAAGAACAGGAGCATATTGAGTAAAGTCATATCTAGTGGTGAAGTAGGATTTAACAACTTAAAGAAGTGCCTGGAGAAGACAAACCAGACACAGTTGGTCACCATACTGAATTGTATAGAAAAAGGTGAAGATACTAGAGTTTTGGCGGACCAACTTCATTCTGAGATGGTCAATACGAGGCATAAAGTATCCAAAGGTTTGTTGCATTATACATTTCATATACTTGTAATTTGTTGTATACATAAGAATCTTAACACCACTTCAAATAATTATACCCATAATCAATTGATCTTTTGCTTCGTTCAGCAACACAGTTAACGTAAAAAGAGAATAGAAAAGAATCTGAGTACTATTCCATGTCAAACTACTTAAACTAAATTCATATACCATTTAATATGGTAAGACTGTTCTAGGTGAAACAGCTATAGTGGAGTGCTAAGTTGCCAGATTGTTTAAACTAAGTGGGCAAATACAGTCAATAATAGCGATCGAGGGACTATAAATCGTTATTTTACAATGTTTTATATCTTAAACATCTGTTGGACATAAAAATTGTAACTTACGGCTAAAGCTCACAAGTGGTCCCGTAGAAAAAATTAAATGTCAGACTGAATTTAGACCTGTACGCACCTGAAGTTTTGTCATTTGAAATAGTTTTACTTGCAATTTATTCATACAGATTTTCGTAGTAAATAGTTTGGCTATATATTTCAATATATAAATGTGCTTTTCAGGATTCATCAACTTTTATTGTTGATTACGCTAGACAATCATATGCAAATTCATTCTGAAAGTCCTGGGAAAATATTTTACTTTAGAAAAGCAAGTTTTTCTAAAACGTTATCAAAAACGTATACTATGCGGAATATGCCTACAATAAGAAATTGAGAAAATGTGAATAGTTGTTTAAAATAGTGTCACCCCTATTGAAAGGGCCAGCCAAATTGGCTAATGAGACACTTTATTGTGCATACCAATTACCTACCAAATCCTACCACTATGCCAGACGCCAGGCGGATAAAAGTCGGTAACCATTCATTTAACTAGCTCGCGGCTCAAGAAACGGCCTTTTCGGAACGAGTCCAATGACAAACATCCCCCGGACGAACGCTCCACTGTGACCGATATGTTAAGTTACAATATATGAATCGAGTGATCAATACCTTGAGCTCCGGGTCGAGTTATTTTGATCGAGTAATTGTGTGAAAACTTTATCCTGAAAACAGTATTTTCCTTAATGTCATCGTATCAATAAATATTTAACTAGATACGTCCTCAAAAAGATTATATTTTCTTAATTTTATTCGACTTTTAGTGTTTTATTTATTTGAACTGTCAAAACATGTTCCTGACTTTCATTATATTCTGTTCACACCTATATAAGATTAACAGAAACATGTTTTGACAGTTCAAATAAATAGTACAATATCTGCAAGGACTAAATTGCGAAGTGTAAACATACTTTTAAACCTAATAAGCGTAATAAAATGGAACATCATTGCTGCCGAATTAAGAGAGTAAGCATTCAGTAGAATAATGTGGGTGGAAAATGATATTTCTATTTAACAGGTAGATCTAAAGATTGCATCGTTTTGGACATTCCGGCTTTGTCTAAAACAATAAAATCTGGAAAATCTGGAAATCCTCAGAAGCACCGAGAACAAGGAAAACATTGAAAATTGCAGACTCGGTTTGATTGAGTCTGTTCATGAGCAGTAATGGAAAATGCAACACTGTCCACGCCCCCCCCCCCCCCCCCCCCCCGCAGCACCGTCTTCAGCAGTATTTAATCTTCAAAGCTAAATAGGTTGAAATCAATGATCCCGAAGAACCAGAAAACATAGTAACAGAAATGAAGTCGAAAACTTGTTGTTGATCATTTTATTTTAGTTACGTTCGAACAACAGCGCGTGCTCTCAAGAATCTCCTTCTACACCCCATCCCCTCCGTTCGTACATTCCCCATATCAACATTAAACAATGACACAAATTATCCTTCACCTGATTAAAACTCAGGGTACTCATTTCAGATGGAGCGCAGTATTTTTAGATGTATATGCGTTATTACTCTATTATTGTTACATTTAACTCTATCGATTAAAACAAAACTATCACATATACTATGCGCATATTTTACTTAATTATGTTAGCAAGAGATAGCATCTTTATTTATAAAAATCTGATTCAACTTTACTAAATATTCGACAAGATAGTCACGTAAAGTTGTTAAAAGCAGCCAGTTCTGTTCAGTGTACCTTGTAAATATTCATTCTGTTGCTAGTGTTATATTTATTGTGTACTACTTGTTTATTAGCTTGTTTATTTCGCGTTTACACTGTTTACTGATGCTGTGTAGTAATTACTTTTATTTTTTTCTAATTTGGGTGTAAGAATCCTTTAAAATAGTTGATTTTATCACTACCCACATTCTATTGACTAAGTTAAAATCTGTACTATTATTATGCCCTTTGAGATTATCTTAAAAAGTGTTAATTATCACCATTAATTATAAATTGCATTTGCTTTAAAATTGCCGATGCATTAATACAACGTGTTAGATATCACCAAGTTCCCGGTAATCTTCCTCTGAAAAACAAAGCATATGTTGAGTGAAAGGTTCTTGTTAAGAAATAATTGTGCAAATGTACTTAATAATTTAGTGTTTTTTTTTTTGCTACACTTACGAACGTTTTATTTTTACATTCTAGAATTGAAGGAAGATTTAGTAGCTCTCTACAGACAAGAATACAGCGCTCTACCTCTATCGCCTTTATTGGAAGAACAAGATACACATTTGCTTAGATTTTACGTCAAACCGGATATAATCTCAGTAGAAATTGAGAGATCTTTTGGAGGTGGAAGTGAAATTAAGTCCCCGGTTTCCTCGTTGCGTTCTATGTTTTACAAGAAAAGAAAATTATGTCGTGCAATTTATCTCTCAGCAAATACTGGATTAGGAAAAACTGCATTTTGTAAGCGACTTGTTTTGACATGGTGTCAAGCCCACGACTGTATTGAAAGTGAAGGGAAATATTTTGAAAAGGACGATATTGTTGTTTTGTCGAAGTTCGAGTTTGTTTTTTTCTTGTCATTACGAGATTGTTCCAAGGAATGCAGCATTGATGAAATGATCATGAAGAATATAATTCCGCGGCTTGCACACACTTCTTCTGTAACTTTAAGCAACCTAGAAAATATTCTAGCCAAAGAGAAATGTCTGTTGATTTTAGATGGTTTAGACGAGTGGACACATCCAGTATCTTCCTGTACGCTGGGACCAAGTGACCTCCCTCACAGGAAGGCTAGGGAATGTACAATCCTTACAACCACTAGACCGTGGAAACTAAGCGATATCAATCTTAGTCTCAGTGAAATAGACCAAAAATTAGAACTTGTCGGACTTAACGGAGAATCATCAGATGAATTAAAAAGAAGGGTGATCTCACTATTATGTAACAAAAATGATGAAATACTTGAGAAAGTATTCGATACTTTAATTCAGCTGTCATTGAAAAAAATATGTCAGATTTAGAGCCCAATCCGCTTCTATTGATGTATTTACTGTGTTTATGGTGTGATGGAACACAATTAGGACGATCTAAATGTGAGCTATACTGTCAAATTATTGAACTGCTCCTAAAACGAACTTTTAGAAAATGTCCTCACATACTGCCTGCACAAGCACATTTCAATGGTTCTGTTCCACATTGCTTTAATAAGCTGGAAAATTGGAAAAGATACTTGAAATTTCTGAAAGATTTATGGAGGTTAGCTTTTGAAACATTATTCAGTAAAACGGGAGAAAATGTTCTTGCATTCAACAGCCGAATTGCTGAAGAATGCCTGAGTGAAGAGATTTTGGATTTAAGCCGTCGTTCAGGGATACTTACACAAGATAAAGAACGGAAAAATGTTACAAGGCAAACACAGAAAACATCATTTGTACACAAAACAGTACATGAGTTTTTTGCGGCACTTTATATCAGTATCAGCTGTAATCGAGACAAAAGAATGAAAACCGTTTTGTCATTCTGCAAATCTGTAATGAATATTCTGGATATGTCCAATGTGTTCATTTTTATTAGCGGAAGAGATGCAAAATGTTATTCCTTCCTCTCGGAAGGATTAATGAACGTAATAAACAAAGACAAGATAACGAAGACATATAGATCTATGTTGCGGCTCTATGACTACAGAACGTACATTCAGCCTCTGAAAGACATACAGGACATATACATATCTTGCATCAATGAAAACCCGGAAAACAATGATCTCAAACTTTGTCTGCAAGATTTCTTATAGAAAGAGACTGTCACCAAGAATCATATTATGAAAATCTACAACGTCTGGCAATACATAATAAAGACAATATGAAGTCGCTTTGTATAAAGATAGGAATTCATAGTGTACAGGAAGTACTGTCTACCTTTGCAC
Source organism: Mercenaria mercenaria (assembly GCF_021730395.1). Classification (NCBI taxonomy): domain Eukaryota; kingdom Metazoa; phylum Mollusca; class Bivalvia; order Venerida; family Veneridae; genus Mercenaria; species Mercenaria mercenaria. Next base: position 9,995,029 of record NC_069379.1, read on the forward strand.
CTTTTGATATGGGCAGTGTTAATAAAATTTACTATGAAGGTGAATGTAAAGAAAGTGATCTGATTCGTCTACTACCAGCGTCAGTAAAATGTATAACTGTTATATCAAGTAAATGGCAAAATGATAACTTCATAGGTAACTATAGTTCATGGTCTCCTAAATTGTCTCAAATGTTTCTGAACATGCATCAGTTAGAAGCTATAAACATCGACTGTTTCAAAATGAGCCGCGATGAACTAGGGGAGTTTCTGAATCATCTTAGAAATAGAAAATCTATGAAGGAGATTTTGTTGTACTGCTTATTTTGCAAAGACCATGGGGCTTCATGCGATGAGTTTTATCTGGACCTATCACATCATTCAGATCTGAGAACGTTAGCATTAAGCGATATACCTCTGTTCAGTTTGAAAATTAATCCATCGGCGTTAGAAGATTGTGATGTTGGCCATTTATCAAAACCCGGTCTTCTATCATCCTATCTCGAACACCTTCCGGGGGCTAGAAAATTTTATTCATTTGCGTGTGGTCAACTTGAATCGTCTTCTGACATTGAAACAATGCTAGCAACGTTTCCATTGCTGGATCAAGTAAAGGAATTTAGGTTTTCTGATATCAATCTAGGTGAAAGACCTTTTGCACTGAAAACTGCAACGAAATGTATACAAAATATTCAATTAGATAAGGTGACAATGTCTGGCTCATCTTTAAGTGCTCTAGTTAAGGATGTAGAAAAGCTCCCACAGTCTGTGATAGTAGGAATAAGAGATTGTTATATAAAGCCGAAAGAAAAAAAAATGAAGTTAAAAGACATATACAGAGATCAAACCATTTCGAAGTAATCTTTGATGGAAATAATCAGTACAATACATACACGTTTGTGTTTGAAAGTTCGTACAACTGATCAATAACCTAAGAATGTCTGTTCAGATCATTTAATTAACAGCGCTCCAAAAGAAGCTTAAACGCACGTAACGGTGAAGTTGTATCAACGTCAGTACCAAACTAATTGTGAAATTTACATGAAAATCGTTATGGTAGTTTTATGTATGGATAATGGTGGATGTTTAATTAACTAGATACATATCGCATTGATAATAAAATGATGATTATTTGCCAGCAAATAATAGATCAAACTAAAGAGATAGCAAACTCACTTCCTGAAAGGCAGCAAATGGACTTGTGCTCTTACCAATATCTCCGTATTCAGTTCGTTGTTGTTAGATGAAAATACGTGCATTAACCCTGCAATGTCGCGAAAACACAGATAGAGTTCTTTTCACAATCTGATGAAAACAGCACATTCGAATCGTCGTTTGGAAGGCTGACCGAGTAATTGAGTGATTTGAGTATTAAAATTGCTATTCATTGTCTCCTGTTATATATATTATATATATATATATATTTGCTAATAAAACAGACAGGCGAATGTGACTTTTAAAGTAATTTTTCGATCAAAATAATGTCACATTTTCTTTTTTGTTTCTAACTTTCAAGTGTTAAAAGTTGAGTAGACTGATTGACTCAACTGATGTAACATTTTATCAAACCAAGTAAATGCTGTTATCTTGTTTTGCATTTATATATGCTTCCATAGGGTTTCTGTTAGCGAAATTCTGTAGTAAAAAAATCAATTAATAAACAGAAATATTAAAGACTTCTGGTATGAAGGCTTATCAAAACCGTTTGGAAGCATACACAATAACTAAACAAAATAAGAATATGCCAAGTTTTTTTCTTTACAAACCTGTGATAGAGCTTGACTGTAACTACTATTATAATTGAAATTTATTTTATCAACAACAGCTAGAATAAATTTTATTACTTACAGAAATGCTATCTAGACGACTGAATACTTGAATATTTAAGTCCTCTAGATTTGTAAAAATCATATTTCTGGTTAAAATAATTTGATTTCTGATCAGGGTTATTTTCCTTTAAGACAATTTAAATAAAGTTTAGTTTCTGCTACACGTTTGTCAATAAAACATTTTATCTTAGAGATACTGGATTTTGGCTTATATTATAATATTTGTTGGATGAGTCATTGTCTCTTAACAAGTGAGCATAAAAGGTTAGTGTATCGTTTTGCATGGAGAATATTTAATCTTCACGACTGATGGTACTGATAAACAGATCATTAGGTATAGACACTAAATTGGAAAATGGCGCTTAGTAGCGAATTTAAATAATTCTCAGTTGTTGTTCTGTATAGAGCTATTCTCCTTTTTCCTTTGCAGCATTTTGGTGAAATCGCATGGCAGTTCTATGAATGACATTTATATAGTAAATTGTATTAGTTACTGTCATTTATGTGTGTACTTATATGTATTATAGCCACTGGAAGTTTCTCAGTCTTATATAGAATAAAGAAGGATAGTAATTTAGTGCGTTTATGCGATTGCTAAAACAACTAGGTTTTAAATTATGTTGAAGTGAGACTTTATCATACTAGTATATTGTCTTCATACATTTACATGATGACATGGAATTTTTTTTACAACTGAAATAGAACATATATTTAATGGTCATCTAAACAAACAACATTTGTAGTATTAGATGTCAAAGAAGATTTTTATGTATATATTTTTAAGTGAAGGTTTAGGAATAAAAAATAAACGTTTAATGTAAGAGAAAACAATAAAAAAGTAGATATATGGGATGTTTAGATCGTCTCCAAGTTCATATAATTATCTAAAATTGTACACGTGTACTTAATATATGTATTATAGCCATTGTAATGGTTATTTCTGCTACAGTCATGTAAAAAATATATACGCACACTTTCTAAAAACTGTCATTTTGTAGATGAAGAGTAAAATATGTAAGACATTCATGCCTCAAAACCAGACCGTATGATATTATGTTGGTTTATATTGTCATTCGATAATGTAATTTCTTTTTCTATGACATCGAACTTGGGACCTTCAAACTTTTAAAAATAATTTCTGTAGGTACTAGTTATGCATGGTAAACATATTGCAACATTTGGTTCAGATGCACGGCGTGTTTTGCTCGATTCTCCAAAACAAAATCCATGAATCCTATAATACTTCTACAAATATTAATTGATAATGAAATGTATTCAAGTGTTCCACCCAACGTTTTAGTTTCTGTAATTTTTGCACACTCGTATATATTACTGTTTTACTAATTTTATGATTGCGAGCGAGCTTACATAATTAAGGACACATATTTTGCTTATATCGAAATATTGTTATAATTTGATTATTGGTGTATTTCAGTATAAAATGTTGAAATATATAAATAAATGTCCTTTACAATTTCTGACTTGAGTTATTACTTGACGTTTCTTTAGACCATATGCTATTTTAATTCTATTCTTCTTGACTTTATGCCATGCCCTAAAGACAAGATACAATAGCTGATTCTGATATCGAAACACTAATTTTTCATTAAAACTTGACATACATTTGTAATATATTATATATTATTTTGTTATTAAAAATACGAGTGAGGTGGTGTATCTGATTCAGTTTTTCCCCCTTAATTATGACCGAATACATTTAAAATTCTTTGACCTTGCTATGTAATTACGGCTCCAGAATTATAAACTTCTTACGAAGTTGCTATGGTATCAAGACTATGTGTTCGATTCTATCTTTGCTGAGGGCCTCCGTGGCCGAGTGGTTAAAGTCGCTGACTTCAAATCACTTGCCCCTTCATCGATGTGGGTTCGAGCCTCCCTTTGGGCGTTGAATTCTTCATGTGAGGAAGCCAGCTGGATGGTGCTCGCTCGTGATGAAATAATGTACGCAAGAGCACCTGGGGTCTTCCTCCACCATAAAAGCTGGAAAGTCGCCATATGACCTATAATTGTGTCGGTGCGACGTTTAACTCAACAAAATAAATAAATAAACTATCTTTGCAATTTCAAAAGAAGTCAATAAATTGCCATATTGCAGCCATGAACAGAAAACATTTTGTCAATGAGTTAAAGGTTTTTGCCTTCATTGAAAGAACAATAGCGGCGTTTGGTTTTGTAATCTAAAATACGTCTGGCATCATAAAAACAGAGCTACTGTGACCATTTACCGTCCGTCATTTGTGCGTTATTTGTTTGACGGTGTAAAGAATTCCTCAAAATGATATTCTATAAAAAATTTTAGTTGAAATCAATTGAACTTGGAATGAATAATCCTCTCCTCTCCAAAGGGTGTTTAGAAATATCACAGAATTAAGTTCGATGCAGAACATAGCAATCGAAAGTAAAACTTTTCTAAAACATCTTGATAGAAGAAAGACATTTGATCAAATCCAGTATTTAAGCATTTCTATTTCGTACGAAACCATTGCAACAGATGTCTTTTGTAATTATTACGAAACGATAACGCATCTCTTTATATTTACTTGTTACTGAAGATACCACATATGGCATTTTGTGTAAGAAACACTCAGTACATCCACTATGACATTATCTGTCTCCTCATCTCCACCACGATTCAAAAAATGATATTGATCTAGTACAAGTGAGTCTGTCTTTCAAAAAACAAATGGGCTAATTTTCGATCACGCTCCTTATTATTTTTCCTTAAATAACTGATTTTGACCTAATGTCATCTAATGAATTGTTTCTTTGCCGGGTTTGGTCACTACCAGTTTTTCAAACACTTGTGAGGTATTATGCCCGTCATCTTTAATGGAACTCTTAGGGGTATATTACTATCTTAAATGAAATACTTCCATATACCAAAAAGGGGTTTCCAAATACAGTTGAACTTCAATGGCTCGAACTCGGATCTTTCAAATACCCGGGATCGCTCGAACTCTTCGCCCTGTCCCGAATTTATTCCTTCTTTATTGTATATAGTTCTACCTCGGATCGCTCGAACTTCGAAAATTCGAACTCTCGAACTCATTTGGTGGTCCCCTCGGCTCAGTTACAGTGATAATTACACCTATTCTGTCGAACAGACAATTTGTCGCCGAAATGGCTTGTGTTTACAAAATTTCCTCACCTCTGCCTGACATTCGCCAAGCTTCCCCTAAATACGAGTTAAATTATTTAAAATAATTGAGCAATGTCCGTCTTTATTTTTTTCTGCATAAATGTCAACTTTCATACTGCTTTAGCATGGCTGAACAACTTAGTAACGGACTCGGAAACGGGGGGATAGCTAAGTCGGAAAATATCCGTGAATTAATTGTTTGTGTTTTAACGTGTTTATATTTGATAATATTTGTACTGGACCATGATTAATAAATGTTTGCTATTCATGTCTTTCTATATGAAGCTGTCTTCACCAAATTCTTATTAATGTTTTATCTGTGTGTTTTTTTCTTTGTACCTATGTCATTTTTGAAAATATATAATAAAGAGTATTTCAGCGTTCGTTTTTTATTTATTATCGTATCATACACACATTTAGGTACAATTTGACAATATATTACGATGTAAAGTGTGTAACACATCATGCCCTCGAATTCCCAAATTTAAAATGGCCGGCATTTGGATGGCTCGAACAACGGAAAACTGGAACTAATTTCCACGGAACCCTCGAGTTCGAGCCATCGAAGTTCGTCTGTAGTAAGGGACTAGCGTTTTGAAATAAGGGACGTTGTGTAATTGCTTAGACCGGCAAGAGGAGGGTGCAACCTATCAAACATAACCTTAATTTTCCCGAAATAACTTAAACAACCTTAACCCGACTACTTCAATCTAGCAGATGTATCATGTGTGCTTATTACTTCAAAATACATCTAAATAGGCTTCTTCCCTTTATTTAATATAATGTAAGTTTACAGCTGTTTCTGTTCAGTATTTGATATAATTGTTTTCACCTATACGTTAATTAACTTTAAATTACTAATTCGCGTTTGGAAGGGTTATTTTTTATCTTCTTTGTACCTAATTATTCATATTTTCCTTGGATCTGTGTCATGTTTATAATTTTGCTGTTTACGATGTGTTAGACTTCAGGAAAGTTATTCCTTTAATTTCCTTTTGCCTGGAATTTGGACAGTATAAATAATCTTCTTTGACAACAACAAGACTGGTAACAGTAAAGTTTTGTAAATTAACTTATACAATAAAGCAGAAGATTACTCGGTTATTCAACTTTAAGTGATAATGATATCATCGACATTAAAATTTACAGAATAAGGTTATGTAATGCATAACTGCAAGATTTTTTACCTGTACAAGAGATCTGTTTTTTTCTAATTGATTTCTGTTTGCATTCTTTCGGGGACACGCTAACCATTCAATAGAATTCTTAAAATTTTTGGTTAGATGTGTGTAAGTATTCTTCATATATTATAAATGCACGAACCATTATTAAACGGTTTTCTTCAAGGAAATAGAACAATATTTTGATAATGAAATAGCAATGGAAATGGAAGTGTTGCTTGAAATTTTTTATTTTTACTTTGCTCTGCATCTTAGGTAATATTTTGATGCCTAGTGACCCCATGATTTATTTTTTGTATGCTTTGAAAGGGTTGTGTCTGCTGAGCAAGAATTAGCAAATAAGATGACCACGAATAAATGATATTCAGCAATTATAACAGTCATGTTTTTACTGCGAAATGAGAAAAGAAAACACTGTAATAACACGATTTCCGTCGAAAAAGCACTGAAGATAAAAAAGTAAAAACATAAAAATGCTATAACATATTTTTGACATGTAATATATATTTTCTTTTTCAGTAAACGATACACTTTCAAATGTTACCAAATTTATATGAGCTTACCGGGCATCAATATTTTAATAGCACTGTTACATAGAACATGCATATTGTGGATCGGATAAAAGTTTGCATTGTTAGCAGAATTTGAAGGGTAATTTCGAACATGTTGATTCTGTAACAAATCATGTTTAATAATCGAGATATATGCTCAGTGTGTGTTTAAAAGACTGAAAAAATTGGCTGACATTTTACAGGGGTGGAGAGGAGGGGATGGACCTCTAAGAGTCTGTATATTAACACTGTTATGCCTTAATGCGTGTATTTAATATATAATTTGACAATGACAATGACAATGATTTTATCTATGTTGGCCACCGGCCCATATCAACAGTTATTTGCACATGATACATCACAATGACAATGACTGGAAACCAAAGTGGAATTAATCAAAGTACTTATTGTGTACAACATATATACAATACATATATACAATAGTATAATGTCACTAAAGCTTCTTTGGAACCTTAAATACAATGACATGTTATATGAGTATAACTATGCAGAACCTATACATGTATGTGTGTAATCTCTTGATATATTTCGATTCAGTTGTTAAACATAGTAGCAATATTTCAAATCTTGTAACATGTACATATGGTACTTACATATAAATATTCATACAAATATATGTACTTTATTATACTATGAAGAATATTTATACTGTGAAGAATATTAACATAAATTTCAATTTTGCCATTCATTCTTTGTAATGGCATTTAACCCCGTTACTTTTTTAGCACACATGATTTTTAATCTTTTCCAAATCGATTTCGGACTATCTGATTTATCGATGAGTTCGTCTAGCTGTTTATTTAAAAACTGGTCCCGTTTTGAGTTGCAGGTTTATTTATATGTATTTTTTTGTCATAATGTAATCATTTAAATTATCTTCAGTTCTATTTCTTCTGAATGTGCGAAGTTTGCTATTTCTCATATATTTCAATGATTCACATTTTTCATCAAACCATTTTGGTTGATGATTGATTTTACATTCCATCTTCTTTAGACAACATTCTCCACTTGTATACTACAAATTATTAAATTTTGAATATCCTTGCCAGAATGGAGTCTTATTTAAAAAGAAAAATGAATAATGTTACTATTACTGCAACAGCGAAGATATAAAACCTGAATATTTAGCTTTTCGAGCCGTGCACGACTCGCAGTCCCCGATAATTTCGAAATATTGCTTTTTTCCAGTATTACTATTAATTAGCCGGATGGCGTCTCTCCGAGGTGGTTAAACGCATATACCAACAGGTAGGTTGCTATCGTTATAAATCTCATACAGTTTTCAGATGAAAAATTATAAGGTACGTTTCACTGCAGTGAAAAGAAAAACAATAAAAAGATACATAATGTATTAGCAATACTTTGCAAAGTTTCATTAAAAATTATATAATTAATACATCCTATCCAGACACATTAACAGAATATATACAACATAAGAAAATGTTAACCATGATTAATCTTGCGACAATTAATTAAGAATTATACAAATGCGATATAAAGTACAATTGAATAAACCTATAAAAACAAATATGATATTCAAATTACTTACATTAATATAGTTTTCATTCATTCGCAAGACAAACGACAGAATATATTTTAATAATGAGAACAAACATAATTTAATTTGAACAATAGATTGAACGAATGAGAGTTAGATGAAACATCAGTTTATTTCTTTAAACTGTATCAAATCATGCAAACTGTTCCGGATGATTGGGTCATTTCTAAAAAATTCTGAAATATATATCTCTAGAACACCTCACTGGGACCGTCACATAGGCCTTATTTTCATTTCTGTTGCCTTGAGAGGAGCATAGTCACCTTTCCAATGTTGCCAAACCGGACCTTTTGCGTATGCTTTGTTACCATAATCCCCGTTTAGATTAGCGTCATGACATTGGGTGTACCACCAAGCGCCGATGTACTCCTGAGCACAGTTTGTTTTTCCGGCTTTATCGTTGTTCCTATCTTTTGTTGAAAACATTTTGTTGTTGTGCCTTCTTAAACTGTCTCCAGCGTTCCCAGAGTAACTACCAAAAGATATCTTGTAATTGGACTTTGCATCACCGAGCGAAAATGACTCGTACTCTGCATATGCCTTCTCGTTTTCCATACTGGTCAAGTCCACACGTAACTTGTATTTGCCTTGAGAAGTAATCATGTGTATTCCTTGGTTTCCAAGCCAATAGTTCCCGTTTACATCTCCAAAACCAGATTTGTATTCATTCCAAGTTTTGTAGAAATCACTCGCCGACACTCTGCGTTGTATGACCGTCCATCCACCGGTCGTAGTATCCATATCACACCTAACTTTAAAGCCTTTAACACCAGGTTTAGGGTAGATAGTATAAACGCCTGTTTTCGTGTATCCGAGGTTTTGAACTTCATTACAGTCCCTGGGTCTCGCGTTGTCGCCTATTGACTCCAAAATCTGATCTAGTTTAGCTTCACAAATGTCCAACTTTACCGTTACATTTTCTATTTTATCCTTCAAGTTTTCAAATCGTGCTTCATATCCAACCAACTTTGACGTTAAGTTACCAATTAAGTCCAAAAGACGGTTTCCGTGAAATGCCGTAGTAATATGATCCGTTTCATTGTCTTTTTTTTCGTTGTATCCATTATGAATATTGACAACAGTTTAATGATCAATAGCGTCAGCAGTAAAACACGGAATTACCAGAATGAGAATAAACCGTTTTAGTTCCATGATTATTTTCGAAATTCTATTGAATACCTGACGTGAATGTCGTTATAAAAGAATGAAGTGAGAATTAAGGGCGTTGTAGTATTTGAATGTTCGTTTCGTGATTTATTTGATAACAGTTAACTGCGTTGTAGTTTTCAAATATTCGTGTGAAAAGATGTAATTGTGATTATATTCAAGTTTACAATTCTTTTAAAGCGACAGATACAATGTACAAATAGAATGAACAGATATATATCGTATTGTTTGGAGTTTTGTTTATCTGTACTTTTGTATCTTGTCCATTTTTTACTGGAGAGAAAAGCAAGTTTTAAATCTTCCTCTTTTTGTGCTATTTTGATCAGTTATCATTGTGTTTCAAAAATACATTTAGTTTAGTCAGATCGCAGTATATACAGTGGCAATGCGATAAATGCGTACGTTCACCTTCTGTCTTTATAGATATTATTTACTTAATATTCAAGCTTAAAACAAAAATAATCCGAAATGTCAACATTGTACAAAAATAACATTATTGTTATGTTATGAAGTGAATTCATTTCTGGATCCCGATCCCTACTCGGCTGCAAATGACAACCATAATATTTTTTATAACATTCTTGGTGTAGCCGTTCTGCGCATGCCCGGAGATGACTATCAATTGGGGCGCACGGCGAAAATACGCAAATATTTGCATGTCAGCACGCATTTAGTGTATAATATATTTAATTTACTGACAAAAGATTACGTTGCATCTAATGGTATTTTAGATAAGAATATATGAACCCCTTTGTACTATTATATTAACAGAGAACGTCAAAAAATATCATATTGAACGATTATATCATACAGACTTCCAATATTACTTTTTGATAATATTGGGAAATTATACTCCCTATTTTCGATATTTACTCTCGTGGCGGTGGATTCCGTCAGGAATGAGGTTTTTTCAATATAAGTTGTAGAAAAATGGACCTAAAATAAATTAGTATTAACTAATTGTCCTCCAATATTAGGTACATATACATTTAACTATCAAATTATTTCTTCATATACATGTAATAAATTACGTAACACAGTACAGCATATGCAAAACAATGCGAGTAGACGAGAAATTTAGATAAATCAGAAGTGAAGCTCTCTTATTTCGTTTTTTATCGACGGCAAAGTATATTTGGCGGCAGATTTGTCATGACAATTTGTGTAAAGATATGTAAATATACAGTCAGTAGCACTCTCGTTTAAAGTAAAAATACACGATGTAAAATCAATATGACGCAGTAGGTTGAGTGGATGGATATAATTTTGAATATTCATTTTGTAGCATCCGACCAACATTTTTGTTTGCATTACATACTTTGTGTAAGTTTGTTTTCCTCTTGTTTCTGGTTTCTAATTCATTGTTAAGTTCTTATTTTCGTATGAAATCGGTAGTATCTTTAAATAATCGATACTGAAATTGTGACCGGTCAATGCTGTTATTGATGTACTATATAGTTTTGTGGAATTAATTCGTATAGCAGTAAAAATATCACACAAAGGCTTCAAAAGAATATCTATTATATTTTGTTGGGTTTAACGTAGCACCGACACAATTATAGGTCATATGGGGATTTTCCAGCTTTGGTGGTGGAGGAAGACCCCAGGTTCTCCTCCGTGCATTATTTCATCACGAGCGGGCACCTAGGTAGAAACACCGACCTTTCGTATGCCAGCTGGATGGCTTCCCCATTCAAAAGCATAAGATCATATTAAAGGCGGAGTGTATTTAAACATAATTACGTGTCGATAGTGACATATATAAGTTAGTGAACAAGTTAGAACTAGATTAACTGGATTCAGTGTTTTTACGAATGCCTGGACCATTGGGATCATGGAGTTTATTCAAAATATGTTTAACAGAGTTCCGCTTAAGCCAGTGCTGGGGGCGTGAAAGGTGTTGCAAATTCCATTACTTTTGATGAAGAGACTCAATCAAACCGAGTCTGCTATTGTTCTTCTTGGTTGCATTATTTGCTTCCAAAGGATCGTTTTACAGATTTTACTGTCTTCTTTGAATCGTATGTATTGAAGAAACAGAAGTATAATACAGTTTTAAAACAAATATTTTACAGGTCTGGGAATCGAACTCCCGACGAAAGTGTTTGCAAGGTGCTCGCTGAACGTGAACGCACTTCCATTTTTTATGAACCGAGAAACCCTTATAAAGAATGTTTTAATTTTTAGTTCGTTAGGAAAACAATTCGAAGAAAAATGCTTTATTAGAACATCAAATATGCGACATAAAGATGAAAATAGAAAATGTCTGAGTTTTTACATCTCACTCCACAATGTGTGGGTTAGTCGCATTAAAGGTACGGTGTGATAAATGAATATGATCTTGAATTGCAAAAGTCTGTACCCTGCTTGACATGAGTAGATTTATAAATAACGGTGTTGACAATGTTTGCAAAACATTTTGAACGTTTGGAACAGTGTTGATAGATATATCATTAATTTGAAATGAGAACTGTCAAGATAATAAAGCTCAATCAAACACACAACTTTCACTTGTTGTCCTTGATATTTTACGGAGTTTTAATCTTATAGTTCAGATAAGTTTTGAAACATTGTCGCTTTCTTTATTTCGAATTCTATGCATCAAAATAAAGCCGGCAGTCTTTTAATACAGGTTGGTTCAATCTCTATGAAATGCACTATAAAGGGACCTAAATTTAACGATCTTATAACACAGGTTTTTGCTTAATATAGGTAGTGTGTTAAGCAGGTTTGACTGTATCAAGAATGGATAAGAATATTAAAGTGTTGCCCTTTTCTGTGCCTTATTCAGCGTGACTAACGCTCATAAAAATCTATTAAGATTAATTATTTTCGGATATAAAGATACTTCGTTATCGTTTTCAAAGACCGAATACTCATAAAAGCCCATTTTCATAGATTGTATGTTTGTTTGTTTTGGGTTGAACGCCGTTTTTTCAACACTATTTCAGTCATGTAACGGCGGGCAGTTAACCTAACCAGTGTTCTTAGATTCTGTACCAGTACAAACCTGTTCTCTGCAAGGAACTGCCAACTTCCTCACACAAATCAGAGGTGGAGGACTAATGATTTAAGACACAATGTCGTTTATCAAATAGTCACATAGATCATACGCCCAGCCCGAGGATAGAGCTCACGGCCCCGCGATCCGTAGACCGACGTTCTACCTGTTGAGCTAAGCGGGCGGGTCTTCACAGATTGAATTGTTTTACACTTTGCAAATGCTTGCATAAGTGGCGTTACCGTAAATTAAATGCACGTCGAACACATGAAACATAGATTTGTTCTGTTTACTTCCGTTGTCTAACATGTACCTACATTGATCTCGTCGCGTTGATACAATTCAATAATACAGTTTTAAGAGAACATACTTTTGACAAGAATATCTTAACTTTAGGAAGATTGGACAGCTCTGAAAAGACTGTTGAAGAGGTGAGCTGGTATCCCCTTCAATATGTGAAAACAATCGGTTTTTGTAAATGCACGCTTTGAATTTTATATTACAACTCCAACTTACCAACTCCACATGTGAAATAAAAACCAGTCATACTACGATATGTATATATGGACGGTATAGATGGGGATGTTTTTATTTTCGCTTGTGCATGCACATACGATGTTTTTAAAGTGACCTACATATCATCAAGGAAAACAAATACCTTTTGAAATAATACACACAACTGTTTTATCCAGCTGATCTCTAATATAGTTTTTCATCAACATTGTTTAAATATCTGATGAAGATATTTACCGTATACATTATTTCTACTGCCTCAATTGTCGATAGTAGAAATATGTTTCAGTTATCCAAAATATAATGATTGTAAATCAATCATCAAGTTCAAATTTGACTGGAGATTGGCAACTGTAAACTACAGTCAATTTGAAAGCCAAATATTCAGTCACCTAAATGGGCCCAGAAGCAAATTTTCACGTACAAGTTTCGAAATTATTTGCAACAAAATCTTTTTTATTTACCTTTATACATGAAATGCAAAAGGGATTTCCAGTGAAAATTATAAAATTAAAATCGTAAACTATATCTTCAAAATTCAAATGTTCCTACCACAATGTACTAATATTTATATTTGTTTAATATTTAATTTTCAGAACACTCTTGTTACAGAATTGATTGATCAAACATTAGGTCCTACTTTACTACTGGTGAAAAGAAAACTGTCATTTCCTAAAGTGAGATATACTTGACGTGAACTTTCAGTTAGATAACATTTTTGTTCAACTTAAAGATGTTTTCGATATTATTCTTTTCTTCAGTTTGTTTATCAGCAACAAGGTTATCCTCTATGTCATCGAGATTGCAGTTATTTATATTGCCAAAACTTCCTTCTTACGTTCGGTATATCGATATGAGCCACACCATGGGAAAACCAACACAGTGCATTTGCGACCAGCATGGCTCTAGACCAGCCTGCGCATCCGCGCATTCTGGTCAGGACCCATGCTGTTCGCTACCGGTTTCTTCAATTGCAATAGGCTTTGAAAGCGAAAAGCATGGATCCTTACCAGACTGCGCGGATGCGCAGGCTGGTCTGGATCCATGCTGGTCGCAAATGCACTATGTTGGATTTCTCATGGCGCGGCTCATTTACTGTTTTCGAAGATGTACTTGCTTAAAAAGGTGAATAAATGTTCTTTCGTTTACAATTTTGGAAACTTATATATTGTGTACTATGACTGCTATTTTTTTCGATACAGACACACCTGTATTAAGGAATCAACAATGAGAGCAACACAATCATGCTGCATAAGGCAGGTGGCTGCTTTAAGACAAGTTAAAATAAGAAAAGTAATACAAGTTTAGGAGTTAGCTGACCGGCTGCGTAAGGTAAATAGCTTCTATATAGGTGGCGGCGGCTAAGGCTGTTTGTGTTTCATTCAGAATTATATTTTATGGAATATATCAAATATTCGTCTATATTGAGTAGAAAAAGAACATAAATCGGAGGTCAGAAGTTTAGTCACAGAGCGTGGCAATGTTCTTTTCGACAATTGGAAAGATAGTTTTCAGTCTGTTCGCCATTATTGTTAAACCATTATAGCAATTGAATAACGTCTGTTTGCACTTCCAGAATTCAGAAAAGGTCCATTGTCAATATTTTACTATTTTCAAAATTATAGAATTTTGATTGCAACATTTTTAAACTTCTACTAGGCCTCTGTGCACCTTACCGCTGTGACTTCGAAAGCTTGATTGAGAACGCCATTTGACCTATAATTGTGTCGTTGCGACGTTATGAAAACAAAGATAAATATCCAACAGGGAATGCCACGTTTCAAAAACGCAGCCTCCTAAAAACTAAACTCACAGCACGCAGATGTGTGCAAATATATATACAACATAAGAAAATGTTATCCATGATTAATCTTATGATAATTAATTATGGAGTATACCAATGCGATATAATGTACAATTACATTAACCTATAAGAAACAAAAATGATAATTCAAATTCCTTACATTGTACAATAATATAGTATTCACTCATTCGCTAAACTAAAGACGTTTCTTATTTTTTGGTCATGAGAACAAATATAATCTAATGTGAACAGTTGATAGAACGAATAAGAGTTAGATGAAAGATGCATCAAATCATGTAAACTGTTCCGAATGATTTGATCAACCCTAAACAAACTAATCCCTTATCTGGAATATATCTCTGGTTGGGAAGTACCGCTCCGTAAATAAGCAATACAAAGAGAGAACATACACTTTACAGTATTTTTATAATAGGTTGATGATCAAGCACATTTACAACGTGACAATATTTGTGTGTCTACGAGAACAAAATATGAATGAGATTTTAAAAAATGACAACAGGTCACTAGCTTTTTTGTGACACAGCGGACTTGTTTTAAAAAGTATAAGTACAATGCTCTATAATTTGAAACAAATACTAATTTCAAATAGTTTCAATTAAATGTTAATTTCCGTAAGGTATGCCAAATTTGACGTCTCGTCGAAAAGGAAATACATGACAGCAATTTGGACATTATATGAATATGTATGGTATAATCTATGCTTTGATAATAATAAATGAGTATGTTTGAAACGGTTTCATATCACAAAGTTAATCAATACATACATAATAACATGAAATCTAATTTTACTATATTATTTTTACTTTAACTTAATGAATATCAACAAACTATTTACTTTCAGAAAGAGTTAAATAGCATCTTAGAAAAAAAGTTTTATAATATATCTTTTTTTAAGGGATGCTTTAGAAAATCTTTTAAATTACAATTGCATCTCGGTTGTGACTTACAAGAAATTAGTCGAAATAAGTTCACTACAATTATATAGGAATTCAAACACATTAAATATCAAACAAAGATGTCTGTTTGACTCTTTCGTGAGAAAATTCAGCCTGTTTACGCCTACATGTATGTATTTTGTCATAAACGTAGCATTTTTACTCTACACATATCTGTTAGAATGAAAAGCCTAGTATGAGAAGCTGAATCAGTAACAAAAATAAAACAATGGACCCTGTTAATTCAAACTGAAACATAAAATCAATTAACATAATGATCATTTAAATATTATCAATAACGTGACATTTGAAAAAAACACTGACAAAGGTCAAATTGTTTCATTGCTTTAACAATGTTATATTTGACTAAAATCGTTCATTTTAATCGTAAATAGCATACAGTTACATCAGCCTTATTTTCATTTCTGTTGCCTTAAGAGGAGCATAGAGACCTTTCCAATGTTCCCAGACAGGACCTTTTCCGTATGCTGTATTGCCGTATTCCCCATTCAGATTAGCGTCATGACAATTTGTATACCACCAAGCGCCGATGTAGATCTGAGCACAGTTTGTACTTCTGTCTTCATCATTATCCCTATCTTTTGTTGAAAACATTTTGTTATTGTGCCTTTTTAAACTGTCTCCAGCATTCCCAGTGTAACTATCAAATGATAGCCTATAATTGGACTGTGCATCTCCGAGCATAAACGACTCATATTCTGCATATGCCTTCTCATTATCGTTACTGGTCAAGTCCACACGTAACTTGTATTTACCTTGAGAAGAAATCATGTGTATTGCTTGGTTTCCGAGCCAGTAGTTTTCGTTTAAATCCCCAAATCCAGATTTGTATTCATCCCAAGTTCTGAAGAAATTACTCGCCGACACTCTGCGTTGTATGACGGTCCATCCACCGGTCGTTGTATCCATGTCACATCTAACTTGAAAGCCTTTAACACCAGGTTTGGGGTAAATAGTATAAACGCCAGTTCTCGTGTATCCGAGGTCTAGGACTTCATTGCAGTCCCTGGGTCTCGCGTTGCCGTCTATTGACCTCAAGATCTGATCCAGTTTAGCTTCACATATGTCCAATTTTACAGTTACATTTTCTATTTTTTCAACCAAGTTTTCAAATCGTGTTTCATATGTTTCCAACTTTGACGTTAAGTTACCAATTAAGTCCGAATGATAGTTTCCGTGAATTCTCGTAGTAATTAGGTCCGTGTTATTGGCTTTCTTCTCGCTGTATCCGTTATGCATATTGACAACAGTATAATGATCAATAGCGTCAGTAGTAACACATAAAATTACAACAACTCGTATAAGGCCTTTCAATTCCATGATTTTATTTCAAAATTCTAAAGCAAACGAAAACCTGCAAGAATGTCGTTTCAAAAAGAATGAACTGAAAATTAACAGCGTAGTAGTTTATTTCGTGGTTTACTGTTTACTGTGCCGTAGTTTTGCATAATCGGATCTCATTAGATAGATATCGTATTGTATGAAATTTTGTTTATCTGTGCTTTCGTATCTTTGCCCATTTCAACTGCAAAAAAACTTAATGTTTCAAATCTTCCTTTTTTGGTGCTATTTCGTTGGCGATTTGTGATCAGGTATGTCAATATTTTAAAAATGCATTAGGATTAGTCGGATTTAGAGTTGTAAATCTAACTAACTCCAATGTAGTTTTAAGTTTAAGAAATAAATATACAGTATTGTACCAACCAGTTATTATAGACTAAATATTCAATCATTCGCAATGTTAACATTGCACCAATCATACGACTAAACAAGTAATTCGCCAGGTGGGGCAATATACGCCCGAGGGGTTATATAAGAGTAGGAAGGAAGCAACATTTAAGAAAAAAAATATATAAAAAATATGGAAGGTGTCAGAGGGGGATGGGGGAGCAGGGTGTGTTGGGGAATATTTAAGGACAAGAAACATTTTATTTACGTTTGGGGACGGGTGGGTGGTTAAATGGGATGGGGTGGGGATGTAATATAGATTTTTGCAATTTGTACATCGTCTCATCAACACCTGCCTATGTTCCAAGTTTCAAGTCAATACCTTTAATACATTTTTAAGTTATGCTCTGGACACAAATATGAAGGGCTGTGACTGCAACCTTAAACCTACAGACCAGTTTCATGTTTTCTGCACATTGTCTCTTCACTGCCTACCCACATGCCAAGTTTGAATGCCTAGAATGGTTAATAAGTTATGCTCCGGACACGAAATAAGACAGATCTCATCACCTCCTTAGTACTTACATGTAAAGCTTGAAGTCAATACCTTGCATGGTTATTTAGTTATGCTCGAGACGCAAAATGCGACGGAGAGTTTGACCTTTTAGCTCAATTTGTGACCTTGAGACCAAGGTCTTTGTATCTTTTGACCTACATATCCGGTTCAGGCACTCTGCACATCGCTATCTATCTATATGTTAAGTTTAAAGTCAATAACTTTTTAAGTTATACAGTTAATTCAAGAAACGAATTAGAACGGACGCACGCACGCGCCGTCACATAATGCCGCCCGTTTTTCAAATACGGGTGTATAAAATATATATCATGCACATGTGAACTGTTGTAATTTCAAGTTCCCGACCCGGCTTACAATGACAAATATAAACAAAGAAATGCACTTTTCTGTTCAAGTAAAATTTGACTTTTAACAGGCGTGTACCAGCCTAGTAATATCACTGGGAACGCTTGCAACATGTCATGGTATATCCGGTAAAAGTAACTATGATAATTATTTAGAAGTGATTGTTGATTTAATCTATTTTCTTATTTTGAAATTATAGGCGAGACTAACACTTAGGGGTCAGCAACTTTAGATAGAGTATGAGAAATGACAATACTAATTCCACTAAAATGCAATGAGAAATTGTCAAAAGTTGACACATTATGCTTCACAGCTTTGCTATATAACCCGGTCTCTTCGACAGACCGGGAAACACGTTAGCTATGCAGCACTTTAGCTGCAGAGCGCCTAAGCTACAGGATAGAGCTGTAAGATCATGTGTGTCTATCTATTTTGGCAGTTACGATTCTAAATTATTATCATTGAAATTATTTCAGTTTTGAGAGACTATCTATGGATCAATTAAATTAAGAATGATTTTTTTTAACTGTGCATCTAGAGAGTGACATTTTATGTATTAATCAATTCTGGATAATTTCGGGCTTTGGAAAGAATAAATTATATTCAAACTGTGTCTATCGGGTAAATAAGCAAGCGCCGTGTTTGATCCGACTTTGCAAAATCCACGAGAGCAGAATACAAAATCCCAGATCTAGCTACTGTTATAATGACCCTTTTATTATATACATCAACCTTTTGGTTTAGTGTTTTGTTATTGAACGAAATCTTCAATGTTAAAATGGAATTTAGTGAAGGTTTTATGCGCGCTAATTTTAGAAATGCGTCCGGCGGTCATGCATATCAAAAAAGTAGTCCTGTAATATACAATACAAAAGGTACAATACGGATTTTTTCTGCCTGTTTATATTTAATAGTGAAATACAAGCCGAGTTTTATAGAATTTATACAGGTACATAAAAAAGAAGTATTTATCCACATTTTTGCACTGAGATTGCGATATGTCAACTTATTAACATACGTAAATAGTTTAATGTCATTCTATACATGTCTAGTAATCAGTTGTATTTGTATTCACCATGAAACAGAAGGATAATGTGTTAGTTATAGTTTCCGTATTAGTGGATGGGTCGTGCTACAGTTATTACACGTCGAACACACGATACATAGACCTTTCCTGTTTACTATCGTTTTATTTCATTTATCAACATTGATCTTATCGCGCTAATCAACAGGCGGTTTTGAGATAGCATACTTTCTACAAGAATGACATAATTGATAATGTTGATCATAGTGCTTAAGGAGGAACCACACTATAACTTTTTTTCAGAGCCCACGTTATTGACTGGTACCAACAAAAACTGGAAGATATTTCTGATTTAGATCTGTGTATATTTTTACGTTTAATGCATCAGTGACGTTTCCATGACGTCGCAAACATGACCACTTCGCGCACTTTTGACGTCAGGTATACGGGGACAAAATCTGCCTTGAAATTATTGTACCGGCAATATTTTTTAACATAAACCCATAAATTATACATGAAATGAAAGCTGACATGAAACTCCAGACGATGATTTAATCGGAATTGCTCTACGTTTTCGTTTAATAAAATTAGAGCCAAAAAACGAGTTTTCTTTTTACTTAAATTTTCCACAAAAAAATAGCTTCGCTCAGCATCAAAAAAAATCCATCCGTAATTTTTTTACCAAACTTTAATATGTTTTACACTAATACGTCCTGTAAATATGTAGTGAAAAACAGAAAGTTTTACCGTGCCGTTTTGTGGCTATAAGACCTTTTTAAACAACACTACAGTAACATTTTTCGACGCTGAAAAAAATGACGTGACTGTGAGATATGGCCCTTAAGGTTAGGCTAAAAAAGTTTGTTTCTGGTAACATGCTAAACAAATAGGTTAGGGAGCTAAAGTGTCGCCAGTTTTTATTTACACATTTACAATTAACTGTAATATATTTATTATTAGGTATAAGGCCATGTCACGGCTACGAAGTAGGTTCGAAATGGCTTTTTTTACCATGTCTGGAAGGTTTTCGACCCAGTTGGGTCCCTTTTGACATAAACTTGTACCCTTTTAATACATGGCCGACTAGGTATGGGTCCTGGCTACGGATCAAGACCATGCTCGAAAACCTGGGTGAGCCATATGTGTCAGGGGAGGTAATACATAGAGGAACGGTATTGTATTAAATGCATACTGAATTTCAGCTGATAATGACACTATGTTAGATTTTGACCCTTGTTCGAGTCTCTACACCCCAGGTACCTACCTATACCATATATGAATATGTTTATAAATGTCCTAACTTTACATTTAAGCTACTTACAAGTCCATATGATGCCATCAGAGCTCAGAACAGGTATTAGAAAATGACCAAACTTGTTATTTGCAATAGGGTGCTGGCCAAGACTAAGCTTGCCCGCCCCGGGGAGCCATGAGAATTGCCCCAATGGTGTCATTGGACTCAGTGAAGGTAGTGCTTGAGTTTTCAGGACTGTCTTGACTGCTCTGAAAAGTTCATATTTTGAGAATATTACCGGAATTTGACCTATGACCTTGACCCCTAGTCGACCGGGTTCGAACCTGACGTGGCCTGTTTTCTCTAGGTACTTGCTTTCCCTTCGCAACAAGGTATCATTTATTAAAAATGAAGATATGACTCCTCTGACAAGGCCAGACCTTCTATTTAATATATGAAGAAGTATGCATATTTTCACGAAAAATGATACATTTTGAGACGGTCCTCCGACGAAACCGTCGGCGATCAAAAATATACAAATTACATATCTGCTTAGGCAATGTTTAGATATAATTTATAAAAGTTATTTCATTAAAATATCTTGTGTTTGGAACATTCTACAATTATATGAAGTTAATGAAAATCACTGCCTTTTACCGTACGGAAAAGTACGGAAATACAGCTTTTATCCTAAATTACGTACAGACGGACGGAAAGATGTTGTCTTTTTTGTCACAAACTTTCAAATTTTGTCATTTTCTGTCAAGGCAAGTTTTAATTTGCAGTTATTTCGCCAAAGTAAATATTTTATAAGCACTTTTTCCTTATTTTACGGCAAATATTTTAAGCTAAAATGGCAAAGTTCAGCAAATGTTCCCGACAGCGTGCTCATCGGGGAAGACAATTGTTTTTCATATTCGATTAGACAATATTTCCAACTACTTTTTAAAAGAAATTTCAGTTTGATATCTTACTCTTAACGCTTTTTATAATAAAAAGAAATTGATTAATTTTTCGAAAAAATGCGACCAAGATTAGCGTTATACGGTCACTATAGCAAGTCGACAGATCGTACAGACGGACACAACTTACCTAAAACAATTTATTTCCATAGAAATATTTGATATTCGCCAAAAACGTGTTACTTAAGAGCCTTAGTTGATGTAAAATATTTTTTCAGAAAAATAAAGTGTATTTTCGTAATGTTTTTGCTTTTTGACATAATGACACCCATGTTCGAGCCCGGACGACCCTTGGGGTCGGGTTTGAGCCTTGCGCTATACCTTTATGAAATAGTTCTTGAATAGTTCTACAAATGAATGTAACTTTCATTAAGATATCTAGAGTAATATATTGTATACCTAGTAATAAAGAAGCGATAAAAGTCGTAAAATATGCGTCGAGAAATCCGTGCAGAACTACGCGCTATTATCTGAGTCTACATGTCTTTTTGACCACACCAAGCACGTGATCGCGATCGGCCAATTTGCTCTGAACAAATGTGTAATATTTTATGCTATTATAGACAAATTCGGTCATTTCTGTAAAATTACTACATAAATATGGTACGCTTTATACAAAGTATATAAAATATGTTAACTATTTGCGTTGTTAAATAGGCTCTGATCTATAACTCTCATATGCGGAAAATGTATTAGCAATAATTTTATATATGTTAGAAGAGTTTCAAATAATACATGTTTATTATCTTGCATAACTTCGAATATGACTACGTAGATAATGAGGTCACTGAAAGGAAATTTACACTAGTGTTTCCACTGATGTGATAATTATTCTTATCACTATAAACGAATGCCATATTCTCAGCCTATTCTTTAATTAGTACCTATCCTCGCAGAAACATAATATTTCCGTATTTCGGGTCTGAACGGTAGATATTCGGATCTGGCAGTATGTTAACTAATGATAGTGTTACCGTCTGTGTGATTACACATTCCATAAAAGCTACCACAATTACTAAATAATGGGATAACTAATGTAATTTCATGTTTATCTGAACGTTGCGTAAGTTGTCAATTCTTCAAAAAAAAAATGAAACGGTGACGTCGAGAAAACGTAAATTTATTGACCTAGTATCAACGCATAACAGCTAATTACCTAAAAACGACACCGCAGTACTTTCTAAATTTTTACTGTTATTCAGAAAACATACTAATGTAAAACATATTCAGTTTTAATAAAAAAATTACGAATGGATATTTTTTTAATGCTGAGCGAAGCTATTTTTTGTGGAAATTTTAAGTAAAAAGAAAACTCGTTTTTTTGGCTGTCATTTTATTAAGCGGAAACGTAGAGCAATTCCGATTAAATCATCATTAAATACAAATCTATTACAGTTAATTGTAAATGTTTAAATAAAAACTGGCGACACTTTAGCTTCCTACCCTATTTGTTTAGCATGTTACCAGAAACAAACTTTTTTTGCCTAACCTTAAGGGCCATATCTCACAGTCACGTCATTTTTTTCAGCGTCGAAAAATGTTACTGTAGTGATCCTTAAAAAGTTCTTATAGCCACAAAACGGCACGGTAAAACTTTCTGTTTTTTACTACATATTTACAGGACGTATTAGTGTAAAACATATTAAAGTTTGGTAAAAAAATTACGGATGGATTTTTTTTGATGCTGAGCGAAGCTATTTTTTTGTGGAAAATTTAAGTAAAAAGAAAACTCGTTTTTTTGGCTCTAATTTTATTAAACGAAAACGTAGAGCAATTCCGATTAAATCAACGTCTGGAGTTTCATGTCAGCTTTCATTTCATGTATAATTTATGGGTTTATGTTAAAAAATATTGCCGGTACAATAATTTCAAGGCAGATTTTGTCCCCGTATACCTGACGTCAAAAGTGCGCGAAGTGGTCATGTTTGCGACGTCATGGAAACGTCACTGATGCATTAAACGTAAAAATATACACAGATCTAAATCAGAAATATCTTCCAGTTTTTGTTGGTACCAGTCAATCACGTGGGCTCTGAAAAAAAGTTATAGTGTGGTTCCTCCTTAATATCAGGAAGGTCGGACAATTCTAACGAAACAGGATGAGAGCTATTGACTTTAATATGTAAAAATAACCGATATTTGTTAATGCACGCTTTGCAGGTCCAGCTCCACGTGAACATAGAAAGCATCGAATCAGATCGGATTTCCGGAATAGTCTAAACCATTATTCAGAACTATTTGCATATAAGTTGCAAGATGCTGTTTTTGCAGCATACGAACGGGGCAACTTTTCATTTTTAATAGTGCATGTACATAACCTTAATGAACAACACAATTTAAAGACTGTTTAAATGAAGTTTTGATATCTACACATTCTAAAATTAGTTTTGTTTACTTAAATGATATGATATTAATACTTAAAAAATAAAATCATCCTATAATGAGGTTTTTTTTTAACATTTTCACCCCTTTTAGAGCCTCGTCTATTTCTTGTCATTTGTCTGTGTTTCATATATAAAATATGTATAAAATGTAACTGAATAGATATTGTGTTAAGAATAATTACTTATCAAGGTATATTCTTGTCATTTGTCTGTGTTTCATATATAAAATATGTATAAAATGTAACTGAATAGATATTGTGTTAAGAATAATTACTTATCAAGGTCATAAATTAATTTTCTGTAAATTGCTTTCAAAGTATATATTTAAATGAATAAAACAAAGGTCCCTTTTTCTTTTTTGGGCCTCATTTCAAGCTAATTGAGGTTAGCGAACCGCGTGTCTCCTCGTTTTTTTCTTTCTTTTGGATTCAGCATACTTCAGAGTAGTAGTAGACAAAGTTTCGTGCTTTCTTCACAAACGGAAACATCTTTTCCCTCTAACCTATACACTATAGGTATGGATTCATATTTGACCTTTTTCGCTAACCATGCGTAAATATAGCGAAGATTTGAAGTACAGAATTAGATAGGTAAGTAATATACTGAACAATACTTATTTGTGTCGGTAAGATTTAACCGTTTGACGCTTCATCACGAACCTTTCCACTCTAATAACACAGTTGTTACAATTTTGTTATGAACAGATAATTTACATATATTTATATTAATAAGTGTAATCATCAAGCATAAAAACGATATTTCCTGACTATTAGGGAAATATCAATTAAGCTTATTAAATATTTTATCTTAGAAGGAAAATGGTGGGTAAATATAAGATTACATCTATAAAACCTGCAGATTAATACATAAGATTGCATCAAAAAATTGAATGTGTCTTTGTTTAAAAACATGCCTTAACAAAAATATATTTTTCGCAATTTAAAATTGCCGTTTATCCGATGTGACTGAAAGGACCTGACCTCCAGATTTCGTCTAAAAGTATTCTTACTTTAAAACTGAAGTTTGGCCATATCATGAACATTAAAATCTGAGTTTTTGTTTCTAAACTTTTCTTAAAAATGACAAATCGATAACAAAATAGATGCCCGCGTCACAAATCGAACTCTGACCGCCGCGGCAATAACAACTTTCCGCTTTACCAATCCCGCCACGGAGGAATATAGTTATGTACATTGCGTTTAGCAGTTCACCTCGATTAAAGCGTTCTAACTCTTTTCGATTTTCGGTGTAAAAATAGTAAAACAAATATTCTGATGTGTTTCTATAAGATATAATCTGTCAATAATTAATTTTAAAAGCTTTCTTAAGAAATATAACATTAATTTACTGATATCTATGTGTTTTTCTTTTTTGTTGTCGTACGATCTGGAAGTCATTGCCCTTAATGTATTTGATACAGAATGACACGCGACAGTATCCGGGTAAATACGTATTCTAGTTTGGCAATTGGCACTCGAACGTAAACAGTGTTCTATATGCACATCGTATTCCGTAAAACAACGAAGTATGCCGAAATCACATACGGAGAATAACTATTAATTTGCCGATTGTCGTTTAGAGTCCATTACCTTAATTTTTACTTCAATCTGGAAGCTAAAACTGCATTTTGTATATTAACTTGAAAGAATTATAAAAAATAGGAAGTGACTTCCGTAAACTTAATCAGCTATTAGTGTATGTTATATGTTGCATGGTATTATAAAAACAAAACACAACATACGTGCAATATAGACGTCCCTTTAAATATTTCAACAATTGTACATGATATCAAATAAAGTACACATCATAGACAGTATTTGCTTAAAACAGAAAACACGAGGTTTTAAAAAAAAGCCTGACATTTAGTTTATACTGGAAATGTTTTATGTCCTCACAATTATATAAAGATATTTCGTTTTGTTTCAGTAGGCGACGGTATAATGTTGTTGAGATTTTTATATCCGTTTATGGTGTTATTTTGAGAGGAACTTAGGAACGCATCTCGAAGTGTCAGTTTATACTTTTACTCGTTGGAAGGTATGATTTTCATTTCTGTTGTTTTGAGAGAAAGCCCTTTCCAGGTGTACCAGATGACACCTTTACCAAAATTATCATTGCCGTAATCTCCATTAAGATTGGATAAATGACAGTCTTTATACCACCAGGCGCCAGTATATGTCTGAGCACAATTGTCATTTACTTGATCGTTTTCCCTATCTTTTGTAGAAAACATTTGATTAATTTGGAAATTTAAACTGTCTCCCGCATTTCCAGTGTACCCGCCAACAATGAGCGTGTAATTTGATTTGACACCCCCTACAGAAAATGACCCTTACTCTGCATATGCCGACTCATTTTCAATACTGGTCAAGTCCACACGTAGTTTGCATTTGCCTTGAGAAGTAATCATGTGTATTGCTTGGTTTCCGAGCCAGTAATTTTCGTTCACATACCCCAAGCCAGATTTGTATTCATCCCAAGTTCTGAAGAAATTACTCGCCGACAGTCTGCGCTGTATGATGGTCCATCCACCGGTCGTTGTTTCCATGTCACACCTAACTTTAAAGCCTACAACACCAGGTTTTGGGTAGATAGTATAAACGCCAGTTCTTGTGTATCCGAGGTTTTGAACTTCGTTGCAGTCATTGGGTCTCACGTTGCCGTCTGTTGACTCCAAAATCTGATCCAGTTTAGCTTCACAGATGTCCAACATTGACTTTAAGTAACCAATTAAGTCCGAAGGATGGTTACCGTGAATTGTACATGTAGTAGTAATTTGGTCCGTGCTGTTGGCTTTCTACTCGCTGTGTCCGTTGTGAATATTGATATTAACATTATAATGATCAATAGCGTCAGCAGTAACACACGGAAGTGCCATAACTAGTATAAGGCCTTTCAGTTCCATGATTATTTCTTTAAAATTCTTTTAAAGCGAATGAATACCTGACGTGATAGTCGTTATAAAAGAATGAAGTGAGAATTTAAAGCGTATCGTTTTCAAATGTCGTTTCGTGATTTATTTGATAACAGTTACTGCGATACAGCATCAAATTTAATTTTTAAAAAAACTATATGCCATAAATTAAAAGCTTTGCCCCGGCATAATTTCAGTATAAATTCTTTTAAAGATACTACCGATTTCATACGAAAAAAATAACTGCAATGAATTAGAAACCAAAGCAAGCGGAAAACAAACCACACAAAATATGTAATGCAAAAAAAAAATTTTGGTCGGTGCTACAAAATGAATATTAAAATTATATCCATCCATCACCTACTGGTTATATTGATTTTACATCGTGTTTTTTTATTTTAAAACGAGAGTGCTACTGCCTGTTATTTACATATTTTACCCAAATTGCATGACAAATCTGCCGTCAAATATACTTTGCCGTCGATAAAAAGCGAATAAACAGCTTATTCTGATTTATCAAAATTTGCGTCTCCTTGCATTGTTTGAAAATTTGCTGTACTGTGTTACATAATTACTGAAAATACAAAATGTTAAAATGAAGAAAAAATTTTTTGATAGCTAAATGTTTATGTCCCAAATTTGATTTGATTGTTATATTTTTTTTTGGTACATTTTTTACTATTACTTTAAATCACCCTCGACACCTCATTCCTAGGAATTCACCGCCACGGAGAAAATAAAAAAAATGGGGAGTTAATTTCCCCAAATATTTAAAAAAGCAATATTAAAAAATCGTATGAATAAATTTAAATATTATATTTTTTGGTTTTCTGTTAATATCGAGTACAAAGGGGTTTATTACTTTTTTCTAAATTTCCACGAGATGCACCGTAACCCTTTAGTCAGTATATTATACTTTATACACTAAAAGCTGCGGGCATGCAAAACTTTGGTATTTTGCCGTGCGCTCCCAATGATAATTTTTTTTTGGGCAGCGCAGAACGGCGCACTGGTTTTGTCTAAAAAACGTTTTGTTTTTCATGGGGGCCGATAGGGATCCCAAAAATGGTTTTTTCTTATAAAAAAAATCTTTTTATGTTATTTTGTACAATGTCGATAAGTCGGATTATTTTTGTTTCAAGCTTGAATATTTAGTCCATAATATCTATTCGCTTAAAGACAGAAGGTGTACGTATTATACAATTATTGCATTGCTACTGTATATACTATAAATCTGACTAACCTAAATGTATTTTTAAAACAGTGAGATAACTGATCAAAACCCGCCAACAAAACAGCACAAAAACAGGAAGATTTGAAACTCATGCAACTGAAAGGCCTTATACTAGTTCTGGTAATTCTATGTGTTACTGCTGACGCTATTGGTCATTATACTGTTGTCAATATTCATAACGGATACAGCGAGAAGAAAGCCAATAAGACGGATCATATTACTACGACAATTCACGGAAACCATCCTTTGGACTTAAATGGTAACTTAACGTCAAAGTTGGATGCATATGAAACACGATTTAAAAACTTGGTGAACAAGATAGAAAATGTAACGGTAAAGTTGGACATCTGTGAAGCTAAACTAGATCAGATTGTGGAGTCAATAGGCGACAACGCGAGACCCAAGGACTGTAATGAAGTCCTAGACCTCAGATACACGAGAACTGGCGTTTATACTATTTACCCAAAACCTGGTGTTAAAGGCTTGCAAGTAAGGTGTGACATGGATACTACGACTGGTGGATGGACCGTCATACAACGCAGAGTGTCGGCTTGTGATTTCTTCAGAACTTGGGATTAATACAAATCTGGCTTTGGGGATGTAAACGAAAACTACTGGCTCGGAAACTAAGCAATACACATGATGACTTCTCAAGGCAAATACAAACTACGTGTGGACTTGACCAGTATGGAAAATGAGACGGCATATGCAGAGTATTGGTCGTTTTCTGTGGGGGATGCCAAATCAAACTACGCTCTCGTTGTTGGCGGGTACACTGGAAATGCGGGAGACAGCCTCAGTATTCATAACAATAGTATGTTTTCCACGAAAGACAGGGATAATGACCAATGACCCAACAGCTGTGCTAAGGTTTACACTGGCGCTTGGTGGTATTACGCCTGTCATTATTCCAATCTGAATGGAGATTACGGCAATAATAATTATGGTAAAGGTATCAACTGGTATACCTGCAAAGGGCATAACTCTTCTCTCAAAACAACCGAAATGAAAATCATACCTACAAACGAGTAAGAGTATAAATTGACACTTTGAGATGCTTTCCTACGTTCCTCTAAAAACACCATAAACGGAAATGAAAACCTCAACAACATTATGCCGTCGCCTACGGAAAGCAAACGAAATATCTTTATGTAATTTTGAGAACACAAAAACATTTTCAGTATATACTACGTATCATGTTGATCATTTTTCGGATTTTTTAAACCTTAACTTGTTTTCTGCTTTACGAAAATACTGTTTATGATGTGCACTTGTTTTGATACCATGTAGATTTGTTGAAATATTTAAAGGGACGTCTATATTGCACCTATGTTGTGTTTTGTTTTTATAATACCATCCAATATATAACATACACCAATAACTGATTAAGGTTACTGAAGTCACTTTTATTATTATTCTTTCAAGGCAATATACAAAATACAGTTTTAACCTCCAGATTGAAGTTAAAATTAAGGTAGTGGACTCGCAACGATAATCGGCAAATTACATAGTTCTTCTCCGTAAGTGATTTCGGTATAATTCGTTTTCTTATAGAAAACGATGCGGGTATAGAACTTTATTTACGTTCGAGTGCCTATTGCCTAACAAGAATACGTAGTCACACGGATACTGTCGAGTGTCATTCTGTACCAACTACCTTAAGGGCAAATTCATTTTAGTAAGGAATGTTAAGAACAAGCTACCTATAGTAGGTTTTATAGCTATTATTTGACTGTTTACAACCAGAACACATACATTTCAGTTACTGTTGCAAGATACATTTTTACATTATATTCAAATAATCAATAAACCTATAAGTAAAAGGTGTTAGTACAAGGAACATGGGTGTATTTAGACAAAGTGAACATTTCAAAGAACTTATCTTCTCATTGGTCAATTTGAAATGTAACCAAGTTGCACATAAATATTTTATTCAAAGAAATTCGATTTTGTTAAAAGATTATTTCAGTTGCAAAATACATGGTCTTATTATCAGAAATGTTCATCAATTGGCGCTTTGAGCGCAGTATACTCTTTTCTGTTTTATAACTTTTCAATCCTATTTAAACGGGATGCTTCAAGAATCTAAGTGCTCTTTTGATTTGAAAATTTCATCATTCTGCTTGTAATAAATAAGCAAGTTCAACGGTTTATCGATACACCGGTAGTCAGAGGGAAGTTCCGGCAACATAAAACACTGCAATCTGGATGACACAAAGGGTGATCTTGTTGCTTATAAACTATCTGAAAAAAAAAGAATAATAACAAGAACATCTTTTAGTTGACAAAAACGTAAACTAACTGAAAGTTCACGTCAGGTATTTTTCATTTTAGGAAAGGACAGTATTTGTTTCACTAAGAGTAAAGTAAAACTTAGTGTTTGATCAAACAGTTCTTGAACAAGAGTATTCTGAAAATTAAATCTACAAGAACGAATTTGAGTCATAACTCATTTTTATAGATAAGATGCATTAAGATGCATTGTAGCAGGAATGTTCTGAATTTTGAAGATGTTTTTAATATTTTTAGTTCTATTTTTAAAAATGCACTTTCACAGGAAATAACAATGTGTTATAATTGCAAACAAAAAGGCATTTTATTCCAAAAATATCAGATAAATTTACGCAAAAATGTGGCTTTTGGGCAAACTTTTATGAATTGAAGGTCTAATTTCCAAAATGATAGAAATTCATGGTGGGCAGTCTGCAAACATGTTTACATTTTGAATAACCGAATTATTTTCCTACTAACTGCCCATTGAGTCTGTAAGATTGATGTATAATATCAGTATCTTCATCAAACATGTAAACAAAATTTATGAAAAACTATTACAGATCAGACAGATGAAACAGTTGTGCGTATTTTTTAAAAATATTTTTTCCTTGTATGAAGGTGACTTTATGAATATCATATGTACATGCACTAACAAAAATGAAAAGTACCCCCATCCGTATGCTGCAAAAACAACATCTTGCAACTTGTATGCAAAATGTTCTGAATTATGGTTTCGACTATTCCTGATTCGGTGCTTTTTATGTTGCTTAAAGCACGATCGTTTATATTGTTCACGTGGAGCTTGACCTGTAAAGCGTGCATTTACAAATACCGGCTGTTTTTACATATTAAAGTCAATAGCTCTCATCCAGTTTCTTTAGAATTGTCCGATCTTCCTGATATTAAGCACCATGATCAAATTTATCAATTATGTCATTCTTGTAGAAAGTATGCTGTCTCAAAACCGCATGTTGATTAGCGCGATAAAATCAATGTTGATAAATGAAAGACAACGATAGTTAACAGGAAAGGTCTATGTATCATGTGTTCGACGGGTAACAATACTTTGCCAACGTTTAATTCACATTAACGCCATTAAATCAAGCATTTGCAACTTAAAAAGCAATTCAACCTTTGATTATTGAAAATTCTGGTTACTTAAATTTGTATTCAACGGTTACGTTACTTGCATGGATATTCGATGTTTGTAAACGACGGCCGAATATATGTAAATCCGAATAAAGCTTATCCGAATACGGCTTTTATGAGCAAGAGTCACGCTATACGAAGCGCAAAAGATACCAATCTAATATTCTTATTCATTTTAAAGTGTGATCAATATACATATAAAGCAAATCTTTCAGGAACATATCCTTTCAACTCTATAGATTAGTTATTTTTAAATTACTTCAGTACGCACAGTGCTAAAAATCCTTGATTATGCAACAACATTTTCTAAGGTTTACTTTCGGCCTTACAGCTTCATTTCGATGCAATTGAATTCAATATATAAAAAGCGATTGTGTTCTAAACATATCTGAACTATAAAATGAAAATTGCAAAAATATCAACGACAACAAGATTAAAGAACAGTAGCTAGATCTGGGATTTTGTATTCAACTCTCGTGGATTTTGCAAAGTCGGATTACACTCGGCGCTTGCCTTTTTACCCAAATGACACATTTGTCTCACTTAAACCACCGAAAGACACCATTTACGTCCTATCCCTCAGTAAT
The DNA here is from genome assembly GCF_021730395.1 of Mercenaria mercenaria. NCBI lineage: Eukaryota > Metazoa > Mollusca > Bivalvia > Venerida > Veneridae > Mercenaria > Mercenaria mercenaria. The sequence goes on from NC_069379.1 coordinate 10,027,121, forward strand.
ACTTTGATCAAAAGTGACGTCTGAATCGCCCTCCTGGAAAAAAATATTTTTCCCCATAAATTCTATGGATTATTGTTCTTTATTTTATGCTTATTGGTGAAATACTGGAAAATAGCAGTGAGATATAAATCGATATCACTCACAGTGCCGAACTTCTTTTTTTTTCCAGATAAATTATCTCCCTTGAAATATATTCTTTAATTACCTCCCTTTGCTGCCTTTAAAATTACTGGATTATACTAATACTCAAGCCATACACGAGTCATGAACTGCTAGACAATCCTATATAGAACAGGCTAGCAATATAATCAAATTGTTACCTTTGTCAGCTTGGTTGCTAGGCCCTGTCATGTAGCTACAGATATCTGGATATGTGTGTTTCCTCTACTTTTTTCCATTGGTTCACTATCGTGTGGTAGATTTTACTGGCACATTTAGTTGGTTGTTGTCTTAGTTAATTATCACAAGACATCAACTCAACCTTACGTAATATGCCAGCATTTTCGTCGAAGTACTTTCCCACTCCAACTCCAAGCCCAGCCAGTTGTGTTCCAACTTGCATCCATTTTGTTATGCTATGCAGCTCCTAGATCAATATTTCCTAGCTATTTCTATTGAATCCATGATGATATTTAATTCTGCAGCTTGATTTTCCAAGGACTTACGCATATTCCACAGTTGTTTAGATTTTTAGTGTTGTTTTTTAAATCTGACCTTCAGCGTGTGTTTGCTAAACAAAGCAAGCTTCCGGTTATTCAACGAACTGACGGATTGACCCGAAAAGTTTTAAATATGCTTCTACTTAACTACCAGTATTTGTCAATGTCTCTGTTAGCCGCGGACTGTGTATTTTTACACAAAATATTTAAATGCAGGTTTTGTTTTAAAAAACAAAATGGCGTCGTGTTGATTTAATGAACCTAATCACCAATATTCGATATTAATGTGCCTAAGTGTCCATGGTAATTTAGCGGATGTATCATAGGTAACAGGCTAGCTGCAATAAATACGAATTTCGTCATGAAATATTGAATTTATATGAACATTTATGCACGTAATAAACAGAAAATTCGTTGCTCTTTATAAACTAGCATAAAATAAAAAGAAAATTTGTTTGTTTGCAGTGAGATATCGAAATATATCATCACCGATAAGGGAGACAATTCTGATATTTTCACTCAGGCTCCGCCTTCGTGAAAATATTTAATTGTCTCCCTTATTGGTGATGATATATTTCGATATCTCACTGCAAACAAACAAATATCCTCTATTTACCAGATTCTTAACTTTAAAATGTGAAAACGCTTTCCCTATTTTGTTCATATTTCTGTTCAAGTACCTCTTAATGTGTAATGAATCATGAAAAGTTGGATATCTTTCCTTTATAGAATTGAAGTTCTAAAATAAAATAATCTTCTCAAAGCATTTGAACTCAGGTTCACTGCAAATGTCTTGATTATGGCACTTCGTATTTATTTTTACATCCATATTCATTTTCGAAAAGTTCAATAAATAGGTAATAATATTGAAATTTACATATATTTAATACGTTTCGTTCCAAAACATAACGTATTGTTAATGTAAATATGCCATCAGATCATGGCTTTCTTTGATGGTCAGATTTTAATGGTCGGCACAGTGTGTTACCAACAACTACGTTAGTAGTTTGCGCCGCCTGACAATGGATAATCTTTCCCTTCGGAACTAGCACTTTATTGTTTACTTATATTTATGTGTGTATTTTTGTGTGTGTATTTTTGTGTACTTTTTATGTACATGCTTTTATTGTATATACATGTGCTTTAATATGGTGACGTACTATTTATACTTAATTCAAATATACACAACGCGCATTTTTTCCATAAACACATCTTGATTTGCACGACTTTCCGGCAACCTTTAGCACATATACGCAGGTATTTTATGATGAACAGAATACCGCAAGTATTTCAATACTTATGCTCGGCTTACACAAACTTCAATCAAGAACAACTGAAAACCAGACAACGTTCGAAACATTTTACAACCAAACAGCAGAATATAAATTCATACACCCCTAAAATGCAAAAGAGCTTATCAATCCAAAACGCAAATGATCAACCAAACCAAAAAAACAAATTCACCAAATGAGCCCATAATTCCAATTGCTGCGAACAAACAAGTATCAGCTTGAAAACAAAACAACAGCAACAACAACAACAACAAAAAGCACGACAAAATATTCGCTGAACAAAACATTAACTAAGAACAATGAAATAAACGCCACCAATATTCAAGAAACAAATCTTTAATTCAGTCATCGAGCCGCAAATTGACTTCAACTGCATGTAAAAATGCGAATCGCGAATAAAACTGAATTATTAGCACTTTTGGTTTACGACCCAGTTTCCACGCTCTCTGTATTCACTGCAGTGGTTTAACCAGCTGTATGTAAATATAGATAAACTCTGCTACAAATTATTTACAAAATCTTGTTTAGAAGCGTTTTGATAAAGCAATAAAGAATTATTCTGATATCGAAAGAACGCGATATTTGTAGAATAGTGTTTTAAATGATTAGCCATATTTATTTCTTCGAAACGGCCGGAACATTCGCAATGTTTTTATGCTGCTTGACATATTATGATAATTGATGAAAAATACTTCAATAATAACTTATTTAAAGCAGCCCGTTCTCATGCGAATTAAGAAGCCGACAAATAGTTAGTAAATAGTAGTCAAGACAGTTCCAGTTATGATTTGTCTTAATGTGTCGTGTTTTGTATTGTTTTGTATTAAGCTGTTATGTGTTACATAATTGCATGCAGAAATGTTGATTTTACATCAAGAACAGTGTTATTAAGAATTATTTTAATACTTTAATATATACCTCACATTGAAGTATAATTGCCCAATATTATAAAAAATCAACAACAATAATTGAAATCCAAATGAAATATAATCGTTCACTATAACGTCTTTTATTGACGTTGTCCGATAATAGCCTAGTACTAAGGTTGTACCCCTACCAGCCGTTTATAACTTCATTAGTCTATCGTATAGTGGATTTTCTTTAGTACATAAAAAATAAGGTATATTGTTCTTTAAATATAATTTATTAATTCCAACAAGAAGAATGATGCATCCCTATCCGCCGTTTATAACTTAATTAGTTGATCATGTAGTGGATTTTCTTCAGTACATAAAACATAAGGTGCAATGTTCTTTAAACATAAAATATTCATTCCAAAGCTCGGAATTATCCTGAATTGATAAATACATAAAATGTCACTCTCTAGATGCACAGTTAAAAAGAATAATTCATCTTTCACAATTTAATTTGCCCATAGTTCAGAGATAGTCTTTCAAAATTGAAATAATTTTAATACTGATAATTTAGAATAGAAAATGCCAAAATAGAGACATCCATTATCTTACAGCTCTGTCCTGAAGTTAAGGCGCTCTGCAGCTAAAGTGCTGCCTGGCTAAGGTGTTCCCCGGTCAGTCGAAAATACCAGATATAGCAAACTATGATGTGTCAACTGCTGACAATGTCTCATTACAATTTAGTGGAATTAGTATATACTATATTTTAATAAGGTTTATTTAAGGAAAACTATTCAGTTAATATAAATTTCAGCAGGGAAGCGGTAGTCTAGTGGATAAGGTGTCGGCCGCTCAATCCAGGGGTCGTGGGTTCGAGCCCCACTGGTGTCACGGCCATGACTTCTCATATGACACCAGTACTGGTTTTTCCAGGAAGCGGACTCGAGAGTGGTTACAATAAGCTTAAAGCTTTTATCACAATCGAGCTAAAACAAATTAGTATAAACTAAATATCAGCACGATGGATCGATAAAACTGTGACATTTCTAATACTTAATCAGTTTTTACTTGAACAGAAAAGTGCATTTCTTAGTTTATATTTGTCATTGTTAGCCGGGTCGTGAACTCAAAATGGAAGAAGTTCTGATATGCATTATATATATTTTTAATACACCCGTATTTGAAATACTGGAGGCATTATGTAACTGCGCGTACGTCCGTCCGTCTGTCCGTCCGTTCGTCCTAATTCATGTCCGGAGTACAACTTTATAACCATTAAATGTATTGCCTTTAAACTTAGCATATATGTAGATAGCGATGTGCAGAGTGCCTGCACCGGATATGTAGGTCAAAAGATACAAAACCTTGGTCTCAAGGTCACAAATTATGCTAAAAGGTCAAAACTGTCCGTCACATTTTGTGTCTCCAGCATAATTAAATAACCCTGTAAGGTATTGACTTCAAGCTTGATATGTAAGTAGGTGGTGAGGAGACGATATCTGAGTACATGAACCGGGTCTGTAGGTTTAAGGTCAACTGTCAAATTTGTATGTCTTATTTCATGTCCGGATTAACCATTCTAGGCATTGACTTCAAACTTAGCATGAGACAATGTGCAGAGAACATGAAACTAGGTTGTAGGTTTAAGGTTTAGGTCACTGCCAGGTCAAATGTGCCTTTCCTATTTGTGTCCAGAGCATAGCTTAAAAATATATTAATAAATAAATATATTAAACTTATTGACTTAAAACTTGGAATATAGGCAGGTGGTGGTGAGACGATGTGCAGACTGAAACCGTCTACATTACAGCTCCACCCCATCCCCTTTACTCATACACCCGTCCCCTCCACACACACAAAATAAGTAAAGAAATTAGTTTGTTGTCGTTAAATATCCACCCTCAAACCCTGCTCCCAACCCCCTCTGACAACTCAAATATTCTTTTTATATTTTACATTTATGCTTCCATCCCCTCCTCGTATATAACCCAATATATCGTATATTGCCCCACTTGGCGAAGCTCTCGTTTAATCTTATGATTAGTGCAATGATAACACTGCGAATTATGTTATTTTTCAAGCTTGAACATTTAGTCCATAAAAACTGTTCGCTACAAGACTATGTATATGTTTCACTATTTTAAGAATATATTTACTATAAATCTGACAAACCAAAATGTATTTTGAAATAGGGAAATACCGGGTCACAAATCGCCAGCGAAATAGCAAAAACACAGTAGATTTGAAACATTAAACTTTTTGCAATAGAAACTGGCAAAGATACGAAAGCACAGATAAACAAAACTTCATACAACACGATATCTATCTAATCACTATTACCTGTAGAGATCTGATTATGCAAAACTACGGCGCAGTAAACAGTTATCAAATAAATCATGAAACGAACTACTACGCTGGTAATTTTCAATTCATTCTTTTTGAAATGACATTCACGTCAGGTTTTCGTTTACTTTAGAATGTTAAAATAAAATCATGGAATTGAAAGGCCTTATACTACTTCTTGTAATTACTACTGACGCTATTGATCATTATACTGTTGTCAATATTTATAATGGATACAACGAGAAGAAAGCCAATGAAAAGGATCATATTACTACGATAATTCACGGAAACCATCCTTTTGACTTAATTGGTAACTTAACGTCAAAGTTGGATGCATATGAAACACGATTTGAAAACTTGGAGGATAAGATAGAAAATGTAACGGTAAAGTTGGACATTTGTGAAGCTAAACTGGATCAGATCTTGAGGTCAATAGACGAAAACGCGAGACCTCGGGACTGCAATGAAATCCAAAACCTCGGATACACGAGAACAGGCGTTTATACTATCTACCCTAAACCTGGTGTTAAAAGCTTTCAAGTTAGGTGTGACATGGAAACAACGACCGGTGGATGGACCGTCATACAACGTAGAGTGTCGGTGAGTGATTTCTACAAAACTTGGGATGAATACAAATCTGGCTTCGGGGATGTGAACGAAAACCACTGGCTTGGAAACCAAGCAATACACATGATTACTTCTCAAGGCAAATACAAACTACGTGTGGACTTGACCAGTATGGAAAATGAGAATGCATATGCAGAGTATGAGTCATTTTTGCTCGGAGATACACAGTCCAATTACAAGCTATCATTTGGTATTTACTCTGGGAATGCTGGAGATAGTTTAAGAAGGCATAATAACAAAGTGTTTTCAACAAAAGATAGGGATAACGATGAAGACAGTAATGCAAACTGTGCTCAGAGTTACATCGGTGCTTGGTGGTATTCAAATTGTCATGACACCAATCTAAATGGGGATTACGGCAATAAAGCATTCGGAAAAGGTCCTGTCTGGCGACATTGGAAAGGTTACAATGCTCCTCTTAAGGCAACAGAAATGAAAATAAGGCCGATGTAACGGAATGCTATTGACGACTAAAGTGAACGATTTTAGTCAAATATAACATTGTTGAAGAAATGAAACAATTTGACCTTAAGTATTATCAAATGTCACGTTGTTAATAATATTTAAAGGATCCTTATATTAAATGATTTTATGTTTCCGTTTGACATGATTTACTTAACAGGATCCATTGTTTTATTTTTGTTGGTGATTCAGCTTCTTAAACTAGCCTTTTAATACAAATAGATATGTTTAGGGTAAAAGTGTTATGATTCAGTCAAAACACATTGGCGTAAACAGGTTGTTATTATTTACCACGACAGTGTCAAATAGACATCTTTGTTTTGAAATTTAATGTGTTGAATATAATTGTAGTGAGAAGTCACAACTGAATTGTAATTGTAATTTAAAAGATTTCCTAAAGCATCCCTTAAAAAGATATATTATGAAACTTTTTTCTAAGATGATATTTAACTCTTTCAGACAGTCAATAGTTTGTTGATATTTATTAAGTCAAAGTAAAAGTAATGTAGTAAAAAAACCTGATTTCATGTAATTAGTCCCCTACTGGTTGAAAATCAGTTTCGGGGACTATAGGAATGCACTTTTCCGTCCGTCATTCCGTCCGTCCGTCCGTCCGTCCGCAATTTCGTGTCCGGTCCATAACTGTGTCATCCATGAAGGGATTTTAATATTACTTGGCACAAATGTTCCCCATAATGAGACGACGTGTCATGCGCAAAACCCGGACACCTAGCTTAAAGGTCAAAGCCACAGTTGGAGGTCAAAGGTCAACGTGGCTTATCCATGAAGGGATTTTAATATTACTTGGCACAAATGTACCTCATAATAAGACAATCTGTCATGTACAACTTTAAGACCCCTAGCTCAAAGGTCAAGGTCACACTTGGCAGTCAAATGTTTACATAGCATGAACAGGGTCTGTTTATTGTCCGGTCCATAACACTCATTTAGGGATTTTAATATCATTTGGCACAAATGTTCCCCATGATGAGACAACGTGTCATGTCAGAGCCCAGGCTGAAAGATCAAGGTCACAATTGGAGATCAAACGTCAACTGGGCTTTTTTCCTGTCCGGTCCATAACTACGCCATCTGTGAAGGGTTTTTAATATTACTTGGCATAAATGCTCCCCATGATGAAAGTGTTACGTGCAAAACCCAGACCCCTAGCTTAAAGGTCAATGTCACAATTGGAGGTCAAATGTTAATATGGTTTTTCCCTGTCCGGTCCAGAACTCTGCCATCCATGAAGGGATTTTAGTATCACTTGGCATAAATGTTCCCCATGATGAGACGACCTGCCATGCGCAACACCCAGAACCCTAGCTTAAAGGTCAAGGTCACACTTTGAGATCAAAGGTCAATGGGACTTTTTACTGTCCTGTCTATAACTTTGTCATGCAAAACAGGATTTAAATATCAGTTTGCACAATTATTTCCCTGGAGGAGACAATGTGTTGTGTGCAACACCCGGGCCCTTAGCTGCAAGGTCCATGTCACACTTGGAAGTCAAAGGCCAAAATGTCTTTTTTTCCTGTCCAGTCTGTAACTCAACAATCCTTAAAGGGATTTTAATATTACTTGGCACAAATGTTCATCACCATAAGACAGAGTGTCATGCCCAAGAACCTGGTCCGTAGGTCTAAGGTCAAGGTCACACATAGAGGCCAATGGTCAAATACAAGAATGACTTTGTTCGGAGCATTTTTACTTCATGCATGGAGGGATTTTGATGTAACTTGCCACAAATTTCACCACCGCGAGGCACCCTTGTTTTTAGAATTACGTCCCTTTGTTATTACTATAAATAGATTATATTGTAACTTATTTATTACTGTTCGTAGGGAAAAATCGAGACCAGTTTTCTGTGGAACAACATGCATGTTACATCCAATTTTTAGGAGCATTTTGACCTATCTGTACGGTAAAGTGTTTATTGTGGACTTATATTATTATTATTATTATAATTTTTTCCCTTTGTTGTTACTATAAATAACTTAATATGACACCTTTTTCTTGATAATCGGCCAAAAAATTGCCATATGAAAACAACTTTAGCTTTTTATATATATAAATTTTAATCCAAGTGTTTTGTTATAAGATATTGTATATATAGTACAATATTGTTTATATAACATTGAAAGATATCAGTTCATTATGTTATACGGCAGTAGAGAAAATTAGGTGCCTTCCAGTAGGGGACTTTGTATTGCATGGCATTACTTCATTCACTTGTTATGTATGTATTGATTAACTCTGTGATATGAAACCATTTCAAACATACTCATTTATTATAATCAAAGGATACATTATACCATACATACAACATGAATTCATATAATTTCCAAATTGCTGTCTTGTATTTCCTTTTCGACGAGACGTCTAATTTCGGCATACCTTACGGAAATTAACTATTATTTGAAACTATTTGAAATCAGTATTTATTTTCAAATTAAAGAGCATTGCACTTTTGAAAATAAGTTAGCTGCGTTACAAAAAAGCTAGTGGGCTGTTGGCATTTTTTAAAATCTCATTTATATTTTTTCTCTTAGACGCACAAATATTGTCACGTTGTAAATATGCTTGATCGTCAACCTGTAATTAAGAAATAATTTAAAGCAAAAGAGTGTTTTAACACTATTTATGCACGATGAGCGGTTACACGTCGGGCAAAATAATATCACGAGGGCGTCCGAATGTATAAATAGTGTTAAAACACGGTTTCGCTATAAATTATTTCGATTCTAATATGCCTTAATCTAAAACAATAGATAAAATATAGAAGCGCTCTTTCTTTAGAGCAACAAAAACTTTGACGTCATCGCACGTTTACGTGACGACATTCTAGCGCAAGAGTGTTTTGAACAGAGACAAACATATTAGAATGTGTATTTTCTCTCTTTGTATTGGTTATTAACGGACCAGTGCTTCCTTATGGTATACCGGAGATATATTCCAGACTGTTTAGGATTGACCCTAAACCTGGTGTTAAAGGCTTTCAAGTTAGGTGTGACATGGAAACAACGACCGGTGGATGGACCGTCATACAATGTAGGGTGTCGGCGAGTGATTTCTATAGAACTTGGGATGAATACAAATCTGGTTTCGGGGATGTGAACGAAAATTACTGGCTCGGAAACCAAGCAATACACATGATAACTTCTCAAGGCAAATACAAACTACATGTGGACTTGACCAGTAATGAAAATGAGACGGCATATGCAGAGTATAGGTCATTTTCTGTAGGGAATGCCAAATCAAATTACATGCTCGTTGTTGGCGGGTACACTGGAAATGCGGGAGATAGTTTAAATTTCCAAAATAATCAAATGTTTTCTACAAAAGATAGGGATAACGATCAGGTAAATGTTCTCAGACCTAAACTGGCGCCTAGTTGTATAAAGACAGTCATTTATCTAATCTGAATGGAGATTACGGCAATGATAATTTTGGTAAAGGTATCAGCTGGTACACCTGGAAAGGGCATTGCGTTTCACTCAAAACAACCGAAATGAAAATCCTACCTACCAACGAATAAGAGTATAAACTGACACTTCGAGATGCGTTCCTACGTTTCTCTCAAAATAACTCCATAAACGGAAATAAAATCTCAACAACATTATACCATCGCCTACTGAAGCAAAAAGAAATATCTTTATATAATTGTGATGACAAAAACACTACATATCATGTTTATCTTCTTTTTTTTCGAAACCTTCACTTATTTTCTGCTTTAAGCAAATACTGTCTATGATGTGTACTTTATTTGATATCATGTAGATTCGTTGAAATATTTACAGGGACATCTATATTGCACGTATGTTGCGTTTTGTTTTTATAATACCATCAAACATATACCATACACCAATAGCTGATTAAGGTTACGGATGTCACTTTTACTTCCTATTCTACTTTATAATTCTTTCAAGAAGATAATATACAAAATTCAGTTTAAGCCTGCAGATAAAAGTTTAAATTAAGGTAGTGGACTCGCAACGATAATCGGCAAATTACATAATTATTCTCCCTGATTGATTTCTGCATACTTCGTTTTTTTTACGGAAAACGATGTGGGTATAGAACTCTATTTACATTCGAGTGCCTATTGCCTAACAAGAATACGTAGTCACACGGGTACTGTCGGATGTTATTCTGTGTCAACTACCTTAAGGACAATGGTCTCCAGATCGCAAGGCAACAATAAAAGAACAAACAACAGGTAACAGTAAATCAATGTTATATTTCTTAAGAAAACTTTGAAAGTTAATTATTAACAAACATTATCTTATGAAAACACATGTTAAATAAATTGTTTTTACTCATTTTCACACTGAAAATCGAAAAGCGTTTGTTACTTTTGACTTGTGGTAAACTGTCTTTGCAGTGTACTTACATTTCTCCGTGGCTGGATTGGTAAAGCGAAAAGTTTTTATTGCCGCGACGGCCAGGGTTCGATTTCTGACCGGACATCTATTTTTTATTGGCATTTTTAAGAAAGTTTAGAAACAAAACCTCAGATTCTAATATTCATGATATAGTCAAACTTCAGTTTTAAAAAAAGATTATTTTCAGACAAAATCTGGAGGTCAAGGCCTTTCAGTCACAACTGATAAACGACAATTTTAAATTGCGAAAAATATATTCGTGTTAAGGTATTAGGCCCATAATAGAGTACCTCCTTTTTGAAGAGTATTCAATTCCTACCATAAACCTACTTTGACTGCAATTCAAAGGGTAGGGGGAGGTGGGGAGGGGTCAGGGGGTCAGGGGGTGAGGGGGTGGGATGGGCGTAGGTTTAAGCCCCAATGGGACCAAAATATTTTTCTTTATTTTCCTTTTTTCTAGCAAGTTTTTACTTCTTTCAAGACTTGATATTGATTTATTGTACAAAAGTGGGAAAAATCATTTGATAAGCGGTAGAGTTAGACATCTTTAAAAATATTGAGTTACATGCGGTAGTAGTTCTCTAATTTGCCTTCATTCTTTAGATTACATATTGTGGAAGAAATGTAGGTAGGTTTTACTTCTGTCCAAAGGTTATCTTTGAATGAAGTGAGCAAAATTCAAAACAGACCCGCAGGATTCGACCTTAATTTTTCAATGTTGGGGTTAGAATTCTGTCTCATTAAATCCATTTACTTCAGGCACCCTAGAAAAAATGATAGTGACAGTTGTTTTTTTTTTAGTTTTATAATTGTTTACCAATAGTTTGATGTTTCTTTCATAAAAATAATGGTATAATGAATTATCTGCAAACGTTTTAGATAAAGGCCATCATTTTGAAATTTGTCTCTACTTGAGCTTGAGGAAATACCATAAAATACACAAAATTTATAAAAACCGGCACGGTAATAGTTTTTTATAAAATTTGCAACACAGTGCGAATCACGGTCAACTGTAAGAATATGCAAAGCTAATGCCATTTTTTAAACATTACTATTAGAGGCCTTATTAAACAAAGCCATATTCAATTCTTTGGTGTAATCTTCTGTATAAGTTTGCAAATTTTATAGATGTAACCTTATATTTAGCCATCATTTTCCTTCTAAGATAAGACATTTAATAAGCTTTATTGATGTTTCCCTAATAGTCAAGAAATATCGTTTCTATGCTTGATGATCACACTTATTAATATAAACATATGTACATTGTCTGTTCTTCACACAATTGTAACAACTCTGTTATTAGAGTAGAACGGTTCGTGATGAAGCGTCAAACGGCTAAAGCTTACTGATAGAAAAAATATTATTCAGTATATTGCTTACCTATCTAATTTTATACTTCAAGTATTCGCTATAATTACACGTGGATAGCGAATGAGGTCAAATATAAAATCCATGAACAAAATAACCAATGCACGTTTTTGGCTATACATCCTTTTATAGCTTTTTACAAGCCAACGTGAGAACAGTGTGGTCTGTAACAGCTATTGGGACCATTCACTGTAACCAATTTACCTTTTTTTCAATCAACACCTTCTTTGAAAACACTGTAGTTTTGACGAAACTGGTATGGACTTCCTACAATTGACTCTTTTTGGCTGCAGCCGCCAGAGCTACCCAATGAAATAGCTGCTCAAAGACGGCTGGCCAAATTATGAAAAATAAACATAGAAATGTAAATTCGATGACCATTTATGTAGATTTTTCAAATAATTACAAAAAAGAAAGCATGGTTGCTAGTGGGTAGTCACTTTAACAAATATTTTGTAGAAATTTAAGATATCCTTTTGTCAGGAGACACCTACCCAATTTACAGTCAATTTCCCAGAATCTTTTCTATTGTTTGGCCTTTTATCAATTTGAATGTCGCCAAATAGCCTAACCGTAAGGAGGCAGACATAGCTTTGCCTAAATAGCTATTTTGAAATCTTTGAAAATTCCCATCTCCAAATCTCAAGGTCCATATTAAAAGTTATTTTGCAAACAGTTGTACTTGCATGACTATGTACTTGAGTTTCTACCAACTCATCTGAGTTATACAGCGTCACATAAAAATGATTTTGCTGAGATGCAACACCTCTCACGCACAATAGAACCGACTAAAACCACGCCATGATTTCTGCTTTTATCTCTGTCAAATTTTGACAGAACTCAACGAAAATTTGACATTTTGTTTAACAATAAGTTGAGCTAAATAAAACAAATCAGTGATTTCAAATGTACGTAAGTTATTTGATCAGTTACCCTTTCAGTAAGAAAATGATCAATAACCACCCCAACCCCCACCCCCCTCCCCCCAAAAAAAAGAAAAAAGGGCAACTTGTTGCTGGTCTCTATGCGGCAAGTAACGACAATCAACGGGATTTTACAAATTTAGCGGCCGGTATTAACCTCTTTAAGAGATGGAATACGAGCAAATCTTAACATTGTCTTCAGATATGTATCGAGAAATATGCATTTTATATTTCAAATCTTCGCTATCATTACGCATAGTTAGCGAATAAGGTCAAATATGAATCCGTAGCTAATCTTTACATTCATTATTGTATTAGAATTTAAAACACACATACACTTGAAATGTTGCACTGATTAGCACATGGAATTCACAACCTGAACTCATTGTGTAAAGCATCTGACAAAGTCTGATTTGCTGCCCTTTCCTAGAGTTTGTTGTATTATGAAAACATGCCTGAAAAGAAAGCAATTGTACTAGAATTGTAACAGACATTCAAATGATAGTTTATTCATTAGTTTCAATATATCCCGTTGTTTTAAAGCATAGATTTAAAAGAAAGGGATACATTTGCGTACACTTCATTTACTGTTGAAATAGAGTTTTATACATTTTTTCTTTTAAAGGCATCTTTCCACTGCTTCTCCAAATATGATTATCTGCAGATTGATCGCGATTATGTAAAACCATTTTCGCCACGGAAATAGAGATGTATCTGTCTGAAATTTACTTCTATCATCTTATAATTTCTTTGATCTTAGAATAGATTTTGATGGTGGACAAAAATAGGTGCTTTGACTCTACTAGTGTTGCTTTCTATATTTCTTCCGGGGAAAACAAAACTAATTTCTAATTGTTACACTTATGTCAACCAGGTTTATAGTCTAAATTGTCATGATTATAAGCATTTCAGTCAAAGGCGTTGATAATGCCGATAAGTGAGAGATGTCGAGTAAACACGAAGACTAGCCCTACAATTTTGTTCCACAACTTTGTACGAGTTATTTGCAATTTAGTAAATCTGTTATTACTAAAAAATTGTCCACTAGCAACTGTATTTATTGAGAATGGCTTGACTTTATACAATACAACATTTAAGGTTATTTAATAACCATAGTAACACGCTAGTATCCCCGCGGGCGTTTTTAAGTTTTAAATGTAAGGTCATCTATTTCTGCATATAAAACTAAACACATTCCAGCAATGGAAAGCAACTCAACCCCGTAAATAAATTTAATATTTAACGTCATTCGTTCTTTCGAGTCTCAAAAAAAGCATTAACAACGTTTTGTAAACGGCTGTCATACGTTATATTATGTAACACTGACGTCACAAGAACACCAGAACACAAGTGATCCAATTTCTTTATTAATAAAGGAAATTGCATAAAAACTGGCAGTCTGTTATTTTTTTTTTTTTTTTTTTTTTTTTGAAGAATGATCTATGAAAATTTTAACACTTTTGTAATAAATTAAACCTTTCTTAAATTATATAACTGTTAATTCAGCGAGGGAGGAATTGGACACCAAAAAATAATTAATTTCTACGTAACAAAGCGTGCGAAATCGCAAAGCTTGCATTAACAAATACCAGTTGTTTTTAAATATTGAAGTCAATAGCTCTCATCCAGTTTCTTTCGAATTGTCCGACCTTCCTGATATTACGCAATATGATCAACTTGATCAATTATGTCATTCTTGTAGAAAACCCGCATGTTGATTAGCGCGATAAGATCAATGTTGATAAATAAAAGATAACGATAGTAAACAGGAAAGGTCTATGTATCATGTGTTCGACGTGTAACAACACTTTGCCAACGTTTAATTTGAGTTGACGCCATTAAATCAATCATTTGCAAAGTAAAAAGCAATTCAATCTTTGATAATTGAAAATTCTGGTTACTTAATTTTTTATTCAACGGTTACAGTACTTGCACGGATATTCGATTTTTGTAAACGACGGCCGAATATATGTAAATCTGAATAAAGCTAATCCGAATACGGCTTTTATGAGCGGTAGTCACGCTATACGAAGCGCAAAAAATATCAACCTAATACTCTTATTCATTTTAATGTGTGATCAATATTAACATAACACAACTCTTCCAGGAACACATCCTTTCAGCTCTATAGATAAACTGTTTTTAAATTACTTCAGTACGTACAGTGCTAAAAATCCTTGATTATGTAACAATATTTGCAAAGAGTTTCTTTCGGCCTTTCAGCTTCATTTCGATGCATTGAATTCAATATAAAAAAGCGAAGACTTTTCTAAACTTATCTGAATTATAAGATGAAAACTGCAAAAAAAAATATTAAAGACAACAAATTAGTCAGGCGTTTGGTTAAGCTTTATTATCATGGTTGCATGGTAGTTCATTTTTAACTAATGACATATCTATTTACATTGTTAAATGCGTTCACAACGTTTTGCACATATTGTCAACACCGTTCTTTGTGAATATTCATGTCAAGGGGAGTAAAGACCATTGCAATTCAAGATCATGTTCATATATCACACCGTACCTGTAATTATATAAATCATTTGTACATGTACATACTCACATCTCTATAACGCGATCATACTGAACGTTTGACAGTCTGTATATTGTGACTCAAAATGTACCATGTTCATTTCTAGCGCAATACAAATACAAGTGATGAAGAAGTATAGAATGGCATTAAAATATTTACGTATGCTAATACATATTATAAGACATATCGCAATCTCAGCGCAAAAAGTGGATAATAGACAGTCGGCTAAGTAGGAAAAGAGGCCTGGTTAACAAATCCGTAGGCATTTTTAGTACAATATGGTATCATACCTCAAAACGTTAGTTCTTGTTTCTTCTATTCAACCAGGGTAGATACAAGGCTTTCCGTTTTTAATTTTTTGTGAGGCCCCAAAAGGGGACAATTCGTTTTTTCTCCATTTTAAGGGAAATCAAAGAAAATTTTCATTTTATCATTATTTGATGAAATGTGTAGTATCTGGTTTACCTTCCCCTCCATCAATATTTAGCATAATTTAATATGTACTTGTTGGATGTTTGAAGCAACACGTCTGAAATATTTTTCCGTTACAGCTTCTTTCTGTTGTGGGCCTACTATGTAATGCGTGGCTCTGGGTCTGTGTTTTGGTGCTCTGTGCTTCCGGGAAATCTACCCTTACCTATTATTTTTTGCAATATGAATAAACATGTTCATCATACTTATTATTTGAAAATTGAGGCCCCTACAGGGGTTTTAAAAAAATATTTTTGAAATTTTAGGTGACGCATAATTTATATGTATATAGTTGTTCATGCTATTTTTTAAATCTCCACGATAGTAAGGTTGGGTATTTAAGGTTCAGGTGAGTAACAGGTATTCTACTACACAAAATAATAAAAAGGAATCACTATGGGGACATGTTTATTGTAGAATAATTGAGAAGAAAGTCTTAAAGTTTGTCGAAAAATTTTGGTAAATTGCCCTTTTTCCTTTATATGTTGTAAACCATAAAATGAACCAGAATATTTTCTCCAGCAATTTAATATTTGTTCTTTGGTAGTAATTTTTACTAAAGAAAAACAGTTTTGAAGCTCCAAATGGGTTTAAATTATTTACATTTCATGATCATTTAGATTAACAAGTAGTTTTTAGTTCACAGAATCATTGCCGAAATATGTTTAGTATATAACGATTTATGATTCATCATTTTATATGTATTGGAGTATTCACATCTCAGTGGAATATGCCATAGTATGAATATTGTTCCAAGACCAGATTTATCTTAAATGTGTGCCCTCTTAATAAAGCAGGTCTATATTCATGAGCAATATCACCTATACCGGTTCTTTATTCATCTGTTTTTTTTTTAGTGAAACTCTTGCAACATTTCATTGGAGTATACCCCAGGCAGCAATAAAACCACTTAATTCAGCTAGTCAGATCATTTTAACCAATTTGTTATCAGGGGAGTGGTTGTCATGTAGCCTATTTAAGTTAACGCTGCTCAACCTGGAGGTCAGCGTTTTATGTACCACTGACTTTTAAACCGCATCTCACATGACACCAGTACTGGGGTGTGTCCACTTCAGTAAATGTCACAATGACACCGCATAGCTGATAATTACATTTTATTATTGTAAGTATTTCATTAGCTGAAAAGGATCACTAATGTTCATGTGAACACGTAGCGCCTATTTTCCCAACCAGCTACGTTTTTGGTAGGTGGAGTTTATGAAATAGCCACAAATGGGGCTAGAAATTTCTAATATTTTCAAAAATTATGAAAGAAGCATTATGCTTCATTTTGAAGCAACAGATTGTAAATATCTGCCCATCTTTGTCCCCATTTACTCACTTCTATTCATGCTATAGGAAAAAGAATATCAGGTACCTGTAAATTTGATTATCCAACAATAAAACCGGAAAATATTATATTAACATACAAATGAAATTTTAGGCTCATTTATTAAGATATTGCCATGATAGTGGCCATGACTGAAAAATTATTGGCAGAGAAATATAGAATGTACGAAATGTTCTGACATATATATATATACACACCAAATGATTTGCCCCGGCAACGGATGCAAAAACTATATCATGCTAGAAAATGCCATTACTCGCTTAAATTACAAAATCAAAGATGGTCCAGTAAGACCTTGAGAATGACTTGGTATCTGTGAAACATCATACTATGTAATAAAAATATTCCGTGAAATTACATATTAAAGATGGTCAAATTTAGTTATGAAATTAACTGCGTATCAAAGTCAAATTATGTTAGAATTAGAAATATGAATATTCAGCTCCGGCAACGGTCGCTGATATTGGGTAGTGTCCACTTTGGTTTAGCTCCGGCAATGGACGCTGAAATACGTCATTTTTTGTCTTGTCCATAGTTTGGAACAGTCCAGACGATGATGTTGTGTAATTTGACCATCTAGTTCAGCCATGACGGAATGGTAAAACTGAAAGCAGAAGAAAAGAAAACAGGAAAGAAAAAGGGGTCGGGGAAGTGGTGGGGTTTGGTTTTGTATAAAGTAAATAATTATTGAACGTACAATGTAAGAAATCTAGATAATAAATCGATTTACTTATACAGTTAATGAATTGTCTCCCTTGAAAACTCTTTTACACAAAAAGAAATCTAAGGAGGCCCTAATGAAATATTTGGTTCCGGTGATGTGTTGGATACAATATTTATCCTTAAACGAATAAATAACGTATTGTTTTAAAGAAAGAAAATAGTTTTGATTGGACAATTGTGATAATAGAATAAGTATATACATTCCGTTATTCGTTATTAACGAATTTTTATGTAAAAATGACAGCATGAAACGATTTCCCTGGCTCCCAAGTGTTGATCAGGGCTAAATTTCAACCTGAGGAACCTCCTTGTAGTTTCAGCTCAACATTTGAAAAAAAAACGTTAATGGTCATTTTTTCATTTCTAAGCTTACTTTGCTCTAGAAGCCTATTTTGCTCTGGTTTAAAGAACTGAGTACATGTATTTATAGTTGTTAGGCTTGCTTTGTATCTAAATTTACAGAAACATTTTGTATTGTACATACTTTGTCTCGACTTTATTTGCACTGTTATGCAACTCTGAAAAAATGGAAGGATAAGAAGGAAGGTTAACTAAAATTTTACATTTTTAATTCCCAAGTGATGTTTTTGCAACTAACTATTCCATTTTGTTCCTTTGTGTGTCCATGTCTTCTCGTTGTCGATATATTTTACTTTGTTTATGTATATTAAGTGTAATGTTCATCATGTACACATTCGTACAGTCACTGCACTGATATGGGGTTTTTGTTTGAGGGGTGGAGGTGGGGTTCTTTCTTCGAACGTAGCTTTTCTTAATGAATATTCGTCCTTGAGGTTTTTATGTCTAGCCTCATGCTCTGAAAATACTCTCAGAAAGTAAAAATGCAACATCCATTCTTTAGGACAATCTAGCATGACATTCGTTACATGAGCATATGTCGCCTGTGTTGTAATTCATTTAACTGCCACCTAAGAAACTCGTATTAATTACATTTCGATATACAGAAATTCGATCATCAGTAAGGAATACCAAATATCCGTAAAAGTCTTGATAATGTTAAATGATTAATACATTGACCAAGATTTTAAGTTTGATAAATTTTGACGTTTTTTACGTTGCAAAACACTTTTGTGTGTGATGCTGACGCGATTACAAACATTTACGTGTTATGTCATACGAAGTTTTCTATACTGCAGTATACATCTGGTGACTCCACCATTTCATAACTTCTGAATGTCATTTGGTCTTGTGGCGTACCACTGCTTCAACAAAATATTTTTGAAAAACGCCCGTTCTGGCAGTGGATAAAAGCCGATAACGATCTGTATAAAGACAGTCCGCTCGACTATTCAACAACTTCTAAGTTTAACAAAGACCATGACTGGGCAAGACTTACAAAACCGTGTTTCAGACTATTACAATTTAATATAGATTAAATTTTAATTCTGGTATTGTTAGCAGCTTGCATTCAAGACTTCAAGCACATTTTCAAATAAAAGGCATATGTTTTAATAAATTTAAGCAAGAGTTCTTTAAATTGCTTATATAAGTGGACATTTCGTGTGAATTCAGTCGTAACTGAGACCCAGCTAGACTGGCATCAGTCGTTAGTGTCTTTTAACAGCAAATCTCTCTGCCGTAAAATCCTTTTTAACATAAAAACATAAACATCATTTTTCATCTTGGTTATTGCCTGTGGCTGATGACCAGAAGCACTATGTAAAGTTTTAATAAAATACCTGTAGTTACTGAAATACAGCTTGTTATTTAGGTACACGCTAAACTTTCACCAAATTTTCTAAGTTGGAAAAGGACCATAATTTGTATTAAATTCAGATAAGATTTATCTATCTTTTTTATTTCAATAGGTTAGATGACACAAAAGCCTTATGTAAAGTTTTAATCCAACCCATACATTGGGTGCTAAGATATGAACTTACTTGCACAATGTATCCAAAGTTAGGATGTCAACAAAGGCGACACCAACACCAGAGTGAACAGAATAGCTCTCACTATTCTTCGAATGCACTGGAATTTTGAAAAGTTGGGCAATTTTATATGTGTATCAATTTACATCAAATATTTGCTCACACATTTTTGCAAAAATGAAATATTTACCAAAAAGTGATTTTGCGTTTTTACTTTTTTAATCGTATATATCGGTTCAGTTTTCCATATTTGGGCAATTTGACTATATTTGTCTCAAAAGTAAGTATCATTAAACTGTTATTGTACACACTCTTATTGTAGTAACAATAAAATGATAATAAGGAAAATGAAATGCAGTAAAATGACATGTATGTGTAATATGTTGGCTCTGCTCTTCCTTGAAATTCACAGGGTTACTTATTCTATGATATTTCTCACACTTGTATCAATGCGTTTGCGAAAGTCTCGGTTTAAATGTTCTCAGACCTCAATAGAAAGTGATGCTGCAATAGTAAAAACATTACTTTACACAGTAAGTTTAAGCACAGTTAATGTTTTATTATAAAACTGCTTGAGTATATCCACTTTATTGAATGTTACATTGATCGCAAAAATGATATGCCGCATGTCCAGTTAAAAATACTCATTTTGAGTGTTACTCCCTTTGGGGCCTCATGAATTATATATGAAAATTTAAAGAAAATGGAATGAGTCTTAGTTTTCTATGTGCACTGGATATTATAGAAGATAAACATTCATTTCTTAATTATATGTTAATACGAATGTAACGTAAATTTTAACTTAGGGGATACGTCAGATCATCATGTACTTGTCGTCTGATGGTGAATCCCCTAATCTAGGACCTCTAAGTCTTTACTTTTACTTGAAAATTACATTTATACCTTAAATTTAGTTATATAGTTTAATTTTTGCACTCTATTATATATTTAAGTCAGATTTAATTTAATCTGTAATTGAAACAACATTTTACTTTCATTATTATTTTTATCACGTGCCCCCTTTTAGGGGTCTCACGAAAACTTGAATATGGATATTTGAGCCTGGTATCCATCCTGACTGAATTTCATTTACCTCAACGAACATTTTGATGTATGATACAATATTGTACTAACAATGCCTACGGATTTTTTATTCGGGGCTTTCGCCAACTTTCTATAAATACTTCTTCTTGTCAATGCAGGTATCATCTGCTAGCACTGACATGACAATACATCGTTCCCGTTTAACCCTTAACTTTCACTTTGGACAGTACCATTAACTGTTAAAAGGGGTGCTTACCAAAAAGATACTGACTGAATGGCAAACATTGCAGATCTTAATCAGACCTTGTACGGGTGTACATAAACATAAGGTATATTGTTCTTTAAATATAAATTATTCATTCCAAAGCCCGACATTATCATGAATTGATTAACACATAAAATGTCACTCTCTAGATCCACAGTTACAAAGAATAATTTATCTTTCATAATTTAATTGACCCATAGTTCAGAGATAGTCTTTCAAAAATGAAATAATTTTAATAATAATACTTTAGAATCGTAACTGCTAAAATAGAGAGACACGCATGATCTAAAGCTCTGTCCCGAAGCTAAGGCGCTCTGCAGCTAAAGTGCTGCCTAGCTAAGGTGTTCCCCAGTCTGTCGAAGAGACCTGGGTTATATATCAAAGCTGTGAAGTATGATATGTCAACTGCTGACAATTTCTCATTACATTTTAGTGGAACTAGTATATAATATATTTTAATAAGGTATATTTAAGGAAAACTATCCAGTTACAATAAATATCAGCACGCCGGATCGATACAACAGTGACATTTCTCATACTTTATCTAAAGTTGCTGACCCCTAAGTGTAAGTCCGCCTATCATTTCAAATTTAGAAAATAGATTAAATTAACCGAAACTTTTCCAAATAATTATCATAATGATACAGTGAAAGTATTATAAGGTCTTCGTATACTTTCACGAAAATACCAAGAGATGCTGCAAGCGTTGCCAATGATTTTATTCGGCTGGTACATGCCTGTTCAAATTCAAATTTTACTTGAACTGAAAAGTGCATTTCTTTATTTATATTTGTTATTGTTAGCCGGGTCGGGAACTCGAAATGAAAACATTTCAGATGTGCATGATATATATTTTTATACACCCGTATTTGAAAAACGGGAGGTGTTATTTGACGGCGCGTGCGTGCGTCCGTCTGTCCGTCCGTCATAATTCGTGTCCGGAGTACAACTTTATTATTGACTTCAAACGTAGCATATAGGTAGATCGCGATGTGCAGAGTGCCTGAACCGGATCTGTACGTCAAAAAATACAAAGACCTTGGTCTCAAGGTCACAAATTGGGATATAAGGTCAAAACTGTCCGTCATATTTTGTGTCTCGAGCATAACTAAATAACCTTACATAGTTTCAAACTTAACATGTAAGTAGGTGGTGATGATGAGACGATGTCTGAGTACATGAACCGGGTCTGTAGGTTTAAGGTCAAGGTCACCAATTGGGATCAACTCTCAAATCTGTTCTTATTTCGTGTCCAGAGCATAACTTATTAATCATTCTAGGCATTGACTTCAAACATGGTAGTGATGAGACAATGTGCAGAGAACATGAAACTGGTCTGTAGGTTTAAGGTCAAAGTCACAACAAGGTGAATTTTCATATTTATGTCCAGAGCATAACCATCTCCAGAAATGAGACCGTGTTTTGAAGAGTATTGTCCCTTGATTATTAGGCCAAATTCTTTAAATTTGATTGTTTCCCTTTATACCATATTAATTTTTTGTTAATCTCTTATCTTGATAATCCTGACTTTACACTGTTTTTTGTTAATTAGGGGTATTGTAACGACATGGAATGAAACTTTTTACACAAGCGGAGTTCATACCTTGCACGAGGCTATTTGCATTGTACATAACATTTTAATTTCTTCAAATCGGTGATTTTTGAATGATAATCGGGTTTTTGTTTCAAAATTGAGAGTCGGTTATTCCCATTTCTCAGCATAACTTTTAGATATGTATTTAATCTTTTGATTATATCTTTTAAGGGCAAAAATATATGTGAATCATCAATTTAAAGTGAATAGATAAAAAAATTCAATGATGTAATTTAAAATAACACTTTTTATTTAATTTGACAAAGACGGAATTAGATCGACGTGCATGTCTATTATCTGATATACAGAACATTGAAATTTCTTCAAATTGGTGATTTTGAATGATAATTTGGTATTTGTTTCAAAATTGTCGGGAAGCATTTTCCCATTACTCAGCGTAAGTTTTTAAATATGTATTTAATTAATTTTTTGGAGGGCAAAATATATGTGTATTTCGGGTCTCCTTGAAACAAGTGTCCTTCCAATTAAATTTTTTTTAAGCATTATTGATCCATGGCCTATAAATGCAGTTTACTTTACAATAATGTGAATTTGGTATTTGTACGGTAATATAAATTATCAAAATTTACAACTTCATATCCATCATTTATATTTTAACTTAAAAGTGTTTAGACAAGAGCCGTAGTAATTGTCCTTAGCCACGGGGCATGTCAGACAAGCAGACACTAATCCAATTAGTTACCATAAATATACAGTGCGGTTAACTTATTGTTAAACGTGTTATTTGATTTTAATCTCGTATAATGACAATGTGAAAGCGATGCCTGATTAGAGTTTATTATGTACAGATATGCAATAATTACAATAATTGCTGCCGAATAATATGTTTCATATTTGCCCATTACTTTTAAGTGAAGTATGTGAAAAAGAGGGAACTCGAAAAAAAGAGTAAACTGCAAATGTATGTTTTAATATGAATATTACTTTCATTTAACTATGAACATGTAGTTCTATATGTTAATTAACTTTACGTTAATGTTTTGTTTTAATGCAATAAGTAATTCTAGTAGTGAAAATTAGTATTAAATGAATTAAAAAAAAATGAAATATTTTTTATTTAAACATGTAATTTGAAATAACATTTTTTTTTAAATTTAATCTGACAAAGGCGGAACTAGATCGACATACATGTTTATCTAATTCAGAGACTTGTACCAGTTTATCCGGTGTCATCAGTACACGTGTACTAAGACGGGCAAAAATCTCCAAATTAGTAAAATCAGTGATATTCAAACGTTTGGGGAAGCAAGAAGACATAAAAGTAACTTAAAAATAAACTCATTGAAAGAAAGATTAACTTTTCTATAACTTAATAAATGTTGTGAGATGAGTATAAATATGAGAATATTTCATTTAAAAAGACCATGTAAAGCTTAAAATCTGTCATTTCCTACAGAAATCAATGGGACTCGGGATCAAAATTAGTTACTTATTTCATACGCTTAGGGAAGCAAGAAGATCATAATTTATTTTATCAAAAAATATATTGAAAGAAAATGTAAATATTGCAGATTACTTCAATAACTTAATAAATATTGTCAGATAATGCTTTTGATGTCATTTGATGTGTTAAAGATTTTCCCCTTCTATATTTCAATAGGCGTAAATGGATCGATAATGGCTAATCGATACACTCGATAAGCTGTTTTCAAGGGAGACAATTTCGCCAATAAGCCAGCAAATTGGCTTAGAGTTCTGGGTATGTTAAACAAATATATTAAAGGTACTGACTTGAAACTTGGAATATAGGCAGATGTTGATGAGACGATGTGCAGACTTCAACAATCTACATTACAACCCCACCATATCCCATTACATGTAACCCACCCACCCATCCCCCAAAAATAAGTTAAAAATAAATAGTTTCTTTTCCTTAAATATCCTGTAACAACCCCCCCCCCCCCCGCACACACACACACCCTGCTCCCCCACTCCCTCTGACACCTCCCACAATTTTTTTTATATTTTGCTTTTTTTTTTAATTTTGCTTCCGTCCTCCTCTGATATAACCTTTATGGGCGTATATGATTGGTGCAATGTTAACATTGCGAATTATGTTAGTTTCAAGCTTAAATATTTAGTCTATAAAAACTACAAGACTGTGTATATATTTCACTATTTTAAAACTGCATTTGGGTTAGTCAGATATATATATACTATAAATCTGACTAACTCAAATGTATTTTTGAAATAGTGAAATACCTGATCAAAACTCGCCAACGAAATAGCACAAAAACAGGAAGATTAAAACTTTAAGCTTTTTGCAATAGAAATTGGCAAAGATACGAAAGCACAGATAAACAAACCTTCAAACAACACGATATCTATCTAATCACCTTTACCTGTAGAGCTCCGATTATTATGCAAAACTACTGCGCGGTAAACAATTATCAAATAAATCATGAAACGAACTACTACGTTGTTAATTTTCAGTTCATTCGTTTTGAAACGACATTCACGTCAGTTTTCGTTTACTTTACAATTTTGAAATAAAATCATGGAATTGAAAGGCCTTATACTAGTTCTTGTAATTCTATGTGTTACTACTGACGCTATTGATCATTATACTGTTGTCAATATTCATAACGGATACAGCGAGAAGAAAGCCAATAAAACGGATCATATTACTACGATAATTCATCCTTTTGACTTAATTCATAACTTAACGTCAAAGTTAGATGCATATGAAACACGATTTGAAAACTTGGAGGATAAGATAGAAAATGTAACTGTAAAGTTGGACATCTGTGAAGGTAAACTGGATCAGATCTTGAGGTCAATAGACGGAAACGCGAGACCTCGGGACTGCAATGAAGTCCAAAACCTCGGATAGACGAGAACTGGCGTTTATACTATTTACCCCAAACCTGGTGTTAAAGGCTTTAAAGTTAGGTGTGACAACGACCGGTGGATGGACCGTCATACAACGCAGAGTGTCGGCGAGTGATTTCTACAAAACTTGGGATGAATACAAATCTGGCTTCGGTGATGTGAGCGAAAACTACTGGCTCGGAAACCAAGCAATACACATGATTTCTTCTCAAGGTAAATACAAGTTACGTGTAGACTTGACCATTATGGAAAACGAGACGGCATATGCAGAATACGAGTCGTTTTTGCTCGGAGATGCACAGTCCAATTACAGGGTATCATTTGGCAGCTACACTGGGAATGCTGGAGACAGTTTAAGAAGGCACAACAACAAAATGTTTACAACAAAAGATAGGAAAAATGACCAAGACGGAAGTCGAAACTGTGCGCAGATCTACATCGGCGCTTGGTGGTATACACAATGTCATGACGCTAATCTGAACGGGGATTACGGCAATAAAGCATTCGGAAAAGGGCCTGTTTGGGAACATTGGAAAGGTGACTATGCTCCTCTTAAGGCAACAGAAATGAAAATAAGACCGATGTAACGGAATGATATGGACGACTTAAGTGAACGATTTTAGTCAAATGCAACATTTTTAAAGAAACGAAACAATTTGACCTTTGTCAGTTTTTTTTTTTTCAAATGTCACGTTATTAATAATAATGTAAAGGATCAATATATTAAATGGTATTTTGTTTCAGTTTGAAATGATGTATTTGACAGGATCCATTGTTTTATTTTTGTTAGTGTTTCAGCTTCTCAAACTAGCTCTGTATTCTAAAAGATATGTGTAGGTTAAAAATGGTTCGTTTCAGTCAAAATAATTTGACAGTAAACGCGTTGCTATTATTTTCTTTAACGGTAGTGTCTAAAAGAAATCTTTGTTTTGAAATTGAATTTGTTTTTGAATTCCTATATAACTGTACTTATTTCGACTCGTATTTCCTGTAAATTAAGTCACAACCGAGTTTTAATTTTATCAAATATTGCAAGATTTTATCAAGTATCGCTTAATCTTATAACTTACATCTAGGATGAATGTGTTATTTCATCAGATAATTTGAACTGCAACAAAGAAATGCGAAAAAGCTTTGAATATATATACTAAACATTTTTTCCTAAGATGTTATTTAACTTTTATTAAAGTAAATAGTTCATTGATTTTTATTTAATCAAAGTAAAAAGTAATATATTAAAATTAGAAAATTTTGTTGTGATATAAAACCATTTCAAACATACTCATTTATTATAATCAAAGGATACATTACACTATACCTATTCATATAATTTCCAAATTGCCGTCTTGTATTTCCTTTTCGACGAGACGTATAACTTCGGCATACCTTACGGAAATTAACTATTATTTGAAACTATTTGAAACCAGTAATTTTTGTTCAAATTAAAGAGCAATGCACTTTTTAAAATAAGTTAGTTGCGTTACAAAAAAGCTGGTGAGCTGAGCTGATTTCATTTTGAAACATTTCATTTATATTATTTTCTCCTAGACGCACAAATATTGTCACGTTGTAAATGTGCTTGATCATCAACCTATTATAAAAATACTGTAATGTGTATTTTCTCTCTTTGTATTGATTATTTACGGACCGGTGCTTCCCTGTGGTATACCGGAGATATATTCCAGATTGTTTAGGATTTACCCAAACTTTCGGAACAGTTTACATGATTTGATGCATCTGTCATCTAACTCTTATTCGTTCTATCCTCTATTCACATTAGATTATGTTTGTTCTCATGACCAAAATAACACGTCCTTAGTTAAGCGAATGAGTGAATATTATATTATTGTATGGAATTTGAATATCATATTTGTTTCCGATAGATTAATGTAATTGTACATATTATCGCAAGATTATTCATGGATAACATTCTTATGTTGTATATATTCTGTTACTGTGTCTAAATATGATGTATTTATTATATACTATCTAATGAAACATTGAGAAATATTGATGAAACATAATGCATAATTTCATTGTTGTTTACCGTCTACGTTTCCACTGTTTTCTCCGAACAATCTTGGGAGGTTTTGCTAGTGATTTTGCTATCACTTAAAGAGAAAAATGTATATATGAATAGTGAAGTAAACTATTTTTCTGCAGGAAAAAATCTCTGTATGAAATTTACAATGACAGCAATCCACCAGTTGATACACGAATTTAACCTCCTCGAAGAGATACTATCCGCTAGTAAAATATAATACAGGAGAAAAAAACTAACAATATTTCGAAAATATTGGGAACTGCGAGTCGTGCACAGCTCGAACAGCTTAATGTTCAGGTTTTATATCTTTGTTGTTGCAGTAATAGTAACGTTTATCCATTTATTTGGAAAATAAGACTACATTCTGGTTGTAAATAAAACGTATTGTTGCAAAATTAAAAATCATATTCATAAAAAAGTAGTAGAAGAAAAAGTATCTATTTAAATGCGCTCATTTAGGCATAAACGGTGTGTTTTGGTGACAGGTATAGCTAAAATGAGTGAGTGATGATACATTTGCTTTATTGAACGTGTACAACACAACTAAAAATAATGAGAGCGGGAATATGTACTATAACAACAATGAGGCTCATCTGTGGTGTCCTAACAGCAAGGTCATTTGTGAACACATAAGAGCCTATCCTCAAATAACCTCAAATAATTCCATATAGTTATGTAGTTGTCGAATAATACTGTACATTGTACTAAAATACCGGTTTATAAACTTAAAATGTCAAAGGAGCAAATTATGTTAGGGAAGGTGGAAGACTGAGAAATGGAAATATAAATGGACTGGGAGGGAAGGGGAGCCTTTAGATATGGTTGTTTTCCGACAAATTGAATATGTCATTTTACAGCTAAGTTAGAAAGTACATAATTGTTTCATTTAGTAACATTGAACCTTTGACTTACTCTTACGCTTTTATTAATGAAACGTTTTATCGTTTCTACTGAATATTTTATTTTGTAAAATAAGTTAAGTACAAAGTTGCTGACATATAAACTGCTGGAAAGTATCCCGATCATTTACAAAAAAATTAAACGGACTACAGTGTATGCGACCATAACAGTTATTCTGTTGCTATACATGAATGCTTAAAGAACTCAACCTCGGCTCCTATCCACTGTTGAAGTATTTATAAATACTACCACAGTTACAAAGTACTGGAACCTCCCTTCACAAGAAAAAAGATGCAAGGTCTTTGATATGTCAGCAAGTATTGCATGTTTTAAATTATTTGAAAAATTCTAAACTAGTACACGAAACATGATTTATTTCATGTACATTTGTAATGATTTACTAAGTAGACTAGTAACTAAATCGTGCATCTGTTATTTATGCACCAAGTTATAATGTATTTTGTACGTGAACTCCGTGTATGTCAAGTCTAGCTTTCTACGCGGTAAGGTATAAAAGGACTGTCGAATGCATCAGATGTCAGATCATCGCTGTCGTCCTTGAAGCCGCCCGCTATAATAAAGTTCTACGCCGCAATACTCTTGTTGATGGTAGTGTTTGTTGCTAACAGTAACGGTAAGTAACATTCTTTCTGTTGTACTTACATTGATTGCGATACGTATGGAAAATACGATTTAATATTCTGTTTATTTTTTATCAATTAGCAATAGAGACACATACACACGTCAAAATGAAAAACTTCGCTTTGATTTTTCATGGATATGGTGAAACAAATACAAGATTTATTTATAGTTTTTTACACCGTCACAAAATAGAAACAGAAATATGTAATTTCGTCGACTGAAATTTAGCCAGAATAATCTTAATTCGACAAAGTGTCGTGTGAAAATCGTGTGTTTATGATTTTGACCATCATACCATAGTAAGTGTGTTTTGATTAGTGATACAAAAATGTAGAATTCGAAAAAAAGAAATTAGTATATAATATTTTATAGCATTTTGCAGTGATTGTCCTATGCTGTGATTCATTCTAGCTGACTAAACAACTGCGCATGCACGTCCTCAAATTTAAAATTGAATTCATCATTTGCCATCACCCCTTTGATTGGTTCTCTCTTATGATTTAAAAACAGTATTTCGAAAAGAATGACATACTGACGGTATGCACAGACATTAAGCTTACATGATATATTATCTTATGGAATTGTATTACTATATATCATTGTTTCCTATGTAATTTCTAATTACTTTGAGTGACTAAGATTGGGTAATTTTTGCGTAGGCTATATTTAGCGATTTCTTGTCTTTTTGCGATTTTTGGTTTTAAGAATTCGCGGGACTAAGTGTTTTTGTTCCTACCATTATCACGCTGGACACGACTGATTCTGCTTTTGCGACCACATCAAGTCTGATCAAGATCTGCACTGTTTGCAATTCAGTACGTATCGTTTTGGTAAGCATCCCTATTAGCAGTTAATGGTACTTTCCCAACTGAAAGATAGACAAGTCCGTTATAGAAATTTAGCAGGGTTTATAAATTGCATTATTCGCAAGTATTTAGAGAAATAACAACAAATATGTAATATGCAAGAAACAGAAAAAGACATAAAGTATAAGATAAAATTGTTCAAAAAAAATCAGCTGTTCAAAAAGATAATACAAGACATCATAAATGAATTGTTTTTTTTTTTATACAAAATATAAAGGATATCCAACAAGTATAGTTTCAGTATTGAAATATTGAACTCATGAAGCGAATCTCTGGTGAGCATTACTTTACAAGTTAATTAAATAGAGGCCTTCTGGAATTTATGACGTAAATTTCAAACGGAAAACACTGATAGGCGGAACGTTAAGTATGGATAAGATGATTCCTGTAAACCGCGGCACGGGTTATATGAATGGTCTTACCAATGTCCAATGAAACGCCCGTTACAAACCTGTAACATCCGTTACGTAAATGATACTGATGTTGATAAAACAAGTGGAAATATGACAATTAACAGTCATTCTTGTAAATTTTAGGCTAGAAGTATAATCTTGCTAGCTTTATTTACACAGAGTATTTCAAAACAATGCATACATTATCATCAAATTAAAGGATTCCTTATACATACATTTAAAAATATAAACCTAGATAGGAATAATTAAGTTAGTACGTAAAAAATTGAATACAACCTTAACTTCAGATTGCCAAACAAAGAGATAACCTGCAGGACATTGATTACTAATGAGAAACAAACAAGAAAAAATATGCTTAGACACGATATTATCCAAGTAAAAGACATATTTAGATTTCATTTAGAACCAAATGATTTTTTTGAAATAAAAGACAAATTTTTGTTTTATTTTGTTGCCTCTATATATTTTTGTTTTCCATTTTATGAACTCATAAAATAAAGCTGAAGACTGGTGCAAAAAGAGACCACTTCTGATGACCCGTAGACTCGTCAACCTGCCAGTTATGCAATGCTGCCTATAGCAAAATTTGTTAAACTGAACAAACAATAATAACTATTTATAAACAAATATTATAGTTGTCAGTGCAGTATATAATATATGCTTTTCTACAGAAACGAGAAAAGGATGCTAAAATGTAAAATAAGCGGCATCGTTCCTGTCATATCTATTTTATTGATAATTTATTCTTTAAGCCTTCTGGAAGAAAAGGTGCAAGAAATGTAAGTGGGGATATGGTGGCGGATACGGCGGAGGATACGGTGGAGGTTATGGAGGAGGGTACGGCGGAGGTTATGGAGGAGGCTACGGTGGAGGATATGGAGGAGGCTACGGTGGAGGCTATGGCGGAGGGTACGGTGGAGGCTATGGAGGAGGGTACGGTGGAGGTTATGGAGGAGGCTACGGTGGAGGTTATGGCGGTTATGGCGGCGGGTTCGGTGGCCATGGCTGGAAAAAATACTAAAAGATCTGTTGATTTATGCAAAAGACATTTTTGCAGCGTATTCATACCAATGGACGACTTCTCTTCTCCCGATATACTTCTATTGCTTAACTAATTGTTATTTAAAATAAACATATCTAAGCATAAAATATGTGTTTTTACTTTATTCTTCCGGCATTTATAATTTATGTTTCACGTACGAAAACAGACGTTTGTAAAACTAATTGACCTGGCAGCCGTTCAGTCCAATCTAAAACAACATCTTGTGCGTTTACGTGTTAATCCATTAATGATACCAAATTTCTCAAGTAATTATCCGGAAATAACTGCACCAACAGACCCTAGTCCCTATCCAAACCAACTCATCATTCAAATTTTACTCTAGGCAAAAATAAATCAAGACTTGCTTTAAGTCCCGTGCCGGTATGAATGCCCTCCGTCCATCCGTCTGTCCTTCCTGTATTTTAATTGCATTGGAGGATGTTTTTATTAATTCACAGAAATGTTCCCCATGATTAAACTGTACTCACATGGCCCATGGTTGTCGGTCAACGGCCAAGGTCACTATTGAAGGTCAATTTAAATTGATTTTTTTATGTGCTTTGATGGATTATCTAAGTACTTCACACAAATTTTCCCCGTGATGAGACAATATGCCGCGCACATGATATATGCCTGTAGGTCAATGACACTATTGAAATTTAACTAAAATATCTTTTTGTTTCTTCAAGCATTTTTAATTTTAACACTGTTACCAACAACCACATTGGACGAGTGATAAGAAAGCTTTATACCGGTAGTGGACGTCTGTATTGCCTCTGCAATACTCGATCACTTGTTCAGTTTTAGATTTGATTTTTATTTATCAAAGCTATTATTTTGCAGGTAGACAATACGTAGCTAACTATCCTAGTTATTTTGATCAAACTAAATACTGAAACCCGCAACCAGACAAATCAAAGAAAAGCAAAAGAAAAGCAAAAGACAAGCAAACATTATTTTACATAACTATTGTTATAAAATCTTTCCGTCTGCACAAAACTACACTCAGATAACGGTTGATTAGTAATGCAACAAACAGCCTTATCTAACGTAGCTTCAACATTTTCAGTTTGAAAACCACCAGAGGACTGCGGTCTTTTCATAGATCGCATGGAAAGTCATAATCACAAAATCAGAGGCTGGGTTATAAATAGAGATTGAAGACCAGTCTGAATTCTCAAGCATATGATTAAAATTGACAAATTGTACTCTTGTAATAGACTCGCTGACAAACTATGTAGAATGTCCTTTGTTAAAACGTACAGCTTGTGAGACCTATACATCATATATACAAAATTTGTCTCTTGCTACGCCGCCTAAATGATTCGTGTACCAATGTTACGTTAATTTGAATTATGAGCCAGAAATGTTCATGGATCAGGCAATTACGTACTGTCTTGAACTAATGATAACGGCTCCAACTTCTATATGCTGGAGAGACTATACTTGACTGGTCCTTTTGTTCCCGTCAGACGAAGTGTTTGAGTCAACAACATACGAGTCCTGTCGCATAGATGTTCGGCCTATGTCTTCTATATTGAAGCTGCAACTCACTATGATTGCCCTGACACCTGGATGCTCAGCACCTATATTCTATAACATATAGCATCAAATAACCATATAGGTATTACCCCAATGCCTCGATATGTCTACATCAATCGCTGGATACAGAATGATTTTACTGTCATCCGTCTACCTACATATACACTAGCAGAAGTGTGTTTTGATTGGTGCTATTTATTGATTTTATTTCTGATTGTTCCAAATTCGAACATATTATTTTGTAACGAGTACTTGCTCTAATAAATAGCTGGTTCCATTTAACTATTGTAATAACATAATATGTGATACTAGGATCCAACTATCACTGCATTTAACCCAAATCAGCCATAGATGACACAAATCCTATTATTTACAGTAATTCAACCATAATTATAGCACTTATAGAATAAAAAAGGAGTCCTAATGTTACGTTAGCATTATATCAATATACAAATTATTCTGACATGCTCTCTGTTTTAAACTAGTAACCATAGAACCAGTAGTTTTGAGACATCTATCTAGTTTCGGTTTTACTTCGACAAATTTATTTTGTGAATTTATCCAAGCCATGCACATCAATACATTAGAGAATTTAGAGGATTTCTATTGTTTTTGTGTTAACTTATACATGTGTCGTACTTAAAGCAAGGGGCCCGACAATTGTCAAAAAATGCTAGGAGGGGCCCCTAGGGGTCTTCCTCCACCACTCTACCATAAAAGTCTGGAAAGTCACCGTATGGCCTATAATTGTGTCGGTGTGGCATTAAACCTAAATAAAAACAAAAAAAGTACTTTAAGCCTAACATTTAGAACTGTCATATACACACAGACATGTTTATTTAATATTTACATATATGCTGTGTTTTCTCAAACTTTGGACACAATGTAATTTTTTAAAGTGCTCTTAAAGACGACTGACATAAAACTATTCTGATTGTTACGGTTAGGCCAAAACAGGTGTCAAAAAGCACCTAACTTGTAGTCTTTGAAACCAAAATGACAGTCCAGCTGTAGTGGCCGAGTTGTAAAGGTCGCTGGATTAATTCCATTCACTTTCCCCTCATCAAGGTAAGTTGGGATTAAAGAATATTTTGACTTTTGAATACTATTATCATATAATGAATCAACAGAAAAGAACAAACAATGTTTAGAAAACCATTTAATTAAAATAATTTTTAGCTTTTATTATTTGTTCGGTGGCAAAAATACATGATAATTACCCTACTTGGTTATTTAGAACCACTATCATACAATGAATTACAAAAGGTTCTTTGAAAGCATACAACACAACCAAGAAACGTAATAGCGGACAGGTACAATGTATTGAAATGTGCAACATTCCTCAGGCCCACTATCACCGGCTTAAGCGAGATTCTATTATAGTAAAAATAAATGTACTCAATGATCCCAAAGAGCCAGAAAATGTAACAACACTGAGAGACATTTTACAGAGGCTACAATGCACTTAAAGACTGATGTTGTGATAGTGACAAGATCCTTTGGAATCACAAAACACAACTTAGCAACATATAAGCAGACCTAGTTTGATTGAGCCTGTTCATGACAGGTAATGAAACACTCCTTAGACCCTTAGCACCAGTTTACGCGAAATTCTATTACAGTACAAAAATTGTTCTTTATGATACTAAAGGACCAGAAAATATATATATATAAAAACACTGAGTCCAAGTATGAGGATACTTTTAACAGCCGCGCATGTTTCTTCATTTATGTCAACATTGGAAATAGAGTCCAACATACAACTTAAATTAATAAGGTATTTACACGTTACAGATACAAAAAAAAATATACACGGGTTAATTGTCTTTTAAATTGAGACTGCGTTATAGAGGGAGAAAAATGTGCAGTCCGCCGTGGGGCAGTTCTTGTGACAAACCTGGGGACCTTCGCTTACAAGACATGTGCTCTACCGACTGAATTAACCTGCTGCCTTACATATATTGTTCCCTAATATGGCCAAGTTCGTACCTCGGCGACAATTTTAGGTTATTTGCTTTGACTCGAAAGAAAAAGTTCTGCAGCGTGGGTATTGCGCCTTTAACGCCTTAATTATAAAGCTTTATATAAACTGTCGTTAAGTACGAATTCCTTCGTATTTATATATTAGTAAAGGTGGTAAGAATACTTCCATTGCCGTAGCAACCCGTGTTCTATTCTCGACTTAAACCTATTTTGTGTCTTGATTCAGCATATTGAAATAGTTTGGAATCAAAAATTGATGCAATGTTCATAATATGACAAAATTTCAATTTTTTAAGAAAGATCCCTTTTAGT